>NC_069364.1:44748000-46187500 GCF_021730395.1 Mercenaria mercenaria
GCATGTTGCATTTTTTTTTGTTTAATATTTGTTCATTTTTTTATTTTTTTTTAGGAGAAGTATAGAATATAACGTTTGTGACACATTTTAACAGTAGTATAGAATATAGCGTTTTTAGCACAGTTTAACATTATTTGACTAAAAAATAGTTTTTAGCCTGTTTTATTAAAATAACTGATAATTGTTTGTTCATTTTGTTTTACATTGTTAACTTTTAGTATTTTAGACAATAAATCATCAATGTTTATACCATCTTGTAACATTTTTTATGAAAAAGAAACAATAATAACCACACAATACACTTGTTTTGTCTTGATATTGTATGCTGTTATACTTTACTTCAGGTATATTTTTGATTACTTCTTTTGGCAGAGGAAGTCCAAATGGGTCAAAGTATATTTTATTTACATAACATACCCAGTGTGTTCCGGAGTTGTCCAAATTTATAATTCCAGACTTTGTCTTTGGTAAAGTGTAACTTTCCAAAGACTTTGTCTTTGGTCCTTTTGTTTTTGGTAAATTATTTCTACTAAATATGCCCCGAAAGTTTTTAATTTTTAATTGTTTTACCAATTGTTCAATTTCAAAGTTAGGAATAGGTTTGTTTATAATTTATTTTTACTATAGGAATTCGTCTGTAAGGTCTCCGTTGAGAATCAATCTGTATACCCTGGCCTTGTCGGTTGCAATCAAAGGTATTCCGAGACTAGCAAGAACAGCACTAATAAAACCGCCATCTTGTTTTAGTTTTTGTGTTAATTTAATCACACCAGTTTCCCTTAATTGTTTTAGGTGTAAGATATGGCGATTTCATGTATCTCTTATTATTAGCCACCAGTACTGGCAAGATCGGACAGGGCTCCGATGCCTAACGGTCCTAATATTTTTGGAGCTATGTTTGCAACTACCGGAAGTACTCTTCGACCTAACAAACCAGCCAAAGCTCCCAAAAAATCCTCCATTTTGACCTTGACTGGACATTTTTTTTTTTTTGAAATTGTAATTTCCAATCCATTCTTATTCCTAACAGACTTTTCAATTTGATTAATCTGTGTTTTTGTTAAAAGTAAAGAAAAGTTTCCACGCAACTGTTCATATTTCAATCTAAAAGTATGTGAAATTTTATTATTGTAAGCTTTCGCTAAGTATTTTTTGGCGGGAGATGAAAAAATAACTCCATTCAGCATTTAGATAAAGAAAAGAAATAAAATCTTCTGCTTTTTCTATAAACAATCTAGATTTACTCAATAAATGATAATTCACTTTCTGATTTAACCTTCAAAATGTTGAGCACAGTACTTCCACTGTTAGATATCACATTGTTCACATATTCTACATTTGTTCCACTCAATTATCAAAAGTAACCCCCGGCATCCCTATATTGCACACATTACAGTAATTAGCTACACCACTTGAAAGCAGTAGATAAAAGTGATTTATATCTAGTTCCAAAAACATTGGTTGACCCATTAGCTAGGTTAGAAGGTTATTGGACTCCCTTCAATATTGACCTACTTCAAACAAATGAACACTCAGTAACTGTATAATTTGAAACTGTTACAGTTAAAATATATAGCTCTTACAACCAGATCAGTATTTTTGGTATATTGAAATAAGTACTTCATAAAATTAGCAGGTCTGGTTACTCTGATGTACCCTACATTATAAAATAGGGTATTCCGGTCACTGTGATAAACTGAACTAAAACATTGCCAGGATATTTAGCCGCCAGGTGTATGTTTTCAGTGCAGGATGTTAGTATTTACATGCATATAAAATATGGATATCAGAGCCAGTAGTTTCAAAATTCAATTTCCGGGAGATGTAGACACAAATGTTCAAAAATTCATTATGTAATACACATACTGACATATATTGTTATAACTCTGAGAGATTCAAAAATTCAATGGAATATGTTTCAAAGAATTGTGTAAGTAAGCAAAAATATTTCCACATTTCAATATTTATTACATGAAATGCTAATTCCTGTGTACCATTGTTCTGATACTGATACAAAAGCAAAGTTAAGTTTAAACTTCTTAACTTCATCCAGTCATGTAAATTATTAGTATTTCAACAATGGAAAATATTTGTAGATACCCTGGTAGATACATAGTCTTTTTAATTTGTGGATGAGTATTTACTACAATTTATTTAGATCTGAAAACTAGTTGTTCGTGTATATACAAAAGCACACGTGGTTCTGTTTACTAGAGATAAAGTTTCAGTGTTATCACCCATCATCTGTCAGATAAGCCTAGTCTACTCTCTAAATATGCTTAATGGCTTTACCACCGCAATATCAGCCAGATAGGACCCGGTGTTTAAATGTATCCAATAAATGTGGATTATGTTCTTGTGAATTACTTTTAGCAGGTCGTTGTAAATAAACAAACAAATGTTCAGGTTTTGTTACACCAGCTGTTATTCTAAAAGTAATATTTGTCTGTTGTGTATCTGCCGACTGTGTTATAATTTCCCGGAGGTATTTCCACCTTGCTTTCATATATCTTTCAGAAATTAAATCAATTCCATAATCATTAAGAATTAAACGTGGAACCCACAAAATTAATTTAGTTACAATTATCCTACCTGCGTCGGCAGCATTAACTCTGTAAATTAATTCATCATCATTAGTTAATTGAAGTGTTATTTGTATTTGGCTTGGAGGTAATATATTATGTTCCAAACCCTGAAAAAAAGAATAATTATTTAACGCCATTTTAGCATTTACCTCATTACCACCCTGGATTAATCCCTTTCTAGCAGCAAAACCTTTATTAAATCCGGCTTGGTCATCCATACTCTCAGCACTAGCGGTTGTATCTAAATAAATAAATTAATTTGTTCCAGTTGATTCTGCATAATCCTTAGATAGTTCAACTATTTTTTTTTACATTTATTACCTTGTATAAATTATTACAATCATAGACAATTTTTCCTTTGTGTTTAACTATTAGCTGATCAATTATTGAAGCTGTATTATTAATTAAAGCAATTTGATCTCCATCACCATCACTATTTCCATTAGCAAGTTTATTAACTTTAAAACTTACTTCAAAATAATCATTAAACCAATCAAAATATGAACTTCTATCATTAATTGTAAAGTGATACCCACTTTTTTGTTGTTTAACATTATTTCCCAAGACAGATATTAAAGCTGTATCTAATTGAATAGGAGTTAGTTCGTATCTTTCACAATACTGTTTTGTTCTAAACATGTATATTATATATAATTTTATTTTTTATAAATTAATTTGTTAATACGTTTACGGTGAGCTGAAGCTCCGGAACCTGACAATAATTTATTTATCCTTATATTAATATCATCATTACTTTTATCGTTATTTATTTTTTCTAATTTGTTAGCAATTAAATTACCAACAGCAGGTTTTTTATAACTTATATTTTTTTCTGTAATTTTATTAGCAGCTAATTCCAGACTTCCGTTCCAATCTTTTTTTATCCACTTTCAAGGGAAGTTTTTTCCTGCAGTTCTCAGAGCTTTTTTTCCAGAACTACCAATTGAAGATGCAACAGAAGATGAAAACAATTTTGTTAAAGTATCAAAGATACCTGAACCATTTTGAGCATAAAACTCATAAGGAACTGGCGTTCCAGACCAAGCATCAACATAAATAAATACTCTTTTATTTTTGTCATAAACTTTTTTATACATTATATATTTATATTTCTTTTAAAATTAGTGTAAAACTTGTTTCAACTCCAATAAAATTGACTATTCTACCAAACACATCTGTAATATATATTCTTATTGAATTCATAACATTTTTATTAATTTCAGAAGATCCAACTCTGTTTGGCTCTTTTGTAAATGGATAAGCTCTTGTTAAATCTGCAGTACTTAAAGCATAGATAATATCACTAAAATTACCGTCAACAAGTGAATTATCAATAAGATGACAATGAATGTAAATTGTATCCACAGAGTTAGCTATATTTAGTGTCGTAGTTCCCCATTCAGAATTTCTCAAAGCTTTTATTCCAAATCCGAGCTATGTATGGAAATTTGACATTCTTAAATCCAACATAAAATAATCACGAATTGAAATTAGGATTTTAAAACTACTTAAATCAAATTCCAAACTTATAGGGGCAATGTCTGATTTATCAAATTCAAAATCACCATTGCTTATTAATGTTTCTCTGATATAATTATTAATGTCTGTATAACTGTAAGAACCATTTGTTAATATAATATCTTTCCAATCTTTACCATTATTATAACGAATTCTTTTGTTATCATATTCATCACTAATATTATGCCAAGAGTAAGTCATAGTGTTAATACTATCCAAACCAACAACATAAGTTTTATTTTTATCTAAAATTAAAGGACGACTGAATCTGAATATAAAATCGCTTGGAGTATTTTTATTTTTGTTTTTAACTGCAGGGACGTTAGTCCCCGAGAGCTCAATGGAGTCCGTTTCAGAACTTAACACTAATTTTTTTCAATTTATATTCAAGAAAAATATTTTTTATATAACATTTCATGCTGTTCTGGAAACAATTTATTTATTTTTAATAATTCATCAATTATGCTGATGCCTTCATTTTTTAGTTCTTCATTATTATTTCCAGCATCAATAGAACCACAAATAAGTTCTAAGTCATTAACCAATTCTTTTGGATTGCATGGACAAACGTAATAACCTTGTCCCCTAATTACTTTTTTAAATTTCTTGGATCTCTTATTGATAGGAATTCCTGATTTTTCTGTTAATTCTTTAAATATTTTTCTAGAAAGTATTGAATGTTTTTTATTTTTGTTATATCTTTTATTAATCAGATCAATTAAATCATTATCTACCTTAACGTTAATTATTTCTTTTCCAGTTGTTCGATCCTTTGCAATTAATTTGTTTTGACCATAAAGTTTATTAACATCAATCAATAAATTACCATATCTACCATCTAGGAACTTTATATGGATTCAGAACCTTTGTTTTTTTAAGAAAACTTTGTTTTCGATTGTGATGTTTTATTCTTTTTTCCATATATTTTCCTTGTTTAAGAATATCTTTAACCACTTCTCTGTATTTTTTATAATTATCTGACTTCAAGTTGGCTACAATTGCCTCCTTTTGCTTCAAATCGATTTTTGTGGGTTTTTTCTTTCCGGTTATTGCACCAGAATCATGACCCAAATCTACTATATCATTCGATACATCTATGATATTTAGTACTTCTTCCCTAGTCATTTTGTATCAGGCTATTTAGATTTGCTGTGAAAAATGTCAAACACTTCTTGTGGTGTGTTATATTTTTCTCTATCTAAAAGTTCCAAATCAATTTCGTTATTTAATACCACTGGATCGAACGACATTGCCCCCAATTCTACTGATTCTTCGGTTGTTTCCTCCTCATCTTCTTTTAATATATCAAATCCTCTTTCTCTTTCATAATCTTCCAGTACTTTTTTAACTTCTTCTTCAGTAGGTTCTTTGCTTATTTCTGTAATTTTTCCTTGTATTTTTTATATTCCCTCAACAGTTCTTCAGGAGACCATGTAATTGGTTGCGGTTCTTGGAATAGCTGTGGTAAACCTTGATATGTTTGTATGTCTTTTATTTCATCACCGAGTGATTCTAATTGTTTTTCGATTCCAGGTAATGCTTTTAATTGTCTTGATGATTTTTCTTTTTGGCTTTCTATTCCTTCTGTAATTGGTTTATAAATTTCACTATACATTTCTCGGTTGGCAGCCTTTTTTATTTTTCTCTCTCATTATTTCATCTCTAAGAGCTCTTACCTTTTGTCCGACTAAGTTTTTTATTTTTATTTTTTCATTAAGTTTTGATTGCATTTATATAATAATGTAAGATAATGTTAGATATTATAAGATAACGTAAGATATTGTAAGATAATGTAATATTATTATATAATGGAAATTCCAAATTATGATACAAAAAGCGATGCCAAGCGCCATAACTTTAAGCAATTTTGTCTTTTTATGCCAGATTCATGTTTTAGAATGTTAATATGTGGATGTTCCGGGACAGGAAGAACAAATGTATTAATGCATATGCTACAAAAACCTCTTATGTATTATAATGAATTATACCTATATGCTAAAAACTTGGAACAGTCTATATATCATATTGAATAGAGCACTTAACAGAAATTGCAAAAAGAATTAAAGTAGATCCAAATGAAATACTTGAATATTCGGCTGATCCTAGCCAAATTGAACCTTGTGAGAATCTTGAATCAGAAAAGCAAAAAGTAGTAATATTTGATGATTTTATACATTGTATGTGAAGAAAAAAGTTTCAAAATGAAATAACAAAATACTTTATTCAATGACTCATAGAAACTTTTCTGTAATTTATTTAAGTCAGTCTTACTATAAAACACCAAAAGATATCCGTATTAACTGTTCACACTATATCTTGTTTGAAAGCCCAGGTAAAAAGGAAAATGATATGATTTGTAATGAACAAAATATAAATCGTGATTCTTTTGCTAATGCAACAAAACAAAAATATGATTTCTGATATGTTGACAAACCAAGGGAGTTTTTAAGATAAAAAATTACGGGAATTATATAGATGGGAGTTTTTAATGATGTAAAACAAATAAGTGAACCCGACAGTATAAGTAAAGTTAAATTTGATATCGATTTAAGTGATTATGCAACTATAAAACAATTTAAAAAGCTTAAAAAGGAAATGGGATCATATCTTTATAAAAATAAAGAAATTGATAACAAAATGAACAGATCATTAGATATGGACGGAAATGAAATAATTAATTTAGGAAAGCCAGATAAACCCAGCGATGCAGTTCCAAGACGGTTTATTTTTTTAAAAAGTGTAGTAGAAGACTATTACCTTGAAGACATTAAAAGCATTAAACAGACACTCGAAGCAGAAGTAAAGAATATTGAAGAATTAACAAAAGACTTAAAAAATAATGAAAAAGTAATGATTGAGATGCATAGTGAGATTGAAGAAAAAATGAAAGTTATGTCTCATTTTATTGAAGAAATTGAAAAGAAATCTGATTTGACAGATAGTCAGAAAAAAGAAGTATTCAAAACCAATTTAGAAATGTTATACAATCAAGTTCAAGAATTAAAAGATAGTATGATTAAACATGAAGAATTAAAAGACAAGATAGCTGAAGCTGAGAAAAAGTTACAAAATATGTATCAGTTAGAAATCAGAAAAGAAATTAATAAACTAAATACTGACATAACAAAAGAGAATCAAGATTTGTTAGATACATTTTCAAATAAACTTGCAGAATATAAATCAGAACTCGGAACGGCAGCTTCACAAAGAGGTGATGACCATGACACAGCATTAGATAACCTTAGAAAAGACTTAAATTCTAAGATAGAAAAATCTAAGAAACAACTTCGGGACTTGATTAGTATTGCCGACACACGTCACAATTTAAATACGCGGAATTAATTACACTTACAGAAATATTACAAAATGATATAGCGCAGTTTAATGCTAAAATTAAAAAAAAATCGAAAATGATCTGGACTTTGCAGTTGAAAACTCAGTTAAACAAGGAGAATCAATTACCACTAATGCTAAAGCAATTACAGAAGTAAAAAATGCATTTTTTAAAACAAGAAACACAATTGGCTAGAACAAAAAATACTGTTAACAATTTGTCTGCTTCTGATGTGGCTACAACAAAACGAGTTGATGATTTTGCCGAAGTAATTCTTAAACCTGATAAAAATTATAAAGCAATAGAAGACGAACTAGAAAAAAGTAAGGCGTGAAGTGTTTCTTTTCGAATACTACAATAACAGGGAACTTGCTGTAAAGAATGATCCTGGAAGAAGATATGATATTGGAGACGAACAATTACAACAAAGAGTTTTAATAAGCACATATTTTTTTGCATTATTTGGAATACGAGCTAATAAGATTACAGATAATAAAAGTTTTATTAAAACAAATCATAAATATATCGATTCCCAAGGAGTGGAAGAGAGTGTATTTCTAGTCCAACAAGATGGGGATTACATAATTGAAGTCAACATTATCGCCCGCCTTTTCTTTAATGAGTATGGCAGATTTGATTTTATTTATTTGGATTGGTGGAGTTGGCCTGATGATTTGAGTCAAATAAATGGACAGGAAAATATAACATATGAGCGGAGAAATAAATCACTTTTCAAGAAAAAAAATGAAATTCATTTAAACAAAGGAATGATGATTAATATTTATCCAGGATCGTCAACAAGTCAATATCTTGTAGATGTTGGAAGTTATGTTAAATTCTATCTAGTCAATTAATTTATTTCCATTGTTCTTTAAAAAATGTTGTTTTTTTTAATATATAATGGGAATATTCAATAATATAAATGAAAAAGTAAATAAAATAGAAAGGCAAACAGTAAGAAAACCTCCATTGTTTTTTACATGTGCAACAGAAGATGCTGCTGGATTATTTAAATGGAATGTTGGTAATGCTAGTCCTGGTTTTGTTCAAAATGGTAATAATGTAACAATTAAACAAAATTGCATCTTAATTATTCTTATAGATGCAATAAAGATAAATAAACAAGAAGCTAAATTGGAATTAAAAGATAATAACTCGAAAGTTCTTCAAAGTTATAAGGTAGTAAATAACTGAAGAAATGAATCTATTTCCCACTAATTATGCTGATCAATTTTAAAATAGATTCAGTTATTTATATAGATGGTTTAAACGTTAAGAATATTCAATTAAAAAATTATGGTTCTATATAACCATAAGCTAATGTATTTATACCATTAGGTTTAATATATCTTTTATCGTCGTTACATGATAAAGACGTTTTATTAATAACATAACTGGAAAGATTATGCTTATCTGAACGAATAACTTTAAAGGTATGGTTACTTTGGGTTGAATTAAACAAAGTATCTTTGCAATTTTTATATACTATCGTTTTCTTAACAACATGCTTTTTTATTCCTTTACATTTTTTAATGTTAACTTCATTTTCTAAATATGAATACATTTTACTTCTTAGTCCAACAAATTCAACAATGGGAATGACGGCAGCCTCATCTTTGAATTTTCCAATTACTTTTTTTATTATTTTCAAAATAAAATTTTGAATCTGGACTGTAATCACTATTATCAAATAAATCTTTATCCTTATAAAAATCCTTATATGCATCTTTAGTATTTTTTCATAAAATAATGAATCAGTATCAGTAAATAAAAATTTTGCTGACTTTTCATACTTTTCTTTAATGTAATTATAATGAAAATCATACATTAAATAGTTCGATAAATCCAGAATACACATTCCAACATAGCTAGGCCTGTTTAATAATAAACTTTCTTTTATTTTATGAATACCAAACAAATTCTCATTAACCATTGTTGAACTAACAAATGAAGGTTTTGCTATATACTTTAATAAAAGATTTTCATCATGTGTTAATTTAATATTGATTCATTTGCGTAAATTCTCCATCGTTTTACCGAATACAGAGTTAATCATGAGTTTAAAAAAGTCTTTTTTAAAAGAATGTTTTGCTTTAGATCGTTTTCGAGTATTAAAATCAATGTACAATTTTAACCAAGGACTTTCATTAAAGGTTAATATTCTATGTATTTTTGTTACTTTTAATCCTAATTGTGCATATTGTTCAAGATTTTTATAATGAACAACATAGTTTTTTTTATTAAAGTTGGAACTAATTTGTTAACATTACTTTTTCCTATTTCAAATTTTGTTTTAATATTTTTACTATAATTTGAAAGCCATTTATCAGATATGCAAATCTTTTCAGGAGCTAAAGGATAATCATTGTGAAGATCATGTAATTCTTTTGGATATTCAAGATCACATTCAATTATAAAGTTGGTTTTACCTTTTGAAATTAAGTTTTTTTTATTGTTTGAAAGTGACCCATTTAACGTTTCCAGAGGGCAAAAGTTGGCACATGGCCCAACCGTAGAGGTTATTGGCGTCGAGGTACATAATGTATTTACTGTCTTATTTGGGGTCATAGTTTTTCATATAGTTATTGTTGGCTTTGCGGTAACGATTAGTTATATAACTAATTCCTCCTCTCAGTCCTTTTTCAATAAAAAGATACATATCAATATCAGTTATCAAATCCAGATTGATTTACTACAGTCATGTTTTACAATCTAAACCAAGGAATACTAAAGTAATGGCAAGGGTCAAGTTTATAATATTCCAAACATAGTTTTCTTAAATTTTCAAATACATCAGCTAAAAGTAATACGTCAGTTTTTAAATATAAATCATGATATTCTCCCATTGTTTTAATTTCAAAAATATTGCAAACAATTTTAGCATGTTCATATTCAATGTCAGATATGTGCGTTTCGTTCATATTAGAATACAACCCTTTTTAGGAGGTAATTTTGTTTCTTTGATTTTTTAAAAATGAATCCACGTAATCATATGGATAAATACCTTTTGTTTTTAATAATTCATTTTTTAAATTTTTTTTTTTTAATTTTTGAGATGTGTACTTAAACTCTTTTAATTTTTTACTAAGTAAATGTCATATATCTTTCCACATTATTAGGAATAACATCTATTTCGTTTTCATATTTTCCTACTTGTTGCATAATAAAATGACCGTCATAACCTCTTAAATTATGAAAAATAACAGGAATTGCGTGTGTTAGTCTAAAATTAATATTACATTCTGAGTGAGCACTTCCTCTAAATTTTCCTGTTATATGACAATGATCTCGTACTGGATTTTCATTTTCCTTATATTCTTTTCCACAACTATGACAAGAGGTTTGTTTTTTTAAATAAAGCTTCATCTTTTTTAGACATTTTCAAATCTTTGTTAAAGTTTTCATCAAATATTTTCTAACAATATTCCTTTTCCTCCAGCATTTTCTCAATAAACTTATAAACTGCATTAGGACCTCTGTAAACTTGTGTTGGCTTAGTATGGTGAGAATCAGAACAACAAACAACTGTATAACCGTAACCACAATCTATATGTTTTTGATATGCTTCAGTAAATGAAGATTCAGGTGATGGCAAAGCAGTAGAAACTTTCTTAGTTATTGATTCAAAATCAGCATAAATCACAACAGGTACGGCTAAGTCTTTATGATGATTTTTAAAATGTATTTTACATCCCTCTTTTGGCATTTTTACAGCTTGAACACCATTAATAGCTAAACTATTTGCAATATGTTCATTTAATATTCTTTCTTGAGAAAAACATTGTAAACATGATTTGCAGAAATGTTTTTTATTTGAATGTTTTGTTTTGTTAAACATTAATCTATTAAAATCTTTAATCTAAACATAATGTGTTATTTTGTCATTATTAATTAACAACATGTCACAGTGTTCTTCATATTGATATTTTGATACGTACAATGGATAAACACTATTATCTTCATAACCAAATATATTAAATGAAATATCATTCTGAGTTTCTATTTGATTTAATGTTCCTTTATAATTACTATCTTTACTTTTTTATATTTTGAAATTTTTTTAGGGTCTTTTTTAACAGGAAATTTGAAAGCTAAATGATACCGTCTAAAACATTCATTATCATCGTTCTTTATATTTATTAATCCTATCATTGGATGTTTTAATTGTTTTGGTAATTCTAAATAACTAGAAGCAGCCAGCGGTGTATATTTATATCTATTTATATAATGGGCATCAACTGACTCTATTCTCCAGCCGCTTTCTTCTGAAATCCAATTACCAATCCTATTTATCATTTCATCAAAGGGTTGACGTAAAGTGTTTTTTATTTGAGATTCTCTCATAATAATTAAAGCCTTTGATTGAAAATAAGCTGATTTATATATTGTATCTGTTTTACTCATTTTGCAAAAGTTAATTTTAAAACAACATTTATTTTCACACCTTTTAAAGTTTTAAGTTCAGATTTAAGAATATCAAATGAGTCTTCTATAGTTAAATATAATTGATTTTTTGGATCTTGTCTATATATAATTTTAATTTCAAATTTCTTAATATATTGATTTAAAGACCTCTCGATTTCTCTAACAGGCATCTATATATTATATTTAGAAAAACAAATCGCTAAGCAAAAAAAAAAAAAAAAAAAAAAAAATAAATAAATAAATAAAAAATAAAGTTTTAAGAAGAGATAAAATTCAGAAATAGTCAAAATCGGCCTAACTTCATAAATCTTTGAAAATCAGTGAAATGAAACATAATTATGTCTTTATTCATATTTCATTACTGTAATTACCTTTATTGCACGTTTGTCGCGTTTTCCGGGCTTTTATCAAGCCTACCCAAACACATTTTTGACGTCATTACGTTTGATTTTATTTAACGTCATGTCGTTGTACAAAACACATATATATAGTTTATCCATTTTATTTGTAGTTTGCGCATGAACTCCTAATATCCAACGGACAAAGACCGTTATTCACATTTTTCTTGGTTTTAATTACATGTCAGCCGAATGACAATATGCTTAGTCGCGAAAACACTCATTTAACGTGGCTCGCTACTTTCCTCACGAATTTTGGCACCATCTCGGATTGTGATGATTTTTGGCATAACTGAACGATAATGCACGCCCTTTCAAATGGTGCATTTTTTAAATAAATATCTGATAAAGTTTTGACGTCGAAGCGTCCCCTAGCGGCAAAAGTAATTTGCGTCTTTCTAGCGTTGAACGCTCATGATTTTGATAATTTTTATCCGATTTCACCGGTAAAACGTTCATTTCACTCTACACACTATTTCTCAATGAATTTTAATAAATTAAAACGATTATTTGGTGCAACCGACCACAAAAACCTATTCTGACCTTCGAAAATCTTTCCTCGTCCGTAAGATAAAATAGTGAAAAAAGCATGTTTTTAAACGGTGAATATTTTTCATATTTCCACATTTTGTGCAACATTTATAAACAAAATGATTAATGGAAAAAAATATTGGGGCCATCGCGTAAAATTTTTCGCTATTCCGTTATCGAACAAAACATACCGTGGTAAATTAACGCCGAGAATCAAACGTCAAAACTGGAGCAGTTGATTTACGTTGTTTATGTTAAATCATTTATAGATATCCATGTATTGTTAATGTAAACAAGCAGCTTTAGTAAAACATAAATGATACTCACTAACTAATTGTATTTTATTACATTTTTTTTCTCTCACAAAAACGGATACACAGAACTGAGAACAGAACAGAGAATTTTATTTAGGATTTAAACTTGACAGTTTCTAATTCATTAACATAATCATTAACACAAATACTAGGTATTTTAATATATAGTAAATGATAATAAAAGATGATGATATATATACAAACTGCATCTAAACTTTTATATGGAAATTCCCACTTACTACATTTGTATATTTCTTAAACAATGTTCACGCATACTAACGCTTTTTCAACATATATACACAAATTGTAAAAAGTCTTTCTCTTATTACGAATTTTAAACATACTAGTACTAGGTATTCTTATATAATATTGCGGTAAAAGAGTCTTTCTTATATATTTGTACTTATAATCATATAATACAGTATCCGGTTGACTCTCCCTGGCCTCTTCAAACTACTTTACAACATTTTTGCTGCTTTTTCGGAGCAGACACTAACTGTCGAAATAAAACTTTTAGGCCTTCGTAATCCGACCTGTCATGAATAGTTTTTAAGTGTTCAATAGAAATATCTGCGCCTGACATTGTTTTTTTTTTACTTTTGTTCTTGTCATAATGTTTTGTTTTATTTTTCTTTAAAATTTTCAACCGTTTTCAATAGGGTATTTAAAGCATATACATCACTGTCTGTGCTGTGTGCATTGTACTCATTCCCTAAAATACCTTTAACAAGATTTACTCCGTGCCTTACTTTTTTCTGTCGGGATATTCTTTTTGAAATAAAGTAAGTGTATCCCCAAAACCTTCGACAGTTGGAAGTTCTACTCGTAGATTTTACAAGAATAAATAAGGATTTTTTAATCAAATAATACACTATGTGCAACTAAAATTGATTTTCCGAATGATTTTAAAAAACCTTGAAAGTTTATTAAAGCTGATATGGTATCCGTTGATAATACACATTCAGAGTTATGGAACAAATTTTTCCGTGGATTTTAATATTTGTAATTGCTTTTGATATGAAACTATTTGACGGATAGTTGTAAGTATCAAAAGTCTTCCCAGATCTGGTGTCATAGCGGCTAGATGAATCATATTTGCACCGACTCCTGAAAACAATATTATACAGTTACTGACTTATGCTGAGGTCAATATGTGTTTACGGCCCTGTAAAAGTGATATATACAGGTCCGTAAAAACACATATTGACCGAAACATGGGTCTATAATTGTTATATTATATGGCCTTCTCAAATGAACTCTTTTGATTGGCCCATATTTCATACATATATGAAAATATGATATTACCAGAGTCATTATCACTTTTGCGGGTCAGTATCGCCTTTTGCGGAATCGCGCGTGTACCCCGTTCGATCAGTCAAATGTGATATTTAATATTTGTCCACACATAAAAAAGTATATGTTTGGTTCCTGGCGGCGAACTTAATTTTTAGGAGAAAGTATGCTGACCTATGTTAACTTTCTAAAACCAATTAAGTTTACTTCAACCATGTTATAATACGAGTCATGTCAGTTGATATATGTATACTATTCAAAGACGTGGGAAATAACAGTTCAAATATAAACGTTTTAAAAAAGTGTAACCGGGCCGACCAGGGTTAGGAATCAAGAAGATTACCATGGTTTATACATTTGTTTGATTGTAACGACGGACATCACAAAGCATAAAAGCCTGTATAATACACAAAATCATACATAAGACTTAATACAAACATTCTATACTATTAATATCAGAGATTCCTAAAAAAAATAAAAAAAATATAAACAATTCTTATTATCTTACCATATTAAATGCCATGTATGTAACAATTAAGATAAAATTTAACATTCATTTTTAATGTGCGATAGAAAACAAATGTTTCGACAATATGTCAGAAATATATAAGTATATAAGACAAAACAGTAGAGAATATAAAAGACTATACAAAAACCTTACGTATTTTTATAAAATACGCAATATATATTCATGGAAAATTCCTGCATTAGTCATGTGCTAAATGCCACAATCTTGATGTTAGTTTTCCTGTACGTACTAACGGAATGACTAATTTAAATAATTTATCACAAATCATTAGATATAGATTATCACTGGACAATCAAATTGGATAGAATCAGGAGACGGTAACGTCTACTATACGTATCTCGTTGATACATACTGAATCCAGTCGTCTCTACACGTACTTCGAATAGGACTGTTGAATTTCCATGAAAATGGCAATTTTCTGGGTTCATAAGCAGCGGTTTTGGGATATCTTCTGTCTCAGTTTCACTCACTTCCGTTGTAGCAACGACGCCTGTTTTATAAGAAACGCCTTCCAAGCTTTCACGGAACACTTGCTGTATTTTTCTGTCATCTTTTAACTCAAGTCTGCGCCGTTTGAAACCACTCGTTTTTTGTCAAGATTACCGAATCGGTCGGCAGTAACTTTTCCCCGCGTTAATTTGTGTTCCTCATTTGCCTATATTGTGAGGAAACAAAATACAAATGCAAATCTACCGACACTAAATGAGCCGCGCCATGTGAAAACCAACATAGTGCGTTTGCGACCAGCATGGCTCCAAACCAAACTGCGCATCCGTTTTCTCATGGCGCGGCTCAAATATTGACTTGATTTGACTTGAATATACTTGATTCTCGAGGATGACGACCTTTCTTGATGCTACATAATTTATGAATATCATACGAAGACTTACTGTGATCGTTATACAAAACAGAGTCACTAGAATCAAATGATAGACACATTGTTCGTTATGTTTTCATTTTCTGTAGGTCGGTGTCAAATCAAATACATTCGAACACACTTCCAAATTTCACCTACAGTCAAACCTGTGTTAAAGACTTCATCCGAACAAAGACAATTATGTGAATACAAACCAAAAGAGATAAAACAGTGAACTTTTATTTAATTTAAAAGAAGCAACACCTGTGAATAACAACTATGGAACTATTATGTCAACAAAGCCCTCTTCCGCTTCTTCCGGAAAGCGGTCCTTGTTTACAGGTTTGTCTGTATTTGCAAAATGAAAATGACGAAACGGAAGGTTAGTGGTGTCGGCCGTAAAGCCAGGGGTCTGTATTGCCGTTTATATATATTTATATATGAAATAAGGGCATGAGACAAGTTAAGTAACCATAATATATCAATTTAAGTGAACTTGAATATATTATACACATTTCCTTCGTTTATTTACGGAAACCAAAACTGATTATAGTGAGTTTACTGGTAATAAAATATGTGATTTATTAATTGTCTATTTTCGGACAAGTTATATCGATTAAAACCATAAGTAAAAATAAAACTTAAGTGTATTTTCTTCTTTTTTTTGTGTGTGTGTATTTCGTTTGACCTCAGTAATAAGTTGGCCGAATCATTAATGCGCTGACTGCAATATTTAAAAAAAAAACCAGTCTGATGACGTAACACCGGGTTTAAATCTAATGACAAATTTAATTTGAAACACGTGTAGCGAAAACTCTTACGCGATGACCCCCATATTTTTTCCATTGATCATTTTGTTTATAAATGTTGCACAAAATGTGGAAATATGAAAAAAATTCACCGTTTAAAAACATGTTTTTTTCGCTATTTTATCTTACGGATAAGACAAAATTTTCCGACGTCAGAATCGGTTTTTGTGGTGGGTTGCACCGAATAATCGTTTCAATTTTATTAAAATTCATTGAAAAATGAATTCAGTGATAAAATAGAATGTCTGTAGAGTGAAATGAACGTTTTACAGGTGAAATCGGATAAAAATTGTCAAAATCATGAGCGTTCAACGCAAAAAAGACGCAAATTTATTGTTGCCGCTAGGGGGCGCTTCGACGTCAAAACTATATCAGACATTTATTTAAAAAATGCACCATTTGAAAGGGGATGCATTATCGTTCAGTTATGCCAAAAATCATCACAATCTGAGATGGTGCCGAAATTCATGAGGAAAGTAGCGAGCCACGTTAACTCTAATTATAATACTTTACCCGTGGCAATAATCAGTAACGTTGAAGTGAAAAGCTGAAATGATGTTTTCTACCATTTTCAGGTGTTATCCAAACCTACCATATGTAGGTCAGGTCCCGTGTTCACAAAACATTTTCAGTTTTGGCTGAGATTGATAATGAAACTTTATTTGTCATTTATATCTAAATAGCGTGTTTAAAACTGAATTTTAAGTTAATAACCATTTTCAAGTGATTTTTCAGTATTGATGGTCAGTTTCAGTTGGAATTTAGTTTTGAAGTTCTAGAAAAATTGATATTGAAATTTCAAGCTCAAACTCGGTTGAGACCGAAAAATGATTTGTGAACACGAAGCCAGGCTAGCCAATATTGAACACTGCGCGACCTCAAAGTAAAAAAGAAATAAACATTCTTTTCGTGACTACTGTATGTCCGGGAATAAAATGTAAGAAATCACTATTGTGATAATGTAGAGATTTTGTTTCGTCCAATATATGACTATTCTATTTTCGTACCTCTTTTCCGAATTATCATCATAAAAGCAATCGTTCACTGCTTGTAGGTAAAGTCGGGAATATTCGGGTTAATTTATTGAGCAAACTACCAAAAGTACCTTCCGCGCCTACGCCAAATGCTGTATTCTTTTTCCTGCAAACCGATATATTCAGCAAAGAAGAAAAGAAATATTATGAAAGAAATTTTAGAAAATACTAGAATAAACAATTGTGTGTTTGATGTGTATTACTTTTTAACATTCATTACGAAACGAGTTTTTTTTTGCGCCAGCGAAAAGATCGAGAAATATATAGTTACGATGTGCAAGAATTGATACTATTGTAAATAGGAACATGGAAATCTTGAATAGTTTCAGCATTCCTTACATATTGACCAAAGACGGAAACAAAATTAAGACATATTAAAATTGTAAGTAGAAAGTGTAGATTCTTTTCAGAAAATCAGTAACATAGTTACATATAAATAATACAAATCGCCAAAATTATATCGACATTTTGCCTAAATAAAATTGAATCCTTATTAGGCATTGTAAATGCAAATCTAATTATGAACTTAAAGAAGTTATGACAGTCGTTTATACATGTTGCAAAGTAGAATGAACGCAGGTGCAACGTATGTTAACGTGCCTATCCTCTTAATTTCGTTTTTAGACAGAATATCATATTTCTTGACAATAAAGAATTTCACGTACAAGGTCAAACTTCAGACTAAACGTATCTGTATTAAATCTGAAATGCAGTAACATTTCCCTACAAACAAACGACAAGTTTAATAAAAAAAAATTAAGAATACGTATCTCCAACGTATGGTAAAAGATATTTAAGGTATAACACAGAATACTAATTTTAAACGACGACAGTCATGCCCTCGTATCAGTGGTCTTGTATCAAGACGCCGGACTTAGAAACTCTGGATTACAATTTCATTCTCCAGCTCCTTAAACGAATCCCATTTACAGGAACTTTGTGTGTTTTATGCTAAATATCAACGTTTTTTTTCTTGAACTAGAATCCAAAACCTTAAATAATTTACCATTGTTTAAGAGTAACGCGGTTGAAACCAAGGTCAACCTGTTTTACACTAATGTAGAAAAAAATAAAGATAACTATTCATTTTAGTAGATAGGCACAGCATTCAAATTAGCCAGCAGAAACAAGAGCGGCTCAAGAGGAGGCGACCTCTATGAAACCTTGCGGGTATACATTTTATAACAAAAAGTTGAAACATCAGTCATTCAACACACAAAATCTTTAGCTAGTTTCGCTCGTAAAAACTATACATGTAAATAGTATTTATAACTGCTAAAGGTCTTGAACGAAAGTTGAGTTTTAATCAACCTTGTATTTTTTTTAACAAATTTAAAAGCTCACAATGATTGTGTCAAATATTAAGGCCCCATGTGTGTGAAAGTATATGCTGCATTGAATCACTAAGGTGTAATTGCATATGTTTTTTCCAAGGGGGCATGTCCCCATTCTGCACCCCGCTATACCATAATCAGCCCATTTAGCGTTTCATTGAAATGAGTAATTGTAATTTAGCTTATTATGTGAATAAGATTGGGATGCGTACAGAAGGATAATTGGAATTTTAGCCAATTATTGTATCATCTTAAAAAAGAAGATTAAACCTTTTAAAAATTGATATATGGAATACGTCATATAGTAGATCTACCAGATCTAATAAACGAATGTGGACTAGAGTTCTAGTAAACAATTTAGATAAGCCTAAACGTTGTTTCATTTTCGAGTTAAAACAGATTTTTTTAGGCTACATTATTGAAAGAGCCTGGTTACCTATAAGCCTAACGTATTTTTCCATATTTTCTACTCAATATGAGTTCAAATTTAGTAATGTTTTAGGAATAAAGATGACCTTATTCAAGAAAAACTACTTAAAAGTACTGAGAATACACAAAGTGTTGGTGTAAGAAACACGATGTAAATATCTTCCGAACATAGCCTACCTTCCGTAGTGTCTGCGTGTGAACTTCGAGCAATTCGTTGTATTCGTCTCATATGTTTCAAAGATAAAAATGTCTTCTACAATAACTAATAGGAACCAGCATATTAACATATTCAAATGTAAATTCCTGTCAGACAGCGGCAATAAAATAGTTTTGTCCAGTTACTGTAGCAGTATTTCCTGTGCCGTTCACACTGCAATTTGTACTGGCTAGTTTGGTGGGAAATTACACCGTGCACCGGGAATGTATATTGCAGCCATTTCCTGTCGTTTTCTTAATATACCCGGTACCATTTCTTTCTACGTTATGTCGTACATGTACACCTACATGGCACTGCTAAATAAACCTAAAAATAGCAACCTATTAATTTTAAAGAGGTCATCAACATAATTGCCCCAATACTGGTCACGTAGGTGTACTACGCATAATTTGCAGTTTTTGAAAAATGCAAGAAAGTTATAGCAGAAGTCTGTATTTCAAACTTGGCTAAACAGTAAGCATTTATTGAACTATTCTCTTAATGAGATAGATCTAGAAATCCCATAAAAAGCGAGACTTAAACTTCGATTTTTTAGGTACAAGTTAGAAAGCAAATAAAAAAACAGCAACATTGTATTAAAATGGAATTTATATTTATTTACCAACGTTAGAATTATTCGAGACATTCAGGCAATTCAAAAGCAAAACATTTTATTCATTTTGCCGCATATCGTATTGATGGTGCGTGATATGCGAATGAGACAGTAGTTAGGCTATTACGCAGTGATACTACGTCATCAAGTATACACGTCATGATGCTTGGTATCTTCCTGGAATAGTATACAATGGTATACAATGTGTATGTATGAGAAGGAGAATGTTATCTCTTTACTTCAGGATGAATTATGAAAATAAGGATTAAAATAAGTGCATTCAGAGCTTAACCGTTGCATACTTATGAAACATACGATTTTGTCTCTATGTTTCATTAGTATGTTTCGAATTTCGCCTGAAATTCACCGAAGAAAAATTGATTCTGTTGAGTGGAAATTGATGTCTACACTGGACTGTGATTAACTTTGACGCGTAACTTTGGATTAGGAAACTAGGAGCTTAAAGGAACATTTACATCGCGTCATATTCATATAACTTGTTAATACTGTATACCTAATTTTATTGTTCAAAGTTTAGAGATTGACCATGAGTACTAATTTTCGGAAGTGGCAATAAAATCTGGAAAGTAGAAGTCGATTATCGTTTTAATTTAATGTCTTGATTGAAAGTAGATTTTATTTCCATTTAGGATAGACACAATGAGAGATAATTTCTTGAAGTTGACCATATTAGTAGATCTAAGCCCCTTAATTTTTAGAAGATTCTCACGTAAATTGTCGCGATGTGTCTACGTAACGCTTGAATTACGAATGAATTCAGGCACGTTTTGTGTGAAAATAGGCAACGGAAAAGTTCAATTTTCACCAAGAGCACAGGCCTCGACCACAAAAATATTACCACAGGTACAGACGAAATATAATTGTTATTTAAAAAATACTTGCTATTTTGTGGTCGAGGTATGTGCTCTATACGAAATTTCAGTTGAAATGTGGCGAAACAGTTGAAAATATCCAGAATAGCCGTTCAGTACCAAGTTACCCCTCGCAGTTCAGTTTTCATACAAAAACTCAAAAGATTTTATCAGAATATCTAGCAAATAAGAGATCAATAGTTGAACTTACAGAAAATATGGATTTTATCAAAAAGTGTTAAATTTTAGCATTCGTAATTTTCTTAGGCCGATTTCAAGCCTTCGTGGTCTTGACCCTTTATACTTTCTCCCATTTGTTTTCCATTTTCCGCTTTTTACTCGGTTTTTCCCTTCGCAGCACATTTTTATTAACCCAGAATAAATATCAAGCTCTTGAGATGCTGCGTAAGTGCTTCTATATGTTTTTTCTTCATTAGTGCCACAATCGGTTGCAATAACTCTTTTAGGATTGTTTCGATGATTATTTGGTCTGGGGCAATCACATAATCTTTCACTATTTTCCTCTTCGGGTAATAAACAACCACAATTCCATTTAAATAAATCTATATTCTTTTCTAAAAGATAAGGATCTATAACATTTTGCAATTTATCAATCACATGTTTTTTATATTCATCGCTGACTATTTGATCAAGTTTTGACTTAATAACGTTTCTTCTTTTTAGTACATTTTTATATGAATTTCTATCTTCATACATTATTTCTTCTAAAGTGCTAGATATTTTGGCATAATAATTCTATCTACCTTTCTATTAACCATTTATATAATATACTTATAGAAAAAAAAATCTTTAATAAACGCACGTAAAGAAACTATCAATTATGAATATTTCCTCTGTCCAGTTAGGTGTATATCCTTTTTCAAAATGTCGTTTAAGTTTTCTTAAGCGAACTCGATTACCAATTTTACATTTTGGTTTACTCCTTGGTATCTTTAAATTACCGTATACATTAAAGTAAACAGTGCCTTTATTTAAGTTTTTACTGGCTTCAGTCGGTATCATTTTTGTACTAGAATGTTTTGTTTTGTTATATTTACCAACCATATCCTGCAAATTGTCTAAAAAAGTGTAAGTATTATTTGCTGTAAAATATTTCCACATTATTCTTTTTAAACTTCTATTAAATCTTTCGATTACTACAGGTTTTCCTTCATTAAATGCATGATACATGTTAATCTTATTTTTATTCAGAAATGATTTTAACTTTTTATTATAAAATTCTTTTCCTTCATCTACCCATAAATTTGTTGGTGTTCTACCTTCTAAAGTTATTTTATCAAATGCTTTAGTAACATATTCTCCAGCTTTATTCTTTGATGGAATAACCAAAGCATATTTGCTAAACACGTCAATAACGGTTAATAAGTACTTCAGACCTTTATTATATTTTGAAAAAGCTTGCATATTGACTAAGTATCATCAATATCAATAATTATCACTCTTCGTTTCATAAATTTCCGTTTAATTGGTTTATGTAATTCTTCTGCTAATTCATCACTCCATGTTATTTCGGGGATCTTTTTGAGTGAGCTTTTAGCTCCCAAGAACTTCGGGGATCTTTTTGAGTGGGCTTTTAGCTCCCAAGAACTTTCGTCCAAGTAAATACTCTACCCCCTTTTCCCGTTTTTTGATTTGTTTTCCGAGTCCAAGTTTGTATTTCGTTTTAATTGCTGGTTTTACAACTAAATGTTTTGCAAATTTCTCTCCAAATGTTTTTGATTGAGTGTTATTTAAGTTGGAAAGCATTTGCTTGTCACATATACCATTTTTACACCACTGTAAAGTCATGGTCCATACATACTGCGTCTAGTTCATTAACAGGAGGTCCATTATCCAAAGGATTTCCTGGTCCACAATAGTTTATATCCTGGAAGTGTTAAACCTTTCTTAGGTAATAAAGGTAAAATTGCTTACGTTTCACAAACTGTGTTTTTATATTACCGCAGGATGCACATTGAGCTCTTAACATAAGTCTATCATTTTTGTTGCAACATATTGAGGATTTATACTATCAGTAAATTTCCTTTCTTTTACACAATATCTTTGATTTTGACTTATTTATATTATATGTATTTAAAACATTTTATTTTTTCACTGTGGTTTTTTGAATTGGTCAAACCGAAGGTTTTCACAGTACCAAGGGTACTGGGCCAGCAGTGGTCAGTTTAGGTCAAGGGTTAGTGTGAAAATGAGGTCAAAACGGCAAAACCATCATAGTGCTCACTACTTCAATGACATCTCCAGAAAAAGACATCTTTTTGGAGACAAGCTCCAATTAACTGTATTTATCTATGTTAGTGTGAATCAATCGAAAAAATGGAATGCTACTATACTGTTCACCTTATAAGTATCCATAAATCGAAATTTAGTATTATCATAAAATAACACACATTTTGAGATCTGGTTCTGTTTTCTAGATATCAGAAAATAAATTTAGGATATCATTAAGTCCAATTAAGACTTAGACTGGAATAGTATTTATAGATGTTCATACTATCCAATATTCTGCTATGTGATATTCATAGTTCCTTTTACTGTATTTTAACTGATTTAAAGACACCAGGAAAATTAATATACAGTGCATTTTTCTTTAGATATCACTAAAACAACCATGAATAAAAGAATAGAGCGAATGTAAATATGTGTTAAACTTTTTTCGGTGTTCATACAAAATGAACGACAGAACTGAATCGGTAAATTAAACACGATTCATGGATTTACCGATCCTATTCTGTCGTTCCTTTCACAAGAACACGAAAAAAATATTTCTTGACTGAATCATTTACTTTCTACCAAATTTATCATTGACGTGTTTCGAGCAGGGTTCAAACATCCAACCCTGCGATAGCAAATCTGACCTTCATACCGGTATCACACGACCTCGCCAAGTTTTATAAATATTCTTTCAGGTATTAAGGAAATATTGAGCGGACACGAAATACAATAAACGGTGTTCTTTTAATACCATCGTACCAAAACGGAGATGAGCTAGGGCGACACTTCGAAAAAAAACAAAAAAGAAAAAAAAAAACAAGCTGATAGCACGAAAGCACGATGTGATAGCACCAGTACACGATGTGACAGCACAACAACACGATTTGACAGCGATAGTAAATAATTTGAATGTTGAATGATGTCTATATAGATTATTCCTCCGAAGAATATTGATCAGCAGATTTTTTTTAATTTTGTCACAAAAAGAGGATACGTAACAGAAATAGATATTTCTATCTGTTTCAGAATAAACAAGGATACCCAAGTCCATGAAATAATATTGTTCCCTGTCAATAACCCGCATGCACTTCGTTGAGAGTCAATACTCGGGATGACGGAGGCAAGCGGGTAAGGCTTGAACATACGGGAGTTGCCTCCAGTAGAGGCGTACCATGTACGACACCCACTATTATTAACACACCATGGTTGATATCACCTCAGGGTGATTTAGTATATTCTGAATTCCAAAAGATGTCATTAATATCCATTAGAACTGATCTACGTACCGCCCGTCTGGGCGTATCATGTAAAGCTCTTAACATCAGTATTTGGGAATTGGGTAGGACAGCTTTGGAAAAGATCGACGGTGACACCGGTGGGTCGCCACGGACGGAATAATCGAAAGCATAGTGTCAGGTGCAAATAAACTGAAACAACGTGAAAACGGACATCAGAAACATGTTTAACATATTTGTTTGTATCATTACATTGTAATATATATTTTTTAAGTCATATGATAAGTGCAATCGTGTTTTAATTATGTGTGTTATGCTTGGTATTCATAACATTTTGCCCTTTAATAGTATATAGACATTTGCGATATCTAAATTTTGAAGTTATGAATTTATTCTGTATGCTTTTTGTACAGCCTTGTCAGTCTCAGAAAAAGGTCTCAGAAAACATATATGAGCCGTACCATGAGAAAACCGACATAGTGCATTTGCGACCAGCATGAAACCAGACCAGCTAGCGCATCCGCGCAATCTGGTCAGGATCCATGTTGTTCGCTTTCAAAGCCTATTGCAATTAGAGAAACTGTTAGCGAACAGCATGGATCCTGACCAGATTGCGTGGATGCGATAGAACAACAATCCGATGCGATAACACGACAACGATATGATAACGCGATATCATTGTCGTACGGTCACATTATGTTGTCGTGTTGTCGCATTGTGATTTCGTAGTGTCGTTTGTATTTCATATCTGCTCAATTTCTCTTTAATCCACGAACTATTTTTTTATGAAACTCGGTCACGTATTTCCATAATCCAAACACGGCGTGGCCAAGTGGTTATCCCGTCGGACTTGTGATCTTAGTGTTGTAAATCTGAACTCCGCCAGCAACACGGCAATGAAAAAAATAGTCACGTTTACGTGATGACGCATGGCGGTCGCAGGGGGACATTATTATTATTATTATTATTATACCAGATTTATATAGCGCCCTTTTCATGAACAATTTCACGTTCAAAGGCGCTTTACATAGTTTACATGTCTGGAGTTCATTACCAAGCAGTATTTGACAAATCACATGTAAAATGCGATTTCATGTCGTTAAAAAAGTCTGCATCGATTACATATTTTAATTGGAATTGTGAAATACGTGATTGTGTTTTGTTACAAGTGTGAACCGATTCTTCACATGTAAAAATGTGATTTCGGGACATTTTTAATATTTGGTGAATTATATTTTACTCATTGAAGCAACATACAAAAATGTCTTAAATTGATCCTTTTTGCTGGATAGTTAAAGCAACACATCTGCTACATCTTTCCATAGCAGTTTCTATTTGTTGTGGGCCTTTTTTGTGGTGTCTGACTTTGGTTGTATTTGATGT
The DNA here is from genome assembly GCF_021730395.1 of Mercenaria mercenaria. Taxonomy (NCBI): domain Eukaryota; kingdom Metazoa; phylum Mollusca; class Bivalvia; order Venerida; family Veneridae; genus Mercenaria; species Mercenaria mercenaria. The sequence goes on from NC_069364.1 coordinate 44,773,924, forward strand.
GCTGTAGCTTCTGGAAAATCTACCCCTACCTTGTTAAATCAGTTTGAGCAAATGCGTTTATTTTCAACTTTGTCCAGTTTGATTTTTCTTCCATTTTATCCAATTTTCAGTATATAAATACAGTTTTCCGTCTTCAGACAGTTGTAACGCAAGATTATTATTTGGCAGTTATGGCATGTTTGATATCATGTGAAACTTGTATTAAGAGAATAATGAAAAGTATACGTAAACTGGTCCTGAATACGGTATCCTGAGACCAAAAACTCGTAATGTCGTGTGTATAGCCTTAGCTAATCAAACCACAACAGTAACCAGAGTTGTTTGTATTTAGGTTCTTCAGAAAAATCTATATGCCTCGTACATTTTGAGATATAAAGAGCGAGTCAGTGTTATATGTACGTCTACGCTACGGGGAGGATTCGACTCAGACTTTCAGAAATTAACATTCTTAATGCAAATGGTTGTCATAAGGAAAGAAAGTATGGCTTTTAGGCTCTTGTTTTTACACCAAACATATATAGTATAGTAAGTTGCATATAGTGAAATCATATTGGATGTCTAACTCCTCTAACACTTTCAGCGATATCAGCTTCAAACTACCAGAGGTGAATAACATTGATATAAAACATGTCGTTAAAGAGGGAAAATGGCGATCTTTATGTTAACATGTGACATTTCGGCCTGCCCATCCCGTCTTTTTATGATTAATTTGTTTTAAGGACAGTACATTTTGAGGTGTAAATTGCCCAAAATTGCAAACCTAGCGCGACCTGTCACTGACTAACCTGAAACATATAATATTTTAAAGCACGTGGCCAGACAAAAATGGTCCTAAAATATTGTCTCAAAACCGTTTGCATTTTTCGCAAACTTAATGTTAATCTAGATGGATGATGTTTAGAGGTGATAGTGACTTCATGACATATTGTGAAATTGTATGAGGAGATTGTGAAAACCTTTGTGAGGGATTTAGTGTCTAGGATCTTCAGGGAAAGATACAAAGTGTAAAAGTGCCGTCAGTTCTTGGCTGTTGAAAAAAGGCAGTTTATATTATATACTGGTGGGTATAAAATAAAATCTCTTTGAAGCATAAATTCTACCATATCAGTTCTCTATAACATCAGTTAGAATTTAATTGTTGCAGTGAAAGCTGTGATTTAGATAGACTGCGAACCTTGAGATTCACATTGAAGTATAGCTTAAATTATGTTGTGTTCTCACTTTATACACTACCACAGGATTTTTAAGGAATAGTTCAAGCAAAGGGATCAAGCCCTCTAACTCTTTACATGTGTGTCAGTGAAACTGCTTACTGACTTTGAATATACAGGTTACAGTTTTGCATGCAAATCCAAGACTGATACATGTGTACTTGGTTAATACTTTAGAGAATTGTCATGATTTTTGGCAAGGTCATAGTAGCTTGATTCAGAACCGTAACATGCAATTAGGTATTGATCTGCCCTTGACAAGGGTAGCTGTACATGCATACATACATTGAACCATAGTGGTTAAATGGTTGGCAACATATGTTCTCCCTATAAAAAAGTTTCTAGTTATACCCCAGTCAAGCATATTTGGTGGGTTGGGGCTGTCGCGTTCCGTTCCGTCCCGTCCCAAACCGAAACTATATCTCAGTTATTATTAAGTTGATTCAAACTTAAAATAGGTGTTACACCTTATCATCCACATCATGTGACACAAGGTGCATAACTCTGACACCAATTTTTCATGAATTATGCCCCCTTTTACTTATAATTTAAGGTTATTTTTTATGCATTTGCACTTTATCTCAATTGTTATTAAATGGATTTGATTCAAACTTACCATATATATTACACCTTATCAACCACATCATGTGACACAAAGTGCATAACTCTGACACCAATGTTTTATGAATTATGTCCCCTTTTACTTTAAGGTTAATTTTGATGCATTTTCACTGTTTCTCAGTTATTATGAAATGCATTTGTTTAAAACTTAAAGTTGTTGTTCCACATCATCACCCACATCATACGACACATGGTGCATAACTCTTGCACCAATAATTCCTGAATTATCCATACTTTTTGCTTAGGGTTATACTTATATAGTGTTTTGATACACTTTACCTGTACCTCTCTTATTATTTGTTTTTTTAACACAGACTCAAGCTATTTTGCAATATTCATCCACTATTTGATTCTTTAAACACTCCAGGAACAGTTCTTGCCAGATTTAAATGTTTTGGTACACAGGTGTAACATCATAAAATACAGGTCAAGTTCAATTTTCATTGCGCCTTATTGTGGCCATGTCTTTCTTATGGTTGCAATTCTTCTGTGACACGATGGGTGTATTCGTCACTCCTGTGACAGTTTTAGTTTTCTGTAGTTTTCTTTTCTGTATTTTGATGAGGTTGAGACGTTGTTGCTCTGATCCTTTAGGATCAAACCGAAGAGAGGGCCGAGATGGTCCTACAGATCTACACAGGTCTGTACCAATTGCTGCTTCAGCAGTTGGGTCATCTGGGAATGGTGCCGATGTGGTATCTGAGCAATCTATGCAGGGCGCTAAGAAGCAGATGGAGGTCGAAGCACGCCTCTTTAAGCTTTCCGAGCCGTCTGCGCTTGAAACCTTGCTTGAAGATTTGCTGAAAGAATTGCTTGATTAATTGCTTTGAATACAAACAGACAGAAACCAATCGCCCAAGTATTATTTGGGTGATGTATGATGATGCCAAAGCAGGCTCTGAAACTAGAATGAAGTTTAAGAACAGAGGTTTTTACCATCAACAAATCAATGATGACTGGACTCCAGTATTTGACATAGAAAGATCCTTTGTCTACAATAAGAAAACATTCAAAAGAATTCAGTTTCCATTTCAACCATCAGTTGGACGTTGTATTCACAGAACTCAAGGTCGCACACTTGAGAAAGTTGTTATAGATTTATCACAGCGTAAAGTACGAAAGGTTCCTCATCTCAATTATGTTGCTTTGAGTAGCGTGACATCAATGAAAAATCTTCAAATATAAAATTTAAATAAACAAGCACTCAAAGTTGATGATCAGGTTGAAGCTGAAATGACGAGAATGCAGTCCTAGATCTGTGTTATGTTCCATTTGATGGTATCGATCAAGAAACTCATTTCAAAGTAGCTTTCAACAATTGTAGGTCTTTGCACTTGCACTATACTGATATCAAACATGATAGAGATTTGTTGACATCACATGTTTTTGGCCATGCAGAATGTAGATTGTGTCATGTTGATAGTAGTAGTGACTACGAAATAAAGGCTTCAAGTTGTATCGTAATGATCAAACAACAAAAGATACAGCCAACAGACCATCACATGGCTTAGCTGTTTACATTAAAGACAATGTTACTGTCCAGTTTGAATATACATACTCTAGTAAAACTGTAGAGTTTTCAATATTTCAAGTCAAGGTAAGCAAAGTGAACTTCAATTTTGAATGATTTTAGGACCATTTTGATAAACTGAGCAGTCCGCTCATCAATTTTTCTTTACCATTCAGGTTGCCAGTCCATTTGTTTATCCAGTCTGGTTGCCAAATTCATTTTCTGTACTTGTTTCAGCTGGACTGCCAAATGTTTCATTTAATTTTAACAAATCAAGTAATTATAAAAATTATTTTTATAGCTTTTCCGTGTGATGCCTCATTAAATGCAATGACTATTTTTTGTTTGTTTTTACCCATCTTCAAACATATATAGTCTTTTGAAATAAAACAATCTATTTAGAAACGCTTTTACTAATAATGTTTTGTATAAATGTTTTCTCTAATCACTCTTTCAGAATTTTGATACATACGAAAAGGCTGTTGCGCAAAAAAGTCGGCCGAAGTCAAAGTAATTAAAACATTTATTTTAAAGTTGGCTATTATATAATAGTGAGCTAATGTTCTTTTATTGGACTGTTTTTTTTTCTCATTTCATAAATCTGTCTGAAATGTTAAAAACGGGATTTCCAAAGCCCTGCTTGACATATCTTTGCCATCATGAGATGACCTCATGTGGCAAGTTGCATAACTCAAGCATACATTTTAGAAAATTTATGCCCCTTTTTCAACTTACAAAATGTTGCGAAAGCTTTTGAATGCAATTTAAGCTAGTATTAGATGGAAGGGCTTCAGTAAGTAGAGCGTGCGGTCATTGGACAGCTCTTGTTTCTTAAGGTTTTGAAGTTGGTTCCTTTAAATAATAAAATCTGATGAAAAATCATGTGAAGCAAAGACTATAACCAAGCAACATAACAGCAGACATGAATGATTGAGTCTGTTCATAAAAGGTAATGAAATGGGCAATACCCCCTAGCACAGGCTTAAAGCAACCATGTTTCAGAAATACTAATTCTGCTATTGTGTTTTCCACAGTTGGTGACATGTCATTTGCAGATTTGTATAGTTAGAAATTGACAGTTAGTAGCTCATGTCAGATTGTCAGACAGTCGTGTAAACAGACATATTTTTAGCAAGACAGTTTTTCAACAACATGTTTGCTTGTGGTAAAAATTGAAAAGACAGAGGTAGTTGCAACACGTTGTCTATAATACTCTATATTAAAGATATTCGTTGTTATTAGAATAATTTCTATGGATTTACTGTCATTACAATGACCACTTGCATAATATCGATTACTATAAGAAATGTTTGTTAATTCTGTAATACTATGTTAATGTTGTGATAACGGCACTAGATATATGTGACAGTGAAAGCTTTCTGTATTGCAATCAAGGTTTGTTATATCTATAACTATTAACACTACCTGTTATTTCCTTTTTCATCTTAGAAGATGGCAAGTTATTTTTTTTATATCATGTTTCAATGAAATTTTCCACCTTATTTTACTTAATCTCACTAACCTTTCCTCTTACTAAGGAAAATGCAGAGATTTTTTTCTGCTGCTAATACAGCATTCTGAATAAATATTGAAATCTGTCCAAAATTAAAGTGACTAACATCATCAATATTTAAATGTAATGTTATTTTGAATGTTATGAAATTGTACTCAAACATAATATATTGTAGGCTTTTGTAGTATGTAGTTTATTTACTTTGAATTAATGCTGCAGTTGAAATGATATTTATAGAAACTTTTTATTTCCAGTTAACATTGACAAATTTTCGGAATATTGTGTTAAAAATCAAGAAATAGTAGAAGGCATCTGAAATTAAAATAATTTATGTAATGCACTGTTTATTTGTGCTTTTGTTGAAATTATTGCAAAAGAGTTGTCTTCCATTTTGGAATTCGAAATATTATAATTATGAATGAAGAGTTTCGGAAATATGACAAAATTGCAATTTACTCAAAAGTATATTTAAGTTTTGCGCATGATGGTTAAAAATGTGCACACAATTTGAAACACTGGTTTCAATTGAAAGCTTCAGTCAACAAATATAAAGCAGCAACGCCACATAAATCAAACGGGCTAAATCTTGGGATGTGCATTACTGAAGAGTTTTGCAGTGTTCAAGAACCCTGCGGGTGACCGGTATTAAATATGATGATAGCTCATGAAAAATCATGAATTTATCACTGTGACCTGTATGGTGCAGCTCTGATGAAGCTGTATAATGGAGCTGTATAGTTGGGTATCCAAAGTCATGAATAATCACTGCTAGTCATAATGAAACATATGCCGCATCTCTAATGAAGCTGTGTAGTAGCTTATAAAAAGTAATGGATTTATTATTGATTAAGGTTTATGTATTAATGCTATACATAATATGAATAAAAAATAACTTATTTTGTACTTGTTTTAAATTGGAACAAGTATTTTGCAATGTTTGCAACAGCACATCTTTTCCAACTTTTCTCCTCTTGTTGTACATACATAGTTCTACATAGTTGTATTGTTAACTGTGCCTTAATTTACCTTTTATAGCTACAAACTATTAAAATGAATGTTAACTGCACAGAATATTGTTCATGGCATTGCAGTGTGTAAAGTCTGAATGTCTGAATGTATAGATTACCGTATGATATTTTAGATATCCTGTTAGAAATAAAGAACACTTCTTGTGCAAGTATGAAATAAAGCTGCAGTAGCGAACACAATAACAGCAGCAAACTTGATATATTCACTATATTGTATTCTTTTCAGTATATACAATATTGCAAATGTTTTAAGCTCAAATGCTTACCATAACCATGTACATTATTAGATTGCCCTCTTAATACACTACAATGAACATACAAGTATTTATGACTAACACAGATATTTTACCACAAGCATGTATGTCTCTGAAAGTTTAGTAGGATATATGAATGAGTTGATAACTTAAACATGTCAATTTGTCTATAAATAAAAAATATAAATTCATAAAAAATGTTTGTCATATTTTAGCCAAAACGATCTGCAATTTTAACATTTCGCTTCCCATAGCATAGAAATGATATCTTGTTGGTTATGAACAGTCACCCTCTGGATTATCACGCGGAAATACTAGTTTGTAAGACACAGTCATATTACAATCATCAAAGATCAGGTAAAAAGAAATTGTTTTTACTAGCATCAAGTTAAATGTGGGAAACTTGCACTTCTACTAGGCATTTAAAGTGTCAGTTTGCTATAGACTCTCCCACACAAAAATCCTCCAACCACTTTTTGATCATACCAATTGCACCATCCATCCTCCTGCTGTAACCCCTCCTGTTAAAATTTTAAATGATAATGTAATGATCGTCAGCAAAAAATAGCAAATATAAAATTAAAGCCTCTAAACAATTGCGAATACACCTTGTTTCTTTATGTATAGTATTCACTTCAAAAACCTAGTCCACTGCAACCTATAGCTGTGATAAACATTAAAAAAAGAGCTGATAACCATTATAAAGAGGCTTACCAAAATGCTATCACCCTGCTCCAATTGTCTATGTGTTTTTCCCAATTTTAAAAGACAAGAAACATTTAGTGTTTGAACTGTTTGTAATCTGTCACACTTATTATGTAATCATCTTCTATGTCTCTGGAAATTTCCACACCTGAAGAATATTATGATCCTGTTCCAGAGCTGAACACACTAGTCTGTTTAAGCTCTTAAACAAAGGTGAATGAACAAGGACCATCATGGTATTTTTGTTCATGTAGCGGAAACTTAAATTAAAATCATTTTTGATAATGTCACATCACATAATTTGCAAAATATCTTTCCCCACCCCAAACTGTTCAAGCAAGCAACTAAACTCATATGAGCGGTATAGGGCCATCGTGGTCCTCTTGTTAATCAAAGCGACATTGACTTTGATCTCGTTGACCAGAATACAATCATATTAAAGAATGTTAGGTTTCAGTATAAAGATCAAAAACCTGTAGGGGCATCACTGCTCTTGGTCAATTTCAAACACTCACACGGGATGTCTGCTACAGTCTTTATCACAAGAAACAACAACATGTCCGGTGAGATTATTGCATAAATATATCCGAAACTGTCATCATAAAAGTGGTCCTTTGTTTTGTTTCCCTTGCGGTCGTCCAGTAACAGACCAATTTTTTAGGTCTGTCTGGAGAGATTGTATTCAAAAATGTAACCTTAATACAGTGTTATACACGCCGCATTGTTTGAGGATTGGGGGTGCAACACATGCATATGAGCGCAATATGTCAGATTCTAAGATAAGATTGTTGGGAAGATGGAAATCAAACGCGTTTAAGAAATACATCCGTCCTGTTAATAACATAAAATAGATAGTAGCTTTAAGTAGTTTATGATTTGTGAGGGGCCTAGTTTTTAGACGTGGTACTACCACTGCAGTTGTCTTTTGACACCATTTGTTTTTGTATAATTTTGTTTGTTATACAGATGATGTTTATATTCATGCACATTTGCCCTTGCAAGGTATCAAATATTGTCTGGTAAAGCCAGCTCCTGAGTTTCACGTTCATAGTATTTGTCTCTGGTACAATTTTGCAAAACCACTTGGTTCGACACTTCTTGTCTGGCTGAGCCAGCAATTAGTAATTTTTTATATTGCATTAGTCTTGTGTTGCATTGCAAGGCACATTTCAAACCTTCATAGCTGCTAAGATTTTATTTTTTCTTCTTTCGCAGGCTTTTGTATAATTGTGTTGTACATATTTTCATTATGAAAAGCGTATTTGACCATACCGATGAGATCATTGTCTGGTAGAGCCAGCTGGAACTCATCGGGAGCTTCATGTTTATAAACATTGTTCCTCATACAATGATAATATATTTCCTTACATTTCTTGTCTGGTAGAGCTAGCAAGTTGATTTATTTTGGATTGCATGATTTAGCTTTATTCTTTCACACATGATATATTCATTTTTTCGCAGTGAAATAGATTAGGATTATCATAATACTTATAATATCTGCTATATCAGATATTTTAAGGGTTTGACATTTATGTTGGCATTATCTTATTGTAAGTATCAATATTATGAAAATGCTGAGCTTAAGTTACGGTCTGGTAGAGCCAGCCGGAACTCATGATATACGTCGTGCTTTTTCAACCAAGTTTACTGTGTTATAGTTAGTGTTCCACCTCTTGTCTGGTCGAGCCAACAAGTTGTTGGGTTTTATATAGCATGACTTTGAATATGTATATACTTTACTCAATATAGTTATGTGTTCTAGTACAGCTAGTCAGATGTTAAGACATGGTTTTGTTTGTTTGTCATGTATACGCAAAGTGCCAAATTATAAGTATATCCGAGCCAGCAAGAGATTTTGGTATAGTCTTTTTTATGGGTATTAATACACAATCCACTTTATGGTGCTGTCGGCATCTTGAATGCTTTTTGATAATGGTTACCTTTTATAAATTTCCCGTACGGCTAGCTTGTGTATCATCCAGGGCGCTGTGTGGCGGTTTCTTATCGCCTGGATATAGATAACTCATACTTTTTCGTACACTTTAATGTAATTTTGTTTTCCGGTATTTTGTAAATAAATACCCTATATTCAGTTCATACAGTAGTTGAGTTTTCTATACAAAGTGATACACAAACTTTCCTTTGGGGAAACAATGAGACATAAATAAATTTTATATAAACTTATATAAAAGGATTTATGTATTTGTTTACCATTTGTATTTTCTATTAAATTTCTATGTTTTATGATTTAATTAAGTTTATGACGCATGCAATAGAAGGTAGCATCGTGGATAAGATAATTAAATAGAGCCAATGAGAATCGAGATCCCTAGTCACGTGATGCGATTAAACAAATCGCCGTCTTGTAAATCATTCTTGTTTTGGATGCGGAAAGGATTAGTTCAATATATTGTATTCTGGGCCCCAGAGGGTGCAACCATCAGTCTCCAAAAAAGCAACCTATCTACCAACTTCTGTCTCAATGTCTTTTGCTTAGGTACAGGTTTAAGCAGAATAAATAAAAGTTACATTTCTGTTGTTAAGACTATATGCTATATAACTCTTGTAACTATAACTTAATACATATAATATTAAAACGAAAGTTATCGTCTTCTTAGTGCAATCTATCCGACACTTGCAAAGTCGAATTATTACCCTATAGTAGTTTCCATTGTACCATGTGTTATTTCAATACATCTCGACTTGTCTAAACTACGACTCCGCCATTACTGAAACGAAACTCCTAGCAGTTAAAATTTCTAGATAATCTGAACCCGAAATAAACCATATCAGTACTATACTGAAGTACTTGACCAAACATATAGTCCTGCTGCGGCAGTCCGACGCCGCAGTTCCCTACAGCTACAGCTCCGAATGGATTCGGAGAGCAGGTCACATTATAGTAATCAGAATATAAATATTTTCTACCATAACTCCTGGAATTCCCCGGATATCAAACTTGCAAGGCTGCATTTCGGCATCTGTAGTACTTAACATTTATATCATATCCAACCCTTTTTAGTTATGGCTGAAAGCGGATGCAAGTATTATCCTACACAGTTAACATTCAATATTACATGACCCCTTATATTGATCGCTGGTCAAAATTTGTAAATGACCGGTCCATAGTTTAACACTAAATTTTTGCCAGGTAAAATCTTGAAGAAAAAGTAAGAAGGGTATTTTACGATGTCATATAATTAAACACCAATTTATGACTTGCAAATACTAAATAAGTACCAAGGTCGCAACGCCTGTATTCCTCCAACATGGTGACTTTGTACAGCAATTGTATAATTGAATTGTTCCAAATCCTGTTTTAGATATTGCTCCGGATAGACGGAGTGAATTCTATTCAATACTATAATTGAAAGGAATGTGTCTTCCCACAGCAATCAGGGCTGCCGTTTTCTACAGCAGTTATTGAACTCCTAGGTCCTAGATATAGCTCTTGACGGACAGAGGTCATGCGCTATAGTACTATATATTTAGTAACTGGACCAAAACTTGAAGGCCGCATTCAACTTTAGGAATTAACTGTGCTGTCATGATTTATTGAATTATATTTCTCCGCCATTAGCGAGGGATAATATATACCTAGGACAATGATAAAAATCCGACAAAGTGTCATGCATTATATCAATTGATTTTTCAATCTACGAGAACATAATTTTACTGTGTAGATTTTCAAGGCGGGTATTAGCTGGCAATCTTGAAAATATTCTTGGGAATGCATTTTGTATCCCTTATGATTGGAAGATTTGTACCGCTTATGATAGGAAGCGGGTTAGAATTAATAATAACAGCAACTTTATCATTCTTTTATTTCATTTTATTTTGATCAATGCAATTAGCTTAAACATGAAAACAATGTTCAATATATCTAGACAGAGATCCACAGGAAGCATTAACATATTTAGAACAGTCTTTAAGACTGGTGTTTTTACTTAAAAGCAAAACTTGAAAGAAAAAAAACAAAAACAAAAAAAAACACTCATTTGAAAGGACCGTGTCAATTTTTATCAGTTTGATGAATTCAAGGGTCACAAGTGTGAAGATAATATTGCATACTGCTTGGTTACCAAACTTGGCTTAGATTTTAAAGAAAATTTTTATATAACTTCTGAGAAAATATACTGATTTCCTATCATCTTAAAAACTTACTGAAAGTATTAAAAAAAAAAACAGAATTAGACATGTATGTTATATTTGACATCTTAAAATTTCAAAGATATCTGGTAACGAAAATGTATGCTTTTATTCACTACCAGATCCCATCTTTAAAGTCACAAAATACAAATAAACATGCATATATTTTTAGAAAAAGAAAGAAAATATTTTTTATGCAAGTATAGAAGTGTATATTTTGATTTTATACCAGAAAATGGTTAAATATCTTTCAAATATAAAAGGGTATCACCCATGCCATTCAGGCGGACAAAATCTCTACAAAATTAATAAAACGTAAATACTCTGAAAGTGACCAATAGAACAAACATATTGACATCTGAATTTTGCTAAACATCCTTACAAATAATCAAAACTATTGTATAAAGGGTAGTAAACCGTTGTAGCTCTTTTGAAATAACAAAGAAAATACACATGTACTAATAGCTCAACTCGAGATAGCTAAAACCAAAATAAAGTTATGAAAACTATGTACTGCATATAAGATCATCACAGTGAACAAGTGAATTTAATCTAAATTAATTCCAACTGGTGGTTACTAAGAAACCGCCATACATACAAAACTGAACGAAACGCTTTGAAAACTGTAGTACAAGTTATCTGGAAAAGTTTAACTGGACTATAAACAGCATCTGTAAAATTTTATAGGCCTTGACTACTAGGTAATATTTCATTCATGCCATGGCAATTTAAGACAATTGACTCTTAGCTACAACATTTTTGTAAGTTTGAAATACAGCACAAAGATTCCAGGGCGGACCGATAAACTGCCAAGGCTGCAACTTTATGCATGAAACTTTCAAGGAACACAATAATTGAAACATCCATGTCAGTATAAAACAGGTGCTGCTTGGCTTTTGACCTCCTTGGGAATATATTTACATATTAAGACGCACGTACTTAACATAGGTATAATAATAAGTAATACAGTACAGAAGGGGAAAATTCTAATTCATGAAATCAATTCATGGTTTTTTCCTAATGGTCCAGGGCGTACGAACAAATCAGGAAGTTCAAATATTTGTTTACAGCGAATTGTAATAAATTGTTGGGTCTGGCGCCCTCTCTATTTAACAACTTTAGAAGAGGATAATCCAAGTTCAACCAAGCCAAGTGTCCAAGTTTCTTTGTGCTCTTGTGAGGTACCAAAAACTACACGAGTATAAACACTATTATATGCTATGTGGAATTTGTCAGAAACAACTGTTGTATCATCTCAATATATAGATGTTTTGATTTTGTTACCATCAAACAGTACAAAGTTAAAAGTGTTTTATAAGTTATCTTTACTCTATTCAATATGAATCTGTATATGGGATTCACGTTTCAATCCAAGAAATCTTAAACAGAAACTGTATTACGTATTACTAACTAAAAACAAACCTGAAAATATATACTCATGTTTACAATGGTGTTTTAATTAATAGATACATTGTTATTCTTATGCACCAGGCTGTTTGAATGAAACAAGTGAACAAAATACGATTTTACTTTCTGAACGGATAGCTAGTTAATACTATATTTAGCATCAAGTTTCTCTTTTAAGAAGTAGGGACATATCGAGATATCCGGTGGTTGACTGCTATTCAAGACATTGAAATATCAAACAGTAACTCATTATAAATTTAGATTGTCCAAGACACAATGTCTAACAAAAAATTAACTAAAATGTGTCAATTCGCTTGGGTAATAAAACTGAGCTCTCTTGCTTTCGGGCTCCATGCTTAACTAAGCTGTTAAAGATAATAACATATTGAACAATGAACTCTAGGAAGACAGAATACAAGACTATATTTGGAAATGTTTACCAAGATATGTTTATGATATGAGGCAGCAAGTGTAAGAGGGAGGCTAAGAAACGATACGATATTTTAGAATCAAAAGAAACTGTAAGTAGGTGAAGGAAATGTAAAAAAAAATCTTTAAGAATGGGACAGAGGAGGGAGGCAGTTGGGGTTGAAGCAGTGAGTGTATGTAAAAACAATATGAGATACAAGCTAGTAGGAGAAATATAAAGATATTTTAAAAGTTTAGGGAGTGGGTAGGAATAAAGGATACTTAGTAGCAATAAGAAATATATGACTAAAATTAGTGTAAATTGTACAAAAGACCTTTTAAGGTGGGATGCGGAATGGATGTGAATTTGGAAGGGGGTATGAATGAAGCGAGTGTTTCAGGAAATGTTAGTGCGAGGATTGTAATGATTTTCGTGGAGGCGGTGGTAATAAGCGGAAAGTGGCGGGGTAGAATAAGTGTGGGTAATAAGCATCCGGTATTAAGAATTATTCTAATTAAGAAGCGTGCAATAAAACTTTAACCTATATTATTACAAACTTTGACGCAAATGATTTTGACCTTTAATGTAACTTTAACCTGAATGCAACGGCGACGCCAGGGTGAGTACAAAAACCCTCCTTTATATTCTTCGAATAGTCGAGCTAAAAATCTATACACGACACTAAAATAGCACCAAGCAAAGAGTCAAACATGTTACGGATTAAAATGTTAAAAATATAATATGCGTCAGATAACACAAGCAGCTTATTATTGTCATTGAATAAAATTTAAGTAAGGAAAACATAGCTAAAACATGTTTATTGTCGCGTTGACATCATATTTGTAATGAAAATGTATTGTAGACAATGTATTATGTGCAAGTCCTGATAAAGTATCTAGGGCCTCCGTGTCCGAGTGGTCAAGGTCGCTGACTTCAAATCACTTGCCCCTCATCGATTTGGTTTCGAGCCTCACTCGAGTCTCTCTAGGTGCGTTGAATTTTTTATGTGAAGAAGCCATCCAGTTGGCTTAAGGAAGGTCAGTAGTTCTACCAAGGTGCCCTCTCGTGATGAAATAATGCACGGAGGGGCACCTGGGGTCTACCTCCACCATCAAAACTGGAAAGTCGCCATATGCCCTAGCTATAATTGTGTCGGTGCGACGCTAAACCCAACAAAAAAAAAAATAAAAAAATAACGAAGTATCTGTTCTGTTCATAAACATGAACAAAGAGTATAGAATTTCCCTACTTAATGAGATAAAAGATTACACAAAAAATATTGTCAAGCTGAAAAGGTGGCATAACTTTGTGAACATTCAAAATATCGTTATAAAGGCTTTCCAGAATAAAAAAGGAAATTCCATTTGTCCTTTTTATGGGGGGATATCGAAAAATAAATATAAAGATTTTTAACCAGTTCAATAGAGTCATAGATAGGGTAACATCACCCCACGTCCCATTGACAAAATCACTTTTCATGTTTTACATACAGTAGAGCCATGGATAGGGTAACATCACCCCACGTCCCATTTAATAAAATCACTTTTCATTTTTTTTTTCACATACACTAGAGCCATAGATAGGGTAACATCACCCCACGTCCCATGTAACAAAATTACTTTTCATTTTTTCACATACTGTAGAGCCATTGATAGGATAACATCACCCCACGTCCCATTTGACAAAATCACTTTTCATGTTTCACATACAGTAGAGCCATAGATAGGGTAACATCACCCCACGTCCCTTTTAACAAAATCACTTTTCATTTTTCACGTACTGTAAAGCCACAAGTAGGGTAACATCACCCCACGTCCCTTTTCACAAAATCACTTTTCATTTTTCACATACTGTAGAGCCATAGGTAGGGTAAAATCACCCCATATCCCATTTAACAAAATCGCTTTTCATTTTTCACATACCTCAGAGCCGTAGATAGGGTAAAATCACCCCACATCCCATTTGACAAAATCACTTTTCATTTTTTCACATACTGTAAAGCCATAGGTAGGGTAACATCACCCCACGTTCCATTTCACAAAATGTTTCTCTAAATATTAAACTATCTCGTGGAAGGCATAACAAACTAACAACTCGGGTTTTAGATGTCGCATACATTTTATCTGTAGATAGGGGATTATTCCGCCTACATCCTTTTCACAAAAATCACCTATCATTTTTCTTTGAATAGTATACAACGTCAGGGTGTACATACGGCTTCCAAATAACACAGACAGTGGAGCCATAGATAGGGTAACATCACCTCACGTCTCTTTTTAACAAAATAACTTTTCATTTTTCTTTAGATAATAAACTTCGTCATGGTAGGCATAACAGACTAACAACTCTGGTTTAAAATGACACATCCCAGCAAACACACCAAGTTGTTACAACGTTGTTATGACGTCTTTTCCTGACGTTGTAAAGACGTTCTTTTTTGGTTGATAATGAAATGTGCGTTGACGTCTTTCTCACAACGTTGGAAATACGTCTTTTTGCAACGTTGGAAAGACGTCTTTTCCACAACGTTGGAAAGACGTTGTTTTTTGGTTGATAATGAAAGGTGTGTTGACGTCTTTTTTGCAACGTTGGAAAGACGTCTTTTTCACAACGTTGGACAAACGTTGTTTTCTGGTTGATAATGAAAGGCGTTTTGACGCCTTTTTTGCCATCTTGGAAAGACGTCTTTTTCACAACGTTTGAAAGACGTAGTTTTTTCTTTGTGAAAGGTGTATGACGTCTTTTGCAGTGATGGAAAGACATATTTTGGAAAGATGTCCTTTTTACGTTTGAAAGATATCTTTTCTCAATGTTGTTTCGTCGTCTAAATGTACAAAAAACAACAGTCTATGGTTTTAAACAAACGTGTACTGAATAATAGAATAGTCACAAGACGTATCTTAACATACTGGGTCTAGTAAAATAAAACATACTAAATATGATTCAACTGAAATGTTTTTATTACAAAGTACATACACCATTCAATCAAAAATAAATTGTGTTGATGCATGTAATCTGTAACAAGAGCTGTTCAGGGACAGCAACAGTCGATCGACTATTCAATAGCTTTGACACAAAATATTTCATCAATGAATACTACAACAAACACTAGTGTAATAAAGTGTCATAGCATATAAAAACAAGAGCTGTCATAGAAGCAGCATGTTTAACTATTTCAAAGTTTGATAGTGAAGAAACATTATCTTGAATTCTAGAAATAAACTGCCGTTATTGTCACTTTTCGGGGGTGACTTAACAGGAGAGAAAACGTGTGTTAACAGAGAGATTCTTGCGCTCACATACTGTTATAACACCTTTTTTTATTTATGCGTGTTCCGTGGCAAAGCGTAAACGTATCACGGTCCCAAAACGGATAATTTTAGATGCTGACAGAAAACAAGTAGGATAGCTCTGCATATAGTTTGTACATTCTAGCTAAAAACTTAAAGCTACTCACCCACAGTTTGGGTGAAATTTTTCAACATCTACATTTCAAAAAGTTTAGCAGAGAATGTGTATTTGACACAGAAATGTGATTTAAAACGGTTGAGAATAAAATTTAGATACTGGTCATTCTGCACAAGATTTATCGTTATTTAATGGAATATCTTGCTGAATCATTACAATAAGTTTGACTGAACCAATTTCCAACTCCTAAAAAGAACATAATTTATCCAAACTCGTTGACAGAGTTATCTACTCTGGCCTATAGATGGAAATCATGATAGTAAGTAAGTGTTCAAAGTTTCAAAGCCATATGTCAAATAGTTTTGACAAACACACACTTGTATGCAAACTGAACCAATTTCTAAACATACTTGTACGCAAACTGAATCAATTTCTAAGTACAAAAAATGCCATAATTCAGCCAAAATAGTTGATAGAGTTACAGATGGCAATCATATAATAAAACAAGAGTTCAAACAAGTTTCAAAGCTACACATCAGTTTTTACAAAACATGGACTGGTATGAAACTGTACCAATTTCCAAGTCCAAAAAGTGTCATAATTCAGCCAAAATACATGTACTTGTCAGAGTTAAGTACCCTTACCTACAGATACAGACTATTATATAATAATAATCGAGTGATAAAAGTTTCAAAGCCATATGTCAAGCAGTTTACACAAAATATGAACTAGTAGGAAAACCTTAATCAAGATCTGTAAGTTAAAAGGTACCCTAATTCAGCCAAAATCCTTGATGGAGTTATACGTCCTTGCCTAAAATTGGATATGGTGATGATATACAAGTGTTGAAAGTTTCAAACCTTTATCACTTAAGGTTTTGCCAAAATGTGAACTGGTACCAAGAACTTAACCAAGGTGTGACGCAAAGCTGATGCCGTATCGAGTAGGATAGCTTATTGTTCAAATAGTCAAGCTAAAAAAGTTCAATTGCGGCATCTTTTATGCAGTATCCGAAACTGATTTTAATAAAAAATCTTGCAAAAAAGTTCTATGTAGAACAATCTAAACAAAATGCTTTTTTTTCATATATAACCTTCAGCCAGGACATTTAATATTGATTTATGTGACAAATTATTTTAAAGGTTCTCAAAATCACTAAAATAGTCTGTCCATCACTTAGCTCGAGACAACATTAACCTTAACAGACAAATTCTTGATTTTGCCTTGTGAATAAGTAAATTAATCCATTCACAAAAATATTAAGAATTAATAAAGTAAAGTTTAAATGTAATGGACTTGCAAAACAATGAACAAATGACTGCAAATTTTTGAAAAACAATTCATTATGCATAAAACTTTTTTTCTAGAAATACTATTTGAAATTTTTTCACCTTGTAGAATTTCAAATTATCTGAAAATAATTCCAATAACACTGCGCATCCCGAAAATGAATTGGATACAAGTTCTTCAGTTTTGTCTACAACAGAAAATCAAACTTAACTTACACTGTTTTGACACATTTTATGTATATCACTTTTCAGCTACATTTAGAATTTACTGAAAGATTCTATTTGTAAGTAAAACTGTTTTGCATTTAACACATTTTAAATTTAAATGTTTGTGTTTTAGAGTAGATTATACAGTATATAATTCATGATTTCTGCTATTTCACTATTTCAGATTCCCATTTGAACTGGATTTCTATCTGACAGTGCATATCAGTCACAGACACTTCTCCCACTCCTAGGTTCCCCTTCCTGGTCCTTTGAATATTTGAAGAGACTTGCAAGAACTTTCAAACTTGTTGTTCCCTTAGCAATTCTCTACGCAGGCTGAAAATATACATTTTAACATACATGTAAACTTAAACGTTTTGTTAAAAAACTAGAAGATGATCACACATATTAGAATTATGTATAAAGTTAAATGTATGGTTAGGAAATATTAGTGAGTAGTATTATCAAAACAATATTCACTCCTCTGCTGTATCTAGACTATTGCTATTTCTATTTTACGAAAATAACAAGTTTCATAATAGACATACATGTGTAAAGATGTTCAACTACAATACTGACTAAAGACACTGAATATCAAAACAAATAGTTGCAGTTTTGACTTCTCTTATCCTGCAGTTATACAAGTACTAGGCTAGAGATTGCATTTCTCCTCGCATCAAAAGAATAAATTTATTAAGCAACAGTGAGTTATAAAAAATCACATAAATTGGAGATAGGCAACCTAAAACTTCAAAAAAATCCGTCAAATAATGAGAAAACATTACAAAGTACCTGTCGCGAATATGGTACCGAAGTTACATGCGTTGGCTTTTCGACTAGTTGGGTACATAGTACCAAGAAAACAATGCATAGACAGTTTTATCCTTGCAAGTATTTTCTCAGGAAAAAAAGCAAAGTAACGATCACACATAACACTGACTGACTGTTTTTGTTGGATGGTAACTTAAGGTGACGGTATATCATTTTTAATGCATGACATACTAATTTCTTTACTTTATCACAAAGTTTATACGGTAATACGGTGTCTGGGGTAGTTCCGATGTTAAATTCATTTCGGACCTATCGAGTTTTCAAAATTTCTGGAGCCCTGAATACATTGGACGGGTTCATTCAAACGCTAGAATTACTATTCTTACTAACACCTTTCTCATATTATCAAATATCATTTCTTAAAT
Source organism: Mercenaria mercenaria (assembly GCF_021730395.1). Classification (NCBI taxonomy): domain Eukaryota; kingdom Metazoa; phylum Mollusca; class Bivalvia; order Venerida; family Veneridae; genus Mercenaria; species Mercenaria mercenaria. The sequence goes on from NC_069364.1 coordinate 44,792,831, forward strand.
ATTTACCCTTCAAGATGGAAAATGATGTTGTCGTTTCTTCTCCCGGTTTGCTTTTCCACTGATGTTAACATGGTCATTAGTTTCATTGTCATCAACCTGTGAAACAGAATGAATTTGGTGATAAAATGTTTTAAAAAAGGTAAAAAAAACAATTAAATCACTAAGACAAGTATGCCAAGGAGCAGAATGTTGAGCCCGTCAGCTGTCAAGTGTGACATTGACCTTGGACTTAGGGAGTTGGTTCTTGCGCATGACACTCCGTCTCATAATGGTGCACATTCATGTCAAGTTACATCAAAATCCCACCATGCATGAAGAACTATTCCGGACAAACTTCAATATGACCTTTGACACTCAACTGTGACCTTGATCTTTGAGATAGGAAAATGGGGTTTGCACTTGACACACCTTCTCACTGAGGTAAACATTCATGCCAAATATAAACAAGTTTGGTTAATGCATGTATAAGTTATGGTCCGGACAAAACCAGACGGACGCACATACATACACCGAAAGTGGCGATTATATCGAGCTCACCGCAAGTGGGCTCAACAAAAACTTGACACGAGACAAATACAACTCTTGTATAATCAATAATTAATCATTATTTTTCATTCTCTTATAGCATTCTTCTAAATTTAAAACATGCACAAAAATGCATGTTAAACGCGATTCGGACGAGTGTAAATGAAGTGAACGCATATTTTATTCAAGAGGAAGTAAAAAGAAGGTAATTTCTGTATGGAAACTTTATTCCAATATTACTTACATATCAAACACCATGATATCCTTGTACAGCTAGAAATTGTGCCACAGGCCCATGAGTAAACGTTGTATATAAGCAGAAGATAAAGATTCTATTCACAGTCCCTTAGAGATGTTCTTCCAACAGCAGACAACATGGTAACCTGTCAACAGGAAAAAATTTCAAATTAGAGCTACTTTGTAATAATCTACATTTTAAGCCCACACAATAGTAGTACACCCATGCATAAAATAAATTTTGAGTATTTAGTTTACTGTCTTGCATTTTAGATGTAAACAGCTTTGAATCAGTTTCACAACTAGTTTACCGTTAACCTTTAGCCTGCTAGCGAAAAGTGATTCTGCCTTTGCGACCAGTGCAGACCAAGATCAGAGTGCACATCCGTGCAGGCAGATCATGGTCTGCACTGTTCGCTATATTCAGTCAGTAAATTTTCAGTGAACACCCCTTTGAAAAATAGATGGTACTGTCCAAACTGAAGTTTAGCAGGGTAAAGGTTAATGAAAACTTATGCCCGACTGAATTCAGACATACCAAAGTTTTTGTAAAACAGATCCTAGGTTTTCTGCACAAGGCATATATGTTACTAGTCCAAATAATTCACCGTTCAGATTGCTTTATATTTGTGACAGGCAATCTAAACGTCAAAACTTTGAAGGACCAAAATAATGGAAGACAAATCACAGTACAGTCATGAAAAGTTATTGGTTTTATCATTTTCGCATATTTGCATGTAGAGACACGGTAAACTTTAATCGTGTACAGTACATACATACATTTAAATCGCTAGAAAATAAGTAATTTTGGATATTATTTGATAATTTTGGCATAAATCATTGAGGAATTGAATCCACTTTCAATACAGGTAAGTTTATTTGAATTTATAAATGACTAATTTGTGAAAATGATCAGCATTTAAACATATAGCATACATGTAAAGCGTTGGCAGCGATGAAAATTTCATAGGAAATTGCCTCAACTATTTTGGTCTTTCCAGTGTCTGACGCAAGTGGGGATACTGCTCATATAAAAAAATATCCCAACAATTCCTAGGACCGCGTGAAATTAGTTGGACTATTATGTTACTTGTGAAGAGAATCATCAGGCATCAAATGAATTTGAAGTTGTAAAATATATTATATTATATGGAGATGTCCAAAAACATCATTATAACAGGATGTTTCGGGACAGTGTGATAACTTGACTGTCGCTGTCTCAGGCTCTCAACATGTCTAAACTTATTTGGCACAATTTCTTTCAGGAAATCTCTAATTAAACACGTGACGTCACGCAATGGCTTTGACTAAAAACAAAACGTTAAAACTGTTGATTTTATGTTAGTTAATACGGTAGCAGTGACAAGTAAGCACAGTTCCAAGTAAATTTTTGTTGCCTTGTCAATTTTACGACAGACGAAAATAATACTGTACATGGAATCACCTGTTCACACTGGCACTTCTGTATTTTGAAATTTTCTTGTTGTAACATGGTGGATGGGATGTGAATGCAACAACAACGGATTTGTATACAAACACGATCTCTCCTATATAAAGACCCGCATAAAACTAGTTTGACTACCAGACCCCTAGCTGCTTCCAACAATTAATGCTGTTTGGTGACAGATATCAACATACAAATGGCATGTAACAGTTAGACACTAAGCATGTTAATTTATAGACTAAAAACTCTTTGTCAATATAACTTAAAGCTGTTATTTCAATAGCTTTAAAAACGTCATGACAAAAATTAGTTGCTGTAAAAACTAACAACATACCTGCAGGTGGAGAAGCCATGATTTGACACATAATCTGCACAGGGCGCTTTTTAAATACTTCTACAATTTTTCAAAACTCCGACAACATGAACGAGTGCAAAAAGGCACGTGAGCTAGACCTGTTTTGATTGTTAACAGACTTGGGTTATGATCGTAAACAAGTATGCAAACTATGAAAGCAATATCTCACACGGTGCACAATCACGTGGTCTATGGTGTCACGCCGTAGGTATCGCGCCAAGCAATTTTTGTCAACAAAGCATCTATTCAAGAAGAAAATTCGTCGTAAGTATTTTGTTACGATTTTTTGTAAAATGTCATTAGTATGTTGCAAGTCCGTTTATGAATGCGTACCTCCGATCACACAGCATCTGTCCATGTATGCTTTAGTTTGGCTGGAAAACGGGACAAACTGACCAAAATATCAAAATCGCTCTTGCTATTGCTCCAAGGTGATTCCAGAACCGCATTAAAACCATCTTTCTCTTGCTGAATTCTCAAGATGGCCGTTTTTGTTTGTTACTTTTTGTCTCAAAACAGCTGCTGATAGATTATTTTTCACGTTAATGGTGTTATTTTCAGGTAATACCAAAGATAAAAAATATGCTATTGCGGCAAGTTCTGAAAGATAAATGATATTGCAACAAGTTGAAATGATATTCTTATTTTAATTCAGTTTTCCCATCAGTATTCATAAGTAAATCAACGCATATCACTCTTTCACCTAAACCGAAACTGGTCAAATGATAATGCAAATGCTAAATGAATTATTTGATATTTTTATTTTGAGAAAATATGACATTGGATTATAAGTGCTATTCTTATTTTACAGGTCCTTTCACTGTCGAACTAGCCGGAAGACTGTTTGCAATCTGGTGGACAAATATGAGCAACGAGCAGAAGACAGATCCATACAACGTGTGCCCACTAATAAGCGTTGTACATTGGAAGACAGGTAATAACCTATATTCAATAATAATAATAATATCATTATAATTATCAATAATGATAATAATAGGGGAAATTCTAGTCTGTAAACTCACTGAAATAACCTTTACACCGGCAAAACAAACAAACTTCATAGGAAATGCCGTCGTGTTACAAAATAATTGAATAAACTCTGAAGAGATCCGTAGAAAAAAAGACAAACAAAACCAACATTCGATTTGAGTCAGTTCATAACGAACTATGAGTAAAACAAAACTATCAACGCCCTTGGCAACGCCGTAAGCAGTACATGTATGTACATGTATTCATTTGTTTTGGGATTAAGTACGTGGCGACATGTTATAGCCGGCACACGACATGTCACATCTGCATTTATAATAAGTCATCTTTGATCTTATAAGACTTTACCAGTTTTTGTCTTTTTGCTTGTTACAGGGACCACGACTTTGATCGCTCAGAGAGAACTAGGGTCTTGTGCATGAAAAAGATAGCTAAAGTGAGCCTAGACAGGAATGCTGTTAAAGGGGACCCCTTTGTGTTCGATGGGACAGCAGTGCAAGGCAGAATGAAAGCAAACTATGATCCCTCCGAGCGTTAGAATTGGACTGACAACTGATGATACACAGCATGTTTGCGTGTTACTTGACTGCCTTTCGACTAAAAATTCAAGGCTGCTGACATAGGACGTTTCTTTCAAAATTCTATTTTAGACATTGTCATGAGTCAATAGACCAAGTTTGAAGAAATTTGTATGTTGGAAATTTTAGTTATTACACAGTTAACTCTTGTAAGCCTTTAAGGCTATGTATCATGATGTAGATTGGACTTTTCCTGAGTCAGGTCGTTTAAACATTTGTAGTATTTTACAACTAACAAATTCCAGAACTTTCAGCTTCATTTTTATTACTTTTAAAGACATGTAACTTCATGTATAATCATACGTAAACAAGATAAAACTCACACTTATCATATGATTGTAAAATAATATATCATTTCCCGAAAATTCGTTCCTATGAATATTTGGTTTACATATACCTTGTCTCTACATTGAAAGTAAGAAATCCTGTTTTTCTGAAACAATAGCTCATAATGTGCTAAAAGAACTTTTACATTTGTAAACTTTAAAGATGTGTTTATAGTATCTAAAATATATATATTATTTCTGTAATGATGGATTTCGGATAAAATTAGATGCTTACACCAGTTTTGCCAATGACTGTGAATGTAACATACGATATTAAAATTTTATATTTCGAAACTTCAAAATAATTTCTTCCAGAAACTGTTCCACATGTCGAAGCATAGTTGTATCAATTGCAAACTGTTTCCTCTGTATTACAATTCCTACAATTTTAAAGGTTGTGTATATATCCACTATATTTTTAGCTACTGAAAAAGTGGAATGAATTTTCTGAACATTCATTTTATATTTACTTTGCAAAATAATGCCAGAATTGTTTAGCCATTGATCGCTTTAGCTGGTTTTTCTTAAAGACCCAATGTTTATCTGTAAATAAAGTGAACAAGACTTAATATATCAACAGTACGTTTTCTTTTCTGAAAATCGAAAGACTTCGTCAATACTTCTCAATCCCGTAATTCTGATTTGAAGGCTGAGTAAAGTAAATTTCAACCAATGAATTCCATCATATATTGCTTACACTTATGGACATTTCCGTTACAAAAATATTATACACCCGGAAATAAACGAAATAAACTGCACTCATGGCCTAAAATGATATGCTTATATATATATAAAATGGCGGCAAATAGAAGCATTTTTTTTCACCTCACGTAAAAGATCTAATGCAGTTTTAGAAGTTTTGATACCTATATGCATTTCGGCAATTTTGGGAGGTAGTGCAAGGGCATGGGCGATTTTTCAAGCGTGTGTGTGCTCAAGCGTGCATGTGAGTGGGCGATGTATTAGACGGATTGTTGACGCCTGGCCAATTGTGGCTGTATTTAATAACTACTGCAACAAAACTTATACTTTGAACTATAAACTACTGGCATTAATCAAATCGTTGTAAATCACAGATTAAATTACAAACATAAGAACTGTATATGTTTTATTAGTCTTCTTTGACGACTAACCTTTAATCTTATAACATGATAATAATATACCTCTCTACATTAACACATAAACAGATTTATTTTGCTTCAAAGCCTTTTATTTATCCTGAAAATCATGCTCAAACCTTTCAAGCCGTCGTCGCACATAAATGCTTCAGTTTGTTGCGATAGCATTTATCTTTTAGAACCACTGCTAGAGCATACTTTTAAGCTTGTTGCGATATCAATTATCTTTCAGAACTTGCCGCAATAGCATACCTTTTTATCTTTGAGTTTACCTGAAAATAACTCTTTTAACGTGAAAAATAATCTATCAGCGGCTGTTTTGAGACAAAAAGTAACAAACAAAAACGGCCATCTGGAGAATTCAGCAAGAGAAAGCTGGATTTAATGCGGTTCTGGAATCAGCTTGGAGCGATAGCAAGAGCGATTTTAAGATTTTGGTCAGTTTGTCCCGTTTTCCAGCCAAACTAAAGCAGACACAGACAGATGCAGTATGATCGGAGGTACGCATTTATAAACGGACTTGCAACATACTAAAGACATTTTACAAAAAATCGTAACAAAATACTTACGACGAATTTTCTTCTTGAATCGACGCTTTGTTGACAAAAATGCTTGGCGCGATACTTACAGCATGACGTCATAGACCACGTGATTGTGCACCGTGTCTCAATGGACTTTGAAAATATTTTGGGTTGTACGCAAACTTTAACATTACAATAAACATATTCTAAGTCGAAAATAGGCCAAAATTTAGTCAAAATGCGTGATAGAGTTGTCTGCTCCTGTTTTCAGAATGGGGTCATGATGGTAAACAAGTATGCATAATATGAAAGCAATATCTCAATGGACTTTGAAAATATTTTGGGTGGTACGCAAACTTTAACATTTGTGTGACGCTCAAGCTTACGCTAACGCTAACGCCGACGCCGGGGCGAGTAAGATAACTCCACTATTCTTCGAATACTCGAGCTAAAAATGACAAATATTAGTACACTTATACTGTGCACGAGAAAGAGTCATGTACACTTTCTTTCTGAATGAGAAAAGATAGGTGATGCAAAGTTCAGGGATTCCTATATCAATGAGAACATTTTTTAAATGTAACATTTTTTTTGGTAATGATTCAGAATTTGAATTAACATGATACATACTTACGTTTGCGTTTTATTTGATAAGAATTGATTTTAATGATAAGTGACATATTTTTCAGATTGCTTTGGAAGAGTCAACCAAGGTAGAGTGTGTTGTGTTTCCGAGATCCAGACGATACAAACAATGGAACTTATTTCAAAGCCCTGATTGGATATCTTTTATATGGACTCTTTTGTCATTAACCAACGAAACAATCTGTTGTTTTAAACAAAAAAAAAGACGTACAATCAGCTGACAGAAAATCTATTATTTGTGAATTTACCGGGGTTATAGAGCATGGTATCATACAATGTATTAAGAGGTTAATATCTCTACAAGAACAAGTACTCCTCATTTCAAACTGTGTAAAACAGTGTTGAACTTTATAATGTAATGTTTTGTTATTATGTTTACCACCACACATGTGGGAGACATATTGATTTACTCCTCTGTCTGTCTGTCTGTCACAAATCTTGGCCACGCTCTAAGTTGAACATTTCTCCGATCTTCATCTCACTTGACCAAAATGTGATTGATCATATATCCTCTGCTAAGTTCGATAACTAGCTAAACTGGTCCAGTCACTTTTGAATTATGGCCCTTGCATTACCGAAAAAATCGGCCTTTTTACACTTGTCTGCGCTTTTAAGTCGAATAGTTCTCACAACTTAATGCCCTTTTTCGACTTTGGAGTTTTTGGGTAAGGCTTTAAATGTAAGCTTGTTTCTATGTACCGCCTGATGGAATGGATTGAATCTTCACACATTTGTTTTCTGTAATAATCTGGCATGCAGTTTACAGGTACAATAACTCTCTTTTGCACTTTTTACAAAATTATGCCCCTTTTCGGCTCTTTCATTGGTTAAGATTTTGTATTAAAGCTGGTATCTATAAGTACCTGTTAATAGAAATGGATTGAAACTTCACATACTTCTTCGCTGTCATGATATGACTTCCATTACTACTTTGCAGTTTTTACAAAATTATGCCCTGTTTTGTACTTGGCAGATGTCTGGTTAAAGTTTAATATGTAAGCTGGTATCTTAGTACCAACTAATGGGACTGGATTGACAATTCTCACAATTGTCCATTGTCATAAGTAAATATGCAGTAAACATGTTCCTTAATCCCGTTTTGCAATTTTACAAAATTATGACCGTTTTTAATTAGTTCACCTGAGCCAAAGGATCATGGTGAGATTTTGTGACCGCTCAATGTCCGCGCGTCCGTCAACATTTCCTAAAAAATTCTTCTTCTTGAAAACGGGCAGAATTACACCAAACTTCACAGAAATAATCATTGGGAGGTTCCCTTTCAAATTTATTCAAATAATTGAATTCCATGTAAAACGAAAGGAAAAATCTTCATATCTAAAACCACAAGGTATAGAGCCTTGATATTTGGCATGTGACATTATCTTATAGTCCTCTATAAAAATTATTCAAATTGTGCATCTGGGGTGAAAAGAGGCCCCGCCCCGGGGGTCACAAGTTTTACAATGACTTACATAGTGAAAAAGTTTAAAAATCTTCTTGTCTAAAACCACATGACCTAGGCTTTGATATTTTGTATGTACAGCATTGCCTTGTGGTCCTCTACCAACATTGTTCAAGCTATGCCTGCCCCGGGGGTCTCATGTTATAGACTTAGGAAAACAAAATTAAAAATCTTCCTGCCTGAAGCTGCAAGGCCTAGGCTTTTGATATTAAGTATGTTGCCTTTCCTAGTGTTTCTCTACCAAACATGTTTTTCAAATTATGTCCCTAGGGTGAAAAAGGCCCTGCTCTGTGGGAATCAGGTTTAACATAGACTTATATAGGAAAAAAAGGGCTTCTTGTCTGAAAGTTCAAGGCCTAGGCTTTTGATATCTGGTATGTTGCATTGCTTTGTGGCCCTCTACCAAAATCGTTCAGATTTTGCCCCTGGGGTGAAAAGAGGTCCCACCCCATGAGTCACTTGTTACAATTTTGAGTTATATAGGAAAAATACTTAAAAAAATATCAGGTCATATATCCTAGACTGTTTAATTATAATTACCTGACGACCCAAGCGATTAGGGATCACATGATTGTGACCTTGACCTACTATTTTCTCATTTTACTTTTTTCCACTTTTTACAATACCCAACACTTTTCTATACGCCTTACCTCATTTTTTTAGTATTTTGCAGAATGTAAATGCAAAATGTACATGTTGGATTTTTAAGCAACCGGTCTGAAATATTTTTCACTTTTAGTTTCTTTATGTGATGCATGGCTCTATGTATGTGATAAGGGCGTTCTGTACTCAAGGGAAATTTACCCTTATATCTTTTATATAATTCGTATGAAATTTTGCATACGCTAACAAAATACACTCAACGAAATTTCTCAGGCCAAGTGATTATTTATTGCAATACTTTTCATGTTTAAATGTGTATGCATGAAACAATCCTCAAATTAATCAAATCAAACACTTTGTAATTGTTCCGATTACAAAGAAGCATCACATGAAATAACCTTCTACTACAACAAAAGTATATTTTCTATGACTTTAGTCACTTATATTTTGAGTTTGAATATGTGGTCAACGTAAATATAGATTACTATAGATATAACATTTATTTACAAAATTATTGCTCTGTATTATTCATTTCATGTTTTACTGTCGTGACTTGAGGGTGCAAGGACTCCAATAGGTATGAACATTTTAGGCAAGTCAGAAGTTTACAATTTTTTCTTTTATAATGAATAAATGATTTGCACTTAAGTGTCTCATAAGAATATAATACCAATTTGTGTAACATATTCGAGACGAATTATAATCTTTGAGGTAACATTTAAGGATATAAATTTCAGTATATTCATAGAAATTTAGAATTTTCTAACATCTCGTTTAAGACAGACTCGGAAATGATTCAAATTTTAAAAGCCCATAAAACCTTGTTACGCCGCGCGAAATTATTTCAGTGTAGAGCTTATATTTTCACATTTACTGTCACCATTGCATTTAATTACGTTACGCTACCCCGATTACATAAATACATAACGCTACTCTTACCGCAAATCACAAAAGTGCCTAGTTCAGTGAGATTTCAATATCAAATGCTGCCATCTTGAACTTATCTTGAACTAATCCCTCATCTACTGGTCTATTTAAGGAACACATTTTCATCTTTTTGACTGTATTTTACAGCGGTACGTGTGTTGATTATAATTGCATGCATACTAGTACATGATATTTCGATAAAAAGTCATACGAGGATGACTGCAGTTTTTTTTAGCTACGATATCTGTTGATTTAAAAGACAAATGAAAAATAAGCTCTGGAGCTATAGCCGTGGAATACGCCCATTCTCTTTGGTTCAATTTGTTTCCCTTCCAACGGATTTAGCAGGTCGCATGAACGAAAAGAAAAAAATCTCGCCGGTCTTTAAAACACCGAATGCTCCGTGAGCTTTAAAATAACAAAAACTTCTTATCTTTATTGATTCCTATTGTGTCCTGTTTGAATAAGAAAGCAAATATTTCTTGAATTATATTCCTTCCTTCATTGTTAATAAACACAAATTTTCAAATGTTTATCCGAATTTATATCGCGAAAATACTAGTATGTTATTTGCAGCTTAGTCCGGTGAAAATCACTGTACGCCGGATAGAGCGGGAAAGTGCCGTGAAATCAGACTAACACCAGCCGGTTGCCAGCGAAGAGAAATGAAGTGGTTCATGTGTAGCTGCATTCATTTTAGAAAGCTGATATAAATACACAAATGTACTAAGTAATTAGATACTCAGCAACGCAAACTGCTACCGAACGGATAAGACTAAAACTACGATAAACAGAACGAAAAACCTTTAGATCTAATTATGTAATTTTTAATTGAAGGTACATACTAGACAAGACACATAAGATTACAGCGGCACACGAAGTATTATGAGTTAGAACCGGTTACCTTCTGCATTTGGTATAACCTGGTCCATTAAGTTCGGTTTAAGTTAAATGCAACGGAAGTATGACGTCATGAACAGGGAAAAAGTAATGAGATGAAAATAATACCATATTCAAACCAAGCTGACGTCAAAATGCACGGAGCAACGTGCTGTCATTAGGTTTTGTACTTAAATAGGAATGACACTGACAGACACGCGTACTCATCTTTAATTTCCATAAAAACGTCAAAACGGGGACATATTGATGAAACATTCTTTTTTTATAGAACGTGTGTTTAAATAATTATCCACAATGCATAGTACAGGCATTTTGTCTGCGATGATCAGCGTGAAATCATGTCTGAACAAGGTGTTTATGTGTATCTCGATCTGGTATACGAGCATATACCTTTTTGTGAATATAAAATGCATTCAATCGGAAAGGGAATGCTTTGGAGAGGTACCATCACCATTTTGACGTTTAAAGTGCTCTGTGAAATAAACATTATAACCTCATATCACAGTTATATTTTATAGGTATTGCATTCATGAGAGGGTGATATAGAAAATGTTTACAGCGAGATATATGAATACCGACCGAGACGTTTTAAGCAATACGACAGGTAGTTGTTTTCTAAACTTTGGCTCGGACGGCAAATTATTTATTTAAAAGAAGAAATATCTACAGGATTCACACATGCATGAACACTAGAAAAAGTAATTTTATACTAAAATATACAATGTAAGTAAGCACCACGTCAAAATTGATAGTTTCAGTCTTTTAATCGAATCGGATGCGAAATTATCGATCTCATAATAGGAGATATGAAAAGAAATATCACGTGTGCAGACAAACAAAATAAGCGCTGTTGCTTATGTGCTACATGTATAAAAATAAGGATCATATCACATGCGCAGAACAGAAAATAACGCATGTGATAGGCTCAACCAGGAGCTTATGGGTTCGAAACCACCGATGTCACGGTCATGTTTCTCATAGTAGATTTTCATCTAAAATTTGCGCAAAGAGAGGTGGTGATATGCAAGTTATTCGAAATCACCGGCGTCTGAGGACCTTTTTCCAAATAAAGAAAAGTACGCGAATTGCTTATAAATTATAAAATTTGTAAAAAGATCCTTTGGAGGCAAAGAATGCAACCAAGAATAATAATAGCAGACTCGGTTTGATTGGGTGCTTATGAGAGGTAATGAAATGTGAATCACCTCTTAGCATCGGCTTGAGGAAAGCTCTGTCATAAACACTAAAGCATATCTGGTGATCAACACTGCTACACTGTGACATCACCGAGATATCAACACTAATTTAAAAGAAACAACACAATGTCAAGGCACGTGGACATGTTGCTGAATCTAGTGATAGATTTGCGTGCGTGCGTGTGCGCTGATTTAAAGTCGCCTGGTTTTGCAATAAGACGGATCGTTTTTTGTGTGTGTCGGTTTCAGTGTTCATTTAGAAGCACAAATGCGAACCATGTGACAGAACCATCAACCGGTTTGTACGCATGTATAGAAACTTCAGAATTTGAAAGAATGCTTTTGAAGTACCGTGGGCTTTACATTGTTTACAAAAACTATAATAGTTACTTATTTACAAATTAATGTATTCATACACATTATAGGCATACTGTTGTTTATTGGCCGCTAGAAGTTTTGCATATATACGTCTCACGGGCTTTTTAGCGTAATGTATTTATTAGAATTTATAAAATACTATACACTTACTAAAAGGTCAAGTTAGTTGTCAAAACTATTGCCCTGTGATTCATTTTAAAAGTTGTCATTATATATTTAAAACCCATGTATAAGCTAAAAGAAGTTTGATAAATTAAGATTAAATTTTGAACATGAAAAATTTCATATTTCAAAGCCCTCATCCATTATTTTTCTTTTATATCAGCCAAACTTTAATACCGGTAGATTAGAACATAAACTTTGACACCCTGACTAATAATTAATTAAATTGACCATTTAGCAACAAAAACGTGAAGTCATAAAATGATGTAACTTAGTGCTAAATAAAAAGATACTGACTGAAAGGCGAACAGTGCAGATCAAGAACAGACTGCATGGATGTGCAGGCATATCTTGCTCTGCACTGGTCGCAAAGGTAGAATCACTTACGTCCAGAAGGCTAAAGGTTAAAATATTAGATAACAAATTACTATGAACAATATCAATTAACGCGTCTAATACATGACACTTTAACAAACTCATAATTATTTTCCCAATTACTATACATAGGCAAATTAAAGATCAAGTGAGATTTATCTTTCTTCTTTAATTAGCTAGCGACCTAAGTTATGTATTAATTAATGTTTACATTTAACATATTTACAGTCTTGACAAACACCATGTTAAATAAAGTTTATATGATTCTTTTAAGAAAGGCCATACATTTCTGTAACAAATTCCAGAACGTTTTTCTCGCTATTACTAAAACAACTTTTTACTGATATATGCACTTGGTTTTGCGGAAGTCTGATAGGATTCGAAATCATGCATCATAACATGAGACGGTTAGACAAGCATTACGTATTGCCCTCTATACTCTCGGCATGACATGCCCTTGGACTAAGTAAAATCCCCGCTTTGATTCTATTCAACAAAATCTCTAAAAAAGATTATTGTAAACCTAAAAAATGATATGGTCAACATAGATTTTTAAACGGAATGAAATGAAAATTTGGATACAATTAAAAATTAAAGGCAATCAAATTGCGAAGGTGGTTTTGTTTGAGGAAGTGTGTGGGGTGTGTGTGTGTGTGGGGGGGGGGGGGGGCGGGGGTTAGTTTCGTCCGTATTCCCGTGCGAAAATATTTTGATACGCTGTTCACTCGGATAAAGATGTTTTGATCTTACATTTATTTTTTGTTTTACTAATTTTACCCATTTTGTTGTTTTCAACTTATATGAAGTAAGGCGCTGCCAATCCGACGGGAATTCTTTCTGCATACTTTGTTATATCTGATATTTTCAGTAAGTCTGACGTGTTTCCTCTTGTTACGAAAATAAGGGAAAAAGGCAAATCTTTTTAGAATGTGTATTTAAGTAAACGCAATCATTTCTTCGAACGTGTCCAGACCAGACTAACGATGGAAAATAGTGTTGACGAGTAAAATGTAATAGTGATATTTGGGTGCTCTGAATCTGGTCCCAAAATGCACCGACGCCGCCATTAACATAGTAATATTTAAAACTGTCCAGGATACCCTCTTTCGTACATGTACACCTACTCTCCACGCTACACGACTCGACGATCATACTTTTTGTCGTTAATTTGTTTCTCTAATAAAAATATCTGAATCCAGGAATGCAAAGTTGGAAATGGGGCTACTTTGATTAGTCAGTGGTAAAATCGAACATATTCAAGAGTTTAGATGTGTAATTTGTATGAATGTAAGAATATAATAGAAAACAAGAAATATCTTTAAAAATGATGGTCGGCGAATTGTAATAAGGAAAGAAGTTTATGAATTTTTCAAGCAAAACATACAATTGTAATTATTTCAATATTTCTGTTTCATAAACAAAGTTTGTATGCAGCGTACCTTCATTTCAATCTAATGAGATTCAGTCATTATATAGCATATATATAATGAAACAGATTTCAACTGAGTTCAATATTTGCATACCATACTAAAGAAAAATATTCATGTATAATAAATCAGTTAAATAATTTATAACAAATATATCAAAGCAAACACGTACTCATTTTAATATGCAATCTGAATAAGTCACAAAAGCAAGAAACCTTTTCATATACAGACGACAATTGTAACAAGGAAAATCTTTTAAAAAGCACTTCTCTACATAAAAGACTCTTATCACACCCTTATTCATGTGATAAGCAGACCGTATTCAGCTCTTTCTTTAATTTGATATATGTTGGTATTTGAACAGGATTTTATCATATTTATTAAACTTACTTATCATTTTGAGATATATCAATATTCTTGCTAAATATACTGAGCCAAAGTTAGCTTTAAAACTGTGAACAGCGTCGTTTAGGATAAACGCATTGTCTACATTTCACTCAGCGTAGCACAATCAACAGAGTAAAAGAAATTGACACTGTCGTCCAATCAGGAAGAGTGTTGCATAAATCTTCCATTTTGATAAATTATCTATAATGCGTTATCAAGTAGTTTGATTTGTAAACTGAAGTCACGTGGCATAGGTAACGAAAACGAATTTAGACGGCGTCGCCGAAAAATGATAATGGGCCACGATTGAAAATCATGGAAAAACTTGAAACAATAATAAAAGGGAGCTAATAAAATAGCAATAAATTATACAAATAAGAAATATTAGAGCACTTATAAATTATATTTGATTGCAAAATATTAGTCATAACTTAAAGTCAGTATATAAACAGTAAATGATAATATATAATCATGACATTAAAGCTACAGAAATGTTGTAAACAGGTTGGTATATATTAACATTACAATTTCATTAGTGATTGATGTGGTCTATACTCTACGTGACATTTATATGCTTCATTGTGTCTGAAAGGGCGGATGGACCGTAATTAAACTTAAACACTGAACTGAATAAGTGGCTGATTTAATCGCTAGTAAAATGCACGATATTTAACCGGTGAAATTCTAGAAGATTTCTTGTCATAGTCTATCCATTTCATTAGAAACAAACACAGTTGATAAAAAAACTGAAATTGCCAATACTGCGATTAATTCTCTTGAAATGAGTAGCAACACTACTATCATATGAAGGATCGCTGAAACGTATGACTGTTTATACGTTTAGAAACCTGTTGTCATATTTGGCATACATTTCACAAGTTATGACATAAACGACATTTGATAATGTCCAGTCTGCATTAAATTTAAGTTTGTGCATTGACGAATTTCAAGATTAACGAAGTTGTCCGTTTCTACTATTCGGAACGGGCGCGGACGGTGTAGAGGGCAGTGCCGAATATCAAGACTTGACAAGATAGTCTTATAAGATAAACTGTTGGACTGTCTTGATTTCTGATGAAGAGCTAAAAGTTGAAACTAGAAAGAATGTGTTGTCTTGGTAATGTGTTCACATTATTTGTCTAAAAACTATCATCGTACTGTCGCGCTTCGCCATCGTACTCTCGTGTTATCACCATTGTACTGTCGCTTCACCATCGTACCGTGGTACCTTCGCGTTCACAGGGAGCTGGCGCTGGTCCTAACGGAACACCGTAAAAAACACCTGGGCTTTAGCACGACATGTCAGCTTTACATTAACGAAAAAAATTTTAAACTCAGAAAAAAAAACACAAACTGTCACGGAGTAGGGTTTCATGGAGATTTTTTAAACTTCGTCAAATCGTTCAAAGTTCATTTCTTATGTTGTCTAAAAGTGCCATTATATGCCTCGGTTGTAAGGTATTTCCGTATTTGAGCTGCAGACCTAGAAATTTTAGAAATATTTTCAAGTAAAAATTACTGATTCTACGGAAGCGTGAAAGGGTCATCAGACTCTAATACGTTTATTAATTTATTTTTCAATCTTTATCGTAATAAAAAATCTCAAAAGTATTATAAATATATAAAATATATAAATAACAATATCATAGTAAAAAGTAGTTTTTTTGCAAAATTGTATATACACTGGTATGGTGACTAAGTATTACTAGTATGCATATTCACAAATATATATTATTATACCTCACATAAATGTCCAATGCAAATTTCCCATTAGTTTAACTTGAATAATATATCATATTCCCCGGTAATTTTATAACTCATGCGCAAAATCGTTATTTTCATTTTTTGCACAGGTGATATGTTCCATAATATTAAATGCGCAACAGCATTATTTCATTTTTATGCGCATTTGACATTATTTTTCATATCTCCCGTCGAGAGATTTATACTTTCGCATTGATTAAAACGCTGAGTCGATAAATTTTCAGACGAGGCGCTTATATAATTATACGTTAGGATTAAATTACCCTTTTCTAATGCTTTTGTATGTGCGAACCCGGCCGAAATTCCCTTTTTTACGATTTGCTGTACGTGCCAAATATTTCGAAAACAACTTTTCATCCAATATTGAATCGAAACTACCACCATGAGATTTGAAATGGTCTAACAAAGAAAATGAGTGCTCACACTTATATGTTTCGTTTAGAAAAAAGAAAGTTATCACCGTTTTTCGAATGTTACTGATTGACGCAATGATGAAATATTTGAATAAATATAGGAGTCAGCGATATGTAAACGTCTCGGCTAAATCTATCAAAAAAGTCTTATTACACAGCAAGTTCGCAACAAGTAAAGACTCTTTAACTCTGTCTTCATTTTTTTGTTTGTAATTACTTGTTAATGTTAAATAAATAATTATGTTAATTTTCCAGTAAATGTTTTGACCTTTATAAGATTTCGGTATAATAAAATAAATATTGCATTCCAGAGAGAGTGATATGAAAAATGTTCTCCCCTCGAAATGGCGCCTCGGTCGATATTCATATACCTCGCGGTGAACATTTTTCATATCACCCTCTCAGGAATGCAATATTTATATAATTTCGTTTTGTCCTATTTGTAATCCTAACACGTTTCGCTTTAATAAAAAAATAAGTATATGACGGTACAATTTTGGCATAAAACTGATAAATATAACAGGTATGTGTACGTTCAAATACACACAAATAATAGATAAGTAAATTCTTAACTAGATACTGCGAAACCTTTAAAACTGTATTTTGAAGGTGTCAAAACAGTTGTTAGTATCTTTTTTACTAAGACGTCCATAACTCAGTTGTAGAATGTAAGCACTTAATAAAGGGACCTAATATTCAGATGAAATTTTAAACTGAAATAGTAAATTGTCATCTGAGCGATAAAAAGAAAACTATTAAAAATAAATAAGATATATATGAAATCAGAAAATATTAAATTTCAATACGTTAAATGCATATAAAAAACTTTATGTGTCTGTATAAATATCTAGTATAAATAATACTTCAGAAAACAGCTTTTCTGAGTGAAGAATTCATGTTCTAATATTAGTAATTGGCGTTCAAACAATTCTCTTTGTGGAGTCTCCCCATTTATCAAGCACTGAGACAACATAAACAAACCAAAAAAAAAAAAAAAAAGAAACATTATGATACCTATATGGTATCACTTATTTAATTGCTTGCGGGTCAATAAAAACTATTGCCCGAAGTTTGATGGAACGCGAACCAATAGTATACACTTATTGAATGACTTGTCCGAGAGTAAGTAGTTAAAACTACAGAGGCCCGATATGGTGCACTGCATGTATCAGTTACCGGTTAATAGTTAAAACTATTGCCCGGGATCGGGTTGATGACCAAAAGTTTTGACTATTGACCGGCAAATCATTCAGTAGTGTTACATTTCATTACATCAGAAATTAATTTTCAAACTTTCATTTTATATAATATTTTTTTTACCTATTAGCCCAGTGAATATGTGCAATTATGGACCGGCGACACACACACACACACACACACACACACACACACACACACATATATATATATATATATATATATATATATATATATATAATGTAATAAACAAGTTAACAGTTTGTTATAAATGTGTGTAGTCATTAATATATAAACATGAAAACTCATATACAACTGAATTTCTAAAGAGCATTCCATTTTTTCACAAGAATACCTCCAACGTGGATGTTGATGGTGATGCTGGAGCTAATTATTTCAATGCTGGCTAAATCTGGTTTCGGTTACCCGTAGCCACTATGACTATGGCGCGTGAATCAGAATGCTCTGTTATCGGTCTTACAGTAACAACAGTAACAACAGTAATTACCACTTCACTTGTTGCCAGTTCACTGACTTTTATAAGAGACATCCCTTGCCAGGTGGTTAAGGTCTCTAAATTTAAATCACTTGCCCCTCACTGGTGTAGGTTCGAGCCTCACTCAGGGCGTTGAATTCTTCATGCGAGAAAGCCATCATGTTGGCTTACGGGAGGTCGGTGGAATAATGCACGTATGGAGCTCCTTGGGTATTCCTCCACCATCATAGCTGGAAAGTGGCTATATGACCTATAGTTATATCAGTGTGACGTTAAACCCAACTAAAAGGCTTTTAAAAAGTAGGATCGTGAGGTTGTTCTTAATTCTCTTACTGTACACGTACCGGAAACCAAGGTTTGTGCAGAGCACTTGTTATGGATGGCTTGCATCAAAGCCTAGGTCACACTTACGGATCATGGGATTACGACGATGTGTTCAACGTCTCCTAAAGCCCGAAACAAAGGGAGTTAGCTAAGCTACTACTTTTACAACGTGAAAAATATGACAGCAATTGCGAACCTCTACGTGGAAGCATTTTCTGGAAAGTTTATATGCATTATGTTAAGTGTCACATCAAGATGTAGTGAAAACACTGATTAACGTATTGAAACTTAAAGAAAAAAAACAAAATGATAAGAATGAAAATAGAAGCGTAATACTAAATTGTGCATGTGCAACCACTGCAAGGATATATAGAAGTTGTCTTCCTCATAATAATTATGTAGCAGCACGCTTATAAATAAGCCTTATTTTTTTAAATATACTTTATTTTTATATTTTTATCAAGGGCACATATTTCGAATATAACAATGAACAAAATAAGCTTTTAAAAGACTGATAGGAAATACGTTTATTTACAACTAAGAAGTTTATCTATACATTTAAATCGAAACATGTCAATAAAGTGACAGCTTTTTACACAGTCAGTCATTGTAAGACAAACGTGCCTTTCCAATTGTAATTACTCTCTACATAGAAAACTGCATAATTAACCGGTCAAAACATGTTTCATCTTTGACGTTTTGTAGAGTCATTTGATCAAACATTGTTTTAACTTAAACAGAGATACTTGGGCTAGGTGTCCATAAAGTTTTAGATAGACATGCAGCACAATGTGTGATTTAAAGCATTAATGCAGGGATTAAATGATATTTTACAGTTATGATATTTTCCTTATTAAAAAAATAAACGTTTTGAAATAACGAAATGTTTTTTTTTTAATTACCCAGAAAGACATGTTAATCATATGCTGTGAGCCGGTTGCCCCAACCATAATTCCAAATTGTAATAATATTATTTATATAAGAGTAGGGAGGTAGGGAAACCAGCAAAAATGGGTTTTTGATAAAACCCAGCCCGGCCCGTCCTAAACCACGGAAATAACCGATCCGATTACGATTATACGGAAACCACCGGAAACTTGTAAAAAAAAAATATTTTGTTACATTCACAAAAGTATATTAATTCTATATGAATGGTACAAATCCCTGTTTGTAAAAACCTTCAAACGCAATAGCATACATGAAACTTGTGTCACAAATGACGTGGCAGGCCCTATATGATATTTATTTGGAGGTCAACATAGAAAAATATTGACGTTTCAGATTTCTTTGGAACTCATAGTAATTTATAAATAAGTATCAAATAACAGACCGTATTTTATGGCTGGCTCACTGGTCAGTACATTTATATTAATGCAGTTCAAAATGCTTAGAAAAGAAGTATTTTATCTTTAAAATGACCATAGTTACTCAAAATTGGAAAAAAGTCCCATCTTTTAAGCTGGATATTTTTCCAATTTTAAAAGCTGGAAAAAAATCCAACGTTAAAAGCTGGAAAAAATTCCAACTCTTAAAATTGGAACAAAAAAATCCAGTTGGATTTACAATTGTTTATAAAACCATTTTAAACTGACTAAAAACATCGTTATTAACTTTTTATGTTTAAGGGTGTTTATTGATCCTTTTTATAAGTGTTTACAATAAATCTGGTTTTTTTTTTTCTGAAAATGTCCAATCGGATTTTTTTCCAGCTTTTTAAATGGGATTTTTTTATTTACCATAGTATGGATCTCAAACCCAGACAAAAAGACAGCAAAAACACAAAAGTAACACAAATATGCCTTTAATTTTGTTATAAAAAACTTATTGTTTTCCGCCCGAAAAAAAATCAAGCCCGCCAAAATATTGGGAAAATGTCCGATTGGATTTTCAAAAATTTCAATCGGACACCATATATCCGACTGTAAATTGGAAAAATTCAATTGGACAAAATTTAAATAATCTTTTTTGTACATAAGAAAATTAAAAATAATGCAAAACTATATCATTTATTACTTCTTGACCCCTAAACTACCATCCAAGCTAAAACAGAAGTTTCTAAGTCACTTAGAAATGGTAGTGATGTTTGCCAGAATCCTGGTTTTGCAAAATATCCTGGTGGCTGTTCGTTCATACATTTGTCTTCTTAAGAAATTGATCCAGAACCAATCAGTCTTCAGAAACAAATACTGCTGTACACACAGAATTAAGCCGACATGAGCACAGATGAAAAGCGTACTATATGTGAAAATGATGAATACTTACTTAAACATAACACAAAACGCGGGAATGAAATGTTATTGCTGAAGTACATGTAACTGCAGAAAAATCAAATAAGACTTTTGTAACCAAATATTTTCCAATAACCATAAACGTTTTAACAATCTTAATATTTTAGACATATTCGATGCAACGTTGGAAAGTAGTTGGAAATTCTGATTTTTGGATAAATTGATTTTGGATAAAAAGGCTGTTGCTCTGAAAAATGATAATTTACCTGGAGTCGTGGCTTACATAATCCTCTGCAAAGAAGTTTAAGCTCACAAAGGTGTATGAATAGACACAATTTTTTTATATTCTATAAAATTATTTTTTTTTTGCAAACATTAGTAACCTATCAAACATACAACACATGAAATGCTGAGCTACAACAGTTATAACTGCATGTTTCATAAAACGTGAAGAGAAAAAGGTGTTTGGTTTCTGTTTGTCTTCTATGATTAACGCTGTTTTTCAGCAGTACTTTAGTCAACCTAGTCAGTCATTGGTCTTCCTTGCGTTTTGTTTGTTATAAAAATAACTGCCAACTTATTTTAATGCACAAGAGGATCGAACCCTAGATCTAGAGATCTGCGCCCACTGCGTTGAGCTAAGCATTTGGATGAAAGGAAGAAAATCAAATTTGAATATTGAATATGATGGACATTTTGTATATATATCTACGATACAGACACATATGGACGACACAAATAACATTTTACCGGGGATCGGCGGCAAAGTGGGTGGTTAATTGAACATCAAACTAATTCTTATTTTTCTTAAGTCCGAATTAGAAAATTGCAAATGCTGAACAAAAACTAAAAATATTAATATTTAGTTTTTGTTCAGCATTTGCAATCAAACTAATTCTTATTTTTATTAAGTCTAATTCAGACTTAAGACAAATAAGAATTAGTTTGATGTCCAATTAGCTCTTATACTCTGCAGTATTCAAGAATGTTTTACCACAATACTGATAAAGAGAATGTAGCAACTATTTATAAATTCTAAATTTGTTCTTGGTTTTTCCGGAACGTTCTTTTTATTCTTAGTGTTACATGAAAGATGAAACATTAAATAGAGAGCTTTCTAAGGTCAGATAACAGCTTATTGAAAACTTTCATGTATTCTTAATAACAAAATATTACCAGATTGGATATCTAACATTTGAAGGAATTATGTTAAAATTATATATTTAAAAAGTTATCTTTGAAGAGAGGATTTGTAATCTTTGGAAATACTTCAATACAGTTTTGATTTGTGTATAATTTTGAGTTATTACTCTTTGGATTAAAATTTGTCCAGGGGCCGTATTCATAAAGCATCTTAAGTATAAGTTTTGACTTAAGTTGAAGATTTTACTTAAGTTTGTGGTGATTTCAGCTTAAGTCTAAGTAAAAACTTAAGACATATTCATAAAACAGCTTAAACTTAAGATACCGTAACGTAAGAAATGACTTATGTCAGAAAACTAAATGGCATCGTGAGTACGATTGAAGTGTTGTTTTTCAGATAAAAGTACTTTAAACATAATTGTACATGTTGCATCTGTCTAAAATTAATGTTGTTTTTTAATGTTTTCGTCCACAATAAAAGCCAATAATTACTTATTAAGTTGTTTTATGAATAACAAATATACTTAAGTAAAATAAATTTCTTACCTAAGTAATACTTAAGTAAATAATCAATTTTTATACTTATACTTTATGAATACGGCCCCAGGACAAGATTTGGAATATATTTGCACATTAAATTGAATTTTGCGGCTATTTGACATTTGCACTTGCTGTCATGCGTCGGCGTCCGCGTACGTGTCCCGATGAAAGATTTATAAATTCTACAGTTTTTTTGTCTGATATTAGAGAATAAAACTCATCTGCTCAGATTATAATAGCCGAAACATATTTGGTGGTGCATTTTCAAAGTATTGTTTAAAGAATTTTTAAGTAAGTTGTGAATCTTGAAAAACCTATGTTGAAATAGTGAATATTCTGCATGATGAAGAAAGCAATACCTGTACACTTACACTTTATTTTCTATTCGTGCGGTGGCGCACATCATATCGTTCTTACAGTCAACTTTCTTTCTGTGTGATTCAATGTCAGTAGTTCTACAGTTAAAGATCAAATACAGGTGCTAACACCAACACTCGATACGGTATTAAAGAATAATTTGCAGTCGTATTCACATCATGAATGGTCAAACTAGTGGTAACTTTCTAAATTTAAAATGATTTTTTCAGTGTTTCATGCGAAATGAACGACAGAGTAGGATTAATTTTCGATCCTATTCTGGCGTTCGATTTGTATCAACTCCGAAAAAATGAATTTGCATTATTATCATTATATTTCCTTTCCATTTGTAGACAAGACTATATTATAAATTGCACATTTGTTTTGCATTTAACCTTAAAATCAGCTTCCCAGCCATTTTGTTCACCAGACGGAACAACTGTAACGTCGTCTAAGGAACGTACTCCCTGACTATACGTGCAGTCGTCAAAACAGCAGCCAGTCATTACAAAGCAGCACTGGCGTCACTTTGATGCATTTCTTTTTGCTGTTCATAGAAGATGCGAGTCATGATTTTCAATTGAAAAGAAAAGGGCGAATGTAAATACAACATATTGAAACCCCTTTATTTACTCCCATTTCCGATGTCCGTCCCGACCTCCGTCACACATGTCTATTCGTGCAGACGGTCTGCCTTTTCTGAGAAGACTTCTTCTAGAAGTAATGTACTTATTCAAGGGGGAGAGGAGAGGGGGTGGGGTGGCTTTGTTTCTGTATCCCTCTATAATGTTTATTTAACAACAGTTTTGGTTACTTGCCCTAAGACTGGGGGTATTTGACTGACTTACCAGTTTAAAGGTGTCTTTTTACGGTGAAGAAATAACGTAGTTTGAGATGAGGTAGTAGTAAATCCATTTAACTGACACACCTTGCTTGGATCAAAAACCTGATCCAGTTGAGCAGGAAATCCCTGCCCTTTACCCTTCTTGTGCAATTATCCATTCTATAGCTAAGAAAGCCATTGAGAGTGATCTTGTGTAAGATATAGATTTGTCTGATACTTTCATCAATAAAACATTTGATAATGAGACAGATAATTCTGCTTCATCAACATACAAACTATGACGACTACTCCGATCATTCTCTTTCCAATGACTAAGGCCACGACACGCTGTTAAGGTCAAAGCTTATTCAAGAACAAAGCAATGACCCTGAAATTTCGTTGTTGTTTCAAAAGGCTGTTAGCGAAGAAGAAGTTTCAAAGATCTCTGTCTGCTATTCTGTTCAACATAGGATTTTATTGAGAAAATGGCGGCCACCAGATGTTCCTGCTGATGATGAATGGAAAGAAAATTACCAGATTGTGGTCCCAAAATTTTATCGTCAGGAAATTCATATCCTGGGGCCGTATTCATAAAGAATCTTAAGTATAAGTATAAGACATTGATTATTTACTTAAGTATTACTTAGGTTAGAAATTTATTTTACTTAAGTATATTTGTTATTCATAAAACAACTTAATAAGTAATTCTTGTTTTTTATTGTGGACGAAAACAACATTAATTTCAGACAGATACAACATGCACAATTATGTTTAAAGTGCTTTTATCTGAAAACAACTCTTTAATCGTACTCACCACGCTATTTTATTTTCTGACTTTAGTCATTTCTTACGTATCTTAAGTTTTAGCTGTTTTATGACTAGAACTTAAGTTTTTACTTAGACTTAAGTTGAAATCACCACAAACTTAAGTAAAATCTTCAACTTAAGTCAAAACTTATACTTAAGATGCTTTATGAATACGGCCCCCTGGAAACGCCCATATACCACAAAATCTAAATTCAATTTTATTCACCTAATTTAAAATCGGATTTGTCCTAATTTTGTAGGTTTTGTCACACATGTCAAATCGTAGGCAAACCTAATCAGAAAATATACCCAAGGCACATCAGCCAATACCTGCATTTGATAAACCTTTCAATAGAATCATAGTGGACTGTGTTGGTCCCTTACCTAAGACTGAATCAGGGAACCAGTATCTTTTGACAATCATGTATTCATCAACAAGATTTTCTGAAGCTATTCCTTTAAGAAACATAAAAGTCAAATCTACTGTTAAGGCTTTAACTAAATTTTACACATTTGTTGGTCTCCCAAAATATGTACAGTCTGACCAAAATTTCAACTATATGTCTAACAATTTCAACAAGTACTACATAACTTAGGCATAAAACAATACAAATCTTCAGCCTTTCATGCAGAAAATCAAGGTGCTTTAGAAAGAATTCATCAAACATTGAAAAATATCATTAGAACATATTCATTTGACACAGAGAAAGGATCGGATAAAGGTATTTATTGCTATATGCGGTCAGAGATGTTTTACAAGAATCATTGGCTTTAGTCCATTTGAATTAATGTTTGATCACACTGTCCGTGGACCTTTATAACTACAGAGAAGTTTCTTCCAGAAAATGAAGGTTTTTTGTTTTGTTTTTAATTTGCTACAATTTCTTTCTGACTTCAGAACAAAGTTGACAAAAAAACTTGATTTGGCACGTTATAATTTGCCGACTGCTCAAAACAAAATGAAATTAAAATGTTTTGAACCAGGTGATATAGTTTTAGCACTTTTACCTATCCGTTGTAAACAGTTAAAAGCTAGATATTGTGATCCTTATACGGTTGAAAAGAAGTCAGTGATCTGCATTACATTATACACTGCTGGGAGGCACAAGCAAACTGTTATGTCATATAAAAATGTTAAAAGAATACATTATTGGAAATAACTCTGTCCCACAACCTGTTAGTGTTAATTTACCTGTTAGTGAGGAAATTGAAAATTCAACTGAATGAGAAATTGAACATGATAACAGCAATGTTTAAATAAAACTTTAGAATTCAGACATTCTACAACACCCGGATGAAAAACGTTTTCATTTGGAACCTCAACAAAGAGAACAGCTGAAACAACTTATCCACAAGTATGACTGTTTCCAGACATATCTTCTAGAACTGATAATAATCTTTGGTGACAGTGAACTTACAGATTCTACTCCAGTCAACAACATCCATACAGAATGAACCCAACAGACAAAAATATCTAAAAGAGGAAATCAAATATTTGTTGGACCAAGCAACAGTAACTTGAGTTGTCCATGTACTCTTGTTCCAAAATCTGACAAATCTTACCGGTTGTGTACATATTATAGGAAAGTTAACAGCGTCACATAACCTGATTTATTTCCAATACCTAGAGTAGACGACTGTATTGATAAATTTAACATGCAAAATTTGTAACAAAATTTGATTTGTGAAAAGGATTTTGGCAAGTTCTTAGACAGAGCCAAACAAGTTTCAACAATAGTTAAATCTGAAGGATTATTTCATTACAAAGTCATGCCATTGGGAATGAATAAATTCTCCTGCAACATTTAAAAGGCTTGTAAATTTCATTATTTCTGGACTTAAAGGTTGTGATGGATACATTGATGATGTCATCATATACCATGACACTTTGCAAAGTCATCTGCTGACGATAAAGGATTTCTTCAAAAGTCTGTGAAGAAAACTTGACAATTAAGTTATCAAAGAGTGAATTTTGTAAAAGCTTGTTAATTTCTTAGGTCAAGTTGTTGGACAGGGTCAAGTAAAACTGATTGATGCTAAGGTTGAATCAATTTGTGATTTTCCATTTCCAACCAAAAAAAAAAAAAAAAAAAAAAGACAAAAAAAAAAAAGACAAGACAAAAAGACAACTTTACATGCGTTTTCTCGGTACAGCAGGATATTACAGAAAATGTTTTCCAAATCTTTCTTCTATTGCTGAACCCTTATCAAATTTACTCACTAAACAGCACAAATTTATCTGAAATGATAAATGCCAAAAATCATTAAAATACTGGAGGCCATCCTCAAGTGTAAATAAGTTCTTTTGTCACGAAAGTTTGGTAAAAACCTTTAAGGTTAGCAGTAGATTCTAGTGATATTGGTGCTGGTCTGTTATTTCTTAAAAAAGTTCAATAAACACCAGGAAAATTACTCTACTATTGTAAAAGAGTGTCTAGCTCATCATTTTGCAATACAGCACTTTGAAATGTATTTAAGAGCTACCATAGACCCTATTGTCTTAGTGACCATAATCTCCTCACATCCATAAACAAAATGAGAAATAAAAATCAAAGATTGTTGAGGTAGAGTCTTTTACCAGAAGAGTATGACATGGGTTAATGTTGTGCACTTTTTAAGGTATTCGAATTGTTACTTTAATGAATAAAATTTTGTTATTGTAAATAGTTGCTGGTTGTTTTTCTGTTACTTTTACTTACTGTATCAAGCACTTCTTAGTCTTTGACGTTACAACATGTTGAACAATGATGTGTTATGGTTTAATTTCGTAAAATACTCGTGAATTTTTTGCTTGATTGATAATGAATATACGACAGACCTAGGATAAATTATCGTGCGCTTGTGAAAACCATTGTGCATTCACAAGTTAAATCCGAATATAACACTAAAATACTAATTCTATCATTTCTAACAATTAGTTTAAAGCTATTTGACAATGATTTTCAAGATATAGTGCGTCAACAGAACGATAAGTCTTGCATTTTTGCGAGGTTGTTTCTTGTAACGCCGTTTTTTCTGATTCCACTTACTTTCTTAAATAAGATAATAAAATAGTAACACACGTTTAACAGCAAAATAAACCCATGTTAAAGATTTAATTCAACAAAAGAACAACCATTGTTATTGCTTAGTTTCAGTTTGACACCAGGATACACAATTGCTGTCAAGAATAGACAAGATTCCAAAACAATGTGCTACACAATCATGTTCCCGCTAGGATTGTTCAATATGGAATTGGTGGAACTGCGACAACACTACAGTTTCAAATTTTATGTGTGTTGATGGCTATTATTCATGAAGATGAAGTAAACTCTGTCGGTTGTTACGTAAATAAGCAGCCGTCAGCCAAGTATGCCGTTGTCAAAACCCATGTCATTCGAGACATTATGATTCGGTCATTACCTTTGAATTCTTGGATTTTCATTACATCTAGTAACTCAATGCCTGACATAAAGAAACAAGAGCTCGAATTGACTGAACGTAAGATTAAAAATATGAAAATAGAAATCCCATATATAGCTGAGATTAGTATGGTTTCTAAACGTGGCCATTTCATTGCGTATGAATACCAGGCTATATTTGGTGTATCAGACAAACAAATGGAGAAAGTGACTGAATACCTGCACTACTGGGATATACTAAGAGTATGTTGCGGAAAACAAATGTCGGCGGACTGGCGATGGCATTTATTGTACACTAAACATTTTACCCCACACCATGAGCCACACAGTTTATCATACCCAGCCTGCGAAATATACAATATCAGTACAGTGGAACATCTTTTCATAAAAACCCATATTTATCAACAATATGCACACAGACCATCACTACATATTATTGGAAAACCATCAAATGTTGACGACGATATTGATGGTCATAATTGCAAGCGCTGTAGCCAAAATATTTCAGATAAACATTTAGGATATAACCAAAATTGTGCTTAGAAAAGGGTTATAAGAAACAGTCAGTTATAAAATATTAGACTTGATCAGCGCCTTTGCGCCTTTGTCTTCTAGCCCCGTAATTAGTTCCATTTACTAAACATTCAAGCTAGCAGTGAAATAACAGTTACCAAGTTTAAAAAAAAATGTTTTATCACATAACGCAATGCAATGCGGATGGGCTGCTTTTCTTTAATAAAAACTGGACATGCCTAGTTAAGTTGCGCAATTTTGGTCAGGCAGTATTACGGTAATAATAATTTTGAATAACGGTAAGAAACGTGATTTTAATTGAAGATATCTGAATATATATGTTTTTTATGGCAGTTATAACAAAACAACAGTCGCCATATTCCGAAAATCTTCAGAAGGACCGATGTTTTGTCTTAATATTTAAAACGGACCCAATCAAAAGAAATGAAGAGGAAGTTGTTTTTATTTCTTATGCCTTTATTTAATATTGTGACTTCATATTTCAATTTACCTGTAGAAATAAAGCATAAGCATGAAAACCTGATCTGGCTCTATTATTTGCCTATTTTCAGCATCAAGTGTTGTGGTTCTGGCGCACAGCATATGACAACATCATCACAATATTTGCTTGCCAAAACCAACTATTAATCAATGATTGTGACCATATATTGTTTCATTTCAAAAAATGATACAAAGCGAAGAAA
Source organism: Mercenaria mercenaria (assembly GCF_021730395.1). NCBI lineage: Eukaryota > Metazoa > Mollusca > Bivalvia > Venerida > Veneridae > Mercenaria > Mercenaria mercenaria. The sequence continues at coordinate 44,822,094 of NC_069364.1, forward strand.
AACGTGTACTTAAAATACATTGCGTGAAAACATATTTTGTTCTGGCAAATGAAAATCATTTCTAAAGTATTATTTTAAGTCTGAAGCATGCTTGAATTATCAACCCTTTACGCGTTTAATAAACGTTTTATATGAAGACTAAGTGTTATTTAACTTTTTTCCTATTATGTTCCCCACAAGCATTGAAATACATGTATAAAATAACATGGCTTTCATTTGCATATATTGGTTGACTGTGAAGCGTAGGGAATGCTCCAACCTCTGAAAAACCTCATCATTATCTTTCGACCAAAGAAAGCAGAAAGCATGTTTCTTGCATATTTTTCAAAACTAAAGCAACATATTTTCGTCATGTAATGCATGAAATGTTTTAAGTAACATAGGGTATAAAGCGCAGTTTGGAGGTCAAAACAGGCCTCATGTATATCTGACAGCGTCACAGCAACCTGTTTATCGGTTTACCTTTCTTTTTTTCTTCTCTTGAACTATGTTTTCTTTTCTGGTGTTTGACAGAGAATAATTTCATTCAACAGTCACTGTCCCTTCTTCAACTACCTTATATTAGACATTGCATGTGTTAGACTCGTCTTTCTTTGGGACATGGATGAAAAGACTGAAGCTTAATTCAGAATGTCTCTGTACTTTTCCGTGTTGTGCATTCCTTTTCCCTTTTTTCTTCATATAAATCATTCATGCTTTTTGCAAAAAGTAAGCTGTTTCGGTTTGTCTCCTTTTGAAGTAATATCCCTACACCCTAAAGAAAGAATGAAGATGTATCATGGCATCATCAGCTGTGCTTAAGGGGAGATTATTGTGTGGTTTGTGTATTCCTTTTAAATGTCAGTCCATCTCTGATTTCAATTCATTATAAATTATGCCTTTTCAATTGATTAACTGATGATTTTGCCGGGAAGATGTTCTGGCAAACAGAATACATTTCATTTTCAATCTCAATAATACTGTCTTCCGTTTAGCCTCAAATAAACCCATAGGTTTTTAACATTGTAACAATACATTTTATTGATAATGAAATTTACTTATTAATCAAAGGACTGAAATTTACACCAATCCTACAGGTAAACTTTAGACTAATATCAAATTATTTTGTCGAAAATCAAGATTGGTTTAAACATTATTTACAAAGTTCAATTGATACAACAATATTACATGTATTAAATATTGAGTAGGAAACTATAAGCCTAAGCCTTTTAAGAAACTTTCTCACTGTACATAATATAATTTCAGCAAAATAAATAATCCGCCTGCTTTATGAACATCTATTATATTTTAAATACACGGAAAGTTATTCAATTATTTATTTATACCAGAGATTCATAAAAGCAAGCTGATAGTTGAAGAATTTCATAAAAAATGTCCGAATTCAAAACCCAGAGAACAAAGTTTGAGTAATTGTTGGTTGATCTAATCGTGTTGTATAGATACTCAGGGATTCCTCGATTTTGTACTTTAACCATTGTGTAAAGAGCTGTCCAGTTTTATTAGCGTTGACATTTTCTAGATTATTTGTCGTTGCAACAATGTACACTGACCTCCATAGAATAACGACTTCTGGTCATTTATTTTGTTAAAGAAAAGTGACCCCGGTCATAAAACAAGGCAGTCTGAAAGACAGCTATATCCCCGCCCTTGTTATGAATAGTGAAAGGGTTGATGGTATTTGGCTGAAGCATTGACGTTGTTTAGTATATATAATAGTCCCTGTATGACGACATCAATTGAAATTTCTTCCAGTGGTTTAGAAGATACGGAGCGGACACAAAATGTAAGTCTCAAGCCATTGATCTTGAGTTGTGACCTTAAACTAGAGCAAAATGGCTGACTAATGCATTATGCACATAGTCTAGATGAGGTGATCATTTAATCAAAGTTTTATATGAAAATCCTTCAAGGCGTTTAGGAGATACAGAACTCAAACATTTGACATATAACTGTGACCTTGACCTGGATCCAACTTGAGCCAACATGGTTGACCCATGAGTTCTCTTACAGTGGCGCCCGCGTGTTGGTTCCCCGTGCACACGATTAAACCCTTGCGTGGCACCATTCATAAACGTTTCACGTTACACGCTTAGTTAATCGTGCAGCCAATCAAATTAGTTTTAAACCGTGTAAGCGTGCGGAAGCGGGAGACGAGTTTTTTTGCAATATACGCATGCGCAGCGTGTAGACTGGAGATGGTAAAGCGCATGCTCAGCTCGCGTCGTCTGCATGATGCCTGTGTATGATCACAAGTGGAATTTTTTAACTTTTGTTGCTTCCATTTCAAAGTTTAAATGGAATCAAAACATATTTACTAATTGGTCTTCATTAATTACCGATTAAAGCTTTGTCTTTAAGAACAAATATAAAAGTTTTTTTTCTTTTTATGTCATATCGTTTCGTTCTAAACAAGTGTTAAAATACATTTTTAATTCCATTTCAGTGAACTTCTCTATTATTTCAAACACACGCTGTTTTACATAAGTCATTAAATGAAAAGGTGAAATTAGTTTAAACAGTATTTTTAGACAAGTATGCATAACATGATACAACAGTTCTAAAGATAAAATGAGGATTAGGAAACAAAGTTTGTGTAACTTATTGTGTCCTTCTCCTATAATTACTGTACATATTAAACTACTTGTTATGACAGACTGAACATACAAGCGCACAACAAAAATGAAATCAAAAGAAACATACTGTATAAACAGATAATAAAAAGAAGTATAAGGTGAAATTATCCATATATTTCCAAATGCCTTGGTGATGATCTATACATTTTTAATGGATTTTGCTGCGTTTTTCCACTGTTACAAGGATGAGTGTATACCAAGTTATCATAATTATTCTTGTATGAAATGTTTTAAATAACTTTTGAGGCTGAATAATTATAAATATAAATTTACGCTGAGAGTAAACTCTGTCACAGAATACAGGCTAGATTTAGTGTGATGATTTGATTTGATAGATTATTCACATTAGGGCAAAAATACAGCTTTTATACGGGAGCTAGCGTATATTAGAAAAGATACGTTTTTCTTCCTAGTATGTACTATAAACTCTCATCTATCTAAAAATCAATCAAAAAAAGAAAGGGAGAAATGCGTAACTTTATATAATATGTAATTTATTATTCAACTATAATATTCAACGAAAATCAGAAAATTTATCATAAGGAATGTCTCTAAAAATATCGTAATAAAAAGAAGAAACATAAGTTCTTTTAGCAAAATTGTACATACACTATCATAGTTACTAAAGATTATACATATTTAAACATGCGCAAAATGCTACTCCCGCTAAACAATTAATGGAAACCGGATGACACAATATCCCATCCTGCCAGTCAGAGGATCAAAGTGCAATACCGCCTTTGGCGGAACGTTACGTGCTGTTTGTGATCTACCTAATCAGAATGAGAGTCTCACAATTAGTACATTTTTTGTCTCGAATAGCTTCGGGCAATATCTCTATATTGCAAATATTGGGGTAAATTGAAGAAAACTTTTCCGATACGGCCAGCTGTTTAAAACTATCTTCATGCAGTTAAAATCGAACCCTTCTAATAGAATAAACGCACTAAGTCTATGTATCAATTAAATTTTTTACATTTATTTTGTAATTAAACACGTAGTGTTCATGCGGATGCACTCTGTCATATATTTGGGGAAAGGAATGAATTATGTGAAAGAATGGAAAATTCTGCGATAAGTCATGTCAAAACGGACCAAATATATTTTGACTGTGTGTTCGTATTATGGGGACCCTTTTCATTCTCGTGTAGGGATAAATTTTTATAAAATATCACCTTATTTAAGTCGTCGGCCCCCAGTTTATGCTATTAACTGGTCTAAAGTACAACGGTATATTTTCCTGTACTGAACTCGTAACTTGAAGGAAATTTATTTCTGACCTGATGCAATTAGAAACTTGATGGATCGCTTGCCGGTAAAAAAAAGTGGACAAATATTGCCCGAGGTCCGAAAAAGTCATTCATTAAACTTCAACAAAAATGTGTTTTAGTGTGTTTAACATATTTATGAAGTTTTCAAGTTTTACTATCAAATCGGAAATTACGTTCAAACATTAGTAAAACGCGGGGGATGAATGATTTTCTCGTCAGCAAAAAGCTTTACTGGCTTAAAAAAATATAAACGTATTACACACCTGACTTATATATTTCCTAAATTTTTTTAAACAGTTGTAGACCTATTTCTGCAATACAGATTAATGTATATTTCGTTTGATATAAAAAATGGGAGGGGAACCGTAATAATTCGGCCACAGCAAATTCTACCATTTGCTTTTCCATCTAAATTGCTATTCAAAGTTCTGTGTATCTGGCAGCAGAACGAGAAATTTCTCCAGTAACGAAGGTTCGATTATATAGTTTTCATTTTCCTTTGAGATTTCATTAGAATTTACAGACTTCAAAGATGATATTGTGACAAAAGAGAAGGCTCAATCAGATGATATGTACGTCGGGTTGCACCACTTGAGATATATCTGTCTCTTTCCGAGGGGGCGTACCCTAGAAATAGCATACAAATTGTAACGCACACGCATCATTTTTTGACGTCAACGACACGAACCACTCGGCCACAGAGCCCACCACCCCCGCCCCTGCACACACATCATGATCAGCCAATGTGTAGTTGCACTATGCTAAATTATCACTATATGACATCTGGTGATTTTAACTTGAATACTATTTTCATGTTTATTATAAACAAATCAAGGGCATAAACTGCATTTACCGGGTCAAGTGGGATAATACGTGATATAAAATGTGGCGATTCTAGCTTAAATACAATCCGCATTATAAACACCCAGACTGATAGCCGGACGAGCAACACAAAAACAATATTCTTCCGCTTTTGGCAGAGGACAAAAAGGAAACAGTTTCAGATATGACCTAAATTGAGTAAAGATTCTCGTGCAATTTACTTGTCTCATCACGATTTCAACTTATTACCATTTTTGAAAATGACGCATTGGACCGGGAAGAATTAAGTACAAAATGGAGATAATTTTAAATGCATTCAACATAGTAACTGTTCTTGTGTACTGCTCTGCATCTCATGTAAGTTAAACTGTCCGAGATGTTCTTAGTACTTTTGGACAAGAAAATATTAGCTACATAAATGGAAATAATCCGAATACTCTTCAACACAGACATCAGGTTCTTGTAAGATGCACTTCGTCTCAACGATATCTATGTGCATCTTTAGTTTCAATGAAATGTCGGCTGTACATTACGAACTTTTTGTAACATCGATCTGTCGGAAAATCGATAAATTTGCCTACATAAGCAATATTTTATTCTGTATTCTTAAATTAATGCATAATTTTGATACATTTTTTAATTATTCGTTTAAAAATTGCGTTATCTATTATTTTTTTAGTCCAAAGATTGCACACATTTAGCATAATATAATTTAATTGTAAATGTTTTAAAATTACCCTTTGATATTTACTGTGTATTACAATATTGCCTAGGGGTAAACAATATCCGGTCAGTGTTGTTTCAAATCGGGTCATAAAAATATGTTACCCCAATTACTTCAAGTGATACTATTAGGTATTTTAATGGTTTTTGCGTTGATATGTATATATTTCACTTTCTTCTGTCTTTTCTGTAGTCTTTTCACTTTCCATCGGGTGTTATTTTTATGATTTTTACCCTTATTTTATTAATCGTATGACAGTAGGAAATTTAGAATTCACAGAAATATATTATACTTGTCCATCTATGAATTTAGATTATACCATAAATCGTTAATAGATGTGTTCCGTAAATATTTACTGGAGGACGGACGTTTTGGCCACGGACGTTTTGGCCCGGACGTTTCGGCCTAGGATCTTTTGGCCTAGGACGTTTTGGCCAAGAAAATTTTTGAGGTAGGATGTTTTGGCCAAAAAGAAATTATTTCCATAATACGCAAATTATGATCTTGACATTAATATGTTATCATATGTTACAGTATAATTGATCATTCTTTTTAAAAATGTAATTGTGAATAAAATTTATTTTCATAACTCTTTTGGTTTGTAGTAAATGGCAAATATTTTCACATACACAAACACATACAATGTGTATATGTTTATATGTATACATATAGAAAGATTATAAAAAATAAAAATAAAATACCATGAGTATGTTTTATTATCAGTTTAATTTGTCCACTTATACTATAACATTCTTTAGAATAATCTCCAGACCATATTTTGCACGATATGGAACCACAACTTATTTTTGGCCAAAACGTCCTACCCCCAAAAAATGCCTGGCCAAAACATCCTAGACCGAATTAAAGATCCTAGGCCGAAACGTCCGGGCCAAAACGTCCGCTGGCCAAAACGTCCTACATTCATATTTACTAAGTAAAGATCCTGGCCCAAATTTCATGAAAAAAACTTAAGTAATTACTTAGTTAAGTCTGCTATTCTAAAATTGAGCTACTGCTGAAGTTATTGTTATTTAATGTTGATTTTTTTAATGTATTTATAGTTAAACTATACTATGGTAGTCGTATTTGTCAGCAGTACTTATTCAAGTCACGCAAATATGATATTTCTATTTAAGCACGATATAAGAAAATTAATCCTTACCATGCTAAATTTCTATTTTGAACTTGTCTATCTTTCAATTTGGACAGTACTATAAATTATGAAAAGGGGTGCATACCAAAAAGTTACTGGCTGAATGGCAAACAGTGCAGATCATGATCAGTCTGCACGGATGTGCAGGCTGATCATCATCTACACTGATCGTAAATTTATGTGTTAGATTTAAAAAATAAAAGGTTACGCTTTTAAAATACTTTAGATGACCTATTCATATTCTTGAATATTTATTTTATTTACAGACTGTTTCTTGTGAGTGAATATTTCTGTTTTTTTTTGTACATATATATATGTTTAACATGATGTTTCATGTATTGAAAAGAACGTATTTATGTGTTTGATGTATAAAATGTAACGATTTCTAAATATTTTAGATAACATATTCGTATTCTTAAATATCACTTTTATTTGAAAACTGATAAAGTACAATATAAATTTTCGAAACTTTAATAATATTAAAACTTCATTCAAGTATATAGTTTCGCAAACCGCCCGCCAGAAAATGACCAAAGCTGTTAATTATCGACCCCCATCCCCGTGTTACTACAACAACAACAATTAATACGGAAATCGACGAATGCATCTGGAAGCGCTGATACTGGATTATTGATTTCGTGATAGATAAGAGCTGTCCCGCTTTATCGGTTTAGAGATGTTTCTAAAAGTTGGTAATGCATCAGTAGCAAAACGTGAGTAAAGGTCGAACAGATAGACAAAGCAAGAAAAATATTTAAAATCTCAACATGAAATAAATCAACTTTATTGATACTATAAAATATTATTATATCGAAAGAAAATACAGTAAGAAGCAAAATTAAACAGGAACAAGCTACCTTTACATGTTTTAAACACGTCATGTGATAAAAACCGATGTATCATCTATCCTAAAAACACAAAATATTTTAAAGTAATTAAGTTTTAAAACAAAAATATCATTTTCGTAATAAGCAACCTCTACGTGGTGCGTTTTTCAATTACAAAAATAAACCAGAGGGCCATGATGGCCCTGTATCGCTCACCGGAGTACCATTGCTCAAAATGATATGATCAAGTTTTGACATAGAGGGTCCTAGGCTCAAATGCTGCATTTTTGTACTAACATGATATTCGTTACATACTTATATATTCGTTTACATAAAATAAAGGGAGGTAAATTGTCATAAATTCAGTCAAAAGTTATCTACCCTGATTGTCCGAGTCCATCTGATGGCACAAATGACATTTCAAATCAGTGTCTTCATTGGTTACCGAGATACAACCATTTTAATTTGAAACAAAGGGAGGTAATTTGACATAAAATCAGTCCATACTATCTACCCTGGTTGCCTCAGTCAAACTAAAAACAATAATGAAATTCCAAATGAGTTCCATCAACATCCATTTTTATTAAAATCAGGGGAGGTAATGATGCATTGGTATATGCATGCAGAAGATACAGAGTACAAGCCTATACAGCAATATATTAGTAAAGTATTCATATTGATAAATGTTCTATCAAGAGTTACCTAATACGACTATTTCTTACCATGAAAGACATAAATAACGTTTCAAACAAATCTCATTTGAAGATGCTAAGGTGTATTCATTTAGATAAAATATAAAGGGAGGTAATTTGTCATAAATTCAGTCAATATGTACCTTCACTGATTGTCCAAGGCCATCTGTTGACATAAATGCAATTTCATATCAGTATCTTCGTTGGTTACGAAGATATATCCATTTTAATTTCAAATAAAGGGAGGTAATTTGAAATCAGTCCATAGTTACCTACCCTGATTGTCTCAGTCCAACTAATGACAATAATGAAATTTCAAATAAGTCCTATAAGTACTTACTGATATAAATCCATTTTGATTACAATCAGGGGAGGTAATCAAATATTAAATAACTCATGGAATCCAAGATTTATTGTTGTTGAAAGATATTTTGGAAGTTCGTATCAAGTCAAACCATAAAAGAAATCTCTATATGGTTGCAAAGGCCAACATAGCCAATTTTGGACCTTTGAGGGGCCATAACTCTAGAACCCATGATGGCATCTGCCCAGTTCAAGAAAGGAACCAAGATCTTGTGGTGATACAAGTTGTGCGCAAGTTTAGTTTAAGTCAAATCATAAATGAAGCTGCTATTGTGCAGACAAGGTCAAAATAGCTTATTTTTGGCCCTATCAGGGGCCATTACTCTAGTACCCATGATGGAATCTGGCCAGTTCAAGAAAGGAGCCAAGATCTTGTGGTGATACAAGTTGTGCGCAAGTCTAGTTAAAGTCAAATCATAAATGAAGCTGCTATTGTGCAGACAGGTAAAAAAAAGCTAATTTTGGCCCTTTCAAGGGCCATAACTCTCGAACTCAACATGGGATCTGGCCAGTTCAAAAAAGAAACCGAGATCTTATGGTGACACAAGTTGTGTGCAAGCTTGATTAAATTCAAATCATAAATGAAGCTGCTATTGTGCAGACAGGGTCAAACAAGAGCTGTCGGATGACAGCGCGCTCGACTATTCGAAGAATTGATTGAAGAATGGGGTCAAAATCTTTCCATAGATTTTCAGACAAAAGAAAAAAATGGTTAAACAAAAAATGTTCCTGTATCTGTGGATTTCAATTAGTCTTGCACGTAGTGACCATGATGGCAAATATGTTATTAAGTTATATGTTAGGCAAAATATGGACTTGTATGAAAAGTTTAACTAATTTCCAAGTCCAAAAAGGGTCATAATTCAGTCAAAATAGTTGACAGAGTTATGTACACTTGCCTACAAATGGAAATCATGTTGATATACTAGTGTTAAAAGTTTCAAAGCCACAGTTCAAACAGTTTTGACAAAAATTTCAAAGTCCAAAAAGGGCCATAATTCAGCCAAAATAGTTGTCAGAGTTATGTACTCTTGCCTACAGATGGAAATCATAATGATAAACAAGTGTTTAAAGTTTAAAAGCCATATGTCAAATAGTCTTGACAAAACATGGACATATACGAAAACAGAACCAATTTCCAAGTTCAAAAAGGGCCATAATTCAGCCAAAAAAGATGACTGAGTTATGTACTCTTGCCTATTGATAGAGACAGTAATGCTGAACAAGTTTTAAAAGTTTCAAAGCCATAAGTCAAACACTTTACACAAAATATAAACTGGTACAAAAAATTTAACCAAATTTCAAAGAAAGGGGGGCCAAAATTAGCCCAAAATGCTTGGGATGGATTTAGAAACTTTTGCCTACAACGGGGACATGGGATGGAAAAAAGTTTTGAAAGTTTAAAAAGTTTTACTCAAAGATTTTGTCAAAGTAGACGGTACAAAAAATTTTACCCAAGATTTCTAAGTAAAAAAGGGGGCAAAAAATTCAACCAAAAGCTTGATGGAGTTATGTACTCTTGCCTACAACTGGACTGGTGAGGGTAAACAAGATTTAAAAAAGTTCAAAGCTTTAACCAAGACTTTGTAAAAATGTGGACTGGACGAAAAAATTTAACCAGGGGTGACGCCGACCCGACCCCGGGTTATGATAGCTCTACTTTTCTTCGAATATCGAGCTAAAAAGCAAATTTCTGGCTCTTTCGGGGGCCATCACCGGGAACCCCTGACATTTGGCCGGGTTCAAAAAAGAACTAAGACCTTATGGTATAAAATTTGTGCAAGTTTGATTTTTTTTTCAAATCAAAAATAAGCTGCATTGTGCAGAAAAAGTAAAAAAAGCAAATTGGGGCCCTTTTCAGGGCCAAACTCTGAACTCATAACGTTTTGGGCCATTCAAGAAAACAATCTTATGGCGATTCAATTATGTGAAAATTTGGGTTTAAAAATTAAATCTTTTATGAACCCTCTAGGGGCAGAAAAGAAATTGTTGACAAAACGCACCACGCACGGACTGACAAACGGACGAAGGGATCAAAAAAGCCCCCTTTGTCATTTTGTGACAGGGAGCAAAAAACCAAGCAATAATTGGTCTTGTGCAGAAAATATCTTCATTAGGGGAAAAAAAATAGCTGAAACAACAAACCATTTGTAAACCCCAGGGTTATTTATTACTTGTTTCAGTCCGCCCGTTAAGCTAAGGGAATGCACCGATCTAGAACCGCAGGGTCGGATTTTCATTCCCCGGGGCAGGCGTATGTCTTTTGGACTTTTTTGATAAAAGACACGACCTAAATAAATTGTCCTCCACCTCGATTCATGTGGGAATTTGCAGAAACTTGCGGAGAAAAAATTTGAAACGGTACAAAAAAAATAACACTGTTTGGTTAACTGTCCGTCACACAAACCAAAAAACCGTTGAAGTAAAAAACTTCAACCACAAAAAAATTTTTCGAACAAATTAAGACCGAATCAGTCTTACAATAAATCAACATACGAATCTTACATTTTTATAGCTGAATGTCCTTTTTTTCAAAATCAGTTTAAATTTAAATTTCGACTTTAAAAAATTTTTTAAAAAGTGAAAAATTAAAATTTCAGAGGATCAGACATCAACAAATAGGAAAAGGGCGCAAAAAAAATTACAGAAAAAAACGGATTCTAAAGTTCGCATTTTGGGCTCTGTAGAAAACTTTCCTTTTCTTGGATCATTCTTTTTGGCTCAAATTATTTAACAGATATCCTTGATATTTGGTAGCATTTTCGTGTAAAAAAAACAAACTTGCCCGGGAAAAAATAAGTCTTTCTTAAATTAAATTTGTAAAAGCACTGACAACATTCTTCAAAAAAAAGTAAACAATTACAGACCTTTCAAATGGCCGCGTGTTCATTGTTCTGCGCGTTTGCAGCCTAAAAGTCCCCCTATTCATATAGATATTTAGTGATCAATCCCTAAACAAACTGTCTCTGTGGTTACCTTAGCGCAAATGAATGTATTGTTTTTCGTCTTTCCGTCTCGTTTCCCCAATAAAATTGTCGTCCACAGTGCTTCGCACATTAATTGAAATAAATTTTAATTAAACAAGTTAGTTTTAAAAAAAACCATAGGGGCCTTTTCGACTTAACCGTAAAAATTTTTTTAACATTTTTAAACACGCTCTAAAATTTAAACAAAATCAAAACACTGTTAAGGGAAATCGGTGACATATAGCTCAGCGTGGGCGTCCGCCTATGATCGAGAGCTCCGGATTCGAGCACCACCGAAGGAGAGACAAGAAAAAGAGGTCACAGTTAGCAGATTAGCGGTCCAGCGAAAAACTTTTTTCCTAAAAGAACATCTTCAGAGAGGTAAAAAACGCGCGGGCCCGACCAGTGACTTTTTTCTCGGGATTATTCACACAGTTCTGGTTCGACCAAGATTTTTTTTTTTAGGGGGAACTCATAATCGAGTTTTTTTTTCCCCCCAAGCGAGATTTCCGGATTTAAAACGCAGTTTTCGATAAAACTATCGTCATACCGCCCCCCCAAAGGGGGCCAAAACCGTCGAACGTCTATCACAACATAATATCAAAAGAGTTTCCTTTTGGGGTTTTCTGCACTGCCTCCGATAAAAAAAAGCATGCAAACATCATTTTCTCGTCAAGCAGAAAAATTTTTCTTTCTCACACTGCCAAATGTTAACTTCTTCTTGTTACCGAACCATCTTTTTGAATGCCAACGTAAATATTTATCTCTTTCCTACAAAGACACAACTTTTACTCGCCAATCGAAAGAACTTCGCATTTTGATTTATCCCCCATTTTTGAAGCATAGCCATATCCTGAAATTTAAGTCTCGAATACCGATTGTAACTTTTTTGATGTCCATCGCAACTTTTTGTTACGTTTACATACCTTAAAAAGAACAAAAATGTCGTAAACATTGTATTTGATGACCTGCCCCTGGAAAGATAATAGAAAAAAAAATAAAGTAGAATACAAACTTACACGAGAAAATAGAATCATTTAGGGGCGAATTATTTAAAATCTTTACAAACAACAGGGTCAATGACCGGATCGCTCCCCTAAGAAAATAACCCACATTTTAAAATGCAAACATGCTAAAAAATTAAAAAGTGGGTCAAAATCATATTCATGTCACTGAAAGTCATTTTTAAATCAGTTGAAAAACTGTACATGTCATCCAAATTTCAAGCGCATTTTAAAAAAAAAAGGAAGTGGTCAGAAAGTAAAGGGTCAATCAAGTGACCCCCTTATCCGGGGGTCACAGGTAATTAAAATTTAAACAGTGTGGGAAAATATGATCTGAAAATTTTTTTGAAGTATCTATTCCTACAAAACTCAGTAACAATGACCCCAGTGGGTCCCTTTTCAACCAGGGGCATAATTTGAACAATTTTTGTTAGAATCCCCTAGAAGCTACATCCCAAATATAAAAGGGCGAACCCTTGAACTTTCAAAAAAAGTTTTTTTTTTGCCCCTATAAATTGTATACCTTTTATTTGAAAGGGGAGCAAATAATACCTTTCTTTTTGGGAGTTCAGTTACAGCTTCGAAACTTTAAAGAAATCTTAAGATATTTTGGTTTTCTTCCAAATGTTACCGACTGCTGACATATTACAATTTAAAAAAAAAAGGGGGAAAATTTTGTAATTTTACACAAAAAATGTACAAATTTCATAAAACTATCTTACATCATACAAACAACCGGGGCAAAAATTAAACGGGGCCGTACCAGTCGAACCACCCTGGCTACGCCTTAGCAAAATAGTACTTTTTGGGGGCAAGTTTTTTTCGCCTTTGCGACCAGTGCCCAAGATGTGCGGCCGATCAGGTCTGCTTGTTTGCTTTTGGGTCAGAAAATTTTGAGTGAACGCCCCTTCTAATAAAAATGACACTGCCCAAACTTATGAAGACTAGCCCTTTTTAGAAATTTAGCGGGGTAAAGGTTAAAACTAATTTAGAACACAGAAAACCACAATTTAAAGAAAATAAAAGTCCACTTGTTAATGCCATTTTTTAGATTCCACGGGGTGACTGACAAAATAAAATTACCGAAGTTATTGTTCTAATTCTGAAAACCCCCGAAACCAAAAGGGCCCATCACTTTGCTTAGTTTTTTTAATTTTGACTATTTCCAAAACTGAAATTCCCGAACTCATCATTCACGAATTTTTGTTTTAGTTTTTGAAAATCTATGTCCGGGATGCAAAAATAATTTTCAAAATAATTCAAAACGTTCTAACTAATTGGGGTTTAAAATGCCCAAAAAAAAATCCTCATTCCCAAAAACTTTTTTCAACTCTAAATATGGCTGTCATTACTTTTTTTATTTCTTTAAGTTAATGAATTTCAGTTGGCACAAATATTAACACGCAACAACATTAACATTATAAGGGTCCTGAAATACACTTATTTCATAACTTGAGGTATACACAAATTTTTTTCCCAGGTCCACTGAAAGATCACAGTTTAACTATTGACTGGAAAAACATTTTAAGTTTTATAATAAACTTCAAAAAAAGAGGCCCAATGGGGCCTTTGTCCTCAACTGAAGCAAAAAATTGACCTAAAAGATCTTTCCCTTTTGAAAAAGTATTACACTAAAATAGAATTTTAAATAAGACTGTCCGTAAGCAGCGCGCTCCACTATTTAGCATTTGACAGTAAAAGAATAATATCTCAATAAGAGACCTCTACTTTTAAAAAAAGGGTAAAACTAAGGGGGGCAATTCTGTCAAGAAAAAAATAAACTTTTTTGGATTGTTACCAGACATGCATATACGATGGTAAGATATATTTTTAGTTTCAAGTCATTAAACTTATAAAGTACCAAAATTAAGCCCAAAAAAAAAATTTTAAAAAAAATTTAAAATAGAAGGGGCATAATTTGGTAAAAAATACAAATCAAGTTTTGGGGATTTTTACCACACTCAAGAGATGATAAAGATACATCTTAAGTTTCAAATCTTTTCTTAGTTGAAGTAAAGTTAAATCCACAGAGCGAAGATTTCAAAAATCTTAAGTATAAAGGGCATAATTTTGTAAAAAAACAATCAAGCTATGAGAATGTAACACACATGCAAGATAATAAAAAGAAATATTTTTTTAATTTCAAACAACTAAAGATATATCATAAAAAAGAAGCTTTTTTAAAAAAAATAAATGAAAATAATTCCATGTAAACAACTTTTTTTCCTTGACCTTGGTATAAAGGGGCCACCCCTCACAGTCTTTTTTTGTAAACTGACAATTTAATGTAAATTACAGTAAGATATAAGAAAAGTAACAAAGATAGACAGAAAAACAGAAGTTCCGAAAACCTTTAAACCCTTAAAAAAAACAACACCTTGGGACCTTACTTTGGTACAAGGGCAGCTGTTTTTATGCTGTTTTGCTATGCTATATGTTAGTGAAGTTTCAGTAAGATAAAGTAAAGAACAAAGATAGACGAAAAAAAAAACTGTCAAAAAATTTTAACCCAAAAAAAACCCAATTTTAAAAAAACCTTGGGGACCTTGACCTTATGTAAATGGGGCCCAAAAACCGGGCCCTATTTTTCTTGTATTTGGGCAATGATTTTGGAAGTTACAGTAAGATATAACAATAGTTACAAAAAATATGACAGAAAAAAAAAGGTTTCCAAAAAACTTAACCTTTAAAAAAAACCAAAATAACACCTGGGCCTGTCCTTATTATAAAAGGGCCCGCCCTCAATCTTTAATTTGCTTGTATTCTGGACAATGTTTAGGAAGTTTCAGTAAATAAAGCATATAAGCAATAGTAACAAAATATGGTTATACCCTTTTCTAGTATGAGTCAGTGTGAGACACAGCACAAATCCATTTGAATATACTTTATTTTTCCCAGACCTTACAGGCCAGATTGGAATGGCACACACACTGTAACAAAAAAAAACAAAAACAAAAACTCAAATATACTTTTAAACCACAACGATAACAACCTTTTTAGCAATACCAAAATGTTTAATATTCAGTCAAAACAAATCTACGTACTCATGCAATAAAAGGTATTTCAGAAATTACACTGAGTTATAGATTTATCATCAGTTTTTAATCAAGTATAGGCTTTAAAACAAATTTTTTCATTCCTTTTCACTAAAGACTTTTTTTTTTTTATCAATTAACTTTTCTTCAGATAAAATTACATACATATTTTAAATATAATTAAACCGAGGAAGCTAAAATTTTTAGATGAAATTTTTACAAAAACAACCCCTAATGACAATTCTATGCAACTACATAACTATTACTATACAGCATTTTAAATCTGGTTTGATACGCAAAGGGGTTTGAAATAATGCCGTCAGACCGGGGTTCAAACCCCCGAGCCTCGGAATACCCTTCAGAGCTCTACCCAAAGAACCCCGCCGCCAACCCCCTGGGCTCCCTGTTTTAAAATTCAAGTCCCATACCCTATATATTTCCCCACCATTTTTAAATTTTCCTGGGTTTTTTTTTTAGTTATAGGTACTTAATTTTAAAAAAGCAAATTCAGGGATAGAGACTAGCCGTGTAATACCATCACCGTCCCAAAACTGGACCCAAATGCAAGGGGGAGAAAAAAGTCAGCCAGACCGGGGCTCAAACCCGGGGGGCCCCGTAATACGTTTCTAGCCTATTGACTGAGCACACGCCCTCTACATAATTTTTCCCTGTTTTAATATTCAAGTCTAACCATAAACAATACCGGGAAATTGGTCAATAGAACCGGCATCCAATTTGATTGACCAGGAAAATTTGAGTACTTTTTCGAACCTTAGGACGGGCCCCACATATTTATGCAATCTCGCCGGCAAAATGTTTTTGACAACAGAAAATATCACTCGACCCTTTAACTATTTTCCCGGGAAAAAAAGAAATGAAAGTAAAATGCTAAACTTTAAAACGAAAACCAAATTTTTATTCGTAGAAGTCAGGGACGCGCAGGGTCACCCCGTCTGGACGCTCATGGGTTTTGTTTTTTTGTTTTTTTTTTATTTTTTGCTTTGGAAGCAATTTTTAAATTTTTAGCATTTCTAACAAAATAAAATGAGACACCGAGCTTTATAAGCATGTCCCGTTTTACTACAAAAAAAATTTGAGCTCATATAAAACAAACCCAAATGGTCTGTCTGAAACCCAAGGGGACACTGATAATTTTTTAACTTCATCAAATCGCTCAAAAGGGTTTTTTTTGTTTGTCTGAGAGTGTCATTATGCCTGGGTGTAAAATATTTTCCATATTTGAGAACTGCAGACCTAGACATTTCGAAAATTTTTAAAATTAATTTTTTGTAAAAAAGTTTATTCTATGGGAAGCGGAAAGGTCATCAACGCTAATATGTTTTATTACGTTAAGGCTGCGAAAGGGATTTGGGGAAAACCCCCCTTTAAAAGTGTTTGTAAAATAAATGCATTACATATCGTATTAAAACCCCATACGCATGTTTTTCAGTTTCAAAGCTTTAAAAATGCAAAATAAACTTATTTAACAATAATACAAATTCTTCTCCCTTCTTTCTAGGGGAAGGTCTATTGCGTTTTAAACTGGCATTCAATTTCATCACATTTTTTTTAAACTTAAAAAAAAATGATGGAAAATACCGGTCAACACAAAAAGCTTCCCGGGGAATTTAAAGAAAGGCAAGAAATGAATGTCGCTTATTTTTGGGGGATTATAACCCCAAAACGTCACTTGTATAGTTCTTTGAAAACATGTCCCCCCAAAAGGGAAAATTTTGCAGCGTCCGAATTAAACTTTACAAATTTATGTGCTGGTGTAATCAAAAAAAAACCCCCAGTTGCTTTTAAATTGCTGATTTACTGTGGGCTTTTTCTAAACCGGCTCCAATAAAATTTTTTGGCCCAAAGAGTTTTCCAACAATTTTTTGGAAAAGATAAAAGGGGAAAATCTGAAACTGACTACAATAATTTTTCCTTGAAAATTTTAAATGTAAAAAACCAGAAAACAGTTTTTTTAACATATTTTTTGGGGGTAAACCCAAGCATTTTTTCATTTATTTCAAACTCATTTAAGTTAATTTTCTGTTTTGGCTTTACCTCGCTCCAAATAGAATAGAAATTCAATACCCTTTACTATTTTTGGGGGCATTTTTTTGTTTAAGAATGCATAGAGTGTTTGTTCACTTTTTTATACAATTTAAAATAGACATTTTTTTTATTCCCCACCGGAAAATTATATTTTAAATCGACCCGCTTTAAAAATACTACAGTACCATCAATATTAAATTTCCCCAAATATTTGAAAGATCTACACAGATATTGATGTAAAAAAAGTTTAACCTAGGTTTATAGGTACCATTCAAAGCTGTGATGTTCAAGGGGAATTAATGCGACGTGCTCATTTTCATAAAACCGGGGCGATTCGATTTGTTTACGCCAAAAAAAAGTCATTTTCTCTTTCTGTTATTTCATAAGACTACGTTTTTAATGCTTAAAAAATTAACAACAGCGCGTGTAGCTTTTTTTCCAAAGCGTAATTTTCGCAATACACATCTTACTTTACCCTGTAAACATTTACTTACCGAAAATTTATTAAAAAGTGGGAGATATTGAATTTACAGGGGATATACTGATTTATATTAAAACTTTTTAAATTATGTGTGTCTCTACTGGGGTGAAGTCTGTAAAAAAGCTTCCCTTGCACTTTTGAGTAAAAATCACGCCCCGTTGCACTGGTTTACTATTAGGAGGTTTGCTTATGAAAAAATGGGGAATACATACATTGAAAAAGTAAAATGAGGTACAGACCTACCGTAAACTAGTAAAACCCAAAAGAAATTTCATATTTTTAACAACTGAACAACACCTTTGTTGACAGCAAATGGTAAATTTTGGGGAT
Organism: Mercenaria mercenaria; assembly: GCF_021730395.1. Lineage (NCBI taxonomy): Eukaryota > Metazoa > Mollusca > Bivalvia > Venerida > Veneridae > Mercenaria > Mercenaria mercenaria. The sequence continues at coordinate 44,840,441 of NC_069364.1, forward strand.
CCCCCGTTAGCTTTATTGTTTAATTTAATTTTTCCGCTACAATATTAAAAAATTTTCAAATGCGCGAAAATTTTGAGAGATACATAATATAATTAAATTTTGTTTATCATACAGTACAATGCTCAAAAAAATCAACGTAACTATAGTAAAATTCAACACTTACTGATGGAAGGGGAAACCCAAAATTTTCTCAGTGTCGCCGCTTTAATATCATGGAACTGTCGTCTTTTTAAAGGGGGACAAACTACTAACCGTCTACACTACTACCGGTTACTGTTTACAAAAAATTCTTTCGGAAATGCAAAAATTAAATTTTTTTAAATCAAAAATAAAATTTGAAAGAAATATCATCTTTCAAACTAGAACCATAAGACGATGAATCCATATACTTTTTAAAACACTTAAATCCATTGCACGCTGAGCATGCGCATTTAACCTGCTCTGTTTTGCACACTGGGCATGCGCATTTAACCTTCTCGGTTTGGCACGCTGGGCATGCGCAGGAGAACATTTATTTGCGCGGCAGCGCACGCTGCACGCTGAGCATGCACAATAACTATTTCTCATTTATGCACGCGTTTCTAACCGTGCAACACGTTTCACTTTTCGCCTTCAACACGCGAGTTGCTCGCGTTATCCCGCAAACTCGGGGAACAAACACGCAGGCGCCACTGTATATCGTCTTAATGAGATCATCATTTGACCAAAGTTTCATGAAAGTCCTTCAAAGAGTTTAGGAAATACAGAGCTCAAACCTTTGACCTTGAGTTGTGACCTTGACATTGGGCCGATATACTCAAGATTTCTGCACATCGTCTTAATAAGGTGAAAATCCTTCAAGAGGTTTATGAGATACAGAGCTCAAATATGTGATCTTAAGTTGTGACCTTGACCCTGAGCCGACGTGGCTGAGTCCTAAGTTCAGTACATTGTCTTGATGAGGAAATAATTTCCCAAAGTTTCATGAACATCCTTCAAGGGGTTTATGAGATAAAGAGGGGACACAAAATGGAAGGCTCAAACCTTTGACCTTGAGTTGTGACCTTGACCTAGAGCCAACATAGCTGACTCTTGCGTTCGGCAAATTGTTTTGAAAGGAGATCATTTGTCCAAAGTTTCTTGAAATACTTCAAGGGGTCTAGGAGATACAGAGCTCAATCCTTTGACCTTGAGTTGTGAACTTGACCTTGAGCTGACATACTCAGTTATTTAATTCTGCACATCGTCTTGATGAGGTTATCATCTGACTTAAATTGTATGAAAATGCTTCAAGATTTAGGAGATACAGGGCGCAGACATTTTACCTGAAGTTGTGACCTTGACCTAGATCCGACATGACTTACTCATCAGTTCTGCACATTGTCTTAATGTGGTGATCATTTGGCTAGATTTTCACGAAAGGGGTTAAAGACATACAGAGCGGACACAAAATGGAAGGCTCAAACCTTTGACCTTCAGTTGTGACCTGGACCTTGAGCTGACGTGGTTGACTAATAAGTTCTCTACATTGTCTTGATGAGGTGATTTTGATCCAACTTCCATGAAAATCATTCAAGGAGTGTAAGAGATACAGAGCGGACATAAAATGGAAGGCTCAAAATTTAACCTTGAAATGTGACCTTGACCCTCAGCCGATATTGCTGACTCATAAAATCTGCACATTGTCTTGATTAGGTGATCATTTGACCCAAGTTTCATGAATATCCTTAAAGGTGTTTAGAAGATACAGAGCGGACAAGAAAGTGTTACGTACTGACGGACTTCAACCAAGAGTCTTGACTAAATTAAATCAAGCTGTCTAGCCAAAACAAAAAATATATAGTGGTTATCCAGGAAAACTAATTTGTCTTTAAATACAATGCTTAATTGTGAGAATGATGTTGAAAAATCTAGTTTGAAATAAACTTAGGAAGCATGAGAACTTCATCAATTTGAATTTTTGGCTCAAATAGTATAATGTACTATTTACTATCTTTTTTTTTTCATGGAATCTATACTTAAATAAATCAGTTCAGCTAAATACTTTTGCATAGCTATCTCAAATAAACCGACGTGGGACACTCACATAAGTAGGTCTCCAAGACAGCGAATCAAATTAGGGTTCCTCCCTATAAACATCCAAGTAAAAAGTGAATCCATAAAATCCCTAGCCTACATGACTCTAATCACACCCCAGCTAGAATATGGCTCTACGTATGGCATCCTCCCCAAACTCACAGACAGATAGACTGTTAGAAAAAAAATGAGTTTCAAGAGAAGAGCTTCCATATGGAATAAGGCAGACTATGACCGTACACGTGTAACATATATGCTCTGTTCCATGACTGAACAAGAGCACCGCTTGCGGGTGCTTTTGCTTATCTACAAGTGCTTGACATAGGCAATTTGCAAGAAAAGAGTTATGCTTTTGGCTGCTTTCTCATTCCTCTCAATTGATAACAAAAATATGTTTATATTTTCAAATCTATAGTAGTATTCAAGAAAAGTAAAACTAAAACAAAGAAAAGAAAACAATCTAATGATAATAAAGAACTGTACAAAGTTTCAAAGCTCTTATAGAATTCAACAAAGGTGGACCTAAATAAATATTTTAATCGTGAAATTGAAAGTGCATAAAGGGTCATAATTCTGACAAATGCAAGTAAGAGTTATGGTTCTTATCCTACTTACTCACCTAATGATTTATGATAGTCATAACGGTTGCAGCAAGTGCAATTAATAATGAGAATGCCATTTTATTATACTCTGCTTTCAACATGTGGATGCAAAAGACTTTGAATACATTCTTGAAAAAAACAAACCATCAACTGAGAAGTTACAACGGGATAGGGTTTCATGTATCATATACTGACTTTTACTGCAAATCACTGTTTAAAGTTTTAAAGAAGTTTTCTCCACCCGCCCCTTTTATGCCAGTCCGACCTTTTATCTTAAAAAAAAAAGAAATAAAAGTGTACTAAAATGTACGAAGCGCGGAAGGTTCCCGTATATTTGTGAAGGTGCCGTAAAATCAAGCTGTTCGCAAATTAAACCTTCGATGTCACAAACAACGTATTTCACTAGGGGTTTGCATCGGTTGGAATGATCGATAGGATATTTTTATCGATTTATAATTTTTCACAGACGATAAGTGTACAGTTGTTTTAGAAATTAAATATGTAATTCTTCCCCCAACCCTCTTTTTAAAAAAATGGACGGTAGTTTAGTAACTATTTTATGATGGCATAAGAAACTAAGCAATATGAAGATCAATAAAACAGTAACAGTGTTTTCTATTTTTTTCAAGATGACCGAATTTAAAACGTTTTGTCCATAACTTGCAGGTACATTTTTCAACAACGTCCTGCTACTATTTACCAGTTTTAAAACATTCGCTCCTACATCACTGTCAATAGTAAAGTTTTAGAACTATTTCTTCTATCTAGTTTCTCAAGGACTGCAAGGTATACACAATACGCTAAACATACATAACACCATCAGACCGACACCTTATCTTTGGACAAATTTACCCCTTATCTATGGACAGAGTGACCCAATAAAACAGGAGTGAAAAGCAGGATGTGGTGGGTGAAGTATCTTTAATGTTGCAAACAGCGACATTGAACCGCTCAGAGTTGGAAGGAAGGGAATGTAAGGTGAAAATTTATTCCATATGAGTATAGTACGTTTCTGGCGAAAAGGAGTATTTGAAGTAGTCGGTGATTACAGGGAATAACGTGTAAGACAGCGGATGATAATGGCGCGATTGCCTTGTTAGGCAGAGATATACGAACCGGATAGAAATACCTCCCCCCCCCCCCCCCCTTCCTTAAGCATACAATTTAAGGAAATCCTTATTTCATTGTTATTCTTATCTCGATTAATTAAAGAGAAGTCTGAGCGCAATTCTACTCACCATATCGTCGGTGTCGGCCTCACTGAGTCAAGCCCTATAACTCTGACCTAGATTTTGACCAAATTATGCACACTTTTGGACTTAGAAAATCATGATTAAGGTTTTGCGTTCAAGTTACTATCTCCAAATCTAATAAAGATATTCAACGGAACCCAGCATGTGTCTTAGGGGTTACAACACTACGTGATGGCATCAAGTCTCATAACTCTGCCATGCATTTGGTCAAATAACGCCCCCTTTTGGACTAAGAAAATCCTGGTTAAAGTTATGCATACAAGTTACTATCTCAAAAACTTATGCAAATATTGAATTGAGGCATCACAAGTTTCTCCAGGTTTATAGCATCAAGTCAAACTACTATGTATTTTGCAAAATTATGTCCCTTTTTGAACTTGAAAACTTCTGGTTAAAATTTCACATTCAAATTAATATTCCAAAACTAATGCAGATACTGGATTGGAACTCGGTAGATATGTTAACATTTAGGGTAGACCTAATATTCCTGCTGCTTCTTGGTTAACGATTCGAATAGTCGAGGAGCAGTGACTGTCTTGTGGGAAACTCTTGTTTGTCACACACTGACGGGAATTTTCCGCGAGTTTCAACGGAAATTAAAACCTCTCACCAGTAGTATTTCAAGAGCATTTGTGAACTAATTTACACATGGATAATTACACTGATGTTATTTCTGTTTATTACTCTCGGCGATCCAATAACACTTATTTCAATCAACCAGTATATCATTGATTCTATGTTTACTCGTCACATAACGTTTTTCACCCGTCCTACAAAGTGCATGTTCTGGATGACTTGCTGTAAGGACTAAGGTCGAGGTAAGACGTTGGTATTAGTTTATTTATATTTTCAATGTAAATTAATACTTGTTTCTCTCATTTTGTTTTCATGCAAATCATGTAATATTACCATCATGGAAATACAAAAGAATACAGTTATTTTGTCATGCGTCTTTAAGGTATTAGCTGGGCAGATTATGTCATTTATTTGGTAAAATACTGCATTTGGAGATGCAAGAATGAACGTTTGCATGTGTACTCATCTGAGCCTATTTTTTTTTTTCAAAAAATTCTTTAGCCATTTGAAAATTCAAAATGCCGGCCATTTTTCAAGTTGGCCGTCACAGGAAGTTGATTTATGACTTAAACAGTCCTATACTTAGAGCTTTTACTGTCAATTTTGAGCAAAACATTTCTTTTAAGATGTTTTGAGTGTGCAAAACTTATTTTTCATAAACAAAAGACTAGTTGCAAAATCTAAAATGGTTTCTTTCTTAAGATGGCCGCCGTATCATGTAAATAATACTTGTTTGTCATTACCACTGACGTTCCAAGTGATATATATTTTAATGTTATTGTCAAATAAAACATTTAGTGTTGAAGGACAGATTTTGTCTCGCCTCCGACCTTAGGAACAGACGACGGAATAAGGCGTAGCTTTTTCGACGGTGATGGTGATGACGACGGCGGTGGAGGCGTCTACGTTAAGTTTTCAGGTTAAGTATTTTTTCTCAGAAACTACTAGGGTTATAGGATTGGAACTTCACACGTGTCTTTGTGGTTATTAAGCACTGTACCAGGCTAAGTTCCATAACTCTGAAATACATTTTAACATATTTACATCCCTTTTTAAATTAGAAACTTCAACGTTAAGTTTTCGTGTCTCTACATGGAATATTTTTAATTATGTCCCGTTATGACCGCCATTGCTTGATTTGAATTTGTGGTCAAACTATATAACGCAGACATTTTTAAAATTAAAGTGTATGTAGCAATCCACGTGGACATATCAATTTTGATAAAAGAAAGACCTGTTTTGTGTCATAGGTAAAGCAATATAGATCTACTGTACTTATTTCCTCTAAAAGGCATATCTTAAGACTTTATATTTTGGACAATTAGTTGTCCCATTTGCAGCTGCATTGAAGTGTACACGGGAGTTTTACATGACATTTGGCCAGTTCTTTACAGCTATTGGCAACTGGTGGAAGCGTTGTCCAGTGTATCTGCCGAAAGTCACATTGTTTCTACCAACCCCATTAAGCAGGATTCTCCATTTCCATTTGGCAAAACAGTGCATGTCCCCAGCATGTCAACCAGCTTGGTATGCAATACGCTTTGTGTGTTCAGCAAGGACTGATTGCGTTGGGGGAAGAACATCATATGACCCCAGTTTTCGGGGATTCATATGCAGTCTGTCACCATAGATATCTGCTATAGAACTTGACCTGTCATACATAAAGATAATAAACATTTCAAGAACCGCCTTGTTCTCATTAGATAACATTGGCTTATATACACATTGGTTCTTTAAGCCATCTGTCATTTCCGAACAAACATTCTAAGTTTGCCAAACAGCCTTTTTACCCTTTCTCCGGAATTTGTCACTACCTCACAACTGTGAATGCATGGAAGTAAGCAAGAGCTTTTGTTTTCTTATGGCCATTCGATTGAATGATATCATGTATGTGAATCCATCTCAAATGTTCTCCCTATTCGAAGGCTACCCACAGCTGTTCAGTGCCAAGATTTTTTCAGCTCATATAATACATGAATAGCGATGACAACATATGTATCTGTAGCTTTAATTACAAGCTGTTTATGACCCTCCACAACAACAAATTTGAGTGACCATTAGTCACTTTTCCTGGAATTACACTCATTTGCATCATTGAATATGCCATGTGCATCGCGGTATAAATACATCTGCGAATGTCTCTTTATTATATTCTAGTACGTATAACATGTGTAATTGTTGAGTTCTGCTCAAACCGGGGGCAGAGGGCGTGGACGGCAGTTTGTATTTCCACTACCCTCCATAAACAGACTCAATCTAACCAAGCCTGCAACATTTCCATTTATCTCATGTTGAGCGGCCTGTGGTTTTCCACTTTTTTATTATTTTTATGTTTTTGCATGCATGAGCATCCTTGTCTCGGCTTCCTTATGATTTCATGATGTCAGACCTTTAAGATTGATTTCCTGAATGCTTCCTGAGAGGAAAAGGCTGTACAATCAGGAAATCAGTCTTGAAGGTCTGACGCCATGCAATCATGAGGAAGCCGATACACCGATGTTCATGCATGCAAGAGTGGAGGGTCATAAATAACTTGTTATTAAAGCTAGACACAGATGTTGTTGCCATCGCTATTTATGTATTCTCAGAGCTGAAAGAACAGCTGTGGGTAGCCTTTGGGCAGGGAACAAATTTGAGATGGATACCCATACATGAAGTCATTCGATACATCGGCCATGAGAAAGCAAAAGATATTGCTTTCTTCCATTTGTTGTTATGTATTGTCAGGTTTCCGCGAAAAAGGTAAAAAGGCTGTTTGGTAAACTTGGAATGTTTGTCCGGAAATTGCCGATGTTTCAATAAACTAAGTGTATTTCGGCCAGTTATAATTAAAGAGAACAAGGGGGTTCATGGAGTGTTGTACAAACCATTAATTTTGTAATTTCTGACGGTAAATATCATTTAAATAATGATTTATGTTGACAAAGTTTTAAAATTGTATATTTAAGTTTAATACTTGCAAAGAGAAACGTAGACAGAATTGATCAATTTACGTGATATGGAAATCAGCGTGAGAATTTCACATTGGTTCAATAAATAAATGAATATGTAAAGAGTATTAGATTTTCTTTTCAGTTTAGGTTCAAAATATAGATATTACTATTAGGCTATACATCATATTACTATTGTACATCAACAGTGAAAGCCACATGCATAATATTTCAACGAGGGGGTTTAATGCTTTGATCTTGCATGTAAAACAAACATATTTCTTTTATTATTATTATTATTATTATAATTTATTTTACGGTATTATTTATTTTATTATCAATTAAATGTCTATCCAATACGTTCAATGTCCCTTTGATATTGCCAGATATATGTTTCAGTTTTAATATTTGAATGTTACAATGGAAAACAAAAACATTATAAAAATGCTCAGACTTCGTTTGTCCTTTTTTTCTTTTAGAATCTAGATCTAGATTATCTAAATCGTTTGATTTAATACTGGTCAAGTAGGTCATAAAGTCAGTTGAGCCTTTGATAGACAAATATTACGTGCCTAATGTATTTATGACTTATTCGAGAAAGAAAATGCATTTGAGAAACAGGTGACGCAAAGACCACATTGGGACAGTTTATCATATTAGATTCTAGTGTATCTAGAAAAGTGCATAGGCCCTTGTCCAGGGGCTTGTGCCCCACCCACAGTTTACATAGAAGTGACCTATACTCATCAATACACCCTACTATATTGGCAAAGGAATAATATTTTCTCAAAATTTAAACCTAGAAATGCACCAGAGACCACCATTCCATACCTATGGTTTCAAAATTGTCCATTGGGAGAGCCCCCCGATCCAGCCAGGGGACTGATCACTCCATTACCTCAAAGGCTTGACCTGTAAATGCACCAAAATTTCAAAATTTTCCGGAGGAGACCCCGTGACCCTTTATCATGAATACTACCATCCCTATCCGCCCTCGGAGCTTTGCGCCTTTGCGGTGACAGATTCGTTCTAGAGTTCCCGCGTTTTTCAATCAAGTTCACATGTCTGTTTGTAGGATTTATTTGCAGCCTTTACTGAACGGCTTGTTGCATTATTAATTGGTTTCAGTCCGTTTCAACTGTTTCATAAATAGTTAGATACATATTTCCTCGGAATCCGGAGATGTTAGTTCGAGCCCGACTGGCTACAACGTTCCATAAAGTGGGAATGTTGTCTTTTATAGGGAGCGTGCCTACTGGTAAAAAGCTATAATGACAGGTTGTGAAAGCAGACCGCCGTGACATAATTTAAGGCTGTTTAACGTTAACTTCATTTACGACCAACTTAAAAGTCAGAATTAGCCGGGGATAATTGTTGTTTGTTATTGCGTTTTACGCTTGTTTATGTCAATATTTAGTTTTTTCACATCCAGCTATAATACTGACGTTATTGAAATTTGAACATAATACACATAATGATAACTATGGTGTAAGTTTTTATTTGAGTATAAGATATGAATGCAGTCAAATGCTTACAAGAACTTTTTATATACTTTTAGTTTGAACATAAATAAATACATATATTTTGGGGGCTTCGATGTGTTCATTTTAGCTTTGATGGAAAAGAATGTATCAGAAAATGTATCTAAAGTAGGCAGTAGTTATATGTACTTCTTTTCTTTACAAAGAGTAGATATCTAATTGTTTTAATTTGACGAAAAGCTGAATGCGAAATCTTCAGCATGCAAGCTGTTTACAGAGAGCGTTGAGAACGCAAAGCGTGACGTCATCAAGCATAATGTTTGACGTTCGACTAGATGGCGCCGAATTACGACTTCTTGACCTTAAGTGATTTCTACCTAAGAACTGCTTCATGGATCTTCGTTAATCTTGATATTTGGCATTATTATGAGGTCCTCTCTCACTCTTGTTCAAACAGGAGAGCTTGACCCCTATAAGAGGCCACGTGTACTACAGGTAAAAATACAAATACCTTTAAATAACATTTCTCCGAGAATTGTTTGATGGATTTTCTTTCTGATCTGTAGCATCATTGTAAGTCATGAAAGATCAAGCATGGTCTGTTTATTCACTGTAAGTTCTGCTCCAATATTTTTGTTTTCAAATTGGAACCCTCGTCGTTTCAGCCAAAAGTAGAAGTACTCTTAAACGACTGTTTGTCATGAACAGCTTGAGAGATATTCACCAAACTTGGTGCGTAGCATCAATGTTAGGCTTTCTCCCAAACGTTTTCAAGCGGAAGCACACAGCCTCTTTTCAGGGACGATTAGAGCTAAATACATGTATAGAAACACCCTTAATAATATCATCTTATGACCCTCTGGATGCATCATCATTAAACTTTGTCTACAGTATCTACAGTATCATTATTATGTTCTCTCCAACTTTATGCTAAAAGGAGTCCTCAGCTCCTTTTAGGGACCAATTTACTAAGCAAGAGGGTCACGATGGCCCTAGGTCGCTCACCTGAGAAACACACCATAACAGTGTAAACATGTTTGACCTAGTGATTTCATTGAAACAAATATTCTGACCAACTATTATTAAGATTAGACCAAGATATCCGTATTTTATTTGATATGACCTAGGTTTTGACCCAAGATAATCCATATACAGACTCGACCTAGATTTTATCAAGGCAAGCATTCTGACCAAATTTCAAGAAAATCAATGGAAATATACATATATATACCTTTTTCTTTGATTTGACCTAGTGACCTATTTTTGAACCCCAGATGACCCATATTCATGAAGTTCAATTGAAAAATACAGCCTCTATCGCATCCACAAAGTTTTTCTTTGATTTTACCTAGTGACCTATTTTTTATCCCAAAAGACCCATATTCAAAAATGACTTAGCTTTTACTCAGGCAACTATTCTAATTTAATTTTATGAAGATCAATTGAAAAATACAGCCTTTATCGCATTCACAATATTTTTCTTTGATTTGAGCAAGTGACCTAGTTTTTGAGCCCTGGTGATCCATATTTAGATTCAACCTATATTCTGACTAATTTTCATGAACTTCAAGATAAACCGAAAAATACAGCCTCTACTGCATACATAAGGTGTTATTTCCTTTGACCTAGTGACCTAGTTTTTAACCCGAGATAACCCATTTTCAAACTTGGCCTAGATTTTATCAAGATTATCATTTTGACAAAATTTCATAAAGATCTGTTAAAAATTACAGCTTCTATCGAATACACAAGTAAAATAGACCTTACAAAACACCCCCAGTCTGCTCCATATTGTGTTTTTCCCACCCAATTGTTAAAGATATAAGAAAGATAGAGTTTTTAAACTGTTTGTCATCTGTCAAACAAAATTATGCAAAAAGTTCTACTTCTCCTGGAGTGTTCAATACATGGTGCATATTATATACGTTTTAAAAAGTGGTATGCTCTCTGGCTCTCAAAGTCAAATGAGCGATCTACGGCCATCATGACCCTCTTGATATGCTCCTTTTTTCAGGTATACAAGTATTATAACTATATCTGTACCTTGTATACTCAACTTCTACATTTTCTTTCTCTCTTAAATGAAACTTGATATAAATCATCAACATAGAGTAGATATGCGCATATTATTGGGACTTTTGTTTTGAAGTTGCCTCAGTTTATTCAATAAACCATTTTCATGGAACATGTGCGATACAATGTTGACATTTCTTTGTTAAACACCCAACATCCGATCGGACTATCGGATGTAAATGAGCTATGTTTCTGTGCAGAGAGAATCTGGTTTTATCAGTGATAGACAGCAAGCAAATGCTGACTAACTGTACAGGATCTATAAATAGCTAAAGCAGACGATGGGTTTTTACAAAAATGTCCTACCTTTATTTTTGCATGTCTACAGGTCAGTAACTAATAAAAATAACTAATTACTGCACTTCTCTCAGAGAGTCAACAAAGTTAAGCCAAATTTCAGTCCACCAGTTGTATGTTTTCCGTTTCAGAACTTTTGTTTTAATTTGTCTCCTTGAAGCAAAAGGGCTACTTATGTCTTTCTCTGATGTCACTTTTCTATTTACATGTTCATTTCAGTCAAGTGTTGCAATGTTAGTTCTGAACCTGTATGCTTTTTCAGAAAAGTTTATTCGCTTATCCTGATATTGCAATAATGCATTATTAAAACTTTCTACGTAAAATGTATCCATGCAATGTACATAATCACTTGCTGTTTTATAGATCTGAATGCTTGTAAGAACATGTGTCAATAACTTTTCAGCTTTTTGGTCTGTGATAATAATTTTGCTGCTTTCATAATTTACATCTGTCTCCTTGAAGTTTCATGACACTTCTCATGGTTGCCTTTATAATGCTCAACAATGTTTAGTATAGATCGTAGCTTGGCTTCTTTACCATCACAGTTTTTCATGGCCCAATAGACATGCGTTTTAATGCTGGCTGCTTTGTCTGATAACTGGTGGTGCTAAGTGGACCCTTTTTTATACTTCGGCCCTGAATAGACATTTTTTACTTCTTTTGTGAGATTTTTTGTTCCATGCCAAGTGTCGTTCGTTGATGTTGTTCCAATGCGTTCTGTTTTGATAAATTTGTTAACACTTGGATTTTTGTCATGGCAATGTAGTCTTACTTGAATATTTTTATCTTCGTACATATAGTTATCAAAATGTTCATACAGTTTTTTGGTTCCGATCAGTTCATGTTTTTGAGAAGATGGTGAGTCCTTTTTTGTTACATGTACAGTTTTAAGTACTTTATGTGTATTTGCTCCTATACACACAACATCTGTGTGGTATCAATTCTTCCGGGTGCCATGCCTGGCATCAGTCAAAATGTCAATATATCCTTCTCCGAGATTTGATTGTATTTCTGCCTGTATTGCAAGATCACATGATTTTTCAGTCATTTCACTGACTACATTGCTGTATTTAGAAAACACTTCTTGAATGTAATTATCTCCAAGACAACCTATACCTGCAGCAGTGGATAATCTATTGAATTGATTAGGTAATATTCCTGACACATAGTACCCATGCAGCATTCTAAGATTAGCCAAATACTTTTGTCCCAAATACTGACTACTACTCCATGTCAAAATGTGTTTGTTTTTGCAAACAAATTTTAGCACACCCACATGACCAAAGTATTTAGTTACTGATAATGTGAGTTGTTCTTTACAAAGTTTTGAGTGATCAAGTACACGTTTAGTTAGGTTTTCTATATTGCTTGATGATGTAAGAAAGAACTGTTCATCTCCATAATTCGTCATGTCTTCACTAATGCTTCGAAATGAATCATCATAATAACTATGACCCTGTTGTTCCTCTTGATTCTCTTGGTTCAATTTGGGTTGTCTCAATGTATCGAGCTTTGTATGAACTCATAACTTCCATCAATAACTGCTTTGATGTCACATTGTTAGGATTTCCCTCACCTAAATGTGATTTAATGGCCCTAACAAGATCTAAAATGTCCTGCTTCTCTTCTTCATTTTCACATATAAATCCAATTTTTCCTTCAACATATTTTTTTCTTCTTTCTTGATTACGTTTTTTTTTTACAGCACTTGGATTGTCCTTATAATATTTTCTCTTTTCACCTTGTTCCTCCATAATTATTTTTTTTTTAGAAAAAGCTGACCTATATTCATATATACCACATGTAGCTCAATTAGAAAGTGTATTGCCATGATGCTGCTATCAAATCATTGATAAAACAAAATATCACATTTCTGTTTTAATTGGTACACTACAATACAATACAGAGGTGTGACAGGACTAGCAAGTTTGGTATTATCTTGTTTCTAATAATTCATATATTAAATTAGTGCATATTTTCTGAAACAATTAATGAAAGAAATTCAGTATTTCATTAAATTTAATTCGATTAAGTCAGTTTAAAATATTATCAAGTATAACAATAGGTGGCTGCATATGTTACTTACCCTTACATATTTGCTTGGACTATATTTAGATGACCTTAGTCTGAAATCATTTTAGGAGGGAATTGCATAATTTTAGGAAAGTTGTTTTGTTTGTATATTGTGTTAATCAAATCTAGATAGATAAGTTTGTTTTGCCATTACTGGTCACAGAAGAGCAAAAACTTACAATTGAAGCTCTTTTCAACCACAATAATTGGGATTTTATCATAGTGCCACTAACACAAGAGGGGAAAAATGAGGTCAGTGATACTGTTCACAATGTGTCACAGGAAACTGGCAACAGAAATGTTGTAGCTGATGGATCAGCTGCTACTGGAAATTTAATATCTAATGAAAGTAGTGATTATGATTCAACAGATGATAGTGCATGTGAATACTGCCTTTGTTCTCCATGTGTAACTGCAAATGAGCAGTCCTGGATGGGAAAGGGGTCAAGGCCAAAACCTACTAATCATGTTTCAAGAAAAATCAGATATAAAAATTTTGGTCAATGCTTGAAAGAAGAAACGCCTGGCGTAAAAGAAAGTATCTTAGGAAAAAAGCGAGAATGCTCAGGAAAAATGAAGAAAGCACTGTTCAGGTACAACGAGAAATAATGCCAGATTGTGTATTGATTGAACGTTAGTATCCTAAACCTGGACCAACCTGCAACCATGTACTGGACACTGTTGGTAATCCCAACCCATTAAATTAATATTCACATACTGTATAATTATATTATAAATAAAAAATCAAAACTTGCATTTACTTAATTTGAGGATATTATCATTATATAGCGTTACTGACACTGTAACCACTAGCGGATTTTTTCAATGTGTATTTCTGGATATACGCACATTTAAACATATAACCAGCTCTGTGTTATTCAATTAACTGGATGTTATTTGGATAATTCTGACAATACAACACTTTTCTCAAGTAAGTCATATAGCATGATTTTCATATAGCATGAAGAATATTAACATTGCATGGACTGCCATGTGGCCACACTGCTAATGTTTACAAACAATGTGGTCACATGGTTATTTGTATAATAAGCTCCTCCCCTAAATTCAAATTTGAATTGCTGTCATAAATTCTTTTGAAAATATAACAACTTTTTCTTCACAGAATCTGATGTTTTTCATCTAGACTGATAAAAAGGTCATCTGGCTTCATGCAGGATATTTTTCACTGATTAAAAACACCATTTTACATCATATATTTTAAAAATATTTCCCTGAACTGAAAAGTGTTAAAAAAATCAAGGGAAACCACCCATCAGCCATTACCTCCCTTTTATACCTAGGTTGGGTCTTTAACAAATATTTTTAAGTAATTGGGTCTGCTTTTATTGAACAGTTTTTGTTAGAATGCCTAATCATCAATATGGCAGCTGCCTTGTATGGCTGTTATCGTTAGTGTAAATGTCTGTGATGGACTTTTCTCTTTTATCAGCCTTTGAAGCTAGAGTAATACTTCAGGGGCCTTTAATAGCATTGCTATAGGCAAGGGCGCTGAATAGAATCATCGCCTTTCCGTTAGTCGACAGGATTGCTTCATTACATGAAGACATTTTTCCAAGCAAGGTTTAAAACCCATATCTGCCAGGATGAAATAATTAAAAGTCTCAATACGACTGAGGGTATTCATTCAAAATGTGCCACAAAACTTGCCATGCGCAGACTGCAGAGACTCACATATGAGATCATTTAATTTGAAACATATTGCATAGACTTATGTTTACTTAGGTGAATAATTAGATTAGGTTCATTTTTATGACAAATTAGTATATTTTAGTTTTTTTCCAAACGCGTGCGAATGCTGTTAAAAAATGTGTTTTAGCATAGCTTAGTCAAGCTTCGTAAATCTTAACTGGTGTCGATATTTGTTCATACTTTCAACTTGAATATTTTGATATCGTAATTTTCTTTTATCCAACTGAACGTACAATTAATTAAAATATTTAAAACTTATTTTTATAAAAAGCTGAGACATAATAAAGCCTTTTGCTTATTATCAAGCGTTTTCATTGATTTTCTAAATTTCTTCCATTGTTCGTGTTTGGATGACATTATTTCGGCTAGAGAAATCTGGGCTTTTTTATGTGTAATGCATGTTGAATATATCTAAATATTCAATATCTGCAGTTATTCATTTTGTGGTCAATGTTTATGAAATTTTGAATCCGTTATACAATGTTTCATATACATGTATGTTAATTTATTACCTTTATGATATTAAATCAACGTGTAAAACGTTTTATACATTTTCATCTGAATAATACAAATAATTTATACAAATTATAAATTCTTACTATCGATCATACAAGAGTAGTTGTTTATACTTAATATTTTACTATTTATTTCTTTGATGGGCTGAAGTGAAAGAATTAAACTTATACTTCTATATTAATAGTACGTTTGCTCAATAAACTTTACAAAGAATATCTGTACGTAACTGTCATTTTTGTGTGATGGAGGCTGGAATATGGTATACATTGTACGTGCATCTTTTTTAAATTCTGATTATCCCTTCAAAGAATTCGCCCCTTGACTTCAATGCACCCAAAACTCGAGCAATTGAAGAGGTGATGGTTGCAGAGTAACGTCCGCTTGGTATGGGCATTAGTATTTAACAAAACCCGAATCCGAGTTAATATTGATAAATATTTGAGCACAGCTAGTTTTTTGTCAGTGTTGGGAAGAGTAAAATGTCAAATGGACTTAGATTTGTTGAATAAGCGGCATGATTGATTATTCAACACTTTTATTCTCTCAGACAATGTTGAACGATAACACTTTTGTGAGCCATACCGTTGTCAAAAATCAACTGAAGACCACAAGGACAAGTCCTTTCATGCATTATATTTGTATGTTCGTTTAATAACTTGAAGTACTTTGTCCTGTAAAACATTATAGTGACTGACTTTACTGACGATGTAGGAATTGTGCAGCAGTACCCCTTAAGTTAACGAAGATCAAATACAAAACCTTTTTTTTTTTGCATTTTAGTTCTTTTGCAAAAAAATAGTCTAACCTTTTCGCTACAATTATCTGTTTGTAAAACAATGTTGTGGCCCATTAATGTATAACCAGATGACAATGTGCTACCATTTGAATTTGATAACTTTTTCAGCGTGTCTTAAATACATTTGCCTCTTTAGGCTTTTTGCTCCTCGATTAACCAGTTGAACACAAACCTTTCTTTTACCCAAGCGATGGTGAGAATCTCAAGCGTTCTCCCCTTTGACATGCCAAGAAAAGACCCTATCTTAGACACCGTGTACCAGGCGTCTTCATCAACCGAACGTCTTTCAGCAGCAATATTCTTTGACGACACTACTGTTTTGGCCTGTCAATACTTACCCTGACATTAAGGATTGTTTGACAACAGTTTTCTCTGATAACGCTTTTTTTAAATGCACGCTTAAATATCATACTGTAGTTTGCATTTTAAGGTTACACGTTACTAAACTATCACTAATTAAAAAAAAAGACATAATGTCTCCGTAATGGTAGATAACATTAAATAAATCTTTGCAAGGCTATAAAGGAGCCATTTATGTATCATTCATGTATAGCAATAGTTTCAAACTATAAAATCACGCTATTGATATCAGTTTTAGAAACGTCATTGTCAAAATGGTATGGGGAACCTCAACGTATATTCAGTTTGCTCTTCTGACTATAAAGTGTCATCGAATAGATGCTGTTGCATTTAGAAGAGATATATTTTGTACTGATGACAGTATGTGCCATCTTACAAATTATATACTTTACCTCCCGAAACCGTTTTATTTAAATTTTATATAATATGCGCCTTGAAGGTCATTATAATCCTATACTTCAGCTTATTTACCGGACATTGAAGAGTAGTCTGAATTGAAAGTCGCCAGGATGTTGTCTTTCCTAGATAAATATTGATAGGTCCTTCATATGTTCGACAGGAAAACATTGCTGGTACGACCAAATTCACATGGCATTGTTATTGACTGAATTAATTGCAAATTTTCGACGCCAGCATAATCGGGGACCATGAAGGGAGAAAATGGTCTGGAGTTAACTTAGGAGAGGATAAAAACTTTTAAAGTATCATCTTGACTGAACTGAATTAAGTACCTTGCTATTAAACACTGTGAAACATTATCAATGAGTTGTTCTGCATTTACTCTCTCTCTCTCTCTCTCTCTCTCTCTCTCTCTCTCCATGTTTGTCTGTCTGTCTTTCTGTCTCTCTCTATGTCTCTCTCTCTATCTCTCTTTCATTCTCTCTCTCTGTCTCTCTCTCTCTCTCTCTCTGTCTCTGTCTCTCTGTCACAGATTGATTGACAGTGCATATTGTTAATCCTTAATATTGAAATCTAGACTTCCTCAAATGTGTAGTTGTGTAGCACTTGTAGATCTAATGAATCGATGGTAGATAAAATTTGTTGATTCACATATGTCCTTAAATTATTGTCAAATAGTTCAAACAAAGTCTTTTGTGACATCCACTTTGGTTTTTGTCTTCTATTTGTTTCGACACAATCGCTTGAAATACAGTAAAGAGATTTGAACATGATATCTAATTCTAGAAACTGAGTTAACTTGTACATTTCTGTCAATGTGTATTTTACCATGTGTTCATAAAAAACTATATGGACCGGTTTGTTAAATTTTGACAGCCAGAATATTGTCATGTTTTTCCATCGTTCTGATTTCTGAATTACAAATGTCTTCCAACCTGGAAACAGAAAATAGTATAAAACTTATATTAAATCAATTATGATTAGATTAGTTTTGTATTTGTGAAACTTCCAGTGTCCTTTATTAAATTATCTGCCGTTAATGGGTGGTGCCTCTCTCTCTCTCTCTCTCTCTCTCTGTCTGTCTGTCTGTCTCTCTCTCTCTCTCTCTCTCTCTCTCTCTCTCTGGTTGTGTGTATGCGTGCGTGCTTGCCTGCGTGCGTTAGTGCATGCGTACGTGCGTGCGTATGCGTGTGTGCGTGCGTGCTTGCGCTGCTGTGGTTTACGATATAGCGAGACTGCGTTTTAGAATCGTGGCTTTCCTAGTTTAGGTCCTGCAAACGTTCTGTCACTAATGGGTTTCCGTAGTTTTATCACAGGTATTTTTAAACCACTTCATTGCACTTCGATAGTGTGTCCGATAGCTAAAGATATACGTTCATTTCGTGCAAATTGCTTTTCAAATGACCGTGGTATTTCAAATTAAAATAAAGCAGTCACATACACTGACCAATTTACTTGTCACATTGTTAAATGGACGTAAAGACTGAAATTCTCAGCTATATTAAATGCCGCATTAGGATTGATTATAGATTCAAAGGAGATATTTAAAGAAAAGTGTGATATACATGGATCCCAGCCATTTCAATGCGCACAGTTTTTAGGTAAGTTAAAGCTAGAAAATTATCTGTTGATACACGTGCTGGTAGGCCTAAAACGTCTGTTACCAAGGCAAACATTGCTGCTGTTCGAATAGGATGCGCGATTGTCGGTGAAATGAATAGCCAGTTGTACTGGCATTATGATATCAGGATGTAGAGTGCAAACAGGTCTAAAAGAAGCATTTGGACCTGAGAAAGGTTTGGGCTACGAGGGTACATCATTTGCTCACTGAGGAGCAGAAAAAATAATTAAATCTACCCGGGAACTTATGAAAGCATACAAGGACTGTGGCCAAACCTGTGTGCAAATGTTTGAGACACAGAGATGGGCTTATACTAAGCAATGTAATCAAAAAGATCAAAAACGCCCCTGTATTACCAAGAGAACCATCGAAAAAGATGTTGTACGCAATATTCTTCAATTCTTGTGGGCAAGTCGTTCAAGTGCTTTGTCCATCTGGTCATACCGCCACTGGACGATTCTACAAGAACGATGTACTAAAAAAAGTCAAAGTGTTTCACAATAAGAAACATCCAAGCAAAGGATGGTCAGGAGTGCATTTTATACACTGCACCGCTCCTCTCACAAGTGCGATGTTGTTAAAGTCTTTTTAGGCTTCTGAAATAGTCCCTGTGACTTTTTTATTTCCAAGTCTTAATGCGGTAGGTTACCTTAATATCTTTATATGCGCATGCCTAAACGGAGGCTAACTTGACGATTTACGACGACGTTTACGACAAACTAAATGTGTTTGTTCATCCATTCGTTTGAAAAAAAATCATGAGCCTGTCTCCGATCTGGTGCTTAATGGTTTAATAATACAGTTATAATGAAGAGATTGCCACAGAAACGCTCCAAAACATTGTTGAGTTAAAATGACGCCATTGATGTCATGACGTTACGTGTCAATTACCGCGCAAAATAATTGCTTTTATTTTGAAAGTATGTAATTCTGTGCATTTTCTTTAATTGAACTATTTTTAAACAGCAATTATTTGTTGAAATATTTTTATGAGTCTTTTGCTTTGAATAATGATCAATATTTTGCTTCTTTTATGTAGTAATATTGAAATGTTATGCGGAATGTAAGAAAATGGATAATGGTAACTGATGTTATTGGGAATATTGTTGGGTGAAAGGTTACTTATTACGGCAAATTTTCAAATACAAATTGGGCAGTTTGATCTGTAAAACATATTTTTCAGTTTTCGTTGATAATTCGTTACTTATATAGTTACTGAAACTAAGCTCTAATATTGTTCAAATTTCAGTAGAAAATTGTGGTTTCTTGAATTAATTTGATGTTACTATGGAAACGAAGCCCGTGACCTATATATCTAAATGTAAAATTCAAAATCGTTGACACTGGTCTATACAGCCTCGCTTTTTATTTGCTTTTCAACAATATCCATGAGAATAATAGCAGCTTGCAGGACGATTTTTTCCATAAAAATGTCAGTTGAGGGGTACAGCTGTGAATTTTTTAAGCTGTTACATTTTTTTTAAATGAATGCAAATAACACGGAAATATTACTTACGATAGGAATAGGAACTGAAGTCATCGAAAATCCGTTTTCATACACAGTTGTTTAAAAATGAGAGGAAATGCGTTACCATGGATACACGAGCCCCGCGACATATACATTTAAACCTTTTATTAGGAAGCCAACGCGCATGCTAGTAAAATTATCAATATTGCAGACTTCTACGGATAAAAATAAAACTAAATTTTACTGTAAAGTGTAAAATATATGTATTTTCCTTCTTTTTTCTATTTAAATACCTTTAACGGGCCAAGTACTTCAAACCTGGATAAAAATGTATTTGAAAGGATAGAGATAAACGAAAGTGAGATTGTAGCAGTTAAAACATTAAATGAAACGAAATATAAAATATTACTGCAGCTCTCCTAATCTGAATTTACCCTGGTAACAAGGAACCTACCTCCTTAAGAAAATGCTTTTTGGAAAGAAAAATAAGTCCAGAAGATCTCATGGCAGCGCCTCTTATCAGTGTCTCAAACAGATAGCAAAAGAAGATTATTTATCTTTATAAAGTGGAAATACTTTGAAGGTTTGTAATAAAAATAATGTTGATAAAACGTAGCACTTAAGAAATCCGAACCCAATGGCAGAACTTTTTGCAGGACCGTCGTATCTGTTATTGCTTTATTTTCCATTACCCCAACAACCTAACCCTTTTGTCTATTACTTATCTCCCTTTTTGCACTTTGGATATGCTTAAAATGTACTTTTCATTAAATGTTCGAAGTAACCCGTCTTTTTCTTTTTGTTACAGTTTCTTATTATTTCTGACCTTATTGATCGATCCATGGTTCTGTCGCTGCGTTTGGTGATGCTCTTGTGCTTCCGGGAAACCGCCCCTTATATTTCATCTTTTTGTATTTAAAAAGATCTCTATTGTATCTTTTTAAACATAAATTACAACTAACAATTCAAATTTTATCAATAAATGGTTAGTTAATGAATTCACATGTGCTAGGAATAAACGATCAAATGAATCTCGACCTTTAAAGAAAAAAACATATCAAAACGGGCACGATGAGAGAAGAAGACAAATATCACACATCAAGTTTTGATTTTTTTCTGGCTCTGTAATTTTTGTCTTTTTCATTTGAACATATTTGCGTTGTTTAATTTTGGCGGAAAGTAACGGTAGTACTAACATTTCTAATCTTGTAATAACGACTTATAAATCTTAAAACTACAAGCAATTTTTTCTTAATGTTATCAAATTATTAAACTATTTAGAACAGGAATTTACAGTGCCATGTAGTTTTTCTTCATCAAAATACAAAGCATTGATTTTCTGGTTACGCCAACATCATATTGATAAGCTAACAATAGAGATTTAACCTTCAGAATTGCTATCAATTAAATGGCCGGGGAAGCAGCGAAAATCAAGGCCGATAAATAATGAAATCATGAATGTTAAACACTGTAACGAATCAGAACACGGAACTTCGTTCTCTAAAAGAAATAATATCAGCTCCAGCAAATATCTTTATAAAATGTATAAAATATGCATCGTGAATATAATGATATTAAATTAAGAAGTCGTAACTATTATGTGTAGTAGAATCGCTTTTTGTACAAATGAAAAACATGGTTTGAAAGAATGTTTTATCGAGGCTGTGCTCTTTGGCAAGGACATTGCAATTTGTTCTGCGACAGGCATTAAGTTAGAATATAAGAATTCTGCCGTTATTGCAAATATACATGTATGTCACACTTATTTATCTCACCGCAATTTGTAATGTTTTATAAATATTCTTGCACTAACATATAAGCGTAAAAGGCCGAATCCGAATTCATTTCAAACCTTCGGAGAAATGCTGAATTTGCAATGCTATTCAGGAATTTTGAATGCGTGGCCTGTCCTATGTATACAATTGACTTTTTGAGAACTGATTTCTTCGAAAATTTTAAGAAATATCTAAAGCTAATTTCAGCATAAGCAATAACGAAAACTAGTCAAACAACTAGAAGCAGCTATTTACCTGAACTATTGAAACTTGTTTCCTGAATTTCAGGTGTTTTGTAATGAGAACCGCTATGAAGCCTGTTAAACTCTGCTAATATTGAATGAAACGGGTTTCTTATGATGTATATCGCCTTCGAATATTTCAGTCCAGATACTTTACAACGCTTCGTTTGTACAACTTCATCGTTTCTGTGGGTCTTTATCAGAAATACGTGGCCAATTGTTTGACATGAAGAAAATTTTGGCAAAAAAGTCTCTGCACCTGTGTTTGAGTATTTAATAAAAACGTTTGAAATGGATATGAAATATCCGAATATAATGGCCGCCAATTTTAATTTGCCACGCCAATATGTGGCAAAAACAGCAAGTACTTCTGTACACGCTATCTTAAAAATTCTTTCGCAAAAGTAAAGTACTTCAAATTCTGATGCACGCCATACTTTTCAATTTGATTTTATGCCACCAACAAAGCAGCAGTCAACATTAAAAACTTAATTTTCCCATGGGAAATGCTATTTTCCCATAGGAATGCGGTCTTTTCCCATGGGAAATATATTTGTTTCTTAAAATGATAAATCATTATCTTTTAAACTTATTCTACACCAGGCACATCATAACATGACTTTGGAAAAAGTTATTTGTCATTTTATTATTTTACAGATTTTCCCATGGGAAACCGTTCCCATAGTTCGGCCATGGGAGGACGTTCCTATGGGAATCATTTCCTATGGGAAATATTTCCGATGGGAAGACTTTTAGAAAATATTCCCATGGGAAATATTTCCTATGGGATATATTTCCCATGGGAAATATTTCTGACGGGAATGATTTCCAGTGGGAATATTTAATATAAAATAAGTCATGTGTATAATTTTCCACAGAAAAATACTTAATAAGAAACTGAATATTCTATTTTGTGACAGTTTCGCACTCTTGTTTGAGTCTGTGAATATTGACAAGCCTGTTTCACTAAGTAAATTGTGGTGAACAATTGTGCCAAGTTCCTTCAGTATTTCTCGTTGTATGTCAAAGTTAGAGTTGCTTTGACCTCTCTCACGTGTGTTCCAATGGCCCCTTCGTACTGAATTAGGGTTGTTATATTTTCAAGGTCAAAAGGCCAAGGTCGGATGAGCGACTTAGTTCCATCATGACTCTCTTTGAAATAATATTGTCCATTCGTCACAAAGTATTCTTTCTGTAAATCATGAGATTATTATTAATACCGTTTTGCGTTGGATGTGTAGCGACTACCAAAATGCGTTGCTACCATTTTGAGGTGCAACAAAGCACTGTAGCAAGATGATCGTGTCACATATGATGTAACAAAAGTATTATAACAAGTCTTCTGTAATACCTGGAAATCACGCTCTCGTTTTGATCTCGCGAGATATAGGCTGGCGGTGCTGTGCGAACTTACTGATTTGCAAAGTATATTATAATTCTTTATCTTGTATTCTACGCTTTAGAATAAATTTAATATGCTTGAGAAGGCCATTAGTAATTCGAAACACCGTATCAGTATTATATATATATTAAACTAGTATATATATATATATCAAATTGTCACTTATATTTCTGTATAGAAAAGCGTACGCATTTTAAGATATTTGAATAATGTACTATTTTATCATGCTGCACGTATGAAACAAAAAAAACATAAATAAACTATTCGACTTTAATTATCTAATTTAATAAGGACGAAGTGCAGCAAGCTAAAAATGAGTTGTCATATTGGATGCATTCTTTTTCTCTCCGTAACAAATTTTAAGTCCAATTATCCTCTTTTTGAAAGAGTTTATTAGACACGGTGTAAATAGCGCATTGTAATGATTAAAATGTTCGAGCCATGTACCGGGTCTAAAAAATGCGGTTTCATTTTCATTTTTTCGAATAAATAAGTTTTGAAAGCTATGGTTCGAGAATGTAAGACTGCAATCAAGGACGTTAATATATACGTCAATTTTTGTCTTTGCGATTTTGTTACATCCCACAAAGTAATAAAAAAGTATTATTCTACAAACCAAACCAATTCCTTTATTAACCTTTTAACATAGTCATGAATATCATTGTGTGATCGAATCCAGCTATATAGTTAATATAATGTTGGAAAACGGCGTTCAACTCCAAACAATGATGTGATAAATATTTTGCAGCAAATATGGCATGTATTTTACACATAGATAACTATTCAATAAATCATTTTTTTCCCTTTTGTTTAGTAAATTAACATAAATGAAATATTCAATATACATTGCACAATTTGCATACAATGTGAAGTCAGGCCCCTGCCATGATCAGTGGGTCAAAACCGTCTCTAACTTGTCATTGGTCTAAACGTTTAAAGGGCGGGTACTAACCCCCATAATCTTATAAGAATATTGATTTTCTATAGTGGGCGGGCTTAAGAGCTACCAATATTTACCGATTTGCACATAATTTATCGGATATTAGAGGTACCGAAATAGTTTCAATTGTCATAGTTTTAATCGCTATCTTTTTAAATTAGATCAATCTTAAGGATATATTTCTGTTTAGAAATATTTTACGGCTTTTATATACGTTATATACGTTATAAATGATATAGTAACGAAAATTCATAATTTATGTATTAATTTAACTTCTATGTTCTCTTTTAACATTTTTGATAATACTACTAGTAGTAGTAGTAATAATAATAATAATAATAATAATAATAATAATTACAATAACAATAATAATACTCATCATCATCATCATCATCATCATCATCATAATATCTTTTTTTATATATGGTAGATCATCATCATCATCATCGTCATCATCATCATCATAATATCTTTATTTATATATGGTAGCACATGAAGATAAAAATAAGTACAAAGTACAAATCATCCATCATATTTTTAAATATGGCCGTCTGAATAATGACAACAACCCAATACAATTTATATATCACATAACCTAATTAAAATCACATTCATTCTTAGATAAATACCGCTTAAACTATATATTACCTTTAAGTATACATTTATGCAATTTCCATTTATGCAATCAATAAGTCAGGCATAATTATATTATAATGGCCTAGTTATAATTCAGCTGATATTAACATAGAGATTCTTTAGACGGTCAACTGTAAAATATACTTTTCATATCTATTTTCTAATGTTGGAGTGAATTACATTTGATATCTAATTCAGAATGTGTATATTTGTTTTACATGGTTTTCAGATGCGAGTTTAAAGTTGCACATCGAAATGTCCGCATAGTACCGCCTACTGTTACCAGACTCTCAAGATTCCGACGACAACGATTTTTTTTTTCATTTTAAAATGTGATTCAAATGCAAGTTCAAAGGAGCGAACCCACTGGGATTTCTACGGACTAATACACTATCAGTAAAAAATGTTTTTCTGAGTCAATGTTTTAAAAACATATCAATACTGAACATTTCTTATACGTACCATTTTGGTATGAAGAGAGTCACATAGGAAAATAAAAATGTCTGTGTCTATTCGCTGAACTATTAAGAAAGAAAAAAACATGTAAAATGACAGGTTTATATACAACTGATGTGACGATAGTTTGGCATTTCAGATAATGAAATAGAATGCTATGGTATTGATGTAAAGGGTAGCTGTAAATGTTAATTTACTTTTTATAGCTTGAAAATTAAGAATATATTTACAGAAGTATCACTCAAAATGAACACGATGTACTACCACACATGCTGGGAATCAAATACTGACACTAAAACGTTAAGGAAAGACTCATTTTATAGGATGCTTTTCAGGTCGGTTCCAAAATAATTAAGGGCGCCAGCATATCATCGGCGGGATATAAAAGGGTACCCCAACGGCCAACTCCCTCCTGAATTTATTTGAAATTAAGTATTAAATGGTTGCTTCTGGTGCATTTGGATCTCAATTTTAAGTGCAACACTATATAAATATCATATGGCAGCGTGTGTGACATTGATATTATCAATCCGAGGACAGAATGTCACCCGAGGCGAAAGCCGAGTGGTGACATTCTGTTTCGAGGGTTGACAATATCAATGTCACACACGCTGTCATATGATATTTATTTTATTATACCGAACAAAATTAAGCACATAATTTAAAAAAAAAAATGTGTTTAATTCATTTAATTAAACAGTTTCATCTTAAGCGCGTAAATCGCCTGTGTACACATTTAATATAGTGACGTCATTACTATATGACATTGTGTACAAGGGAGGCAATCATTTGACTAAAAATCTGAAGCAGTTATTTGCCCTTATATGACATTCAAAATATCAGTGTGGTCACATGACCTGACAATCACTCCGGCTTGGTCACGTGTCAGAAATGTTGAAAATGTTTCTAATAGTCAAAATATCTCTTTTTCTGGTAATGGGATTTTACCATTGTAGAAAAAATTGAGGTATAATAATATCACTTGCCTCTCGCATCTGTCACGTTCATTAACCTTATGAAAGAAAGTGTTATCCGAGTGTTGTTAGAAGAGATTAATACTCACTCATTGAACGTACACATGCATTAAATGCACACTACAAAGTTACCTTAAACCGAACGCTAACCTTATTCACAGTAGAATATATATCAGGATCTTACATTCGTGCCTTTGTAAGACGGGGTAATGCTCGGTTTTCCATTCCACACTGTCCCGAAGGTTGGGAAAACAGCTATCGTACGAAAACAGCAGATATGTTACGAAAACAGACATGTTAGATCATTTATACTGCCTCACACCTCTCGCGAGTATTATGGGCAGGGTGCGTGTCGGTGATTAGTACAGAATAAAAGAATAAAAACTGAAAGACAGTTCTTTCAGCAATAGTAAGAATGTAAAAGTGATGGATGCTGTTAAAATGTTAAAAAGGATAGAGTAAAAGGATAAAAACAATTGCAGTTTACTCAGTAACTGAGCTGGACCACTGCTTGTTTGAAGGACTCAAGGTCAGGCATGGTTGCAATATTTGGTAGTAACCCGTTCCACAAGACTGCAGTGTGGGGGAAAAGGAATATTTCAAGTAATCTGAATTGACTTGGACCTGACGAAGCTTAAGGGATGCATGTGCCTAGTAAACCTGGTAGGGTCCTGTAAGTAATTGGGGAGGAGATGGCTACAAGGCCATGGTATATCTTATAGAACATGACAAGCTTAGAGTCTAGACGTCTGTTCTTAAGCGTGCGCCAGTCAAGGGTATTTTGCATTTGTGTTACACTGGAATAACGGGAATAATCATTCTTGACCCATCTGATTGTGCGTCGCTGGACCATTTCCAGCTTGTGAATGTTGACCTGTGTAGGCCTATGTGGTGATTATACACATGAGGCATATTCAAGCTGCGGTCTGACCAATGTTTTGTATGCTAGAGTTTTGATGGTTTCATGTTTCGTTTTGATGTTACGTTTGATGAAACCTAGGTTTCTGTTTGCATTTGTTGTAATTCTGGAGATATGTGTGTTTTTCTTGCCTTCCATGTTAACTGATATTATAATATGATCTATAGCTAATGACGTCATAATAGTGCCAGTGCTATGTGACCTCACCAAAGTGCACGCTATTTTAGACAAAGTTTTTCCTTAGGGAAAGACAGGAATAGAATATCTCTATCCCTGGCACGTGCTCGAACAAATGTATACTTTCCCTGCTAGGAAGGCAAGAATATAAGAATCTTACATGCCCATCTGTGTTAGACGGGGTTTTCAGTACCCGAGGGACAGTGTAGAATGGAAAACCGAGCGTTAGCGAGGTTTTTTATCCAAGCTGTCCCGAGGGTTGGGGGAACAGCTGTCTTATACAGGCAACATGTTAGATCTTTTTTCTTGCCTATCACGTTCAAATAGATCGTGGAGACAAGTGGATTTAGATATTTTCTGATAGCTTTCATTTATAAGTTTTTGTGACATCACAATAGTGCCAGTACTATGTGACGTCACCCTAGTGCGCGCTATTTCAGACAAGAGTTTTCCCTAGGGAAAGACGGGAATATCTGTCCCCGGCGCGTGCCCGGACAAATGTATACTTTCCCCTCTAGGTAGGCAAGAACACACATTCTATGCGTGCGTACTTACCGTGGTATGTTTAAGATATGTATTTATTTTGTTTATAAATTAAGCATCGTCAACGTGAAAAAAACGACGCAGATATTCCTGCGTATTTATTAAAATTTAATGACGTTGAGGTAGAGTGTATTCATTTACAATGTACTTGTATTTTGCGCTTTATGCCAGAATATCGTTAGCGCATGTTCATTTCGTTTTATAACATCTTCAGAATCCCTCGGAGGCAGAAAAAAGCTTACATGTGATAAGAATAATCTTCCCGCATAGAATTTATAAATAATTCATAAAATGCTTGGCAAGCTTCTCATCTTATCATTTTATTCAACTCGTGCAATAAAGTCATGTGACTGGACACTCACGTAATATCCTCTACATTGTATATAACTGCACGTGTATTTTGAAATGTGCGCACACGCAAAGCAGATTTCGACCTAGATTGTACACTAAAGTTATGTATAGGCAGTCTGTTAATTCAGTCGTCCTCTCTTGTCGCAAGACAGACTGACAAAATATGATATATATGACCTGTATTTCTGGCTCATATGCCTATGTCTTCAACTTCCTTTCAATTTTCACTAGTTTTTGTAACTAGTTTTATGAATACAATGAGTGCACGGATGCTACTCGTGAGCACTACAGAAAAATACAGTTGGGATCATGTATATGTTTATTTAGCGGGAAACATATAAAACTATATTTAAATTCTCCTGTGACAGGTCTTTCAAAAAATGAGATAATAATTTCATGAAATCGTCAACAAATGTAGAAATTCTCCATATACCCCTACAGAAAATTTGTATCTTTTAGCGTAAACGATTTGTATCTTTTAGCGAGCCTAAAATGTTGTATCATTTAGCGTTAGTTTTGTATCTTTTAGCGAGCCTCGATTTTGTATCCTTTAGCGTTGATTGTATCATTTAGTGTCAGTTTTGTATCGTTAAACGTCAGTTGTTTCATTTAGCGAAGTTGTATCATTTAGCATTCCCACACCCCTTTCGTTTAGTGTCGATTCCTTGTCCAAAATGAAATTATCAGCAAGTCGAAAGATTTCCTGCTGCCAGAAGTTATATAGACATATCAATGTTTACGTGCACCAACATTTTAACGCACGGGTAGACAGGTGGACATATTATTTTTAAACGTGCACGCACATTCTAACTGCACTAGATATACGCGTTTACTTATACATTAATAAGTGTACGCGTAAATTTATATCTACACACGCGTATAATTTAACGCGCGCATGCGAAATTCTATGTGCTTGTATATATATACGCGTGCGCATATACATGTTCCATAATGGGCGTTTAATTTTATGCATGCACGCTTTATTCTGAGTGCTTGTATATTTGCAAATATGCATGCACATATGAACGTACACGAGTAAATTAATATATAAGTATGTACCTACACATTTGCAATTACACATACATTTTTATTGATGGTTTGACGTCGTGTGAATGAAATAAAGCCATAAATAAACTAGTGTAATACAGTTCTGACGTCAGCCTCATTTTAATTCGGATTTACTTGGTCGCTCGTAGATATTCTAGCACAAAACATGTGTTAACAGAGAGATTCACGTGCTGTTATAAAACATTCTAATATATGCACGTTCCGTGGTAAAGGGCTAAGGTATTACGGCCCATAACGGATTTATAATTCAATGGAAATAACGTCAACGTGAAAAAAACAAAACAGATATCCCTGCGCATTTCATTGAAATTAAATTACGTTGAGGTAGAGTTTATATATTCATTCTGCATTCGTTTATGCGCTTTATTCTTAAATAGGTTTTAACTCATGTCCATTTCGTGTAATAACATCTTTAGAACCCCTCTGCATATGTTGCAACACGAAAAACATGCGTCATCCCTACAAAGAAAGAAGAAATTTTGATGTTTCAGCAAAACAAATCTTGCCTGTGATAAAAATTCTTCCCATAGAGCCTTTCATTTTATTATTTTATTCAAATTGTGTAATTAAGGGTGCTATAGTTACCTGAATACATGTTTTATACTTAAAATGACATGAACCAATCTAACGTACTAAACTTGTTGCAGTGATTTAGACTGAACGCCGAACACCATGTCTTTGCTGTAGGTATGGGTTCGAATATAGTATTCAAAACAATATAATATGATACGTATTAATTGAATTATAATTGCTAATACTCTAAAAAAATCATCATGGGTTCGAACCTACACGTTATGCACTGTGCATTCTTTGTTAGATTTTCTAAAGTGAATCATCAGCCGAGATGATCCGAATACCAGATCAATCTTAGTATATGAACTCGCCCAAAAAGTTCTTTTTGAATGTGAAAGTGTATTTTACCCCAATAGCAAAATTTATATCTTTAAGCGTCAACGATTTGTTTTATTTAGCAAGCCTAAAAAGGATTAAATTTATAACACTTCCGCTTTTAGACACAATGTCTATAATCAAATCGTCATGGAGAAGATAGTGCGGATGGCGCCTCGCCCGAGGACCGATCTCATGACCACGCGATCTGTAGATTTGCGCTGTCACTTTTGAACTAAGCAGGCTGGCTACATTTTTTTGCATAACTCTTCGCTAAGGAAAAAATTCATACAGAATATATTTCCTATTGGAACGCATTCCCATGGGAAACGCTTCCCTTGGGAACAGATTCCTACAGGAAAGCGTTCCCATGGGAAACTTTTCCCATGGGAACAAAGGAATTCTTTCCCATGGGAAAACTAAATTATCTTTTTTTCAAACAAATAAACTAGCCAGTGCTATAAAAGTATTTTTATAAAACAGATATGATGTTTTTCTAATAGTTTATATGAAAATAAAAAAATAAGGTTTTCCCATGGGAAATTCCTATGGGAAAGATTTCCCAAATGTTTCCCATGGGAAAGCCATTTTCCCATGGGAAATGACCGTTTCCCATAGGAAATCGGCCATTTCCCATGGGAAACAGAATATTATAACAGCAATATTTATTTAAGTGATAAGACTAGAATGATGAAAGTTGTTGGCTGCTATATGGTAGATATGGGCTATCATTCAGTATAATTTTAAAGTTCAAAGCTTTTGTCGAAGTACTTGACGTTTTTGCCAATTATTGTCCGTGGCAAATTAAAATTGGCGGCCATTATATATGGAAACAATTATTCTACATCATATAGTTATCGAAGTAGGATATTAGCCACACTCTTTACAATACAATATTAGAAAAGCGTTTTGTCTGTAAAGCATATTTCTATTTCTACCATCTTTGAATTTGGGCTTTAGGAAATTATAGTTACTGTGATCTTTTATGGAAAGACATTTTACACAATCGTAAAATATCTGTCATACATTGCAGACTGCGTTTCTCTTCACCTTTTTTTCAAGATATATGTGTCGAAGGCGAATCGTAAAGCAAGGTAAAATGCACGTATGTACCGGGGCGCACAAGTTACAACAAGAACAAAAAAGAACAATGAAAAAAAAAAAAAAAAAAAAAAACAAAGAAAAACGTAAAATTATAATGCAATTCCCAACGTGTTAAGCAAATATGTTTAGTGCGCATACCTAGCGTACACACGTGAAACGTGCCGTATTCCTTAGATGTGTATGATTTCATAGGCTGATGTTTCTACTTCTAGAGGTGTTGCTTTTTATATTTTTAAATCATTCTAATTTTTGGAATTTATTTTCCGTTAGCTGTTACAGCACAGTAGATAGCAAGGACCTACTTCAGTGATATCTTTATTATTCCTGGTAAAATAGCAGCAGTTCCAATGCTCAACAAAGTTGTGACAACTAGAGAACTCTGCCAAGGATTGGATTTGCCATCCATCTGTAAAGTGTTAAAATCAAACTACAGATACGTGGTTTATTAAAAGAATGATAAGGTGTTTTAAAAGAAACGCTTCAGGTCTTATACAGCAAACAGTCAGAATTTGCAGGATTTTAAGGGATTTTAAAGTGCATTTTTTGTAGTGTCAAATAATGCAGCTGATTTCAGAAAGAAAACTTTTGGGGGGTTAAACGCATTTTGTTAGCGGGACCAAGTTCTATACAAATGACAGGAAAGAGAGAAGTTTGAAGCGATGTCAGACAATAACAAAAAAAAACAAAAAAAAAACGACTTTTCTGATATAGCCTTCACAGATTTGTCTACAACTGAAATGTGTTCAGAAGTCAGGCGAACTTTCCACTTAAAAGATTCCGCAATGGACCACATTCATTCTAAGGCTCAAAAATTCAATCATTCATACGTGGTGACATCACTCAATTGCTTACCTCTTAACATTTGCAAATATTACATAAACTCTTATAAAGATTGCCGTTTGATGGTTCATGCTTAGCATTGGTCTGTAGTTGAACACCAAATTTTGATGGGCTAAAGGCAACTATTGACGAAAATGTAGGTCAATTTATTTCTAATCTCCTGTATTAAAACTCTTAAAGAATGGCTTGGCAGTCTAAATTCGAAACTGTTAACCGATGATTCTGACTTCAGGCAATATTTTAATAAGTTTGTAAATCTCTAAATATTTGTTAACTCATAGATATTAAGAGATATGTCCCAAACATACAGAAATATGTCATAGGACATGAATGCACTATACCCCGATCTTGCCTTTGTAATTCTACAGAATGCTTTATATCCGGATAATACGTACTTGAAGATAGTTATAATTATGATCTTGTGAATTGGTCAGGATATACATGTAATTTGCCTATTTGAAAAAAATAGTGACACTTTGAAATCTTAAAGGTGCTCTAAAATTCCAAATCAGGAAATATCCAAACAACGGTTTTAAGTTTATTTCTATTTTTAACGGTACGTTATATTTGAGAAAAAAAAATAGCACAGTTTCTTCGAGGATTGGATTAAACATTTGATGCAAAGTCAAGTTTAGAGGAAAACTTCATGATTTGTAAGACTTTTTCTGTGAGGAAATAGGTTGTTTCGTAAATAAATATAAAAAAGCTCTGCACAACCGTATAAATAGTTCTGGTCCTTTCATAGTTTACAAAATGTTATTTTCTATACTGACAATACCAGTAACCTGGCCAAATAAAACCGTAATTTACTGCCGTCAGGGTCGGGAATGGAAATACCTGCAGACATTTCGCACCTTATGTTAACTGGATAAATTAAAGACTTATACAAAAAGTCATCAAATGTTATTTGCATTAAGTATGTCAGAAAGTGCAATCAGGTAATACAGACTTCGTATTTTGTGTTTATACCCGGGAATGTCCGAAGTAAAAATACATATTTTGACATTGATCATTTTGTGAGTTGGGTTTACATTAAAATGTCTGACTGTCCCCTACACTGGGTGCGCATACATATTTCCTGCAAGAAAGTTGTAGTACGACTTTAACGTTTGCATTTGATATAGACCACCATATTCGTAGAGACACCCAGTAACTCAGGCTATGTTTAAGACAGAATTCACTGAGTTTCTTGAACAAATAACGACAAGATCCGAGTCTCTGGTGCTGTTAGGTGACTTTAACATCCACATGGATAATAAGTCAGACTGCTACACAAAACAATTTCAGCAGTGTTTGATATCTTTTGGACTGGTTCAACATGTCAGTGCTCCTACTCATTCTGGTGGTCATATTCTTGACCTGATGATCACAAAGCTAGAAGACAAACGTGTGAATGTCTCAGAACCAGACTATTACATCTCTGACCACTGCTTTGTTAGTTGTAACATTGAACTGTGTCGCCCTCCCTTGATCAGAAAAGAAATCAAATCTCGCGATTGGAAATCTGTATCCAGTGACATATTACAATTAAATAACATTGTAGTGAACTCGTCCAATGTCAATGATCTTGTGTCTGAGTTCACTAGCATCACGTCCGACATTGTTCAGAAACATGCCACTCTAAAGGAAAGAACTATTCTCTGTAGACCGACAGTTCCTTGGTACTCTGGATACCTAAAACAGCTGAAACAATACAAACGATCAATAGAAACAATCTTTATGAATGACAAATTTGACCTTTCAAAGAAAGTGTATAGTGGTGTAAGAAATGTATATAGTGCTGAACTTTCTAGGGCCAAGGATGAGTACTACCAGAACAAGATTGGAGAAGCAGAAGGAGACATCAAAAAGCTATATGCTGTAACATCCGATTTACTGGGAAGGTCGAAGGACAATCCGCTCCCATTACACACAAGTGCAGTATCTTTGGCAAATGACTTTCTACGATACGTTGCTGATAAAATAATCAAGTTGAGAAATGATCTTGACAACATATCAACTGAAAAACCCAATGGTAATTCTTCCTACTCAAATCCACCTGTGATTATGAATACATTTACTGCGTTCAAACCACTTTCCGAAAACGATATTTTGAAACTTGTATATGCATCAAAATCTACAACTTGTGAACTTGATGTGATACCAACTAAGAAATTAAAGGAGATTTTTCACAACTTGCTCCCGTTGTGACAGAAATTGTAAATCGATCACTGCTATCTGGTGTGTTCCCTGAGGAATGGAAAAGTGCTGTGATAAAACCTTTGTTGAAGAAGAAAGGTCTCCCACTTTAACTGCAAAACTATCGCCCAGTGTCAAATTTAACATTCCTCTCCAGTTCTTGAAAAAGCTGCACTAAATCAAATCAACAAGCATATTGAAGCTAACAATCTCCTCCCAGCTTACCAAAGTGCCTATAGAAAATATCATTGGGTTGAAACAGCAATGGTCAAAATGTATAATGATTTTTTGGAAACCATAGATGAAAATCAAATAACAATCGTGGTCATGATCGACTTGAGTGCAGCGTTCGATACCATAGATATCCCGATACTGATTCAAATCCTTCAAGATGACTTTGGTATACATAGCACTCCCTTGAAATGGATAGAATCTTATCTAACAAACAGAACAATAAAAGTTTTAGTCGAACAGTCAGCATCTGACACGGAGCCACTGAGGTTTGGTGTCCCGCAGGGTTCTTGTGCCGGACTGGTGATCTTTACCCTGTATATATCGGCTCTCAACCGAGTGGTGCAGAAATATCCAGCTGATCTCTATAGATACGCGGACGACCACAAGATTGCGTTAAAAATTCAAGCGGGAAATTCTCAAAATGAGACAACTGTTCTTCAACAACTCGACAGTTGTCTCAATGAAATCATAAAATGGATGACAACCTTTAAACTGAAAATGAATCAGTCTAAAACTGAAATTATTATGTATGGAACAAGACAACAGTTAGCGAAACTGAACATCAGTGAACGTTGGTGGGTGTGACGTAAAATGCGTCGATCATGTCAGAGACCCAGGTGTAACTATGACCAATACACTCAACTTTGACCATCACATTCAGAAAAAGTGTCAGATAGCTCGTGTGCAGTTATGAAACCTTAGGGCTATACGGAAACATCTTACACAAAAGTCAACTGAATCATTAGTGCATGGATTGGTTCATTCTCACATTGACTTCTGTAACAGTTTATTTACAGAAATTCCGGCCTACCAAATCAATAAACTACAGCGAGTCCAAAATCATGCCGCTAGAGTAGTCAAGAATGCTTCCTATGAAAAACCAAGTACCGAACTTCTGAAAGAATTACACTGGCTTCCAGTTAAGGCTAGAGTCAAGTTCAAAGTTTTAGTAATAGTCTTCCGTGTCATCAATGGTACAGCTCCAGTATATCTGAGGGAAATGTTTGTACCTACTCAACAACGATACAGACTTCGCTCACAAAGTGACACTAACTTTAACATCCCTAGACAGCGAACAAAATTAGCAGACAGATCTATGGCAGTCGTTGGTCCCAAATGGTGGAACGATCTGCCTAGCTATCTGAAAAACATTCAGTCTGAAGCCAGCTTTAGATCAAAACTGAAAACATTTATTTAGGCAGTTTCATGAACAATGAGTGTAGTCTTGTTAAAGTACAAAATATCAGAAGTGGTGTAAAATAGTATTTATACATGTCCAAATCTTTAAATCTAAGTTCTAGGATCCTGTTCATATTTTGTATGTATATATGTTAAATGTGTGTTATGTAATTGTAAAGCGCAATAGAATATTTTATAATTTTTGCTCTATATAAATGCCATGTATTTGTATTTGTTTGCATTAATGATTCAATAAAATATCTTGAAAATGTACTATACAAAGACTGTAGACACTTATTATAGGTCTTGTGTCCGTAACGTCTACCGTGCATCCAATCCTCTAAATCCATTCATTTTATTATTGGTAACAACCTATTTGGCAGGAAACAAATTGTAAAAAATAGTAAATGGAGGCCTTATATCATTAACCAATTTTCATATTCACGAATATTAAAGATAATTTATTACAAGACTAAATTTCAGTTTTCTTCGTTTTAAACAGTTTAATCTGGTCTTAATTCCCAAAGTAATTAGACTTTTAGTACTCAAGGTATGTAATTATCTACAAATAAACTAGGTTTTGTTGTTTGCATAGAATTACTTAATGCTAAACCAACATCCATATCCT
The DNA here is from genome assembly GCF_021730395.1 of Mercenaria mercenaria. Classification (NCBI taxonomy): domain Eukaryota; kingdom Metazoa; phylum Mollusca; class Bivalvia; order Venerida; family Veneridae; genus Mercenaria; species Mercenaria mercenaria. The sequence continues at coordinate 44,877,185 of NC_069364.1, forward strand.
TAGGACGGCCAGCACATATTCATGCAACCTCGCCAGATATATGTATGTTTTTGACAACACAGAAAATGACGTCACTCGACCTTCAGCTATTTCCGGAAGTAAATAAAATGAAAGTAGAAATGCTAAACTTGAAAACGAAAGCCGCATTTTGATTCGTAGATAGTCAGGGGTCACGCGCAGGGGTCACCCCGTCTAAATGTATGCGCGTGGACTTCTTTTTTTTTTCTTTTTGCTATTGGGGAGCCAATTTTCAGCACTTTATTACGAATTGAAATTACCTGGGCTTTAGTACAGCATGTCAGTCTTTAATCTATTAAAAAGTATTTGAGCTCTGGATAAACACAAATCCCACAGGGGTCCGTAACGGACCAAGGGAGCATTGATAATTTTTTAACTTTATCAAATCGCTCAAAATGTAATTTTTGATGCTGTCTGAGAGTGTCAGTATATGCCTCAGATGTAAGATATAACCGTATTTAAGAGCTGCAGACCTAGACATTTCAGAAATATTTTCAAAATAAGTTTCGTGTAATAAATGTTGTTTCTACGGAAGCGTGAAAGGGCCATCAGACGCTAATACGTTTTAGAAGGTTAAGGCTGCGGAAAGGATATAAGCATTCATACACTGATAAAGAGTTATGAATTCAGGGCTGCCTTTTGCAACATGAGTTTTTCTTATGGTTTATAGATGCAGTCATTCATGTGAGTAATACAGCATTATGTTTTTGAATATCAGAAACACACGCATTATAGTGAGAACTTGTATGCTCATAGATAAGATGATAACTATAAAAAGCGGCTCTAAACAAAAACATCAAACAAAAGGAAACATACAATTATTTCGATTATGATCTTCAGATATAAAATCATGAAATTGTCAACGTTTGTCAAGTATGTAAACTGTATGAAGTGGTAGAAAACCAAATATATCAGAAGTCCTTGTCCACTTTATGGATATAAATTGAAAAAAATTATAGTCACCAATTTTATCATTCAGTAATGTCGTAAAATATCCTAAATTTCATTTTAAATGTAACTTCAAAACATAAAGTTAATGATTACAATGTACTAAGACATTATGTTTCGAAAGCACTTAATTAACTTTAATTTTTAGCCTGCTGTTGGCAGTGATTCTGCCTTTGGCACCATTGCTGACCAAGATCAACCTGCACTTCCGTGTTCGCTATTCAGTCAGTAAATTTTCAGGGAACATCCCTTCAAATAATAAATGACATTGCCTAAATTGAATGATGGACCAGTTCGTTTTAGAAATTTAGCAGGGTAAGGGTTAAATAGTACCAAAATTATATGTTCTTAATTTGATTAGAAATGTAAGAATGATATTAATAAAATAAAAATATAAACAAATAATAGTCACTATACTACAATCTTCGGAAAATAGTGAGAGCAACCTGAACGACGTTGAGAATTGCTCAAAAAAGTTTGCCATTGACGTGACATCTGAACAAAATAGAACCGCACACAATCTGAGACCGATACATAACAATGTGCAACGTTTTAATTAAGATGTTTCTGACGTACTTTCATTTTAATGAAACGTAATACAGCAATTATGATCTCTTGATAGGTATCTGTTAAGGATAGTCTGATGCTTTATGACCTTTTACTTATGAAAATGGAAAGGAATTAACAAATTATAAACTCATTGATGATGTCACTGATGACACCAAAACGACATTACAAATTTCTATCGTAACCTTTTTTTTACAGATGTTTTTTTCCCCCGCTGTATAAGGGCTTACATCATAATAAACAGAACGAAAGCGTATTAATCATAGTTATCAGTATACATTTCTAAGTTATTTCGATAAATTCTCGGATTTAGACTGATCTTTACAAAAAATAACATATTCCTTTATAAAATATTTCACCAAATGTTTTATTTTTCTTTAGCTTCTTTCAAGTAGCCTGTGTTGTTAAATATGATTTCCTGTATATATGTTTACAAAATAGATATTAACTGTCAGTAATTTTAGGATATTTGTTTGTTTCAGTGTAAGATCACAAAATATTTTACTGAGTTAACACCATATGCAATATTATAACGAGTGGCACAGCCATGAGTGAAAATGTACATTATGGCATCCACGAGTGAAATATATTTCTATATTTCGGGTAAAACAAACAAATTTTTCCTTTTATTTTTTGATTTTCAATTTTGGTTTTAACAAAAATATAACAATTCTGCACACCCAATGTCAAGTGCATAGGCTCATGATGTCCTTTGTTTTGATGTGCATGACATCATTCTATGTTGAAAAAGTGTCAAATAGATCTATGAAGTTGCCAGATGATGTCTTTACTTTTTGTTACGGATGAGCGTATATCTTACCTTTTTTACAGAAGTATATTTGCAAAGAATTTTTGATTAGTTATAATTCATATCATTTTGCATTCAAATTTAGTTCTATACTTATAATAAAATAAAAATGGTAATTTCATTGTTTGAAACAGTGAAATATCAATTTTAATTTACTGCTTTATTCTAGTATATCATGAAGAAGCATAAAATAAATCACGAATACATATTGCAGCAACGTGAAAGGGTAACAACCACATACTGCATTTTTATGACTTGTCCGCCTTCTTACTCGTAGTTGCCTTTTCAGAACATTAAAACCTAATTTTTTTACCTGCTAAAACAGTTTTATTCTATTAACTATTAACTATTCAACTTCACATTTAACTAAGAAAAGAGTAAGTAAATAATAGATCGCCAACTGTGCTTAAGCTTGTGCAGCAACTCCTCAAGAAAATGTCAATAGAGATCAGTATGATATATGTTTTGCATACAAGAACATGCACGAAAAAAAAAAATAATCTGAACATCTAATTTTTGAGCAACGTATTGCAAATAAAAATCTTGACAAGAAACAAAAAAAAAAAAAAAAAAGACCAACAAGGCTTTTGTTGAAGTCAATACATCTAACGTCACTGCACGTTTTGACTTGCAACAAGAGTTCACTCTTCATAAGTCATTACAAAAACTACTATATTATTCAGTATAATTGAGTTATTACAATTCAACTGTTATAGGAACATATGGAGTGAAAATCTGCACACCAAGAGAAATTTCATTATGTGCTTTTCATACATGTATTTTTCAATTCTATAAAAATTCTATAAATGACTCACAAAGGAATGCAATATGTATCAATATACTCTCAGGTCAGAACCGTAACTAGAATTTGTTGTCACTTAGAAACTTTTGCGTTTGAATGAGCCGCATAAAAACTTCTAGAACGGAATCATACCCAAAATGAAAATGATTCAGTTTATTCTTGTACCGAACATGCATGTAAAAAACATCTCTGTTTAAAGGACCTTATAGTTTGCAACAATTGTAAACACTGCTTGTTTTACAAAACCGTATCCTCTCACAGATTTGATTTTCTTTTAATTTAAGCTAATGTAATCAAACGTCAAAAACATTGATATTCACACCAGTGGGCTTAAAGTTAGATGGAGGGTTATAAAACAAATTCAGGACCCTTACTGCACGATGATAAAGTACGACTTTAATGGAACAGTACACCTGGTTAGGCTAAAACCAAAAAGATCATAACTGTCTAAATTTAACCCCCTTTTGGAGATGCAAATCAAGAAAAATTGTCAAGAGATAAGTGTAATAATTTTGTTGGTCTTTGCAAAAAAAATAATTTTTCATCTGCCTACCATCACTTTTATGAAAACTTGTCACTCATGTACAAGACCTTTCACTGTTGTTGTTATTACTTCCATTCTGATTATGATAATCATTTTGGCTAAAAATATTGTATGCATTTGCTTTGAGACTGAGTTGAAGAATGCAATAAGATGACTTTAAGAAAAGTTTTGTAAACACTGTTGATGTTGCAAAAGATGGTCATTTAACTGTATTTGCATGCTTGATTTAAAGCTGTTACTCTTGTTTCATGCATATTGTGTTTATATCTCTAAATGTCACAGTTTTGACAACATGGTAAAATGTAAGAGTTTTAAATCTGAACTTTTTACTTTTAATATCCGCAGATTTCCTTTTGTTTAAAAATTATGGTTCAGAACGGCTTTGCAACAGCGGTTCAGTTGTGTATCGACGCTAAGTAAATTTAGCCAATGTTCCTGGATTTTGTACCAATACTAATCTGTTATCCGCAAGTAACTGCAAACTTCTCTGTATGAATCAAACAAAGAGGTAGAATGACTTCACAAATAGTCTTATATAAAGTCGGATGTTGGGTTCTGCTAAATTCAGGCTAGAGGGCGTGGACGGTAGTATGCTTTTTTTTTGTTTGTTTGTTTTGGGTTTAACGCCGTTTTTCAACAGTATTTCAGTCATGTAACGGCGGGCAGTTAACCTAACCAGTGTTCCTGGATTCTGTACCAGTACAAACCTGTTCTCCACAAGTAACTGCCAACTTCCCCACATGAATTATCAGAGGTGGAGGACTAATGATTTCAGACACAATGTCGTTTATCAAATAGTCACGGAGAACATACGCCCCGCCCGAGGATCGAACTCGCGACCCTGCGATCCGTAGACCAACGCTCTTACCTACTGAGCTAAGCGGGCGGGCTTGGTAGTATGCATTTCCACTACCGTCCATGAACAGGCTCAATCAAACCGAGTCATGATATGTTGATTTTTGTTGTGTTTATAGACTTGTTGAGTTTCCACTATTTTTATCGATTTGATCCCCAACCAATGTATAATGTGTTATCTAAAGCATGTTTTTGGGGCATGGGCATTGTTGCATTTTCCATTACTGCTCATGAACAGACTCAATCAAACTAAGTCTGCAATTTTCACTGTTTGCCTTGTTCTCGGTGCTTCCGAGGGATCTACTGTTCAGATAATATTTACTTCACAACAGCGGTTGTTAAGTGCTGTGTGGCGGCCGTAAAAAGTCGTCCCGACTACTTCATCTCAGTGTTGTTATATTTTCTTGCCTTTCGGGATCATTGATTTCAACTCATTAAGATTTGAAGATTGAATACTGCTTAAGCCGGTGCTAGGGGGCGTGGGCAGTGTTGCATTTTCCATTAATGCTCACGAACAGACTCAATCAAACCAAGTCTGCAATTTTCACTGTTTGCCTTGTTCACGGTGCTTCCGTGGGATCTACTTTTCAGATTATATTTATTGTTACAGCTCTATCACTGGGCATATCTTGTTAGGATCATACATGTTTATTTACTAGCATTGTTTAAAGGTCCTGAATGCAACATTACTTGGTTACGCATTAATTCTTATTCTGATATGGCTAACAATGCTTTAATCATCACAACGATGTTATGTTGACGTCACGTCAACGTGATATTTAGCGCCATGTACGCATCAAGGAATAGCGCTTTAAGATTTCATGAAATATTTTACTTAATACCATGTTTTAAACGAAATGTCACATTGCACAAATGTTTTGATTAATTTATACACGTACTGAATTAGTTATTCGCTTTGCTGAATAATTCGCAGTAATTTTAGCTCGAACTGAATTCTACCGCAAGACGTATTACCATTTCCGGTCCTGGCGTGTATTAACAAATACCTACTATTGGCGCCATGCTTGCGCGAAGAAACAGTTCCATCATATTTGATATAAATTCTACAATAAAGAACATATTACAATCGAAATAATTTATAGCCAAACAGTGCTTTATCACTATTTATACACTCGGGCGGTTATACGCCGACCGAAATAAATTATTACGCCCGACGTATAACCGCCCGTCATGTATAAATAGCGATAAAGCACTGTTTTACTATAAATTATTTCTTAATTTTATTCTGGTTATATCGGCACCATCCTATTATTTGGTTTTGGTATTTTATCTTCAAGCAACCTCTAGAGAATTTGACTCAATTAGAATTGATGTTTTATCTTAAATACATGACTTTTCCCTTTGATTTCAATTTCGTCTGATGCATAATGGCTATTCTATAAAAATAAAATAATAAAGACAAAGACTGATACATTTGTACTCATATTAAATAGTTATTGTGTGATACCTAGTGTGTCCAGTAAAAGCTGACTTCAGTATATTCTAGCTACAATGTGGTGGTAGATATTCTTTTTTTCCATAACATAAGGATAATTCTAGAAGGACTATTTAAACATTGCACTTTTCAACAATTATTTTAAAGTATAGATTTTACAAATAAAATCACCTAATCTTAAAAAATACAAAATCAAAACAATTGTTACCGAACACGTGGACTTTCTTTCAGTCTCTAAATGACGTTCTAATAGGTGCATGAGCTGTCCTCTTTTTAACTGTAACTCGACACCAGGCTCTATTGTAGATAATAAAAAATTCAATATAAGTATGTGTTCTGAAATTTAAAATTTCTCTTATTTCGACATTTTGTTTAACTGGAATTAAAGACCATGTGTAGAAGTACTGCTCTAAGGTTTATGATAACTCGGTGTACGTCTGTTTTGGTCCATCAATAATTCTGGAGATGCTATAAAAATGCTATTAAACAAACACTACAAATGTTTGATTTTAAGTACTTATGATTTTCTACTCTTTATACTAATTTACAAAATTTAATGTACGAAATAATCTTGTAAAGGAAAAACTGGTAGGCTTAATTTAGGAAACATTTGCAAGAGAAAAACTAGGTTGTTTGGCATTTACTGCAACTAAACCAGTTTTTCTAAAAGCAAATGTAATAAATGCACTCTACCGAGTTGGATCGGGTTTGTGGAGCGCTAAGTTTTCTGTTGGATAACATATTTATCAGGTTTGGCAATAAAACATATAGACAAGTAATTGGTGTCCGTATTGGGACTAACTGCGCTCCACTCATAGCTTATTTATTCTTATACTGTTATGTATAAAAAACCAAGATGTACATAGTTTCGTTAACTATTTATTTCGGTGTTAATTAGAATAAAATTGATTATGTGTATTCTTTCTTTGTAATCACCTGTAATTGATAACTCAAATACACGTATTCAAATGTATTTGATTACTAACCTCAATCTGATTACTTGTAATATAATTTAATCAGTTACAGTGAATTTTTTCCCTGTAATTATGATTACTTTTGATTACTCTCTGATTACTCTAGTATTGGTATGACACCAGGGTATAAATATATAAATTTACAATGTAGGAGATTATTTAATATGTTTGCTTCACTACATCTAGAGAATATTCCTAAAAAGTTCAAATTATTCAAAAACATTTCAGTTCATTGATATCCCTAAACAGTTGGGAGGTATGATAAATGCAGTTTGCCATCTTATTAGTCTTAACTTATAAAGGACCAATAACCCACTGTGTCACCTACATTATATCCAGTAGGTTCAGATATTATGTACAGGGGAGAATATATGACATTTAGCATTTAATATACCAACAATTTACACAATGTCCCTGGGTATTGCAAGCACGACATGCATGAATTGAAATCAAAATGTAATTTTTAGATTAAGGCTAATTCATTAGAGATATTTGCGAGCAGTCCCTTCTTTGCATGATACAACTGCAACTCAATAGTTCTTTCAACACTTCACTTAAATATGTCAAAGTGGGTGCTGAATTATTTCATTAGACCCAAGGGTTGTTCTGGGCCAATAAAGGCCAAAATATGAAATTTGCCCATCCATAATTTCTGTGGGTACATCGTTGATATCTAATTTTTCGACCTATTTGAAGGTTTTGACACAGTTCTTACTAAAGTTTTAGTTGATTTATATAAACATACCTGAAAGAATAAATACCGAATATCAGAAATGATTTTAGGTTTTTTTTTGTCACAGCATTCCATAAAGCTATTAAAGGTTAAATAATACAATAAACTTCACACGTTAGTGATGATTAAGTGCAATGATAGCCTACAGTGAGATACAATGCCAAAAATGAAGTTTCTTGATTTTCAGATGATTCATTAACTGCATTGTCAAATCTGTTGAATCATTAATTGCATTATCAAATCTGTAAAAGTTAAATACCATATATTCAGTTATATATGCCTATATTTCTGTCGCCCAAACAAATGGTTATGTTGAAGTAATCAAATGTAATCATGATTACTTAGGTTCAAGTAATGCAATGCAATCAATTACTGATGCAAATTTAGAGTAATCAAATGTAATAGTAATTAGAAAATATCTAATTATTTATAATGTAATGTGATCATACACTTCAGTTTAGAAAGTCACTGGTTTCCAGTTTATATATATATATAATGTGCATAATTTTATGTAAAAAAACCATATCTCCACTAATAAACGTTGATTTACAATTTGAATATTGCATACATACAAAAATACTGTATTAAGACTTAGCTGTGTATGTTAGAAATTTAACTGTGTAACTGGCATTTAATTGTTTTAATAAAGTGATGCTATGTTATTTTCTAAGGACTACACTATTGCTACTTAGAAGTTTTTGTTTAAGAATTCATTGTTTAAATGTACCGTTATTTTAGTTATGAAATGTGGCTTGTTATGATGGGTCTACATGATAACTTGATGGAGGCCGGACATACAGAATTCAGTCCTGAATATGTTTAGGTATATTTGGCTTGAGCCTCTTTAAACAATTAGGTTTTTTATTAATAATCAAGTACATGTATTGATAAAACTTGCTGCAGAGATCATGTCTGTAAAGAGGCAACTTACATTAAAGTACCACATTTTCTGTTTCTTTTTGTGTTGTTAAAGAGTGTCTAGCTCACTGCAAGCCAGTTCAATAGAAATAACATAATTGTACTGAAGTAATTGTGTTTTCATAATCAGGTTTAAGAACTATTTGTTAAAATGAAATCAAAATCATGGCCCTTACTTGATGCAGAATATGAGCGACGGTTGAATTTTTTCATGAAAAGAGGTTGTCATTACTGTAATAAAATTCTAAAATGTTATTTAATGTAATTATGTGTGGGCTGTCTTATGGACAGCTGTTGTTCAGGATTGAAAAAAAAAAGGTTATGTGTTCTTTGTTTTAAATATTTGATACATTTATCATTACAGAATGTCTTCTGCATGACCTGGTATAGTATTCTTGAAGGATTATAACTTCAACACAGTGACGGAGATTAATATTTTTAGGCAGTGGGTTGGCATGACAGGCAAAGTCCCTAACCGTATTACCAATCCTGAGCTGGATGCCAGTCGACAGTGGTACCTGTATAATGAAATAGCGCCCCTTTGCAGCAACATCAATGTATGCTCAAAACCAGCATTGCCAAAGCCATTAAAATTGAGAACTCAATCATTTTAAACGAAGAATGAATGGAAAAAAAGTGTTTAACATTTAAAGTAATACAGAGAAAGAGCTCAGCTCATCTGGTATTTTCTGAATTAATTTGAACGTGTTTTTGATTTTTTAAAGATGTACTAGACCCAAATTCCATATATATTTGAATATTATACTACATATAGTTTATGTAAACATTGAATTAACAAGTTTATGGTGTCAACAGTACTATACATTTGTTAAATATAGACAAACTGTATACATGTAAGGATAAACACAGTATAAATGTGAAATTCCTCTAAAACATTGAAAGATGTTATTATGTATTATTGCCGTTAGTATCATCTAACTCTTTTAATACGATCAAGACATTTAATAAGGCAGTTTTCTTAAAGTATTACTGTGTGTTAAGTGAGATTATGTAGTATTTTGTTTACTGAATTAACTGGTAACTATGGAAACATTTTTATGTTGTTCTATGTTATTTCTTGAAAAAAAAATAACAACATTGTTTAAAAAACACTTTTCAGTGATGCATTTTTTTTTAAATTTTTACATCTAATGGTAAATGCTGAAAGCGTTCTACAATAAGTTGCCAGAAACGTCATTGTTGTCTCATTGAAGCATATACTGCTACTCCACTGTAACCATAGCAACAGAAATATATTGTATTATTTATGAATAATGATCTTCACAAAAATATTACATATGTTATTTTTCTAAAAAATGACCTAAATTGGTTTTATTCCATAAAAGACAAACATAGCAAATATTCTCATTTTTATCTCCATTTCCATGGCAATCGTATTTCTTTGTGGCCTCAAATTATAGGCATTGCTTAGGGTTATATCTTTGCATATGTGAATGTTAATTATACGTTCTGATATAATTGTTATTAGAGATTTTCCTGTTTTCATTAAAAAAATCAATCGGTTGCCATGGCAACAGCAGAATTTCAAATGAATTAAAATATGACATTTTGCATTATGAGTTGTCGATCATTCATTACAATAATATTTCAACAAATTTGATGTTGTGCCATTTTCACCTGTAAGTGAACCAAGCCCTTTGGACGGAGGGACAGACGTAAACACACATTAATCGTTATAACGCAGACGTTTCACGCTGCTCATGCGTTTCACAATTTTCTAGCTGCACAGTACGCATGCGCTTATTGCAATTTCTCATCTCCGATTTTTGCATTCTTACATGTTTGTAACTCATTTGTTTGGGCACATGCTTTACAAGATGTGTTCAAAACTTTTGTGTAGTTTAACTTGACCACAATAAAGGTAAAAATATACTTTTCTACAATGTGAACATTGCTAAGTTCGGTTCAAATGTAGGTATGTATACTTCTATAATAGCTGTTAGTTATCAAAATTATGACAGATTTTTCATACTTGTTCAATCATTTTTTTGTTCATTTTGACGCAACAATTTGCACGTCTTTGGAACTTCTGTTGCACATTTAGTTTTAATGTTTTGAAAGATTGTATGACGCTTTCTGTTGTAGTTGTTCATGTATGCAGTTTAGAAATACCTTAAACAGTACGTCTATTTAAAGTCGCATCCGAATGAAAATTTAATTATAGTTTTAGTTGAGAGGTTATTACATCAAAATTGCGATCATGGGGTCTAGGTAATATTTTTCGGGGGGTAAACTAGACCATACCTAGCCTAAATCCCACTACCATTTACTTGTTTTAAGTTTTTTAGCGAGAGTTTAGGCAGCTCAAAAGTATTTGTTCAACGGGTAATCTCCGTCTGTATGTTCACATCGTTGTTACAATCCATCTATTTTTTTTTAATTAAGCCTGGACTGTATTTGCAAAGTTTATTTTATCATCTATGGACCAAATTTATATCACAGTCTTTCTTGTACTAGATTTCCATTAGAGGACTTTTTAAATGTATCTAATGTTACTATTTGTGTTAGACCTAACAATTAAACATAAACTTAAACAAAGAAATCACAACACGGAATGACAACACAAGCTTTTTCCGAATGAAACGGAGACATACATTTTCAATTTTAACGTGAAGTCTGGTAATTCACGTTCAGAGATATAGGGCTTAATACAATTATTCTTTTTTAAAATTCTCTTTTACAGAGTTCTAGATAATGTTTTAACAGTTTTGCAGTGAACTTGAAATCTTCCTGGTGTGAACCTCTACAGGGATTGTTCAAATTGCTTCGATTCATGAAAACACATGACCGCCAATGGGGAGTGGTCATTTTTCCCTATATGTATATCGTGAGAAATATATAAATCTTCTTATATGAATCTACAGGCCCGATTTTAAAACATTTGCACATCTGGTCCTTCTGACAACTTCTACCAAGATGTTTCTTGTGTGACCGTTTTTCAAGGCGACCAGCCCGCTTTGCTCAGTAGAGACAGAGAAGATCTAATGATCGCGGGGTCTTGAGTTCAATCCTCGAGCGGGGCGTATGTTCTCCGTGACGAATGGATTGCTATAATTTGTCCTCCGGACCACCTCTGATTCATGTGGGAAAGTTGGCAGTGACTTGTGTGTACTGGTACAGAATCCAGGAACACTGGTTAGGTTAACTGTCCGCCGTTACATAACTTAAATACTGTTAAAAACGGCGTTAAGGTAAAGAAGACGTAATGAGCGGAAATTTCAAAAACAAGTTGCATCCTTGATAACATGTTTAAATAGAAACAAATGATGATCTTCACCTGATTTACAATTATTATAAAGGTCAAATTCACATTTTTCACGCAAATGGTGTCGAATTATCACGTTTAAGCTTTGCGTGAACTAGTTGTGACGTTGCCGTTTAATTTAGTTTCGGGGCGTCCATTTTATTCAATAAGTATTTTTATTTCTTTTGATATAACAAGCCCACTGAAGCCGACGGAAAGCTTACTATATGCAAAAGTCATGCCAAAATCTTTCTACAAAATTACTGATTTCGAGCAAAGTATAAAAACTGTCCCATAGAATAAAAAAAAAACCCCTAAAATTATCATATAAATTTATTTTACTGTAAAATGTCTTAAAATTCTACTACCCCTATTTTCACACGCAGATTTTGTGCATCGAATTTTTTCAAATAACTGTTTCTATTTTAGGGAAAAATAAGTTAAGCAAAGACGTGACGTCGTCAAACATAATGTTTGACGCTACGCTAGATGGCACTTGATTACGCCTTTTTGACCTTAAAGGTGGGCCGTTGGTCTAGTGGTAACACGCTTGACTGCCAGTCCAGAGGCCGGGTTCGAATCCAGTCCAGGAACTGGAAATTTGTCAGGTGCTCTTAACTAAGAGGTCTGTTCTGGCTCTTCCCAGGAAAGACGGCTTCGCGTGTATCGGTGCTATACACCGGTCACGTTAAAGAACCAGACCGTCTATTCGCAAAGAGCTAAGCTAAGTTAGCCGGACAGGCCTGCATCTCTCTCTGTTCTCTCTGTCTGTTCTGGCTTTATCTCACTCTTCCCCTCTGGTCAGATCGCTCTGTTTCTGTTTCTGTACTAGTAGAGTATGAATTTAGCGCCCTGTGTGGCTGCTTTTGCAATACGTAAAGCGCCTTTGAACGTGCTTATCATAAAAAGGGCGGTATATAAATCTGGTATGATAATAATAATAATAATAATAATAATAATAATATAAATAATAATAATAATAATAAGCCAAAACAAATATTTTTTGAAGATGATACATATCATTCCGTTTCGTCAAAACACTTGGCTACCAGGATGTGTGGACATAAACATTACCCGCTCATATTTATTTAGTAGGAACTATTAAAATATTTTATTTAAAAAGCAAGGCACTGTTTTTTGTTTGTTTAATTATTACATATGAATATATAGCTTATCTAAACAAGATATAAATACAGGAAAGATGTTGTTTACTGTTTTACATTTTACATGAGGGTCATGATTGTACTATAACACCCACCCGAGTACCAGTGCTATCATACACAAGGTCAAGGTCACAGGCATTAAACTAAACTCCAGCGACCTTAAACAGACGTAAAATGCATACGTTATAAGGCATTATTCAATGCTTGCATGTGCAGTTAGTTACAAGGGGATTAAAGCTTAAATAGAGCACTAAACACTTTGCAAGGCATAGGGTAACTTCACTGCTGTAACTGCACATACACACAAACCAACTTGTTTTACTTCGCCTATAAGAGAACTTGAATGAAGCCGATATAAACAGTCTGTCCAAATGCCAGAGGAACTGCATTGTAATGACAGTGCTACAGTGTCTAAAAACAATGCGAAATATGTTATTTACTGATATGTCAAGGGCTCATAACTTACATTTATAAGTCCTAACTATTCAGAACATAAACATCTTATATGTACTCCACTCTCTGCTACTGTACAATTAAATCATTCTAGTAACATTCCAAATTTATACATACATACAGTTATATACCCAGTTCTTTTATAGCTTATATCATAGAAGTGTCAAATACACCTCACTGAACTGAACATGATTTAATATATAAACAGATGGGGAAATTCCATTACATTTTTAAAAGAATTGAATATGTTGATTGCTATGGTTTTGGTTGTCTGAAACAAACAAAAAATTACATCAAATTCAACTTAAACATAACGTTTCAAAGAAAAACAATGTAAACAATAAAAAGAGGAAAGAAAAGCTAAAACTTCTATAGACTTTATATCTAAAACTACTATAATACTTCAAAATGGCTCAATTCATTGTCTGAAATTCTTTATGAAATATACCAAGAGTAGAAAGCTGTCACAATTCTCCAGGCACAGCAAATTACTTTGACTGTTGAAATTCTATACTGTTTGGGAAGACCATCTGTTAATTTTCTAAATTTCAACTAACCCGTCGTGCATGACACATCATCTCATCCAGAAGAACATTCATGTCAAATAATAGTAAAATCCTTTTGATTAATGACAGAGCTATTGACTGGACAGTGGAAAAAAATCTATTTACACCTGACCTTCAAGTGTAACATTGACTTTTGACCTAGGGGTATTGGAGTTGTGCATGTCATGTTATCTCATTTTGGGAACTATTTGTGCCGAATGATATCAAAATTCCACTTCTGATGAGTTATGGACCGCACATGAAAAAACAACATATTTTGACCTATGACATTTGAGCTAGCGGTCTATAGGTACATGTATTGTACATGACAAGTTATCTCATTATGAAAAACGTTTATGCAAGGCAATATTAAAATCCTTTGATGTATGGTGGTTTTATGTACCGAACAGGTAAAAAAACTACTGACCTTTGATATCCGAGAATGACCTTGGACTATACAGCTACGGCCAAGGTTTTTTAGCAGGAAAAGTCACCTTATTATATGAAACATTTGTACCAAGTATCACTTGACAGATGACAGCGTTATTGACTAGGCATAACGAAGTCTACTGAATTCTGACCGTCAGGAGTGGCCTTGACCTCTGAACCACGGTTGTGTGTGAGTGCTGCGCATGACATTTCATTTACTTACAGTCCCTGGCTCGCGGATTCTTCAAAGTCCGTGCTTTCCTGCGATTGGACCCTAGCGTGGACACTTTTAAAAGCCGCGGGGATGAACGTTTCGTCCTGCGTCCCCGTAATATATTTTACAGCTTCCACCGCGACAAAAGGCAATAAATTAAATGCGGTGTATTGCGAAGACATATCGCAGCGCTTCGCGATGAAGTGCCGGCGGTTCGCGGTGAATTGCGGTTTGTCGTCGCGATTTACAGGTAAGAGGAATGACGATACAAATGCTACATAGGGTAGAATTTATATAAACTGACAGGAATTTCAACATTTATTATTTAGAGGAAAAATGAAAGTAAATGGTTTTTTATCATCTTTAATGATAATAATTTCAAACATATTTTGCATAGATTCTATCAGTTATACGTTTTTTTTTTCGAAATGTACAATTTAACTACTGACAAGATTTGATAACAACTATCTATATATAAAATAAGCCATTCTTTATCTTACCATTTCATATATGTTTCATATATGTTTAGTTTGTTTTCCAATGTGGCCGTGTTATGTAAAATGTAAATATCTGCATATAGTGAAAACTCAATGTTTTTGTCAATATCATAATTGTAAAATAATGAAAAATGACATATCAATATAATTGATTGTTTGTACTTATATAAAACACTTACAAAAGAATGGTTAAATGATTCTATCATAAACCTGCAATCATGCATAATTATTGAAATATAACACAACATAAAATCAGATTATTGAGTTTCACCTGTACAAGATATGTCAAAACTGATGACCGCCTCGTTAGCCTACTGGTAGAGCGTTGTAGAACTTCCTTCACAATCGACCTAAAATAAATTATATATAAACTAAAACTGATGATAGTAAATATGAATGATTAGGGAAAATAAATCGCATATATATCAAAGAAACTCTCTTAAAAGAAGTTAGAAATTCATTAGATTAGTGATATGTATGCAGTTGCTTAAAACTGAAATACGAAGAGTCTACGCGCTCTATATAAGAGCATTAAAATCAAATCGGTGAATATTATGTGACATTTTGCTAGATACATGTATATATACCTTATAATAAAATTTACAATAATTAGGCAAAAGTAAACCAAAATTATTGCAAAATTAACATTTCACAATTAAAAAAAAACATTATTAGCTAAAGCCAGTACATAAATATAACCAGATAAAATAATCTTTAAAAGTTTAAAAGATAAGGAAAGTTTTGAAATAAAGCGATGTAATACAAAAGTGCTTAACATTTTCTCTTTTCTTTTTAATGCTATAAAATAAATATTAGGACGGTAACCCTTTAATTTGGCGCATTAAACTTTTCTTTTTTTTTATACAGAAGCACTTGTTGAAAAGTCGACAAGTATCTTACAACAAAATTATAAGAAAACGAATTAATTAATTGCACGAATATACGCAAGAAAAATCTGAACATGTAGGCGTTAAATTGTCCTTTTAGCCGAATACTTGGTTGATAGATTAATTCAGCAATAATATTATAATATTTAAGTAAGTGTAAATTCTGCAAGCTTGACAATGTACTGTTATATAGTATTAGACCGGCTACGTGTTTACCCTTCGCAGCGACGAGATATTTCAATGTTGTTTTAACGCGTGTCAATAGATAAGAGGTTAATTCACAACGTTTGCCGATATATGATCACGTTTCAGAAAATGATACACGTGGTATGAAATGCACATTTTTCTTATATAAATTCCAACATATATTAAAATCTACAGTTGATTGCTTAGAGCATATACAATTAAAAAAAAAAAATGATTTCCATTTAATACCATTCGATTTTAAATTGGTGGGAAAAAATGAGAAAAATGTAAGAACTCAAATTAGAAGGAAGTAATTCTCTTGTAATTGGGTCCACATGAAAAATATTTTACTGACTGGACAGGAAAAGATCAATGTTTGGCATTCAAGTGTAACCATGACCTTTTAGCTAGGAGTCTGGGTAATAGGCATGTCAAGTCATCTCATTATGGGGAACATTTGTGCTGAATTATAATAAAATCCATTCATGGATGACAGAGTGATGAACCGGACCGGGAAAATAACTTACTGACATATGACCTTGACCTTTGCCCTATAGACCAAAAATGTAAAATCCCTTAATACATGAGAGAGTTATGGGCTGGGCAGGAAAGAAAACTAACTGAACTTTGACCTCCAAGAGTGACCTTGATCTTTAAGCAAGGGATTTGGGCAAGACACATAATCTCATTATTGGGAGCGTTTGTGTTAAGTAATATTAAAATCCCTATACAGAGGACAGAGTTATGGACCGCATAGGATAAAAATAACCTATCAACATTCCACCTTTGACTGTGAACATGATTTTTGAGGTATGGATATGGGTCTAACGCACGACATGTAATCTTATTATGGGATCATTTGTACCAGGTATTATTAAAATCCCTTGATAAATGAAAGAGTTATAGAACAGACATGAAACTGATTTGTTTTTGCTAAAATAAAGCATTTATAATCTATTAAAAAAAATAAAAAAATAAATCTTCCATGAAATCATACAAGCGGCAAAAAAAAAAAATGACTGATCTGTTAGTTCTTTTGATCAGAATAGTTTGTGTTTTGCTAGGACTTGCACGAGCTCATTTGTTCTCAGTCTCAGTACTTTTCTTCATATATTCTGTATACACATGTTGTACAAATATGTAATGTTTATTTAGATTTTTGCTTTAAGATTTTAAATAATTTCAAATGTTTCCATGGGACATGCTCCAAAAACCATTTACAAATTAGTACATAACTATGATTTCGGCCGAACTACATCATTGCATGACCGTCTGTCCCATTTTGTGTCCAGAGATAACTTGACCTTTGACAGTTAGGTTTTTCCTTTATAAAGAGACTCCAGGAAATAAAGTCTGTCACCAGTCTGTCCCCAGCTGAAAATGTATGACGCTATCATGCCCTCCTCCACCCCCACAACCAATAAAGGCAAACATTCCCCCTTTCAGCTGACAAAAAAAAAATAGAAAGCTTTGTCGTTTTCGAAAATTGCATCTGAGAACCGTTGTATGAACATTACCGTATGAGAGAAACATATTCAAAAACCATCGATATTTCTCGCAGCAAAATGCACTACATACCTCGTGAAAAAAAAAGCAATGATTAGTGGTTTACGTTCATTACAATTTGTATACACCCGGTAAACTAGATGAATAGTTCATGACTAGAAGTATTAGTATATAGACAACGGAAATGCAGATATTTTGAATAATTGAAATAATACATGTTATTATATAATAAACTGGCGCATTGATTGATTTGAATATAAAAAATCAGAGGTATCTTATTCCGCCTGCGTAGAGTCAGTCTTCATTTTAGGATTTTAATTGATAGTCTTACACACAAACTTTTTTTGCATTATCAGCAACAGATCTACAAATTATAATCCCAAAAACCATTGAGTATATCACCTGTTGCACCACCAACTGCTGTTAGTAACACTGCGTGAGTTGTTTGTTTTTATTTTTCGCACAAAGTTTTGATTTACTACGCATTTTCCTCATTTTACCAGCACCAGTACCATGCTAAAAATCTGAAAGAAATATCCATGTTTGAACTGCCAATAGGCCATCTACCTTTGCTTCAAACTTAATGTAAATGTGTATTACATTTCCGGATGGTATTTGTTCCGGATACTTGTTTGAAAGTATTCAGTGTTAGACTAGTGTTTTTCTGTGTTTATTAGTGGTATATGTAGTGTATATATATGACCAATATACGGTCAGTTCTCTTTTTTTGATAAATAACTTTTATGGGGTTAATCACCAATGAATTTCAGAATTCACGCCGAAACATTATATTTACGGTAAATATCAATAATTGTCAAAATCACTCCACGTCCCTGTTTTTAAAATTAATTCATCGGAAAAGAAAATCTCTTCAAAACCTTAATTTTCGTAATAAGTAACATAACATAATATAATAAAACAAAAAAAAATAAGTCTTTTTCAATGTAAATCAACCGAGGATGACATGTAAAATGAGTGTATTTCGTCACCATTAATTACAACGGTGACAGCATTTACAGAACGACGTCAGAATGTGTAATTGAAATGTCAGGTAGATACTAAATGGAAAATATCGGAAGATCCTGATCCCAGTATCGGACTATTCCGGCTGTTTATCGGGTCTCACTCGATAAATTCCGTATGGAGCAACACGATAATGTGATAAACACCTAATTGCTACTGATTGACAGGTACTTATCAGAGTATAAAAAAGCCGCGGTGCCACACAGTGTACCTTTGAAGTGCTTTCGTCCGCACTCTATCTCTGTATTACCTCCGTGGACTGACAGACATCCGCGATAATTTCCAATAATTTTTAAATCATGATCGTAGATTGATTTTGGCAAATTCCAATGAAAAACTGCGATAAACAAGCAGAAATCAATAGTAAAAATTAACTCTGGTCACTGACAATTTTCATTTTATAAATAATGCTAGTCTTGATTGCCTTTATTTCATTTTTCACACATTTTCGCGACCCCTATTTCCGATTAATTTTGGTCATTCAGAGAAGACCTACCTATGCAAATGTATTTTTTAATTTTCGCCGAGAAGTACCCAAATATTTTGGCAAAGGAATAATAATAATATTTTCTCAAAATTTAGACCAAGAAACACACCAGAGGCCACCATTCCATACCTGTATTTTATAATTTTTCCAGGTGGACCCCCACTTATAACGAAGGTCCTAACCCTCCTTTACCTCAAAATTTTGGACCTAAAAATGCACCAGAGACCACCATTTCATGCGTGTATTTCAAAATTTCCCATGGGGAAGGCCCCCTGACCTCCCCCCTCCCTCCACTCTCAAAGGGTACTAACCTCTCCATTATCTAAAAAAATTTTGACGAAAAAATGCACCAGAGGCCACCATTTCATGCCTGTATTTAAAAAATTTCCAAGGGGAGAACCCCAAACCCCCTTCCGCCATCCCCAAGTAAGAGTTTTACAATCAAACAATGAAAAAAGAAAACAACTGTAAAAATGACAATGGACGCCCCCTCCCCCTATGTGTCGTTGACTTCGATATTTTGTGGCGGAAAAATAATTAGGGCCAGTGGACACCCTGTTTACCAAAAGGGAATACATAGAATGTTTGTAAGTGGCTAAAATGTTTGACATATGTTGTTCGATGCCAATAGAATAGATTAAATCTGCTGAAAAAGAACGTATCGAAACATATTTTAAAAAAAGTATATAATATAGATTTCGATATACCTAAGGAAGACAAATGTGACACATGTGAAGGTAATAAGATGGTTAATGACTTCTAGCATATAGATGAAAGTATTAAACATAAATATGAACACCACTTACAGGACAAAATCGATATAAAGGGTGAACGAGAGATGCTGATAGAAAGAATACAAACGGTTTGGTTAAATGTTTTTATCTAGACAATCACTTATGGCAAATTTTTCAGACTTGTTCTGCTAAAGAAAATTGAACATGTACAATCTGACAGGCCCATTTTTCTATTGATAAAACCGCATATCATGCCGATGACTGGCCGAAGAAGCAATGGGATAGCCATTGCTTTAGTATCAGTATTACATTTAGTTATTAAGAGCATCCAACTTTTATGTCGAACTCACTTTGGTCTGCAAAAAGGAACTCCATAATTACATTGCACCGAGATTATTCTTGATTGATAACGACAGTGACGAGATATTATAGAAGTTTGATTGTCCAGGCCATTTTTCTATAGAAAAAGTTAATAGTTTCCATATAAACATTGCAAATACTTTTCAGTTGCAAGAGGTATACAGTTCAGTGTTTCTTATATCTGTCCGAAAACATTTACGAAGCTGGCAACAGTTGCAATTAAAATGTCATGCGGTAACAACTGATTGTTTAAGAAAACATTCTGTGTTTTTTAGTGGATGCGCATATTTATACGGTGTTCAACTTAACATGTATACAGGGTGCAGTATTGTTTTATCTTATGCATAGTACTGTTTATACACATAAACTTATTGACTTTATGTTTACATAAATAGTATGCAGCATTTGCATTATATTTTGGGTCAAATATACCTTAAGATTTCTATTCAACTTAAAGTATTTTACAACGAAATTATGCAGTTTTCATACTGCTCAATTTGTTAAGATGTCATTTCATATACCTGCACTATCTATAAAGTTTCATACTACCATACTATCATACTAATTCTAAAATTAACAGAAACATAATTATGTTTAGAAGTATGCTGATTTTGGTAATGGTGAAATCTATAGGCCTTAAGTCTAAAGACTGGTATACTGCGTCTTTCTTGTTTTGTTACAATTTTCTTTATATAATTCCATGTTAGTTTAGCGGATAGCTATGGTGGCTGATTTCTTCCATTTCCTGTGTTCGTGTCGATGAGGTGAAATGTCGAAGTAACGAAAACATTAAAGGTCGAAATAATGGTTATTTGTCGTGTGTTCGCCTTTCGACTTTCGAGGCGAAAACACGAAGTAACGAAACACTGAAGGCGAAATAACGAAAGTACTGAGGCGAACACATGAACTTTTGTATTAATCACTTTTCGTATCGGCGGGTATTAAAACTTTGTTATTTCGCCTTCAAAGTTTCGTTACATCGTTTAGTCGCCTCGGAAGGCAAAAGGCGAACACACGAAAATTGAGCTGTTTTCGACCTTTCGTTACTTTACCCTACGACAATTGTTTCGTGTAGGGTCTGCCTTAATACACTATAATAATGGCGCAAAATGAGGCGTAATGTATATATGAATTTTATACCAGAACTGAAATATTGGAAGAGTGACAAGTCATGTCTTATTGCATATGAAAAATTTTCTATCATAAATTGAGATTTTTTGTATAAATGGTAAAACACATTATCTAGATAGCATTCAAAAATCAGGTCGGCGTGATGATATGCCCCGTAATACTTACAGAAGCTTAATGCATGTACAAATTTAATACTAGTGCTAAAATATCTACACAATGACATCTTTTATGGAATATAAATCATTATCTTTCGTTTTAGGACAAATATTATTTTATAAATGGTAAAACACATTATTTAGATAGCATATTCATTTCAGTAGCATATGTGTAATTGTTATGCGCATGCCTACCGGAAGGCGAATACACGAAAGGACGAAAATGCACATTTGTCGTGTGTTCGTGTCGGCATGTCGAAGTAACGAAGGGTCGAAAGGTCGAAAACTGGTTACGTCTCGAGTGTTTGCCTTTCGACTTTCGAGGCGAATACATGAAGATACGACAAAAGAAGGGCGACAACACGAAGTTTTAAACCCGCCGACACGAAAGGTGGTTGATACAAAAGTTTATGTGTTCGCCTCTGAAAATTTGTTATTTCCCCTTCAATGTTTCGTTACTTCGTGTATTCGCCTCGAATGTCGAAAGGCGAACACACGACAACTAAGCAGTTTTCGATCTTTCGTGTTTTCATGTCTTTGACATTTCGACCCGCCGACACGAGCAAATATGTATTGCTTCGACCTTTCGTGTTTTCGTTTCTTCGGCATTTCGCCTCGCCGACACGAACACACGAAATAGCAGAAATCAGCCAGCATAGATAACAGTGGTATTGAAAGTCATTCAATAGTTTTGCTTCAGTATCGGTTGTTAGGAATGTCGACAAAGAATTTTTATAAGAAGATCATTTGGGAGTATTGCATTATTTAAAGCTGTTGAATAGTTCTTAATAAGAAGTAATGCTTGGAAGTTACTGAATGGAAGGGGTGTGTGTGTGGGGGAGGTGTGGGGGGGGGGGGGGGGGGGGGTGAGGGTGTTCAGTTTTCATTAAGACTTTAATATGATTCATTTGTAAATATTCATCGCAATAACGTTTTGTCATTTTTAGTCAGAATTAAACTTCGAAAAAACAAAACGTTATGCCATCTTATTTCTAAAAGCAACTTTACCTGTTTTTTGAAAGTTCTTTTATATTCCACAACGGCCTAACTCGAAGTTGCATTTTGGAATTAACTTTCAATACTTTGATATTCATTTTCATGTGATTTTTAAAATCATTAGTTTAATTTTCTAAACTTCAATTTCATCAATTCTTTTGATATCTTTAGATATGTCTGTAGAATACAAACTAAAGTTCTGCATTTTTTAAATTGTTTTTTAACAAACAGTTGCAAAGTTATTGACACTTAAACTTTTGATTTGCATTTCCCAAAATTGCAACAAAATCGCACTCGGGCATTGTGGAAATATGGCGACGTCTTGTATAGTCTATCAGACTTAAGGACCGTCAAGTGTATTCTGGTGTTCTATCTTGAGCACACTCACTATACATTGCCATCACATTAAATAGCCGCCTGTTTCTTTTTGCCACGCCGGTATTTGGCAAATTCAGCCCATATTTATACGCGCTTTACAAAAATGAAAATTGCCTTAAATTGTTACATTAACCCACCTATTTTAAAGTTAGTATGTTTTGATATGATATCATTACTAGATTTTTGTAAATCAGTACGAGAAAATTACATTTGCCATGGAAAAAGCGGTTTTGCCATGGCAAGAAAATTCGTGATTTTGCCATGGCAATTTTTTTTTCATTTTTCTTAAAAAGTTATTTTAACTATTTCCAAACGAATGTATTGGTAGAAATATCGATAACTCAGTTTTTTTTTATTTTGCCATGGCAAAAACTGGCCATGGCAACTTTGCCATGGCAAGATTCTGCCATGGCAATTTTGCCATGGCAAGGTTCTGCCATGGCAAGTTTCTGCCATGGCAACTTTGCCATGGCAAGCTTCTGCCATGGCAACTTTGCAATGGCAAGATTCTGCCATGGCAACTTTGCCATGGCAAGATTTTACCATGGTGAGTTTGCCATGGCAAGATTTTGCCATGGCAATTAATCTATTTTTTCAAATATTTTAAAGGAAGTTTGATAATTTTAGTGATTATGAAATACAATACTGGCAGGAAAAGAGAAGATTTTAGATTTCTTGTGTTGGCACATGTAAATCAGCAAGCACAGAATCTTGCTACATAGATTGTTTCACCATTACTGGGATAAATGCTGGTTGATTTTCAGCGGCAAGAGGGAGTTTTTACATCCTTGTTTTAATGAATGAAAATGTATGAAATATATTTCTAATATTACATAACGGTCATCGTGTGTCATATATTTTTCTATTTAGAAAAATACAAATATTACTTAAATTACAGAACATATCTATTCATTAAATAAATAAGTAACTTTCGTTTATGAAATACGATATTAGTTATCATCATAGTATCTTGATCTTTGATGTTATATATGACTCGAGAATTTTAGCAGGCTTGGATCATCTAAGCCGCGCAAAAATAGAAAAAAAAATATCCGAACAAAACTGTTTTGCGCTTTAAAGTTTTTTATATACTTGATCTACATTGAGGTCCTTAAGCATTCAAGACATCATACAGCGATTTTAATGACGAATAGACAAAATGTGTATCAGATTTCCCCTTGCACATAGGTTTGTGCAACATATGCTATGTTACAAAAATAAGCATTTTGCAAAACCCGTAGAAAGTCACACACGAGCGGAACCGGTTATAGGTTCGACGCACGGTCGCGTCATACCAAAGAGGTAAAAATGGTGTTAGAAGCTTCCTCACTTGGCGCTCAAGACGGTAGTCTTAGGACATGTCAATCCGGTGTCAGTATAATGTTACTGGGTGAGGTAACATATCACGTTTTTACAGAGTGATATTCTAGTGAGGCAGCACTATGAAGTTGGGCGTTGTGCACACTGCTACATTTTTGTTTAATTTTTCATAAAAAGGTGATTTAGCTATGTCCAAACGAATGCATTGGTAGAAATATATTGTTTCATATGGATAACTCAGTTGTTTATTTTAATTTGCCTTGGCAATTCAGTTATTTTTAAAGGAAGTTCGATAATTTTAGTGATTATGAAATACAATACAAGAGGAACAGAGAAGATTTTATATTTCCTATGTTGGCACATTTAAATCGACAAGCACAGAATCTTGCTACAAAGATTATCTCGCCATTGTTAGGATAAATGCTAATGTTAATTTTCAGTGGCAAGGAGTAGTTTTTTACTTCCTTGTTTTAATGAATAAAAATTGATGAAATGTAACTGTAATATTATATAACGGTGATCATATGACATATATTTTTCTGTTTAGAACAATACATATATTTCTCGAATTACACGTATAAAAAGTAAGTTTCTTTCGTTCAATATAAAATACGATATTAGTTATTATCACAGTATCTTAATCTTTGATGTTATATATGACTCGAGAATTTTAGCAGGCTTGGATAATCTTAGCCGCGCAAAAATAGAAAAAAATTTCCGAACAAAAATGTTTAGCGCTTTAAAGTTTTTTTTATATATTCTTGATCTGCATTGAGGTACTTACGCATTCTAGACATAATTGTGAATACAGCGATTTTTAATGACGAATAGGAAGAATGTGTATCAGATTTTCCCTTGTACATAGGTTTGTGCAACATATGCTATGTTACAAAAATGAGCATTTTGCAAAACCCGTAGAAAGTCACACACCAGCGAAACCGGTTATAGGTTCGATGCCCGGTCGCGTCATACCAAAGACGCACAAATGGTACTAGAAGCTTCCTCTCTTGGCGCTCAGGACGGTAGTCCTAGGACTTGTCAGCCCGGTGTCAGTATAATGTTACTGGGTGGGGTATCATATCACATTTTTAAGGCGTAATAGTTAGGCAGCACTAAAGTTGGGCATTGTGCTCACTGCTACAAGTAGACACCGTAGTTTATATAACTGTAAATCTTTTGAAAAAGACGTTAAACCTGAACACACACTTAATTCAGAGATACGCACCGGTGTCAGATAGCTAGCATTTATTGGGAATCAAAACATGTCAGGCAGGCGAATTTTAAGTGCATCGCTACAAAGGCAGTTTTATTTATATAAACATATTATGAAATGACAATATTTAAACACAGAAACTATTTTGCGGAAAGATAGATTTGTTTGTTTTGGGTTTAACGCGGTTTTCAACAGTATTTCAATCATGTAACGGCTGGCAGTTAACCTAGCCAGTGTTGCTGGATTCTGTATCGGTACAAACCTGTTCTCCGCAAGTACCTGCCAACTTCCCCACATGAAAAAGAGGTGGAGGACTAATGATTTCAGATACAACTTCTTTTATCAAATCGTCACGGAGAACATTCGCCCAGCCCGAGGATCGAACCTACGACCCCGCGATTCGTAGACCGAAGCTCTCCCTACTGACTAAGCTAAACGGGCGGGTATGCGGAAAGATAGAGCTCCTCAATTTTAATCACTAATGATTAATCAGATTTTAGATATGGCCGGGTTATTATCATTATTATTATTATTATCATTGTTATTATTATTATTGTAAACACGTTCAAATGCGCTTTACATATAGAAATGCAGCCACACAGGGCGCGAAATTCATCCTCTACTTCAGACTCTGAGCGGCCTGACCACAGGGACAGAATGAGATAAAGCCCCAGAAGTGTTAGAGAGAACATATTTAGATAGGTATGTCCAGCTAACTTAACCTATCTCTTTGCGATTAGAAATTCTGCTATTTAAGGTGTCCAGTGTATAACACTGATTCACGCAAAGCCGTCTCTCCCGGGAAGAACCAGTACAGGCCTCTTAGTTAGGTGGGAGACACTCCAGAGCATCTCAAAAACTTCCAGTGCCTGGAATGGAACTCGAACCCTGGACCTCTTGATTGACAGTCAAGCGTGTTACCGCTAGACCACCGGTCCGCCTAGAGCTGGACATAATTTCAGACTGAAATAAAACGAAGGTTATAATTACGTCACAAGTTGGACTATCAGACTGAAATAAAAATGAAAGGAATAGTCACGTTAGAAAGTGGACTGATTATTCCCTATTATTCTGAACTTAACGCTAATAAATACAGACGGACGGACAGACAAATTATTGACGTAAACTGTGTTGTTGTTTTTTTTTTCAAACAATATAAACATAATTATACATTTAAATATTGCCGTGTGATTGTAAATAAAATTACTTCGACATGCGACAATTCCGCTACATTTGCGCTATATAATGTCGAGTGTCGTTGTTCATTGTCATGTGTCGCGACACTCAATTTTTACTGCAACGTTTTTTGCCAAACCCTAGCGCGACAATGAGACATTCAAAAGTTAAAACGTCGTGTGTCGTTGTACATTGTTGTCCTTCGCTTTGAAATTTCGTGTGTCGTTTCGTGTGTCGCGTTGATTGCAGTGTGTCGCCCTTTGATGTGGCATTAACCGTATTCCGTAATACAGCGATAGAACTTACATCAGGCCTAAAAAAAATTGTTTGTTTCCAGTGACATGGCCAAAGAAAATAGGGTAGGTAGGTAGGTAATTTTTTTTTTTTTTTTTTTAACCCAACACCATCGTAGTTTCAAACAGGGAGATTATAAACCTTATAAACATGCATTCTATTGTTATGTTTGATTTACACCTGAATGTACAATGACTTTGACGATGTTTTAGCAATATAAAATGCCATTTGATTGTGTATTTTAATATTACGAAATAATTACTTGATTTACATGTTTGCGTTTTGTTGATTTTTGTTGTTGATTTTTTGTCATTTCCAGGTTAGCCCACCCGATTAGCTCAGTAGGTAGAGCAGTCGATCTATGGATTGAGTGGTCATAAGATCGTTGTGTCCTATAACATTCATTTTCCGTCACTAATTCGTGTGGAGAAGTTGCTTGCGGAGAACAGGGTTTATATTTGATTAAACACGAAACTTGAATGAAATCTTGCTGTGGATTCTCTCTTTAAATAATACATTGAATATTATTCACCAACAAACATTTATATTTCAAACCAAGTAAAAGCCCACTGGCCAGGAATATGATTTGCATCTTTGAGCTGCATTGACATTAATACCATCACCCCATACCCCAATCTAAAATTCTGGATTAACTGGAAATGCCAGACAATGAAGTTTTGACTGGTATGCCCAAATTGTGAATTAATAAAGCTACAAGTGGTTTTTTAAGGTCTTACTACTACAAATCCCATCTAAAAATTGACTTTTCATGACTCTGCAGGCCTCGACCTTGACTTTTTTCAGCAGTTGCCAGCAGGTCCACCAACTGCTAAAATCTAGTAGACCTGCTCAGACTTTAGTGGACCTCCAATTCTATCACATAAATTGTGATGTTGTAAACGTCATAACTTCATATGACTCAAAGAAACAGGACTTATTTCTAAAATAATTAAAAATGGAAAAATGTAGCAATCTGTTATCCCGAAAAATAATTATTTTGAAAAGTGTCCCAAAATATGGACACAATAATCATCATCCACCCGACCCGTGCTGAAAGTGAAAAAAAAACGTTAACAATTATCGGTAATTATTCAGATGATAAACTAAGTAATTGGCCTTGTTTTCATCATCAATTAACAAAAAATCTAAAAGAAGTGTGTCAGTTATCTTGGCATCTGAAGCGGAGATCAAAGCGGTAGAGTATAGTTGCCCGAGATTGTCATGGCATTACGTCATGTTTTCGCGCCATGTGAAAGTCTGATCGTACTTTCTCGATTCCTTAAATTGAGAAGAAACCAATAAAAAAGTTTTTCTTTAATCTTTTAAAAGCGAATGTGCAATATCCCGAATAAACTGACATGTAAATGTGTCAAACCGTGAACGAAGATAGTGAATATCCTACCTCTGTGACCTATTTGCCCTCAAGAAATTTACATTGTTGTTCAAGAAGAATATCTAACAAAGTGTTGTGTCAAAAATACATGTATAAAGAATCATCTAAAATTATTAAAAAACGCAACAACATCATACTGCTTTATTTTAAAACCACATTTCCATTTACGTTCACGATGTCACGTAACCTATTCTGCCGCGCTAACAGAAATCTGTTTGCCAAAAAATCGTTTTACTCCATGTATTTAAATTGCTGCCGCTATTTCATTATTTAAGATTTTTTAATTGTGTTTTTTGTACTTTCTGGTCAAAAGTCTGAATTTTATTACCATAGTATGTACCGTTTATTTACTTTAAGAAAGAAATAAATAATCAAGATCGCGCTGTTTGAAATTTTACAAAACTTTATATGAAAATTTGATCGTTTTTAAAGAATTTTGTCTACATTCCTTTCGATATCTTATTTAAATTGTTATAGAATTCAAACTGTATCAGTTCTCAAGCGGTGTGGAAAATTTGAAGCGATTATATTAAAAAACGAATGCACTATATGCGTTTTTTGTGTCAAAAGTAACCGCGATGTAAATTAGATATTACGATAGGGCGCACGTGCTTGTGGAATAAAAAAAATTACCAGCATGACGTTTTGATACTTTTACGATTCGCGGGTAAATTCCAGTCAATCCAGGTAATTTTGTCTGATGTAATTTCTCATGTTGGTAGTTACCACGTAAAAACCACTCGCCCGACCGGTGGAGTAGTCCATTCGTGCTATCCTGACTTTAGCTCGCCAATGCTTACAACTGTATAATGCCGTACTTAAGGCAAAATCAACTTTGGTTTTGTGAAATCGCCGATATGGGTACGATTTTCCCCCCTATTTTTCACTTTTAAGGGTTTTATTTTATTTACAGACCGTGACTTTTGATAGTGGACCTGCCGATATTTTGGCTGCGTCAGTCCGACGGTCCACTGCTAAGGTCGAGGCCTGTGACATCATATGGTTATATTTGATGTTTAGTGTGCAGATAAAGTTGAACATATACGGCACGGTTTTTATTGCGCGGCGTTACAAAAAATATACGGCCCGATTTTACTGCTAAACAAAGTTTAGGGTCGGCGGCAAAAAAATAGGGTAGGTCGGGCCACCAGAAACAAATATATTTTTTTTTACGCCTCATATGTTGCATGTGCAGGTAGCTGTGTGGTCAAAATCTTTACCTGCCTTGATTATGGATTCGAGACTTACGTCTTACCGTATTATTTATATAATATCCTCCATATATATATATACGAAGATTACACATATAAATACAATTTCAAACAATATTGAATATATCCAAGTAAACGCATAACCTTAGGACGGCCAGCACATATTTATGCAATCTCGCCAGGCATACGTATGTTTTTGACAACACAAAAAGTGACGTCACTCGACCTTCAGCTATTTCCGGAAGTAAATAAAATGAAAGTAGAAATACTAAACTTGAAAACGAAAGCCGCATTTCGATTCGTAGATGCGCAGGGGTCACCCCGTCTAAATGTATGCGCGTGGACTTCTTTTTTTTTTTTTTTTTTTTTTTTTTTGCTATTGGGGAGCCAATTTTTAGCACTTTATTACGAATTGAAATTACCTGGGCTTTAGTACAGCATGTCAGCTTTTAATCTATGAAAAAATATTTGAGCTCTGGATAAACAGAAATCCCACAGGGGTCCGTAACGGACCAAGGGTACATTGATAATTTTGGAACTTCATCAAATCGCTCAAAATGTCATTTTTGATGTTGTCTGAGAGTGTCAGTATATGCCTCAGATGTAAGATATAACCGTATTTGAGAGCTGCAGACCTAGACATTTCAGAAATATTTTCAAAATAGGTTTCGTGTAATAAATGTTGTCTCTACGGAAGCGTGAAAGGGCCATCAGACGCTAATACGTTTTAGTACGTTAAGGCTGCGGGAAGGATATACAGATTTCCTAAAATGCCTTTTAGTTTAGCCATTTTTGTCTCAAATGTCAGTTTTCGTACAGACGTGTTAAAAAATGTCGAAAAAGCACTGATATTTAGATAAAAATGATTTCTCTAATAACCTTAGGACGGCCAGCACAGATTTATGCAATCTCGCCAGGCATACGTATGTTTTTGACAACACAGAAAGTGACCTTCAGCTATTTCCGGAAGTAAATAAAACGAAAGTAGAAATGCTAAACTTGAAAATGAAAGCCGCATTTCGATTCGTAGATAGTCAGGGGTCACGCGCAGGGGTCACCCCGTCTAAATGTATGCGCGTTAAGGCTGCGGAAAGGATATAAACACATCAGCAAAATAACTGATCTCTGGCTACTAAATTCTACGTATGTACATATACATAATCAAGCATTAAATCTTGCTTTTTTCAAACGTTATCTGTAAACTTAATAGACAGGAAAATTCTCACATTTCCGATCAACTTTATACTTAATTTATTGAGTTAAATACGCTTGTAATCAAGTTAACCGTTGTAGACAATGTCGATTAAAAAGCGTCTTTACTGCCTTAAATAAAAAGACAAATTACTGGTCACCAGCTTTCCCAGAAAATAAATACTACAAGAGAAATCGTTAAAATTTGTGAGGTATGTTACATAAAATAATGTAAGGGTAAAAGCAGTATTGATAACATCACATTACAGTTTTTAAAATGTATTTGAGTTGACTTCGAACCCGAGATAACATGCGTGGAAGTCTGACACTTTACCACTTCATCGGTTAACTAACTATACTAGTATCTATTTTAGTAATACAGGTACAAATATTGCGTAAACCAACGAAAACGCCGGCAAAATAATGGCTAAGATCAATGACTGCGAGGTAAATACTTACGCACAATAGCTATACTTACGATTGACCCGATATATCATGCCACTCCCCTACTTATAAAGTTGTCTATTTCAGCCAATCAGGTTCAAAAGACAAAAAGTAAGTCACACCTCTAGGCATGTCATAACAGGTGTAATTAACCCGTTATAGTTCGGCAGAAATCAACGGAAATAAGTTTGTGCATTGTCTATTGTCGTATCCAGCAAGTTTATTTATTTAAGATGTAGTTACGCAATCAATTATTTATGGATAATCGTAAATGAAATGAAATGTGATTTAACTTGTCAACTATCATATTAATTATTTGTATGCTTACGAAATTTTATGGTATTCTGTTGGTGAAAATTTTTTGACCTGAACATAAGAAAATAATTATCCTCTAATGTATAAATTGTTTACCCGAGAGTTTTAATGTTCTTTCTGTTTTGTATCATAGCCATCCATATATGGAAGTTTTAGGCAGTCCACATTGCCATATACAGCAGTTCAGTAAGTACTTAAAATCCTTGCTTTGCAAATGCGTAAAGCCCAGGTAAAACAAGTGAATGAAGTATTGCCATGCAATACAAAGTCCCTGTAAACATCTGTCAGGATTTCGAGTAAAATAAATAAAGATTTCTTCCAAGTTTAAAAGTACTTTTACTATAGGTTATAGATCTATAGTAATATTCTCATATTTATAGTAACAACAGTGTTCCTTCATATACAGTTGGATTACAAATACTTACAAACAGGAGTTGGTTGAATCAAAGTGAAATTGAAAGTTGGCGGTTGTTGCACTTTTGATGTGACGCTTTTGAAGGTCAAGACCGAAGTGCTAGCCAGGATTTCTTACCGGCTTTTATAAACATTTGGATCTGAAATCCACCAATCAAAACAGAAAAATCCAGAAATCCACCAAGATCCACCAATCAATGATAGAAGGATTTCCGAGGCTGAAATCCAGCATTTCAGCAGCCGCCATATTGAAATGCAGCACGAAAAATAAATAAGAAAATGATCGATAAATTGCATATAACAATGGTAGTTGATGGATTTTGGTGTTTAACAATCATAAATTACAATTAAATACAGATCAAGAATTGTTCCTAGGTAGAAACTTTGACTATAAATGGAAATCTTATAAGAAAATATTGAAGTGGGCGGATTTCAAATATTTCCGCCAGTGAAACTTTTGGTAACAATGAAATCTGAGAAGACTGACAAATTTTCTGTCAAAAAGGTAAGTATTTCACAATGTTATTGTGGTTTTCATATATAAAATGTTCATTTCTAACCAGTTCACACCAGTATGGCAAGTTTATAAGGTAAGAGTATCTATACTTTGTAATAATCAGTTCATGACACAGGTTTTCACAATGTCACCAGGATTTCCATGTTAAGTTCCATTGTAAGTAAGTCTTTCCTCAATTATTCATCAAACGTTCATGTATTAATGGTGTTACAGTAACTTAAAAAAAATATAACAGACCCTTACACATCCCCTCCTAAGTCCTTAAGACTGATAAAACTAACAATGCATAATTGAAATAGAATTATTTTAAATATTATGAAATTATTTTTCTGTATTGTTACTGATATATTGCATAATTTAAGGTAAACCATATTTAAAACCTTAACACACTCCAGCAGAAATCAGAACACTGTTATAATAACTGATAAATGGATTTATATGCTCTCTTACAGGTGTGGAAGTACAAGATTATAGATTAAACACGGATTTTTACGTCAGCAATCTGTGCCAACATTACATCTAGAGCAGTAGATCTGGATTCAGCAGCCTTTTGATACATTTGTAAGAGAGTGTCATTGTCTTTTCCAGTTTTGTGCATTTCTTTCAATTTATTGAATGTCTCTATCTGGAGACGGGTAGGATGATAGTCCCTTGGCACCGGTGTCCCAGGTAGCATCAGAAAGGTGAACTTCGTAACAACCTGAGACATCGTTGCCCTCGGAAACCCATCCTCCCCAACCTCCAGATTCATGGCAGCATGTAAATACATCTGAAACTTCCTATCACCAGACAACTGTTCCCAGCACTTGGGCGGCCATGTAACAGCATAACTACCATTTCTGATGTCCCTGGCTTTAGCGCTTCCCCAATCTCTCTTAGCAGGCATGCCGAGGGGATACAGTCCATGACTCAACAGATTTTCAGTAATTGTTACAATTGAATTTTGCTCCGTTGGTACCCGAGCACCTACAGGTTCAGATGGCAAGAGCCTAGTAGGAGAGTTCTCATAAGGAGGTGTGGCCATGTTTGCTGGCATTTCTGCATGATAGTCGGGAAACACTTTGTGTATTGAGTCAATCAGTGTGGGAGATAGGTTCAATGCATTAGCCAAAAGTTCACTGAGTTCTGCGTATTTCATGCTGTCGACTTCAGAAAAATACTGTATGCTTACACTTTCTAAAGATTTTAACTTTTCTCTTACACAGAGATTGTCTGCAAAAACTGCTACATACTGAGTGTTTGATACTGTTGTAAAAAGACACGATACAGGATTCAAGTCTGCTCTCGCGACCACTGTTACCTTAGCAGATGTTGCTGTATACATCTCTGGCCTAGTGGGTGAGTAGGCCAACACAGTAGGTGGTTCATCTCTTAGAGGAGTTCCTAGTGACTGAGCCCAACCCTGCTCCCAAGCCAGTAGTGAACGTGAAGGAAACTTGATGGTCGGCAGCCAGGTGCGTACAGCTTGTTGTATGGATTAGCCGTAGGTGTTTCCATACTTGGGGGTTTCACAATACGACCGTAGTCATAGGGCGACACTGACAGGTAGAATCCTGCTGCTTCCGTGAACCAGCCCTGAAGGGAATTTTTTTGTTGTCAGACCAGGGTGGTACTTGTCCACGTGCTTTTTCAAGTCAGACATTTTATTACATGTCCTTTCCTCAGGATGACAGAATGGACACACTACCTTAAAGATGTGATGAGGCCGTCCCATCAAGTGAAGCTTCAACTCTTTCCTGGTGGCTGAAAGGTCTCCACATAGCCAACATTGAGAAGCCATGACCTGGAACAACGATACACAGTTTTAATATTCAGACTAGTTAATATTGTCAGTTTTTGTTTTCCTTTTCATTAAAGCATTAAGATAATTGATCTTTGTCTAAGTTCTGCAGTTAAGATACACTGGTTTTTATAACTTGTCTAATTGATATATAATAACCTGTCCATCTGTTGTTATTTAGCAGTGTACCACGGAACAGTTCAACAGAGATGTCCAGAGAATACAGTTGTAGTATGAAGAGTAGGTAATAGTTAATAACAGTAATTCAGAATTGTTCTCCATAAATAAAACATCTTCTGTATGGATAAGGCATGCAGTTATTATATTTAACTGTAATGTTATGCTTATTCTTCTTTTCTCTTTCTTTTGTTAACATATTATACGAGTCATTACATTGTTAATAAGCAGTTTGAAGGAACACTGTTATTGTTTTCATATTTAAACACACTAAAATTTAACTAATTTCAGAACAGTTATAACACTTTTCAGGTTTTATCCGATAACTCAGTTTCACTGATGGAACTCTTCTGAAAGGACCGTATAACAAAGTTTTAATGTTTAATGGGTAATTCCTTGTATAACACCTTGTTTTTATTCATCTTTTTAAGGGTCCCAAGATGCGCAGTATAATCACAGTTATTAAGGCCAGACTCACATAGCCTTAACAGATGAGCCACAACCAGAATTGTTCTCATCAGCACACAGCATTGCGTAACATCTGGTTGATCAGGCCAGATTTACCAGTTTCCACAAGTCCATTCAGCAATTCATCATAATTGTACAGCGCGCTTCACATCGATTGATTTACAATAGGTACCTATTTTCATTCACTGCATCTTCTGGTTTTCTCGGGTAATAACCAGTAAACATTAAAGTTGTATGTATTTTAGCGTTCAACATTTTAGATGACCTTCATCTTAATATACAGAATGATTTTACCTCCATGACGTACTTCTCAGTATGCTTAACTGTTAAAGAGTAACTTTGTAACAATTTAAAAATTTACTAAACGGTGAACATAACTTTTTCAACAGTACATTCATTCTGAAAGTTTCAAGCATTTTAATTTACAATGCTTTTTGTTTTCACAACTTTTTTGAACCACCTTGGTAGTTCTTGTCCTTTATATGGACGTAGTCTGTCAATATGATGAGCTTTCGCTGGTTTTCTTGGAGAGCGTTTTATCATGTAAATTAAATCATCAATAACTTTCTCTACCAAGTATGGACCTTGCCATTTTGGTGCAAGCTTTGTACATGTTTTCTAGAGGGTTCATATAACCATACTGTTGCCCGACGCAAAGCTTTCTATCTTTTGCGGATCTGTCATAATATTTCTTTTGGTATTCCGCATGTTTCTTAAGATTAGTTCTGGCTACTTCATGCGCTTCCTCCATTTTCATTTGTAGGTTAAGGACATGCTGACAGGTAGTGAGTTGCTCTCCAGGAGGGAGCCAATGACAGCTGTGATGGGAAGTGTGACTTCACGACCAAATGCCATGAAATTAGGACTGTAACCGGTAGACGCACTTTTGGAAGCTCTGAATGCCATCATTACTTGCTGTAAGTAGCAGTCCCAATTTCTTTGATTGTTTGCACAGTAGGAAGTTAACATTGCGAGCAGTGTGCGATTAAATCTTTCAACGACTGAATTTGCCTGGGGCCTAGCGACAGAGGTAGAGATTTTCTTTATGCCCAGAATGTCACAAAGTTCCTTGAACAAAGAGGACTGGAAATTTGTACCTTGATCAGATAGAAGTGTCATGGGTGTACCCATTCTAGATATGAACGTGTCAACTAAGGCGGTGGCAACTGTTTTTGCCTCTTGGTCTGGGAGTGCCACTGCTTCAGTGTACTTTGTAAATACATCAGCGATTACTAGTATATATCGATTTCCTTTCTCTGTTAATGTCAAAGGTCCAAGAATGTCAATAGATACTTTCTCCATCATTGCACCTACAAAAACACTCACCAAGAGGTGCATGTGGAAGTTTTGCGGGTTTATGCGAAGCGCAATCATACAATTTTCCATAATAGCTCTTTACATCTCTCGTCATTGCTGGCCAGTAGAAGTTACGTCGTAATTTGTCTAGCATTTTGTCAGTTCCTAGATGACCAGCTGAGGGAATGTCATGAAAGTAATAAAGTATTTCTTGTCTCTTAGTTTTTGGTACAATTAATTGTAATGTTTCATCTCCTTTTTCAGAAGTCCATCTACGATGTAGCATCCCAGCATGGATTTCAAGCCGTCCCACTGGTTCCAGAGAGATTTGGTGGCTGCAGATTACTCGACAATGGTTTCCAGTCCGGTTTCTGACCAGATTCAGCAGCTACTAGGAGAGTACTAATGTCATTGTCCAGGATTTGTTCTTGAGCAATATCTGCAGCTGACCAGCCGTCCAGTAAAACAGTTCTTGGAGATGTCTCAGCTTCAATGGAGCGTTGATGCAAGCGAGTAGTGACACACACTTTTTCAACAGGAAGGGGACATTCTTTGTCAGTGTTAGTGTTAATTTGTTCAACAGACTCGGGAGGAGGTTGTATACTGTCATTTAGTGTTTCACTCTGTTTGTTGAGGTTTTCATGACGGGCACAAACCTTACATGGATTTCGACTAAGAGCGTCGGCATTAGAATGAAGACGGCCTGGGCGATGTGTGATTCTCAGATTGTAAGTGTCAATGTACTGGAGCCATCTGGCCATTTGTCCACAAGGGGCTTTAAGTCTACGTAACCAGGAGACTGCAGCATTGTCTGTGCGTAGTAACACTTTCTTGTCCATAAAAATAATGATGGAAATGTTTGAGGGCAGTCATAACAGCCAGCAGTTCCTTACGGGTTACACAGTACTTGATTTCAGCCGGAGATAAAGTCTTGCTCATGTAAGCAATAACGCGTTCTTTACCGTTTTGTACTTGACCTAAGACTGCACCAGAGGCAAATTGCGAACAGTCCGTGTCCAGACAGAATGGTAGTCCACTTATAGGATACGCAAGGATAGGTGTGGTTGTCAGTAATGTTTTTAGAGTTGAAAAGCCTGATTGGCTTCACTACACCATATGAATTTAGAATTCTTACTGCACATTTATACAAAGGCTTA
This sequence comes from Mercenaria mercenaria, assembly GCF_021730395.1. Lineage (NCBI taxonomy): Eukaryota > Metazoa > Mollusca > Bivalvia > Venerida > Veneridae > Mercenaria > Mercenaria mercenaria. The sequence goes on from NC_069364.1 coordinate 44,914,583, forward strand.
GCAATCTTGCTGTAGTCAGATACAAATCTCATATAATTTTGCGGCTAGACCGAGAAAAGACTTTAGGTCTTTCGCGTTGCTTGGAGTTGGCCAGTTATTTACAGCGTCAATCTTTGTACTGTCCGTCTGATTACCTTCGGCCGATACAACATGACCAAGTACTTTTAACCGATTTTTGAAAGAAAGTGCATTTCTTTGGCTTAAGTTTCAGATTGGCAGCACGTTACCTTTGGAACACATGCTCAAGTCTTATGAGGCCTTGTTCAACTTCAGAACATGGGACAATAATATCGTCCATGTATACTAAACATTCGCGCCATTGTAGACCGCGTAATACTTCGCCCATAAGTCGGCTGAACTCGGACGGTGCTGTAACAAGACCGTATGGTAACCGAAGGAACTGGAACAACCCCATCGTTGTGGCAATAGCTGTTTTATCGCGATCTTCTGGAGCTATGGGTAATTTCATGAAACCTTGGTTTAAATCCATGCAGCTGAAAAAGGTGCTGCCACCTAAGGCATCCAGACACTCGTCTATCTTTGGGAGCGGGAAACTATCTTTTTCACCACTTCATTGACTTACGGTTAGTCCACCGCGAACCTATAGCTGCCATCAGGTTTTGTTAACAAAAGTACGGGACTGCTCCACTCGCTATGCTAGGTTCAATTTTACCATTAGCTAGCATCTTTTCAATTTCAGTGCGCTCGATTTCACGTTTTGCAATAGGTAGCCTTCGAGGAGCTTGGCGAATAGGTTGAGCTCCTTGGACGTTTATACGGTGTTGAATTAAGTTAGTACAACCCAGGTCCCTCATTTTTTTTTAGCAAAAACATCTTGATACTTTATTAAAAGTTTCTCGAGAGATTGTCTTTCATTCTGGATAAATGAACAACACTGCGAGTGTACATGTCTTTAAGATAGTTTGGCAGTGTTTCTAAATCTTCACAGGATTGACACAAGGTTCAGTGGTAGCTGCGCAACTTTGAGACTTAAACATAGATTCATCACCTATGGAGAACATATTCCAACCTCGCTTTCAGGATCAAGTACAATGTTTTCATCACTGCAATTTACAATGTTTACTTGTGTACATGAGTCATTATTTAAAGCTATACCTTCAACCATGCTTATGTCACTTTTATTTCTGTTTGATTCAAAAAGTAAAACTTCAGACATAAAGTTTTTGTTAGGTATGTCAATATTTACCCACACGGGCGTCTGTGCAGGTACAACCACTTTCTCTTGAACAGTTACTCGACACACTTTACATTTGTCAGAGGCAGCACCAGTCCATAACTGTATAGAACCTTCAGCAGTATTAGTATATGCTTTTCTAGGTCAATAGATTTAATGTGCTTCATAAGAAAGTCTTGACCTATAATTCCATCTGGCAACATGTCACAGACAATAAGTAATTGTTCAAATGAGAAGTTACCCATTTTAATGTTTAATTTAGTTTTACCATGAACCTTAAACATTGTTCCCATTTACATCTTGGACAGAACTTTTATATTTCTGTAATGAAGGTTATTGTCCTCAGGTATTTGAGAATAGATACGGTTTGATAATAAACATGTATTGTACCAGTGTCAATGAGAAATTTGCGTGAACAAACCCTGCACATTACAACCTGTATAAAGACCATTGTCCCATATTACCCCTACATTGTTTATTTGTTCAGATTCAGCATTAGACATAGAATTTTCAGGCCTTTCAGAATTGTTGTCCGTTGACTCACGGCCTAAAGACCCAACGGATTGACGTTTTCCTGACTTTGAACCCTGACATCACTGGCAGTTAATCTGTCTGCATCGCCTTTTGGCACTGAAAGATGAGTGTTTCCATTTTCAACAGCTTGTGGTACAGAACCAACGCCTGTGTCATTACGTTGCCTGATCCCGCGTTGAGTGTTCAATCTAGATGCTGATGCAGGAGAGGCAGTGCTATAAGGACATGTCCGCATAAGGTGATCGGTGGCATTACACTTGAAACAACGCCTTTGGGATGGATAGGTTTGGGTCTCTCGACGCTGAAATCTGGATTGACGTTCAAGACGCTCAAGCCTGGAAGACAGTTGTTGCAGTAGATGGGTATTGTCAGTCCTTGTCAGTGAACGAGCAGCCTGAGTTTCTTGATTTGATAAACATATACACATGTGAAGCATTACCATTACCCATAACGCCTTCATACATTTGAATGATTCCAACTGCTTGGTCAACAGTTCTACAGTTCTTTTCAATGCATTTATAAAGAAGTTCTGGAGAAAGACAAGTGTATAGTTGCTCTAATGCCATTCTTTCTTGGGCATTGTAACCAAGATCATAATAAGCTTTACGTGCTAGTTCTGAGATAGCATCAGCGTATGAAGCAATAGATTCAGTTGGTCCGCGTTTTCTGGCTTTAAGTGTGGATACCCAAACAGGTTGGTCATCTTGATTAGCGAACCTGTTTCTCAGAGCTTCTACCAGACTGCGATAATTGTTCTTAACATCAGATGGTAGACGTGACAAAAATATGTGAGCTTTACCAGTCATACAAGAGCGCAAAGCTAAATTCATACTTCTAAAGTCCCAGCATCCTAATTCGGCACTAACTTCAAAATGGTCTATGAATTCTTCAAAATTTTCATCACCACTAAATGATTTAAGTTTAAGGCTAGGTCCTTTTGGCATTGATACCCTAGGATGTATTGGTGTAGGCGCCCTACACCCATTATTTCTGTTGTATGGCCTACCTAGATACTTTGTCCTGTTCACTGCCCTACCCCTAACAGGAGGGGGACTTCGGTCTTACTCTTCTTGTTCGTCATCCATTGTTTCATAGTCTGCGTTATCCTCTTCTCCGTGATCAGAAACTAGTGGTGGTGGCTCGTCACCTCTGCCATGATTTATTTCTCTGTTTATGTTGAATTCAACTTCCGAGTCGGAAGTTTCTGCCATAATTTAGTAATTTTACTGTCCTTGTATATAAGTCAGTGTTTAGTTATAATTAAACGCTTTAGATATTTGTCACTGCTTTGGTACTAGCTCTACTTATTTTTTCACAATTAAATATTTGAATGATTAACATGCATTGTTGTTCTTTTTCTATTGTACTTTATTAAACTGAATGGATGATGGATGGATGGAAGTAATCTACAGGTGTTTGGTCCGTATCGTAGAATGGTAAATATATTATACCATCCCCGCTTCTGACGCCATTGTAAACATCTGTCAGGATTTCGAGAAAAATAAATAAAGATTTCTTCCAAGTTTAAAAGTACTTTTACTATAGGTTATAGATCTATAGTAATATTCTCATATTTATAGTAACAACAGTGTTCCTTCATATACAGTTGGATTACAAATACTTACAAACAGGAGTTGGTTGAATCAAAGTGAAATTGAAAGTTGGCGGTTGTTGCACTTTTGATGTGACGCTTTTGAAGGTCAAGACCGAAGTGCTAGCCAGGATTTCTTACCGGCTTTTATAAACATTTGGATCTGAAATCCACCAATCAAAACAGAAAAATCCAGAAATCCACCAAGATCCACCAATCAAATGATAGAAGGATTTCCGAGGCTGAAATCCAGCATTTCAGCAGCCGCCATATTGAAATGCAGCACGAAAAATAAATAAGAAAATGATCGATAAATTGCATATAACAATGGTAGTTGATGGATTTCTGGTGTTTAACAATCATAAATTACAATTAAATACAGATCATGAATTGTTCCTAGGTAGAAACTTTGACTATAAATGGAAATCTTATAAGAAAATATTGAAGTGGGCGGATTTCAAATATTTCCGCCAGTGAAACTTTTGGTAACAATGAAATCAGAAGACTGACAAATTTCTGTCAAAAAGGTAAGTATTTCACAATGTTATTGTGGTTTTCATATATAAAATGTTCATTTCTAACCAGTTCACACCAGTATGGCAAGTTTATAAGGTAAGAGTATCTATACTTTGTAAATATCAGTTCATGACACAGGATTTCACAATGTCACCAGGATTTCCATGTTAAGTTCCATTGTAAGTAAGTCTTTCCTCAATTATTCATCAAACGTTCATGTATTAATGGTGTTACAGTAACTTAGAAAAATATAACAGACCCTTACAGTCCCCTACTGGAAGGCACCTAATTTTCTCTACTGCAGTATAACATAATGAACTGATATCTGTCAATGATGTATAAACAATATTGTACTACATATACAGTATGTTATAACAACACACTTGGATTAAAATGTGCATATATAAAAACCAACAGTTGTTTTAATATTGAATTTTTTTGGCTGATTATAAAAATGTTATCATGTAAGTTATTTATAGTAACAACAAAGGGAAATTAATCTTTAAAAAAAAAAAAAAAAAAAAAAAAAAAAAAAAAAAAAAAAAAAAATCTATATAATATAAGTCCACAAGAAACTCTTAACCAGGTAGAGACAGGTCAAAATACACCTAAAAATTGGATGTAACATGCATGCTATACCACAGAAAAGTGGTCTCGATTTTTCTCTACCGCCAGTAATAAAAAAGTTACAATAAAATCTATTTATAGTAACAACAAGGGGACGTAATTCTAAAAACAAGGGTGCCTCATGGTGGTGAACATTTGGTCCAAGTTACATCAAATCCCTCCATGCATGAAGAAGAAATGTTCCGTACAAAGTCATTCTTGAATTTGACCTTTGACCTCTAAATATGACCTTGACCTTAGACCTAGGGACCTGGTTCTTGCGCATGACATGTTGTCTCATCCAGGGGAATATTTGTGCCAACTGATATCTAAATCCTGCTTTGCATGACAAAGTTACAGACCAGACAGGAAAAAAATCCTCTTGACCTTTGATCTCAAAGTGTGACCTTGACCTTTAAGCTAGGGTACTGGGTGTTGCGCATGACACGTCGTCTCATCATGGGAAACATTTATGCCAAGTAATATTGTAATCCCTTGATGGATGACAGAGTTCTGGATCGGACAGGGAAAAAACCTTATTGACATTTGACCTCCAATTGTGACCTTGACCTTTGAGCTAAGGGTCTGGGCTTTGCGCATGACATGTTGTCTCATCATGGGGAACATTTGTGCCAAGTAATATTAAAATCCCTTCATGGATGGCAGAGTTATGGACGGGACAGGAAAAAAACTCTGTTGACCTTTGACCCCCAATTGTGACCTTGACCTTTGAGCTAGGGGTCCGGGATTTGCGCATGACACATCGTCTCATCATGGGGAACACTTGTGCTAAGTGATATTAAAATCCCTTAATGAATGTCAGAGTTATGGACCGGACACAAAACAGACCCTGTTCATGCTATGTTAACATTTGACTGCTAAGTGTGACCTTGACCTTTGAGCCAGGGGTCTGAAAGTTGTGCATGACACATCGTCTTATTATGAGGTACATTTGTGCCAAGTAATATTAAAATCCCTTCATAGATGGGAGAGTTATGGACCGGACAGGAAAAAAGCCTTGTTGACCTTTGACCTCCAATTGTGACCTTGACCTTTAAGCTAGGGGTCCAGGTTTTGCGCATGACACGTCGTCTCCTCATGGGGAACATTTGTGCCAAGTACTATTAAAATCTCTTCATGGATGGGAGAGTTATGGTCCGGACAGGAAAAAACCCATGTTGACCTTTGACCTCCAATTGTGACCTTGACCTTTGAGCTAGGGGTCCGGGATTTGCGCATGACACATCATCTCATCATGGGGAACATTTGTGCCAAGTAAAACTAAAATCCCTTCAAGGATGGGAGAGTTGTGGACCGGACAGGAAAAAAGCCCTGTTGACATTTGACCTCCAATTGTGACCTTGACCTTTGAGCTAGGGGTCCGGGTTTTGCGCATGACACGTCGTCTCATCATGGGGAACATTTATGCCAAGTAATATTAAAATCCCTTCATGGATGACAGAGTTATGGACCGGACACGAAATTGCGGACGGACGGACAGACGGACGGACGGACGGAATGACGGAAAAGTGCATTCCTATAGTCCCCGAAACTGGTTTTCAACCAGTAGGGGACTAATAAACTATGCTAAACAATGCTAGAGCAGAAAATCAATAAAATACACCTTGCTGTCTACTGTTCCAGACACTCTGGCATACTTTCCTATCTAACAGAGCGGAAACTAGCGTGCGGGTATTAAATACCTGCACACTTTTAGTTACCACACCCTGTACGCAAGAGTATAGGAATTATCTGCACCAAATTTGTCAAGAAAAAACACCGAGCTATGATAAAATATCTTTTACCACTCTGCAATTAACGTATTAATACAATACACAGAATGGCAACAAGAGATAATCTCGCGTTTACAATGGATCCCAAAGCGCCTCAGGTAAAAAACCCCCGTCGCGATCACAGCGTTATGTTTCCTTTTAAGGGGATAATTTTGAAAAAGGGAGTTAGGGATTTATGCGGGGTTTTTTTTTCTCGAAATACGATTTCTGCATGATTTAAAATTTTGGGGGACATTTACCAGACAATTTTTGTGTTATGTAAAAATTGACCATTAGAAAATAGACCTTTTTGCTTTCCATGTTTTTCATACTTAAAATTTGTCTGAAACATGTTTCGGAGGGACTGTTCCTCGAATATTGTCGGCATAAAAGAGGGTTATATCTTAAGAAGTCTTTAATTTATTTTTTCAGTTTCGGATTGCTTAACTAAAATGATTATTCACTCTTCCAAAACATATAAACAACGTGATTTTTGTTTTATTGATTGCGCTATTTTAAAAATAATTGTCTAAAAAAAAAGACAAAACCTGAATAAAATGTGAAAATACTTTGCTCCTTAAAGAAACGTTTTTCTAAATGTTAGTATCAAAACATTTGCCTCTGCTCTATGGCCTCGGGAAATATTTTACTGTTACCGACATCCCCATTCAATAAGGAGGGGTAGGGATCCGGGTAACCAGACTCTAGCCCCTGAGTCTAGTTTTCTGGTTATTGGCCTTTCGAAAACCCTACATGGCAGGCTAGAGGCCCATAACCCTTATAGATACTGAGATTTCTTGTATAAAAAGACGACTATATTAAGGGAGATATTTAAAAGTTTTTTGTTTCCCCCCTTTGGGGTACCTGTAAGGCTTAACGCACAGGGGGTCAATAGAGAAATAAAATCTCGGGGAAAGTGTATAAAATATTAAAACCCTAAACTTCGTTCAAAAAGAGGGGCGTCAAAAATCAGGGGTTGAGTTGTTTATACACCCCGTCTGGGGTACCACGTAAGGGTTTAACGCACCGGTGGGGTCAATACAAAAATTATATTCAGGTGAAGGGATATCATTAAAGTTGCTAGGGTGGGCCCAACTATGAATAAAAAGAAATAATTTTAAAAAACAATTTATAACGGACCGCTTTTTAGGAGTATCAAGGATGAACCCCAAAAAAAGTTCTTAATACTATATTAATTTCTTTATATTTTTTTAAATTTTTAATTTATTTAAAATGTAAAAATACATATTTATTTTTACGTTCATATATTATAATCAAAAGGCAAAATACTTTTTTCCCAAACCATATCTTTTAAATTTTTCTTTTTTTAAACATATACGAAAATTTTAACCTAATTGGCAAATTTTTAGACAATGATTTAAAACTAGAGACATATCCTTGCAAACTTTACATTTCGGAAAAGGATGGTCACCATTTTTACTAAATTATTTTTAAATATTTTTCTTTTCCTAATTTTTATTAAAACTTTAGGCAAAAAAAAAACGAAATCATGTCTTTGTGTTTTCGTCTTTGGGCAAAGGCCGACTTGTTTTTTATCAAATTTTAGCTGCTTTAACATTTTTAACCAAAACTTTTATCAATATTAACTTTTTTATCAAATTTTATAATAAAATTAACTGAAAAATAAAATCAGAAAACAGAAACAAAAATTCAAAATACATGAAAACCTTTTAAATTTAAAAATAAAATAATGGCAAACAATTATATATGTAGAGACAATGGGCATAAAAGACCTAGTCCGGAAAAATGCTAGAAAAAAAACGCCACCAGGGGAAAATCCAGTAGTAATAATGACCGTAAAGGATCGCGGCGCCGGGTAATCAAACAACGGGAAAACGGGAAAATTTTAAGTAAAAATTTCAACAAATCGGAGTCGGGTAAAAAGGTTTTGGTGTAAAACATTTTTTTAATACATATTTTATTTCAATTTTCAAAAAACCTAAAGAACTATAATCAAGCTATAATGCTGAGAAATTTTTGTAATATAATTTAATTAAAATAAGCAAAAAACAAGAAAGGGCAAATTTTAAAAAAAAACCCCCCCCCGTAAAATTTCTACGGGCCCGATCGTAAATATTTTTTTCATCAATAAGTAAAGTAACAAATCCCGATAAAAAATTAAATTTAATTTTGGGACTTAAATGCAAAAAACAGATCTGAAAAACTTAAAAAATACAAAGAAGCAATTTAAAAACTAGAGTAAAACGGTAGGGTAAAGTCTTAAATTTTTACGAGTACAATGTATGTAAAATTTATCGATTGACACAATTAGCAGTATGGCGTGAATCTAAAAATAACCTGTTTTACTGACAACAATGGCCCAGGGACGTATAAAAGTTTTGAAAATATGAGCCGTGCCATGAGAAAAAAAACTATTTTGGTTTGCGACCAGCTGGACCAAAACACCTGCGTTTCCGCGCATTGGGCCAAACCATGCTTTTTGTTTTCAAAGCATTGTTATTAGAGAAACCTTAGCGCCCCAGCATGGATCTTGACCAGACTCCCGGGGATGCGAGGTTCTGGACCCTTGCTGGTCGAAAAACCCACTATGTTAATTTTTTTCATGGCCGATCAATTGTTTTTTAAAGTTTTAATTTTTTTAAAGTTTATGGTTAAAAAATTTTAAAGCATAGAGCAAGATGTAGTTCTGGCAGTGGCAGTTTTTCTCAGGCTTTCAGGAGTGTAAAAAAGGGTAATCGCGTTCTTACCCTGGATGACAAATTTGTAAATTTAATTTTATATTTCAAAATTATTCTTATTTGGAAATTTTAGACACAATTGGGGGGGATACAACAATTAACAAAAAAAAAAAACAATAAATACTCCACCCTAGACCCAGACATGCCCCAAAAAAAAAAAAAAAAAAAAAAAAAAAATAACCCCCGGGGCCTTGAATTAAGGTCCCCCTTTTTACTATATCATATGAACAAATTTCTTTGGGAACCCAATCCAGGCACGACCTGTATCTGGCAAGGGGCCCAAAAAATTCAAATCTCGCGGGGCCTACGATTGATTGTTTGACTGGAAAAGTCATAATACGCAGGCGCAGCGAAAAACAAATAAAAATACTTTCCTCGATTTTTTGAAGGGTTTAGTACGGGAAACAGAGAATTTATAATTCTTTAACCCCCGGGAAAAGTAAAATCACATTTTAAAGATAAAATATTACTCTCTCGCTACATATTGTTTAGGGGACCTCACCCTGTCCTGTACGAGTTCCGGGCGCCTAGCACTTCCATTAAGTAAGGTTAATATTACTTTTTCTTTAAAAAATTCCCCGTCAAAAATTTGAGCTGGGTTTTTGTTTTTTTCGATGCCTGCAATAAAACACGTGCAGACTTCAAACTATTTTTGACAACTACCTTCAAGTCTTCGATAAAAGGGTTTGAATAATATTTTGTTGTATATTTTTATTATTTTCCAAAGTAGGTTATTTTGAAAAATCGCCATTACGAAATTTTTTTAAATTTTTCTTACCGATAAAGCAGAGTCTTTGCCTACACAAAATAAAAAAAACCCGTAATCTAATTACAGCCTTCGGAGGGGTTTCGGGGTTTTCCGCCCCAGTTGTTGTTGTATGGTAACACGGGTACAAAATAATTCCAGTATCTACTGATACATCTACAGTAAGAAAAAGCAATACAACTTTTAACAATCCTAAAGAAATAAAAAAAAAAACATTATTCAAAGTATTATTTTTTAAGTAAAATTGACGTTTTATATAAGTATTGGGGATCTTGGTTAAAGGTCAGAAATTCAAATCCTTTTTTGTTTATATAAAAAAACGACGACTTCTGCCTCTTTACGTTCTTTAAGAACATATTTTTTCCTACACCAATTTTTCATAAGGTTCTATCAAAAAATTAACAAAAAAAAGGGAAAAGAAAAGGGGGGTTGAATATTTCCCTGGGGAATCCCAGACAGTTAGGGTCTGCTGCCCAAAAAATGGCCCCATATTTGCTCCCCCTCCGCGAATAAACACCTACTTTGGGTTTCGATCTGAAAAATTGTTGAAGGTTATTCCAATAAAGAAATTGTTCCCGTTTTTCAATAAAAATTCGGCCATTTGGGTTTTTCAGAAAAATTTTGTTACAGTTTCGATTTTCCCCCGTCGTAGACCTTTTTCCGCAAGATATCCATTTTTTCCCCGAAAAATAAGGGGTCCGTAACAGAAAACGCGTAAGAGCATTCATATAAAATTTTTAAATTTTGCTTCGAAATTTTGTATCGATAGAGAAATAATATAACTCGGATGCATTTTTAAGAGATATTAAAGTAAAAAGTACATAAAATATAAAAAAACAGCCGATTTGCAATAAATTACCCGTAAAATTTCATACAGGCATTCGTAAATAGTATTTTGGTTTTTCAGAAAGTATTTAAACCCCTGCACCATTAAAAATTGTTCGGTCAGATAATGCAAGAAAACAGAATAGGTGCGCCTGGAAAACCCCATAGTGCTTACCCAAATTTTAGTAAAATAGGTCTATCGAAAATCGATAAAATTTTCCTATTAAACAAAAGGGAAAAAATATTAAATTAAAAAAAAATTTATTTTTGATACCCACAAATTAAAGTTTAATCTATTTCCCTTTTTTGAAAATTTTTTTAAAAAAAATATTTTTATTTGGTTTGGGCTTTTTTGACTTTTTAAAAGACCACACGTTCATTAGGCTCGTAGGAAAGGGGAAAAAAAAAACCTTTTTTTTAAATATAACAGATAAAATGAGATATTTTTGCAAATAATAAAAAAAACGATACCCCAAAATGTAAAAAAAATTATTCATTTTGTTAGTGTAATTTGTTCTAAAATTTGATAAGTTGTTTTTTCCCTTTTTCATTTTAGTGTGTACGGTGAACATTTCTTAAAAAATTCCGGCTTCTTCCCCGTTACCGTAGCTCGGAAGCTGTTACGAAAATTTTGTCGTTGCTAGTTGACTTTGTCGGGGTATGAATTTATGCACTTCACTTGAAAAAAAAATCTGGATTGTAATTAAGACAATTAAAACAAATTAATTTTTGAATCAGAAACGCCGAAAAACCCAGATCCCCTTCGTTTAAAAAAAAGCATGGATGATTTTGTAAACAATTTGGGATTTAAAAGTTCAAAGATTTTAATTTTCATCGCAAAAATACTTAAAGCAACTATTTCTCACGTGTTTCCCTAAAATTAGCTGTCAGTAATTGATTTCAAAGTTTTCTTAAGAAATAAGCGAGATTATTTCCAGGGCCTATATTATTTTTTTGCCGTTCGTTGGAGACTTTTTTATTCCCCGGCGGGCCGGGGGCGATCTCCGACGCGGTCATCTTTTTTTCTTATGGGAAATTTTTTAAAAATTTTGAAACAAAAAAAATCATTTTTTTATTATTCCTGAGAGCCCCAAAATTTAATTTTAAAGATAGCCTTGGGGAACTGATAATTCTCTTCTTTCCGACATCTTATTTTTTTCTGTATTTTTAAATTAAAGCGTTGTTTTGGTACATTTTTTAATCATTTGTTTTAAAAAAAAAGCGATATCTTTTTTTGTTTTAGTCCAAGATGCAAAATACATTAAGTTAAAATTTTCTTTTTTTGTAAAAAATATCATAAAAAATTTCCCTTTTACTTTTTTTGTGTATTACAAAATTGCCCACTAGTAGAGGTAAACAAACCCGGGCAGGGTTTTTTCAAGCCGGGTAATAAAAGAAGTTACCCCACTTTCTATAAGTGATAGATATTTTTTTTGGTTTTATGGTTTTTCGTTTAATATATGTTTTTTACTTTTTTTTTGTCTGTATATAGTCTTTCCCTTTCTTTCAGGAATTTTTTTTTTTTCGATTTTTACCCTTTCTATGAATGATGACAGTGAATCATACAAATTTAGAATTACATCGTTAAAAGAGTTGTTCCCTACATATAAAGTCCAGGCCTAAAGTTATACTTAGTAGGCCCTGTGCGGATTTGTTTGCTGGGGGGGGGCCAACCTGGGGTGGGTTCGGGAGAATTCCCCTCCCGATTTCGAAATATTTTATATGGCAATGAAAAATGATTTTTCCCGCACCTAAACACCTTTAAGGAGCATAATGATCATATATTTTAAAAAAAAGTTCATTTGATATTTCTCAAGTTTTTCAATGTATATATGATTGTAAAGGGCACAGTGATGGACTTTTTTTCTGTATATACCCCGTTAAAAAAAAAGTTGAAGTTTTTAAAATGTTATTAATGAGTAGCTCCTAGAGTCTAAGGGCATATAATTTTTTTACATTTTTTTGATTTCTGTAATGAAAATGAGCAAGTCTATAACTTTGTCCAATATACAAATTTTTAAAATCAGTCCTCTTAGAAATCCTAGAATAGACTGGGTTTTCTCTATGAAATAAAAAAAAAATAAAAAAAAAACAAAAAAAATAGAAATATCGTAATTTCGTCTTGGTAGTCTAATTATTAAGGGACCCCAGATTCCAACAAAAAAAACTATAACATCACGGCACATTTAAAGATTTTATTTATAAAAAACCCCCCAAGTAACGGTTTTAGATGATTTACTGAGAAACATTTTAAAACTATGGGGTTTTTTTAAATAAGGTTATTGGACCCCCAAAAAGTAAAACTGTACAGTAGTTTCAAATTCAAATTGGGGTACAAAAAAAAAAGATCGGAAAATATCTTCAATTTAATAAATTTGGGGAATGTGTTAATGTAAAAACAAAAAACAAACCCTAAAAGTGTTTCAATTTTAAAATTCATTTTAAGTTTACTTACAAAACCCAAAAATGTTTATCATTTTTTAACACTTTCCCAAAAAGTAAAAAACAGGGTCGGCAAAAACCCCCGCGGACAAAACCCCCTTTGCTCATTTTTGCATAGGCGGACAAAATAGTTTTCCCACCCAATAATGCCCATCAAGCGATAAATGAAGCAGCCAATAAAATTTACCCGGACATGCCTTTGGGGGTTTAAATTTCCATACCACCGGGTTTTTTGGGTCTTTATCCTGTGTATTGTCAAATCAAGCCATTTCGCTGGTTATAAATTTGTTAAGGGGGGGGGCAAAGTAATAAAAATGTATCTACCAGCCAGCGGGGGAGGCCCCCTATTTCCCCCCCCCCCCCCACCTGGACACGTGCCTGACTAGATAAGTCGCTATTAAAATTGAAAATTGATAAAGTTATTGTTATTTTTTTTTCCCCGTAACAAATATTTATATTTTTTAAAAATACTATGGATGTATTTTCGCATATTATTAAGCCGCAAATAATATTTTTTTTTAGGGACGATATAAAAAACTTAATCCCCTTTCCCGCTAAATACAAAAATGAACTTTCTACTTTCAATTTGGACAGTCAATTAAGTTTGAAAAGGGGGGAAACCCCAAAAAAAATACTGGTGAATGGGAGACAGTACAGATCATGATTCTGCACGGATTGAGGGGATCATGTCACACGATTTCAAAAGGAAAAACCAAAAGTGTCTAGCAGGTAAGGTTAAGTTAACTCTTTTTTTATAAATTTTTCTTTAAAACGACCGGGGCCCCAGATCGTTTGGGAACAAAATACTTTTTTTATATCTTGAAAAAAACATTTTCTTAACTTATGAAGGTTTCAAAACTAAATTACGGCAAACTTTATGTTATGGAATACATGAGAATTTTGGGGTTTTACTCCTTTTACGATGAAAATAGAAAAAAATTAGTGCTTCAGAATTTTTTAAAAAATTTTTAAAAAAAAGCTTTTATTCAAAAGTTCATAATATGGAAAGGAAAAAACCCCTTTGAGGGAAATAAACCTTTCTAAATTTTCTAGAAAAAAAAATTAAATTTTTGAATATTTTTTTTTATTTTCGAAGTTTCTTGTGCTAATTTTTTTCTGTACATAGATATACGTTAGCAGATGTTCCTGTTTTAATAAAATTTATATAATATTCATCGTTTTGTAAACCCCCCGGTAAAGCATAATAATGATAAAGCTCTTCAAAGGGGGTAAGTCCATTTTAAAAAACATTTAATGCATTTTTTACTTTTTTTATATTTGGTAGGAATTTTTAAGGAAAAAAAGATCGATTACATAGAGTTAGATTCCCATTTAAGTGTAATTTTTTTAAAAAAAAATTTTGTAATTTCTCCCCCCTTTTAAAATGAAAGTATATAAAAAGGGGGTATTTCTTTTATTTCGATACAATGTCTGTTTTACTTTGCATTTGATAACATAAATTGAAAAACTGAACCAAAATGCAAAGTTTAAAAACTGTTTTGTAGCTTCTAAATTATTTATTTCCAATTTATTTGGTTTTCGCAACCAAATAGGCAAAGGGGGGTAAAATAATTTTTCAAACTTGGTTTTTAAGAATTCCCCCCCAAATACATAATCTTTTAAAGCAAAATTTACAAATAATTCAATATGTTAATTTTATACATTTCCTTTGGCAAGATGTTTATCAAAATTTTTAATTATGATAAAATAAATCTACTTGGTTGGCAACCAGGAGGAAAAAGAAAAATTTAAAAAAAACCCCCATAAAATTAATTTGTATTAGTGTTAAGGAACATAATGAGGTAAAAGCAGTGCTAAAGTTTCGAACAAATCCCTTTTCATGGCCAAAATCTGATTATCCACCTTTAATTTTCGAATCGAATGAAACAACATATTTCTACCAATACTTTCGTTTGGAAATAGTTAAAATCACTTTTTAAGAAAAATGAAAAAAAATGGCCATGGCAATTTTGCCATGGCAAAATCATGAATTTTCTTGCCATAGCAAAATAATATTGCCATGGCAAAAGACCGATTTGCCATGGCAAAACCGCTTTTGCCATGGCAAATGTAATTTTCTCGCACTGATTAACAAAAAACTAGTAATGATATCATATCAAAACATACCAACTTTAAAATAGGTGGGTTATTGTAACAATTTAAGGCAATTTTCATTTTTGTAAAGCGCGTATAAATATGGGCTGAATTTGCCAAATACCGGCGTGGCAAAAAGAAACCGGCGGCTATTATTATGTTAAATTTCTATTTTCAGATCACCCTAAAATTTTGAAGTTTCATTCATAGGTTTTATTTTACATATACAGGGCGTATTGTTAAAACACAATCATTTAGAGTCTTTACTCCTGACTCTAAATCTGTAGTCTGAGCACTTACCCACACTCAACTAATATTTTTGAATTGTCTGAACCTAATTTATGTTCCCCAAATGTAACAGGGTGATGTGATGAGATTATGCAATATATTATAGAAACAAAAACAGTAGTACATGTTTTAATGAAAATTATTTCTTGGGATCAAACTTAAAGAAAGGTACAAAATAAACAACAAACAAACAAAGAAAACATTCTTCCCCTTATTGGCAGTGAAAATCACATTAATTCCTTATCAATCAATACTTTTACAAGCTCTCTAAAAATGTTTTTTTCCCTTTATCTACTGTTATTTCTAAGAAAAGTCGGTTTGGAGGGACAACGGTCCCCTTCCTCTGCGTGCCTCATGCTCCTACGCCTATTATTGTATTGCAAAATCACAAAGAACAGGGAGACCATATTTATAAGATTTGGTTCCTTCCGAATAAGAAGCATCGGTGCTTTAAATTGCATTTCAGAATTGTTTAATGCAGCGTAAGCAAATCAAAATTTACGTCCTTACAAAGTAATTGTTCAATACATCAACAATAATGCTTACCATTATCTTTCCATAAGACAGCGGAGCGCTGATTTTCAGGAATGTCTTGAACAGAAATGGTTCTCGTGGTATTTCGTTTCTGGCGATTGTAAACAAATGCGCGGTAAAGTCATCCGTAAAAAAGAAAATAAAAATGTCCAAAAATTATAAGGTTTTTATTTCATAGAAAGACAATGATTTCTTTCAGTTAAACTGGCATCAATTAAAAAACCAGTCAGCGTTTTGTCTTTCTCGTATGAGCCAGTCAAAAACGGCGGATGATCTACTACACTTGCCCGTACGAATGACGTCGTAAAAAAAATGAGATATAAAAGCCTTTCACTAGTACATTTGTATTAGGCGGGGTTTTATCAATTTTTAAATTAAAAAAAAAATATACTGAATATTACAAAAATATAATCGAAAAAGGTACCTAATTATTAAACAAGGTTTTGAAATAAAATATATAGCGTATTTTTTTCCGAATTTGAAAATTTTCTGCAGGGCTGTTAGAGCAAAATATTATTTTGTTATATACCAGAATATGCCTGTGACGGGTTATCGAAAAGGCATGTCTTATTTGATTCGAAGAGTCCAAGATTTTGAACAAATTGCAAGAGGTAACTTTTTACTTATATCATTTTTCTTAAAATATACTTTCGTTCAAACAGCATACTTGACTCCACTTATAAAATCAAGCAAATCCCATACAGCACATGACAACATGATTGAATATGCCTAGATATCAGAGCAACATGAATTGGGACAAAATATGACACTGAATGAATAAAGATTGTTTATAAATTACAAGTTCTTACCTGTAACTACTTTGATAAGAAACCTTGTCATTGTATTTCCAGATCCCGGAAAACTTGCAAGTGCAATCAAAGGTCGTTTTCCTAGATATTTTGCCATGCAAGGGCAACTAAAATGTTTTAAAGTTGTGTTTAAAACAGAAACATCGAAAGCGGCACGTTCCTGTAAGTATTCATCTTTTTTGCATGTAGCTATAAGCTTGTTTAACCGTGATTCCGATACTTTATTTTCAAAATATTTTTTAAGAAGAGCTTCACAGCTATTTACTGTAAAAACGTTTTCTGGTAATGAACGGTGTAAAAAGATATCCACCTCACCATTAAAAACAATGAAACAAAATACTGCAAAAATACACAAGATTGTTAGAGTTTTTTTTGACATATTGTTGGATACTTGATTAAGTACACACTGTATATCAGTCAAGCATAATAGTTTACATTATTTTCTTCTAAAGGAATCTGTAGTATATTCGAATAGCTAGAAAGGTTCTTTTGTTCACATGTTTACAACACATGCATCTCGCAAATTAAGATTAAAACATATACATTGAAGGAACTGTTAAAAACTCAATTTTAAATGAAATATCCAATTGCTTTTCATCCCTATTTCTGTTGATTGCTGTTCAACAAATATGTTCAGTATAATATCAGTCCGTCGTAATCTGATATTACAAATATTCCTCTTAACTCATTTCGTACGCAGACTTATTGCATATGTTTAAACTCTTTATCGAGTATTGCATAATAGGCGTGTATGCCGCAGGTCATAGATTGTGCTCACCGCCTAGATGCCTTTTTCTGTCTAAAACATTTAACCACAGTTCGACCGAATTTCAGCCCTTAAGTCAATAATAATACACGCGTTTTCTGCAGAAAGAATTACAAACTATATAAAAAGCGATATAGTCTTGTTTAGAATATAACGTTACCTTAAGACAATACTTATTGCTGTTTCTGATAAATAAGTAAGGTGAATAAAGACTTTTCCCCTTGGTAATTAATGAGAATTAAGTTAGAAGAAAAATCCAAAGCTTCTAAATTACTGCATTTTGCAGTCGCCGATCCTTTGGCTCCTGCGTTACCTTTCGATTTCGGTCATGAATCTTCCAAGAAATATAATTTATCAGTTACCAAAAAAAAAAAAAAAAAAAAAAAAAATCCGTGTTGCGTAGGATTATCAGTACAATATTTTTTCTGAGTCACTGCATTGATCACCTCCTATTTCGTATGGTTGACCAAAGTTTTTGAAAAAAGTGCTAAGATTTGCTGGAAAAGAAAAAAAAAACAAACAAAAAAACAACGAGTATTTTGCAATGTTTGGAGTAGATGTTGTGCAGTTTGTCGTCATTGGCAATAATTTCTACATAAAAGGCAGACAATTTTCTTGCGCAAAATTACCGAAACAGCTGCATTTGATCCTGAGATCATGCGTTACTGATCCTGTTTTTTAAATTAACGATTGGACGCGGTGGCCTTATAGTATATAATTCTGCATGATGTGAATTAACGTTTTGTTTAAGTCAACAGAAATAGGTAAAGTACCCACTTGAAACGAACAATGAAAAAATATCATTCATAAAGCAATGGAAAAAAAATCTACAGGACGAAGGAATGTAAAGGTTTGACTCGGACGATGACACTTCATTATTATTAGCAGAATTAGTGGCGCTTTATGTGAATGTATAGAAACAAGATTTCATGGACACAGAAACCGAGGACATCCTAATTAAAGATGCTTGCTAGATAGCAGAACTCATATAATTAAACGAACAATTATCGGCTCAGAGGCATAATTTACATCTGGAAAAGGGCTATGTGACGATTTTCACGTGTATACTTGCGAGATACGACTAGCTTCATGGGCTGTCAAGGAGCTTTGCAATGACATGTATGAATATAACCGTATTGTTAATGTACATGTTTTAATATGCCAATGTTTGTTTTAGGACCAACATTAATATATAACATACTGGTTGGGAACCAGTTCCTGACAAGGCCAGTTTCCGGACATATGTAATGACTGCTTTATCTAATTGTTTCATCTGGATCATTTGGATACTCGTTATTCATATCTAAAATAAACCACTATATTACAAGGCTGTACAATATTAGGTTTTATAATAATACCTCACCTGTGTTTATAAACAACTTTCTGTCTTTGCGGGGTATGAAAATAGCATTGCGCATGCGCAGTAATTGACAGTTGTAGAGGTTCCAAGTTGGGAAGAAATAATTAAACTACATATTGACTTGTCTGCTGATAACATTGCTACTTTTAATTTTACTGTAATAGTTACACAAAATGCAGTAATTTTATTCTATATTATGGAATTATCAAGAATTCGTGTAGACGAAATTCGAGCTTTTTTATAGCTGTTTTTTCTTTGTTTTTCTTTGCTTTCGTAGTTGCTATTGAAAGTCGGGTTATCTTTCATGTGCATTTTTTTTTGGAAAGATTAATGGTAAAGAAATGTGTAAAACTAGTTCAATTACTTATTTCGATGTTAAAATAACAGCAAAATATCGTCAAAATATTTGTACAGCTACTGCTTTACCCCATTGGAGGCCCCATGGAACCCATACTTCATGTCACAAGTGTAACGGGGTCATTTGTCATTGGTGTTCTATATATAAATGTCACATCCCTATATATCATTATACACATATTCATCCATTTTTCCATCTCATCAGTTATCATCCCCATACAACACTAAATTGTTTCGTTACATAAGTACAGTCCTATACTCCACCATTTCATTCCTATAACTAACATGTAAACTAAAAATAGGTGACGGGTCTCTTTTATTTACCTAGCCGCCAATGTACGTCACGCATGCGCACTGAGAGTAAAAAATTTGAGGTGAGAACTGAAAATCTGTGTCCTCCTACTTTTTTATTTATTTGTGCTGTTTGCGTGCCCTTTTAGGTAAATAATTTACATGTTATGTTATTCAATGTTTATTCTGCATTCCCTCATTTATCATTTTCCATATTTCGTTTGAATAATGAATTTATGAATTATTGAAATGCGCACTGAGAGTAAAAATTTTGAAGTGAGAACTGAAAATATGTGTCCTCCTACTTTTTTATTTATTTGTGCTGTTTGCGTGCCCTTTCAGAGACCTGAAGAGAACACACGTTTATCCGTAAGTGTCCTACTGACCGGGTAACAAATTTGGTGGCCAGTGTGACTTTGGGTCGACGAAGCTTTGTTCGACATGGGTTCGACACCATTGAGTACGATATGATGATTGAGCATGACGTCAGAGGACATCCTCCACTCAGCCAATGAAATAAGCCATAACTGGTGATACCCAGATTGTGTACACGTCGCTAGATGTTTACATATTTTCACGGGATTCCTAAAACAGCAGTTTTGTTTTTTATAATCTTTTGGAATTTATTCACAATATCTCAGGAAATAAACATATATACCGGTATGTTTCAATTGAAATAGTATATATGCGATAAACGTTTACATAAATCTGAGCGTAAGTGATCACATATGGATGAAATACACTTTTTAAAGTGAACGAACCATGGTCCATGGAGCATGCTGGAAAAACCTGCTGGAATGTCAATTTTGAAAGTAGCCAAAGACTGATATCTTCATATTTTTCATAGTGAATTAACTCATCAGTGATGATTATAAGTTGAGAAGAATATACTACACAAGACAGTGACTTACCTCAAATATATTTTGATTCTGTGTTTGAATTGACTATGTGTTTGTGCATTTTTTTCTGTGTAAACATTGAGAAAGTTTTATTTTGTTCTTTCAGGAAGCCTTAGTGTGCTGTATTTCTGCATACACTCTCATGTTTGAATTGTTGATTGTAAAGTAAAGCTACATGTCCAACTGATTGATAGCTGAGAGAGTCATGGTCACAGACACTGCATAACTGGATCACAGACCTGCATGTCACAGCACAGTATAGTAAATAGGTATTGGTGAGACTAATTAATTTATTAACATTCACATCCTATATAGCCCTTGAGATTATTTACAGTAATAATCCGTTGACACTACCTAAACCCAATGTAGTATTCCGTTATCTGTAATTTATACTGAAAAAAAAGAGACAGTTAAGTATATACATGTATACTAGTGTTGTAGATCTGAAGGAGTCAGTGAATTTTAGTAGACAATACAGAATATACATAATGTGTTACAAGTGATTTCATCAGCAAAAACAGATTTTGATTGGGATTTTATTAGTCAAGTGCTGCTTGAAAGTAAATCTTGTTTAAAAATTCTAGCTTTAATATAGTGTCTTGTCAGATTGAGTGAATAATGTTATAGCTTGAAAGCAGATCTTGTCTGAAATTTTATTAGTCAAGTGCTGCTTGAAGGTAAATCTTGTGCGGATATTTTATGAAGATTCTTTAAACACAGCCTTCTAGATTTGCTGGGGAATTGCGGAATACAGAGAAAGGTATCCTGAATTGTTTGAATTGACTTATAAATAAAAGCACAGAAAACTTTAGGGTGTTGTTTAATAAACTAGTGACAGTTTATGTTATCTGGTTTAGTTTTTCTTGGAGATTTTGATTAAGAAAGAAAATTCAGGAAAAATTATAGTAAAAGTACGGTGTACTGTTTGGGTCAAAATAGAATTTAAAGAAATTTGGATTTTCATAAGGAGTTATTACTTATACAAGAAGAGAATGATAAGTTACTATACTGCTTACAGTAAAAGTATGGTTGGCTAGTTTGGCCATAATTGAGCTATATCAGTTCTTAGCAAGTGCCTCTGATTGTGATTTGCAGTGATTGAATAGTTTATTGCTGTATAGAAGTATACTGTATAAAACAAATTTGACCTCACATTCTATGGTGTCATAGAAGGGACATATTGGACAAAATACTAATTTATAAAATAAATTGTACTGCAATTTTTTTTGTAATATCACAAGCCAAAATTATGGATTCTACATTTGATATGCCGGAAGTAAGGGAGCAAGAGTTAGAATATTTTGTTGATATTATACGCCGTTCAGAAAAATATCAAATTTTTCCTAACAATAGTACCCCTGTCCCACTCAGAGGAGAAACAATGAATACTCCTGAAAGGGAAGATGCTGAGAGACATATGAATGATAACCAGGGAAACATAGCATCAGGTGGAACTGAGTATGAACCTGCACATTCCTTTTTCTCCACTGAACCCTTTTACACCTGTGTATGAGCAGGCTATTGGTACAAATACTTCTGCTCCTACAAATCCCTTTACCCCTTTTAAGCATGACTTTAAGGATCATGGCACTGTAAGTCCTGTTACAGACAGAGTTTTCCTTGATCATGGTGTAGTGTAAAGAGGATCTACTTGTTATACTGAGGGAGGACAGAATCCAACCTCCAGACCACTTTATTATGATCCTGTCTCAAGTATGTCAGCCCCAATAACCCATCCCACTCCAAGAGACTCTTTGTACCCATATGGAAGCAGCTTTCAGCAGCCAATTCAGTATTCTAGTTCAAGAGTTCCTAAACTGCCTGCATTTTCAGTTGAGGGTAAGGATGGTGATGACTTTGATATGTGTTACCTGTTTAATCAGAAATGGTGTATATCCACAGCATGTAATACTTGAAGCTATTAGAAAGAGTCTCAAAGGAAAGGCCCGTACAGTGTTACTTCATTTGGGAAAGGTGCCTCTGTCTCTGACATTATAGATGAATTAGAGGGTATTTATGGCAATGTGACCAATAGTGAAAAACTCAAAGAGAAATTTTACTGTGCTGAACAGGAGCCAAATGAATCTATTGCAGATTATAGCCTTAGACTGGAACAGTTACTTTGCAAGTCAAATATTGATTTAAACAAGACCACTAAGAATGAAATGTTGTGTAACCGTCTTTGGTCAGGTTTGCGAGATAGCGAACTTCGAAATGTATCTCGCTATAAATTTGACAACACAATAGACTATGGTGGGCTCAGACGAGAGCTGTGACAGATTGAACAGGACTTGCAATTAACTAAAAGAGGCCCAATACATACCCTTGTTTCAGACTCTAAGGAAACTCAAACAGTTGAGAATCCCAAACCATGTAAGACCAAGGTTTAGCCAGCATCCCAATGTATGTCATCTGTTGAAAACAGGTTGCTTCAGCAGTTACAAGATTTAAACAGTCAGATGAGAGAGTTGAATACCAGAGTTGTAGTAGTTGAGAAAGAATTACACAGTTTGAAAAAGGCTAGCAATAAACCAAGTGGATACAGTGACAGAGGTAAATGGTCTGATAGAAATAAAGGTAAAGGGACTGAACGGAAAGAAGCATCCCCAAAGAAGGATAGATCAGATATGCCCAAGGAAAAACCTTTAAACAACAAGGGGTCTTCTCAGCAGGGCCAGTAGAAGATCCACAAGTTGTTAAAGGCCCAAAGATGGCACCACTTGTTGGCCATGCCAATGAAACAGAAGTTCTTGTAAATGGCTTCAGGTCTGTTAGACACTGGAAGCATGATTACTTCCCTTAGTGAATCTTTTTACTCTTCACTTCAGCCTAAACCAGATCTTCTTAGTCTTTCTGATTTCAGTCTTGATGTTTCAAGTGCCAATGGTTCTTCTATTCCATACATTGGTTATATCATAGTGGACATCAGTATTCCTCATGTTGACTTGAATCCAATCTCTGTGCCAGTTTTGATTGTTCATGATACCAAGTATTCGTCATCAGTGCCTTTGATTATTGGTACCAATGTGTTGAATTTCTTCAAAACATCCACAGACTGTAGCAGTCTGCCTGCTGATTGGAATGACATTCTATCTGTCATGTCTTCGGTACAATCCATTCCTGTCAAAAGTTTGTCTGATACTAACATTCAAATACCACCTTGTGAGACACGTACCATCGTTGGTAAAGTTCGAAATGTTGGTAATATGTCAGTTGGTGTTACTGAAGGTATGGACAACTCAGCTAGTCTTTCTGTGTATCCGAACTTGGTACATGTGAAACCATCTAGTCCATTTTGTAGAATACAGGTCAGAGTATGCAATATATCTGCACGACCTATCCTCATCAAACCGAATTCTGTTCTCTGTCATCTTCAAGATGTTGAAGTTATTCGAATGTTGACCCCTTTGAAGGTCCAAATCTCAACTTCCACAATGCAGACAAGTCCCTTGATGTTTTAAGATATTCCATCCCCACTGAGAATCTCACAGTTGATGAACACAAAAGGGCTCAAGACTTTTTCTCTGGCTGGAAACACATTTTCTCTTCTGGATTGTCCGATCTTGGTTGCACTAATATTGTTGAACATAAAATTGAGCTCACAGACCCTACACCTTTTAAAGAACCATATCGGCGCATTCCTCCTGGTATGTTTGAGGAGGTTAGAGAACACCTCAAAGACATGTTGGATGCTGGTGCGATTAGGGAATCACACAGTCCCTTTTCTTCAAATGTGGTTCTGGTTCGGAAGAAGGATGGGTCGCTTAGATTCTGCCTGGACTTCCGCCGCTTAAACACCCGTACTGTCAAGGATGCATATGCTCTGCCCCGAATAGATGAGACCATTGACAGTTTAGCTGGCTCTAAGTACTTTACCAAGCTCGATTTACGATCTGGCTACTGGCAGGTTGCCATGAACGAGAAGGATAAATACAAGGCAGCATTCTCAGTGGGCCCACTTGGATTTTTTTTAGTATAATCATATATCATTTGGGCTAACGAATGCACCAGCAACATTCCAAAGGTTGATGGAGCGAGCCATGGGAGAGCTAAATCTTAAAGAATGCCTCATTTACCTGGACGATATTATTATATTCTCTACGTTCATGGAAGAGCATTTCAAACGCCTCCAATCAGTCTTCCAGAGGTTGGAAAAAGCTGGTCTTACACTCAAGGGATCAAAGTGCGAATTCTTCCGCACCAGCGTCAAGGCCATATAGTAAGTGCACAAGGAGTTGAGACCGACCGTCATAAGATAGACGCCTTGAAGAGATGGCCCACACCCAAGTCTATTAAAGACTTAAGTTTTCTTGGCTTTGCCGGCTACTATCGTAGATACATCCAAGGGTTTGCTCCGTTAGCCAAGCCACTGAATGATCTACTTATTGGCCACATCACCAACAAGACTAGTAAGACCAAGAGGAAAGCTACAGCTTGGACTTGGGGTCCAGAGCAACAGTCCACTTTTGACTCGCTTCTCAAAAGCCTTGGGTCCCCTCCAATTTTGGCCTATGCAGATTTTAGCAAGCCCTTTATTCTCAACATAGATGCCAGTGGAATAGGTCTCGGGGCCGTCCTCTAGCAAGTTCAAGAGAATAAAGAGAGGGTCATTGCTTTTATTAGTCGTGGACTCAGGCCAAATGAACGGAATTATCTGGCTCACAAACTGGAGTTCACTTAAGTGGGCAGTCACGGTTAAGTTTAAGGACTATTTATATGGTAACTCATTCCGAGTCCGTACAGATAACAATCCGTTGACTTGCGTTCTGTCTACCACCAAGCTTGACGCTACTTCTCATAGGTGGTTAGCTTCTCTAGCAAACTATAACTTTGAGATCCAGTATCGTAGCGGTAAGTCTAATGTCGAAGCTGATACTCTCTCCAGATTACCATCTTCAAGCTATGCTGAAGCTTCTGTTCTCTTTCCTGAAGCTGTCAAAGCTATTTGCCTTCGAGTGTTGGCCTCTCCCCAGGAGTCTCCAGCTTTCGAGTGTAATTCCTTTTCACAGCCAGTTTTAGATTCTTCCCAATCTCCTGATTCCACTTTAGACACCCAGTTGGCTGACATTGAATGGAAAGAGGAAAAGAATTGAGACACAGTGATTGCTAGGGTGGCTGAACTGGTGCAGACAGGTCATCGACCAACAAAGCGTCTCTCTTCTCTTGAAGATCCTCTTGTTAGACATTACCGTAGAGAGTGGTCTAATCTTTTCATCTTCGATGGCATACTGTATCGCAAAGGTTTTGTTTCTGGCCATCCTGTTCAACAACTTGTTCTTCCTGAAGTGTATCGTGAGGTAGCCTTTACCGGTCTCCATGATGATGCAGGTCATCAAGGACGGAAAAGAACGTGCATTCGTTTGAAATCAAGGTTCTTTTGGCCTGGTTTAGATCAGTTTGTGGAAGGGCGTGTCCGAAACTGTCCTCGATGCGTACGTCGCAAGACTTCCCCTAAAGTAGCGGCTGGGTTGGTTCCTATGGAATCTTCATATTCACTGTCTGTCATAATTATATTGTGAGTGTGGCAAGTTGTTGCACGTTGTTGCTAAGTGTTGCCGGTGTAGTACATTTCCGTACTAACGTACGTTTATGTCTTAAGATACAGAAACGTAATTGTTGGTGAATCATTTGTAACTACATTGTAGGTAGACTGTATGACCCTAGGAATAGTATTTAGTATAACGTTGAAATAGTTAACGTTATGGAGTAGTGTAATTTGCGATATAGGTAGAGACCTTTGAAATGTCGGGACGACATTTTACTGAAGGGGGGAGTATGTAACGGGGTCATTTGTCATTGGTGTTCTATATATAAATGTCACATCCCTATATATCATTATACACATATTCATCCATTTTTCCATCTCATCAGTTATCATCCCCATACAACACTTATTTTTTTCGTTACATAAGTACAGTCCTATACTCCACCATCTCATTCCTATAACTAACATGTAAACTAACAAGAGGGCCAAGATGGCCCTAGGTCGCTCATCTGAGAAACACCACATAACACACTATAACAGTGTAAACATGTTTGACCTAGTGATTTCATGGAAAAATATATTTTGACCAATAATCATTAAAACTGGAGCAAAAATATTGAGTATAAATAAGTATTTTCTTTGATTTGATCTAGTGACCTATTTTTTTACCCCAGATGACCCATATTCGAATTTGACCTAGATTTCATCAAGGCAAACATTTAGACAAAATTTCATGAAGATCAGTTGAAAAAATTTTGCCTCTGTCGCATACACAAGGTTTTTCTTTGATTTGACCTAGTGACCTGCTTTTTGATCTTAGATGACACATATTCAAATTTAACCTAGATTTCGTCAAGATAATCATTCTGGCTTAATTTCAGGAAGATCAGTTGGAAAATATAGCCTCTATCGCATATACAAGCTTTTCCTTTGTTTGACCTAGTGACCTACTTTTTGACCCAAAATGACCCATATTCGAAACTGACCTAGATTTTATCAAGTCAATCATTCCGATCAATTTTCATGAAGACCAATTGAAAAATACAGCCTCTATGGCATACACAATGTTTTTATTTGATTTGACCTAGTGACCTACTTTTTGACCCTAGACAATCCATATTGGAACGTCACATAGATTTCATCAAGGCAACCATTTAGACAAAATTTCATGAAGATGAGTTGAAAATGTTTTGCCTTTATCGCATACACAAGGTTTTTCTTTGATTTGACCTAGTGACCTAGTTTTTGACCCGAGATGACCCATTTTTCAACTCGGCCTAAATTTTATCAAAGATATCATTCTGACCAATACTCATGAAGATCATTGGAAAAATACAGCCTCTATTGCATACACAAGGTTTTTCTTTGATTTGACCTAGTGACCTACTTTTTGACCCGAGATGACCCATTTTCGAAATCGGCCTAGATTTCAGCAAGGTTATCATTCTGACCAATATTCATGAAGAATAATGAAAAATACAGCCTCTATCGCATACACAAGTTTTTTCGTTGATTTGACCTAGTGACCTAGTTTTTGATCCAAGATGACCCATTTTTGAACTCGGTCTAGATTTCATCAAGGCAATCATTCTGACAAATATTCATGAAGATCAATAGAAAAATACAGCCTCTATCGCATACACAAGGTTTTTCTTTGATTTGACCTAGTGACCTAGTTTTTGATCCGAGATGACCCATTTTCGAACTCGGCCTAGATTTTATCAAGATCATCATTCTGACCAATATTCATGAAGATTAATTGAAAAATACAGCCTCTATCGCATACACAAGGTTTTTCTTTGATTTGACCTAGTGACCTAGTTTTCGACCCGAGATGATCCATTTTCGAACTCGGCCTAGATTTCATCCAGCTTATCATTCTGACTAAGTTTCATGAAGATCAGTTGAATAGTACAGCCTCTATTGCATACACAAGCTAAATGTTGACAGACAGACGAAAGACGACATACAGACGACAGACGACGGACGCCGGACATTGAGCGATCAAAAAAACTCACCAGAGCATTGCTCAGGTGAGCTAAAAATAGGTGACGGGCCTCTTTTATTTACCTAGCCGCCAATGTACGTCACGCATGCGCACTGAGAGTAAAGATTTTGAAGTGAGAACTGAAAATCTGTGTCCTCCTACTTTTTTATTTATTTGTGCTGTTTGCGTGCCCTTTTAGGTAAATAATTTACATGTTATGTTATTCAATGTTTATTCTGCATTTCCCTCATTTATCATTTTCCATATCTCGTTTGAATAATGAATTTATGAATTATTGAAATGCGCACTGAGAGTAAAGATTTTGAAGTGAGAACTGAAAATCTGTGTCCTCCTACATTTTTATTTATTTGTGCTGTTTGCGTGCCCTTTCAGAGACCTGAAGAGAACACACGTTTATCCGTAAGTGTCCTACTGACCGGGTAACAAATTTTTTCTTGTACACAAGGCAATGCTGATTCCAGTATCGGATGCAGAAGGAGCTGAAGTTTGTGCAGTGTGGGATTCGTATATGTCAAATACATTTTTGCGGAAATAATGGAGCCGAAATATGAAAGTTTGTCCGGCTACTGGTTCCTAAACCATACGCCAAAGCAAATGCCAACACAACAGGCCGTAAAAGTCACAGGTGCAATTAGTACGCAAAGTAACTAGTAACGGCACTCAAAGAGATATTCTGGCGTCAGAAAAAACAATTTGCAGTCATACAACAGCTAAATAGATATAAATGTATTGTGTAAGATTGTACTGAAAATATATCGCAAGAACCTGCACCTTCCACCATCCCGATTTACAACCAAAACATGAATCGGGTAGATCAAGCAGATCAATTGAATACTGAACACTAGTAGTATAAGAAGTAAGGTGGCGGGCGTTTCGACCCTATTTTGACCTTTAGCCCTTGGTTCAAATTGACCACTACTGACCAATTAAAAAACACAGTTGGTTTGATAAAGTACTGAAAAAATATATTATTTAACTTTCAAAATATCTTAAAAACCTTACCAAAAACTTTACACCCGGACTGAGAAACAATTTACAGAATAGTTTTAGCCTTAGCGTGTACACAATATTGGTTATTTCACTGCCAGGCGATTATTGGATTCTCACCGGTGAGAATTAATGCTCTTTATTTCTAGAACATTCGCGACGTGTGAGTTGGCAGTGTGCCTCAAGTGTTTTATATAAGGAAATAACATTATTACGGCTAACATTTGACATAAAGAAGTAGAATTAAAATGGATAACATTACAGCAACAAATATTGGAACTTTA
Source organism: Mercenaria mercenaria (assembly GCF_021730395.1). NCBI lineage: Eukaryota > Metazoa > Mollusca > Bivalvia > Venerida > Veneridae > Mercenaria > Mercenaria mercenaria. Next base: position 44,943,712 of record NC_069364.1, read on the forward strand.
ACTAAAAAAGGAAACTGATTGAGGAAATATATATAGAATTGAATTGGTAACTTCCGTGTACAATATTCACGTTTCTGAATTTGTAACAACAATACACAGCAGTGTAACAATAGACTGGATTATGTAACAACAATCTCGTCACCTTAGTTGCTTAACAGCACCAGGACATTGTTTGCATTAATAAACTACGTCATTTTTGTACGACGGAAAGAAGGAGGATTTAAACAATTGAAATGTATTTTTTTTGTTCTTTTCACTAACTTTAGAAATATTATTTGTGTTTTTTAGAGATAAATTTTGCTTTTACCTGCTTATGCTAATGCGATTGTTTTTGTGTCAGGGATAACATTACAACAACAGAGCTATTAGGAGATTTGATAGAGTTGACCGCCCATCTCGGGGATAATTAATTATACCTGTCCATCTATGAATTTAGATTATACCATAAATCGTTAATAGATTTGTTCCGTAAAGATCCTGGCCCAAATTTCATGAAAAAAACTTATGTAATTACTTAGTTAAGCCTGCTATTCTAAAATTGAGCTATTGCTTAAGTTATTGTTATTTAATGTTGATTTTTTCAATGTATTTATAGTTAAAATATACTAAGGTAGTAGTATTTGTCGGCAGTACTTATTCAAGTCACGCAAATATGATATTTCTATTTAAGCACGATATAAGAAAATTAATCCTTACCATGCTAAATTTCTATTTTGAACTTGTCTATCTTTCAATTTGGACAGTACTGTAAATTATGAAAAGGGGTGCATACCAAAAAGTTACTGGCTGAATGGCAAACAGTGCAGTTCATGATCAGTCTGCACGGATGTGCAAGCTGATCATCATCTACACTGATCGTAAATTTATGTGTGAGATTTTTTTAAAAAAATGTTACGCTTTTAAAATATTTTAGATGCCTATTCATATTCTTGAATATTTATTTTATTTTCAGACTGTTTCTTGTGCGTAAATATTTCTTTTTTTGTACATAGATATATGTTTAACATGACGTTTCATGTATTGAAAAGAACGTAAATTTATGTGTTTCATGTATAAAATGTAACGATTTCTAAATATTTTAGATAACATATTCGTATTCTTAAATATCACTTTTATTTGACAACTGATAAAGTATAATATATATTTTCGACACTTTAATATTATTAAAACTTCATTCAAGTATATCGTTTGGCAAACCGCCCGCCAGAAAATGCATCAGAAAATGACCAAAGCTGTTAATTATCGACCCCCATCCCCGTGTTACTACAACAACAACAATTAATACGGAAATCGACGAATGCATCTGATAGCGCTGATATTGGATTATTGATTTCGTGATAGATAGAGCTGTCCTGCTTTATCGGTTTAGAGATGTTTCTAAAAGTTGGTAATGTATTAGTAGCAAAATATGAGTAAAGGTCGAACAGTCAGACAAAGCAATAAAAATATTTAAAATCTCAACATGAAATAAATCAACTTTATTGATACTTTAAAATAGTATTATATCGAAAGAAAATACAGTAAGAAGCAAAATAAAACAGGAACAGCTACCTTTACATGTTTTAAACACGTCATGTGATAAAAACCGATATATCATCTATCTATCCTAGAAAACACAAAATATTTTAAAGTAATTAAGTTTTAAAACAAAAATATCATTTTCGTAATAAGCAACCTCTACGTGATGCGTTTTTCAATTACAAAAATAAACAAGAGGGCCATGATGGCCCTGTATCGCTCACCGGAATACCATTGCTCAAAATGATACGATCAAGTTTTGACATAGAGGGTTCTAGGCTCAAATGCTGCATTTTTGTACTAACATGCTATTCCTTACATACTTATATATTCGTTTACATAAAATAAAGGGAGGTAATTTGCCGTAAATTCAGTAAAATGTTATCTACCCTGATTGTCCGAGTCCATCTGATGGCACAAATGACATTTCAAATCAGTGTCTTCATTGGTTACTGAGATACAACCATTTTAATTTGAAACAAAGGGAGGTAATTTGACATAAAATCAGTCCATACTATCTACCCTGATTGCCTCAGTCAAACAAAAAACAATAATGAAATTCCAAATGAGTTCCATCAACATTTACTGAAATAAATCAATTTTTACTAAAATCAGGGGAGGTAATCATGCATTGGTATATGCATGTAGAAGATACAGAGTACAAGCCTATACAGCAATATATTAGTAAAGTATTCATATTGATAAATGTTCTATCAAGAGTTACCTAATACGACTATTTCTTACCATGAAAGTTATAAATAACGTTTCAAACAAATCTCATTTGAAGTTGCTAAGGTGTATTCATTTAGATAAAAAATAAAGGGAGGTAATTTGTCATAAATTCAGTCAATATGTATCTTCACTGATTGTCCAAGTCCATCTGTTGACATAAATGCAATTTCAGATCAGTATCTTCATTAGTTACGGAGGTATATCTATTTTAATTTGAAATAAAGGGAGGTAATTTGAAATCCGTCCATAGTTACCTACCCTGATTGTCTCAGTCCAACTAATGACAATAATGAAATTTCAAATAAATCCTATAAGTACTTACTTTACAATCAGAGGAGGTAATCAGATATAAAATAACTCATGGAATCCAAGATTTATTGTTGTTGAAGATATTTTAGAAGTTCGTATCAAGTCAAACCATAAAAGAAATCTCTATATGGTTGCAAAGGCCAAAATAGCCAATTTTGGACCTTTGAGGGGTCATAACTCTAGAACCCATGATGGAATCTGCCCAGTTGAAGAAAGGAACCAAGATCTTGTGGTGATACAAGTTGTAAGCAAGTTTAGTTAAAGTCAAGTCATAAATGAAGATGCTATTGTGCAGACTAGGTCAAAATAGCTAATTTTTGGCCCTATCAGGGGCCATTACTCTAGTACCCATGATGGAATCTGACCAGTTCAAGAAAGGAACCAAGATCTTGTGGTGATACAAGTTGTGCGCAGGTTTAGTTAAAGTCAAATCATAAATGAAGCTGCTATTTTGCAGACAGGTCAAAACAGCTAATTTTGGCCCTTTCAAGGGCCATAACTCTCGAACCCAAGATGGGATCTGGCCAATTCAAGAAAGAAACCGAGATCTTATGGTGACAAAAGTTGTGTGCAAGCTTGATTAAATTCAAATCATAAATGAAGCTGCTATTGTGCAGACAAGGTCAAAACAGCTAATTCTGGCTCTTTCAGGGGCCATCACTCTGGAACCCATAATGCAGTTTGGCCGGTTCAAAAAAGGAACTAAGACCTAATGGTGATAAAAGTTGTGTGCAAGTTTGATTAAAAAATCATAAATGAAGCTGCTATTGTGCAGACAAGGTCAAAAAAGCTAATTCTGGCCCGTTTCAGGGGCCATAACTCTGGAACTCATAGGATCTGGCCAGTTCAAGAAAGGAATCAAGATCTTATGGTGATTCAAGTTATGTGCAAGTTTGGTTAAAATAAAATCATTAATGAAACCTCTATCGTGCAGATAAGAAATTGTTGACGCACGCACGGACGCACGGACTGGCGACGGACGAAGGGTGATCACAAAGCTCACCTTGTCACTTTGTGACAGGTGAGCTAAAAACCAAGCAATAATTGGTCTTGTGCAGTAATATCTGTCATTCAGTGGATAAAAAAATTAGCTGCAACAATCAAACCATTTGTAGAATCCAGGGTTATTTAGTACTTGTTTCAGTCCGCCCGCTAAGCTTAAGGAATGCGCCGATCTACGTACCGCAGGGACGTGAGTTCGATTCCCGGGCGAGGCGTATGTTCTCCGTGACGATTTGATAAAAGACACTGTACCTGAAATCATTGTCCTCCACCTCTGATTCACTTGGGGAAGTTGGCAGTTACCTGCGGAGAACAAGTTTGTACAGGTACAAAATAAATGAACACTGGTTAGGTTAACTGTCCGTCATTACATAACAGAAACACTGTTGAAGTATGAAAACTGTCAATCTACTGCAATTTTCGAACAAATTAAGGCCGAATCGGTCTTTAAATACAATAAATCAAGCATACGAGATCTTATCACTTTAATAGCTGAATGTCCTTCGTTTTCAAAAATCAGGATTCAATTAAATTCTGCATTGTAAAAATATTTGTTTCAAAAGTGCAAAATTGCAATTCAGTAGGTATACAGGCATCAACAAATAGGAAAATGGCGCGATAAAAAAGTCAGAAAATAACGGATTCTAATAGTTCGCAGTTTTGGCTCTGTAGAAATACATTCCTTTCTTGTGATGCATTCTTTTTGGCTCAGATTATTTAACAGATCTATCCTTGATATGCTGGTAGCATTTTCGTCGTAAAAAAACAACAGAACTTGTCACGGAAAATAAGTCATTCTTTCAATTTATATACTGCACTGACAACATTCCTCAAGAAAAAATAACTAAGTCACAGACCTTTCAAATGGCCTGCGGTGTGTGAATTGTTAAGTGCGCGCTGCAGCAGCTCAAAGTCCCCCTATTTCATATAGAGCATTTAGTGAGTCAGTACCTCAGCAAACTGTCTCTGTGGTTACCTTAGCGCGAAGTGATATGTATTGTATTCGTCTGTTCTTGTCTCGCTTCCAATATATTTCGCACATTAATTGTAAATGAATTTAATGTAAACAAGCTTAGCTTTATAAAAACGCTAGTATGCGGCCGTTGCTGACTTAACGTCGTAAATAATTATTTTAACATTTTTAAACATCGCTCTACAATTAGACACAATCACAGCACTGATAACGGAATCGTGTGCCATGATAGCTCAGTCGTAGGGCGTTCGCCTATGGATCGAGAGCTCCGGAGTTTGAGCACCACTGGAAGGAGAGACAGAGAAAAAGAGGTCACAGTTAGGCAGAGTAGCTGGTCCAGCGAAAAGACTTTATTCCTGAAATACTATCTTCAGATGATGGTAAAAAATTGCAGCTGGCCCGACGCAGTGACTTTCTTCTCGGGGATGTATTCACACAGCTGCTGGTTCGACGCAAGATTTTTTTTCCTAAGCGGGAACATCATAATCAAGTTTCTTCTCTCCACAAGCGAGATTTCCGGACTTTATCGCAGATTTTCGTATAAAACTATCGTAATATCGTCTCGCCAAAGCGGGCCGAAAACAGTCAAACAGTCTATCACAACATAATATTAAAAAGAGTTTCCTGTTGGTGGTTTTGCAGCTGCCTCCGATAAAATATGCATGCAAACATCATTTTCCCGTCATGCAGAAGTAAAAGGGGGGAGGGGGGGGGGGGGGGCCCAGTTAGGTGTCTGCGCAAAATGTTTTTTTATTTTATTTATACTTTGTGGTAATATACCTACATGTATTAAGTTTCATTGACAAGTATTACTGTTACCAGTTTTGACTTACTTTTATAGATATTCACATTTAAAGTGGGTGGGATAATCTGACATGTGACCAGCCAGGGACACAATTTCTGTAATTTTTTTTTAAATGGTTCAAACTTTTTACCTGAAACTTTCATGATAAAATAAGTAAGCAATGGCCATTCACACAACATGTTGCATATTAAATTGTACTGAATACTTTTTTCAGCACAGTGCCACAAAGTGGTCTAATCAAATTTACTGATTTTTAATGGACGAACTTTACCAAAAAGCTAAAACAGTTTTCATTAGTTGAGATATTAAAGTGTTATTTTCAGCAGTTATTGTAAACTAAATAAACATTAAAATGATAGTATATCAGTACACTCCGATTAATATTAGAAGAGTGGTACACTCTCAAACTGGGAAAAAGTGGGTGGGGTAAATAAATATTCGAAGCAACACTACAAAAATTGTGCAGTTGTTAAGAAATGGCGTCAGATTGTCTATTACTATCTTAATTTTATTAAATACAGCATTGATTGATAAATTTTAACAAATAAATTCCCACTTTATACATGTATGTCATGGAAAAAGCATGGACCTTGAACATGACATGTAGACAAACCAAATTAACCCTGAAAGCTCAAAGTATTTAACAAAAGGTTTTGCCTGAGGCAGTATATTTTGAAGAAAGTTATTGTTCAAATTAACATTAAATTTTCTGCATTGTTTTTTCCATGGCACACATGTATAAAGTCTTATTAAAGAGATTTTTTTGTTAAAATTTATCAGCCAAGTCTGTATTTAGTAAAACTAGAATGTGTCTGTAGGACACATGGTGTGCCCACCCCGCCTCCCGCTCCCCCCGACTGGTACATTTGTCACAAATAAGGGGAAATAATTCAAATGTTTGCAGTCTTAATGGGGTATAGCCTCAAAAAAAATATGAAAAGGATTCATTATTCTATACCATATACTTTTTGAGCTATGAGCATCACAAACAAAAAATCCACTATTTTGGCTATTTCAAGGGCCATAACTCTGTAATGAATGCTAAAATTCTCAAGAAGAATGCCATGTGTGCAAAGGTCACATTATGATAAAGACTCAAGCAAGGTTTCATGAATGTACATTTAAATACTTCTGAGTAAGGCACCGAGAATACTCCTGAGTAAGGCACATAATTAGGTAAAAATGTGCATTTTTTTACTATTTCAGGGGCCATAACTCTGGAAATAGAGGGGCAGACCCAGATAAAAAATAGTAGGTGCGCAAGTTCATATCATGATAAACACTCATCAATTTATATCAAATACTTTTTCGGCTAGGCGTGTCACAAGGTGAAAATGTGCATTTTTGACTATTTTAGGGGCCATAACTCTAGAAATAGGGCGCGGACCCAGATTAAAAATAGGAGATGCGCAAGTTCATATCATGATTAAGACTAATGCAAGGTTTCATGAATCTATATCAAGTACTTTTTGAGCTAGGTGTGTCACAAGGTGAAAATGTGCATTTTTGACTATTTCAGGGACCATAACTCTAGAAATAGGGGACGGAGCAAGACGAAAAATAGGAGGTGTGCAAGTTCATATCATTATAAAGACTCATGCAAGATTTCATCAATTCATATCAAATAAGTTTTGAGCTAGGCGTGTCACAAGGTGAAAATGTGCATTTTTTACTATTTCAGGGGCAGTAACTCTAAAATTAGGGGGCGGAGCCAGACGAAAAATACAAGGTGCACAAGTCCATATCACGATAAAGACTCTTGCAAGGTTTCATCAATTTATATCAAATCTTTTTTGAACTAGGCGTGTCACGAACTTCGGACGGACGCACGGACGGATGGACGGACGGACGCACGGACAAGAGCAAATCTATATGCCCCCACCACTCATGGGGGGCACAATTAAGATAGTAATAGACAATCTGAGGCCATTTCGTAACAACTGCACAATTTTTGTAGTGTTGCTTCGAATATTTATTTACCCCACCCACTTTTACCCAGTTTGAGAGTGTACCACTCTTCCAATATTAATCAGAGTGCACAGATATACTGTCATTTTTATGTTTATTTAGTTTACAATATCTGCTGAAAATAACACCTTAATATCTCAACTAATAAAAAATGTTTTAGCTTTTGGGTGAAATTCGTCCATTGAAAATCAGTAAATTTGATTAGACCACTGTGCTGAAAAAAGTATTCAGTACAATTTAATATGCAACATGTTGTGTGAATGTCCATTGCATAGTTATTTTATCATGAAAGTTTCAGGTAAAAAGTTAGAACCACTTTTTAAAAAATAACAGAAATTGTGTTCCTGGCTGGTCACTTGTCAGATTACCCCACCCACTTTAAATGTGAATATCTATAAAAGTAAGTCAAAACTGGTAACAGTAACACTTGTCAATGAAACTTAATACATGTAGGTATATTACCACAAAGTATAAATAAAATCAAAAAACATTTTGCGCAGACACCTAACTGGGACCCCCCCCCCCCCCCCCCCCCCCTTTCTCACACTGCCAAATGTTAACTTCTTCTTGTTACCTTGAACAGCATCATTCGAATGCATAATAAATTATGTAAATACTGTATCATCATTCCTACGAAGAGACACAACTGTTTTACTCGCCATTCGAAAGAACTTCGCAGTTTTTGATTTATCCGCCAGTTTTATGAAGTTATATCCTGAAGATTTAAGTCTCAAATATCGATCTGTGTGAACATTTTGATGTCCATTCGCATGACTTTTTGTTACGTTTACATGGCCTGTAAAAAGAATAATAATGTCGTAAACATAGTATTTGTATGACCTGCCTCTGGAAATGAGTAATAGAAAAATAAATAAAGTAGAATACAAAACTTACACGAGAAAATAGAATCAGTTATAGGACGAATTATTTAAATATCTTTTTACAAAACAACAGGGTCATATGACCCTGAATCGCTCACCTAAGTAATATGAGCCACATGTTTAAAATGGCAAAATGATGCTAAAGAATTAGAAAGTAGGTCAGTAAGTCATATTCATGGTCACTGAAAGTCAGTTTTAAGATCAGTGTGTGATCACTGTACATGTCATCCAAATTTCAAGGCTGCATCTTAAAAAACAAGGTCAGTAAGTCATGGTCACAGTCAAGTGACCCCTTATAGCTCGGGGTCATCAGGTAATTATAATTAAACAGTGTAGGAAATATGATCTGATAATTTTTTTAAGTATCTATTCCTATATAACTCATGTAACAAGTGACCCCAGCGTGTGTCCTCTTTTCACCCCAGGGGCATAATTTGAACAATCTTGTTACAGATCCCCTAGGAAATGCTACATACCAAATAATAAAGGCGTTTTTGTCCCTATATAAGTTGTATACCTATTATTTGAATAGCGGAGCTAATAACGCACACTTGTCATTTTGGAGTTCGAGTTACATCTTCGTAAACTTATAGAAATCTTAAGATTTTTTGGATTTCTTTCCGAAACGTGTACCGACTGTTTGACATATTACATATAAATAAAAAGTGGCAAATTGTAATTACACATAAATGTACAATTGGCATGAAAACGTATCTTTATCTTTATATCAGTAAAAACTTAGCCGGACAAAAGTTCAACGCGGCCGTACCAGTCGAACCACCCCTGGCTACGCCTTAGCAAAATGATGTACTTTTTGGATTCAAGTTATTCTGCCTTTGCGGCCAGTGCAGGCCAAGATGTGCGGGCCGATCATGGCCTGCATTGTTTGCTATTCGGTCAGTAAATTTTGAGTGAACACCCCTTCTAATAATAAATGACACTGCCCAAACTTTATGACAGACTAGTCCATTTTAGAAATTTAGCAGGGTAAAGGTTAAAACTATATTTAGAACACAGGAAAACCAGCATATTTAAAGAAAATGAAAGTACAATTTGTTATATGCCATTTTTTTTTAGATATCCATTGGGTGACTGACGTAATGAAATTACCGATAGTTATTGTTCTGATTGTCTGTAATCCCGAAACCTAAATGGCCTCAATCACATTTGCTTACTAGTTGTTTTAATGAGTTGACTATTTCCAAAACTGAAATTCCGAACTGCATCATTCACGTATATTTGCTTTAGTGTTGTAAAATCTATATCCGGGATAGCATAAAATAAATTTCAAAATAATTCAAAGACGTTTCTAACTACATTAAAATAACATATATTGTGGTTAAATGTCCAAATAAGTTCCAAACGATTTCAACTCTGAATATATGGCTGTCAGTTACTCTATTATTTTTTACGTTAATGACTTATTTGAGTTGTGCACAACTATTAACACAGCAGACAGCATTAACTATTGTAAGGACTCCTGGTAATATACACTTATTGCATAACTTGCAGGTATACAGTCAAAAGTTTTGCCCGAGGTCTACACTGAAAGATCACAGTTTAGACTATTGACTGGAAAATCATTCAGTAAGTTTTATAACAAGACTTCAGAAAACAAGAGGCCCAAGTGGGCATTAGCCGCTCAACTGAAGCAAAATTTGACCTAATTAGATCTTGCTTGTGACAAAGTATTACATTTAAAATAGAATTTTAAACAAGAGCTGTCCGTAAGACAGCGTGCTCCAATATTCGGCGATTTGACAGTAAAATGATTATATATCTCAATAAGAAACCTCTACTTTAAAAGGAAGATACACTAAGGGGCATAATTCTTTCAAGAACACAAATAAGACTTATTTGGATTGTTACCAGACATGCAGATGACGATGGTAAAGATATATTTTGAGTTTCATGTCATTATCTTATGAAGTACCAAAGTTATGCCCAGAAAACAAAATTTGTCAAAAAATTAAAGTATTAAAAGGGCATAATTTTGTCAAAAATACAAATCAGAGTTATGGGGATTGTTACCACACATGCAGATGATGATGATAAAGATACATCTTAAGTTTCAAATCTTTATCTTATGTTGCAGTAAAGTTATATTCATAGAGCGAAGATTGCCAAAAATCTTTAAGTATGAAAGGGGCATAATTCTGTAAAAAATACAATCAGAGCTATGAGGAATGTAACTACACATGCAGATGATAATAATAAAGAAATATTTTTAATTTCAAGCAACTAAAGATATGTCTATAAACGAAGCTTTTGAAAAAAAATAACATAAAAATAATTCCATGTATAACAATTTTTTGACCTTGACCTTGGGTATAATGGGACCAGCCCCTGCACAGTCTTTGTTTGTATGCTGGACACTGTTAATGTGAAATTACAGTAAAATATAAGTAACAGTAACAAAGATATGACAGAAAATACAAAAGTTGCCGAAAACCTTTAACCTTAAAAATAATCTAAGTATAACACCTTGTTGACCTTGACTTTGGGTATAAGGGCACAGCTGTTTGTATGCTGTGTGCTATGCTATATGTTATGTGAAGTTACAGTAAGATATAAGTAACAGTAACAAAGATATGACAGAAAAACAAAGGCTGTCAAAACATTTAACCTTAAAAATAACCTAAGTATAACTGTAACACCTTGGTGACCTTGTCCTTATGTATACCGGCCCAGCCCCTGCACATATTTTGCTTATATGCTGGACAATGTTTATGTGAAGTTACAGTAAGATATAAGCATGATAAGCAGTAGTAACAAAGATATGATTATACCCTTTTCTAGTATGATGTCAGATGTGAGACACAGCACAAGATCCATTTGAATATATCTTTATTTTGCTGCCAGACCTTACAGTGCTCAGATGTGGAATTGCACACACATCTGTAACAAAAAAAAAAAAAAAAAAAAATGCATCAAATATACATTTAACCTTTAGTTAATACCAAAATGTTAATATTCAGTCAAAACAAATCTACTGTACTCATGACAATAAATGGTAGTTACAGAACTTACACTGAGTTATAGATTTTATCTATCAGCCTGTAATCAAGAGTAAGGCTTTAAAACAGATTTTCATTCCTTTTCACTGAGAGACTTTTTTCTCTTTATTCAATTAGACTTTTCTTCAGATAAAATTACATATTTAAGTATACTTTAAACCTGAGCCAGAGCTAATGTTATAGATGAAATATTTACAAAAACAACCCGTAATTACAATTCTATGACAACTAGTCATAACTATTACTAGTACAGCAATTACTTTAAACACTGGTTATTAATACATGTCACAGGGTTAGAAATAAGTGCAGTCAGACCGGGATTCGAACCCAGAGCCTCGAAATACCCTTCAGATGCTCTACCAACTGAGCTACCCGGCCGCCAACAACCTTTCTTCCCGTTTTAATATTCAAGTCCTATACCATGACATATTTCCCCACCATTTTGAAATTTGTCCTTGAATTTTTTTCAATAGGTACTTAAGTATATATAAACAATTACAGGCATAGGAGACTAGCCAGTTTAATACCATCACCTTCGAAAGCTGGGCGCCAAATATCAAAGGGTGAGAAAAATGTGCAGCCAGACCGGGACTCAAACCCGGGGGCCTCGTAATACTGTTCTGATGATCTACTGACTGAGCTACACGGCCGTCTACATACTTTCTCCCTGTTTTAATATTCAAGTCCTATACCATGACATACAATACCGGAATACGGTCTAGAGTAGAGATCCGGGCTAGTCCAATTTGATGTGATCCTAGGAAATATTGAGATATTTTTTCATAACCTTAGGACAGCCAGCACATATTTATGCAATCTCGCCAGGCATATATATGTTTTTGACAACACAGAAAATGAGTCACTCGACCTTAAGCTATTTCCGGAAGAAAAGAAAATGAAAGTAGAAATGCTAAACTTGAAAACGAAAGCCATATTTGAATCGCAGATAGTCAGGGGTCACGCGTAGGGGTCACCCCGTCTGGACGCTCATGGACTTCTGTTGTTGTTGTTGTTGTTTTTTTTTTGCTATTGGAGAGTCAATTTTCAGCACTTTCTAACAAACTGAAACTGAAAATACCTGGGCTTTAGTACGGCATGTCAGCTTTTCATCTACAAAAAGATATTTGAGCTCAGATAACCACAAATCCCAAATGGGTCCGTCACGGACCAAGGGTACACTGATAATTTTGGAACTTCATCAAATCGCTCAAAAGGTTGTTTTTGATGTTGTCTGAGAGTGTCAGTATATGCCTTGGATGTAAGATATAACCATATTTGAGAACTGCAGACCTAGACATTTCAGAAATATTTTCAAAATTAATTTTGTGTAATAAATGTTGATTCTATGGAAGCGTGAAAGGGTCATCAGACGCTAATATGTTTTATTACGTTAAGGCTGCGGAAAGGATATGGGCAATATCCCCATGATGTGTTTGTAAAATAAACTGCATTTAAGCATATCTGTATTAAACCACATACGCATGTTTAACAGTTTCAAATGCTATAAATATGTCAAAATATAACTTATTCAACTAATAATGTCGAAATTCTTCTCCTTTCTTTTCCGAGATGAAGGTCACGATTGACTGGTTTACAACATGGTCATTCAATTTCATCAGCAGCTTGTTAAAATAAATGATGGAAAAGTACCTGTCAACATCAAAATGCTTCCGGTGAATTGAAAGAAAGGCAGAAAAATGAATTGTCGACTTATTGTTTGGGTATATTATAACCCTAAAGTACGTCACTTGTATAGTTCTTTGAAAACATGTCCCCAAAGGCAAAATTTGCAGCGTTCGAAGTTGAAACTTCACAAATTTATGTGCTGGTGTAATCAAAAATAAACCCCAGATGTGCGTTTAAAGGTGCTGATTTGACTGTGATTTTTTTCTAAACCAGGGCTCCAGATAATTTTTTTGGCCAATGAGTTAATGAGTAAAATGGTAAAATCTGAAATTGACTACAAGTAATTTTACTATTGAAAATTTATAAATGTGAAAAAACCAGAAATCAGTTTTATAACATATTTATTGGGTGTAACACCCATGCATTTGTTTGCAGTTTAGTTTCAATTCATCATTTAAGTTAATTTGCTTCTTTTACCCCCTTAATTGGCTTGCTTTGGCTTCACACTCACTACCGAATAAAATAGAATATTCAATATACCTTTAGCTATGTTTTGGGTATCAGTTTTGTTGGTTTAAAGAATGCATAGAGTGTTTGTTCACTTATACATTCTTCATTGGTCTTAGAAAGAGACATTTTTGTTTATTCCGCACCGGAAGTTGATATTTTAAATCGACACCCCTTTAAAATGCACTACCGTACCATCAATATTAATTCCCAACTATTTGATATACACAGACATTGAGTGTAAAAAATAGTTTAACCTAGGTTTATAGAGTACCATTCAATGCGTGAATATGTTCAATGTGGGAGAATTAATGCTGACTGTGCTCATGTTACATAAAGCATCCGGACGATTCAGATTTTGTTTACGCCAATAAAAAGTCATTGCGTGCGTTTCTGTTATTTCATATAGATCTACGTTTTTATATGCTTAAAAATTATCAGCCATGCGTATATGCATTATTTCAAAGAGTAATTTAAGCTAATTAATACACATCTTATCTGGAGCTCTGTAAACAATTTTACTTACCGAAATATTGATTAAAAGATGTGTAGATATATAAATTTACAAGCGATATACTGATTTATATATGATCTGTTAATTACTGTGTGTGCTCTACTTGGTAAAACAGATTCCCTTGACACTTTAGAGTAATATCTACGCCCCTGTTAGCACTGGTATTACTATTAGGAGGTTAGCATCATGAAAAATGAAATACACACATTGAAAAAATAAAATGAGGTACAGTACCTACCGTAGAACTAGTAAAACCAACATGAATATTTCATATTTTCAACAGCTGATGACAACACCTTCGTTGACAACAAATGGTGTGACACTACTTCCATAAAAACCATCATTCACTATGGAAAATGCATCATTCACTACAGGTTGCTACTCCAGTGCCTATCGTCTTCTCGTTGTTTAATGATGTTGCTAGAATCTTTATATTTCATGATATGAAGGTTGAAACTTCAATAATAATTCAATTTATCTGAAAGGATAAAATTCCAGCCTGCACTTAATTGCAAATCTGAACTTTTACCAAGCACTCTTATGTACCCTTTGCATTGTAATGATTATCGCAAAACACGTTAGCTTTTCGGAGAAGATACTCTCAGAACGTGAACTGTTTGCAGTATTTGCTAAGTTTGTTGTTTGATTTTTAACGTTTCATATGTCCAATCGGGTCTTTCGAAGTATCTGTAAATTGGTTGAGGTATTCGCAATGTAAGAGAAACATAAGTAGCTTATTGATGGTATATCTTTGGAGCGGTACAAGCGGAAGTCTTTCTGCAAACATTTTGAAAATGGAGTATATATAAAGTATTTTTTTCTTGCTCGTATTGAAGATCAAGTTTTAAACTATGTCTTTTTCATTTTCAAATTAATCTGCATCTTAAGATAACAAAACGTGTTTCGTAAAGGAAAATGATAGTTTCAATGTCTGCATCTGGTCTGGCAAATACAATGAAATATGACGAAACACGGATATTGAACTATTTTGAATTTTAGGTACATGTACAATACTTATAATGCTCTGCTCGCTGTTTTACACAGTAGATGTAACTTTATGAAATATACAGGTCCATCGTTAGTATTATGTTTCGATTCGAGAAAATAATAAAAGTAGCTGTTTCAGCCACAACAACGAAAAATGATGACTAATTTATTATTTTGCAATCAGCATACCTATTTTCACTTTTATTTGAGAATAAAGTGTTATTAGACCTAATGTTGTATTCTCTTAATTATTTTCTAATATTTAAATCGTCGTTTGATGAGAAATGATAAAAGATAATAGTTACATTTAATTTTGTCCATATAACGTTACTTTTTTGTGATACATGCAGCAAACTCCATGATTATCAAACCTGAGCACTACTTTATAAAACACTCACAAATTACCAAGCATACTTTTTGTTAACACCCTTGACAGCTGCTTAATTCATCCACCAAGTTGTTGCAAGTTTGTTTAATCTTTAAAATAATAAATGATTCTTATTAGTTTTAATTTCACTTTTTATATCCACATATCAAATAGAAATAAAAAATACTTTTAGAATTAATTCCTTCTATCTGCTTACGTCTATACTCAACGAATTCTTTTCACGAACATAGCAAATTGTCCGAGATTTGCGATTGGTGGAAGTTGGTTTTTGTTCTCTGTAATTCAAAATCACCAAACAAAACACATTGTCTTGTCAATTCATTACAAATTTTCAAACCAACATTAAAACATTTGGTCTTTGCAGAGATAGATGAGAATGAAAATTTATATCTGTTTTAAATAATCTTAAAATACGTCGGGAGAATTCGAAAAATGATGGTTTTGTACTTTAGAACGGACATTTTACTGAATATTACAAAAATGAGCATGCAAATTGCAAAATCCTGTGCATATTTTTCAATCGGTTGAATGCACTTGTGGCGTTTTTCCTCAGTTTGGATAGTTTTACATATTTGTCCAAGATGTGTTTCTTAAAAACTGTTTCTCTTACATTTTCCTATAAACAATATTATATATATAAACTTGACAATGAAAATACTCGGCACAAGATGTAAGTCTATAAATCAAATAAATCAAATGACCTCACATGCCTTTCAACAGTATTTAATTAAAAATTAAAAAAATACAAACTAGTTTCGCCTGTCGGCTCATCAGTGTAGATAAAACTTAACGTGACGTTACTATGGTAATGACGCGACGTCAATATAAAGGGACGTAATTCTGACGTTATGTTCTCAAAGGGACGTAATAAACATTGTTATTTAATTATTCAGAATTTATCTGTTACTGTAGTCTGTTAAGTTTTGGTTTAAAGCATTTTATAAAATAATTTTCTGTCGCTAACCTAGCTGAAGTACTATCTACTTTCAATTTAAAAATATGGGAACATTTGAAACTTTGGATCTTTATTACTGCAAATATCTATATGATTACTTAGTGGAATTTGTCAAGTTGAAGGGTCTCTTATTTGTTGTGCGTGAATAGTTCTTCTTGTTCTTAATTTATCGCCAGTTTGGCCAATATGATATTCTTCACATCCGTTGCAGGTGATTACATACGGTACATTTTTTACATTACAGGACAAATTTTCATTTACGTAAAATGTTTTACTATAATGACAATAGTATAGTTTAAGAAAACTGGGAAACGAAATTACGAGCTTCTGTAAAAAGCTCGAATCATTTCCATTTACATTTGAACACTACCTTTATATTTATATTATTTTCAACTCTCTGACACAGACAAAGTAAGCAAAGATATATTTTGTATTTTTTAAATTGATTTCCTGTTTCAGAATAAAAAAAGTATTATTATTGTATACTGGATTTGTATCGCTTTAGTATTTACTAGAATACAAGAATAATACAAATACAAACACATGGCTTTTATATAGCGCAAGAATATAACAAAATTATATTGTGCTTTACAATTACATAGCACACATTTAAAACATATACATTAAAAATATTAACAGGCTTCTATACAATAATGCATGCACGTGTAAATGGACACACATTAACTGTTTCATTTTTACATCATATGTTGTTTGTGATAGGTCCTGCTAAAATTTAGATGGACTGTTATTTATGCTTTCCACAAAGTACTTGGTTAAATATCTGAGGTCAGTCTGAAAAGCACTAATTGTCGCTTTGTTTATGTAGTGCTTCTGGTTGGTTTGTTTTGATGCAATCAAATTTAAAATACTTAAAGAATGTAGAAAACAGAAAGAAAATCAGCACATAATGTATTAAATAGTATTCTTATATGTTATAGGTTTACTTTTATTTACCGATCGAGTGATGTCAAATTAAATTAAGGTGATGAATGCACCACTCCGCTTGCACTGACGCAGTACATTGCAATTAGACGCACACAAGGTTGCATAATTATGTTGACTGTATGTATAAAGACTCTATGTATGTAGCAAAGTAACAAAAACCAAAGTCCCATAGCTTTGCAGAATATTTATCTAACAGAACGTAATATGCATCATGCACAACAAGGATTGGTACTGATAACTTGTGTGAAGGTTAAATAGATCGTGCGCAAAGGTTTGGGAGATTATGCGCGCACAAGATTGTATGTTTACAGTATATTAACAAAAATACAAAGTCCAATAACTCTGCAGATTATTTTTTTTGGAAACCGTGCACAACTACTGTTGTTACTGATCATGTGTGTGCGTTGGTGCGCGTAAGATTGTGTCTACAGACAGACAGACAGACGGACAGACATACAACCTGAAACAAGTATACCCCATACGCCTATCAACTTCGTTGTTCGAGGGTATGGTTGGCGGGGGATGTACAATAATAAAATAGAATAATACTACATTTCCTAAACGCACCATACACCAAATTGAGAGAATTTGCTTGTCAAAACATTTAATGACAGCAACAAATTCTAATACGCAATGACTAAAATTTAATGTGCAGAATGTTTAGAATTTTTAAGTCACACTAGTGTAAGTAATTCATTCAATACTAATACATAATAATTTAGTCTGTCCACAAATGCTTATAAATTGCGCCTTCAATATCTGAATTTTGTTCTTTTAGTGGATGCACATATGGGTCAAGATAAATAGCTATTGACTGAAGTGAAAAGATTTAACTGACTGGTATTCATAGTAGTGTGTGACGCTTTCTGAAATGTCATTAGGTAATGCCGAGTATCGTTATTGACACAGCCATTAAAAGACTGACATAAATTTGTTTACTTTTATACGAATTAAAGATGTTTATTTATTTGTAAGCAAAAAAAGAGATAATTTTCATTGTTGTATTTAGTATTGTCATTCATTTCCAGAGCAGCTGTGTATAAGATCGTGGCGATTATTTGCTAAAAAGTTTCTAATAAGCCCAAAATTTGTCGGAATTACTAGGAGGTAACTGCTAGTATGCAGATTACTGAATTTTGTTTCAATGTTGAAACCTAAAAATAAAACTCATTCTCACTCAAAGTGGAATATAATGTGCAAGTTTACTTTGCATATATTTCCAATTCAACTTGGTCCTTTAATTACGTTATCATTCTTGTTATATGATGACAGCATCAAATAAACATAATTTCTTATAAGAAAAAATGGCTGAAAATACAATTGGAAAATCATATACATATGACAAAATGTATTAGACTTTAAGTATCATAAACATATGATAAAATGCCTCAGACTTTAAGTAAAGTACCTAACATCTTACAATCTGAAATTGTTCCAGGAAATGAAAGACATTTGTTGCCAGTTTTCAAAAAATGATATGTTTAACACAATTGTTTGAAATCATCGTTGTTGGTGTAATAAAAGAATGTGCCAAATAAAAATTGTTTAAAGATTTAAAACACTTTTACCGAAAATGTATTTTCTGTATTTAGAAACTTTCCTTTGTCTCCATTTGCATTATTAGGATGTAAGAGAAACAATTAAAACAAACCATATGGTAATGAACAGAGTATGAATGTTAGATAAAACTAAGTCTTATTATGTAATTTATAGGTACCTTATTATTGTCGTGCTTTTAAATTAAACTCACGTAATGTAAATAATTTATTTCTTTTTTAACAGATTTAAGGAACGTTTGAAAATAATTTTCATGCTTAATATGTTTGTTCAAAATATTGCATTTATCATATCTTAACTATTAAATTAAATAATAAAAGCACGTTATTTATCCTCCTCAATTTTCTGAGTTTATGGATAAAACTAATAGCATGTACGGTGTATATTTAAAGACAAACGCTTTTATACTGCAGCAATTTTAAAAGCCAAATATATATAGATATACTTTTTAGGATTGAAACAGTGTGTACATTTATTCATATTTACTTACGCTGCTGAAAGAAACTTCACAGAACATTCATTTTAAACGATAAAACGTCCTGTTGCAATCATGACAGAGTATAAAAAGGCAAAACAAATGAAATTTAGAATGTGTGTACCCATTAATTTTGACTATTATTTCTCTAGCGAAAGTCATATAGTATGTGTTTAATCCTAACAGATTGACAAAATTCTGCGGAATTTTATACATTTACTTATTTGTACCTTTCAAGGTTTTAATAAATATACATTTATATCTGCTTTTCGTTGTTGTTTTTTTTTTCTGTCAATTGAATGTCATCTCACATTAATTAAAGCTTTTCTTGCGACGGCGAGCTAGAAAGGGCGTTTCTATTGTTCAAAGCTTAGCAGTTTTGTATGGCAGTTGGCGATCTAAATAAAGAATGCCGAACAGATATGGCCATATATTGGCGCTTGTTTCAGTGCTAGTGGGGGTACCTGACAGTCAACCTATACAGATCTTTGGCTGCTTTAGAAATGGCTTTTGGAGTTTGGCTGGAAGTTATCTCCAACCTACCAAAATCTACGAGACGTATAATACTGTCTTCTAAAATGCCCAGGATTTTCAACACCACAAAACAAACCACACATTTTGAACAGCAGTCAAAATACCATGGTTATTATAGCCCAAGGAACAAAGCAAAAAAAAACTGATCTCAATTACAGTTCATAACACCAACTTAATGTATTGAACTTACAGAAAAAGAGGGAAGGGGAAATTGAACAAATATTAAGTTAATGAACGTAGATCTTATCCTATACACTGGGACCAACTCTTTATATTTCAGTATAGAAATGCATGTGAGTCTTGTATTGCAGATGAAATTTTGGTAGGGGGACAACTTTGTATGGAAAAGTTAACAAGTGTACTAAATTATTAAGTACAATATCAAACTATTATCAGTTCAGGGATGAAGGGAATGTACTTCTATGAATTCACAGCAGTATTCAACACACTCCAGCAAAACTGACCTGTTAAAGTGCCATTATTTTGACACTCTTAAAATGCTAACAGACCTCTAGCATACTTAATTTCTAGGTATGGGTGTACCCCCTCCCACTGTGGAATCTCAGCACATTTAGATTCAGGTGTTAAATTTACCTGTTCTGGCTTGTTTAATTTTTTTACCAAAATCTAGCAGGAAAGATACAGGCGTGTAAGCTTTAGAACCTTCTGACAGCGGACTTGAGTTTTAAAACAGAATTTTACAAAGATGTAGACATTTACCCTTTTGATAAAATGTTTCAGGAACATCTGGTACTAACCATGTGTATAAAACATTACCTTGGGCATGCTACAGCCATTCGTTACCACATTTTATGAGTATACTTCTTCAATATACAACAATCGGTACCCTTAGAACAGCATATGCAATATTTCAAACTACAATATTGGCTATTATCCTCATAGCATTTCGGGCTTTATCTTCGAAACTTCTATGAACACTTGGGTCAGTATCCATCTACTACTACATATGCTTATATATTTGTCAATGTGGGCTATTTGATCTAAAATAAAAACCTTTGAATATGTTCATATCATAGTTTATATAATAACTGAATAATACAAAATAGTATTCATTACTGAAAGTCCATTAAATGAGTTTGACAACGCTTTGAATCGCCAAACTCATTCTCAAAAGCAAGATGTACACATTGTTTTGGGCTCTCCATACTGAACAATATGTCTTATATTCAAATTGTTTAGTGCAAATGGTACAGCTGCTAAACCATCTTGAATCAGTTATAATACTTTAAACAATCAGAATGTGTAATAAGAAATATTGACAAAAACAATGTCCATACCAAGTTTGACATTTCTTCAGGTTTGTAGCATTTTGGAATTTATCACATCATTTCGTATTATCCGGATAACAAGGGTGACAATATCGATATGAGAAGCACGAAATATACATTAGCGTATGTAAGATCATTACGGAAGGAGTGACATGAAAGGCACGTGCAGTTTCCAGTTATAGATGAAAGAATGTGACGATTTGATAAGGGGTATTGTGACTATAATCATTCGTCCTCCATCTCATAATCATGTGGGGAAATTGACAATTACTTGCGGAGAACAGGTTTTTAATGGTACGGAATCCAGGTTAAGTAATTAGTCCGTTACTGTTGAAAAACGTCTTTAAAACGCAAAACAAATTTTTTAAACAAATCGCAATCTACCTACAATAAATTATTAAAAACAATAATAAAATGATGCGTCTTTCGATAGTTTAGATATTCTTTAAACACAAATATAGCTTAGCTATTTTGTTTTCAAAATGGTTATAGAAGCTATAGGGATTTTATCTTTTATTCATAAAATAAATATTTCACACCGAAAATGACATGTCAGTCACATTAATTGACTCAACATACATTTATTTATAAAACTATGTACGGCGATGAAATGGAGTATTTTAAAATTGATGAAACAATTCTGAGTTGTTGACTTACTATTTTTCATACGTCATAAAAAGAAGTATAAAAACACATGTTTATAACTTTATCACAGACATACAGTAAAAGAATAATTGACTAATTATAGGAATAACGCAGTTAAATGGTTTAAAATATTTTAACTCGCGGCTAAAAATATAAAATCTAAATATAGTTTGCAATTAGCAAAGAATGGTACTTTCTGTCGTTTTTGCCAGAAAAAAAAAAACGTTTTACAGGATTTGTTGGGAATCGATCTCGCATACCACTGACACCAGGCATAAAAGTTCATTTCAGGCGTCGTGCGTACCGATTGCGCCACAGGTAATTAAGAGACTTATGCAAACTACGTCATATTTTTTGCATAAAAGAACTGTCTACATTTGTCTACTAGTTGCGGTGTGCATGAGTTATCTTTCTTGTCTCTATAACATTGATGTAAACAATAACAATTTTCTTTTTAAACAACTTTAATTACACTTTATTCTTCCTTTAAAAATGCCGCATAAACAAATTCAACTTGAATATAATCCCGAAAGACAGTTCACGTAGATCTAAAACACGTAACTGATCATTAAAATGTCTAGACCTACTTTAAGTTTCACTTTTGTATTAAACTCGGCTCTAAACATTTAATTTTCTTATAAAAACAACTTTTAGTTATCAGTTTCATGATTAGAACAAAACTCCCGCGTATCTGTTTGATGCTCGGTTGTTTAGAGATGAGCACGTTATCCTGTTTCCTTTAAAGAAAAGTGAGGCTAAAAATTGCGAAAAAGGTGGAAATTCAATATAAGCCGGTGCGGGTGTCAAGCTGATTTCTTCGGAAAATGTATATTTTAGTAACCTTATTTTCTCAGCAAAACTTCAGCTTGACACCAGGTCCGGCTCACAATGAAAATCGAGCATGTAGTGTGTAAATCGCGTGTAAAAACGGTTAAAGTCACGGACCTCGACTATTTTAAAGGTCCGAGTCGTACAAATAACTTGGTTTTGAAGTTTTTAAAAGTCACAGTTTTAACAATTATGATTTTCTTTTTTGTTTTAGACAGTTAAAATTTCAATTATGGAGTTTTCATATTCTAATTATTATTTCGGGGACCATTTCGCATATCTTATCATATCCCGTCCTTCACTAGGAAAATTCTTTCTTGTTTAAAAGCTTTTTTTATCAGTGACAACAAATATAAGACTGGATTAAGACTTGTCATTTTATAGCTGACCACGTAATAGAATAATGACATTTACATATAATGAACTACGAGTTATAAGGCCCAACGAGTTTGCTATATCTAGTTTAACTACTCGAATTAACTTCAACCTAGGACATAAAGAATTGGTTTGCTATACATTATCAAAGTACCTTGCTTGTAAGAAATAAATATTTCCTGGTCAATCGAGTTTGCTATAACCGATGTTCTTTTTGTTCTTAGTGTTACAATAAAGTTCTGGAACCTTCCATGTTACATTGAATAGAGACCTGTTTTGGGGCAGAGCAGACCGTAGATCCTATAGTTATAGATATTATTGAAAATGTTCCTGTATTTCTTAATAAAAAAATATGACAAGTTTGTATACTTAACATTTAAAGAATTTACATTAAAATTGTGGATATAAAAAGCTGTCTTTAAAGAAAGCATTTATAATCTTTTGACACATTTAACTATAGTTTGATTAGTGAATAATTTAGAATTTATACTAAATTGATTTAAATTTGAACAGGACAGGACTTGGACTAGTTTTGAACATCAGATTGGATTTTACAGTTTTTTTTGTTGACATTTTTAAGGTATTTGAATTGTTACTTTTATGAATAAATTTTCTTATTGTTAATAGTTGCTGGTTTGTTTTTCTGTTACTTTAACTTACTGTAACAAGCAGTTGTTACCCTTTGATGGAACACTTAAACCTTTGTGAACAATATACTTACTTACTATGAAACAGTGAAAAAAATCTTTAACTAGTAACCATATTGGAAGCAATTAAAATGAATAAGTTGTTCAAATGCAATGTGAATATGGAGCATATGACCCATAAGCTAAACTACACCTGATCTAAGGTCATTTACAAATTCGTGTTCAGTTGATAATGGAAACATACATATATCATGTGTATAAAATCTTTAAACCAGATTTATAGATACCAAAATCATACAGAAAAATATTTATGAAGCCTGCTCGGCACATTGTGAGTCAACTACATCTTTTCAATGGTTCATTTGAAGTGCAATATTTTTTACACTTACACTAGCATCTTACTGTATTTTTTGTAGTGTTATAATACGTGAAAAGAACGGTCAAACAATAACAAGTGTTCACTGTGCTTTTCCCTCTCTTATACGCGTGTGTGTATCATTTCAACGGTTCGTTTGAATTGCACTTATTTTTTAATTTTAACTGTCATCTTATTGCAAAAAAGATGCTACCTTTACTGTTACATTACTGCATATTTAAGATGCTACAAGGATAAAAAATTAACCTAAATCAATATTTGTTTTTGTACCTATTTCAAGGATACAAGTAAAACTGTTACGTTATCTTGTTTTAACAGTGAACAACAGTTCATTCAAACTGCCACTTCTTTTAAACTTGTATTTGCATGTTATTGTAAATATAAGAAAGCTACAATAAGTATATAGACCGTATGTTACTATACGTTTAAAATGCTATAATAAGTATATAGAACAGTCATACATTAGCATTAGTTCACACCATTTTTCACTAAAACATGTAAGATTGCCAAGTTATCTTCTTCTAAAGAGATCACATTGTAATTGACAACCAGGTCATTTCAATAGTTCATATGTAAAAAGTCACCTTTAAAAGCACAAAAATCGACATTTTATGGCTACTTTCAGCTTATTTGATTGTTGATGGTAAAGTAAATGTACTGCATCGATCATGTAAAGGAGATAGAAAAAAACTCATTATGCTTATTGCACTAACTAGTGCACTTAAATTGTCAATTTATACCATTTTACATTGGAGATTATCACTTTTAAGGCTCCTTTTATTTTTTTTATTTAAAGAAATAAACAAAAAGATAAAAAAAGTCACAAAAACAAGAGTGAACTGCTTGTTAAGGTTCATGTGTAGTGCCTTTTCTATATTTATACTAGTCTGTTGCAGCTAAGCAAGGCTTAATTTTGAATACAAGTACCTAGATCTACTTAATAATTTTGCAAAATGGTTGTACAGTAATGCTATGTTACATGTCTGCCTAGTGATGATTTTATAAAATATATTCTCTGTATCAGTGGTCCAGAAATGCTAGGTTACATGTTTGCCTGTTGATAATTTTATACACGAAAATATATTCTCTCTGTTCCAGTGGTCCAGTAATGCTTTGTAACATGTCTGCCTAGTGATGATTTTATACATAAAAATATATTCTCTCTGTATCAGTGGTCCTGTAATGCTTGGTTACATGTCTGCCTAGTGATGATTTTATATATAAAAATATATTCTATCTGTACCAGTGGTCCTGTAATGCGTATAATGTAACATGTCTGCCTATTGATGATTTTTTATATAAAGATATATTCTCTCAGTACCAGTGGTCTAGTGATGCTATATGACATGTCTGCCTACTGATGATTTTATATATAAAAGTATATTCTCTCGGTATCAGTAGTCCAGTAATACTATGTTACATGTCTGCCTACTGATGATTTTATATATAAAAATATATTCTTAGTTTCTGTATCAGTGGACCAGTAATGCTATACATGTCTGCCTACTGATGATTTATACATAAAAATAGATTCCCTCTCTGTTATTGGTTCATTAATGCTATTTCATGTCTGCCTATTGATGATTTTATATATGAAAACATTTTCCCTCAGTAATGCTATTATGCCTATTTATGATTTTAATTTATATATGAAAATATATTCCCTCTCTGTAATTGGTCCTATTTCATGTCCGCATTATAATGGCTTTATATTGTATAAATACTGCATTCCTGATAAACATGAAAAATGTTCATTTCAAGATATATGAATGGCGACCGAGGCGGGAGCCGAGATCTTCATTCATATTTCTTAGGGGTTAGTCTTAACTACAGAAATGTTCGAAATTGTTGGGAATTTGATGTAAGACTTTTATAAAGCAATTTGTTGATTCAGCCGAGATGTTCAAAAATTGATAAACTCCTAGTTAAGTATTTTTATGCGCATATTTAACTACTGCGCCAAATCAAAACCGAGAGTGGTCATATTCTAATAGCAATGATAATCGTTTTTTATTTCTGAACAAATCATATAAGTTTGAGCGGTAACATAATTTACTATCCAATATTCGAGCATAAACCAAAATAAAAAAACAACAGACTTTGAGTCTTGTCTTGTTACCTTTAAAGAAGTCTGGCATTACAATTAAGCCGTGTAACTTCCGTACCAGTTTGATCAACTTTAGTGTGTGTGTTTCTTAGCATTTAGTATGAAAAAACACTGTGTGCTTTTTACCGTTTACTATTTTAATACAGTATTGATTTCGCACATTTATAAGTTGGACATTATTGCAACAGAAAGTCGGATATTGTGGTCTTTATCTTATATTCAACGGAGTAAAATCGAGTGACTGAATTTTAAAAATAGTTATGAGCACCAATGGCTTTATGTGATATGTCGGAACTAAAACGGATCCTTTTGGTTTGTATTTCTTTGTTGCATTAGATTTTATTAAGTTTCAGAAACTAATTATCGCTCTTTCCAATCTTGATTTACCTGATATTCTTATTGATATCTACTTTAAAAGACTTCAAAGCTAAACCATAACACACATGGATGTAAACCCAGAGCTTAACCAAGCACAAATCAAGATAAAGTGATACAAATTCCTTCATTATGTCGATCTTTTAATTACATGCTTTAAAGTACAACAGTCTACAATATAAGAATTTACAATGTTTAAATGTTTCGAAATAGAAAATTTGGAAACTTCTCAATCCGCTCGACAAAAATTATAATTTTGCGGGCTCGGTGTCAATTATTTTTCTTAATTCAAATATATATACCCTGGTAGTACATACACATAATATATATATTGCAAAATTAATAATTTCATCATCATATAACAGATTCATGTCCATACTTGTACAATATAAAATGAATGTTTCTAAAGAGTTTTCTATGAAAAAGCTGATTGACCTGATATCTAATTGATTGATTACATGAAGTTAAGTAAATTACATGAGTGCGTAATGTTCATGTAATTGTTACGTGTTTTTCCACTGGGGAAATCTATACCCATACAATCAATATTTTATGGAAAACCTACTTTTTAATGTAACACTGTCAACAGCTTTTGTATGTTTCAATTATTTTCAGAAGAAAAATAAAGAACAACATTTATAGTATTTGTTTTATGGAAACATTAAGATCAATGTCAACTTGGTACAATATGTAGTTTATATATTATAAACGGATAGAATATGGCAAAACTACATGTGTTCATGAATTCAGCTGAACACATGCCTTTATATTTGTTTAAACTGTATTTATATTCATGGGTTTCGAAGGTATGAAGACAGTAATACGAAATAAGATATTATAACAGTTCGAAACCCAGCCCTTTTAGTTAATATTGAACTGTTTTGATTAGAGTCTACTTGAAAACTTAATAAGCAAACTGCGAATTCTTCGAATTGCATACTTGATAAAACTCTTACCATATACTATCAGATTCTTGAACGCTGTAAATATTCACTTTGTATTGACATTTTTATAATTCCAACATCAAATGTGTAATAACGTATATTTTAAATTACATTAAATTATATGGCATTACTGATAGGGAGACTTGAATTCTATTAAATTTCAGACCACAAATGAGTTCCAAGGATTAATTATCTTCTTTTTGACCTGACTATCTCCTTCACGACAGAGCTGTCTCTCATAATAAAAGGTGAATACTGTAACAGCAACATGAAATTTAGAATGAACATTCCCGAAATCTATACACACCATGCAAACTAATTCACTTCAAGAACATGGTAGTGTGAATGCAAATTTTATGTGCAGTTTGTATAACATTTACTAACATGCAAGGACCTGTAGACGTTATTAAATTTAAGCAGAAAGAACAAAGAACCTTCAAGTTCCTGTATCTCCTGAAATTTCATTAAACAGTAAATGTATTCAGGTCGTTTACCACTATTGTCTTTGTCTTGAAACCAGAAACTATCGCAATATTAATCTAAAACATAACCTTATCAATAAACCAATTACAGTACAATTGCGATCTTACGAAAAGGCAAGGGACCGGCTGTTTTTCGTAATATCGCATTTTCGTTTAAGCGCAGCATAGGAAATTTCGCTATACAGCACCTTAATACCCGTGATATTTAAACATTTGATAATCGTATTGGAGTACATGTATGCCAACTATATATGTACATCTGGGTTTACTACAAATCTTATTCGAATCTGAACTTAGATGGTATCTGGAATGTAAAAAGAGTTGGGTTTTTTTCTCACTTTTTATTCACTATACATAAAAAACTTACATGGTACATTGTTGCACGATAACAAAAATCGCATTTGCTTAATCCGATTCAGCTACCCTTCACTGAATTGTTCGGAATAATAAAACGACAATTACAGACGGTCAAGACTTAAATATTTCTATCTTCTTTACGCAATGATTATTTGAGAGGTATATATATCGAAGCAAGTGTGACTGATATGCAATCAGATCTAATAGTTATAGGAGAAAAAAATAACCACTAACTGTCAAAACTAACCAATTTATTTGTTAAAACAAATACAATTTGCCGCAATTTGTGTTAACTATTTTTATTCGCGTGACGTCACAATGGCGTCTCTCTATCCGGCTCGCGCGATTTGTAGTTATATGTGAAATGGATTAGAAACTTAAGAGTTTCAGTAAGTCCAGTAGGCGCCGCAAGTCTAGGTTGCGCAGCGGGTTCAATAAGAAGAACAGATAAAGTAGGCGCAGCAAGTCCAGGTTGCGCAGCGAGTCCAATAAGAAGAACAGATCAAATAGGCGCGGCAAGTTCAGGTTGCGCAGCAAGTCCAATAAGAAGAGCAGATCCAATAGGCGCGGCAAGTTCCAGGTTGCACAGCGAGTCCAATAAGAAGAGTAAGTCCAGGTTGCACAGCAAGTCCAGTAAGAGAAGCCAGTCCAGTAACCGCAGCAAGTCCAGGTTGTGCAGCAAGTCAAGGTTGCGCAACAAGTCCAGTAAGAGGAGTAAGTCCTGTTAGCGGAACAAGTCGAGGTTGCAGCCAGTTTAAGTTCAGGAGCAAGTGCAGAAAAGGCAGCATGACCTAGTTGCTCAGCAAGTCCAAGTTGTGCAACAATTCCAGTAAGAGGAGCAAGTCCAGGTTGCGCAGCAAGTCCAGTAAGTGCAGTAAGTCCAAGTTGCACAGCAAGTCAAAGTTGTGCAGCAAGTCCAATAAGAAGAGCAAGTCTAGTAAGCGCAGCAAGTCAAAGTAGCGCAGCAAGTCCAAGTTACACAGCAAATCTTTGGAGTGCAGCAAGTCCAGGTTGGGAAGTATCTCTAGTGAGGGCAGCAACTATTATAAGTGCAGCAAGTCGAGTTACCACAGAAGATCCAGGAACCAATTATTACAGAAGTACTTTGCTTTGAGGATACCTAATATATTGTCACCTATTATAGTAAACCCACAAATCTTGACATAACTTGTATCATAGTGTACAGGGTATGTGTTTCGAATTTACGTTTTTATTACTGTTTACGTCCAGCTAATTGATAGCGACACTTTCCACTCTAAAGGGTTTTTCACGCCGTTATGTAAAGTGTGAAAACTTAGACGATAGAAGTATTCGTAAAATCGCAACTAAAACAAGCGGAAAATAGGCTTTAAGGGCATAACAATACATTCGTAAGAGTGCATTTTTCGTAAAATTGCATTGTCGTAAAACCGCGACTGTGTAACTTAGAGAGAAGGAAGGAAGGAAAGCAATACTACCCCTTATCATAGTATATCGGTATTTCGTTTAATGGCGATTCGCGAATGCACTGTAAATCATTATCAAATATTATAAGAGGTGCGTTTTCCTTCGCCAGTTGTAAAGTTGACCTATTTAAAGACCTAACTGGCACCCATAGGACATTTTCTGCAGTCTCACCTTTGAACCTTACGGTAGCTGTCACCCATAGCATCATCTGTAAGAATTATGTCACTTATATTTACATTAACAACTAACCTATAAGGTTGTTTCTTGCTTCCTTGTTGATTTTCTGACTGGGACTGTGGGTAATGTGATTAGTTCGGTATTCAGCTGACCTTTATTTTGCAAATTAAAACCCTTCTTGTCCATGTTTTCATAGGTTGCAACTTTTGAAAGAAATGAAAAAATATGGGATTAAGCTGTTAAACAGGAGTCTTCTGTAACTGCTGATTTTCGATGTATCGTAAATTGACAAGATGTGGGTTGGGCATTCGATACATATTGTCCTTAGTAACGATTTTGAAATTTCTAACCAGTTCCTTTTGTTTGTGATTCAAGGGAAACATAATTTCATGGCGTTCATTTTTTTTTTTTTTTTGGATGTGGTTTACTTCTGTTCTGATGATGTCAAGTTTTAAACTTGCTTCTGAACATATGTTTTAGCGATAGGAAATAAGCGCTTCCGCATAATCGGTATGTGTCGCACACTAAACTGTTTATGTATGCACCGCTTAGCAAGATCGATGTGTTCCGGCATAGAAACACAGTTCGACAGGTAAGTTTTATTTCTCAAAATATTCTATCAAGACGTTAAGTACTATTTGTCAACGTATTAACACGTGTTCTGTCCAAACTTATGATATTAAAGATTCAATTAAACTAGGATTTTTTTGGCGAAGCCATTTTAAATCATTGCTTTTAAAGGAGTGTATTTCTGTTAATATTCCATATTCATAACTTGTAATAACACGAGTCTTCAAAATGTACATATTTAAGTGGGTTTCATTAGTGACCCATTGGTGCATGGATGCTAAATATACTGTTGATGGCAGTTGATACATGGGAATTGTCAAGTTATGTATGGTTTGTTTGAGGTTAGCAAAAGAATTAAAATGTTAATTTGACAGACGACAACAGCAACAACTTGTTATTGCTTGTTTCAACAATATCTAGAAAATAGAATCATAGAATCAGATTGATTTTTGTTCAATAAATTCAACTTATGCATATTATTGTCCCCTAAATAGGTGATTTTGACGTTATGTTTTAATTGAAATCTGGTTTATGGTACTAGACGAGGGTACTACAGTTTTCCCTAACTATACTTTCGGATAAATTTTATTTCGGATGTAATATTTGAGTACTGCAGCATTAAATGTACTTCCTATGTTTAAGGAAATGATTCATAAATTTGTTTATAAGTTATACATTCAAATAATTTATGTGTCATCAAATAAAAATAGAACTGTATTTGGTACGATATACATGGCTCGGCAGCCCTAAAAAGTGAAATACGGCCAGGCAAAAAATCAAACTAAGTCGCATATCGGGCAGTGAAATATATGAAAGACCCCAAGACATACTTCTCAGAAAATCATGCACTAGTGGTTTTGTTGCTATACTGCATTGCAGAAACACAAAGATTGGTTCTGACTAGAAACAATATAGTCGAAGTTGCCCTATAAGAAAGTGCTGCACAAAGTTAATGTCAAGCCTTGATACAAAATTGAGTATTTCATGTGTTAACTTTTATTTCTATTGTATTTAATATATTTCCGAAATTGTGTGTTGGCACCTCGAAGGACTGAAAGTAGTCTTCTTGTATCGGATGAATACTCTTCCGCTGGATAAATACGTAAGAAAATATCATAATGTTTAAAGCAAATGATTTATGCAATTAAAGGAACTTTTAAATTTATACTAATTTATATTAATTCATACTAATTTATAGCATTTAAAAATGACTGTCTCCTTTTTAAAACGAAATCTTATTTATATTCTTATAAATTTTGAGACTGATTGTTACTGTTAACTAAAAAAATAACATAAGAGATTATTTTTAATATTTGACATGTGCGTTTGATCTCCTTTCAAACTGTTTTTTTTTTTTTTGTTGCTAACTTGAATATGGACATTTTCTTACAGAGCTGAATAAACTCAAGGACAGGTAATTTTAGATTCAGGTAAAGAATCTTGAACAGCTGAGGGTGTTGTATACACAACCTAGATAGTGGACAACTGATGTTGTGGTGTGCAGGGCTGGTGTGATGGTTTGAAGTAGCAAAGGTATAACGCTTATACTTCATTTTAGTTTGGCTGTACAAAGAGCCTTTATTCTCATCCTAAAGTCAACAACTCTTAAATCAAATGAAAATTACTCTTGAGTTCAGGGCAAGTCACCCAAGTCATTTGACTAAGTCATAATACTTATTCGAAAATTAAATAAAACACGACACAGGGATAAGCAATGACTTTAAACTGAAACAACAGTGTTAGAAATTTGTATCTGATGTCTCTCATCTGATTAAAACAAGGAAGAATATCCAACAGGGAAAGCCACGTTTCAAAAACGCAGCCTCCTCAAAGGCACACACGAACAACACTCGCACACACACACAAGGACAAAACAAACAAATACAGGAACACAGTGGGGCACCGCCTTGGAACGGTCAGTGGCAAAACCACCACTGGGGAGCTTTAACTGGTTTATAGTGCACCTTATCTCACTCTTCACCCCCCCCCCCCCCCCCCCCCACCCACCCCACACACACACCAAACATGTTACAAAGTCACAAAAGAGTGTAAATAATAGTTATCCACGCCAGGTGAAACCATAACATACGTAATGACAACACAAAGCATGTAATGTAAAGCACAAACATGCTCTTGTATATATATGCTATGTATATATAAATGCAATCATGAAGAACCTAAAACGCATGTACTCAATGCTTTTGCAGAAGACAGAGCAACAAAGGAAACACCCTTAAGGGTCCGACAAAACAGGCCAAAAGACGGAAATCATCAATGCTCAGTCCTGGTGGGATTTAAGAACTACTGATCATGAAGTCCTGATAAGACTGATAACAAGTGGGCTCTCAAGGCTCTATACAGCTCACCTAAAGAAAGTAGGTCCGAAGGTCTCATTCATGGTCATGGAAGTCAGTATTAAGATCGGAATGAAAAACTGTACCTTTCATCTAAATTTCAAGGTTGTATCTTAAAAAATGTAGGTCAGTAGGTCACACTCCATATGACCCAGCTTCTAACTGGACCTAAAGAACATCAAGGTTAACAACAAAGTTTCATGAAGATACAGTCATTAAATTGACCTCTAGAGCGTTAACAAGCTTTTCCTTTGATTTGACCTGGTGTCCTAGCTTTTGTCCCTACTTAACCCAGATTTGACATTGACCTGAAAATTATCAAGGTTAACATTCCGACAAAGTGTCATTAAATCTGTTGTTTTACTGCCTTGATTGTACAAGTACATATTAAGCAATGTTGCACTTTTCTACCATGTAATAATACATACCCTTTGTTTAGACAATTGCAGTATCCTATTTTATTTTACAAAAAAAGTTAAAGCATTATAGAAATTAAGAAACAAACAAATATATTTCAATTGCATTTGTAAGAAATGTAACCAATATTGATGCGTATGCCGGATAATATGTACTTGTAGTATGTTTTATCTATAATTCATAACATACATCATTAATTGCCCTGCCTTCTGAGTTCTTTGTATGACAGAATAATTATGCTGAATTCTTTATATACACACTATATTCACACCAGCATTTGTAAAAGTTGTGGCGCTTTCACACTAGCGATGGCGTTTAACAGTAGTGGTGGCGCTGTGGCGGATGGTTAGCGTTAGAACGTCTGACTACAAGAAAGTAGATTTATTCTTGAGAAATAAGGTATGATTACAGGGATTGTCATTTACCTTTTTGAAATTAATGTCTTAAAGTTGTTTTAGAATTAAGCGAAGCATGTGTGTGAATAGCGACTGAACGACTAATTTTTTCAATCACTTTATAAAACTTTTATATATTCAAATATCATGCAGTCACTGTATATCCTTTGCAGATGGGAGTCTCAAGCGATAAGAGAAAAGTAGACCTCTCTTAACAAGATAAAAGAAGAACAATACCCTGCCAAACTTTTTTCTCCGAGGGATTAAATCAAGTGAACACAGTCACACCACTGAACGCAAGTTCTACAACAAGAACAAAAACTTCTCCAAAATTAAGTCACTCAAAAATGGCTTCATTTGTTCGCCGATAAAAGGGGTAAAAAACTGAAATCACATTCCAAATAAAATAAATTTTTTGATAAGTCAGTCACTTTCAAATCAAGAAACAGATATGAGACGATTCCAACCATGACAATGAATATGGAGTGGTACTTGAAAATACTCGGGAAATGGAGGAATGCCACACCTAATTGTATTAATATGCACCTAATTGCATGAACATGGTGCACGTGTCATTAATTAGAAAGATAAGTCAATTGATTCTTTTCTCTTTAATAGATGTTCTGGAAATATTTGAAATAGAAAAAATAGTATAAAAATTGAGTTCCTCTCATTTCAGACTATGTTGTTTCAAGAAGTATTTAATGATTTAATGCTGATAGATATGTATCACGAGAAATTTCCAGTGAAGGAAAATGGCCATGGGAAATATTTTATGGTGGACACTTTCATTTAGGAAATGTTTAGCAATAAACAGTTGTCTTTTCTGTGTGTTTATTATATTCTATTGATTGGAGATGTTTTGGTTGTTCGAGAAATAAAGCTGTTCAATTTGTTTAGATATTAAACAAGGTAGATGTTTACGTTGGTGGCCACAAGCATTCTATAGTCACAGCGCCACCGCTTCTGTTTAGGTCAGATACTGCTATTAATTTTTCCATAGGCTTACATTGTAAGAAATGACTCTGTAGGACCCCCTCAAAACTTTTGTTGACACATGAGGTGCCATTTACCCTGTCAAATAGCCTTCCAGACACAAAATATAACATTTTTACATGGGGATGCGGGATCCATTTTTTTTCTATTTCCATTCAAAGACAAAGACAACCACCCTCAACTGTGCATGGAATTTAGTGGTGAATTCCAACTAGTTCTTATTTCA
This sequence comes from Mercenaria mercenaria, assembly GCF_021730395.1. Classification (NCBI taxonomy): domain Eukaryota; kingdom Metazoa; phylum Mollusca; class Bivalvia; order Venerida; family Veneridae; genus Mercenaria; species Mercenaria mercenaria. The sequence goes on from NC_069364.1 coordinate 44,978,411, forward strand.
CTAAATTGCTAATTTCAAAGTTAAATATATATAAAAATGCATAGAAAACATTACATTCCCAAATTATATGGATATTTTCATGATTCAAAGCAACACATTTTTAACCAATCAGCTGTAGTCTCATTGAATGCTACGGGTTTCCCTGCACATTTTTCAACCAACATTTGACCTTTTGCTCCATCACTGATGCAATAGCGCCACCAAAAATACTAGCATTTTTTTTTTAAGGGAGATTTCGATACTGCTAATGATTTTCTTTGTAGATATCGCACATATTTAGACCATTGCATGCATGATAATATTCTCATAGTGTGTCTATGCATCAAATTACAGATCGAATACAAACATGTATCAAAAAGTACAATTTCGCGAATCAGGAGACAAGCTCTTTACCATAGATTTTAAAATATTTTATTGAAATTACAGTTATCCTGTGGTAAAAGTGTTCTTACATTGAACTTCATTCTCCGATATTTAAGATAAATTTCCTCAGTAGAAATATAGGACAGAATGTAAATATTTACAATTTGAAACTGGTGATGGCTGCGCCACGGAAATGTCGACAGCTATTTTTTACCAGAATTTTTTGGTGGTGGCTCTAGGGTTTAGTAGCCGTGCCAAAACACAATCCGCAGGAGTCTATTTACCTCACTGGAAATTTTATGTCTTAGAAATGCATATTTATGTTGTGCGAATTTACATTGATCTGGTGACAATTTCAAAGCTGCATATAAGAGTCTTGAAAATATTTCCTTGATGTTTTTCAAATGTTAATCAAATGTTGCATATATTATTTCAACGTCGTCCAGGTAACAAAGCGTAGTTTTATACTGTAATCCATATTATGCTTTGTCCATTTGTTGTTGGAAACTGCTTGGACTGGTTTCATACGCTGAGGTGTGCGCAGAAATTTACCCAAAACATGACTTTAAATGCAGTGTATTTGGAAGAATCTGAACAATTTTCATTTTAAAAATCCTGATCTGAGATCAATATTTATAACAGATATTTTTGTGTTATATTCGTAATCGATTCAGTTAATTCCTTTACATCCAGAATGGAATAAAAGGAAAACTGTGTTTGCGTTTCAGCTATATTGAATACGGACAGAAACAATACATTGACAAACTTACTTTCTTTGAAACATTTTCAACAGTTTTATTTCATTCGTTTCGTTTTGACACTTAAACAACGGGACTGGTCATTGTAACATCTTTCTTTTCAGATAATGGTGCTTTTTACTCAACAGTTCATCAAGCTGATCCCGTAACACTTCTTTTCTCTCAGAACTTTATACAGTCTTTGATGTTCTAATTTTTTTATCTGGTTTTAAATGAATATCATGTTTAACAAGTGAAGATAAGTCTAAGATAAATTTTCATCTGTCAAAAATGTAGTTGTGTTCAAAAAGGCAATATAAGAGCTACGTTTGCTGCTTCTTAGTTAAATTTTAAAATCAAAATGTTACAGAAATGAAAACATTCTGTCTGTTTCAGAAATTGAACTCACTATCCTGTATACGTACCTATTTTCACTGTGACCTAAACTGATATTCACATAATTACACTGTAGGTAAATATCGTAAACAGATTGCCGCTGACACACATACATGAATTCTATAATTTCCATCAATGTGCTGAAGAAAACCCTAGTAGTTTATTTCTGGGAATAACAATAGTCTTATCTGATAGATTTAATATTTTTGCAGGCACCTTGCGATTATGTGGAACAGTAACAGAACACCTAGCTACTAATATGTTTTACTAATTACATAAATTTCATTTGAACATATATCAATCAAACCTTCAGTGTTTCTCTTGGAAAATTACCATAAACAATAAACAATTGGGCGGAATACTTACATGCTCTTAAGCATATAATTTAGAACTACTCAGTGTCAATAAAACACCACTAAAATCTAAAACTATAGCATTTGATTTGATTAATGTTGTTTCTAATATTAATTGATGGAACGTGGCTTACAATACATGCACCTCGACTTCCTTTAGTGTTCCTTTCAAACAACATGTAATTGTTGAAATTCGTGCAATATATACAGTCTGGTTGTTCGCAAAAGTATTTTTATCATCGTCAATATTAGATATATTGTTTTTGGTCTTTGTTTGTAATGAATCAAATAAAGAAAGTGCCATAATGTTATCTGAACTACCAGTATCTATCAGTATCATCACTATAGCATATGAGAAACAAAGGTTTACCTTTTTATCCACCCCTTAAAGTAATGTAAAAATGGACATTTTTTTGGACTTTTAAAGCAACCCGTCTGCTATAATTTTACGCTACTGTTTCTTTTTGCCATGGGTCCTCTTTCCGATGTAAGCTCTCAGGGTATATTTGTGGTGCTTTTTAATTCGTGAAATATGCCATTATCTTTTAGTTTTCCTTTTGTAGATTACATCACAGTGATGTATAAAAAATGCATCAGGTTAAAGCGACTAACTCACAAATCGTTGTGTGAGATCTTAAAATATCCATTTTTTCTTATATCTCCCCTTATGTCGCATATTTGAAGTTGTAAATGTATTCTTCATCGAATTCTTTTGAAAATCGTTTTTTGTAATGAATTTAAAATGAAAGCATTCTCTTACATATAAGGGTTTCCCCGTTAATAAAAACGGGATTCCGTTCAGCGAGCACCTTTCAAACATTACCTGTTAGCAGAAAAAAATAGTTATGTAATGTGGCAAAATAAAAGCGTAATGCAGCAAAATGGGGCAAAATGGGCGTAACGTATAAAAGAGCTAAATTATGTGCGCAATGACATTTTTTGTTGCTTATAAAACAATTTCTCATGAACTGTGATAATCATTATTTAAAGGTCCGCTACTAACATCTGAACGAGAATTATATGAAAACCAGTGTTTGTAGCTGAGACTTCCTATTTACTGAACATATGACCCACTGCATCGGATCTGACCAAGTAGTCATGAATATGTTCAAGAACCAACAAATAAACAAAAAGACTGCCAATTTCAAACCGAAAGTATGTTTTCCGACTGCTAACAAACACGTCGCGCATCTTCGGATTTTTTTTCGGAAGAATCCGAAACGAGACTATAATTTATATGCCCCATGTGGTTCTGTGACGATCTTTGTATGAAAAGAATTGGAACCACTGCCTTACCCTTGCATGATCATAAGAGGATCTTAACACCTGGTTTTGCAATAACTCTGTGATTCCAGCAGGTATACAAATTTTGATTCCATACCTCATGTTTTTATTTCGATGTAAATGATGTGGAACCAAATCCTGTTTGGCGCCGATTACCCTTTACTGTGTTTGTACGCCATAAAACCCAAATAAATAAATATAATTTATAAATAGATGCAACATGATTATATGTCAAAACGATAACGTGATTTTTACAAACTTAGCATAGGAAATTCACCATACTTGTAACTCACAAAAAAATCATTCTTATGATACAGGTAATATACAGCTATACCTTTAAATTATAGTAAAACACATTATCTAGGTAGCATTAAAAGCTATGTAATGATACCCTGTACAGTTATCTAAGCTTACCTACCGGCTTCTTTGTTCCGATGAGGTCTTTAAACACCCTATAGACCGCTTATGAGGTCTAGAAGATTTTCCAGACCTGTTCTATTTCTACTGTCTACACAAAAATCTTAAAGGTGCAAGATAAGGACAAATGAATAGACATAAATCTTAAAACAAGACTACTACAGTACATATTTTGAAATACACTGCTAAACATTACGATAGCCGTTCAATATTCCCTTGATATCAACGCATGTACAGAGAAACAAATGATGTTTCTGTATTTTCTTAGACTGACTATGTCTCCGTAAATATAGTATCAATTGTTTAAAAAAGTACGTTTTAAGTGAAAATATTCAGACCAGTTTTACATATCTTGAAAACTGATCTAAACATGACTTTACTGTAAAATTTTAACATTCAATTCTTAGCAGGTCTTGATATTTGTCTGAAAGTTAATACGGGCATACTCTTCCGTCAGAGTGGAGAATGCTACATGAACGGGACATTTTATTTTACAAAGAAAAATATTGACAATAATATAATTGCAAAAAATACAAACTACACAAATTTCCTCTAAGTTAATTCGTAGTCTGCTAATGGAAACTATGACGATTTTCTGTACAATTAACATGGAACATAAGTAACGAAGTTGTATTTTTGAAAATAACCCGGTTAAATTATCGTCGTTAATTCATATCGATCTAACAGTTGACATTTTTATGCCTTTAAATATTAATAGATATTTTGCACTGTACAAGGTTTCTGTGATTCTATTCTTGTGTTGACATACACAAGTACATGACAACTTCTTCACGTGAATCAGATGTGGAGAACAAAAACGACATTAATCTATATAATATTTATTCAAATCGTTGCCATGTCAATTAAAACATAAGCCTCGAACTACAAACCTTAATTAGTTGTACTCATTAGTTTCACTGTCAAGAAAACTGGAGATTTTTATATCTTCTCGTGTCCGCGCAGCTTTTAGCACATTTCGTTGTGTCTTCTTGACGTGTGCCAGATCAGGGTATATTATGATACGCATTTCTTGTGATAATGTAACGATCAATCTATATCAATACTTTTTTATACGGCAATGTATATTCAAGTGTCAAATTAAAGAGCTAAATAAACTAATTTTTTTTAATAATTGTGAAAAAAAAAAAAGAAAAAAAAAACAAACAAAAAAACATAAAGTACCTTTCGCGTCAAATTCTGACTAATTCACCCTTGTTATCCGGATAATACGAATGATGTGATAAATTCCAAAATGCTACAAACCTGAAGAAATGTCAAACTTGGTATGGACATTGTTTTTGTCAATATTTTTCATTACTCATTCGAATTGTTTAAAGTATTATAACTGATTCAACATGGTTTTAGAAGCTGTACCATTTGCACTAAGCAATTTAAATATAGGACATATTGTTGAGTATGGAGATCCCCAAACAATGTGTACATCTTGCTTTTGAGAATGAGTTTGGCAATTCAAAGCGTTGTCAAACTCATTTAATGGACTTTCGGTAACGAATATTATTTTGTATTATTCAGTTAATATATAAACTACGATATAAACATGTTCAAAGGTTTTTATTTTAGATCAAATAGCCCACATTGACAAATATATAAGCATATGTAGTAGTAGATGGATACTGACCCAAGTGTTCATAGAAATTTCGAAGATAAAGCCCGAAATGCTATGAGGATAATAGCCAATATTGTATTTTGAAATTTGGCATATACTGTTCTAAAGGTACCGATTGTTGTATATTGAAGAAGTATACTCATAAAATGTGGTAACGAATGGCTGTAGCATGCCCAAGGTAATGTTTTATACACATGGTTAGTACCAGATGTTCCTGAAACATTTTATCAAAAGGGTAAATGTCTACATCTTTGTAAAATTCTGTTTTAAAACTCAAGTCCGCTGTCAGAAGGTTCTAAAACTTACACGCCTGTATCTTTTCTCCCACATTTTAGTAAAAAAATTAAACAAGCCAGAACAGGAAAATTTAACACCTGAATCTAAATGTGTTGAGATTCCACAGTGGGAGGGGGTACACCCATATCTAGAAATTAAGTATGCTAGAGGTCTGTTAGCATTTTAAGAGTGTGAAAATAATGCCACTTTAACAGGTCAGTTTTGCTGGAGTGTATTGAATACTGCTGTGAATTAATAGAAGTACATTCCCTTCATCCCTGAACTGATAATAGTTTGATATTGTACTTAATAATTTAGTACACTTGTTAACTTTTCCATACAAAGTTGTCCCCCTACCAAAATTTCATCTGCAATACAAGACTCAAATGCATTTCTGTACTGAAATATAAAGAGTTGGTCCCAGTGTATAGGATAAGATCTACGTTCATTAACTTAATATTTGTTCACTTTCCCCTTCCCTCTTTTTCTGTAAGTTCAATACATTAAGTTGGTGTTGTGAACTGTAATTGAGATCAGTTTTTCTTTGCTTTTGTTCCTTGGGCTATTATAACCATGTTATTTTGACTGCTGTTCAAAATGTGTGGTTTATTTTGTGGTGTTGAAAATCCTAGGCATTTTAGAAGACAGTATTATACGTCTCGTAGATTTTGGTAGGTTGGAGATAACTTCCAGCCAAACTCCAAAAGCCATTTTTAAAGCAGCCAAAGATCTGATTGACTGCCAGGTACCCCCACCAGCACTGAAACAAGCGCCAATATATGGCCATATCTGTTCGGCATTCTTTATTGGGTCTTATTCAAAAGTCATCATTCGGACTATCTCTGTAATTGTAAGAATTACATTCACGGAAAGAGAGTGTTAAAGTTTCTTTCCGATAACATATGAGGCAAAAACTCTTAATCTACAATGGGTTTCATATGCTCTACTTAGGTTGATGTGCCTGTTACCAGTATAAAAAGAGCGGTTGGAGGACAGCAACGCTCGACTATTCAACAGCCTTGTTAACTGAATGAATACAAAAGTAAAAAAGGGGCATAATTTTGTTAAAATGGGAAAAAGGGTTATGGAATCTTCACAGTGCTTATCAGCTCATGACTTATACTCATGACTGAGTCTGTGAAGTTTTAATCCTTTCCCATTAGTGGATACTGAAATACTAGCTTACATACAAAAACTTAAAACCAAAAACTGCTAAGTTGAAAAAGGGGCATAATTAAAAAAATGCAAAATAGTGTTATGGGACCTGCACAGTGCATGTCAAATCATGATAAGTGTGTGAAGTTTCAATACATTCCCATTAGTGAGAATTGAGATACCAGCTTATATACAAAACCATAACCAAGAATTTCTAAGTCGAAAAAGAGACGTGATTTTGTAAAAAAGCAAAATAGAGTTATGGAACCTGTACAGTTTAGGTCAGTTTATCCTATTGAATAAGTGTGTGAAGTTTCAATCCATTCCCACAAGTGGTTACTGAGATACCAGCTTACATACAAAACCTTAATCAAATCGGGACGCCGACGCCGACGCATGGGTGAGTCCAATAGCTCTACTATTCTTTGAATAGTCGAGCTAAAAATCGTTAACAAGTTCATATTATCATGTTGTTACAAACTCATTCACAAAAACATGTCCACACACAAAAAACTGGTCAATGTGTAATGGTATGTAAATGAAAGAAGTTAATGACGGCTATTGTCCACTTTCAAAGACAACACATGTAGGGCATTATCCATGGTCATTTTCGGCTATTATCCATTTTTCACACAAAGATCAATATAAATGTTTTTGACATAAAAATGGCAAACGTAAACAACTTATTCTAAACTATGTCAGATAATGAAATGGTAGAGCTGTATATACAGTGAATTACAAGCGTAAAAAAACAATTCTAAATATTTTTTTTATGAATTTTCAAACTAAACTTACAGGTATTTTGTGAACTATTTAACATACTGTGTATTGTATTCACAAAAATAAAGTAAAATGGTTTGAGTTCCATGGAAACAAATCACTATTCATTCTTTTTGCAACATCTGGTGGTTAAAATCTCTTATCAAGCCACAGCAACTTACCGAAAAATCTGAAATTCTCAGAAGCGTTCATCTGTCATTTTGTATCATTTTGGAATTATCACATTTCGTATTATCCGGATAACAAGGGTGTAATTGGTTAGACACACATTGATTGTCTCAGAGAGAGACTATTTCCCAAATGTGCACGGATTTTTCATGCAATTCAAAATGTCATGTCCTAATTTCTGACAAATATATTTACAGGTTCGTAGCAAGTTGGGCATTTTGTTATATCAAAAGTATCAAATAAATTTTGACACATATTGTCTTGTTCTTTTTTCTAACTATTTGTGTTGAATATATCATACATACACGTTACAAACGTTCTTCAAATCCGAAACCAATCTGAACTATGTAAAATAAAGACGCATGTAGGTAAGTCAGTTATCATTCTCGGAACAGGTCTGCATTGTGTTTATAGACCTGTGAGGAGATTTGAAAACCTCACTCGCTACGCCCGCTCGGTTCATAAATCCCTCACAGGTCTATAAACACAGTGTTGACCTATTCCTCGAACAATAACTATTACGTAATGCCGGTCAGTAAGGCTTGTAGAGGCATAATGTATGTATGAAATTTATACCAGAGCTAAAATATAAGTGTCATGGTGTATTGCATAAAAAACATTATCTATCATGAATGATGACATTGGAGAAATATAATGTTTATCTATAGTAAACCACATTATATAGATAGCACTCATAGCGAAATGATGATGAAAGCCTAGTATATATAGGCTCAATTATGTTGTAAATACAGACTTTGTTAGTTGAAACTAATTTGTTTTCACTCGATTGTGATGAAAGCTTGAAGCTTATTGTAACCACACTCGAGTCCGCTTACTGAAAAAAGACCGTACTGGTGTTATATGAGATGTCATGGCCTCGAGTTGCGACTCCTTGAATGAGCAGCCGACGCCTAATCCACTTTACCACCGGTCCCTTTGGTAAGATGCAAGGACATTCAAACTGAATTTTATTAATAAACTCATTTATTCCTTGGACTGGCAGAGTTAGTGCTAAATTCAGCTTTTTCCGTATCAAGGTGCGTTGTGCATTGTTCGAAGATTCAAGTTTGATCTTTTCATAATCAGAAGCATCTCCAGGGATGGAGATGGTTTTATGATTATTTTTCACTTTAAGGTATCTTTAATAATGAAGTGTTTTCTCTCATTTCAACTCAAAAGCATTTTTTTTTCAAATAGAACTTTATAATGTGCGACAATTTTCATAGTAATCATTGTATTTTGAATTTCATCAGAGAATATGTGTAATGAGGCAATTGGTTGGCATTCTTTTCTGGATGATCCGCATGGAAATTTCTCTTGTTTTTCATCAACTCATAATCACAGATCACAGTATTTAATAATTTTCAAATATGAATAGCTTATGCATTCCAATAGAGCAAATACAAAGAAGCATGTAGGTAAGTAGTTATTATTCTCGAAATATGTCTGCATTGTGTTTATAAACCTGTGAAGAGATTTGAAAATTTCAACTTACAATGCACGGTTTTTAGCAAATGCAAAGCTACGTATATATATTAAGAATTAAGAATATGTTTTTTCTTCAAACTCAATGAATAGTAAAAAAGCACTTATATTAGTAATATTAACTCAGAAGAAATCAATTTAACACCTTTGTAAAGCTGAGTATTTTTTTACCAGTGACATTCTTGGATTAAAAATACCTTTCAGGTTGATCTGCGCGCCATACGATCCTTACTGAAATAGAAATTAAGAATTGGTCTTTTAAAGAGTTCAGTGTTATTTTAAGCAGACGCAAATTTTACGATAAAACGACACATGTGCCATTACACGGTAGCTGACTTAAGCAGATACGTGTGGTATACATGTTGCTATCCCCTATTTTGATAAATAAACAATCATGGATTGTGATATCATTTTGATTCAATCAAATATAACAACGATTTTATTAATAAAAGTTGGAATCGAGGTATCATTTGGAAATATAAAGTAAGTAAAGTGCATTAAACTCAACACCTATAATAAAATTGATATTGGTTAATAATTGGTGTCGAATGTTTTTCTATCATTTCCTAATATAATTATTACTGAAAAATAAAGAACTAATAATTTATATAAATATAAGAAAACACACGTCTTATTATAAGAAGAACATATATGTTCCCTTTATCAAATCGATGCAAACTTATTGATGAATGAAAGAAAGAAATTACATAAAGACGGCAGTAAGAGATATATTTTTAAAAAAATATATCTATGCCTGTTTCTAGGCTACAAATATATCATCTAGTGCTTTATAATATTTTTCCTTCCTTTATGAATATCAATATAATAAGACATAAGTACATTATGTCAACTTCCCCAATACATTAAACAGCATTACGCCTCATTACGCCAAGTGCAAATTTGGTTTCGCTGCCTACGCGATGTAAGTGTCGCTTCTCGTTCAATATTGTCATGTATAAAGCATACCAACGGTCTATAAATGTGACAGAGAAAAACTTCGAAAACTCGAATAATCCCGTAGTTCTGGAAACAAGAAACTTATCTAATTACCTCTTTCACACATGTTAATACCGTAATTGATTTGATAAATGTATGTAACTAGGCATGACATTTGATTGTAAATGCAGCTCAACACACACACACGTACGCACGCACGCACGCACGTACGCACGCACATAGAGATACTAGTACCCGATTAAACAAAACTCTTGAAAAAGATAAGAGCAGTAGGTTATAGATGGTAAGTCATTCCTTAGGCAAACTCTTTTGTACATCTAAATATTGTTTTTCATCCTAAACAAGCATATGGAATTTAGCAAGTTTAGGATTCATATTTAGTTTCAGAGGTTGAAATGAGATTTGCATCTTATGGACAATACTTTGTTATGCCAATTAAACCAATTAAGCTTTTTTTCAGGTATTGACAGGTTTGTCCCTGACCTTGGTACTTCTGCAATTTAAAAATCTTGTAACCGGAAAAAAAAATCACTTCATTAGAAGACAGCAAGATTCTGCCATACAATTTGAAGATCGTGTCTGGAACGAACATCTTGAACATGACAATGTTTATAAAGGTGGTCGTTTGTTGACAAAGGACACTCTAGAGAATATAAAAACTGTAAGTATAGAGCAGTGTCGTAGTCAGAGGTTTTTGGTATTCAAATGTGATTCCTCTATTATATGTGGAGGTTTGGCTGACCGTCAGAAAGGCATTGTGTCTTCTTTTCTACTGGCACTACTTACGAATAGGACTTTTGTCGTCGATATGACAATGCCGTGCGACCTAAACAACTTTCTCTTGCCAAATATTTACAATTGGTCTATGTGTAGAGAGGTTCTTAAGGCTGTTCCAAAGGAAAACGTCATTGAATTAAATTATGTTACTACAAAAAGAGAGAAATTCCTCCATCAAATTAGCAGTTTTAATTTTGACAGAAACTGGACAAAGAAAGTGATAGTTTTACGAATTAACGCCTATGCAATAGATTGGATTAGACAGCATAGACAAGCTAAAGCACGACTGAAATGGTTGATGGATATAACAGATGAAGAAGCAATACATTTAGTTCTACATACTCTGTTTAAACCAAACCAAAAACTATTGAAGGATGTCGTACAATTTTATGATAATCGTGTACTGGGAAGGCATTTAGTATGTAGCCATATTCGAATTGGGAAAAATCCAAGCATTCCAGCCGACTATAGACGTCCTCGGGGATCATCAAATGAAACTCTGATATTTCATTTTTTGGAAGCGTACGATGATGTCCAGAAATATGTCATTTACATTGCTTCCGATTCAGAAGATATAAAAAGTCATGCTGAAACCCGATTAAAATCTTACATTAATGTAAATCGAACAATTGTTCATGTGGACCGGCTTGGAAAGCTAAAACATTATACAAAAGAAGCTTGTGAGGGATTGTATACAGCACTTTTGGAACAATTAATTCTCACTTTGTGCGACACACTTATTTTAACACGTAGTTGCTTTGGGACCATGGCAGCGTATATAAGAGGCGTCTCTGACAATATATTTTTGTTTCTACCGAAAACGCAACAAATACTTAAAACAAATTTAACTAACATTCAATCCATTTTCAGATTTCGCTTTCTTAAAGGTTTCTAGGATATGAAAATCATAAGTACAAATTTAAGCAATGACAGTTAAAGAGTAGCTAAGAAATAGTAACTTGTCCCAGTTAATACCTGACGTTTAGGTTAAAAACATGGCATATTAAGGTATTTGTGCATGTTTGATGTACTGGGAGTCATACCGTAACATCATTCATCAGGAAAACGTAAAATAAGAACTGTGTGAAGTTGGCTAAACAAACAACATAAAAAAAAATTTGAATGTCGTTCAGTACACGAAATATGACATACGACATTGAAAAAAGTCGAATGTCGTGAAAAAACGACATTGGATATAGACATTCGAACTTTGACATGCAAAATTTGAATGTCATTCAGTGCACGACATACGACATTCGAAAAAAGTTAAATGTCGTGCAATAAACGACATTGGACATACGACATTCGAACTTTGACAAAAAATTGAATGTCGTTCAGTGCGCGACTTACGACATTCGAAAAAAATGAATGTCGTGCACTGAACGACATTCAAATTGTGCATGTCAAAGTTCGTATGTCGTTTGTCCAATGTCGCATTCAATTTTTTTCGAATGTCGTATGTCGTATGTCGCGCACTGAATGACATTCAAAGTTTTTGTTCAAAGTTCGAATGTCGTATGTCCAATGTCGTTTTTTTGCACGACATTCAACTTTTTTCGAATGTCGTATGTCGTATGTCGCGCACTGAACGACATTCAAAGTTTGCATGTCAACGTTCGAATGTCGTATGTCCAATGTCTTGCAATAAACGACATTCAACTTTTCTCGAATGTCGTATGTCGTATGTCGCTCACTGAACGACATTCAATTTTTTTATGTCAAAGTTCGAATGTGGTATGTCCAATGTCGTTTTTTGCACGACATTCAACTTTTTTCGAATGTCGTATATCGTATGTCGCGCACTGAACGACATTCAATTTTGCATGCCAAAGTTCGAATGTCGTATGTCCAATGTCGTTTTTTGCACGACATTCAACTTTTTTCGAATGTCGTATGTCGTATATCGCGCACTGAACGACATTCAAATTTTGCATGTCCAAGCTCGAATGTCGTATGTCCAATGTCAATTTTTTGAACGACATTCAACTTTTTTCGAATGTCGTATGTCCAATGTCGTGCTCTGAACGACATTCAAATTTTGCATATCAAAGTTCGAATGCCGTATGTCCAATGTCGTTGTTTTCACGACATTCAACATTTTTTGAAGTCGCACTGAACGACATTCAAATTTTGCATCTCAAAGTTCGAATGTCGTAAGTCCAATGTCGCATTCAACTTTTTCGAATGTCGTATGCCGTATGTCTTGCACTGAACGACATTCAAATTTTGCATGTCAAAGTTCGAATGTCGTATGTCCAATGTCATTTTTTGCACGACATTCAACTTTCTTCGAATGTGGTATGTCGTATTTTGAGCACTGAACGACATTCAAATTTTATTGTCACTGTTCGAATGTCGTATGTCCAATGTCGTCTATTGCACGACATTTAATTTCTTTCGAATGTCGTATGTCGCGCACTGAACTACATTTCAATTTTGCATGTCAAAGCTCGAATGTCGTATGTCCAATGTCGTTTTATGCACGACATTCAACTTTTTTCGAATGTCGTATGTCGTATGTCGCGCACTGAAAGACATTCAATTTTTGCATGTCAAAGTTCGAATGTCGTATGTCCAATGTCGTGCAGTAAATGACATTCAACATTTTTCGAATGTCGTATGTCGCGCACGGAACGAAATTCATTTTTAATCACAGTTCGAATGTCGTATGTCCAATGTCGTTTATTATATGACATTCAACTTTTTTCGAATGTCGTATGTCGCGCACTGAACGACATTCGATTTTTTTATGTCAAAGTTCGTATGTCGTATGTCCAATGTCGTGCAATAAACGAAAATCAACTTTTTTCGAATGTCTTATGTCGTATGTCGTGCACTGAAGGACACTCAAATTTTATGTCACAGTTCGAATGTCATGTGTCCATATCGTTTATTGCATGACATTCAAATTCTTTCAAATGTCGTACGTCGTATGTCGTGCACTGAACGGCATTCAATTTTTGCATGTCAGAATTCGAATGTGGTACGTCCAATGTCGTTAATTGCACGACATTCAACTTTTTTCGAATGTCGTATGTCGTATGTCGCGCACTGAACGACATTCATTTTTTTTGTCACAGTTCGAATGTCATTTGTCCGATGTCGTTTATTGCACGACATTCAACTTTTTCGAATGTCGTATGTCGTATGTCACGCACTGAACGACATTCAAATTTTGCATCTCAAAGTTCGAATGTCGTATGTCCAATGTCGCATTCAACTTTTGTTCGAATGTCGTATGTCGTATGTCGCGCGCTGAACGAGATTCAAATGTTGCATGTCAAAGTTCAAATGTCGTATGTACAATGTCGTTTTTTGCACGACATTCGACTTTTTTCGAATGTCTTATGTCGAGTACTGACCGACTTTCAAAAAAATGTTTGAATGTCGTATGTCGTTTGTTTAGCCAACTTCACGCAATTATAATATTTATGCTATTCTCTGTGCGTCAAATTGCAATGTACTGTGTGAGTTACACTAATCATATATCAATCAGACACCAACACTTCTAAGCATACATCCATCATACAGCAGTATATTAAATTCTGTTCTTACATGTTCACTGCATTTCGCTAAAAGTATGTCTCAAAACCATGATCCAAATTTCCTGAAATAGAATGTTTTGAGACTTTTCTTGAAGATTCCTATAGATTCTGTATTTTGTACATGTATTGAAAGTTTCAATGCAATGTTAAGTTTGTTTTAAGCTTATTTTAGATAGATTTCATCTGTCAGTTACAGAACTGTTGTTTGGTTGTTTTGTAAGGAAATACAGATCTACGATACACATTTTTTTTCTAGACTTGCCTTGTAGGCGCCGACGTAGCACCAAAAAATCACTATAGTGTTGGGCCTTTGATGCTGTTGTTGCTTTAAAGCAGCTGTTAGCAAATGATTCACACCTATAGAAGTGTTGCTCAGAATACTTGTGTTACTTGCTGTGGCATATTTCCTTTTTTTTTTTTTGCTGTTCATCAAAATAAGTAATTAGGGAAATCTAAACCCAATAATTGTTCAGTTATTGAGTGGAAACTATTTTCAAATAAATTCAAAGAACTTTGACTTACTGATCCCCAAAACAATACGGTTCTATCCATGACCAATCATCCTACTACGTTTAAGCATACTAGGCCATTGCATCGTTAATGAGCAGAAACGAGTGTGACGACGTCGCCGGACAAAGTGATCCCTATGTGTCTGCCACTCTACACAAGCGACAAAAATACTGTGCAAAATTGAACTGACGAGAAAAAATAAGTTGAAAATGATCCTGATTTGTAGCCTGTCGAGCGCTGGATTCGAACGGGTTAGAACTTTACAGGCATCCTAAAGGTATAATCTGATAGGCAGAGTGATTGCCGATTTATCGTAGGTAGTAAGGCTTATGGCTTCTGTATTCAAGCTATAGTGTAATTCTCATTGTATGCTTGAGTATGATAATTGAAACCACGTATTGCCGGACCTTATAGTCAGTATGCCAGATGTCAATTAGCTACCTAACCTAAAATTACAGTATGCACAAAATGTTTTTGCCTAATTAGGTTCTACAACATGTACATTCATAGAAACTGCATGATGCAATTTTGTTACCTTTGAGCATTTTTGAAATATTCAAGATGGCCACCAAAAATGAAAAAATTGACTTATCTCTAAATTATAGGAGATTTAGGCAGGATTATTAATGTATATATTCATTTTGTTGCTAGAGATATAACTAAATATACATAAATGTATATAATATAAAGAAGAAAATCATTTGAAAAATATCTAAAATGGCCGCCAAATCGGAAAATCCCTTTATTTTGCTTTAGACACTCTAAATGTGCAGGTTTTCCAACCGTGTATAGATACTTCTAATAATTAGAAATGTTGACAACACTTTAAACTTTTCTTCCGTAATTTTATAACAAAGAGGTGGATAAAATGGATGTTCCTATTCAAAAGCAATACAATTTGAACACAAAACATATATAAGAACATGGTATGATTTATGATCAGTTTGCTACTAATAACAGTAAGGATACACTCAAGGACTTTAAACCGCCCCATCTATGCATTTATAAAATTTGATTCAAGAAGATAATCGTTATTCAGAGGTAAAACAGATTAAGGTATAATGGTGCTAAACGAAGCGTGACTACTGTTCATGAAGCTCATATTCGGATAACTTTTATTCGTATATCTGTTCCCATCGCTGAATAGGAATAACAAATACCTGTTTGTCTTTATATTGTTAAAAGATAAACAAAAATTGCCATTTTGTCCAATGGTAAAAGGGTTAATTGATTTTTGCACGCTAATGTAGGTGATGTTGAGGTAATATTAAACGCTAGCATGGTTGTGTTAAACAATAAACCCTAAATCCGTAGTTTATCCAATATAATTTTGGTGACTCTCTCATACCGATATAAGTGGATGGTGACTGGTATTTTCGATTTATAGCGTTTTAATAAAAGATTTTGAAAAATGCCTTTAAGCAAATGTTAGGAAATTTTGATGAGTACGTTGCTAATGAACTAGTTATCGATGCCAACATGTAATAACATTTAATTTTTATAAATGCGCTCTGTTCATTTTGTATAAGGTGAGTTATAGAACAAGCTACACTTACATAGGCGGCAACGGTCACGTTTCAAGTATCACACAATATCGGATCAGATTAAATGATTGATAACAGGCAAATACAAAAATAAATTTATACATCTTGCAAGAATGAAATAAATGTCATACTAGTATATGGATGGGCGTGGGTATATTAAGTGTCACCCCAAATTGGCTGTATCAAATTCACTTACCCTTGTGATGTCTTAATATTATAACACAATTTTTCAAGTACGTTATATCCAGTTTGACTTTCCAAAAAGCTATTTGACGATGGACATTGAAGTCGCTGTCAGTATAACTAGAATCATTATCTGCAACATGAATATTTCGCCAATAACCTTCGTCCATCTATATTGAGAGGTACAGGTTTTATGGCATTTACAGAATATTGTGCAGGCGGGGAGAGTTACAAAACAATACCACCGGGATGTTGCAAATGGTTATTCTTATGCACAATCACAACATATAAAAAAGTGGAGGGTGGGGGGGGGGGGGGGGGGGGGGGGTGTGTTGTTGTTGTCTTCCGGGATTGTCGTCAGGCCTCTTAGAGTTTTGATCATTGCTTAATCAAAAACTGGAGGCATCAAAAGTTGAAAGGTCTGGGTCAAAAGCACTCTACCATATGCATGTCTGTATGTGTCCTCCTTTGACATTCTCATAGAAAGAACCTGATGAAGGTGAGAATGATTGTAGTCTGTGCATCTTTTGAATGGTTTTCCTTCCCATATTTGATACCCAAACATCTTAGCTGATATACATTCAGCACCTTTCAGGCTAACATGCTGCAAAACAACACAGCTTCTCCAAAAAACTTGTTCATATAAGCATAGACGTATCCACCTTTGTTCAGACTGAACTGTATTGTCAGCTGTTTGGCAACCACTTTCTTTCCAATGCCACTTAGATTGTAGACATTTTCGCATCCAGACAGACATAGCATGAGCAGCTCATAACAGCTCAATCAGTATTCATATTCTGCTCCCTGCATCCTGCGTTTGTCAGGGTCATATGTTATGCCTGTAATTGTGTCATGGTATTCAGTTTATAATTAAAAGAATTAATTTCCAAGCACTACAAAGAAAAAGTCATGAGGTTACCTGCAAACACAGGCATCTTAAAGATATATATGGAAGTTGTCACTAATAGAGTAGATTTAATGGCTAGCAAGGAGGAAGTTGATGTCTTAATTCCACAGCAGTTGGTGTGTGAGCAGAATTTGTGACAGTGAACATGTGATGACACATTCAGATTTCTTTTTTTGATGCACTTTTTCGTTTCGTTGGTGCACGTTCATACATTAAAGGATTTGTCACGCTCTTTGCTAATAAAAGTAAACTGTGTTCAGCAGACAATAATGGATATTGTAGCAACATATAAGACTATAAGGATCTTATATGACTGCCTGTGTAAGACAGGGTTTTCCCAACTGGAATGAAAAATCGAGCTCTGCGTTATGATACGACGTTACATTATGACGTCAATATGCTCACATGTTCTCCAGCCCGTCTTTCCCCGCGTGGTGGCAAAAAAATACTTTCGGTTATTACATTTCAGCTCTTAGCAGCTCATACCCTGTCTAGATGCAATACTGTTGCCAAACTATTTTGCACTGGAAATGCATCGACTGTCAAACGGATGAAACGAGGATGCATTCTAAACAAACTTGGAGATGTAGATGGTATATAAAACAAGGTCCTTGGAGAAATTATTAGTTTTTTTCTGCCTGTTATGAAACGAAAGGGGCTAAAAGGTTACCCGATACCAGAAATGATATTTGGACATGAAAAATGGGAAACAAAACTACTCAAATGATGTTTAAACAACAAATGATGCCACCTACATTGGAATCGTTTAATGAAATTGTTACACGCACACAATACAGACATGTTTATGATGGAGTGGTTTGGACCCAGGCCCTTTTGATGCTATCAGTTTTAGATAAAGAAAGGGTCCAAGAGGCTTGTACTGACGACAATCCTGATATACAACCCCAACACCGGCACCATCTTTGTCCTAAAGTTAAGCCTTTCTGAATCAGAACAACCATGTGCAACATACCGCTGCCTTTCTGCGGATTACCTCGCCTTTACAATATTATGTAACTGCCATTAAAACTATAGCTGTCAAAAAATTGGTGAAAGATGTAGATGAAATACTCAGCGGTGCAGTTGATGATTCTAGTGATTCTGACGGAGAATACGAAAACTTAACAAATTTATACATGCCAATCATTCAATAGCTATTTGGACAGTCAAACAGAATAAATCATATAGATAATAGTGTACTTTTAGAACATAAATAATACGAAGATAGAACAAGGATCAGTTAATTTTATGCAGTGACATTGTAATGACACTTGATATATTATTAATGGCATTTATAGCAAATTAATAACAAATCTTCTTACTTTTTAATATATGAATTTTATGTTCAAATTGTTATTCTTTTGAATAAGAATATCCATTTTATCCACGTTTTTTTTGTTATAAAATTACTGAAGAAACATTTAAATTGTTGAAAGCATTTGTAACTATAAGAAATACCCATATACCGTCGAGAACGTCTGCGCATTCAGAGTGTTTAATGCAGTTTATAGGGATTTTTCGTTTTGGCGGCCATTTTGACCGCCATTTTGGAATTTTAAATGAACTTCTTCTCTATATTTTACATTTGATGTTTATTATGTTACCTCTAGCTATAAACATAATATTTACATTGCAATCCTGTCCTGATATGCTGTAATTTAAGAGATATGTCATCTTTGCATTTTTGGCGGCCATCTTGGCGGCCATCTTGAATATTTCAAAATGCTCAATGATGACAAGATTGCATCTTCCCTTTTCTATGAAGGTACATGTTGTAGAACCTTTGCATGCAAAAATATTTTGTGCATACTCCAACTTTAGGGTTTTTTTTGTCGGCATACTGACTATTAGTTAAAAGGTAAATACCTTCTTTGATACACATCATGTGGCACATTGTACCACTCAACCCTTGATATGCGAATAATTCAGGGTATGGGATCACGTGATTATGTAATGATAGAATTTGGATACTATACACGGATATATGTGTACCGATACCGTAATACACTAAGCTAAAACCTAACCGTAATACACTAAGCTAAAACCTCATGTTTTATAGGTCACCTGAGTATGTGCATCATTATCTACTAGACAATAACGAACTATATTCAAAACATGGTCCCCAGGGTCAAATTGGCCTCACCCCAGGAGTCCCTTATTGGGTTTTATATATATTAGAAAATCTTACCTTCTTATTGTTTAAATGCAGTAAACTGCATTGTCTCAGGTGAGCGCAGGACCAGTTGGTTGTCTTGTTTCTTTACTGCTTGGAGTTTGTTCTTTCAGATAAGTCCGGAGCTGTTTGATGCTGTTTCTTTTGGTATATCACTGTTTAGCTTAAATATCCTACTTATAACAAACACCTTAAATAATGTAGGGGCGATGTCTTTAATGTTTCGTTTTTGAAATGTTTGAACGAAGTAGAAAGTTTTAGCCAAAAGATGATATCTCGTCAGAAACAGCATAAAATAGCTTCAGACTTGGACATATCTGAAAGAAATAAAAGAACACCAAGCAACAAAAATACGACTTTAACCTTTGTGTATTTATATAATGTGATTCCATATCCTGGAATTATGTCCAGTCAAATACAAAAGGAGAATATTTAATATTTGACCTTAATCAGGTGTTATTCCTACGCAGAAGACAAACAGGATCCGGTTTACAGATCTAATGAACTAAAATTTCTAATAAAAAATTATCGTTGCTCTTCAAATATGTGCGTCAGTGTTTTAACGTATGACTATACATGTACTACGGTTTTATTAGTTTCAAATACATCACCATTTAAACGTCTTTACACATTATATAAACCGTTAAGCAAAATATCTCAAGATCTCTTGAAGAGAACACGTCAATTTTTGTATCGAAAACAACAACAACAAAAAAGAAAAACACACACACACAAAATGTCGGAGAAACATGGAATTCAAGACTTGATACTTCATTAATCACATAGAATTGAATGTAAAAAAAAACGGTTCTGTTCACATTAATACTATATAACGTATCAAATTCTTTTTTTTCAAAGTAAAAGCCCAGACAAAACATAATAAGACGAGATCGCCTCACTGCCAGTGAATCTTTTGAACAATTGCCTATAACCGAATGTCATTTCTGCTCAAGCAGTAAGACAATTTTACTTATTAACCAGGATAGCAATTCGATGGCTTCAGCTGATGTATCCAGCATACGCATTCTATCGAGTTGCATCATTTGAAGACATCTTGTTTCTAGTTCTTCCTCTTTTCCAGTGCTAGATGGAACGTCGCAGTGAGCACCAAGGCACTCACAGTCTGCCTCATCAAGTGGAAATTTGTAGTCATAAGTTTCTGTCCGGAAAAAATGATAGATGGATAGCATTAAAGTAAGATTAACACCTGTGAATAGCCTTTTCAAGACATGACCATCACGTCGCATTTACGCTTACCCTGTCTTAAATTCAGCGCACATGACGTAATGTCAGTGTTGATAAAGACATTTTCCCTTTGACATTCCCTGCACTTTCATTTTATTTTACCCACGTATTTCGGTTTCAGTGAGTGTCAAGTAGATTATAATACGTTACCAACCCAAGGGCGACCAACTTCGGGCGAACACGGAATAGTTGCTGGCTGGAATTGTTGGTCAATAGTGACTTTAGTTCAGTTTTGTCCCGTGATTTATGACCTTTTAGACGATTCCATCCTTAATACTTATAGATTTTTGTACAGAATAACATGCATTTATGCAATTGAATTTGATCCAATTGTGGTTAATTTAGATACTGACATCTTTTTCTTTCGCATGTTTTTATCAAATTTGTTAACGTATGAAGTCACGTCTATTCTCCAGTCCATTTACTTTTCTTGCTCCAATGGTTATATGTACGCAACATTTGTCGGGTCATTGCACACAAAATCTACATGTATGTTTCTTTTAAGGCCAGATTGTTCCATTTAAACTTTTCCTGAACTGTGTGGACACGGGTATACAATTTTTACACCACAATTACAAGAGCAATATAAATACACAAAATCATATTACTCAGACGTGTACATTTGTTTAGTACAATGTTAACTGTGGCAAAACCATACTGTAAAAGCAGAAATTGTCGCGAGGGATTGTTTTTCGACATGTTCTCGAGACCCTACATCTCGCGAAAATTATCCCTCGCGTAAATATTCACCATTATTATAATTAAAATTCAAGTAGAGTTCCATTCTTTACAATTTCGCAGATATTAAACCGCACAAACATACTCAGAATTTCAAATTCGCGAATGTTTGTTCCAGCGAAAATAAGTGCTTTTACAGTAATTGAAATTCATTTACTATATAATTCTGGATACAATTTAAAATATCTAGCCCCTTTTCATGTCTGCCTCCTTATATAATGTGTATTCCATTCTGTATGTACTAAGTCCAATTCCTGCTGAATAAATTGCATAAAGCAGAATTTAACGCAACTTCTGAAAGAAGAAACAAACACGAAAACAATATGACTGAGAAGAAGTAATACAAAAACTGAAATTGACATATTTGTTTAGCAGCGCAACCGTGTATTGTCCCCAGAAAATGACATAAGGCTATAAAAACAATACATGTACAAAATAAGTTATTTCTGTCCAATAAAAAAAATATGTAAACCCTGTTTATAGCATGCGCGGATCCAGAGGCGCCCACCTCAGTCGACTATCCAGCGATCATATTTTAACTATAATTTCATATCTTTTCGACGTAAAGCAACTAGGGAATATGTTGACAACTATCTAATATACTAAGTAACAGTCGTAGGACATAGTGACTTGCTAGTGATTATTTTGAGGGCAGAAAGGTGGGGCATACATTTTTGACACGTTGCTTACATTTTTTACCATATTGATACATTGATATATTATGTTTCAAACATTTAGCTGTTATGAATTAGATATGCCAGACTTTTGTATCAACTTGTATTGGAAACGGCTTGAATCGATATTATATCGATATTCTATGTATCGTGAAACCCCTAGTCAAAACGGCCATTTATGGCAATTTAAGGCACAAATAACTCTATGGTACTTAATTCATATTCTCAAAATGGCTGTTTGAGGGGCAAAAAAGCTCCGCTAGGTTGAACAAACATTACAAGGTGCGCAAGTACACATCTTGATGAATATACATGAAAGGTTTCATGATTCTATGACATTTTTTTATCTAGGTGTGCTAAAATCATAAAATGGACATGATGTTTGTTACTTCAAGGGCAATAACTCTATAAACAGTCGGTGTGACCGGACGAAAGATAGGTGTGCGAGTCAGTCTCATCATGACTTAACGCCGTGATTCTACAACTAATAATTTTAGCTTTAGGCGCGTAACGAATTTTTCGGGATGGGCGCACAAGTAAGAGCAACCATTAGTGTTTTGCCGACTTTCAGGTGGTATAGTTCAAACATATTTATTTTACAACGATTGCAAAGCAAGTTTTCACAACTTATTCAAAGCACTCTCGTTGGTACCGATATCACGCGAGATTGTTGTCATAAGATGTGGTGGAAACAGGATGGCTAAGAGAAAGCCACCTTTCCGGTATGTGCCATTAACCAAACTCATATACGCCCAGGCCAGGAATTGGGACGCATTGAGAAGTGACTGTTTTACCGCTGCCCTAACCAGACATCTTTCAGGCGGTGGCACAGAATTTAAAATAGGTAAAATTATAACTGATGTTCACCGCCATTGTTGAAAACAAGAGCTGTCGGAGGTCATCAACGCTCGACTATTCAACAGCCTTGTCAATTGAATGAATATTAACGTCAAAAAAGTACATTATTTTGTAAAATTGCAAAACAGTGTTATTGAACCTGTAGAATGCATATCGACAAGTGTGTGAAGTTTCAATCTATTCCAATTAGTGGGTACTGAGATGCCAGCTTAACAAAAAAAAAAGTTATGAAATATGTGCACTGCATGTCAGGTCATCACAGTGAAAAACTGTGCGAAGTTTCAATCCGTTCCCATTAGTGAGTACAAAGGTACCCGCTTCTATATTAAAATAAACCAAATTTGGACGCCGACGCATGAGTCCAATAGCTCTACTTATTCTTTAAATAGTCGAGCCAAAAAAAACTTAACCTACAACAATAACTTACACATGAATACCCTCTGCTGTTGAGGAAATCCCTTGCTCTTCCATTTGACAAAATCTTTCCATGCCGCTATACATCTTTGATGTAACTGTCGCCACCAACACTCTATCCTCTGAAAGTATGGAAACAATAATGTATATGCAAATTCCAACTTGGAGACGCCAAATCCTTTCAGTCATAGTTTTAAACTGTTTATACTCAGTCTGGTTTGTTTGCTTGCTTGTTTGAGTGCAGTTTAATGCCGCTTTCAACACACACTTTCATGGCGATCAGTTAATATATATTTCCTGCGCAGGCTTAGACAGTCTAATCAGTTTACCAGTGCTAGATGCTGAATTATTCAAGTACCTTAAAACTTTCTTTGCATTAGAGTTAATTTGGCTAATCTCACGCATTTCAACAGAACCCGTCCAAACGCAATGCATAGGATCAAAACCACCCGTCTGCTGGAATCTTGAATTTCAAAGAATTCAATTGTCAGAGCCTATTTAGCTGGCTCTTGCAATGCACGCAGGGCTGCAAGGTGGTTGCAATTCTTTTCCCTTTTCCATTCAAGGGAGCCCGCCAACCACAATGGGCTATACCAATTTGTGTTGCGATGTTAGACAACTATTTGGGCAAGGGTATTATATGGACAAAATCGAACAAGATATGTTCGAAAAACACTATGCCCCTACCCCCTCAAGCAGTCTTTTCGTTCAATAGCTTTGTTTTATGGGTCAATTTAAACTTTTGCTATCAGAAGTGTCGGTAACCTTGACCTTTGACCTCAAAGTAGGCGATCGATGTAAGGATCATCAAAGCGCATCTACATATGAATTTTAAATATCCTAACTGGAAGCGTTTTTATTTATGAGCAATGTTATTTTTTTCATTATGGGTCTAGGTGATCTTGACCTCTGACCTAGTGACCACAAAGTATATGAGGGATGTAGAGATCATCAAGGAGCATCTACGTATGAAGTTTGAATACCCTAGGTGGAAGCGGTTTTACTTTATGAGCAAGTTTTGTGACAGACGGACGGACGTAATGACAGACAGATCGACCAAAAACAATATGCCCCAGCTCGTGTGGCATCTGGACACTTTTACTCTGGTTTGTAAGCCAGCTTCCAAAGATAACACTTCGTTCACCAGCCATATCACCGCCGTGATACCATCTGAATGCTTTTAGCATATCTTCCGCAACAACATTTACCGTCCCCGCATCCATCCTGATACAAATGAGAATCTCTTATAAAAACGTTCAAAAGAATTAACATTTAGTGAGTTGGCAATGTATAATTTATAACGTGAAATGTACAAGTATGAAGTTACTCTGATATCCGAGGCTTGCTGTTGGTATATTTCTCTGGTCCTTCCTGATCATTGATCTCAACACACAAAACTGTGAAAATATAGAGCTAATACAGTAGAGTCATTATAACAGTAGATCGATGTGGGATTTTGCATTAAACTCTCGTAGATTTTTGCCAGATCGGATCTCACAAGGCGCGCAAACGCCGATTGTGATCCGACCTTGCACAATCCACGACAGCCGAATACAAAATCTCACATCGACCACTGTTATAATGACCATCTGCTTTTTTGTTTGTACGAAATCTTCAATGTTTATCAATATTAAAATGGAACTAATAAGTGAATTTTTTATCCGCGCTTTTTATAGAACTGTGTCAGGTCATGCATATAAATAAAGGTAGTCCGGCAGCATACAATACAAAAAGTATAAGACGGGATTTAAAAGCTACCAAACGGACTGTGTCTGCCTGTTCATATTTAATTGTGAAATGCAAGTAATTTATATAGGTATATAATAACATCATGTACCTCTTAAGTTGACGCAAAGGGACGCTAACAGTGTTGCATTATACAATACTGCTCATATACAGACTCAGTCAAAGCACTGGACTGATGGAAGGTGATTTATGTTAGAACGTGTATGAAAAGAATCCATTTCAAAAATGACACAAACGCTTTGATAGTTAGAAACCCAATACCTATAGGATTTGATTCGGCTAACCATAACAAAGATATAATACAACGGTTTTGCGATTTGTTTTATATAGACAGATATGCATTCACCCTAAAAGTAAGAAGATGATAAATAAAGGCACGCAACCGACATTTATTATTCGTATTAAATTACTGCGCCATTGGTATGTATTCAAAGTATGTTAAACTATTTTTTACTAGGCGTGAGTACTTGCAAATTCATGATCAAGTCAACGGCTGCCTCAAAGGTGTTGATAGAGTAGGCCAAATTTTTCGATCTGTAACGATAATGATGTTAGAGGTTGTACTGTTTTCCGCATTGAACTACATTGTCAGCGGATAGATACGAAATAGCTGTCAGACAGACTATTTTTTAATAAATTCCTCGCGGTTACATAGAGAAGGGGATTTTGATAAATCACCTTTGAATAAAACCGAGTCTGGCATTTTCTCTCTAATGTTGAACTTCGCTTCCTCCAGAATTTACTGCTTTCGAAGGCATGTTCTAGTGTCAGATAGGGCAGATATGCCATGTCACCGGATGTAAAATACAAGAAGCTGTGCATACATGCATTACATGTAGTTAGCAATAATCGCGTACAGTACAGATATAACGTTACACCACATCACAGTCAGAATTATTGATATAGTTACACTCTCTGTTATCATTATAATACATAACTTGCTCACCTCTTATTTCTTTTACGAACTGCAGAAAATAGGGAGCAATGGTATTCAGGTTATCATTTGAGTGTGCTACTTTCAGCCAAAGAATCCGTTTACAAAAACACTGCTCGGAATTTGCCCGAAATATCACTCTTTTTGAGCCAGGTAACCTCAAGGGCATGCATCATTAATAGATAATTATAATTACATGCATCTCGCTCTGTGGCAGAGAAAATCAGCATGACAGTAAGTATGGTTAGATAATGATCTGTAGAGTGCTTATCATAAAGAGAACACATTTCTTTTATATGAGTTTGCAAAAGAATTATTTTGTTTCATACGATTATGTAAATGTAGATAAACATTTTTCTTCTTAAAAATAGTTTTATTTTCCATTTCAGTATGATAATAAAAATATAATTAACAATGAGTTATAAATTGAAATAAAGTTTTATCTACAATAGAAATGATTTACTATGAAACAATTGGTTAATGCATAGATAAAGAAAAAACTTATTCTTAAGCATAAAATGCATTACCAGTTATGTATAATAAATATATGGAGACACAGTTTTTAAAATAAAAAATGATAAGAATTTCTGATAAGAATTTCATTTCAGCTGCTAAAAGTAAGATATGTGGCATGTGCATGGCATCGATATATACCGGTACATATAAAATATTACAAATTTTAAACACCCGGACCTATGTGTCACCTTTCATAAATAATCAACATTATTTAGTTTATACTAATTTGTTTTAGCTCGATTGTGATGAAAGCTTTAAGCTTATTGGAACCACTCTCGAGTACGCTTCCTGCAAAAACAATACTTGTGTCATATGAGACATGATGATCGTGACCCCAGTGGGGCTCGAACCCACGACTCCTGCATTGAGTGGCCGACACATTATCCACTAGACAAAGTTTAAATCAACAGTTCAAATTATATATCCGAAAATGTGTTCCTTTCCAAGCCAAAGTTTATTTCTGCAGTTTGACAAATTGACAACGAAGAAACTACAAGCAAAACATGTAATATAGATGATATATTTTATCACCATTAAAATCAAAGTATGTAGAGTTTCTAAAAAAGATGTAAGCTTCCTACTCAATCCTATAAGTTGATATGTAACATTGTAACAAATGCAGTTATGTTGAATAAATATTTTTAATTCAAATAATTTACAATTAATCATGCCACTCGTTGATTACATTACGAGAATACTGAATTCATTTACAACCTCTTATTAGAATACAAAATGATAAACAAGGCAACATAAACAAGAATAGTCAACTGCATTGCAGAATTCTGTTAACTGAAAAGTGCGTTGTGTTAATACTACAGAATAATAAATCTTATATATAAAATCAAGGTAACAGAAAATCTACTTATATAGCAAAAGATTATATCTTGTTCATTTTGCAATAATTTTAAAATAATCTTTCAATCTCAAAATTGTTTATATAGAAGAAGTTTTGGCCGTGTCTTTTTTATATAAAGTCTAATCTTTTTCATTTCGCTGATTGTGGTTATTGATACATACACAGAATGAAAGTCAGCCTGTACAAATAATGTGATGACATAAGATATATTAATTAGTATAGTCGCAGTGGTGCTGACTTTATAATCAAGCTAATTGCTAGCAATCATATGCCCTCAGTAAGAACCTAATTAACACCTTGGTGTGAGAAAGGAAGAATTTTTTTTTTTTTTTTTTGCTTTCTCCGGGCATATTCTATGGACCGAAAAGCAGAAAAAGAATGATATTAGCTGAGTAGGTAAATATTAAAGAAATAACACACATACGATACTCATTTATTTAAAACGTACGTTTCTTACGGATCATTGTAACTACATTTATTTCAAAATAGAGCCCAACTTGAATTTGTTTGGCATATATCTATGATTCTAAGACAGATTTTCTTATTTTCTCATATCAATTTAATTATTATTTAAAACCTAAAACAACTCATTATTATCTTCAAGTAGTGATGACTGAAAATGATGACATAAGATAAAATCTATCACAACTGAACAATAAGGAAAGGGAAAATGTTCATAGAGTATAATTATACTGAACAGCAGAAGAAAGTATCCAGATGTATAACTGGGGTAATTTTTAATAAAAAAAACCCATAAATGTATAAATTTTACTTGTTTTCTTCATACCACACTACACTCGAAGAACAGCTCGTATTAAATTAAAAGAAATCGATAAACCGTGAAGTCAGTACTCCCACAGTAGCCGTTTTGCGCAAAATACACGTGCACGAATAAGTAATGATTTTCTTTGTGCAACTCTATAGTCATTGCACACCTGGTAAACAACAGAGCTATCTCTTTCAGAGGTATACGGCAACTTCCGAGCTAGTGTACGTCGCGATAAAAGAACATCAACAAAGGTGAGTGTCATCATAATTTTTGCATTTTTTTTCAAGCATTGTATAGAACATGTTTAAAAATCGGGGAATGTAGGCGATGCAACTTTACAGATAACTCAAAGTTTGCTAATTTATTCTTAATTTGTGGTCGTGGAAATATTTTCCAGCAAGCAGATTTATCAGTGAATATGGCCGTTTCGTCATTAAAGTACATTCATCATCAAATATTTGCATTTTAACTAATATTAAGAAGCAAACCGAGTAGACGTGAGATAGCTGTAAAGTATACAATGCATTTGGAAAAAAATGTACCGAAAATGGTTTCGGAGTAAAAATATTCACTTTTTATTGTGAGAGACAGCTCTTGCGTGAACGAGATAGTCATGTCGGCCAGGAGATAGCTCTGTGTTGCATTAACAGTTTTGAGCAGTGTTGATTTTTTTGTTTGTTTTGGATTTAACGCCGTTTTTCAACAATATTTCATTCATGTAATGACGGGCAGTTAGCCTAACAAGTGTTCCTGGATGCTGTACCAGTACAAACCAAACGTGTTCTCAGCAAGTAACTGCCAACTTCCCCACATGAATTTATCAGAGGTGGAAAACGAATGATTTCAGACACAATGTCTTTGATCAAATCGTTACGGAGAACATACGCTCCACCCGGGGATCGAACTCGCGACCCTGCGATCCGTAGACCAACGCTCTCCCTACTGAGCTAAGCGGGTGGGTTTGAGCAGTGTTGTATAGTAGTTATGTCCAGTTACGAGATACAATTCAATTATCACATTTTTATATTTATACAGCATTTGTATAATACATATTGCTTATATTTTCTTATATTTATTTTGCCTGTTTTGTATTTAGTGCCGTTTTAACCAGTACTTCTGGATTCAGCACTAGTACTATCTTGTTCTCAGTAAGCAACTATCAAGTTCTCCATATTTTTCATTGTGTCAGAGATGGAAGAAAAATGATTTCAGACACACTGTGAAATAGCCAAGGGGATCAGACTCAAAGCCCATGATCAATAGATCTGCACTTTCACTATTGACCTAAGCGGGCGGGCTATATTTTCGTAGAATCATGTGCTACTTTTTCTATAAAATAAATAAATTCAGTTAGAGAAAATGTAATTTGTAAAATTATCTAGTAAAAAGCAATGGTTGCCTTTTTCTAAGTATTTTCTAAGACGCCAACTTTAGTGGAAGTGGCTCTGAAACTTGTTTTACACTACGTATTACACTTGTAAAATCATATCTGTATATAATGATACCATAATCCTTGTGTGTATCAGTGCTGTACACTGGGCACGTTAAAGAACCAGGCTGTCTAATCGCAACGAGCTAGGCTAAGTTAGCCGGACAAGCCTGTATCTGATTTCTGATCTCTCTGTCGTGGGGGCTTTGTCTCACTCTGTCCCTCTGGCACAGATCGCTCTGTGTCTGTACTAGTAGAGGATGAATTATGCGCCCTGTGTGGCTGCATTTGAACTATGCTAAGCGCCTTTGAACGTGAAATTGATCATGAAAAGGACGCTATATAAATCTGGTATAATAATAATAATAAATAATAATAATAATAATTACTTTTCGTTGAGGACACGACCAGTTTGTTTGTACGTACCGGTAAATAACATGTGTACTTTGTACAAATATAAGAGTCGCTGTGACTTCATCATTGTACGAGCACATTCAAATGCACTTAGACCGCCCGCTTAGCTCAGTAGGTAAGAGCGTTGGTCTACGGATCGCGGGGTCGCGAGTTCGATCCTCGGGCGGGGCGTATGTTCTCCGTGACTATTTGATAAACGACATTGTGTCTGAAATCATTAGTCCTCCACCTCTGATAATTCATGTGGGGAAGTTGGCAGTTACTTGCGGAGAACAGGTTTGTACTGGTACAGAATCCAGGAACACTGGTTAGGTTAACTGCCCGCCGTTACATGACTGAAATACTGTTGAAAAACGGCGTTAAACCCAAACAAACCAACAAAATCAAATGCACTTATTAATCTAAAATCTGAAGTTTTAAACAGTCATGCCTATTTACAAGCTAAATCAAATTTATAGGACAACTTTACTTAGAAGCTAATCATCATGCATTTAGTTTGTTAACAATATACGCATTAAATTAGCAACCTCAATTACACATACAATAACTGACAAAATTACTAAAGTGATCAAATTATAAATTTAAGAACATTCTGTATAATTGAAATTCTAATATTCGCGGCTATTTTCTTTTCTATCAATCTATCTTTAATCTGAACAAACCAGACGCGATTGTCGAAAGGGAACGCACTTCAGATTTTGTGTAAAACTATCTTTCCTTAGAATTGAAATTTTGTCATATAATGACGTAAGAGCATTAAATAGCATCATAAAAATGCGAAACTAAAAAAAAATATGCCCGAGCCGGAAATCGCATCTCCTTATTCATGTACAGTGAAATCATTTAAATTCGTTAGCATGAAATTGCGCGTTAACGACAAAAAGACAGTTTCGCGCGGGCTTTAATTCTCGCTATTTCAATTTAAAAAGATTTCATCAAAGCAAACATTTTGATCAAATTTCATGAACATCCTGTCTAAAATGTACCTAAAATTCAGGAAGATTTTTCCTTGGTTTTACTTGACCTCAAGTGACTCCTATTTGTACTCTTCCTAGAGTTTATCAAGACAAACATTCTGATCACATTCTACGAGTATCTAGTGTAAAATGTAGGCCCTGTTGCATATAGAATGTTTTTCTTTGATTTGATCAGGTGACCTAGTTTTTCACACCAGATGACCCATATTGAAACTTGTTCTAGAGTTCATCCAGACCAATATTGTGATTGAATTTCATGAATCATCCAGTGTACAATGCAGTCCCTATTGCTTACACAAGGTTTTTCTTTGACCTGACATAGCGACCTAGCTTTTGATCCCGGATTACCCATATTCGAACTTGTCATAGACTTCATCAAGGCAACCATTCTGTTTAAATTTTATAAATATCCAATGTAAAATGCAGCCCCAATTGCGTACACAATGTTTTTCTTTGATTTCACCAGGTGACCTAGTTTTTACCCAAGATGACCTATATCTAAATGTTGCCTGGATTTTATCAAGACACACATGCTGATCAAATTTCATGAAGGTAGAGTGTAAAAATCTTTGATTTGACCTAGTTTTTGACCCAAGATAACAAATTTTCTAACTTTACCTAGATTTAAACAAGGCAATCATTTTGACCACATTTCATGAAGATCAGTTGAAAAATACAGCCTCTATTGAATACACAAGCTAAATGTTGACAGACAGACAGACGACAGACGACGGGCATCGAGCTATCCCAATAACTCACCTGAACGCAGGTGAGCCAAAACGATAACAGAATGTACAACTATTCAAAATTTACAATTATAGCTTTATGAAAAACGTTTATCAAAACAATACTTGGAAATTCATACATATGGAACAGTGACTTTATATTATTTCAAAAGAGGACAACCAAATGTCCTTGGCGACATGACTATCTCGTTCACGACAGAGCTGTCTCTTGCAATAAAAAGGTGAATATTTTTACTCCCAAACCATTTTCGGTACATATTTTATTTCCTAATGCATTGTATACTTTACAGCTATCACGTCTACTCGGGTTGCTTCTTAATATTAGTTAAAATGCAAATATTTGACAATGAATTTACTTTCACGACGAAACGGCCAAATTCACTGATAAATCAACTTGCTGGTACACATAACCACGACCACAAATTAAAAATAAATGAGCAAACTTTAAGATCTCTGTAAATATAAATCATATTTACATCGCGTAGCATTCCCCGATTTTTTCTATTCGATACAATGCTTGTAAAAATGCAAAAGATATGACACTCACCTTTGTTGATGTTCTTTTATCGCGACGTGCACTAGCTCGGAAGTTGCAACAGAGAGATTTATTAAATACCTCTGAAAGAGGTAGCTCTGTTGTTTACCAGGCGTGCATTGGAAACATTGATTATCGACTCGTTGGAAAAAAACACTGTTAAGTTAAAAACAAAACATGTTTGGTTGCATGGCACGACTGAATCAAATTCAGCACAATCGCGCTATTTGAATGTTACAATGCAACAGACGCGCAGAAGTTATTGTCAGAATTTCATGCATAATGGCTATTGTGGGAGTACTGACTATATGGAGTTCTTTACGTGTAGTGTGGTATGAAGAAAACAAATAAAATCATGTTTATTATTTAAAAACACCCCAGCAGTACAGCTGGATAGTTTCTTTTGCTGATCAGCATAAAAATATCATTTATATAAAAACTAGAATTAGTCCACGAAATTTGTGAAACAATTGTGCACTTCTGTGAAAAGTATGAAACTTTGTTTAATTGTAGATGGATGTATTGTCCATCATTTTTGACCTAGAAGCAGGATGTAGATATTAAAAATGGCCGTTAAAATTAAAGATGGCCGCAATAATGAACAATTTTTAACATTTTTGTAAACACTGTTCTAACATTGTGTACATCGCGTGAAAAAAATATAGCAGAAAGTAATATTTGGCCACAGATAAGTTCTATATGCATACAGAAAAAAGCCCAATATGGCGGCCTAATCCAAGAAGGCCGTCATAAAATCATTTTCCATGAAAATCGCTCTTCAAATGGACGAATTGTGCGGAAATTATGAAAAGTTGCATGGTACATATTTGTGAAGTACACTCCTTAAACAACTTTACACTAACTATGGATAAACAAATCAATATGCTGAACAAAATTTAAGATGGTTGCCACAAAATGTTTTTCCTATGAAAATTGTGCATTATTTCCACAGTAAATTTTGAAATGTTGCATGGTAGTATATATATTTCGTTCGTCGAACAACTATAAAACTGACATTGAATTTTTTTTTATTTGGGTTTAACGCCGTTTTTCAACAGTATTTCAGTCATATAACGGCGGGCAGTTAACCTAACCAGTGTTCCTGGATTCTGTACCAGTACAAACCTGTTCTCCGCAAGTAACTGTCAACTTCCCCACATGAATCAGAGGTGGAGGACTAATGATTTCGGACACAATGTCATTTATTATATTGTGTCGGAGAACATACGCCTCGCCCGAGGATCGAACTCGCGATCCCGCGATCCGTAGACCAACGCTCTACCTACTGAGCTAAGCGGGCGGGCTCTGACATTGAATAAAAAATTAAATACAGCCAATAAAAATCAAGATGGCTGCCATAAAATATTTGTTCCATGAAATCTTCAGTTGGGCATATTGTGTGAATATTAGGAAACTTTGCATGATAGTATCACTACTGGATGCACATGCCATTAAAAGGGTCTTGAAATTGGCCTTAATGTTTTCAAACGTTTTTAACAGAGTTTTAACAGGTCACCATTAAAATTCACCCATTACTTCTTACTATTTAATGCGATTTTCATGACCATAAGTTAAATGCCGTACACTAAAAAGCCATTAAAACACTCGTAAATTATACCTTGTTAAAATGACTTTGATGGCCATGAAAAGCTGCTTAAAATAAACCATTAAAATAAGTTACCAGGCTCCTTAAAACTTCATGAAAATTTTTAATTGGCATGAAATTAATGTATGTAATTGTTAGGTTGGCGTGGCCCTTATAGACAGGGACCCTCACCCTGTATTCATGAATCTTGTAACACCAAGCCGTAATAATGAAATGAATGAACTGGCACGCAGAAAAGTGCGATTCAAATATTCTAAATTTATATGTAAACACAAAGTCACCGCATCTGAATGTTCAAATGAAGTAAGTATAATAGTTCAGCACTACCACTCTAAAGTATCAAGTACCACCACAATCCGATAATGTTATAATACAAAATTAATTCAGAATTAACAGTTCTATCAATACAGTATTCACTATAATATTCAAGAATTTTAAAGGTGGCAGTTTACAGACATCGATCTGCTTACATTTTAAGGTATTGGAATTAATATTAAAAGTAGCAGTCCTAAGGTAGTGAGTTTTATATATTTTTTAAGGTAATAATTTAATAGAAAACGAAAATAAAGTAAAATAAGGTGTCATGCATCCTTAGCCAGCACTACAGACACTATCTTTCGGTTCAGCCTGTGCTGGAAAAACCCAAGAATATATGACATTATACATTCCTTGTGAAAATGTAGTGGTGCCTTAAACATGTTTTACTCAGCTGAAACACTCGGCACTCTAATGTCATACATTCAAAATGCAATCAGCACAACAGACATTACTGACTAAGCCATTTAAAAAGTACCCCTTAATTTCACATTAATTACTAAGAACTAATGGGGCCATTAATATTTTAATACTCTGTTAATGGCCGTTAATTATTAAAAAAATAATTAATAGTCTCATTAAATATGTCAGATTCAATTTTAATGGGCTCGTTATATTTAAATGGTATATCGAATTAAGGGCCATGAAAATTTGCCATCAGAATTAGACATTTTAAGGTAATCAACTTTATATTGATATTTGCCGTATTGATTTAAACTACGTGTTACTACACATGTAATAGTATCTATACATATGTAGTGTTTTGTAAAATGCTGGAAGAATATTTGTTTCTTCTTTTTTCTCTCATTATTTTGTAATGTAAACACATGTAACAACCTCGTACAAACATTTGTCATATTGTATCCTTATTCTGTCATAGCTCATATGAAATGAGAAAATAAATGGATATTGTATTGTATTGTATTGTACTGAGAAGGGTTTACAGGTACTGGTTTAATAGATCAAGTGACCATGTTGGTAGTTTTAACTATTCAACATTATAATATTGACAAACATTCTGCCCAAGTTTTTATTGGTACAGACATTAGGCATCAGATGTATTCAAAAAGCAACTGTTGATGACAATGTCAGCGCACAATAGGCAATCACAATTTAGCTCTACTTCAGTACTTTGTGCTCAGGTGCATGCACTTAAACAGCTAAGAGCAAATGTTTGAGGGATTGCATCACAAGTAGCTTCCCCCTCCCCAGTCAAGCGTACCACACTCTTTGATTCATTGAAACGAAGAAGCGATTGATCTACCCATGCCCCAAATGAATTTAAATCAGACTGTAAATCTCCACAAGCATGTGTACTGTTCACCTCTCTATAAACCATAGTTTATACTCAAGGATTGGAAAATTTGAAAATCTAAACTGGTTTGAACACATTTTATAATGTAAATTCCTTACGTCACCGATTTTACAAATGCTGATTATATAGTGGCTATTTCAATGACATTTTATAAAAAAACAACATTTCCTATTTTTCAAAATGTTACTTCATTTCTTAAGGCAATACCTTTCTAAAAATGTTAAGAAATTAATTGAATTTATTGCAGAAAAGATTCTGCTCCATAAAATTGTTTCTCCTACTTTTTCTAAATTGATGCAAGAAAAAATGTAAACAAAAGGGAGACCACTACTTCCAACAAAGGGATAAGTTCCAGAATGCATAATTAGTAATGTTTTAGTTACTTCCCCTTCAGTGATGATAGACCATAAAAAATACAGGAAGTGAATAATTGCTTCTCCCTTAGAATTTCATAACTTCCGCTGCGCATGCGCAGTGAGCACTTTACGATTCGAAGTTTTGGAGGCAGATCGCTTGTAAATGCGAGTTGATTATGATTTAATTTCTGCAATAATAAAATAGTTGTGAGCTAATCCATCATCTGTAGGAATTTCTTTTTGTTTGCTGCTGTATTTATGAAAACTGAAAATCATTTCCAACTTTCTATGTTACTAAATAAAAGCAAAGTTTCACTGCCGATTTTGTTCCTAAAAAACATGTCTTTTGCATAAAAAAATCACGAGTGTATTATTATTTTACGAATTTTCAAGCGAGTTGCACTTTCTACTTTCAATCGACGGCCGCCATATTTTTTACATTAAAGGTCAAGGTCATTGAAATACCTATATATAGACAAGAAAAACAAAAAAACAGAAAAATGGCAAGCATCAATATGTATTTACCCTTACCAAAATAATGTAGATTAATGTTATCAAATAAATTAATATGTTTTCATCCGACTTTCATTGAAATAAATCCGATTTTTTGTAGGAACACAATTTGGCAAACATTTGAAAAGAAATGGCGTAACTGCATCAAGGGGAAATAACTTTAATGCAACTAAATATATAATCATGATATATTATATAGACGATGTGTGTGTAGTATGTATTTATTGTGATTAAAGTCCATTTTAGATCAATATGGGACTTGAATTATAAGCGTTCAATGGGAGTGCAAGCCAAAAGCCAAAAAAGAAAATATACGAATCACATTTTACAGAATGTAGGATTTAATGGGCATCACATTGCTGTTACGGGCCATTAAGTTTACTCTAAAATGAAATCGCACAGAACCTGAACATTTAATGGGCATTAAATCAAATTTAAGGGCCATGAATAGTCCTGTTAAATTCAAAATATACAGAAATTCACTATTTTTTCAAAGCCATTAAGTTTTTTTAGCTACCAAACTAAATTTTTAATGGCATGATTCATGGTCAAAAATGGGTGTTTTAATAGTATTTTACCATGTAACCCATTAATATTGTGAAACCTGTTAAATAAAGTGATGCAAGAATTAATGGGGTTAATTAACGGTTTTTCCTTTTTTAATGGATATTTTACAGAGTTTTAAATGGATTAATTATCCATTTACAGCCTTAACTGCTTATTTTGGTAAATGTTTTAACCTGCACTTTTAGTTTAAACATGTTTCATACTACGAATTAATGAAACATTTACAAAATAATAATTGACAAATAAAAAATCTTAGTGTCCCTCTCTTGGTATGTAGCATTAAGGCTGCCACTGTAGACAAATCTGCTGTCCCTTACGTGCTAACAGCTCAATTATGGCAGTATTGACACAATAATTCTGTTGCACACCTCTAAACTATTCATATAATGGCAATATAACATTACCCTGGGAAATTGCAGATGCCACACTGTAAACCCCAAATTGAATGTTGGGGCAGTGCTGGTTTATTCCTATTTTTTTTTCACAGCAAAAGAATGGGTTTTGATCACAACTAGCTTTGAGAATATCCTACAAGTAGATTTCAAATACGTCTCACCTGTTGAGAAATGTTGGAAGAACCTTTTATGTATTGTTGAAATACTCCATGAACGCTTCAGTAGGACCCATTTTCAATCTGTTTAAAATTGCATCCCGATCTAATATCACTGCATTAATTACGGATGCTTCAGTTGATGTGACACTCGTAGACAGATTCTTAAGTGTTGGCAATAGTTCTAGAATTGTTTCTGACCGCAAGTTGTACCCCTCATGATTTGACCTAGTGACCTAGTTTTTACCTAACGTGACCAGGTTACATATGTATTATAGATTTTTAACTGACAAACCTTTCTGACAAAATATCATGGAGATTATTTCTATGAGTTGACCTAGAGACCTAGCTATTGACCTAGATAATCCAGTTTCAAAGTTGACCTACACTTGATGGAGACAAACATTATAATCAAGTTCTATGAAGAATAGGTGCAAACTGTCCCCTCTTCAGTGTAAAGAAAATTTTACCTATGATATAACCTAGTGACCTAGTTAAGTAGTTTTTAGTCTTAGTCATCCCACTTTTCAGCTTGTAAGATCTAAATGTCATAAGTATTCTGACTAAGATTAATAATGATTAAGTAGAAAATGTGGAATCTAGAGCGAAAAACAAGGCTTTTCTATGATTTGACCTTGTGACCTAATTAAGGACCTAAGATAACCAAATTTATTGTAGATTTCATAAAGATAATTGTTTTGACAATGTTTTATGAGGTCCAAGAGTAATAGGTAATTACTTAAAGTGTTAACAAGGGCTTTTTTCTTTTATTTGACCTACTGACCTTGTTTAAGACTTCAGGTAAACTTATTTTGAAGCTGGCCTGTATATATCACAGAGACAAACATTCTTGCAAAGTTTTAAGAAGATAAAGTAAAAAAAAAATATGGCCGCTAGAGTTTTAACAAGGTTTTCCTATGATATGAATTAGTGACATAGTTTTTTACCTCAGGTAATCCAATTTTGAAATGTCCTGTATTCCCCGGAGACGAACATTTTGACAAACATTTATTAAAATAAAAGTAGAAAATGCGGCATCTTGAATGTTAACAAGGTTTTCCTATAATTTGACATAGAGACCTACTTTAAGTCCTGATGTTACACAGTTTCAAATTTGAACTAGGTTTCATAGAGACAACTATTCTTACGGACTTTTTATGGAAATAAGAATAAATGTGGCATCTTGAATGTTAACAAAGTTTTCATATTTATTGATCTAGAAACCTAGTTTTTGACCCTTGATGATGTAATAAAAAGTGTAACCTTCTGACCAAGTTTTATAAAGATTAAACTAGAATTTTGGCCTCTGGAGTGTTAACAGTCAAAGGGGCGGTCTCCATAAGGCTGTTTTCCTGGTGCAAACAGATTTTGATATATTTTTGCCAACAGTTAGCCTTATGAATGGGCCTTACATCCCGAAAATAGTTAGCCAATCGGAGCTTTAATTTTGAGAGAATTATGTCTTAAGTGTTGGTGGAGTAATTCCATACCTGTCCTGCCTTACATAACAAATAGGTGAATTTCAATGTTTTTATATCAGCTGAACTGAAAGTAAAGGGGTATAATGTGTACACTATAAACACAAGGACATTTGATTCTGCAGCATACCTTTACAAAAATATGCCGCTTAATTTGCACTTTGTAGAATCTTACACATTTTACATCTACCAATTTTGCGGAAAACCACAACATTTCTTGATACAAGAAGAGAGACAAATCCCATGTATTGTGAATACTTGTTAATGACTAGACATTGCAGAATTATGGGGATTTTTCTGCGCTTTGCCTGTGAAGTGAGTTATTTGCCCTTGACTGCAGAAAAAGTCATAAGAAAATATGCAGAAAATACCAAATTTTCTTATTTCAGAATTTCAATCCATTTATGTGTAAAAATAATTCTGGCTCAATGAATCATACTGTATTTAAATAAAAAAATCATTTTAGCTCCACTATACGAAGTATAAGCTGTGCTATCGTACTCGACCAGGTGTAGGCGTCTTTCCGCATCCCCTCCTTGGTTAAAGTTATTTTTACACTTTCTCTTTTTTGTACTTATCTCTGTAATTACTTGATGGATTTCATTCAAACTTAAAATGGCAATTCCTCATTATCACCCACTCATTATTTATCCCCTCTTTTCATTTAGATTTTCAGGTTAAGGTTTTGATGTACTTCCACTCAATCTCTGTCATTACTGAATGGATTCGATTCAAACTTACAATAGTTGTTCAACATCATCACCCTCATCATATGAAGCAAGATGCATAACTCTGGCACTATTGTTTTTATGAATTACATCATCACCATCATCATATAACACAAGGTGCATAACTCTTGCACAATGAATAATCCCCCTTTTCTCTTAGAATTTCAGATTAAAGTTTTGATGCACTTTCACTCTATCTTTGTTATTACTGAATTGATTTGATTCAAACTTAAAGTAGTTGTTCAGCATCATCATCCACATCATATGACACAAGGTGCACAATATTTTTCATGAATTGTTCCCCCTTTTCACTTAGAATTTCAGGTTCAAGTTTTGATGCACTTTCACTCTATCTCTGTTATTACTGAATGGATCTGATTTAAATTTAAAATAATCATTCAACATCTGGCACAATTTTTCACGAATTAAGCCCCCTTTTACTTAGAATTTAAGGTTAATTTTGATGCATTTTCACTATATCTCAGTTATTATCAAATGCATATTTAATTTAAACTTGAAGTAGTTGTTCCACATCGTCACCCACATCATATGACACAAGGTGCATAACTTTTGCACCAATATTTAATAAATTATGCCCCCTTTTTTGCTTAGAATATACTTATATAGTGTTTTGATAAGTTTATCTTTACCTCTCTTATTACGCAATATTTTTGACTCAGGCTATTGTGCAATATCTTCATTTATCATTGGATTCACTCCAGTGACAGCTCCAGTTTCCTCAGATGTGTCCAGTTTCACTATCCATCATCGAAATAGTCGAGCGCGCAGTCTCCTGTGACAGCTCTTGTTATTTAAAAGATAATCTTCTATTCATCTGATGTTGCCAGTTCTCTATAAATCTCTCTACTAGTAAAGGCATACAGAAATGTCAGCAAAACAAAAATACATTATTCAAAGATTCATTTTAATATCTTCTGCCTTGAACACAGCCTTAAGTAATACATGTAACTCTTAATACATTCAAACATTTAGTTGTTTTGTCAAATACTGACTTAGCTTTCATTTCTTTATTTAGCAAATGCTTGTGGTACATCGTCAGTAATGTGGTGTTCGGATATTTGCCTTATTTGAATAAGGATGTGTCACAACAAAAAATAAATGCATAGTGATTTTTACAATTTTGCTGGTATCACTTTAGGCCCAGTGTCCAAGTAATTTACGTTTATTCGCAGTATTGAAAATAAAATCTTTACCTTCAACAAAGTTGCAACATCCTTAGTTTGCTCGGGGAAAATGTCCACCGTGATTTTGGTACATATACCTGTATTTTCGTATCTATTGAGATATATCACTAAGGGTCTTTTGCTGGAAAAAATTTTCTCTCCTGACATTTACCCCCAAGATTTTTTTCATCACTAGCATAAATTGAAAAATTGTTTCTTGTTTATTTGGCAAGTTTTTATTTTCATTTTGCATAACACATGCTATGTAAACCATTACCTTATATGTCCAGGTAGATTATAAGGAACTGTTTAAAATATGTTTTGAATATTTTTCTGTTTATTGGATAAGTTGACCTTGCTTCATTTGATACCATTGGTGTATTATTATATTGTTTCAACAAGGATTCTGTTTTCGCTTCATTTATACCATATTTTATAACCTGTTTGGTTGTAGTTATACACTGTTAATACTTTAATTCAAAGGAATTGAAATTGAAACCTAGGCGGTTATTGTTTTGCATATATAATAACAGGTTTGTATACATTTTGTTTTTGAATATGATGTGGCAAAGTCAAGAGGCAAATTCTGAAAAGGCTGTAAAGTCAGATATGGGCATTCGTCCCGACTAAGAATATTGAAAGAACATTATATATGTGTTTTACCTTCAATATAAAAATTAGTGGGAGTAATTTGTTTTGTGAGATATGTTACGGATTCAAGCTTCCTCCTTGCCTAACTCCATCTTAAGGGAACGGCAATCAAATAATAATGCCAGCACTTCAGAACTAGATCCACCATCATCCCCTTCTTCTGTGTCAAAAAGACAGACATAGATATAAGTCTTCCAATACAACAAAGCTTTCGCCAACACAGAGAACTAACATATTTATACAAAACAGGCATTATTATTACTTATTATTTAAGTTTTGAATGTCACCATCAAAAATAAAGCCACCCCAACACACATGACAAACTCATAATAGCCTTGAAAGATGCTGCATCTGAGGTATGATGGGACA
This sequence comes from Mercenaria mercenaria, assembly GCF_021730395.1. Taxonomy (NCBI): domain Eukaryota; kingdom Metazoa; phylum Mollusca; class Bivalvia; order Venerida; family Veneridae; genus Mercenaria; species Mercenaria mercenaria. Next base: position 45,020,531 of record NC_069364.1, read on the forward strand.
CTGGAAGTGCATGACTCCTTACGTGATGGTAATGCAGAATAACATAAAGAATATGAAATATCAGAAACTTGAAACAGAAAACATAACACAATGAGCAAATATACACCAAGCACTTATATTTGATTACAAAGGCTGTATCTTTTCACCATTGTTTTTACCAGAACTGCGACGCTAAGAGTGTAAAAGCTGTTTGACAATATCAAATTAATAGCAACTGAGAATTAAAATATGATTTTAAGCGTTAAGGGCAGTACATTTCATTGAGCAGTGGTTACTTTTACACATAAAAAAATTGAAATAGTGAAATAAACAATTTTGGCATTTTATGTCTTTTTCTGCAGTCAAGAGCAAATAACTCACTTCACATGCAAAGCAGGGAAAAATCCCCATAATTCTGCAATGTCTAGTTATTAACAAGTATTCTCAATACATGGGATTTGTCTCGCTTCTTGTATCAAGAAATGTTGTGGTTTTCCGCAAAGATGGTAGATGCAAAATGTGTAAGATTCTACAAGTGCAAATGAAGTGGCATATTTTTGTAAAGGTATGCTGCAGAATCAAATGCCCTACATCATGTCAGTACGTGTTTATAGTGTACACATTATACCCCTTTACTTTTAGTTCAGCTGTTACTGAAGATATTACTATATATCAAAATCTGTTTGTACCAGGAAAACAGCCTTATGGTGTCCGTCCTTTCACACGACTGACAACTCAATACGACGACGTATGACAAATGCAGGGTGACCACAATAGCTCACATTGAGCACTTTGTGCTCAGGGGAGCTAAAAATTTAATAACATTAAAATTTCTCAAACCTCCAAAATATCCTTTGAGTCGCTGATGTGTATTGTTATCAGATATAGGCCTCCGAAATTGCACAGATACAAATGAAATGTTAAAATAGAGATGGCTTCAAACTTTGGACTTCACAATTTCAAAGAACTACTTCCTAGGAGACAACACCACAGAAGTACTCCAATACCGAGGTGACACCTAAATGAGTTTAGATGATAACATTCATATGAGTGCATCAAAATGGAAAACAAGATGGTGTAATAACATTTATTAGTGTGAATAAAAGACTTCGTTTGGAATAGATATAAAGTTGCAACTCTGGCCTTCACAAAACAGTAACTTTCCCTCTTTGATTTAAATGTAGCATTAATTTTAGCCTTTTGTATTTCCAATTCATGTAAATTTAAGGTATGGCTTCTGTATAGAAAGTAATCCCTTTCCCATTCAAATATTTATGACTGCAAATTAAGGACAGTTTTCATAAAACAGAAACTATTGAATAACTAAAACTTTAAAACACATCCAAATAAGGACATGACAAAATATCTGGTGAAAACTAAAGTATTTCTTAAAATAAACTTAGCTGAGCTCCACTTGTCAATGCTTTTTACCAGAAAGCCAAGGTCTCGGCCTTACGGCTTTGGACAGGAAAATTGAACTACTAGGCGCTTTTCGCTTATTGCAAAAGCAAAAATGTTGTGATGATTTGTTCCTATAAATTGTCACTACTTACGTATTGCTTGGATTGACAGGCGAAAGAGTCGACATAAAAATCTGCTGCTCGCAACATATTCTTTGAATAAGTAATATCAGCAATGTGAAAAAAGACAAATTGAATAGTTGAGGAGTAAAACAACTTCGATTCAAAGGTCGTCGTGGGGCTGGATCGGACTTCAAGGGTCCGAATGAAGAACATTCTTTGGAAATGCTCAACATTTATAGTAAATATAATTCGTAAGAAATCAAATAACTGCTTATAACATAGATGATAAGGAACTTGACTTCTTTATACATCTGATTATGGGTTTTGTACTTTTATTTCTAAAAACAAAATTGACAAACTGATAAATGTTTGTTTACCTCTTGTATACTTCAATGATGTATGGTTATTTATATCTATTCTTATCAATATGAAGGCTTACAATTTAGGCAGATGTGCTTTATTGCAAATCGGAAAATAATGTATAAACTCATTTAGATTAGAAACGTGTGTCAGTTACGTTACTTAATGTGGAGAAAGTTCGCATGAAAGCCTTAGATAAATTTAGTTTAAGAATGCGTAAAAGGAAATTGATGATGTTATCTTTAGCTTTCCTAACTTTAAATTTTCTGATAGGTGAGTAAAAACTTAGATTTTAACGTGATTTGTTAATATAAAAGAATATTGTTTGGAAAGGAGAAGTTTTATTAAATAGTTATTTTCAGTGTGAATTATGTTTAAATAATAGGAATAGAAGTAAAAACTGATGATCTGGTACCTTGGTCTGGTACACTAGGAAGAGCGTTTTTATGTTTTTCATTTCATTGTAACATTCAACTATTAAAATATTATCATATATCTGGCAATTTCGCTGGGACAATGCTCGTATTGGGTAGAAATTTAATTCATAAGAAGGTACAAAATCTGTACAATTTGAAATGTAAACAAATGAATTTGCAGAAAAGATCGAAATGTGATTGTCAATGTTTCCGATACGGAATATATCTATAAACACGGGCCGTTTCTTCTTACAGGACTTACAGGAACATAGTAAGCGACTGTTTGTTTATTGTTATTGTATGTTCTAGTAACCATCGATACTGATTTCGAGGACAAGTCGGGTTTGAGACATATAGATTATGTTGTTGGGTTGAAAAAAGATAAGTCCAAAATTCAAACTAAAAGCTATTGCATAAATTCTTCGCTATTTCTTTGCTTACAATTAGGCTGTTTAACGTTGAGCGTATCAGAACGTTAAAGGCTTATAACATATCTTTGAAACAGTCTTGATCTTTCATCACTTGTCCATGAAGCCGTGTTAAGTGATAATTTTGATGACACTTCAGTTTTTTTTGTAATGGTGAGAGATCGTTAATTGATCAGAAAGATCAAACAGCTGGAAATTATAAAAAGTGATGCTTTATTTAGATAAGAAAGTGCATCGTATTATACTTTAAGGAAATCTAAGGTAAAATACTCTTTTTATTTCGTTGTCTGAGGAAAATATGGTGGACATATTTTTATAAAAATCGGTGCACGTGTGATTTGTATTAGATAGTTTAACGATACTTTCTTAGACAACTGCCGCTCAGCTCATTTACATTGACATATCCTTGATTGACCAATTGTATTTGTATAAATATTTGTCTCGAAAATTTCGATGCATCGTCTTCTAGTTCACTGTTGGGACACGCTTTGGAGTGTCATTGATAATTTATTCTTTACTTATACATGTAGAGACATCTGTTCAATAATATTAGTTTCTTTTTTACCTCCGTGCATTTCTCGATTTGTTTCGACGAACTCAGTTTCACATAAGACTTTTACATTGTTAAAATGGCAAAGGCCTTAATACCATTCTCTGGCTAAAGCGTCCAGAGCCAATATGCAGTAAACAATACATATTGCACTGCTTCTACTTCGAAGTCGTATTTTGTTCTTAGTGCAGTTCCTGGATTCGTTGCCAGTACCAACCTTTTCTCCGCAAGTAACTGCAAACTTCCCCACATAAGGTCGCCCGCATAGCTCAATAGGTAGAGCGCAGATGAAAAGATCGCGGGCATGTGAGTTCGATCTTCAGGCGGGGAGTATGTTCTCCGTGACGAATTAATAGAAAAACATTGTGTCAGAAATCATTCGTCCGCTCCCTCTGATTCATGTGTGGAAGTTGACAGCCGCCCGCATAGTTCAACAGGGAGATTGCCAATCTACAGATCATGAGCTTGTGAGTTTGATCCCCGGGCGCGGCATATGTTCTCCGTGACGATTTGATAAAAGACATTTTGTTTGAAATCATTCGTTCTCTACCTCTGATTCAGGTGTTGTAGTTGGCAGTTACTTGCGGAGAAGAGGTTTGTACTGGTTCAGAATCCGCGAACACTGATTAGGTTAACTGCCCGCCGTAACATGACTGAAATACTGTTAAAAAACGGCGTTAAATCCAGAACAAACGAACTTTCCCTGATGTAGCTACTCTATTAGAGTATTTATGAAAATCATCTGTCAGTTTTCAAATTGCAAGTGTGAGCTCATTGAGCAATGAATCCCTGTCCCCCTTCTCTCCTATCCCTAAATTTAATAGCATTTTGCCAGTGTATTTCTAGCGTCATTTGTTATATTTACATTCATTTCAAAACTTCTTTTATAAGTCGTCCGCCTATTGTTTGTGCTATCGGACGGTCTAAAGTCCAACACTAGTTTTTTCTAGTCTAAAGTCAAAACATGGCGAAAACTGCAATGACCGATTTATTTCAAATCAAAATACATGTAGTCATATACGCTACCCATTTACTTGTCACATTGTAAAATGGACGAAAAGACTGAAGCTATATTAAATGCCGTATTAGACTTGATATAGATTCAAAGCAGATATTTGATGAATTGTGTGAGATATACATACTTTAGGCAATATCAATGCGCACAGTTTTTAGGTGAGTTAAAGCTTTTAAAGCTGAGAAATAATCTGTGGAAGATGATACCCGTTCTGGTAGGCCTAAAACCTCTGTTACCAAGGCAAACATCGCTGCTGTAAAAGCTCTGGTCGAACAGAATGCGCGATTGTCGGTGAAAGATATAGCCAGTTGTACTGGCATATCAGAAGTCAGTGTGCAAACAATTCTGATAAAGCGCTTTGACTTGCAAAAGGTTTGCGCTAGGTTAGTACCTCAGCCTCTAGTTGGCCTGTCGATCAAGTGCCTTGTCCATATGGTCTATGGGCAAGGCCCAATTCATACATGAACATTCGCTTAAACCTACACGTTGTTTCCTTTTTCTTCAATCAGAGGCATTAATTATATAAAATATGATATATATTAAGGCTGAGACTAAACTATGTTGTGACATATTTACAAATAAATGCATTAATTTACACTATAGATATACCCCACCCATCAATAAAACGTGAATGCAATGTCTCTAAATTATTTCCTTGAAAATCGTATTAAATGTTATAAATCGAAGCCTCAGAATTAGAAGGGCGTAAGTGAAAAATCATTATTTTCGGCAAAACGAAAAAAACTGTCTATGACAGATACGCCCTTCTAATTCTATAGACGTAAGAGGGCCTTTCTGGTATAACATTTAAGTGCAGATACGCCCTTCTATTACTATGGTTTTGAAAAACATTTTACTTACGCCCTTTTATCATTGTGAATTTGGTCAACACAACAGTTTGTAACAAAAAAAAACTATCATACGATTATGCCCCTTGGTATGTACTTTAAAAAAATGTATAATTCATAAAAGGGCGTAACTAACACTTACGCTCTTCTTATTCTGGTGCGTCGAAATGTTATAATATCAACATCAGTATATTAAAAAAACATTACTTTAAAGGATAAGAATCCCAGATCAACAGTGACTGTTCTACGATACATAAAGAACAGGTCACCACAGTAAAATGTTAAAAATGTTTTAAATCGACACTAAACTACAATTTTCAGGTAACAGCAAATGTACACAAGGTCGTAATGTACAAAAATAAAATCACTGTGAGGACAAAACTCTGCGATATACTGTGAAGTCATACTCTATTTTAAGGTTTTTCTACTGTCCTTAGTAATGAGACATGGTCCTTAAAAACATGTTAACTGTAAATTCAGGAGTTGGAGAATTTTTTCATTGCTTGCTCATGAACGTCAGTTAAGGTAATGTCACGATTACATTTCTATAACATCTACAAAAGATATATATTTCAAAAGACTGGCTTTTGATTTTTCATAAGTTTTCATGAACCCATGTATAAAAGGGTCACCTCTGATTGTCTTTGGAACACATTTCTCCTTTAGAATAGTACACACTATGCTTTTTATTTTGTCAATATCATTATCTAATCTTAAAGGGAAACTATTTTTAAATATATTTCTATAATCACGCGTATCATTTATGTTAGACATTTCAACACAGTTATTGTTTATATCAGAATCATCTATTTCATTGTAATTCGGGTCATATAAATCGTGCGTTTCACTAATGTCATAGTTTGTATGATACATATCTCTTTCATGTTTAATGGTGTCACATAAGTCAAGCATTTTAACACTGTAGTTGTTCATACCAATAGCATCACTTTCATCCTCACTTATTTTGTTTAAGTCTGGTGTTTCATATACATATCAGAAACATCACTTTCTTGGCCGCTTTGTTGATTAAATCAGGCATTTCAATACTAGTGTTATTTATCATATTTGCAAAATCACTTTCACGGTCACTTGGGACATTAAAATCAGGCATTTCATAACTATTCTTGCTCGTATCAAAACTGTCAGTTTGATGTTCACCTGTATCGCTAAAGTCTGACATTTCAACAGTGTTATTATTACAGTCTGATACATTATATTGTAGTGACAATTTTTTCTCAAACAAACAGTATGCAGAGCATGATTTGTTAAGAAATGTCCCCTACTTATTGCTTTACCATTAAGCATATTGTATACCGTATTCTCTGCACATACTGTTTCAAGAAGTTCTTTCAGTGTCCATTATTCTGCCAATACAACCAAGAAAACGTATCTCTGTGTAAAATCTGCCTTGCCTGATTATTACTGTTTTAATTTCACTTTCTATTGACTCATTTGTAACAATATTAATATGAAATAAGGCACTGCCTCAATCGGGAATCGATCCGACTTCAACTCACCACATTACATTTAATAGGAACTGCCTAATGACAGCACGGAAGTACACATTTTTAATTCGATAGTAAATATCTCATTCGGTATATCGCTTTATACCGTAGAGGGATCGATTCTGATTTTCGTCGCTACGCGTAGAATCGATTCCCTATCAATTTAAAGGTAAAGCTCTAAATTTTGAAAAATAACATTACTGCCCACAGTGTATTGTATTACAGGTAATGTCCGTCTTTTGGATGGGCGCACCCCCCGGATAGGTATATTTATTTATACGAACTGTGCTCACTAGGTGTGTTATTTACAAGTGCACACTACGTATATCATACTTATTAATTATATCAATATTTGTACTGATGTGCAAGACGTTGCGATTCGAACAAGTTATTTGGATGCTTATTAGGCACAAGGAAAAAGCGTATTCTTCGGAAAAGTCCGAAGTCCGACGCTCTGTGCACGCAAGAGGTGCGCATTTTTTAATTCGATAGTATATATCTCATTCGGTATATCGCATGTTACCTATGAAGCGCCTTCCAGTATATGGGGTTGGTCAAATGTAAGAACTGGAGTTATATTTAGCTGTTTGAGTGTTCTGCCACAAAGTGTAGTGTAGAAATATATACAAGACATGACACTAGCGCTCATATCTATCCTAGGCATGGATATCACAGACGACTCTCCAGAATATTTACCTTTCTGGAACATTTGCATCATTCCAGACTATCGTGGCATTTTTTGTGTCAAAGGTCGTGCACTTTTTATCCGAAATTCTGTTAGTTGAAGTTTCTGTAATGTTAGATAAATCTGTCAGTTGTTTGAAAACCATATCTTGCGTGCTGCTTTCGTTTTGTTTATAGAAATGTATGTCTATTTGTCCAACAGCAAGTTTCGCTTCATGTGATGCATTTATACGTGGAATTACTTTATTTGATCCTCTTGATAGGAGCAGAAGAAACCAATACTATGCACAGTTGGTATCAAAAGTTTTGAACCCACCAGATGATGAACCTGTTCTCCCCAGCCAATTTGTAGTGGTGAAATAATACCCCGAGGAAAGGCTTCTTGCACAATCGCTTGACAAATTTTCGACAATGATATTTTCTTTTTGTCATGTTTTTTTTTTTTTTTTTTTTTTTTTTTTTTTTTGTCAACAATATTGCTTAAAACAGTTGAAGACTTTCAGGTAATATTTCAAGTCTAATTCCACAGACATTATTTCAGAACTTTTTGGATATACTGCTGCAGAACAATCAATATATTTTAATTCAGTTGAAATGAGTTTAGCAGCTGTTCTTAAAATAGCTTTACGTTCAGAGTTTCACTGTTTTGTTTTTGCTTTCTCGTATAGAAAGAATGTAGAATCGAATGGGCAGCGCTTTAAAAAGTTCTCATATCTTTTTTACATTCATTTGAGAAATAATAATGGCTTTCCCAAATATTTAATATTTTTCTTCTTTATATTTAACAGTTGACATATTTTGCTATATTGCTACATGTGTTCAACAATCGAAGACATATTTAGTATCAACTACGAAATATGTGTTCAATAATCAAAGACATATATGAGAGACACTAATAAAATATGTGTCCGATAATTTATATTCAATAACGATTGGTTGAATCACAACACGTGTTATGCATACGTCAACAATTAAAATGACTACGGTAAATCCTGGTGGGAAGAATTTCAGTCTGTAAACTCTTTAAGAATGATTGGGAACATCTCAAAATAGAATTTATCTTACATCTGGTATATGATTATGTTTTCAATTATCGAACACATGTACCATGTCAGAATAATTTGTATATCTGATATATTGATAACGTGATTTATAATCACACATATTACTGAAGATAGCTTGGCACAGAAATAATAATACTAAAAAGAACAACCCAAGACAGTTGTATGAATACATTACTTTTACTATTAATAATTTTACTATAGCAAGCAATTAGTATCTAATTTCGTTTAAATTAATGGTTGGCAGAAATTGGTCACAGCTTCACATAAATGTCAATATACAAATACATATGATATAAAGTATATGTTTAAAATGCAGATGTGGAGGTCCTGTGAACAGAGGCCTAATACAGTATACTTGAAACAAACAAACTTCTTATTACACAACGTTAAGATATACTGGTGGAGGCTGACCTAACCGCCGAACCTTGGATCAGAATTCAACGGAGATCAGGTATACAAAAACAGACATACAGAATCAGTGACTACGTTAAACGTTTATATATGACACATACACATTTCACAGTTCTGGAAAACAGACACTGTAATGTCCATACATCAACATGTGAAAACTGACAATATTCCATGTGAAGCTGTAACGACTGAAGGGAAGGAAGGTGTAGGCTGAACTTGAACACATAAGATGTACCTGAAATTATAAAGAAAAAGGAGAACACAAGCAAAATAAGGGGAGTGGAGGGTGGGATATTAAACATCAGCAAGTATAAACAATCGAGAATTCCTTCGATAAGAAGCAAAATCAACCCTCGTATTTATTTGCAAACGACCTTCTTCTTCCATGTGTAAAACTGAGAGGACCCAAAAGGAGATTAAATCGCAACAAGTATATTAATATACCAACAAGACATAAGCTAAAGCGGACCCTTACAACAGGATAAGAGCTCCTTCAGTAGCAGGTTTTGAATGGTAATCATTAAAAGCACATATTACTGAAGATAGCTTGGCACAGAAATAATAATACTAAAAAGAACAACCCAAGACAGTTCTATGAATACATTACTTTTACTATTGATAATTTTACTATAGCAAGCAATTAGTATCTAATTTCGTTTAAATTAATGGTTGGCAGAAATTGGTCACAGCTTCACATAAATGTCAATATACAAATACATATGATATAAAGTATATGTTTAAAATGCAGATGTGGAGGTCCTGTGAACAGAGGCCTAATACAGTATACTTGAAACAAACAAACTTCTTATTACACAACGTTAAGATATACTGGTGGAGGCTGACCTAACAGCCACATGTCGAGAATTTGGAACAACGTGGAAAATTCTTGACAACCGCCACCAGTATAGCGAAGCAAACTCTGCCTGAGAAGCTGTGCCTTAACAATTTACTGCTAAAAAGGACTGATGCTTGTGTTGCAGAGTGAATAAAAATAAAATATTTCCAAATTATGACAAGTGCTCCCCATCCCTGTTGAAGAGACCCGTCACGGATTCGACGATTTCTGGTTAACGAACGTATCCACCAATGTATTTAAAAAAAAACAACAACAAATGAGCAGCGAAATTATTAACGCGTTTTCTATCTCTCTCTTATGAAAAATAAGTTAATTACTCAATGAATAACAATGATACCTTGATTGTCTTCAAAAGGAAACAAGTGTAAGATTAATGGTTTAACTTGCCGCCATTTTATACCATCCTGAGTCGGACACAGTATGGTCGCATTATGACGCTGCATTACCGGTACAAGTTGAGAACCCTCAGCTGATTCCTTGTCGTAACGAAATACCGACTTTATAATTGAACATCCAACTATCCAAATATGGGTAGGACGCACTGAAAAGCTGAAAACAATTGTCAACAAAAAAGGGCAACATATGGCAGGTACAATGAAACTGCTTATAGGCTTAAGATCTGAGTGACAACAGCTGACGTGACAGGATTCTAATGTAAGATTTAAGTGCACTTGAATCCGGGGCGCAACGCCCCATTCTTGTAATATCGTAAGCAGTCATGCTGCTGTTGCAGCAGCTACTCTAAATAAATGTGGTTTATATGGAATGGCAGTCAAAGATTTCTTCAGAACACACTGAACTGACAGCGTATGACGGGTAGACCGTTTAAATAAACAAACAAATAACTAGTTTGAAGCACTAGATGGTCGAACAGCCATATATCTCTCTATTAAATCCAGGGGTCAAGTGGAACAATGTGCAAGGTTGTAAATAAATAGCTACTCCTTCGCCTTTTTTCTGATCGTCCTTTGATGAATGAAAAATTATGCGAAGTACACCGATACTTGCAATACTAACGTCTCCCTCACATAATGCGTGACTTTTAGCACTTATATTCGATGAGTTTGAGTTCGTGTGTACAAGCTCACATATCCTTAAAAATCAAAATGGTCAGGGAAATTATTGTTGAAAACTGTAATGCCTAAAATATAGAAGAGCAAACAGTATTTGTCACCTGTATAAGTTTACGAAGTAAATCAAGCGTTATAGGTTGCCTGATGTCAATTGTCCGATGCAACCTATCGAAACTGATAAACATTCAACGTAACATAAATCTTTAAGTAAGATGTTCAAGACTATTTATTTTACAATAGAAGAAATGTCCGAGATATACAGACATGTTGTATGACGAGCTACATTCTTGATTAAAAGATGGGCTAAAAGTGCAGTAAGGTGCAAGTCGTCTGTGCATGCAAGTAAAGCTGACACGATCGGCACTAAATATATAATTATTTTATAATATTAAAATATAAAAAGGTTACGTTATTGCATATACGAACGTCTGCCCCCTAGAAGGCAAATGTAGAAAATCAAACTACTTCGAAAAAGCTGCGCGCCCTAGTTCATGTACGCCAGTGCTATCCGTAATGAAGTTTAGGACAGAACTATCCAATCAGTGTAAGTCGTGGAAGCTGCAGTAACCATTAAAATTGTCAAACAAAATGATAACCATATCATCTGTTATTGAACTGGTCACTCTTAAATGATGTGAACTTTTAACCAGATTGCACATAATAGCATAGAAACCACTACTAAATAGTCTAGAAAGGGAATGGCTCTAAACACAGTGTTTGAGCCCCTTTTCATGCTGTTATTGCTATAATTATTGTTGAATTACTGATTAGTTATGGTTTATTTTGATTCATTTTAGCGATAGCTGGATTGAAGCATCACACATTATGTTATATACAATAGTTAAAGGGAACCAGATATTTGTAAGATCCAGTATTCGTTGTAAAATACCAGTCATCTATAGAGTATGCAGCCTCATCCGGGATCTATATCCAAGGAGGTACATAGACTAGTGGTTTTAACGTTTTGCTGGTGTACAAGAAGGCGCTGTGACTGAAGGTGGCCTAATCTTTTAGTTGAGTTTTATATATAGTTGCAGCTTGAGGTTTCAAGATGAACTATGATAAATGGGTTGAAATGGGCGAACGAATTAGTTTGACAGGTTCAGAGCTTATAGACCTTGTGGATAGGAAAGAGAAGGAATATACTTAACATGAGGAACGAATGTTGAGACGAGAGAGACAGAGACGAGATGATGACAGGCGGGGATTTGAGGCTGAAGAAGCTGGCTGAGAAAAAACGACTGTTTAAGCTTAGACAGGCCGAGAAATTACGGCATTATGAGAAATAACAGGCTGAGAAAAAAAGGGGTTATTTTAGTTGGAAAGTTTGGAAAAGGAAATTGCTTTAAAAGAGGAAGAACGAGTTTTGAATGAGCAGGAGTTTGAAATGCTGAAATTAAAGACTGAAGCCAGAGCTTTGGGAGGAGATAAAGGTACTGAGCACCCGAATAGTAAAACATTACTGACAAGGCTACCGAAGTTCGAAGAAAGTAAAGATGATATGGATGCATACCTCGAACGATCTGAGCGGTTTGCAAAGAGTCAGGAAGTGAAAGAAGAGACATGGGCTGTGAGCCTTAGCTTATTACTCACAGGTAAAAGCCTGGACGTATATACAAGCATGCCTCCAGACCAAGCCAATGATTATCATGCATTGAAGAAAGCAGTTTTGAAGTGTTATCAGTTAACAGAGTATGGTTTTAGATTGAAGTTCAGGGAGTGCAATCCAGGGCGAAATGAAACTGTTTTTCAGTTCATGGCAAGGCTGGACAGGTATTTCAGTCGTCGATGACAGAGATAGCAATAACTGACAATACGTTTGAAATGCTGAAAGGCCTTATGATCAGAGGACAGTTCAATCAAACTTGTTCCAAGGACCTTGCTTTATTCTTGAAGGAAATAGTTGCAAAATCGAAAGCTGAGATTACACAGTTGGCAGAACAATATATTGAAGCTCATGATAACCCAATCACATTTAACCGGATGAATAGAAGTAACTTTTTATGCAGCAAGGAGCAACAAGCTTCGACCGAGGTTTAGCCAGTGTCTCAGCCTACACAAAAAGAAATGTCAGCTTCTAAAAAGCCCACATGTTTCGTATGTAATAAGGAAGGTCAGATAGCACGAGACTGAAGAAACCTATCTATGAGGAAAGTAAGCCGTGCTGTTTTAGCTAGTAGGGGATCCTTTGAGGAAAAACAGAGAAATACGCATGGAATTCAAGATTCTACACCCATAGATTAGAGAAATTAAGGCCAAGCGCAGAAAGACAAACAGTCGGTTGACAGAAATTTTTCAGCTTCATGCATAGCTGTACCATTACATGACAAAAAGGTATAAACATATAAAACGTAAAAACATAAAAGATGGACGAATTATGTTAGCAAACGGGCAATCCGTTTTGGTTATAGCAAGCACCTGTACTATTGATTCAACAACAGGTGAAAGGAAAATGGTATTGAAGAAAGGATATACATGTATAGGTAATAAAGAAGTTCAGATTTTGAGAGATACAGGGTGTGAGCTGGCAGCTGTCAGGAAATGTTAGTCAAGAAGTATCTTATGATTGCGACTGATGGACGTTCAAAGATGCAGCAAAGATACAGATACAGGTTGATACACCATATTTTATACGTGAAGTTGAGGGCGATGGTTTTGCCGACCATGACATGTGATATGATAATCGAAAATATAAAAGGAGTTTCAGATAAGCCAGTCATAAACTGGAAAACCCGAGATGAAAGACAGTCTTCCTCCGACGAAGATGCTGCTGCAACTAGGATGTCGGAAACCCAGCATGCATGCAATAAATGTAGAAACTACGAAACCATCTGAGGTTTGCAAAGCCAAAGAACAGACATTAAATGTTGAGCAAAATAAAGAATGCCCAGAAAGATGAGACGTTGAAGAAACTTTGGATTTATGCCACAGATAAGGCGAAACTGAAAACAAAAAGTTTCAGTATGAAGTGATGAAAAACGTATCATATAGAATCTTCGAGGAGAAGAATGGCAGAATTGTTAAACAGATAATAGTCTCAACACTGTTCAGGAGAAGTGTTATGACATTAGCTCATTAGTCAATAGTCAGGGGACACTTATCAGCTTAAGAGACTGTTGATGAAATACGAACAAGTTTTCACTGGCCTGATGTAACAAATAGAGTAACAAGGTTTTGCCGGTCATGTGACTGACTTGACATCGAAGTCATCTATTAAATACGTAGAAAAAGGACCACGTTGTCATATCAGAAAGGGTATGGATAGAGATATTACCAGACAAGATTACAGGGGTTATAAAGACCACGGCTCTGATCATGCGAATTCATGGAGACAAAATTACATTGATCTCGGTAAAAGATTTATAAGTAAGGCCGATAGGAGTGATTATGTAAAAAAATGTTTCGGTGATAACAATTATTATGTCAACAGAAAAGATGACAAGTACTCTTGTGGTAAGAGAAACAAATGAAGAACATTCATGATAATAAATAGGAGATGAACGTTGCATGATACTTCTGAAATATTGCATTTATAGAATTATAAGGGTGTTTAACCTTTGATTATGATTTCAGGAGGACGATTCAGTATATGTTATTGATAGCGGCGATACATTTCTACGTGATTTGTAAAAATCGAGAAATAGCAAAAAAAAAAAAAATGAGATTTCTTTGCAAATTATGCTTCAGGGCTGTCATATTTCGATCTTCTCAGATCGTTCAGCACGACTTTTATGTCGTGTTATTGGTACTGTTTAGTTTCTCAACATGATCATTTCGGCCTGAGTGGTTCCAATACTCGCGCTTTCATAGCCTTGGGTATTGTATAATCACCCCTTGGATATGGTGCCTGTGATACGCAGGCACCATAACCTCAGATCCCCTTCCTAAATTCTAGTTTGTTTAGTTCTGCCCATTGTTTTCTCGTTTGGGGCAAACCCTTTACTTTATCTGGGGACCAAACGCCGCTCTTCATGGAATTACATACATCAACACGTGTATCATTGAAGGTTCCATGTTCACCGCCGTCTGAATACATCTGCGGATGTCTCTAAAATGCTTTTTGTACTTTTAGCATGTTTAAATGTTGAGTTCTGCTCAACCCGGGGCTAGAGGGCGTGGACGGTAGTCTGCATTTCCACTACCGTCCATGAACAGGCTCAATCAAACCGAGCCTGCAACATTTTCGTTTTTGTCGTGTTGAGCGACCTGTGAAGTTTTCACTTTTCTCTATTTTTAATGTTTATGAAAAGCTAAAAGTCTTTTCTTTAGAAGGGGGCTATATTGCAGAATAGTTTGTATATGTGATATATTGATAACGTGATACATAAGCAAGCACAGATAGTGCTTGACTCCCTTTTCATGCTATCATTTCTATAATTATTGTTGAAGTAATAGGATTTGGATCATTTGTGGCTAATTTGGGTTAATTATGTCGATAGCAGGATCCCAGCATTACACATTATGTTATATACAATATTTAAAGGGAAGCAGATATTTGTTAGAGCAAATACACATTGTATAAATTTGGACCAATCAGAAACAAGTTCTATAAATAGCACCAAACAAAGCTCACGTCTGCCAAGATATAAATAAGTAGATGGATGACAGAGAGATCATTCGGTATCAAGCGATCGAAAAAGACACATCAAGGATTCAACTAATAATTTATCCCAGTACCTTGATGAGGAAGTTATTGCTACCCTGTCACGGCTGATAGTTTTTTTTAATGAAAACGTTTGAAGTTCATAGACTAAAGAAGAGTTGCAAAATTGCAACAAGGTTTCGAGCTATAGGTCCAGCGCGTAGACGATAGCAAATATAGGCTGAACATCGGAAATTTAGATAGATTAATAATTTATTGATAATTATTTATTATATAGTGACCGATGACAATCTATATTTATAGAAGTGTTGATACAAATAGATTCATTTTTTTGGTCCCTTTCATAATTCATATACATATACCGAAGATGATTGGATAAAAAAGGAAGAGATAAAATGACACACAATTATTCAGTGTAATGTTTTAATACAGAGACAAAAAACAATGGTGTTTTAAAGATACCTTTCTTTCCATACAGATACACTACAAAATTGAATGTTAAAATTAAAACTAAAATTGGTCATAAGTATAGTGGACGCAACTTGACCCAGATGGTTGGCCTTTGTATTATAATACATAACGAAGCACAACCTATTATTAAAAAGGAGTGAACGTAAAACGCTTCATCTTTTTGCATTCATAAATTTAAAATTGACATAGATTTATCGTGATATAGATTTACTGCAGTGGTGTAGGCGCTTGAATTCAAGTACTTGTTTTTGTTAAGTTATATATAGAGTAATAGGTTCGAGCCCTATGATTAATTTTTTTAATTATTTTAGTCTTTTGCTATTTCATTTTATTATATTTTGTGTTTTTATTTTTTATTTCATTTATTTGTCATATTTTTTTATTCAAAATTCTTACTCTAATCAAACATGTACAGACATAATTATAATAACAATTCAGTCCGAATCAAAATCAAATTCGCTGGCTGTGTCGATAGCACTTTCATCACTGAAGTGTATAGCGATTCGATCAATTTGGTTATCAACCAACATTTCAGTTTGGCGATAGTTCTCGATTGCCAAAACATGCCTCACAGCATTTTCCCAATATGTAACTCCAATTTCTACCAGTGCATTGTGTGTGAGTTTTTAAACATCAGTGAATTTGAATGTCAAGTTTCTTTGCCCGACCTTTTCATTCAAATTTACCCAGATTAGTTCAATGTGATTGAACTCGCAGTGGTACGGTGGTAAACGTAGCACTTCATGTCCCTTTCATTAACTTTATCAATCCTGGAAACTTTTTGATTAGGTTTTTACATTTTATCTATATTCAGTAGCTCTGGTCTTGCTAGTTTTTCACCGAAATGTATATCACGGTTTCCCAGCCACTTTTGTATGTCCGCCTTTCTGGTAGATCATGATGGGTCACACATTTGCCTCACAAACTTGACAATAACTTTTCCTTCAACCATTTATCGTAGTTGGGACCATTCATTTCATAACGATAGTCTCCGGTGGCACAATTAGCTTTATAGACGAACTTTGCACCGGGTACAAATCCATTCTGACCTCCTGCATGGACAACTATCAAGCATTGTCTTTTGTTGAAAGGTGTTGCAACACCAGGTTCTTCAACATTTTGTCAACAATACTTGCAATATGAGAAGTGTCTATCCATGTCTCGTCTAAGTAGACCAAGCCGTAGCCGCTGTCTCTGTACTGCTTTACCTTCCTTAGATACTCGCATCTAAGACGGGCTATGTCTGGCTTTCCATTTAAAACTTCCTGTTACTTCCGCAGTTCTTCCATCTGAAACCGCCAATATCTCAATGATTTCCTAAGTGACGTGATGCTTCTATGGAAGCCGATGTGTGATGCCAGCTCCTTGTGAAATGTTTCCACCGTTGGAAGTTGCTTCCTCGTTACATAACATTCTCTTATTTTCCTTCTAATCATACCGCAGTCAAAATCGCCAGGGACTATAGATTGGTTTCGACTGAAAAATAAACAGGAATCATAAGAAATGAAATATTACAGTTTAAATACCAACTTATCAGAATCGCTATTTCCACGTCACTGTAGAGAACTATAATTGCAACATAAATCTATTTCAAAAATATGTATCTAAAATAATGAACAGTAATTATTTCTATCAAGAACTTTAAAGTACATGTAATTGAATTTCTAAAATTTACCTATCAGACGAAGACGCTGTTAATTCGTCAACATTTTCTTTATTTCGGTCTTCTTCAGACAATTACACGTTTCGTATTTTCCTAATGATTGTCATTCCAACGCCCATGGCCTCAGCTGCCATTTTAGTAAATGCCCGATTTGAAGTACTTTTTTATCAAAAGATCTAGTAACAGTTGAAATGTGTTTTCGGGCATCTAAGGAAAAGGCCATTTTCAAATAACAGTAATGTGCGGTAACGCTACTTATATACACAGTATTGTGCATGTCAAGGACATTTTGTTGAAAAAAAAAACACAAACTGCACGAGAGAAAGAAGGAAATATAAATTGTGTAAATATAAATTAGTGTATTGGAAAGTTTAAACTGATCAAATGTAAGTATACATACTTTTATACTGCACTATATACAAACTAATTTCGAAATAAATATATACGGCTACCATAAGCATCCATTATTTTTACAATGAAATAATCGATAAGAATTATCAGCCTAAGGTCATCCATCGTGGTCAAGTTGCGACTACTATAAAGTGAGATTGTTTTTTTCTGATTCCCTTCTTCTCAATGTTTAAAAAATATTCAGCGCTAGATAAGCCGGGAAATAGCATACACTATTGAAATGCATGAAAATAATATTAGAGTTACTTTATTCCTGGCTGCAGAAATTAACCCTCTACACCCCCTTTCACTCAATATTGCTGTTTTACGTTTGTCTTTCACGTCGCAAATAACACAGTTCTCCGCAGCACTAAAAAGGAAAACGTTAACGTTGAATTGTAAAAATAAAAACAAGGATGAAAATCCAACAGAGATAGCCACGTTCTAAGCAGCCTCCTCAAACGTAAATCCAGCGTGAACGACCAACACACACTCACACAAAGCAATCACACAAGAACAAAACGAACAAAAATAGGAACACGGTGGGGCACCGCCTTGTTGTATCAACAATTCTTCATAAGGAAATTATATGCACCGGTATTAAAGTTCCTATTTTTAAATGCAAATGTCACAAATCAAAATTACAAGGCCTTTACCTCATGACGAAATCCAGTAAACGCCAGATAAATAGTAAAGCAACACATTCAACATTAAAAACTAGTTGTTTTTTTTCTAGTAACACTCATGCCACAGACAGCATAACACAATCATGAATTTTTATCTGAAAAATAACAAAAATGATCATATACAAATGATATTTAAGATTATAGTATTCAGTATTTTTGAAAGAAATATACCTTTACTACTAAGAAATATAAAAAAAAGATGCATTTATGTACATTTGTTCACAAATTGATTTTTAAACATCTTTATTATGACCCAAACACGCTTCCGTATATTTATTTTCCATGCAAAACCCACTGGCACCAGAACAGAAAGAAAATGCATCTGTACATGTTATACCTTACCCCTAGGTAACCTATAAGAACCATGGTCATGAAGGGAACAATATATTAACCCGTTTCAATCGCGCATTTCATACCTAAAACACGCAGTTCGGTAAATGTGTACTATGGATATCAAACAAGTGGTAATTTATCTTCCATTGTGTACCGGTCATATTTCTTCAATACATCTTATCTTAAAA
This sequence comes from Mercenaria mercenaria, assembly GCF_021730395.1. Lineage (NCBI taxonomy): Eukaryota > Metazoa > Mollusca > Bivalvia > Venerida > Veneridae > Mercenaria > Mercenaria mercenaria. Next base: position 45,039,577 of record NC_069364.1, read on the forward strand.
AAAAACAACGCGTAGTTTATAGTTATTTCAACGTTACACAAGAAAAAACGTGCTTGAACTTCCCTGGTAAGTTCCGTTCTAGATTACAAAACCGTTCTGATTGGCCAATGTGAAAATGTATGCCAATCGTCATTTTACTACACGTGTTCGCTAAAATGTGAAAATGCAGCATAAACGCGCAAAATGAATAAAATAAACAGAACAGATGCAGACTAATGTACGATTTCAAATTAAAGATCATAATACAGGATGAATTTAATTCATCATTTCGAGTTTTATTGTAAAATGTGATCTTTTTTTTAAATTCTGTTTTTGTTTGTTTACATTTCGCCACACATGTGCACACTGCCGTGACCTTTAGACCGAATGTTCATTAGGGAAGGTAAAGCAATTTTTTTTTCTGTAACGTTGACGAAAGCATAAAATATGTTGATAATCTCAGCAATATGGAATATCGAGACAATGTGACTGGTGCACGATGGAAGATAAATCATCGCTTGTTCAATATACTAGGTACCAATTCACCGAACTGTGCGTTTAAGTTGAGAAATTTACGATTGAAACGGGTTAGTATATTTTCCCGTTCATGACCATGGTTCTTATAGAATACCTAGGGGTAAGGTATAACATGTACAGAGACATTTTCTTTCTGTTCTGGTGCCAGTGGCAAAACCAAAGTGACTGATTAAACTTTACAAGACCTTTTTCAGATTAATCAATCGTTGACAATTCCAATACTTAGTACCACTAAAACTTACATATCATACCGGCCAGTGTATCAGTACATGTTTTGAATAAAACATATAGTGTCATAATGAACTTCGCGGAAACCCATGAAGATCAATCAGCCTTGATAACTATATAAATTAATGTTGCATTTTACGCAGTAACGAACGTTTGACATATATCAATCAATAGATATTTTTACTTACCATACACGACAATAACCAGTAAATCGTGGAACAGAATGGTGTTCAACACAGTTTAACAGCAAGCTCCGATGTTTACTTCTTACTAGAAGAAGGGAAAACAATGCACACGGTGCATGATGACGGACATTAGAAAATATACTTTTGCAATACGTATGACGTGATAACTTCTATTTTTGAGAACTTTTTAGCTCAACTGCCATGTAGTGACAAGGTGAGCTTTTGTGATTACCCTTCGTCCGTCGTCCGTCCGTCGTCTGTCCACCATTTCTTGTGAACACGATTGAGACCGCATTTTGTAATTGATTTTAATCAAACTTGCACACAACTTGTATCAGCATAATATCTCGGTTGTTTTCGAAAACTGGCCAGATCCCATTATAGGTTCCAGGGTTATGGCCCCTTAAACGGTCTAAATTTGCTATTTTTGTCTTGTGATAGAGACCACATCTTGCAATTAATTTATCAAACTTGCACATAATTTGTACTCGCATAATATCTTGATTCCTGTCGAAAGCTGGGCAGATTCGATCATAAGTTGCAGAGTAATGGATCTTGAAAGGGCGAAATTTGCTAATTTTAGCTTGTCAACACGATCGAGACCACATTTTGTAGTCAATTTTAATCAAACTTGCACACAACTTGTATTGGCATAATATCTCGGTTTCTTTTGAAGCCTAACCAGATCCCATCAAAGGGTTTAGAGGTTTACCCCTTAAAGTGCCAAATGTGCTATTTTTGGCTTGTGAACACAGGGATCACATTTTGTAATCAATCCTTATCAAACTTGCACCCAACTTGTATTGTCATAATACCTTAATTCCTTTCGAAAATTGGCCAGATCCTGTCATGGGTTCATTTATGGTTTGATTTGATACAAACTTGCAAAATATCTTTAACAACAATTAAGTATGGATTCCATGATGAATTTGTCAAATCTAATCATGGGTTCCGGAGTTAAGGCACATGACTGAACCCTGAAAGAGATACAATTTGTTAATTTTTACCTTGTAAACACGATAGAAATGACATTTTACATTTGATTTTAACCACACTTACACTCAACTTAAGTCACTATAAGATCTCGGTTCCTTCGAAAACTGGTTGTATTCTGTCATGGGTTCTAGAGTTACACCCCTGAAAGATACTATATTTTCTATTCAGACCCTTTTCAGACATATAGAGGTTTCATTTATGCATTGATTTGATACAAACTTCCAAGAATGTTTATCTTAATGATCTCTAGGTCAAGTTCGAAACTGGGTCAAGTGGGACAGAAACTAGGTCACCAGGTCAAATCCAAGGTAAAACTTGTTAAGGCCACATTTATGATGCTATCTTCATGAAACTAGTCCAGAATGTTTATCTTGATGACTCCTAAGCCAAGTTAGAAACTGGGTTATGTTGGGTCAAAAACTAGGTCACCATAAAAATCAAAAGAGAGCTTGCCAACACTGTTGAGGCCACATTTATGACCCTGTCTCCGTGAAACTTGATCAGAATGTTTATCTTGATGATTCCTAGGCCAAGTTTAACAGGTGAGCGATATAGGGTCATCATGACCCTCTTGTTTTCTGTGTATTATCTCGTGTAACTCTACTCATTCCATGCTAAAAAGCTCATGTTGAATTTAATTTCACACACGTTTTACTATAACCTGCCTAAAACGTCCAAGCAAAGGATGTTCAGGAGTCCATCTTACACGACAGCGTCTCCTCTTACAAGTGCGAGGTTGTTAAGTCTTATTTTTTGGCTTCTGAAAAGTTGGAAGTCCAGAAGTTCTCTTGGCAGCGCCATTTATCAGTGTCTCAAGAACTCTACTAAAAGAAGAGACTATTTATCTGTTTTTCACGATTGGGTAAAAAGGTTACAAAAATGTTTTTTGGTAAAGGGGGGATACTTTAAAGGTTTGTAATAAAACTTCAGAAATCCGAACCCAATGACATAACGTTTTGAAGGACTGTAGTAGTTTTCAGCAAATTCTAGCTTAGGCTTTTCATTTGTAAACGTTAACATTTTCATTCGTGAATACAATACCTTCTTCAGTGGTAAGCCCTTTCTCTTGTTATTCTTAAGAATCTATTTCAAATCTATGCAGCAATAAGTTATTAGCTCCATTATAGGCACACTAATCAATGCCGTCAAGAATTATAGCACATGGGGATTTTACATATATTCCTTATTAAACTTCAATTATTAGTTTTCAGTTAGTATTTATGTTCTCATCAGTGTTATATGTTGCGGTCCTTTGGAGTTCATTTAATATATGTGTACTAAAATACCGCTTAATACGGTACAAATGAGAATTGGTGCTATTGCACTACCCATTTCCTGTTATGAACAGAGACAATTAAACCAAGTCTGCTATTATTTTGCTCGGTTTCATTTTTTTTGCTTCAAGCATCATTTCATTTATTTAATTTTCATCTGAACTTAATTATCCTTACTTAAAAAAAAATCGGCTAAATGTCCATTTAAATGTCAGCTCACGAATATTTGATTTAGAAATGGTCTGCGCAAATATCGGTGCTTGCATAGATTCTTTACTCTAACAGGGACATCTGCGTAAAGATTGAGACCACAGAAATTAATGTTTCCAAAACAACAAATGGCAGGGAAAAAATGACTTTTAGAGGAAAAGCGCGTAATAGTCTGTAACAGTAACTAGCAGCCATACGCTAAGTGCATTATAATATATACCTTCTTATATTAATTACCTGTGTCAAAAAGTTATCTGATAAAAGTATGTCTGACACTTTACACTTTAATGTTACTTCTACATTATCTGTAGGATGTTGAAAGAATGTTTAAATCAGATACCATACATAGAATAAATCTATTTTTATCAATAGATTGACCTATTTACAAACGTGACCGTGTGCTCTTTTGTGTATTCATTTTAATAAGCTGGTAATGATGCAAAACTTTCCTCATTCACAAAGATCCAACTGGCCATAGCTTTCGCTGTTCCAAACTGTGGTTCCAACGCCACGGCGGTGGAGGATTCGTCGCAGAAGCGGTGGATAAATATGGCCGGCTGACTACATTGCGGTAAGTTTTCTAATGAGTTTTTATCATATCTATTCAAGTTTGAATCTAAACAACCAGTGAGACAGGAGCCCGCGTGTGTACCCTTTCAGCCACAAAGACTTGTTGAGTGCAATTCTTTGCCGTTTTTGTATAATTTCCATCAAAAATGGTAAAATATTGTACCAAGCGACTCAGGAGCACGTTTGCATTAAAATCGTAAGTATGTCACTCTCAAACAAAAGCTATTTCTTAGTAATCGGTGAATTTTTCGTGCAGGCATATAAGATAATCAACCAAAAAGTGATTCCAACGCAGTGGCGGTGGATACAATTACAACGCATTGCGGTGTATCTTGTTTCTTTAATGCTCGTGATGGACTTCTAACTTAACTGAACAGCTCTTTAACAAAAACGGCAGTTCCTCGTCAAACTGTACAAAAGTGTTTGCATTAATGAAAATAATTGCACTGAACAAGTGTTTGTTACTGAAAGAGTACACATGTGGACTCCAGTCTCACTGTTTTTTTTTTTTTTTTTTTTTTTCATTCAAACGTGAATAGATATGGAAAAACTCATTAGAAAACTTACCGCAATGTAGTCAGCCGGCCACATTTATCCACCCCTTCTGCGACGAATCCTCCACCGCCGTGATGTTGGAACCACCGCTTCTGTTAAAGCTATGACCCGTGTGAAAATGTGTATGAATTCAAGTATGGAATACCATTCGAACTTGTAAATCAAAAGCTATATCAAGATACATTTGCTTAAAGATATACAAGTGTTTTAGTATACCTGCCATTGTTTTGAGAAGTATTTCTTTAATATTTCATTCAAACAAACTTTGTGCCTAAATAAATTTTAAGCCATAAAAGTACGGCTAGACGTATGTCATTTAACTACATCATATATGTAACTTGTTTCGAAATGAATGATCCTTTATTTCTGCTGGAATTTGCCTTTAACTAATGGAAATTTAACAAATGGGTAGGGGTCGGTAATTTCCAGAATTATGTCTCCAACCACACAGTGGAGTGAGAGACAAACTGATTTACTCCTGTCTGTTTATCTGACTGTCTGCGTGTATGTCTCTCAGTCTGTCACAAAGCTTGTCCGCACTCAAAATCGAGCATTTTTCATCCAATCTTCACCAAACTTGAACAAAATGTGTTTGACCAGAAGTCCTCGGCCAAATTCGATAACTAGCCAAATCCGCTTAGGTACTTTTGAATTATGGCCCTTGAATTACTGATCGGAAACACTCAACTAAACCATCCAGACAAAAACATTACTGATTAGAACCACTCATCCAAACCATCCAGACCTCCAAGATATTACTGATCAGAACCATTCACCCAAACCATCCAAACCACTTTGAATCACTTAAAGATTAGGTAGTTGGGAGACATGCGCTTTTCTCAAAAGCAGCTCTAGTTTATTTATGTTTAAAACGTTTGGTTCTTATATTCCTGTATCTGATATTTATAATTAAACTAACGTTTTTCTACACTTCTTTATATGACATTTGTATATAAAAACTATGGTTTAGAAAAACAAAGCTTCAATATCAAAATGCACCCATTTCTATACGTTTTTATTCTAAATATATTTCTAGTATGCATGGCTACCAAAACATTTTTTTCATTTTGAAACATATGTGTGTTTCATTTTAGTAGGACTATATTTTCAAAATTTTGACTGTAGAAATTCTATTGTCGAGTTAAACATGTCTTTTAATTGACAGAAATGTAGGAATAAATATATCAATATTTAAAAATGAAAAAAAAAAATTGTCAATGACATTTATATTTTGTTATATACTGATTTCATCGTTAATTCGAAGTAAATAAGATCTTTAAAAATGATCCATGAGAAGCATAGAATTCAACCAAGCAGAAAAATAGCAGACTCGTTTTGATTAAGTCTGTTCTTGAGAGGTAATGCACTGTGCAACACCTCTCACGCCCCTAGCACCGGCTTTAAGGGAACCCTATTGCACATGACTGAATGGACTCCGTGATTCCAAAGCCCTACAAAATATTACAACACTGAATTCAAGTACGATCGACTTAAAATTCCTATAATATTGTGTGGGAATACATACGTTTTATAAAGTATTGATATTTTTAAAACTTTTGCCTAATTTTGGAGATGACTCAACAGTGGGTGATTCAAATATATATAAAATAAAAACGAGTGTTATAACCTGCATTTTTCTGCTTTTTAATATCCTAAGCAGGGCCGACACATTTTTATACTATCTCGCTAGGCATACATGTACGATTATTTTAGTCAACATAGAAAATTACGTCAAAGGACCTTCAAGCTTTTCATGGAAGTAAAGAAAATGAAAATACACAGGCTAAATTTGAAAACGAAAGTCCCAGCTGCATTGGTCAAAAATAAGGGTTCACAAGCAGGTGTCACACAATCAAAATGTATGTGCGTTAACTTTTTTTTGCTAATGGGGAGTCGATTTTCAGCACTATCTTACGATCTGAAAATTACTACTAGGCTTTAGCACGACATGTCAGCTTTTCATCTACGGAAATATATTTGCACTCGGCAAAAACACAAATCACACAGGGGGCCCGTAACGGAGGAAGTGTATATGGGGAATTTTGGAACTTCGTCAAAGGAGGATATCTCCCAATCCAACATACATAACATTTAAACGACTTTTCTTTAGATTAGTGCTTGATGACTTATTACACATTCTGCTATTCAGCGTTCTTAAATAGAAGACTATCACAATTTATACTCATGTTTTTTTTTTGTTTTAATTTAATTGATACCTGTTAATATACTTTTTCATTTAAAAGAAAAAAAATATAGTATAGCATAAAACTGCGTGCAAGAGATTTCTATCGTTTTACACAATATCAAAAATCTTAAGGAGCAACATATTTTTGCGTCATTTACAAACGGTAAATAAATGAACGAGCTATAATTACAAGAGTACCTTGCATACATAGCCATTTTACAAATCTATTTGCATACACCTAGCTGTTATTTCAATATATATATAGTCTTTTGAATTTTATGATCTGAGTAGTTAAATTATTGTTTGTGTGTGCCTTGCTCAAAATTCGAAACGGCAAGACTCAACATTTTGGAAAATTGAAATTGGAGAAATATAATTTTACCTGATAAACAAGGGAATTAACCAACTGGCATTTTCAATAATGTGTTTGAAAGATTTCTTTGCCTTGCATTAATGGTCTTGGGTAGAAAATTACTTACAACAAATAATAACTTCTGTCATGAAAATAAAAGATGATGAATAAATAATATATTGAGGCTCTTGCTGATCATTGCGTTCCAACTTTTTAGGCAAATTGTAAATGTGTTATTTCCAGCAAATAAAATAAGTAACTATTATCTAAAATGTATGTTTAAGGTAAAATGTATTAAGGTAAAAAGGTAGTCTTTGGTGAGTGTTTCAAAGACCAATATTACAAAGCGGGAAATGGTATATGATGATAGGACAATGTTTTTTTTTTTGGAAAATGTTATTATTTTATTGTGTTAGATGTTACCTCCAAGTGATACTGCATGTCTGGCCATATTTATTTAAATTTATTCATTGACATTGATTGCTTTACTTTAAACTTTTCAATGTTTAAAAACGGTGAAATCTGTTATATAAAAACTTAAATATTTAGGTCAGAAAAATTCATTTTTCTTTGATAGACTGATATTTAGCTGTCATTATTATTTTATTTAAGGCAGTTTGGATAATTATATTTTATAAAATGATATTTGTTTTTGGCCATTCTGATTCTATAATGTTATGTTTTCTTCTTAACCAATTTTTGACACTTTGCCAAAAAAAAATCTGTTGTGTCACATGTACAGTCCCAGAATAGATGAACTAATGTTTCTGGCTGTTGCTTACAGAAAGTACATAATCCGTCTAGTTTAAGTCCCATTTTTTAATGAATAGTTTTTTCCCAGGATTCTACTGTTGATTCTGAATTGAAACCACTGTATTTTAGAATCCTTAGTTATTTTAAATGGGAGTTTATAAGTAATTATTATTCAAGTTCAGTTCTGCAATCCATTTTCTTTTTGACGTTCTTGCTGTTTCATTTTTTAATATTGTATCATATATTTTACGACATCCCTTTTCGCAACTATTTATTAGCCTTATCATGAGTGGCTGGATTGGGTTAATTTCTTTAATTGCTAAGGCCATACCAAATTGATTAATAGTTCTTCTGAAAATTTTCAAAAAATATAGGAGCGAGCGAGCGAAATTTTTATTTTACTTTTTTTTCTCAATTTTGATTTTTTTCAGAGGCGGATAGATTTTACATGGAGCGAGCGGGCTTTTTTTCCCCCAGCTTGGACCCTTGAGGAGGCGGTTATGGTTATACATGAAGTTAACATTTCTTTAGAAATAACACGGTTACAGTGTGGGTAACACAGTATATAGCTTTTCTATATGTTTTAAAGACTACATGAATGATTTTGCAAATAAATTCTTGCCAAAAATTACTAAAACACTTTGTTAATTTTTATTTATAATTTTTGAGGGATGAGTGTATTATTTTTAATTTTTATTTTTCTTCATTACTCTGAATGCGTGCCTATTTAACGGCACAGGGTGAGGAATATTTAAGACAAAACAGGCACATGTGTGGAATAACATTTCTTCTGAACACACAGATGGCTTCGACACATGAACAACTTTGTGTCCCTAGTGGAACTCCAACCCATAGAGGTGAGGCGAAGTAATAAACCACTTGACCAGTGAGACCAAACAGAGTTGGGCATACAGATGCTTCGACATTGCTCGAATCCCTTTGGAATAATTTCTTAACAGATCAGGCTAGTTTATGTTTTTGTGGTAGAGATTCATTTCAGGCAAAAATGATAACAAGACGGACAAAGAATGATCCCAATATGGCTACCCTTAAAAGTGTTGTTTATTGTGCTTTGACTGAACTAGAAATTTAGAGTTGGGGAGGTCTGTTTTTTTTTTTTTTCAGTTTCTTTCGTTCTATCAATTCACAGCCAATTAATATACAAACAGGCAAAATTGGGGTTACAAAAGGACTGCTGTACTAAAGAAGTTACGTTCAAAAAGATTTGGGCCGGGACAATGTGATAGGTCAGTCAGGATCTGTGAACAAAGTTTTAACATTTTTAAGATAGTAGTCAGCCTCAGCTTTGGGCTCTAGATCTAACATACTGAACTAAACAACTGATAACAAATGGTTTGAAAACTTTATATCTGAACAATATTTCCAAATATTTTTAACTAATCTCTGTTGGAATACATGTGTCTGTGATATTTTTTTTAATGCATACTTTTAATAATTCCGTTTTCCACCTAAGTCTTGATCCCCAGTAATCTTGTCCTACATCATTTTATGTGTAAAATGGACCCCATTGGAAATAAGCTCTTAGCTTAATGGGTTATCCATAGGTCCCTAACATTTTAATAACACATGTAATTTTTAGTAATGACATTTGGTATGCAAATTGTGATATGTGCTATTTAATGTAAAGCATTGAGATTTCATTTTAGAAAGTATGTCTTATGAATGACATGTCTGTGATATTTTATGTATTGTAATGTGTTCTTTTATGCTGTGACATAAATGTAAATAAATAAATATAAACTGCATCCCCGTGCACGTCTTACAAGTCGGGCTTCATTCTTTTCACTGTATTGAACAAAAGTAGAATGTGCCTATTTCATTACCTACCGGCACACCGAAGGCCATGTGTGGCACTAGCACAGACACTCTAGATTTAAAAGAAATGATGAACAGCACAATAATTCCTGACTTTTTGAGTTTGGTCATCAGCTACATGTAATACGGACACATGAAATCCGATCAACATCACTTTGACGCATTAAAACAGCGATAAAACCTGTTTTGCCGTTATTATTCCGGACCGCGTAATTGGAAAAAAAAATTTTTCGGAGATTTTTATGTACGTGCGGGCGGGTGATTTTTATTTTTTTTCTCGGTAGTTCCGACGAATGACATTTCAATTTGGTATGGCCTAAGTGTGTATAATGCAGTCTGTCCAGCTCTCAGTGAAAGGAAATCGATTTGAATATTAAGCATATCTAACAGAATCTCATATGTGAAAAAGTTACCATTCCTGTTTATAACGTCATTTACAAATAATATTCCTGCATTTAGATAATGTCTGAAACAGAAACCGGTCCCCGCTATTTTAAATTTATTGTTGTATTATATTGGTTGGCATGGAGAGAAATTATTCCTATTTTTCAAGTTTCTTTTTTGTTTGAAAGGAGAATAATACTACTAAACACATCTTTTCAAAAAGGATTGCTTTTGTAGTCAGCCTCTTTTTTTTTGTTGGATTTAACGTCGCACCGACACATGATAGGTCATATGCCTCTGTTTTATATAATCGCTACCATATATTATAAAATAAGATATAATAAGGCATATGACTTTAACAAATGTAAAATATTTATATTCGTCTTTTGATATCTTCTTTACCGTGTTTCAATGAATTCATAAACGTTTCAACATCATTAATTCTTAAGCCACCTTTAGTATCACAGTGCGTTATATAATTTCTTTTAATTTTGTCTGCTGCACCACTTCATAAAAAGAAAACTTAAAAAAAATGGTTTTGTATTTGTTGAATGGTGTTTAGGTTAGGATTTGGTAGACTTACGGCTAATTATAAGTGATTGATTTTTGACAATACCAAAGTTTTTATCACTACTATTTTTTCAGTCGGTGTAATGATTCTTTTTGTCAATTGAGGCAATAGGATTTTATTTTTCTTTAAATTTGGAGGCATACTTTATTTCTACAATTACGTTTAAATAAGTTGTGAAGGTCTCTCCTAATAGTTTAAAATGATAACTTTCCCACTTGAAACCTAAATCTCGACATTAGTAATGTAACTATGTTTCATAGAACCAATACAAACTGCATTAGTTTTATCAGCGTTTATATTTAGCCCCGGAATATTTGCATAAATATTTTTTAAAATTCCATTGTGTTTCTTTATATTTTTTTCTGAACCATCTAAGAACAAAATTGTATCATCTGCATATTGTGAAACAAAATATTCTGTACTATTCACTTTTATACCACCTTTGTTTTTTTTTTTTTTTTTTTTGACAAGTATGGACAGTGTTTCTGATATTAGAGAAAAAAGGGTCTCCTTGACGACAACAACCACGATGTATATTAAACCAGTCTGAGAGGTGACCTTTAACAATAACACATGAGACTATTACAATTAACCAAACCAAAAGTTTCCAATCAAATGCACAAATGGTTTGATTGATCTTGAAATAGCGTAATAGTGTTTAAACGAACTCACATGTAATTGAAACGGTCTTCATAAGATTTTGTGGCACTGTTACCTCCTTTAGGATAGTAATTTCATTCAAAGTTTAAACAGATTTAATACACATTTCCTAGCACTGAAAATGAAACACACAAAAAGATAAGCGTTACATTCCTCATTAGAAAAGATTTTTAATAACTTCATTAATAATGGTCAGTCTATTATGTTTGTGTTTTTCTAAAGTTGTGAACACAGGCTCCTTGAAAAATTGTTATAGGTAAAACTGTGACTCATGTCAAAACTAGTTTAAATGTGGTCTTCATATGTCCTTAAATTTCTTTAGGTTAAAAAACTAGAAATAATATAATATCTTGGTAAGTAAATGGTAGTAATGTATATTTAATTTGGCACACATGCACATTCGTTCTCTGTTTTATTTGCATAAGTATTGCCGTTTTCATTTGATATATTGCTTAGTAATGATAAAATTGCTCATTCAAAATAACATGGAACAATAATTGTACTGCTGCTTTACCATCAATGTATATATAGAATGTTCATTATAATTTTGCTACTAAACGTATAAAATCTTTCTCGTCACAATAACTGAACGCTTACGTGTTTTAGAATTAATATTTCACGTATTTTGCCAGCGATTATATCACATGTGCATTATTGCACAATGACAGGTGTAGTCAAATCGCATTTTTATAATAACATACACTCAAAGAGAATTAAGAAGCAAACACTTTACTTTTATGCAGGAACAAAAAGTAATTATTCTGCTGATTTAAAGGGAGAAATAGAGACTGGAACGACTATAAAGGTAATACTACTTGAATTTATTTATTTGAAATATATTGCATTTCAACCATAATGCTGTGCCTTACGTATTTCCCCATGAAAATACTGGCATACAAAGCGGTGTAACTCCGAGGTTGGAGTACGGTTGCGTATGCCGTCGTCTTGTGACATACGTTATTTTCTCGGACAATGTCCGGATGTGATACGACATGTAAACGCCGACTTGTCTGATGGCAATAGGTGTAAGAGAACTTTTTGTTTTAAGGGTATAGTTATGTACATATCATTCCCCATTATGTTCACCGTATTACTTTTCTTATAGATGACTCATTGTTTGATGTTTAAAATAAGAAGCTGTCTGAGGACAGGGCAAAACCTGCATTAAGATCTTATTGAAGATTTTCCAGTATTTCGTATAATAAAATATTACCAGCTTGGATTTTAACATTGTGGATTTAAAAAGAAATAATTTTTAAGAGAGGATTTATGTTCTTTGGATATACTACATTCAGTTTGGACTGTGTGAAATATTTTCGAATTTGTACTGATTAGATTTAAATTTCACTACGACAGGATTTAGACTAGTCTTGCATATAAGATGTACTTTATGGCTAGTAAACATTTTTAACGTATTTGAATGGTTACTTTTCTAAGTATTTGATATTATTAATAGCTGCTGGTTTGTTTTATTTCTGTTATCGTAAGTATTTTCAGTAACAAGCAATTGTATTTTAGAGGTTACAGTATAAATGGGATTCAACGTTGTAGAAACTATAGTGAAGACAAATGTAGGTTGTATAAACATGTTGAAAATAAAACCTTATGCGCACCAGAAGAACTTGGTTTAATGTGAGCATAAAAATATTATCTTTAGGTACACTCTAGGTAATGAATTTTTTTTATTTTTATTTTACATACATTTATCATTCTTTATGTGAGAAGACTGGCCGTACCGGCGACAATAACTATCAGAACAAATCAACACCCTTTACAATATTTACAAATTTATTTACATAAAATTATTAACAATGAATAAATGATATGTAGAAAAGAAACTGATTATAAGAAAGAAAGAAAAAAATCAAAGTTCAGTATCTCTAGATACAATTTCTATCACTGACAGTTCCATTTTAACGTGACGTGGCACATTTGTTTCTGTTAATTTCGAACTTTAAGTAGTACAAAAAATGTAACTTCAGATAAAGTCCCTTTAAACAGTGAATACGTTGATTCCGTTTTGACTCCCTATGGTGGTAGGTGATTGCATCCCTGAGCTGACTTCAGAGGATAACAAAAATCATCGTCTTTGCGGTTTATGGCATAACCAAGGGACGAAAGCTCTGCGCTGGGAAAGTCACATCCAGGTGAGTGAAGACAAGTGAACCTCGGGTATTGTACTTCCGGGTTATGACATCACGAGGTAAAATCGTCTGGCGGAAGAAGCTAAAATATATAACATATGGTAAGTACCATAGCAAAACAAATAAGTCAGGGCATAATACTGCTCCTTTGGGTACACCATACCTCCGTAGGCTCCCATAAATAATACGTGTTACTTATACAAAATATATGTGCTACTAAGTTCAGACGTCACGTGATTAAAATACGTCACTTATTACTTACATTATTACTAAAATTAATTACTTAAAAGTCTAAAGTTGAAGTATGAAAAAGATATGAAAAGTTTATGATGAAACATTATAGATACGGAAATGATAAACTGCAGCTATTATTTACAACTACAAATTAACAAAATTCAATGTAAATCAAACGTTATACAATAGTTGGCATCAATATAACATCAAATGCCATACACAAAACGGACGCTGTTTAGATGTGCTATAGACTGGCACACAATTTCAAATTACAATAATATCTTACATACACAGTACTGGACTTGCCATATAGATTTATACATTACAGTGCAATGCAGTATCGGCGTTCCATAACAACGAAATGTTTGACATAAGTTTTTGAAACAGAGTACTTTATAATTATCAAGTTACAAATTTCAGTACAAATCTTACATCTTATATATACAAAACATTTTAGACTCCTCTTTCGAAATAATTTACGGAAGTCTGAACAATTTAATAAATAGTCCTGACATACCGAAACTAGCCAAAATCACATTCTAAAAAGTAAATGTTACAGAATTATGCAGAATGAAAATAAAACCAAATAAAAAACGTAATGCAAAAACACATACAAAAATCTAACAAATAAATTACTTACCTCGATCGAGCATAAATTTCTAGCAAGAAAAATTAATCTGACATAGATTCGTTTAATGTCGGAATGTGGTGTACGCTAGGCATATCTAGTCCAGTCTATTTGTAGGGTAATGTCCCGCCAAATACTAAATTTCATGGGACTCACGGCTAAGCCGTGGACTCTGACTATTTTTATTTTCACGGAATTCACGATATAGCCGGGGAATCTGACTACTATGGCTCGGATTGAAATTGACAATTTGAGGCCCGTTATATTGGTTTTGGGGATAAAAACATGAATTACTGAAGTTTATAAAATATCAACTTTCTTATTACTGAACCGAATTTAATGAAATTTACATGGAAATTTAAGTTATGAAATACAGAAAAAAATTAGAGGTATTTTATGCGTGAAATCTGACATTTACCTCTATAACTCAAAAATTTACAAAAAGATGATGCAATACCTGCATTTACACTACAGATACAATAAGGCCCGTATGTCAATTTGTGACACCTTACTCTATCAAATGCCAAAAAATATTAATTAAAATTCAAATTAAAAAACCTTCATTTGACGATTTTGCGAGAAACATTAACCATTTGATCCGTATGCTATATATTTTCTATTCTTAGTTTCTATTTGTAGCTGACCTACTTTGCAATTAATGAATCTGGCTCTGTTGCTATGCTCTGTACTTCCGGTACATCTACCCCTACCTTTTATTGTTTTCTTTATAATAAAACCTTTTTGATAAGACCACCCTTGTTATCAGGATAATACGAAATGCTGTGATAATCGCAAAATGCTAAACAATGGCAGATGAACGCTTCTGAAAATTTTAGGTTTTTCGGTAAGTTGCTGTTGCTTGATAAGAGATTTTAACCACCAGATGTTGCAAAATGAACGAATGGTGATTTGTTTCCATGGAACTCAATTGTTTTTACTGTATTTTTGTAAATAAAATACACAATATGTTGAATTGTTTAGTTTGAAAGTTTATAAAAGATTTTTATTTTTTATTTTTATGCTTGTAATTCACTGCATATACGGCTCTACCATTTCACTATCTGACATAGTTTAGAGTAAGTTGTTTACGTTTGCCGTTTTTTATGTCAAAACCATATATTGTTCCTTGTTTGAAAAATGGATAATAGCCAAAAATGATAATGGATAATGCCCTACATGGGTTGTCTTTGAACGTGGATAATAGCCGTCATTATGTCTCCCACCACACAGTGGTGTGGGAGACATATTGATTTACTCCAGTCTGTGTGTGTGTGTGTGTCTGTGTGTGTGTGTGTGTGTGTCACAAAGTTTGTCCGCACTCTAAGTCGAACATTTCTCATCCGATTTTCACCAAACTTGAACAAAATGTGTTTAACCATGAGACCTCGGCCAACTTTGATAACTAGCCAAATCGGTCCAGGCGTCTTGGAATTATGGCCCTTGAATTACCAAAAATCAGCCATTTTACTCTTGTCCGCACTCTAATTGAAACATTTCTCATCAAATCCTCACCAGACTTGAATAAAATGTGTTTGACCATGAGAGCTCGGCCAAGTTTGATAACTAGCTAAATCGGTCTAGGCGTCTTGGAGTTATGGCCCTTGAATTACCAAAAATCGGCCATTTTACTCTTGTCCGCACTCTAATTCAAACATTTCTCATCAAATCCTCACTAAACTTGAACAAAATGTGTTTGACCATGAGAGCTCGGCCAAGTTTGATAACTAGCTAAATCGGTCTAGGCGTCTTGGAGTTATGGCCCTTGAATTACCAAAAATCGGCCTTTTTACTTTTGTCCACACTCTTATTCAAACATTTCTCATCCAATCCTCACCAAACTTGAACAAAATATGTTTGACCATGAGACCTCAGCCAAGTTCGATAACTAGCCAAATCGGTTCAGGCATTTTGGAGTTACAGCCCTTGCATTATTGAAAAATCTGCCTTTTTACTCTTGTCCGCATTCTAAGTCGAACATTTCTCATCCGATCTTCACCAAACTTGAACAAAATGTGTTTGACCATGAGACCTCGGTCAAGTTCGATAACTAGCCAAATCGGTCCAGGCATTTTGGAGTTACGGCCCTTGAATTACTGAAAAATCTGCCTTTTTACTTTTGTCCGCTCTCTAAGTCGAATATTTCTCACCCGAACTTCACCAAACTTGAACAAAATGTGTTTGGCCATAAGACCTTAGCCAAGTTCGATAACTAGCCAAATCCGCCCAGGCTTTTTGATTTATGGCCCTTGAATTACTGATTGGATACACTCGTCCAGACCATCTAATTGGATCCACTCATCTAAGCCATCTAGAGACACTAGACATGTTTCATAGGGGCAGTTGTGTGAGACATGCGCTTTTCTCAAAAGCATCTCTAGTTGATTATGTTTTTCATTTACATTCCATTTCATGTTGACCAGTTGTGTGTGTGGACATGTTTTGGTGAATGAATTTGTAGCATCATGATGATATGAACCTGTTAACGATTTTTATACTGGTAACAGGCGCAGCGTACAATTTGCACCTTCCTTGTATCAAGTAGACATGTGCAAAAGTATTATTTTCCATCGCTGTCCCATTTTACTCCACGGTTTCCATATTCATAAATTGCATACACTTATTAAATTGACAACTACCTCTTATAGTCGCTGATAACACAAACCCTGTTCACGTTCTGAATACCAAGGTGTACATATTGGTACACTAAGATCTCAACTCCTTCTCTATCTCTCTCTCTCTCTCTCTCTCTCTCTTTCTCTCTTTCTCTTTTATTTCTCTCTCTCTCTGTCACACACACAGACACACAGACACACACACGTTTTGCATGACACATGAATTCAATATATTTTTATTCAGCTCTGAAGATGTACAACCTTAAGTGCTACAGATGTGAGACGGAGTGGTACTCATTGACTGAAGTAGTGTTCCATTCTATGATTTATCATGAAGAGTTGGGCATTAAATATCGAGAATTTGTACTAGAGGAAGCAACTGGGAAATATGAATACAGGACAAACGTGCTTCCTGATTGGGTTTAAAAACATTAAAGTTGAAAATAAAAATATTACTATTAGGAATGGAGTACTTTTTGCGACAAATAATGATGATGATGTAACGCAAGTAAGACCACCTATGAAAACGAAAGACTTCCAAACTACAAGAGATTCAGCTGTAAGAAAGCCAAAGTATCAGTGTAGTTATTGTGAATGGTATGAAGACACTTTGCGCCCCTTTGTTATTGATTTGCCACTTAAATATAGGGTTACTTCCCCTTGTTATAGTTTTGCAATTATCCGTTACCTATGGACTGGACCACAGCAGGTTTTACGGTTATATCTTGTTTCAACGTGTTTCTGTGAACATGCAAATCATTCAGATATAAATTGATTTAACAACCTTTATAAGTAGAGAATATGAAACACATCGCAGATTAAAAGTTTTCGCCTCGCATGTTATCGGAGAGAAAAACACTCTCCATCCATGAATGTAATTTTTACAATTACAGAGTTTGTCCGAATGATGACTTTGGATAGAGACCCAATAAAGATTGCCGGAAAGATATGGCCATATATTGGCGCTTGTTTCAGTGCTGGTAGGGTGGGGGGGGGGGGGGTGAGTACCCGGCAGCCGACCTGTACAGATCTTTGGATCCTTTAGAAATGACTTTTGGAGTTTGGCTGGAGGTTCCTTTCTACGAGATCTACGAGACGTATAACACGATCTTCAAAACTAGCCAGGATTTTCAACACCAGTAAAAATACCACAGATTTTGAACAGCAGTCAAAAATACCATAGTTGTTATAGCCCAAGAAACAAAGCAAAAAAGTGATCTCAATTAAAATATCATAACACCAACTTAATGTATTGAACATACAGAAGAAGAGGGAAGGGGATGTTGAACAAATATTAAGTTAATGCACGTAGATCTTCCTATACATCTCTTGGACCAGCTCTTTATATTTCAGTATATAATGTACGTGATAACAGTCTTGCATTGCAGATGAAATTATGGTGGAGTAAATATTCTAAGGGGGACAACTTTGTATGGAAAAGTTAACAGGTGTACTAAATCATTAAGTACAGTATCAAACTACTATCAGCTAAGGGAATGTACTTCTATGTACTTCTTCTATGAATTCCGCCCCCCGCTTAGCTCAGTAGGTAGGGCGGTGGTCTACGGATCGCGGGGTCGTGAGTTCGATCCTCGGGCGGGGCGTATGTTCTCCGTGAATATTTGATAAACGACATTGTGTCTGAAATCAATAGTCCTCCAACTCTGATTCAAGTGGTAGTTACTTGCGGAGAACAGGTTTGTACAGGTACAGAATCCAGGAACACTGGTTAGGTTAACTGCCCGACTGAAATACTGTTGAAAAACGGCGGTAAACACGAAACAAACAAACAAAACACATAAATCTTCTATGAATTCACAGCAGTATTCAACATAGTCCAGCAAAACTGACCTGTTAAAGTGCCGTTATTTCCACACTCATAAAATGCTGACAGACCCCTAGCATACTTAATTTGTAAATATGAGTGTACCCCCACGCCCCTGTGGAATCTGCACATTTAGATTTTAAAATGTGTTAAATTTACTTGTTCTGGCTTGATTACAGTTTTACCAAAAACTAGGAGAAAAGATACAGACGTATAAACTTTAGAACCTTCTGACAGCTGACTTGACTTTTTAAACAGAATTTTACAAAGAAATAGACATTTAACCTTTTGATAAAATGTTTCGGGAACATCTGGTACTGACTATGTGTACAATTCATTACATTGGGCATGCTACAGCAATTAGTTACCATATTTTATGAGTATAGTTCCTCAATATACAACAATCGGTTCCTTTAGAACAGCATATGCAAAATTTCAAACTACAGTATTGGCTATTATTCACATAACATTTCGGGCTTTATCTACGAAACTTCTATGAACACTTGGGTCAGTATCCATCTACTACTACATATGCTTATATATTTTTCAATGTGGGTTAATTAATCTAAAATAAGAACTTCTGAACATGTTTATATTATTGTTTATATAATAACTGAAAAATACAAAAATAATATTCATTAACGAACGTCCATTAAATGAGGTTGACAACGCTTTGAATCGCCAAACACATTCTCAAAAGTAAAATGTACACATTGTTTAGGGCTTTCCATAGTGAACAATATTTCCCATATGCAAATTGTTTAGTGCAAATGGTACAGCTTCTAAACCATGTTAAATCAGTTAAATACTTTAAGGTTTAGCAGTATATCACAAAACAACAAATTATTTTAGCAAATGAACAGCATCTTGACACATAAGTTATCTGTCCAATACGTTCTGTCCTACGGAGTTGGATACTTAAAATATTCTAAATGAGTTGTCCCCCTTTAAATAAGAATGCCGTGTGTAAAGAAATAAATGTAAACAATTGTCAAAACATGTTTTACCTAGTTATGTAAAGTTTCAACACTCGCACGATGTTGCAAATGCATCAAAACGAAGACATGTAACAGCTTTTTAAAAATGGTGAGTTTATAAAGGCGCTGGACTGTCCAGAAGTGTGGCCCCTTCATTTAGCCCCTTTTCGGAATTCAATATATATATGAAAAAATTGACAATGGTTTTGTACCATTATATAAATGTTTTATATGCTGTTATATTTTCATGTAAAACAATGCTTTCTTTCTATGATTTGATGACGTTCGAATTTTTTTTCCGAAACATGGACCCATACCTTAAACAGTCAGAATGAGTAATTAGAAAATATTAAAAGAAAACAAAATGTCCTTACCAAGTTCGACATTTCTTGCAGTTTGTAGCATTTTGGAATTATCATCGGGATAAAAAGCCAGTCAATAACTTTAGTCATGGTATGTGTTAAGAGCAGCAATATATACAGCTATGTTTAAAATTTAAAAAAAAGCAGGATTTTGACATTAGTAAATATACGATAGAAAAAAGTGGAAACTTCACAGGTCGCTCAACACGACAAAAACGAAAATGTTGCAGGCTCGGTTTGATTGACCAGATGTGAAGCACTGAAGGTTCACACTTTCTTTGATGTTATTATGGAAGGCATTCCAGTATCTGATCGTGAGGGGAAAAAGGAGATCCTATGATGTTGTGTTCCTGAAGATGGAATGATAAAATTTAAGTTTCTGGAGGCTGTCAGGAGGTTATGATCTACAGAGACGAGGTCATATGATATTTTGTACAACATTATCATGGATGCATATATTCTTCTCTGTTCTAGTGTCTGCCATCTAGGAGTTTCAAGCATTGATGTTACGCTGCTTTAGTATGAGCAGTCATTCATAACAGATCTGGCTGCAGCTCTTTGAATCTTTTCTATCTCATATGCTAAGTTTTTTTCTGTCTTGGATGCCATATGGTGTTACAGTATTCTAATTGTGGGCGAACGTATGTTGTGTAGGCAGTTTCTTTTGATATTACGGTTATTACATTGTACATTTCTTTTTATAAATCTGAGAGTGTTACTAGCTTTTAAATATGTAATTTCAATATGTGTTTTCCTAGTTAAGTCATCACTGATAGTAATCCCAAGATCTTTAGCATTTTCAGTAGTTTTCACTTCTTGATTATGTAATTTATATGAAAAGATGATACTATTCCTCAAATTTTGTCAAATCATCTTGAAGTTTGTAAGAGTCTACTAACGAGTCAATTGTGAGAATTATGATGGTGTCATCAGCAAATAAGCGTATTCTACATTTAACAGAGTCGGGAAGGTCGTTGATAAAACAAAGGAAGAGACAAGGACCCAACACTGAACCTTGGGGAACCCACTGATAGAACTGGCAAAGAGTGTGAGCCTTCAACTGCTACAGATTGAGAACGATTACTAAGGAAAATTGAATCCAGGGTAGAGATGTTTTGTTGACACCAAGTTTCATGAGTTTATAGAGAAGGAGTTGATGATCGACCTTGTCGAAAGCTTTCAACAAACCATTAGAATGAGATCTGTTTGATTTCAGTATAGGAGGTTGTCAAAAATGTCTTGTGTAAAGGATAATAGTTGCCTACGCCCCCTAGCACCGGCTTAAGCAGTATTCAATCTTCAGATCTGAATGAGTTGAAATCAATGTTCCCGAAGGCCCACAAAATATAACAACATTGAGATGAAGTCGGGGCGACTTTTTACGGTCGCCACACAGAACTTAACACCCGCTGTTGTGAAGTAAATATAATCTGGAAAGTAGATCCCTCGGAAGCACCGAGAATAATGTAAACAGTGAAAATTGCAGTCTCGGTTCGATTGAGTCTGTTCATGAGCAGTAATGGAAAATGCAGCACTGCCCATGCCCTCTAGCACATTAGAGCTCATTAATTGTAAATTGCGATATTTGAAAGCACTTTTATCAACTGATATCATGTCATGATATCAAATTTTACATTTCCTGAAATCCAAAAAGAACACTGGAGTTTGTTTTCTGTTGACAGGCCCTGTAACAATTCCCTTACGAAAACAAATGCTTACGGTAGTTATTTGTCACAATAATGCTTTTTGACTGTCTTTAATCTTGTTTGGTTGTAGAGTTAAGAGACAAGTTGAGCTTTTGTGATCATATTTCGTCTATGTGTGCCTACGTCAACAATTGGTGTGAACACTTTAGACACAACAATTTTGTATAGCCAGGGACACTGTCACCCAACGATAAAAGATTGAAAACAGGTTCAGAAAGGGCAAGTTCGCTGTATATTAAATGGTATGCAGTTGGTTATTTTACATTTGTCAAAAATTCACTATTTCGGTCGAAAGTCATAGAAGTATTCAATATTAATAGATATATCCATTTAAAAATTTAGTTTGTACTTACAAATCAACATCTGACACTTTCATTTGGAAACATTCAGGAGAGCCTGTGGCGTGCAAAAAAAAACAACTACCTACTTGTAGGCGGCATTAAATCTCACTCATTGAGTTTACGCATACTTTGAATGTACACTAGTAAAACCTATGTTAAACCTAACCCTTTAGTCAGTACATAGAACACACAATACGTGCGTATATTAAATAGGGGCGATTTAATGTTGACGCGTACATGTAGCAGTAAGATTGTTGATGCCATTTTCAGGAAGTCATTTTTTCAGTCGAAAATTAAATATAAATATTAATCGGTTTAAGTACATTCCCTAGTCTTTGCAAGACCAGGAGAGCAAGTTGTCGTTTCATAAACAATTTTTTTCAGACATAAGGCGTAAAAAGAATTGGGTTTTTTTGTTTGTTTTGAATGCATTTAAAGGAATAAAAATTAACATTAAAGAACAAAACAAGGATAAGAATGAATTATTTATCATTTTAGACTTAAACACTGACTGTCTGTAAAATTTACAATAACCACGCGAATTGGCAACTGGCTCTCCTGAGTGTTTCCAAGACTGACCTATACGTTGAAAGTGCCGGATATTGATATGAAAGAACAAAATATATGTAAAATTGAATTATTTTATGCATATGTGTCTGCAAAAAGCCTTTTCTGAAACATATCGCGAATTGGCAACTGACTCTCCTGGCGCTTTTGAGACTGCTTATTGCATTTAAAAGAATAAATGTTACCATTAAAGAACAAAACAAGGGTTAGAATGAATTTTTTATCATGTTCTACCAAAACACTCACTGTATGTAAAATGTCGAATAACCAACTGCCTACCAGTACGCAGTTGGTTATTCGCACGCGAATTGGCAACTGGCTCTCCTGAGTGTTTCCAAGACTGACCTATACGTTGGAAATGTCGGATATTGATACGAAAGAACAAAATATATGTAAAATTGAATTATTTTATTCATATGTGTCTGAAAAAAAGGCTTTTCTGAAACATATCGCGAATTGGCAACTGGCTCTACTGAAGCATTTTCAGACAGTTGAATGCATTTAAAAGAAAAAATACTAACGTAAAACAACAACAAAACAAGGGTTAGAATGAAATTTTTTATCATGTTCTACCAAAATAATGACTGTCAGTAAAATGTCGAATAACCAACTGCCTACCAGTAGGCAGTTGGTTATTCGCACGCGAATTGGCAACTGGCTCTGCTGAGTGTTTCCAAGACTGACCTATACGTTGAAAGTGTCGGATATTGATATGAAAGAACAAAATATCTGTAAAATTGAATTATTTCATGCATATGTGTCTGAAAAATCGGCTTTTCTGAAACATATCGAGAATTGGCAACTGGCTCTCCTGGTGCATTTTGAGACTGTTGAATAAATTTAAAGGAATAAATATTAACATTAAAGAACGAAACAAGGACTAGATTGATATTTTTATCATTTTCGACCAAAATTATGACTGTCCGTATAATGCCAAATAACCAACTGCCTACCAGTAGGCAGTTGGTTATTCGCACGCGAATAGGCAACTGGCTCTTCTGAGTGTTTCCAAGACTAACCTATACGTTAAAAGTGTCGGATATTGGTACGAAAGAACAAATTATTGTATTTATAGGTGTCGGAAAAATCGGCTTTTCTGAAACATATCGCGAATTGGCAACTGGCTCTCCTGGTGTATTTTGAGACTGTTGAATGCATTTAACAGAATAAATACTAATATAAAACAACAACAAAACAAGGGTTAGAATGAATTTTATATCATGTTCTACCAAAACAATGACTGACAGTAAAATGTCGAATAACCAACTGCCTACCAGTACGCAGTTGGTTATTCGCACGCGCATTGGCAACTGGCTCTCCTGAGTGTTTCCAAGACGGACCTATACGTTGAAAGTGTCGGATATTGATACGAAAGAACAAAATGTATGTAAAATTGAATTATTTTATGCATATGTGTCTGAAAACTCGGCTTTTCTGAAACATATCGCGAATTGGCAACTGGCACTCCTGGTGTATTTTGAGACTGTTGAATGCATTTAAAAGAATAAGTACTAACATAAAACAACAACAAAACAAGGGTTAGAATGAATTTTATCTCATGTTCTACAAAAAACAATGACTGACAGTAAAATGTTGAATAACCAACTGCCTACCAGTAGGCAGTTGGTTATTCGCACGTGAATTGGCAACTAGCTCTCCTGAGTGTTTCCAAGACTGATCTATACGTTGAAAGTGTCGGATATTGATATGAAAGAACAAAATATAATTATGTAAAATTGAATTATTTTATGCATATGTGTCTGAAAAATCGGCTTTTCTGAAACATATCGCGAATTGGCAACTGGTTCTCCTGGTGCATTTTGAGACTGTTGAATGCATTTAAAAGAATAAATACTGACATAAAAGAACAAAACAAGGGTTAGAATGAATTTTTTATCATGTTTTCCCAAAACAATGACTGTCAGTAAAAAGCCGAATAACCAACTGCCTACCAGTAGGCAGTTTGTTATTCGCACGCGAATTGGCAACTGGCTCTCCTGCTGAGTGTTTCCAAGATTGACCTATACGTTGGAAGTGTCGGATATTGATACGAAATAACAAAATATATGTAAAATTGAATTATTTTATTCATATGTGTCTGAAAAATAAGCCTTTTCTGAAACATATCGCGAATTGGCAACTGGCTCTCCTGGTGCATTTTGAGATTGTTGAATGCATTTAAAAGAAGAAATAATAACATAAAACCACAACAAAACAAGGGTTAGAATGAATTTTTTTATCATGTTCTACCAAAATAATGACTGTCAGTAAAATGTCGAATAACCAACTGCCTACCAGTAGGCAGTTGGTTATTCGCACGCGAATTGGCAACTTGCTCTGCTGAGTGTTTCCAAGACTGACCTATACGTTGAAAGTGTCGGATATTGATATGAAAGAACAAAATATATGTAAAATTGAATTATTTTATGCATATGTGTCTGAAAAATCGGCTTTTCTGAAACATATCGCGAATTGGCAACTGGCTCTTGAGACTGTTGAATGCATTTAAAAGAATAAATACTAACATAAAACAACAACAAAACAAGAGTTAGAATGATTTTTTTATCATGTTCTACCAAAATAATCACTGTCAGTAAAATGTCGAGTAACCAACTGCCTACCAGTAGGCAGTTGGTTATTCGCACACGAATTGGCAACTGGCTCTGCTGAGTGTTTCCAAGACTGACCTATACGTTGAAAGTGTCGGATATTGATATGAAAGAACAAAATATATGTAAAATTGAATTATTTTATGCATATGTATCTAAAAAAATCGGCTTTTCTGAAACATATTGCGAATTGGCAACTGGCTCTCCTGGTGCATTTTGAGACTGTTGAATGCATTTAAAGGAATAAATATTAACATTAAAGAACGAAACAAGGAATAGATTGATATTTTTATCATTTTCGGCCAAAACTATGACTGTCTGTAAAATGCCGAATAACCAAATGCCTACCAGTAGGCAGTTGGTTATTCGCACGCGAATTGGCAACTGGCTCTGCTGAGTGTTTCCAAGACTGACCTATACGTTGAAAGTGTCGGATATTGATATGAAAGAACAAAATATATGTAAAATTGAATTATTTTATGCATATGTGTCTGAAAAATCGGCTTTTCTGAAACATATTGCGAATTGGCAACTGGCTCTCCTGGTGCATTTTGAGACTGTTGAATGCATTTAAAGGAAAAAACTATTAACATTAAAGAACGAAACAAGGAATAGATTGATATTTTTATCATTTTCGGCCAAAACTATGACTGTCTATAAAATGCCGAATAACCAACTGCCTACCAGTAGGCAGTTGGTTATTCGCACGCGAATTGGCAACTGGCTCTCCTGAGTGTTTCCAAGACTGACCTATACGTTGAAAGTGTCGTATATTGGTACGAAAGTATAAAATATATGTAAAATTGAATTATTTTATTTATATGTGTCTGAAAAATCGGCTTTTCTGAAACATATCGCGAATTGGCAACTGGCTCTCCTGGTGTATTTTGAGACTGTTGAATGCATTTAAAAGAATAAATACTAACATAAAACAACAACAAAACAAGGGTTAGAATAAAATTTATATCATGTTCTACTAAAACAATGACTGACAGTAAAATGTCGAATAACCAACTGCCTACCAGTAGGCAGTTGGTTATTCGCACGCGAATTGGCAACTGGCTCTCCTGAGTGTTTCCAAGACTGATCTTTATGTTGAAAGTGTCAGATATTGATATGAAAAACTATATAAAATGTCATATTGAATGATTTTATCCATTTGTGCTGAAAAAATCTTTTCTGAAACATATCGCGAATTGGCAACTGGCTCTCCAGGTACTTTTTGAGGCTGCTGAATGCATTTTAAGAAATGAAGATTAATATTAAAGAACAAAACATGGATTGGAATGATTTTTTATCATTATGTTTTGAAAGGTAATCAGACTTGCTTATACATTTTCAATAACCAACTGGCATCTAGTAAGTAGTTGGTTATTCGAATGTTCAACTACCAACTACCAACTGCGTACCAACTTTACTGTCATTTTCCCTAAACTATTTATGTTTTTCGTATTTTTAAACTGACTTTTAAACGCAGATTTCATTAAACGAAATTGCGTCCTGTATACTTCACGAAACTTATCACGAACATTCGATATAACTATGCACAAGTGTCTATGGCTATTTAGCGGAGCATAATGTGAAATGATAATGTAAGAATTGTGTCATGAAATGTCAGCCTTATATAATTCCGTAGGCGAATCATGAACAGCAAATTATTTGATCTTCTCAAATTAGCATAAAGCAAAAGCATTTTTTGTGTTTTTTCAGTTTAATATCAAATTCAACTTTCAAATTCAAAAACATGGAATTAACTCTCATATAGAGGCAAAGATATATTTCGATATCACATTGAAAACAAATGAATTATCATCTCTCTGTTTTGGCAAAAGGTAACATTTACAAATCAATCACAATATACTATAAAACAATATGAATTGTTATATATTGTATATTGTGGAACATATAAAAATATGGCAAGCTCCCAATATCAAGAATAACACATCAAAGAGCAAGATCTTACTTCCATAGTGGTAATAAGCATTGGTGGCATGACAAAGAGATGATGATGACCAGTTATCATAGGATAAGCGGTAAGGGTAGATTATACATATTATTTAAATGAAAAATTACATCTTACCACAAAAAATGGAAAATTTTCAGACTATCACAAATTTGATCACATTTTCACTAATTAGCCAGGGACCCAAAACTGCGAAAAGTGCCTAGAAACAGGATTTACCTGTCCGGTCATGCTATAGTCTGTTTCTATACATATTATGAAAGTACAACGTCCCGCGGATCAGAAAAAATCGGGCATCCAAAACAAAAGCTCTTGTGAAATTTGATAGTATGATGAAAGGGAGATAAATCTGTATGTTTGCATTGTCTTAAGATTTAAAACGCTTTTTACGAACAAAACATGACATCACGTTTCTAAAATAAGTTCAAATATGTATATTTTAACAATGCTTTTACGCATGTGACTTATGGTTGAAAAATATGCCAGATGTACTCATTTTATATACATTTTATTATAAGATTTGACGCAGAAAATAAGATGAAATAATTTGATCTAAAAATTACAGTATGAAGAAATAACCTTTTAAATAGTCTTGTTTCGCAGATTCATTTAATGATACCACTGCGAAACAGTCCATGAGAATAGAAAATAATCTAGAAACTCTAGTTCAGGTTTAGCTAGGAAAAACGCTAATAAAAATATTCGACTAACAACCAGGGAGATATTTTCTTTTTTATCACGTATACAATATAATCTATATTTTGACCATATAAAGCTGGATTTGGGAAATTTAAAAGTTTTTAAATAGAAATAGGGGGTAGCAAAACCTATGTAATTTACAACCGATAAGTAGAATTAACAACCCGTTATTAAATAAGAGAAACACTAATGGAAGGCGAAGAAATCTTTACTTGCAAACTATTCATTTTGGAAAGTAATTTAATTATATACTCTTTTGTGCAATCTAGTTTAGGTTTAGCTAAGAATTTTTATTTATTTATTTACTGTATAGCGGGTTATATTCACGGTGCCAGATGTTCGCGATTTTTGAAGAGTTTCGAATTCACGATGTCTTAATTTCGTGGAAACTACTTCGACCGCGAATTTTAAACCTTTGTTGTAAACAACAGAAAGGTTGGACACTTCCCCTAGACATACAATTAATAATAAAAACTCAAATTTTGAGGTAGATTGAAAACGAAAATATGATTTATATCGTACCCGATAATGAATTACCTCCTTTGTGGAGAGCGTAATCGGTCTCACTGAAACATCAAGTTTCGTTTCCTTGTAATTATGCTAATAACTAATAAAATATTGTTCTATTTGAAGTTTCCTTTTTGAGAATTTAAATATTTTTTATGAATGGATAAAAAGCATTTTTAATATCTGCGAATGGCATTTTTCAAAATGACAACAACTTATCAATTCAAACCGATAACAAATGGTGCCATCGTCCTTTGTTAGATCTGTTAAACGATGAATCATCTTTTTATTTAATAGCCATTAATTATCGGCAATGTGGCAGTTTTGATATTCACAGTTTTATCTCGGTAGAAGATTATAGTCGATTTTTTATTGGTATCATTTTTCTTTCTTCAAAATACGTCTATTTTTATACAAAACTAGAGCTATCACTTAAAGTGGTGAATGTGACCCTCCTCCCTCACCCTCCCCAACCCCCTGCACGCACTGACACAGTACATTGCACTTTGACTGTTTGTAATAGAGTGGTTTTCCTAGGTGAAATTTGTATATTCGCGGTTACCCCGTAACAAAAAATCGCGGCGTTTAGATTTCGCGCTATCAATGTTGACCGCGGATATAGCGAAAATTAAACCTCCGCGAATACAATTCGCTTTACAGTTTTTTACCTACTCCACCCACTTTATATAATGCAAAATAAAAATGCATAATATAAAAAATAGAAAATAGAAAATATTCGACCAAAATAAAGAAGTTATATACTTTTATATCACGCATACAATAAAATATACATTCTTGACAATTTAAAGATGGATGAGGGGTATTTAAAAGATTTTAGATAGAAAAAGGGGGTATAAAAATGATGTATTTTACAACCGATAATTAGAATTAAGAACCTGTTATTTACCATTTGATAAGAGATATCGCATAATAAAACACAGTCTGTTTGACACAGAATTATATGAATTTGATTGATAGTAGTTTATAAGTTCCGAATAAGACATATTGAACTGTTGTAGTCTAAAATCACATATTCAAAGTAAAAAAAAACAACATAAAGTTTTTTAGTAATAAGTTTACCATTTACACTGGCAGTGTAAGTTATATTTATACAGTATGAGATAAAATCAATTTTTGTGGTGTAGCCGTAAAGTACAAATTGATACATTTTTTTCTATATACAGATTGAAAAAATGTTACGCATGTTACGCATGAAATTATACAGTATTATGTTACTGTCTACTTAAATTGCAATTACAAAAACTAAAATTGATTGTTTGTGCCCCAGATGGACCACATATAAATAAAAATCAGTCGCTATTTTAGCCTTTAGTGACAAACCAGTAAATGTTATCTAAAATGATTTTACTCTTTGTATAAATACTCGGTCAATGGCACTGTTTTGGTCAATTCGTGAAAAAAATAACAATCAATGTTTTATTCTGATTTCATGTAATAAAACACTTAGTGAAGGGCTTGTCTACCAATAGTAAAAATTATTTGTTGTTTGTCTTCCAGACCTAGGGCAATATACTAAGTAATTTATAAGTAATGACCAACAAGCCATTCGATAAGTTTATAATTTAAATTATCTAAGACTTATACCAGCATTTTCTGAGAAAAGAAGGTAATGATGACCCTGTATCGTTCCCCACTTTAACCTGGCCTAGGAATCATCAAGATAAACCTTTTGACCAAGTTTCATGAAGATAGGATAATAAATATGGCCTCAAGAGTGCTAACAAGCTTTTAGTTTGATTTCAGCGGGTGACCTAGTTTCTGATCCAATATGACCCAGTATTAATGTCGCTCCTACGGTGTTATCAAGCTTTTCCTTTGATTTTACCTGGTAACCTAGTTTTTGACCCACATAATCCAGTTTAGAACTTGGCCTAAAGATTATCAAGACAAATATTCTGTGCAAGTTTGTGTCAGATCAAAGTATAAAATGAAAAATCTATATGGCTGAAAGTTCAAAAAATAAAAGTTTAAACTCAAAAACCCACGACGGAATTAAACCGGTTTTCGAACTGAACCCAGATAGTATTGTGACTTAAATTGTGAGTAAGAGTGGTTAAACCCCAACCTTTGCTATAAAGAGAAGTGGGAGGAGCCAAATTTCAAATGGTGGCTGTTTTTTGCAACAATTTTCATCAGAGAGAGATTTTTCAGGAATTTACCAGAAATAAGTTGTATTTATTTTTTTAAAAAAATATGCAGTTGTGGGGATATGTTTTCTGTTCACAAAAATGCATTCCTTTCACAAATAACCCATTGAATAAATTAGATACAGCAGTTACAAAATTGAAATATCAAGGTATTTTTTTGAAAACTTGAATCTGAAACGACCTTTGACCCAAGTCATGTGATGTAAACAACCACAGAATGTATATAACCCACTTGTGTGTATGGATATTTTGTTCCTAGCTGCGTTTCATGTACAAGATATATAGTTCACATTATAAAAATGTGTTTACTTTAGATTATGGTTAGATTTGAA
The DNA here is from genome assembly GCF_021730395.1 of Mercenaria mercenaria. Classification (NCBI taxonomy): domain Eukaryota; kingdom Metazoa; phylum Mollusca; class Bivalvia; order Venerida; family Veneridae; genus Mercenaria; species Mercenaria mercenaria. The sequence goes on from NC_069364.1 coordinate 45,070,526, forward strand.
TGCATGCACATCTGCATGATTTTATATTATGCTTCTTTGATTTAGATATTATGATAATTGAGTTAATAATTCTACTAACCTATGTCCTAGGTCCATCATAGTTATAATTCGAAATGATATGATATCCATTTGTAATAATTCTTAGGTGATTATTTCTTTTTTATGATACATATAAAATAGAAAAAAATGAAAACTTCACAGGTCGCTCAACACGACAAAAACGAAAATGTTGAAGGCTCGGTTTGATTGAGCCTGTTCATGGACGGTAGTGGAAATGCATGCTACCATCCTCGCCCTCTAGCTCGGGTTGAGTAGAACACAATATTTACACATGATAAAAGTACAAAAAGCATTTTAGAGACATCCGCAGATGTATTCAAACGGCGGTGAACATGGTACCTTCAATGATAGACGTGTTGAGGCGTGTAATTCCACGAAGAGCGGCGTTTGGTCCCCAGATAAAATAATGGGTTTGCCCCAAACGAGAAAACAACGGGCAGAACTAAACAAACTAGAATTTAGGAAGGAGATCTGAGATTATGGAGCCCGCGTATCACAGGAACTGTCAAAAGACAAAATTAAAAAGCAGGCACCATATCCAAGGGGTGATTATACAATACCCAAGGCTATGAAAGCGGTAGTAATGGAACCACCCAGGCCGAAATGGTCATGTTGAGAAACTAAACAGTACCAATAACACGACATAATAGTCGTGCTGAACGATCTGAGAAGATCGAAATATAACAGCCCTGATTGAATGTACGGGGAGACTTTTTACGGCCACCACACGGCACAAACAACGCTGCTGTGATAATAAAATAGAAAAAAGTGGAAACTTCACAGGTCGCTCAACACGACAAAAACGAAAATGTTGCAGGCTCGGCTTGATTGAGCCTGTTCATGGACGGTAATGGAAATGCATGCATTCTACCGTCCACGCCCTCTAGCCCCGGGTTGAGCAGAACACAACATTTACACATGATAAAAGTACAAAAAGCATTTTAGAGACATCCGCAGATGTATTCAAACGGCGGTGAACATGGTACCTTCAATGATAAACGTGTTGAGGCGTGTAATTCCATGAAGAGCGGCGTTTGGTCCCCAGATAAAATAATGGGTTTGTCCCAAACGAGAAAACAATGGGCAGAACTAAACAAACTGGAATTTAGGAAGGGGATCTAAGGTTATGGAGCCTGCGTATCACAGGAACTGTCAAAAGACAATTATTTAAAAAGCAGGCACCATATCCAAGGGTTGATTATACAATACCCAAGGCTATGAAAGCAGGAATATTGGAACCACCCAGGCCGAAATGGACATGTTGAAAAACTAAACAGTACCAATAACACGACATAATAGTCGTGCTGAACGATCTGAGAAGATCGAAATATAACAGCCCTGATTATAAGTCACTGTTTTGAAATGATTGTAACTTTTTAGTATACATACATTATTACATAATACAGAATTATTTTAGTTTCTTTTGTCATTTTATTTTTAAAGTATAGATAATTTTGGGTATCTAGTTCCATTAATGGCCTATGTATGGCTGACCTGGAAGGTTTAGGTACAAGCCCTGCTCTTGAATAATTACACATGCTGGCATAATCTCCCTTAATGTCCACACATCAGTCTCTGTTCTTGTCCTGTTTAATGCCCTTTGCTTTTTCTGAATATACTGAGGGAAGTACCAAGCCCCTGCACTGGATAGCATATTCCAGTATTTTTGGTACCTTTTTTCTGTAACCCACTATTTCTTTAATGTGGATTTGCACCATTACCAAGCCAGGACTGTCAAGGTAGAGTAACGCATGAATATTCAGGAAACAATGTTGACACGCTTGTCAATGTAAATATCCACAAGGTTAATAGCCTGTCTGTCATCATTGTCATCATCATCATTGTCCCCACTGCCAGTTACTGGACATTGCATTCCCACATTTTCAACAACAAGCAAGTTTTCACTATTATTAAAATCATTAAAATCATTTTCCTCATCATCCTGTACCCACTCTTATTTGACTTAGTCTAATGAATTCTCAAAATCCCACTCATTAAATTCAAAATAATGAACCAATGTATCAAACTGTCCCCTTGAAACTTTCAAAGTAATTTCTCGTTTTGTAAAATCTCACACAAAAATTTTGCCGGGAAATTTCACAATGTCAACATATCTGGAACGGATGATCCCATTATTTCTGTGTACAGTTTCTGTTTGCTTATATACGATATATTTTGTAAAATAATGCTATATGCTCAGAACTGTATAATTAAATTATAGTAATGCCATGTACTTTAATGGGGCAGAATAGTTTACTCTTTAATTTTTGATATAATAAAGTCAACATAACAGATAATCCTGCAACCCCTCAAAAATTGTTTCGAGTGTCTATGGAACTTGACCCAAATTAGTTTATGATCCACAGACCATTACAGTTATCTGTTTCATCAAGATCAGGGATTTATTTTATGACCCAGCATTAAGCATTCTTATCAATTATCTCTATATCCACATCTAGATTGCATTTTGTGAAGTCTGCACATGTATTTAGTCTAATAAATGTAATTTGCATTCATGAAAATTCCCATTATTAAGGAAATTAATATTCATTAATATTCATTAAGAACACAATTAAAATCTGTAAGAACGATTTCTAAAAGATGCCTCTTTACCAATTATGCCAGGTAAATAAAAAAATTGGAAAATTTACAATAAACAGAATATCTAAGGGCTGGTAAAGGCTGATAGGCCTTTAAAGTACATACTATATTATTTCAACATCAAACCCATTTTTCACTGTTTATAACAAGTTCAAACGGATATATATAAGGTAACGAGCCTGCAACATTTTCTTTTTTTTCGTGTTGAGCGACCTGTGAAGTTTCCACTTTTCTCTATTTTAGTATGGTAACAAAGTGTTTATATTCACCATTGATTACCATGTGTGATGATGTAAGAAAGCACTTAATTAATTATTAACTGATACACATACCAATGGTCATTTTTTATTTGACTTGCATAAATACAGATAGATTAGAAGCATTATAATATATCAGTTTATAAATATGATTTATTATTATTTATTATAATCGAGTCCTCTTTTATTCAAGATTTTACTGATTTAAAATGTAATATTGCAATACAGATGTTACAATAATGTGTTATGATTTAAGTTTATGAATAACAACATTGTTCTTTGCATTTGTTATCAATTGTTGATTAATATGACTAATTAATATAAAGTTTACATTTTAACTAAAAATGTAAATACACATAATTATTTATGAAATACATGAAATACTAGTACTTGGTGTTCTCTATGCTGGTGACCATTAGATGTTACTGGAGCCAAACATTATCAGATACCTGTTGGAAACTTATCGTCTGCTACAGATAAACCACACCTACAAATTGTGTGTGTAGCAGCTACCGGCGATTCCCCTTTAAAGTCAAATGTATAATGTCATTTCCAGCGTGTTTATTATGTAACAATTAACAATGTTGGCACTTTCAGGCTTCAAATAAGGGCCGTTATTCCGGACCCAATGATTTGATCTGATAGATTAATCATGGAATCCAAGATCTAATGTTGTTAAAGATATTTTGCAAGTTCATTTCAAACCAAACTATAAGTGAAGCTTGTATGTAGCTATAAATCCCCAAAAAAGCACATTTTGACCCTTTAAGGGGCCATAACTCTAGAACTCATCGGATCTGGCCAGTTTTCGAAAGGAACCAAGATATTATGCAAATACAATTTGTGTGCAGGTTTGATTAAAATCAACTGGAAAATATGGTCACTACCGTGTTCAGAAGCCAATACGGAACATTTTAGCCCTTTAAGGGACCATAACACTGGAACCCATGACGGGCTCTGGCCAGTTTTCAAAAGTCGATATTATGCCAATACAAGTTGCTATGTTGTTTCTCACCAGTGTTTGGATTCCTCCCTTGCTACTATTCAACCTGTTACAACGGAAGCACTGGTAGACTCTAACCTTGTCTTCGCTAAGGTTAGTCTCTTGGATGCAGTAGATCTGAATGTTCTTATCAAACAATATATTCTCTAAGTCCATTCTCTTATTGAGGAGTCTTTCTGCATTTCAATGTATAACCTAGAAAGGTTGCATTGGCTTATATTTTGTTCTTTTGCTCCCTTGTGACCAGTACATTTACTCCCTCATCTCCTAGCTCTAATACAAGTTGTGTGCAAGTTTGATTTAAATCAATAGTAAAATGCCGTCTCTATCGTGTTCACATGCAATTGTGAACTGACGGACGGACGACGGACGAAGGCGACCACAAAAACTTACCTTGTCACTACATGACAGGTGAGCTGAAAACACTGATTTGAATTTATTTGCATTATATATGTTTGTGGAGGGATACAATTACCACTGTTTTTTGTAGAATTTGTACAATTTCTTGAAAAGTGTTATAATTAATTATTATTACATTAATTAGTTTTAAAATTAGAATCATTTATTCTTCTGTATAGTAAATATATTTAATCATATAAAAATGTTTCAGTTTATAAACATTAAAGTTATACATACATTCAACATGTTAGAACTACATTCCATCTATCTGTTTATTACTAGAAAGGTAAAATCAGATGTATACAACACCGAAGCAATCATTTATACTCTGTTAGTTGTCGCAAACTGTATGGGTCGATCGATCACATTTTATGCATAGTTTTATATGGGTTGGATAATTTTCATACCCAGGGGAGTCGAACGTGTTTGGGAAAGTTGACGTTTTAAGCGAGAGCTAAAGGTTAGTTCACTCCAAATGGCCGATACAAGTGAAAGTAGGTAAGTACACAATTTACCTATTTTATGTCAAGCCTGCTAATTTAAAGAATAAATCATCCGTGCATCGTGTGACGACTATATTGGAGAGAATGTTACAAGTTATAACAACACGCGTTTAAGCGTGTTAAAATGTTATTGAATGCATAAATTGTTGTGTTTACAAACAACACGTGAAATCATGAAATATAACCGTTAAATGACGTAAAAAGATTATAATTTAGTAAAGAATTGTTGCAAACAAGCCATATGGCAAAAACAATTACAAAAAATGTGACACATACTTGTGGATTATATCAAGAAAACGCATTTACAAAGTTTTAGTACGTTTTTTGGTTTCATGACATAACTGTACGCATAAAATATCGTTTGTTGAGACAGATAAATTGTGAATAACTATAGGAATAACTAGCAAATAATTTCCTATCGTTTTAAATACTGAAGCAGAGTTTAAAACAAAACAAAAATAAATTCTATATCTAGCTCTCGTACTTCTCAATAAAAAGCTGAAAAACATTATATATATATATAGATATATAGTTACCCAGAACAGTTAAACAATTTCCGGATGATAATTTTAAACGCTTGGTTTTAGAATCAGGACATTTAATAGGGAGGTTGAATATATGTAAATGAGCCCTATTGAAATTTAGGTCATTAGGCGAAAGGTCAAGTTCATAGTAACCCGGAATAGTTAAATCATTTCCGGACGATAACGTAAGAACGCTCGAGCATAGGATGACGAGATTAAATTGAGAGGTTGAACTGTACAGGCAAAGGACTCCTGCTGATTTTTAGATCAGTAGGTAACATGTCGAGGTCACATTGACTCAGAACAGTATTATGTTTATGCAAAATATCTTGAGAATGCTTTGGTTTAAGATTAAATTTATTATTGAGGTCACATCTGACTGATAAATGAGCCTAGGTCAGTTTGTGAAATATCCATTGCACAGTGACCAAATAAATTCTGTTCCTTGTGCAGTAAATTGAATGCATCAAGGCGGGGTGGGTATATCATGTTCTATAAGCCTTTGTTATGTAATTTTTTTTATACTTCAGCAACGTCAAACATATTATAAATTTTATTATGATCAGCAATGCTTAAATAATCACAACAATATTATGTTGACGTCACGTCGACGTGATATTAGCACTCGTGCAGTTATACACATTTCAAAATATTTTAAATCGGGATGCGTTCTTGTGAGGATTTTCAGCATGTGAAGTTAATATCTTAATTGTTGAATGTTATATTGGAAGATGAGCCATTGTTTTGATGAACGTTTAGTGAAATGTATTAATTTTACTTATATCACCGTTTTCATAAATGATTAGTGAGTAGATTGAGTATATTTTTTCTTTTTGAAGTTTCTAATATTCATTCGTATACTTGTATTACATATGATTTAATTATTGAAAATTTACTCATTTATACACTTATGCGCCGTGCAAAAATAAGTAACAGCCCAGCCAGCATGACTATATCGGCACGATATAGGTATAATGTCGGAATGTCAGCAAACTGTGCCGATGTAGGACCAACGTCGGGCCGTTTTGAGTGAGTGAGTTAGGTTTTGCGGCGTATCGACACAAAATGATCATATATCGCCGAGGTCGGACCGTTGAACTGCCGCAAAATATTGAATTCGGTAGATCGACATCAATCAGTGTAACTATTTTGTAAGTCGGATTGACATCGGGCCGATATTGGATTCTCTAATATAGCGATATTTTTCAAAATATTGATAAACGTGAAAAAGTAATCTAATTGTTTATGTGTGCTAATTTATTAAGCAAATACGATGTATGCCAGAATTAATCAAACTAGCTTCCAAACAAAATTGTAGACGGTATTTATCAAAATTTTATATGTAATAAAGGGAGGTTATAATTAAGATGCATTTTTATTTTATGTAGAATGCCGCCGTGGAAATGTTTATATTTAAAAAAAAATGAAAATATAAATATGTTTAAAATCCTTACTGAACAATGTTTTAATAGTGTTAAAAATAAACAGAAAACTTATGTAACTGTATAAAACATGTAGTATAAAATTGTGAAAAATATTATATCAGCAAAATCAAATAACCATCATACACATGATGCGAGACACATCTGTTCTCAAGACAATTACTCTGAAAATTTATAACGTGTATATTTGAAGAAAACTTTGATGAAGCACTACGTTTCACACTATTTCGAGACAACGATATGATCTGCCAATATCAGGCCGATATCATTTTGATGTTGGCCAAATATCGTTTGCCAATGTCGGACCGATGTCATTATGATGTTGGCCCGACATCGTTTGCCGACGTCGGGCCGACATCATTCCTATTTGCAGCCGATATTGAAGCCGATATCGGACCGTTATAGACAACGATGTTGGTTTGATATCGGGCCGATATAGAATGCTTGTTGGGAGTAAATTCATTAAAGTAAGTGCTATATTCCTTCTTTTTAGCTCGACTATTCAGAAAAAAAGGTGCTATCTACTCGCTCCGGCGTCAGCGTTGGCGTGAGCTTTTTTGGTTAAAGGTTTTCGGCATCCTTTTGTTTTTCTTTCTTCTTATTGCCTTTATTTTATTGTAACTTAATATCAATATTGCTCAGTATGCAAACAAAGTATGTGCAGGGGCTGGGTCCATTATATCCGAGGTCAAGGTCACCAAGGTGTTATACATGAATCTCCACAAATTTATATTCTCAATACGAAATAAATCCCAGTAGTACCAAATAGATGTACATAATTAATATAAAACTAACCATTTTGAGCGTACATTAAGTTTAACAAACGTTACTGCATTCGCACACCACATTTGTTTTGCGACGCGGCTGATTAATGCATCTATGACTAATAAATTAAGGTCACACGCTTCCAGTTAAGTACTACTTTATGTAAAATATAAATAGCTATGATTACCTGACGAAAATAGATCCAAATCAATGGGGTTTTTTTTATAAACATTTCCTTTGCGAGAAAGCGGAAGTTGTAAACTTTACACTCAATCACTTTCTATATACGAAAACTTACTAAAAGTAAATGGGGAGTTCTTCCTTGTAGAAACGGCATTACACCGCTGAAACATTTGTCAGCGCGATGCAGTAATGTTCAGATATTATAATTTCTTTAAAAATATTGACCTTGTATCTTGTTTACGTGCTTATATCGCCATTTAGAGTCAACCTACCCTTAGCCTTCGCTTAAAACGTCAACTTACCCAAACACGTCCAACCCCCTGATACCCATATATTATTTTCTCGGTTTTTACAAAATTGCATAAAAGAGTATTTAAATAATTTACTTTTCCAAATGAATAGTTTACACGTAAAGGTTTCGTCACCTTTCATTAGTGCTGCCTGTATTTATTAAATGGCAATTACGGGTTGTTTGTTCTAATTATAGGTCGTGAAAACTTACATTTTACTACCCCTTTTATTCTATGTAAAATCTTTTGAATACCATTCACCAATCTTTAAATCGTCACATATAGATTATATTGTATACGTGATAAAAAGAATATATCTCATTGATTTTTTGTCGATTATTTTATTATATATTATTGTCGTTATATAAAGTGAATGGAGTAGATAAATAGCCCGGATTTGCGTATTTCTAAGCCAGACCTGAACTAAATTGCAAGAAAGACTATTTAAATAAATCACTTTCCAAATTAATAGTTTGTAAGTAAAGGTTTCATCGCCTTTCATTAGTGCTGCTCGTATTTATCAAATGGTAAATAACAGATTGTTTATTCTAATTATCGCTTGTAAAATACATACATTTTTCTACCCCTGTTTTCTATTCAAAATATTTTAGATCTCCCTCATCAATCTTTAAATTGTCAAGAACATAGATTTTTTCGTATACAAGATCTCCTTTATTTTGGTCGAATATTTTTATTATGACAAAAAAGTATCTAAATAAATTACTTTCCAAATGAATAGTTTGCAAGTAAATGTTTTTTTTTCGCCTTCCATTAGTGTTGCTCTTATTTAATAACAGGTTGTTAATTCTAATCATTGGTTGTAAAATGCATAGGTTTCCCTACCCCCTTTTTCTATTTAAAATCTTTTTTAAAAAACCTTCATCCAGCTTTATATGGTGACAAAAAAGATTATATTGTATGGTTGTTGGTCGAATAGTTTTATTATACATTATTGGTCTGGGGTACATAATTGGGTAGGGTACATAAAATACCCCGGGTTAGCGTATTTTTAAGCCAAACCTGAACTAAAGTATCTAGATTATTTTCAGTTCATACTGACTCTTTCGCAGCCGTATTCATAAATGACTTTGAGAAATAAGACCATTTAAAAGGTTACTTCTTAATACTGTAATTTTAGATTAAATATTCTTATTTCATTCTCTGGTATTTTAGATGTCAGATCTTATCATAAAATGTACATAAAATGAGACGCTTGGCATATATTTCAACCATAAGCCATATGTGTAAAAGCAATGTTGAAGTATACATATTTGAACTGATTTTAGAAACATGATGTAATGTTTTGTTAGTAGGAATGTGTTTTGAGTCTTAAAACACTGTGAATATACAGAGTTATCACCCCTTAATTTTCTCAATGTTTGCAAGAGCTTTTGTTTTACAGGCCCGGTTTTTCTGATCCGCAAGACATTGTTCTTTCATAAAATGTATAGAAACCGGCGATAGCATGACCGGACAGGTAAATCCATTCTTCATGTCTTGGCTACTCGGCAAAATAGTACTTAATACCTGATCATATATCATTGATAACCCTTCACACGAAATTGAGGGAGCATTGCACGGCGACATTAAGTGACTATATAAAATAAGAAAATAAAAAGTGAAATTTAACAATAAAACACATTAAAATATAATTATAAACAATCATTAAATATATGCATTAAATGACTTTTAATATCGCCATTTAACGTCTGAAATACGCAATTTTATACATATCCACAGGAAGACAAAGCCTACAACTAATGAAATTAAAAGATTTTGAACTCGGACATTAGACCTTTAAAGACAATAGACACCTTTCTAACACAGTCGTGTACTCTGTGTATGGATAGATTCTTGAAAAACAAAATATTCATTCAGGTCATCTGGGGGCTAGTTTTTTAACCGTAGAAATATGACACAACATGATGTTTTCAACAATCTTGCTTACTGACAACCAAGTTATGGATTTAAAAATGTTCAGGATCTGCATTGGCCCTGGAATGAAGATAAAGCACAAATCCCTATGTCTTATTTTGAGTTGTTTTTATTAACTTGTTTTATGTCTTGAGTAAAATCATTGTACATACAGAGCAAATGTAATTAAAATGACACTGAATTAGGAACATATCAAGTTTTAGAATTTTCAGTATGTTGAGTAAGAAAATCATGATTACTGTAGAGTAACTTTAACATTGAATTGGCCTTTTTAATGACTCAGTCGGCCATGGCACCAAAGGCAAATGCTGATCTACACTTCAAACTTTGCATGTTTCAATATCTGTACCATCACACGCTATATTTAACTTTGATACAGACTTTAGTTTATATTTTGAACCAAACATAATTGATTAAAAATCTGGATTTTCTTCGTCGGTACATCGGATAAATTTTTGACAGATGTAAGTATTCCAGTATCGTCAGCTTAAAGTCACCTTAAACATCAAGAAGTTCTCAGAAAGATATGACTTGAATCACCTTTGAATATTATTACCAAGACCAGATTCGTGAAGCTATTGGAGTTATCAACATTGCCTGAAGTGTGAGATAAGGTCAACAGAACCATACCTACGACATTACCGTTATCATTTACATGCCTGATAAAATATTTTAAGTAAATCAGACAGTATCAGTTTGGAACCCACTCCTACAGCCAGACTGATATGTATACAACAAGTCATCCTTAAAATAAGATTATTTTTTGTCATAAACCACTTTTTCAATGAAACTATATTTAAAAATGAGACAGGTCGGTAGTTACCAACAGACAGTTTATCATTTTTATAAATGGGAACAACTGTAGCAGATTTAAGATCATCAGGTGCAACACCTTGTATAAAGGGACAACTTAACTATATGAGTTAAGGGACTTACAATGAAAGTTGATCCATTCTTAATGAAAGGGGAAGGTATACCATCTAACCTAGTAGCTTTGTTTGCACTGGGTAAAGCAAAATATTAAAGAAAAGAAATCAAAATAGGAAATACGCTTTTAATTGTATAACATGCATTGACAAAACATTTACCAAAGTCGAACACACGTTTGGGTAGTTTTGCAACAAGTTTAAACGTTTTTCATTAGATGGGATGATGGTTATACACGAAGTTAAACGTTACATTTAATAATGCGTACATTGTAAAAAGTGCTTTGCTACACAGATTTATTACTGACTCCATTGGCCTTGTAACAGATTGTTGAGTTAACGATTGTGAAATGAATAAAAATGAAATGATTTTGTACCCATTGTGAATTACCTGTTTAACGCTGTCCACCAAAATGCCTAGGTATTAGTGCGTCATATGTTTGTGTAGATTAGTAATACGTCAGTAGTCTCATTTTCCTATAAGTCAGGTTAAGTACCCACAAAATACTGACTTGAGCTTCCAAGTGCACGTCCCTGAGCAGTGTAAACTCTGTAGTTTTGTCCTACTTATCAGTTTACTTTTGTGTGTGTGTGTGCGTGCGTGTGTGTGTGCGTGTGCGTGTGGTCTTCTGCGTATCCAGGTTTCCCTGCTGAATGTTTATCCTTTCGCCACCTCTCAAAACACCCCAACCCGTTTCTTGATCATCTTGCACATAGTCTAAATTAAACGGACCACTAGACTGATATAATAAAAATTGTCACAAAAGGACTTCAGACACTTTCATATGCTTACATTCTGAATTCAAAATTCTCATAAAGTAAATGTTAGTTAACATATTACAGCAGAAACTGGTTTGTATCCATTCTTATCAAGATTGATTTAACTAGGCCATGGTATTTGTTTTTGTGAACCTAATGTGTTTAATTTCAATAAAAATACGATGTGGCAAAATTCCTTCATTAAAAAAATAACATTTTGAGAACAAAATCCTACAAATAAATAAAAAAGAGAACATTATTTTTGCTGTACTTGATTTAAACTTACTTTACTTTCTTATCTGTCCACTGTTCATAATGTAAAGTTATTGATGCATTACATGTGTGAATAGGAATGCTACAGATATGCATGTATAAGTGAGCGGTCAGTTTTATTACAGTGGGCACTTGGATATTCAAGCACATGTGCATGCCTGTATAGCAATGATATAAGTGATGACAGATATATGTGTACTGTATAAGAAAAGGCAGACATCTTATCAAGGCCGTAGGGTTCTGCTGGGGATAAGTACCAGTGGCACAGATAGCAATTGCCTAAAACATTTTTAAAAAATGTATCCGAAATGACAGCCTACAGAAGCTGTATCGGAAAAGGTAACTCACGATGAATCTGACTGCAACCCTGCTAAAGATAATGTTGTGCAAATCAGGGCTGAAGTTGTGAGCGAAAACACATCTGGAATGTGTCATTTGTTGAGCTGAAGTAGAAGCAAGCTGCTGCATAAAAAATCCACCTGAAGTTGGCTGGACCTTTTACCTTGTTTTCGAGTCTAGCCGTATTTGTATACATCATCTGCATGGAAAGCGACTTGACACATCACTTTCATGGCATCACACTGAATGGGAAACCGTCACTGCTATAACCTGCCAAGACGCTACTGTTCTTAACCTATGCATTACAGGCATATCAATGCCAAGCAAGCAAGATTTTTGTTGGATGGACTATAGTCAGGATCAGATTAACTGCTGTGCACATATTGCCTCTTTGTTGCGGTGTTTAGGACTAGTCCGCCACAAAGAACAATCAGTTCAATTTTTACAAAAGAAAGAACATGAAGTAATGAATAACTGTGACCTTTAGTATGTGTCTAAAAGAAATAAATATAAACGCACAGAAAAAGATGAAAAAGTAAAGAAAAAATATAAGAAAATATAAAAAATATAAAAATAAAAGAAAATAGTAATGAACTGGAAAACAAATAACTTCCTCATCGCTAGTGGCGTGCGCGCCGCAAGGAGGGCATGCAGAAAATTGTCGAGATTGTCTAGCACTTTACAGGACAAATTTGCCAATCTAATGCAATAAACAACCGGTGTAAGTCAAATTCAATGAAAATTCAACCCATTGAATGATAATTATTTCACAGAATTTGTTTCTCTCACTAATATACATGTATAACTTACATATATCACTGTATGGTAACTTCAACGATAGCCGTGTGTTTGGATTTGTCAAGTATGGCCACTCAAAGTAAAAAAATAACGGAACGTCATGTAAGTTCTTATAGATATTTTATACGTCTTGCTACGTTTCGTTACCAAACTCAGTTCAGTAACACTGGTAATGTCCAAAAAAGCAACTGCGGTAAGAATTGTATTTAGCATAAATATGTTTTACAAACTCATGGAAGGTGTTCAATTTCCCGTCAGATGTTCCAAAATTTCATTTTTATTACCTATAAAATAAAACTATTTCGACTACATCATGTAAATATACTATGTATAATAATCTCTAGTATAAGTATGCAAAAGCTGTGATATGTACATAGCACCTATGCTTCAAAAGGACACAAAACGTATAGTGTCGTGAAAACATGAATGTAACAGTTTGGATAGTAATTGTACACCGTGTTTTCGGTTTGGACTAACAATTTTAACTTCTAATTTCAAAAAAAAATTTGTTTCTAAGTAATATTTTCATATTTTACAATGGCACATGTTCAAATATGTCTTCCAGGAAACCAAGCACGGCCATCAAGCATTTATTTTAGATTATTTTAACTGTATATGCTTATAAATTATGGGTGCATGATTTAAAGAAATACACTCATATGTTGATGAATGCTATTTTTTCTAGTGTATTTAATCAAACTGATGTTACTGCTAAACACTTTGAACCCAGAATTTTTAAAATCAGTATACATACATGAAGAAAAAAAGTTAAAACTGAGCAAATGGTCAATGCATACTGAAGATTGCTTCGGTTCGCTACACATTGACGCACACCTCACAAGTAATATTTGCCTTAGCACTTGCCCAAATGAACATCCTCGCAGAAGGCGTAGCTCCATAATTTGCCGGAAATACGTCAAGCGATAGGTTTAATATATAATGTTTGCTAAACAGGGCTAACACACGACCGGTACATCTTATCACCTTTTAGTATGTACTAACAGGTTTATACTCCAGTGGTGGCTTTACTATTGACAGTGCAATAGCGACGCCAAGATGTTTGTTTTTTTTTCTTCTACGTTACATATACGTTATAGTATGTCTACACATTTTAAGGACAGTTCAATAATTTACACATCTATGCATACGCTGCTGTAGGCTTTAGTATCTTTCTCCCACTGGATACGTTTCCTTTTTTATAAATTCTTTTTTCAAGCGTAGCTGTGAAAATTTCCAATCTAAAATACCAGTAGGAGAGGAACGGCCACGGAAAGCAATAGTCAGCACATTTCCTCTTTGTGGGCAATTTAAACGCACATGCTTAGCATTAAGTAAGATAGGTTATTGATGATTATGCGTGATTGTTACTTCAGTAGTAGGATCCCATTAAAAGCACTGTTTCCTGTCTCCCGATCTCACATTTCAAAACAGAGCTGATTTACTACCTTGTTTAATAATATAATGCCTTCTGTTCTGATTTCACAACTGTTTATATACATTTCGATGAAAACGGGCAAATATCAAGTTTAATAGGTGGCAATAAAGATCAACTATTCAACTACAATGTCACTAAAGAAAGTAAAATGAACGGATCAATGCCATAAATAAGTACAAAAGGGCCAATAAATTTGTCAAGACATATGTTTTAGTCCTAGTAATTTCCCCTCTTCTGATGCTAAATAACAGTAAGATATCTGCTTACATACACGAACTTAACCATAACTTGCTACGTCAAGTCAAAATAGCGGCATATCTTTCTTTTGAAAGGCAGTCTTTGAGCCTGTACATTGCATTTCGAATAATCAGAGTGAACAAGTGTTTGAAGTTTCATTTCATTCTTAAAAGTGGTATGTGAGGTACCTGCTTTACATTCTAAAGCCACATCAGTATTTGTTAGCTCAATGAAGCGGCATTACTCTGAAATGAAGTTAAAGTCAGACTTGCAGATCCTTACATTGCGTGTTAGATCCTCACAGATAATTCATTCTAACTGTTGATTATTGAGATACCTGCGTACGTACAAAAAGGTACAAAATTCAGTTTTATTTAAATTAGTGAATCGGTAAAAAAGAGTCACATCTTTGTAAGAACAGCAAACTAGAATTATGGAACATGTGCATTGCATGTCAAATCATCACACTGAACAACTAGTTTCAATAAATTCCCACTAGTCATTACTGATATAGCATCTTACAAATGATTAACAAAGAGGAAGGAGAAGTCGGCGAACGGATGCGTGCAATAGCCCTTCGTATTCTTGTAGATACGGCAAACAAACGTTTTTGTTTATTTTGGGCCTATTTTCTAAGCATTTATCAATTCCTGTTTAAAACAAGCAATTGGTATATGTGATAAACTAATGAACATTTATTGTAAAAGATCTCAAATCAAATCACCTTCGACACGGTAAATGGACTCAGTATTTCAAAAACAAACGACTTTAATACCTAACCAGCCTGGCACTCAAACGTTCTTACGCTGCTTTTTTAAAACTCGTTTGAACCTACCTATTAGGATATACTCGTATAATGATTCATTTTGAAATTCGTTATTAAACGTAACAAAGTTTTATGCACCAGTACCAAAAAATAATTACTCCAGGTACAGTGTTAATTTCGAGTCGTTTATACATATCTCTTATTTTAAGCTTAGGTATTTAGTTTTAGGACCTTCAGTTTATTTCTTTCTCTAGATTTTATGCAATTCATACAAAAGGTCTAATATCCCAGAAATTAATGAAGGAGATAAATGTGGTTGTATAAGTTTTTTATCAAATTTGATACCGATTTTTCGTGCAGAAATATGAATTAAGTTGCTATCCAAACCGGTGCATATACTAAATCCAAACCGTTAACTGCTTTTTAATTACTTGTATCTAAACCGTTACACACTTGATACATATGATTGCCTTATATTGTATTTTTTCGTATTTTTTTCGTAAAAATACTATATTTTCAGCTTAGGTACCGATGACAAGATATGTGAAAGGTTTCTTCTTTCTTCTTAACTGATTTTTCTAATGATACAATTCCAAGAGTTTTGATAACAACATTTAAAAGTTTCGTTTTCGCTTTTGGATTCCCATAATCTGCACGTTTTTATTAGTAAGTAATTAAAACCGGAATAATCTGATCTTTTTATACCGAATAACTTAAACCTTAGAGTGAAAACTGAAAACGTTATAAATCTTTATGTAAAATTATGTGTTTAATCGTAGAAAACATTAAAACTTACATGATGTGTATGAGATTTTTGCTCAGAAGAGGCCATATTGGACAGATCCAAACGTACGGCTACCGGTTTAGTTACGATACAGTATATATGCACGCTATGCACACATTTGTAATATATTGCTTGAGTTACAAACAGATGTAAAAATATGTGACTATCGGGTAATTTAAAATGAATATAAAAATTGTTTGTTAGTTTGCATTTGGGAACATCCTATAGTTATATTTCTTGTTTCAAAGTACTGCCCCACTCCCTTGCATCAACACAATAGTTACATAAAATTTGTATAATTAATATCTACATATGCTGGCTAAATATGGTTTTGATGCACGAGGGTGGGTGAGACAATGTTGTATAAAGAAAAATAGTTTTAATGTAGACAACAGGGTACGTTTTTCATTTAGGGCACAAAATAACCGTTTAACGAAAAAACATACCGAAATTTTGACTTTAAGAAATAATCTTAAGTATGTATGTTGATGGTGTTTCTAATTAAATATTCATTTCTGAGTGATTTATTTTTCACTCTGA
The DNA here is from genome assembly GCF_021730395.1 of Mercenaria mercenaria. NCBI lineage: Eukaryota > Metazoa > Mollusca > Bivalvia > Venerida > Veneridae > Mercenaria > Mercenaria mercenaria. The sequence goes on from NC_069364.1 coordinate 45,087,345, forward strand.
GAGTAGGCAAAATTTATACAGAAAATGTCCGAAGTTCTTTCAACTTTTGTATTTTTCCTTTTATTTTATGTAAAGGTGACAAATGCCAGTCTAGTTTAAAAAGTTTCGGTAAGAACTGATTGTAATATCATCAGTTTAGTGTTATCCAAAATGCTCTCGGAGAGTTGATTGGCACCTATAGCTAATAAATTACCCTTAGAGTTACTTGGCTGGTTATTGATATATTTAGTTAACGGATTTTTATTGGTTATGACTTCTCCATTCAAGAGTTCATCATGATATTTGTTCTCAGAAATAATCTTACAAGGTTTTCATGAAATAGACCTAATTAATGATATTTAAAAGGATTGAGTTTGTGAAGAAATGGCATTTTTATACTGTGTTTGACAGTAGGCATTTTTTTTAATTAACGAGTTTAAGACCATACTTGTAATATAAAGAACTTATCTTATACTATTTCTAAGCAAAATTGTAGTCATTTAAACATGTTTCCTAAGTTTTATGAATGAATCTGCTTGTGATTCACCATGGAGTTAATCTGATTACGCATACAATTAAATTACTTTTATAAAAACTTCTTAAAGGGTAAGGCAATGTTGTTTTGAAGTTATTTTCATCTGGTGGGAGTTCTTTAATAATTTAAAGAAGTGAACGAATTTTCAAAGTCGACTTAAAAATGAGAAAGTTATGAGCATTTAAATATTTGATTTAATTGGCTGCCATATTGTTTTCCATGGCAACAAAAAACAAAATGGCGTATTTATTTAATTTCTAGACACATATTTAATTTGTATTAACTTATTCCTTCTTTTTTCTCTACTTTTCCAACCATCATGAAATAGATTTTCATGTTTTACAGCTTACACACAAGAAACACGTAAAATTATTCTATTTGAAAGGTTATTTGCTAAATAAATAATTCAACAGTGTGTAAATGTCGTCATAAACACACAAAAAGGCTGCCTCAGCAATTTTCTTAAATTTCAAACCATATCTTTTTCAATAATGGTCCGATTTTACAATTCTTTTTATTTTAATGGAAGGTTTGAGAATGCCTTTCATATAAAATAAACGTATTGTCAGGCTTTTCTAGTCCTTTAATTTATAGACCTGAACATCATTTTTATCGAAAAAGGGCCTTACCACGACATCTTAAATCAAATATAATTTGAGGTCACATTAAAATTTTACAACTATAACAATCAGCTTTCTTATTTTGTAGGAAAACTGAAAAAGATGATTATGTATTTCTTTCTGTTTAAATTTTCAAATTATATACTAACTCAAATGCCAAGTAAGATAACTCACGCATCATACATTTTTATATTATTTTTACCCTGATTGTTTCGTATATACCCTTTAACATATCTATTGTATCCTAATACTAGTCTTGGATTTGCTAAATTATATATATATATATATATATATATATAATAAATACCACTACAAAATTAATTCTACCCCCTCCCCTCCATCCTTTACCTTAAACCCTCCACAGATGGCTTTATAATAGAGTTGCAATAACTTGTAAGATCAAACAACGTTGGCAAACAAAAAATAATAATCTCTGTCATCGCACAAGTAAAACATTCTGCTACATTGAATTTAGCTTTTTTTCCACTTTAGAGAAGATCACACTTCCAAATGTCCATGTTTTTCTCCTGTTACAATACATAAATTGGTCATGTTTTACTCCTGATACAATACATAAATGAATTTCTTACATTTGTCAGCTTCCTGCTTACAGATGGTTTCAGTGAGCTACATAAACATAGGGCAGTACACCACTGACCTGTATCAGTTAGGCTGCGTTAGATTTGACATTGTTTGACAACACTCCTTAGGTTCCCGGTGTAAAATTTCGGATAGCACTAGACTATGACAATAGACCTGGGATATAAACTGGCTATATTCACAATTTTACAAATAAAAATTTAAACCATAATATATCAGAATGTAGGAGCTAGTCTAATCCAAATATGGTTGTTATTTGCTATTTGAAGCAAACTGTCTTTCCATTAAAGTTTTGTAGATCTACTTGTTGCAGGCCTACTTAACTATGCATGACTCTGGATGTGTTTGCTATGGTCTGTGTGTGCTATGTGTAAAATTCTCTTTCCTTTTATTTTTTAATATTATAGTTTTAACTTTAGAGCGATTCATATTTTGAGTTTGAAAGTAATGCATTAGCCTAAATGTCATCAAACAATATCAAAAATTACATTTACAACACCTGCATTTTTGTAATTAATATTAGTGTTTGAAGATTAATTTTGGTATAAAACGACATTGAAAATGCCTACTTACGCCATCACTTCCGGTTTATCAAACGTTCAGAACTACCTTATGTCCTAAATGATTGATCACATTTAATTTTACAAATGTATAAATAAAGTTAGGTAAGCATTGGGTTTTGCCTATTTTTGCTTTGGTCGTCACTATTATGTTAAGTATGCAACTCTTTAAATATGAGAAATTAGGCAGTAAGAAAGATTCACTAATGATGCTCAATGTATAGAACATTTGATTTTTAGCTGTTTCATAACAGAATCGTGTATCTAATCTTTTGGTCACCGGGAGAACATCACGATGGTGTTATTTATTTTATTTTTTTCAATAAAGTTGCAATATAGTCAATTTACCAGCTTTCGTATGTTGACATATGTAGTAGAAAACGAAGGTAAATGTCAAATCTTGTAAATTTTCTTTACTTTTTCAAAGTATTTTGCATAGTAATTTTGAAATTCAAACTGTCATTAAAATTCTAGTTTTACCAGATTGTCGGTGTCAAATAGGAAGTTTGCAAACATCATTTTTAGCTCACCAGAGCACAAAGTGCTCAAGGTGAGCTATTATGACCGGTCATTGCCCGGCGTCCGTCGGCGTTCGTCGTCCGTCGTTCGTCGTCCGTCAACATTTGCCTTGTGATCACTCTAGATCAAGTTTGAAATTGGGTTATGTGGGGTCAAAAACTAGGTCAGTACGTCAGATCAAAGGAAAAGTTTGTAAACATTCTAGAGACGATCTTTTTGACACAATCTTTATGAAACTTGGTCAAAATGTTAGTCTTGATAATTTCTATGTCTAGTATGAAACTGGGTTATGTGGACTCAAAAACTAGGTCAGTAGGTCAAATGAAATGAAAAGTTTGTGAACACTCAAGAGACCACATTTTTAAACTAATCTTTATGAAACTTAGTCAGAATTTAAGTCTTGGTGATTTCTAGGTCAAGTTTGAAACTGGATTATGTGAGGTCAAAAACTAGGTCAGTAGGTCAGTTCAAAATAAAAGATTCTAAACAATCTAGAGACCACACTTTGGAATCATTCTTTATGAAACTTTGTCAGAATATTAGTCTTGATGATTTCTAGGTTAAGTTTGAAACTTGGTCATGTGAGATAAAAAACTAGGTCAGTAGGATAGATCAAATGAAAAGCTTGTGAACACTCTAGAGACCACATTTGTGACACAATCTTAATGAAACTTGGTCTAAATGCTAGTCCTGGTGATTTCTAGGTCAAGTTTGAAACTGGGTCATGTGAAGTCATAAACTAGGTCAGTAAATAAGATCAAATGAATAGCTTGTGAACACACTAGAGGCGATATTTGTGTCCCAATATTTATGAAACTTGGTCATTTATTTATTGTATCAGGAGGTCAAGTTTGAATCTGTGTTATGTTGCATCAAAAGCTAGGTCAGTACGTCAGATCAATCGAAAACCTTGTGAACACCCTAGAAACCACATTTGTATACCAACCTTTATGCAACTTGGTCAAAATGTTAGTCTTGATGATTTCTAGGTCAAGTTTGAAACTGGGTCATGTTAGATAAAAAAAACTAGGTGACCTGGTCACATCAAAGAAAAAGCTTGTGAACACTTGTATCCCAATCTTTATGAAACTTGGTCAGAATGTTAGTCTTGATGATCCCTAGGTCAAGTTTGAATCTGGGTTATGTTGGATCGAAAGCTAGGTCAGTACGTCAGATCAATCGAAAACCTTGTGAACACTTTAGAGGCCACATTTGTAACTCAATCTTTATGAAACTGGGTCAGAATGTTTGTCTTAATCATTTCTAGGTCAAGTTTGAATCTGGGTTATGTCGGGTCAAAAACTAAGTCACTCGGCCAGATCAAATGAAAAGACCATAATTTAAGTTTGAAACTCATGAGAATTAGACAGAAGGTTTGTTTTGAAAATTTGTAGGTCAAGTTTGAATCTGGATCATGTGGGGTCAAAAACTATGCCAGTAGGCCAGGTCAACTCTGGTGAGCTATATATAGGGCCATCAAGGCCCTCTTGTTTATAGCGTTTAACTTTAATTGAATTTTTGAAATATTTAAACAAAATTTAAGGTGAGCGAGTTAGGTTAGAGGAATTTATATTATAGTAAAAATTAATCGAGGACATAATATAAACAGAGAATAAACAGTTTTAAAGTCGCATATTCAGTGTTACTTTATTTACGTAAGATAAAAAATAGTATAAACAAAGTTGAATCTTGAAACGTATTCGTCTGCCATAATCAAATAGTGAATTGGAACACGACCAACTGTGATACCGCATTTCAAGGTATTACATGACATATTCCTTTTGCCTGCCGAAAAAAGTTTTAAAGTTTTAATTTGCATTTTCAGAAAGAAATGCCATCTGAAAGTCAATCAGAGAATGCAGAGGAGACAAATACTAGACGACTAAACTCTCTAGAGAAAGCATGCAGGCAGTTAGGGTATACAGGAGATAATTATACAATCGATATTCGTGCACATATGTCTCCAAATCACAAATTTCTTTATTGTCGTGTTAATAAATGTGCTTCTACTATGACCCTTGAAGTAATGAGACGGCTTTTCAACTGTGATACCGACTGCTTGGTCAAGATAGCATCAATAGTTAGGTCAAATGCCAATGCAAATAAAATAATGAAAGATGCCTTTTCTTTCATTGTTGTTCGTGAGCCGTATGGGCGTTTATTTTCAACCTATTGTAATATATTTTATTTTCCAAAAGAAGATTGGCTTTACAGGGGAATTAAAATTATAAAATTATCCAGGTTAAATATTTCCTCCGATAGTCTTAATTTTGGACATGATTTATCTTTTTCGGAATTGATAAAGTATACTGTTGAATCATACGAAAACGGTCTTCGATTAGACGAACATGTCAGACCGATGCATCATAAATCATGTAACCCGTGTGTATTTCATTTTGATTACATCGCGCACTTAGAAACACTGAAAATGGACTTTGAATACATTTTAAAGACAATATACTATAAAAACATTATAGAAAACTACCCCAAAGATCTTGTGTCATCTCTCAGAGAATGGACTCTTTTTGGACCTGTTAAGCATTTATTTCGAACCATATTGCTTGTAAAGAAATCAAATATTTCACTCTACAACATTTTTCTAAGAGCATGGAGTTATTATCAAATAATAGGACAGATTTCAGTAAATATAGATTTTCCGTATAGCGAAGACGTTGTTAAAAGTATTACCAAAGACGAATTTCTACGAACATTGAAAATTGCTATTGAGTCGTCTAGAGTAGAAGGAAATGATCTAAACAAACAGAGACACGAAGCCATGCTTCAAGCATATTCTACAGTCTCTCCTGAATACATGGAAAGATTAAGGAATGTAGTAGCAACTGATTGCTTTTTATTCAGCTACGAAGAGAGGCCAAACTTTATATTCAACAGAAGTAGATTGTTATTAAACAAGGGTTATAGTGCATTCAACTTTTTCAAAGGTCTTTAGCTGAAACAGCAAACGTGAAGGGTAGGGACATCTTGACAAAGTACTTAACCGTTTTTACTACGCCACATATTTCTGAACCTGATATGAAAACTATAGTTATTGACCTTCTATTACATTTCGTTAAAATGTTCATTTTGCTACGTTCTGTTACTGCAATACTCACTTTCGTATAAATAGCGATTAATTATCTGTCACTTATAAAAACTAGATAGCTGGCTATTTCAAAACCCGATGAAAGATTTAAAGACGTTGTCATTAAAATTGATATTTAGATTGTTTTCAGCTACATTTAATTAACGGCTCAACGGACAATTTTGATTTTATAATGTTGTGGCTTCGTACATTAATTGTAAACATTTTTAATGTAAAACAATCAAATAAGCTACGTCAATATTATTTCAAAAGGGTTTCCTGGCGGTGTTTTTGCAATTGCATTCCACAGAATTAGGTAAATAATCATTGCATGCAAACATCATTTTTCACGTCGTGCAAATGTGTATTTCCAATCTCACACAGATCAATATCAGGTTCCTTTTGTTTTTATTACCTTGATTTGCTTATTAATAAACTGAATGTAGACGCTGGTCTTTCAGAAGCGCATATTTAGATGACAGACTTTTTGCTGTATGTAGACTGCATTTCTTTTTGTCTAAGCCTATACAAGCATCCGTTAGGTCGTGCCCCATATTGTGATATGCTCAAACTCAATGCTGATAAAACAGAAATAATTATGGTGGCTGATTTCTGCTATTTCGTGTGTTCATGTCAGCGAGGCGAAATGTCGAAGTAACGAAAACTCGAAAGGTGTAAATAATGTATATTTGTTCATTTGTTTGTGTCGGCGGGTCGGAATGTCGAAGACACGAAAAAGCTAAAGGTCGAAAACTGCTTACTTGTCGTGTGTTCGTCGTTCAAAATTCGAGGCGAATACACCAAGTAACGAAACATTGAAGGCGAAACAACGAAATTTCAGAGGCGAAAACACGGACTTTTGTATTAATTACTTTTCGTGTCGGTGGGTATCAAAAATGTATAAGCCTCGAAAGCCGAAAGTCGAACGCAAGAGAAATAAGCAGTTTTCGACCCTACGACCTTTCATTACTTCGACCCGTCGACACGAACACACGACAAATGTGCAATTTCGTCCTTTCGTGTATTCGCCTTCCGTAGGGCATGCGCATAAGAATTACACATATGCTGCTGAAATGATTATGCTATCTAAATAATGTGTTTTACCATTAATAAAATAATAGTTGTCCTAAAACGAAAGATACTGATTTATATTCCATAAAAGATGTCATGCTGTAGATATTTTATCACTAGTGTTACATTTGTATATACATTAAGCTTCTGTCAGTCTTACGGGGCATATCATTACGCTGACCGGAACTTTGAGTGCTATCTAGATAATGTGTTTTACCATTAATACAAATGTTTTTCTCACTTTATGATAGTAAATGGTTCTTTTGCAATAAAACATGTCACTCTTCAAGTATTTCAGTTCTGATATAAAATTAATATAAACATTACGCCCCATTTCCCGTCATTATTATAGTGTATTAAGTCAGACTCTACGCGAAACATTTGTCGTGTGTTCGTGTCGGCGGGTCGAAGTAACGAAAGGTCGAAAACAGCTCAATTTTCGTGTGTTCGCCTTTCGCCTTCTGAGGCGAATACACGAAGAAACAACTGCCTCTGTAGCCTAGTGGTAGAGCGTCCGCTTCGAGTGCTGGAGGTCATAGGTTCGATCCCCGGCCGCGTCATACCAAAGACGCAAAAAATGGTACTGGCAGCTTTCTCGCTTGGCGCTCAGCATTAAGAGGGTAGTGCTAGGACTGGTCAGCCCGGTGTCTGTATAATGTGACTGGGTAGGGTATAATGTCACGTGTCTACGTCGTGATATTCCAGTGAGGCAGCACTATAAAGTTGGGCATTGTGCTCATTGCTACAAGTAGAAACCGTCGTTTATATGAAAATCTTGATCTGAAATGTTCTTGGTGGTATTTTATTTTATTGAAGTTGGGAACTGTAAGGTTGCTTATATCTTTTCTTTGTATATTACACATTTTTACATCAAAAGGCAATATTTGAAATGTTGTACGAGTGGCTGCATTCTTTAAATGTGACTTTCCCTGTTTGAAATTCATCATTGGTTAGAGCTTGGGCGGACTTAGTCACCAAATTAAAACAGATTTTAATGTATTTTGACAATACTTCCGTAATGCGCTAGTATCTACATGTATGTTAAAAGCAATATTAGACCAGTAAAATCGTGTACATCGTGTAAAAATACTTCAGAAAATGCAAAAAGCACAACACTTGGTACATAACTACTTCAGGATAAAACACAAAACTGAGCGAGAGACCCAATCCAAAAAACTCCAATATGGCCGAAAAATCCAAGGTGGCCGCCATGCATGTATATATTGTAAGAAATACCTAATATTATCCATAAAACTGATATCATAATAGACACTAGTACTTACGGTCATCACTATAATTAGTTAAAATCACCCGTTGGAATAAATTTTAAAATATTATTTAAAAAAAAATACTGCACTTCAAACAAAAATGAAAAAGTTGTCTCACTTTGATACAAATTTGATATTAAGCAGAAGAAAAGCTGGAATGCATGCCAGTCAGAATTACGTATAGAATGATAACTGGCATATCAAGAATGTTTAAAATGGCAACAGTCCTATGTAGAACTTTACAACAATTGTAAATAGTTATAAATACTGTCGAAGTTCGTTAACTCGTACATTTCGGGACTGACAAAATGTGTTCGAGTTATCGGTTCTTTGAGTCATCGAACAATGTATTATAAAGGATTTGGTCGGGACCTGATGGGTTCGAGTGAAGGATGGTGTTTGAATTATTCGAGTTCGAGTAAACGAAGTTTGACTGTAATGTGTATTAGTGAATAAATGACGTACATTTCACTTTGTTTTTAGTTTTCGCGACTCAGAATTTTTTTGGTGTTGCTGTCTTCGTTTAAATCTATTTACACTAAGAGAACGGATGGCATTTTGAAAAACTATATAATTCATTAACTTTGTTAGTGCAAAAGAGCATGTGAACATCCCCGGCCTGTCAGACAATCATGATTTCTTTGGGGAAATGTCATTGCCGTTTGAGCAGCCTTATCAGATTTACATTTGCATGTTTCTGTAATACTGATGATATTGCATTCATAAAAAATCACAGATATGCTATAGTGACCGTACAATAGTTAAATTAGTTAATTATATCAAAATGTTAAACAACTTTCCCCTTCGATACATATATTGTATATTCTATTGTAAGACCTCAAATACCAGTATTAATATCGTTTGCTGTTGTTATTACTGTTATATATCTTTGAACTTGTAGACAACGTTACCGTAAGGCGAAAAAAAAAAACGCGATATATCTTAAATAAAATAATGTTAAATATTACATTTGATTGTAAATAATAAAACACTGCAACATATAATATTTTGTTTCATCGAATGCAGTTCATCATAACATGTATATTTTTCAAAGATTGACAACCGTTTTAAAACTATATGAGTTTTCAGTATTTTTACGTAACTGGTTAACAATAATCTAGTATTTATATCAAATATGTATATTTGAATATGTGCTTATGTGTGTGTGTTTCTGTTTATTTCCCCTCGCCATCGATATGTCTTTATTACTCTTTCGGACAAATAATATATCTCTCACCATTCAATAAATCGATACTTGATCAGCTAATCGAAACTCCGTGTCTCATAAATATTAGCCAATCGAAACCAGGGCGCCGAGAATGTGTCACATCTTATCAGCCAATAAAAACCTATGTGCTCGGTTTAATTACAACAGCGCCAGAACGTCGGTTAATCAAAAACGTATGATCTGAGGCTGAAATTAAAACCTATGATCCCGACATGAAACACAAGTTTTGGCCATTTGCACATATATTCTGAGAACCTAGGTAATCTGAAAGACTTGTGATCTCAAGTGAGAACATAGGTTCTAGGTCAAGAACCTAGTTTCTCAGCCAAGAACATATGTGCTCACCTGAGAACATAAGTTCTTGGATTTATAGTACAATCCTCGTGCCATTAATGAGCACATTGGCGACTTTAGGGAAAATAGGTAATCCGTGTGTGTTTGATAAGTGATACAGCAAAACATACCATGAATTAGATTACATTTGTTATGCAGCAATAAAAGGTTATTACGGAAGAAACAAGAAGCAGATACATCTTCGCATGAATAAATATTCGTTCTTAACAAAGAATTTCAAAAATAAGATTCATATATTAACAGCGGATAAATCGCCTTGTTTATAAAGATGAAATAATATATCAAGAAAAAAAAGAAGAAGAATATAACAGAAGCGCATAATGCATCCAAGCAAAGTACTAATAGACACGGTTTGTTCAAGAGAAGTAATGAAAAGTGCAACAGCCATTGCGCTCGCTATTACATGCTTAAGTGAAATTCTATTATATAGATATTGAAACAACTCCATGATCACAAGTACCAACAAGTAAAGCAACACTAAATCTATGTACGGTAAGACACTTAAAATTTTCGTTGCGATATCTGATAATATCTGAAGGAAGATTAGTTGGAAGCACAGAATGTATCCAAACAAATAATAGAAGAAACGGTGTTTAGGAAGTAGACCATTTTACCTTAAATATATTAATTACAATGCATAGAGACTGTAAGCCGGAGTCTTTAAAATTATGCTAAATTAAAGTAAAAGCTTATTTCTCCTGTAAGTTAAAAAATGAAAGAAATTCATGTCTCTTTTGGCTGAAAGCAAACCATTTTTTTCTTATTCCATTCTTTGTCCAGTATCGTTTCTATTGGAAATTTAAAACATTTATAAGCTGTTGTTTTCCTCAATTACTACCTTTGTTATTCTAACTTGTCATTTAAGGAATAAATTATAGCAAAAGGGTGCTTTATCACTTATTTATACACGATGGGGGTTATACGCTGGGCTTAATAACTTCACGAGGGCGTAGCCGTATAACCGCCGGAGTGTATAAATAAGTGTTAATGCACCGTTTTGCTATGAATTATTTCGATTCCAATATGAATTTTATTGTAAAATTTAGATCAAATATAAGAGAACTGTTTCTTCACGCATGCATAAATAAATAAAAACAAGAGGGCCAAGATGGCCCTAGGTCGCTCACCTGAGAAAAACACTATAACAGTGTATACATGTTGCTTTCATAAAAACAAATATTCTCATTAAGATTAGACCAAAAAGGTCTCTAAAGTGTAAACAAGTACTTTTTTCCATTTGACCTAGTGACCTAGTTTCTGAGTCAAGATGACCTAAATTCGAACTTGACCTAGATTTACTTTGATTTAATCTAGTGACCTAGTTTTTGACCTCAGATAACCCGTTTCAGTTCTGGACCTAGATTTCATCAAGGTAATCATTCTGACAAAATTTCATGAAGATCAGTTGAAAATAACAGCCTCTATCGCATACACAATATTTTTCTTTGATTTGACCTAGTGACCTAGTCTTTGATTCCAGATAACCCATTTTCATACATGGCCAAGATTTTATTAAGGTTATTATTCTGAAAAAAATTCATGAAGATCAAATAAAAATACAGCCTGTATCGCATACACAAGATTTCTCTTTGATTTGACCTAGTGACCTAGTTTTTGACCCCAGATAACCCATTTTCAAACTTGTCCTAGATTTTATAAAGTTAATCTTTCTGACCAAATTTCATGAAGGTCAGTTGAAAAATACAGCCTCTGTCCCATACACAAGCTAAATGTTTACAGACGACAGACGGACGACAGACAGACAGGCAGACAGACGCCGGACATCCAGCGATCACAAAAACTCACCTTTACTATACTTATTTATCATAGACCAAGCATTGTTTGTTTCTGTAATCTCTACAATATATACTTTATATGATATACTTATAGGAATGTTTATTGTTAGTGGGACATCAGAAGTGACGTTACGTAAGCTTAACTTATTAATAAATAGAGGAACAATTATTGCATTGCATTATTGATGGAAGGAACTCTTGAGAAACAAAGGGGCGGTCTCCATAAGGCTGTTTTCCTGGTACAAACAGATTCTGATATATTTTTGCAAACAGTTAGCCTTATGAATGGGCCTTACATCCCAATAATAGTTAGCCAATCGGAGCTTTAGTTTTGAGAGAATTATGTCTTAAGTGTGGGTGGGGTAATTCTATACTTGTCCTGCCTTACATAACAAATAGGTGAATTCCAATGTTTTTATATCAACTAAAAGTAAAGGGGTATAATATGTACACTATAAACACAAACGGACATGATTTAGGACATTTGATTCTGCAGCATACCTTTACAAAAATATGCCACTTCATATGTACTTTGTGGAATCTTACACATTTTGCATCTACCAACTTTGCGGAAAACCACAACATTTCTTGACACAATAAGAGAGACAAATCCAGTTTATTGAGAATACTTGTTAATGACTAGACATTGCAGAATTATGGGGATTTTTCCATGCTTTGTCTGTAAAGTGAATTATCTGCCCTTGACTGCAGAAAAGGACATGGGAAAAATGCTGAAAATACCAAATTTTCATATTTCAAAATTTCAATCCATTTATGTGTAAAAGTAACCACTGCTCAATGAAATGTAATTTATTTGACTCTTAAAATCATATTTTAATTCTCAGTTGCTATTTATTTGCATCATTGAAAAAAATAAATAAAATATGAAATACCGGTAATGCATAAGTTCCATAATTGTAGATGATTTTAATATAAGTAGTAATTATTGTCAGGATATGAATTATATACTCAGGAAAGTACCTACGCCTTTAGTCTCTTAAACAATGAAATGGGTCCAATCGCTTAGGTGACTATGTCTTAGACTAGGTGACAAACGATATAGAATGTCCTTTGTTAAAACGTATAGCTTGTGAGGCCAAATATCTCATACATAAATTTTCCTCTAAGCTACCTTGCCGAAATGATTCTTGTACCAATGGTTTGTAAATGATTTCCACTATAAGCTAGATAATATCAGCGACCAGGCTGATCACTAAATGTTTCAAACTAACAATCTTCAATTAACAGTAATAAGCTCAAACCCCTATAGGCTAAAGACACTATACTTGACTAGTCCTTGTGTTGAAGATTCCGTCAGACACTGTCTTTGAATCAACAACATACGAGTCCTATCGCGTAGATGCTCGGCCTCTGTCCTCTTATTTGAAGTTGCAACTCTATATGATTGCCCTGACTCCTGAATGCTCAATGCCTATATGCAATCACATGTAGCATTCAACTACCATATAGGTATATCCCCGATGTCTTGGCTATACTTCTCCAATAACGCTGAACGGTCTATAAGCTGGAACTCTTCTACTATCTCAGTAGATTACCAAACTCTGGATCTCTGTCTCAGCCTATATTCGCTATCGTCTATAGCATTCAACTACCGTAAAGGTAAAACTCCTATGCGCTGGCCTCATAACTTGAAACCTACTTGAAATTCTGCAACTCTTCTTTAGTCTATTGACTTCAAACGTCTTTGTTTTAATAATTTATCCGCCCTGACAGGGTAGTTGCAATAACTTCCTTATCAAGTTACTGGGGTAAATTATTAGTTGAATCCTCGATGTGTCTTCTATCGCTGGATACAGAATGATCTCTCTGTCGTACATCTACCTATTGATACTTTAGCGGACGTAAGCTTTAATTGGTACTATTTACAGAACTTGTTTCTGATTGGTTCAAAATCGAACATAGTGTTTTACAAGGAGTACCTGCTCTAACAAATAGTGGGTTCCCTTTAACTATTGTATATAATATAACGTGCGATGCTGGGATCCAGCTATCATTGTAATAAACCCGAAAATAAACCCATAAATGACCCAGATCCTGTTATAAACAGCAATTCAAATATAATTATAGCAATGATAGCATAAAAAGAGAGTCAAGCACTATCTGTGCTTATGTGTAACGTTATCAATATATCAAACATACAAATTATTCGGACAATTATTATCTAGCATTCAGAGACAGTTTAAATAGTTTCTTTCATCTTCTGAAGGATATTATTTTCTATACTTATATAAATTTACATAAGCGATGTCATTATTGATAACGTCGTTGCCTGACGACGACGTCAATAGCATTCTCCTGAAAATCCATATTAATGGCGGAAGCGGCTGAGATTTTCAAGTTGTATTTTTGTTTTTGTTTTGTTATTGTTGTGTTTAACCTCGCACCGACACAGTCATAGGTCATATGGCGACTTTTACAGCTTTAATGGTGGAAGAAGACCGAAGATGCTCCTACGTGAATTATTTCATCACGAGCGGGCATCTGACCGACCTTTCGTAAGCCAGATGAATGGCTTCCACACGCAAATAATTCAACGCGCAGAGTTAGGCTCGAACCCACATCGGTGAGGGGCAAATGACCTTGACCACTCGGCCACGGAGACCCCGAGTTGTAATTTCATTCAATTAAACTATGTCATACCAAAAAGGTATTTTCTTTAATTTTTATCTTCTTAAAAATTTCTGTTCAAACACGTTTGCGTCTATCACATCTGTTCTAATTGCATACATTTACAAAAAAACAAATATCAGACACGACTTGTGATTACCTGTTTTTGGGATCTATTGTTTGTTGACAAATGAGCTAGATTAACACCAGAATCATGGATATTTTCTAACGAAGATTCGGTTTTATAGGGTACATTTTAAAATAATTTGACATAGAAGTCTCAAACGTTTGTCAGGTTTTCGGAGTAGAGACGTTTCGGATTTAAATGTGTATTTTTACAAAAAGGAATGAATAAGAATATCGAGACCATATAATTCATTCGGATTAGAGGGGTTTGAATTATGGAGCACCGCACTATATGAAATACCTCATATAACCATTTATATTCATACTCTTGTAAAAGGCATGTAAAATGAAAAGCCTAGATGGTCTTTTTTTCCAAAAACCAAAACCAAAATACAAATCAAGCTAGATGATGATCTGTTGTTAAATGAATAAACCAAATAATACATTGTTTTCTTAAGCATGAAGAATTTTCATTTGTTAAATATACAGGTCATTATAATGTATTATGGTATAATATTGAGATACATTTTATATATTTATATAGAAAAACTTTCAAAAAGATCAGATATTCAACTAAATAACTTTTTATTTCTACAGTATAATTAACTTAGTATTAATCATACTGAATAGAAACATCGCATTCCTTTACACTGATTTTCTTTAGAGGATTCCGAAGTCTTTTTCCTAGAAGCAATATAAATATTTAATAAATTTTACAATACATGTTTAACAAAAAAAATACATTCTTGGAAACCTGGTCTTGCCGAAAACAAAATAGATCCAACATTTACAAATGGAACTTGAAGGGTTATGTAAAACATGTCAGTAGCATATTTGCCTAACAATAACAAAACATTTGGCGGTCCCACTGACATTTTTTACCGTACGTCATGAGAAATAAAATGCTGTACCAGGCAACACAAAAAAGAATCCGCTTTCCCGGTTATTTAAATAGAATGTTTGCGGTTATAACAATATACTAGCTAAAACTACTATAGCAAGTCTTAATCATTACAGAAATCATTCAGAACAATATTCAAAGATTTAACTGATTCAGAAAAGTTTGAAATTAGAGTAAGTAACACTAGTCAGCAAACATTATTTTGCTCTTTGTTGGATATCTTGTTTTGTTGAAAAAAGGCATACACCCGTGAATCTCCTTGATACTACAATGATTTAGTTTAATTAATGTGTCAAGTGCCTAGATGTTTTAAGAAATCTGTGGCTGCCAGAAAGAATTTCAATCATTTGCTTCCAATACGAAACCTTTTTATCCTGCAAATGAATCTGTGCTTATATATACGAATATCTGTGACGAAAGTATTGTACAAAGCGTGAAAACACAATTTAACGGCACGTTACACCGGTCAGTGTTGCTGACACTAGATTTTGTAAGGGCATCATAAATTCCAAATCCGAATTATACATCCCAAGTCCTAAAAAGTGGCATAATTATTTTAGACCGAAAAATTGGGATAGTTTCGAAGAGGAAGAAACTAATATCAAGCTAGTATCGCCAATTCAAACAGCGGTGGAGAGAGCAAAGTCGGAAGTAGGTACATGTACAAATAAGCAAAAACATTCAAAACCAGTCCTAACCACGGGCGACACTCAAAAGAAAATGGTTAAATGTCTTGGAACAAGATTCTGAGAAGCATATACCAGTAGAGAGCAGTTTAAGAAAAAACAAGGAAACCAAATAGCTCGGAAAAAAAGAAGAAACAATCACCAAGACACTCAATCGAATCTGACGACATATTTAGATTAAATAACGCCTAAGTATTTGTAGGACTGCAGATAAAAATGTCTCCCTGCATTATGTCAGAAACGTCGGAAAACGATGATCCTATGGAGCGACTTGTCGATGAAGTGTTTGAACAGTACTAACCTAAATATGAAGAAGAAGGTCTGGCTTTAATGAATCGAGAACACATTTCTGAAGAAGAAGCTCGAGACAGGACGTACAAATCAATGAAATTCTTTTATCGAACATCGCTCACTAAGGTCTTTACAGGCGATATTCTATGATTTAGTTCACTCAAAGACAGTCCCTTGTGTAAGAACCTGACGTTCTGAATATTAAATTTTATCTATTGTTTTATTCATGGCGCTAAATGTGACGTTTGGCGTCAATTTGTACGTGACGTCCAGTATACGTCTGACGTCGTTTCCGCCCGTTAGTTTGTTATAATTTAAACGTGAGTTAAGGAGCTTGGATGAAATTTACTTTGTTAAAGTAAATTTATTTGAGATACCAAAGTTGGTAAGGTTTTGTATTTTTCTTATTCAGAATTAATTGGTATCGTAAATATTGTTGTTATTTAAAACGTCCATTTTTGTTGTAAAGAATTGATTTATTATTTTTATTAGATGTAATTTTTTGAATGTTTGTATGAATGCTGTTTTGTATAAATTTCTTGTACTTTTGTTTGAATATCTGTTTTTAAATTTATTGTAGAGAATCGGCATTAACGGTATTTACGGCATTTATGGAGATGCACATAATTGTCAGAAAATAAATGATAGAAGCCGCATATCTCGCTTGTGTGTGAGTAAGAATCCCGAGTCTCTTGCAATTCTCAACTCGTATCCTGAAAAGATTCTGGATAAAGAAATTGGTTCCTGAGAGATCGGAAGATAGAAACTGCAGAGTTTACCTCGGCAAAGAAGTCACGTTCTGCGCACCTCGCACAGTTGACCAAAATTTGCAATGAACTTGAGAGACAGATAGTGTCTACAGAAAACGCTGAAAAGGTAAAACACTTGTACAAAAATCTATGTGACAGATATGAACAGTTTAAAAATGCTCATTTTCACTGTCTGGAATTATGTAATGATCCCTCTATCATAGAATTGTTGGAGACGAATTATTCTAGTCAGCACAAAAATCTAACGGAATTCAACGAGCATTATTCCGAGTGGCAAAAACAGTCACTACAGTCTGGTCAAAATGATAATATATCTGCCATTAGCAGAACGAGTTCAGCACGGTCATCTCTTGCGCAGTTACAAAATGCAAAAGCTAAAAGACTGATTGCAGAACATAAACTAAGAACACTAAAAGTAAAACAAAAAATAGAACAAGAGCAAAGATAATTAGAAAATAAGCGGCAATTACTTGAACAAGAGAGCGAATTAGAAGAAGCAGGGATCGGGGAAACTGTCTGGCAGGAAGATATCGAATGTCCTGATAATAATGGTTGTCGGAACTTTCCTGAAGTAGCACGTGACGTATCCGTTAGCGGGCAGGATTCAGCAGAAACGGTAATTTCTCGTGACAAAAGCAATGGTAAGTTGGAAGATTTGACATCCACAAATGTAGATACGGCTTTCCACAGGTTGGCATCCACTTTGCAGGAAGGATTTAATCTGACTAAACCGGAACTGTTGACATTTAACGGAAGAGTGACAGATTATTGTAAATTCATAAAGAACTTCGAAACAAATGTTGAGGAAAAAATCAGTGACAGTAGGTTAAGATTAAGTTATCTTATACAGTATTGTGTAGGCGAGGCTAAAAGTTGTATTGAGGACTGTGTTTTACTTGATCCAGATGATGGTTACAGGCGTGCAAGGAAAATTTTGCAAACTCGCTATGGTAAGCCTCGTGTGATTGCTAGAAGTTATATTGATAGTTTAGTATACGGCCCTCAGGTAAAAGCCTCAGATGTTGATAAACTTTCTCAGTTAGCTTTAGAGATGCAAAAATGTGAAATAACATTGTCCCAGTTAGGCTTTATTTCTGATGTAAATAACTCAGAAAATCTCAGGCGCATTGTTAAACGCTTACCTATGCATTTACGTACAAAATGGGTATAAGTTGCGCACGCTATTATTGAGTCTGGCAGAGAACCCTGCTTTACTGATTTAACAAAGTTTGTAGATGAAAAATCCCGTGTCGCATGTTCAGTGTATGGCCTTGATCTCGTAAAAAACGAGTCCCAGTCAAAGGTTGACAAACTGACCAATTGTAAATCAGATACTCTTGTTAAAGGCAGAGTGACTACGTTGACCACTCGTACAGGTAATGAAAAACCAAGGTTCGAACGTAAATGTTATTGTTGTTCAGAGACATGTTCAGATTTGTCATCATGCAAAGTATTTGAGCCTATGAATTTAGGTGAGAGAAGAAAACTTGTTAGCAAGTTGAAATTGTGTTTTAACTGTCTTAAGGGCAAACATTTTTCAAATACTTGTAGAAAACCAAAACAATGTGTTGTACCTCTTTGTAGCTCTAAGCATCATACATTGTTACACACTTGGGTAAAGCCAGAGTCTGACCAGACAGTTACACAGCCGTCTGTAAATTGTGCTGCTACGAATGGGTCATTTTTAAAAACATGTCTAGGGATTAAACCTGCTACTGTAATAGCTAGGAACGGTAACTCTTGCCAGACGGATGAGTTGTTTGACGACGGCGCGGATAAGACTCTGTGTGACGAACGGTTATTGCAAAAGCTAAACTATCCTGGGAAACCTGTTACCTTTCAAATATCCACCATAAGTTCCGTTGCCAGTAGTACCGTAGGACAGGAAGTTGACCTGCACGTGAAACCTGTTTTCGGTGGCGATGAAGTAAAACTTAACAATGTATGGTCGGTGAAAAGGCTACCAATTACTACTAGGTCTGCTGCTACTGCGGAAGATACTCGCAAAATACCCTACCTATCTGACTTGAAGATTCCACGTGTCGACGTCACTGACGTCATGTTATTAATAGGCACGGATTCACCAGACGCATACGTTCCCCTTGAAGTTCGCGCCGGAGAAAGTAATCAGCCGTACGCAGTTAGGACGCGGCTTGGTTGGACAGTTCGTGGTCCTGTTCCAGGAAATACTGAAAATAACGGAGCGGGAACAGTGAGCATTCATTTTGGTCAATCTAGTGACGTCACACTGCAACAACAGCTTGAGCGCATGTGGACGTCGGATTTTAATGACGTGCTTCACAGTGAGAAAGATTCTTTGTCCCTGGAAGATAAGAAGGCTCTATCTATTATGGAATCAACTCTGACATACAAAAATGGCCACTACAAGATGGGACTACCCTGGCGAAGTAAAGATGCATACTTTCCAAATAACCTGGCACTTGCACATGCGCGTCTTCAACAACTAAAAAAGAAGTTTTCCCGTGACGCAGAACTTTACGAAAAATACTCGCCGACAGTAATTGATTATATAGAAAAGGGTTACGCTAAAGAAGTAACATCTACAGAAGATAAAAATCGAACTTGGTATTTACCTCATCATCCTGTTACAAACGATAACAAACCTGGGAAGGTCCGAGTAGTATTTGACTGCGCTGCGAAGTTCAAGTGTATTTCATTGAATAGCCAACTACTTCAAGGTCCTGATTTAATGAACAATCTAGTTGGAGTACTAACCCGTTTCAGACAAGAGAAAATTGCTCTGATTGCTGATATCGAGGCAATGTTTCATCAAGTGCGCGTGTGTGAAAATGACTGCGACGCTCTTCGCTTCCTATGGTGGCCTGAAGGGGACATAACTAAACCTCCGAAGATATATTTTATGCAAGTCCACTTGTTCGGTGCTACATCCTCCCCAAGCTGTACAGCGTATGCACTTAAACGAATAGCCGCTGATAACGCTAATAGTTATGAACCGGAAGTTATATCAACAGTTAACAGAAATTTTTACTTGGATGACTGTTTAAAATCCGTATCATCTGAAAAGAAGGCAGTGAAACTTGCAAGATATTTACAATCACTGATGAGTTTAGGTGGTTTCAGGTTGACCAAATGGCTCAGTAACAGTATGAAGGTTATAGATTCGATACCTGAGGCAGAGCGTGCCCCATCAGTCGTCAAGCTTGAACCTGGTACCTCTCTCCCTAGCGATCGTGCTTTAGGTGTGATGTGGAATGTTAACGACGATACACTCAGTTTCAAGGTTAAATTGACAGATAAACCTCTGACGAGACGTGGAATATTATCAGTTGTTAGCTCCATATCCGATCCACTAGGACTTGCATCACCAGTAACATTACAAGCAAAAGCAATCATACAGAAACTCTGCAAAGAGAAACTAGGATGGGATGATGAAATACCACAGTCACACTGCAATGAATGAAAAAGATGGTTAGCCAGTTTGCCATACTTAGAAAACAGTGTTGTCAGTCGATGTTTTTTGTCCAAAAGATTTTGGAAATATAAAGAACACCCAGCTGCATATGTTCAGCGATGGTTCGGAGTTAGGCTACGGCGCATGCGCATACCTACGTATGGTGGATGAAGATGACAGAGTGATGTGCTCCTTAGTCCTCGGTAAATCTCGCCTGGCACCAATGAAACAGATTTCTATACCTCGCCTAGAACTGTCTGGAGCTGTAGTCGCATGCCGCATGTATGCAATGCTATCAGAAGACCTCGACATGAAAATCGACCAAGCTGTATTCTGGACTGATTCTACAATACTTCTGGGATATATCAATAACGCATCACGCCGTTTCAAAACGTGTGTTGGCAACAGACTCAGTGTCATTCATGAAGTTACGTCACCTGACCAATGGCGCTATGTTGATTCCGGTTCGAATCCTGCCGACATTGCGTCTAGAGGTATCGACCCAAGTGATACACAAAGAATACAGACATGGCTTAAGGGTCCTAAATTCCTTTTCCAAGATCCAACTGCTTGGCCAGTCCATAGCTATGTGCAGGAAATAGCAGATGATGACACGGAAGTAATGAAGGAAGCTGTAATAAATAGTAGAACGACAAATACAGAAATTGACAGAATTATAATGCGTTACTCCGACTTGACCAAACTACAACGAGCATTCGTATGGCTGCAAAGATTTAAAACTTATTGCAGACACCGTTATCTAAAACATGACGTACAAGTACCCACAGGCGGTATTACAGTAATAGAAGTACGGAACGCCACACGAGACATATTAAAATGTGCAAAGAAAGGACACTTTTCTGAAGAACTCTCAGCACTGAGAATAGATAATCCAGTGAAGAAAGATAGTAGAATCGCATCTTTGAATCCCATATTACATGACGGTCTCATACGAGTACATGGGAGAGTGAGACGGGAGAATCTCCAAGAATATCCGGTTATTCTACCCAGTAAACATCACGTGACTACGCTAATAATTAGACATTACCACAACATCAATAGTCACGTGGGAACTCAGCAGGTGCTTGCAGCTACACGGGAAAAGTATTAGATACTACATGGCTCCAGTTCGGTAAAAAAGACAATAGGGAATTGTTTTATATGCAGACGACAACACAGTCCACTACTGACACAACAGATGGCACCACTTGTTTCAGAACAAACCACTCCAGACAAACCGCCATTTACCTACATAGGCGTAGATTACTTCGGTCCACTGTTAGTTAAGTCGGGACGCTCACATACGAAGAGGTATGGTTGTCTGTTTACTTGTTTAGCAACTAGAGCAGTTCACATTGAAATTGCCTATAGTCTGACAACAGATTCATTTATCGCAGCCTTTCAGCGTTTCACCAGCCGACGTGGGTCTCCTGAAAAGGTATTCAGCGACAACGGATCGAATCTTGTAAGCGGTGACAGAGAACTAAAACAATCAATACAGGAATGGAACCAGTCAAAAATAGGACAATACATGGTTCAACGTGAAATTGAATGGCACTTCAACCCTCCATACGCCAGCCATAGGGGCGGTGCTTGGGAGAGACTGATTCGGTCAACGCGTTCTATTTTAAAGGCCATCGCTAGAGAGCAACTACTCACAGAAGAAAAACTGGTGACGTTAATGGCGGAAGCTGAGAGAATAATGAATGATCGACCGATAACACAAGTGAGTAATGATACAAATGATCCTATGGCACTTACACCTAACATGTTACTATTGTTTAAAGCCAATTCAATCATGCCCAGAGGAAATTTCAAGAAAACTGATACGTACTCTAAACGATGTTGGAGACAAATACAATACTTATCCGATGTATTCTGGCGAAGATGGATTTGTGAGTACTTGCCTAAACTCCAGATACGTCAGAAATGGCACAGAGTGAAAACTGATCTACGTGAAGGCGATGTCGTACTTGTTGTTGATTACAACTTGCCAAGAGGGCAGTGGCCGCTAGGCAGAGTTACCAAGCTATATATTGGTCGGGATGGGCATGTACGTAGCTGTGTGGTAAGGACTCGCAATTCAGAGTCAGTTAAACCTATCACTAGTTTATGTCTGTTAGAGAGTTCACAGTAATGTTTACAGTCAATAACTCGGATTACGCTTTACGTATGTACTATTAAGTAGGTACTCAGATAATTGTGACTTGTAAAACAATGACATTTTTTTTTTTATATTTATTAAACTTTAGGCTTCTACTGTAAGATGTATCCACGTGTATAAAGACACATGTAACGCTAATTGAATTTTAGTTGGCAATAAGAATGTTTGTTTTTATGAATCAGTATATAGACATGTTTTATTTGTAAGAGTTGCTAACAAAAGTACATGTATTTGATGTAATTTAAGTAATTTCATGGCGGGGACTGTAAGAACCTGACGTTCTAAATATTAAATTTTATCTATTGTTTTATTCATGGCGCTAAATGTGACGTTTGGCGTCAATTTGTACGTGACGTCCAGTATACGTCTGACGTCGTTTCCGCCCGTTAGTTTGTTATAATTTAAACGTGAGTTAAGGAGCTTGGATGAAATTTACTTTGTTAAAGTAAATTTATTTGAGATACCAAAGTTGGTAAGGTTTTGTATTTTTCTTATTCAGAATTAATTGGTATCGTAAATATTGTTGTTATTTAAAACGTCCATTTTTGTTGTAAAGAATTGATTTATTTTTTTTATTAGATGTAATTTTTTGAATGTTTGTATGAATGCTGTTTTGTATAAATTTCTTGTACCTTTGTTTGAATATCTGTTTTTAAATTTATTGTAGAGAATCGGCATTAACGGTATTTACGGCATTTATGGAGATGCACATAATTGTCAGAAAATAAATGATAGAAGCCGCATATCTCGCTTGTGTATGAGTAAGAATCCCGAGTCCCTTGCACTTTGTTCCAAGCGGCCAAGAAAACTGTAGATCGCGATATGCAATCGGAGGACTTTAACAGAGAAGAAGAGTGGAAATATGCCATAAACAAAAGACAGTTCCTCTTTGTAACACTTCTGGAAGATTACAACCCATCAGAGATTAAAAAGAGTGAACATTTTACAAACATAATGCATGCGTGTATACATTACTGACTCTGTAATTAAATCGTGACATTGTATGCGTTTTACATGTATTTAGAAGATAAAATAAACATTGTTTTATTTGAATTATATACTGAACAGCAAAAGAAACTATCCAGATGTACAAGTGGTATATTTTGAAATAAAAACATATCTTTTTCAAATTTGAATTGTTTCTTCTCACCAAATTTACACTTGAAGATCTTCATATGACAATTTTTTAAAACTCAATCAGCCGTGAAGTCAGTAGTCCCATAATAGCCGTTTGAAAGGCTGTATCTTCTGCGCGTCAGTTGCATTGTAACATTCAAATTGGGCGCTCGCACTACATTTGATTCAGTTTTGCGGTGGAACCAACAATATTTTTTAAACGGTTTGCTGTTTTTCGAGTTAGTCAATTATCAATACTTTCAATGACAATAAAATTTCACAAAGAAAATTGTTAACTACAGGCGCACGTAAATTTCATGCAAAACAACTTTTGTGGGACTACTGACTTTACGGTTGATTGATTTTTAAAAAAGTACACGTGAAGTTCTTCAAGTGTAATGCGATATGAAAAACACATGTGATTTATAAACTAAAGTTTTAAAATAAAAAAAAACCTGTTATAAAACTGGATAGTTTCTTTACCTGTTCAGTATAGTATAACGTATAATATATTTAATACTGTAAATAAAATAGGAAAACGAACGTGTAATTTGTATTTCACTGATATTTATATTTTCGTTTTCCTTTCAGAGTGAAACGTATGGATTTTATAGTGTCAGTGTAACACTGTAGAAGCTGCTCTTTTTTTCTGAGTAACACTAGAGTAATTACTATTTTCACTGAGTAACACTGGAGTAATTACTCTATTCACTGAGTAACACTAGAGTAATTCTTTAAGCGATACAACTTAATAGTACGTTATAGAGGAAGTAGGAAACAAGTTTTGGCTTGGTATGGTTGATTTGGGGTTTAATGTCGCTTTCAACAATATTTCAGTCATATCTCGACGGTTATTAATGCAGAAGTATGCTTGTCGCTAATCTCATTTACACGGGATAATTAATCCCGAATGACTTGATTGGATCGATCGTATTTCATCTCTTTAACGGCTATAGTTGTCTGCTTGAGGCTTTTGTTTGCTTAAAGGTTTAATCATGAAATGAGTAAACGTCTATGCTACCATTGTCATCCCGAGGTGAAATATTTTATCATTTTTAAGTAAAATACCGCAGATGAGTAACACGCGCTTGTATTGTGCGCCCAAATTTGATATTCGTCTTGTACCTTGTATATGCGGAGAGAATTTGTATGGGTTTTCAATGTTAAGGTAAATAATTTTGTTCCAATGTCAAGATAATATGATTATTAATATTTTAATAAGAGCACATATTTTATGTGTCAAGCCGCCCTATACATAAACATAGAAGCGCAAAAGCATTAAGATTTTGTATAGTAACATTGTATTATTAAACTAAAATCTTAACAAACCAGAAATCACAGAATTTACGTGATAAAGCACATAAAAGTATGTAAAACTATTGTAAAATTAACCCTTTCTGTTGACGATCCAATATTTCACTAAACATTGAAAACAATTGTTGCGCGTTTTATACTATTTCAGGTGCATGTGTCAAAACATTAAAATTAAAAATTATATTTGTAAATAAAACGCATAATTATAGTTTTTTGTTGTTCTATTTACGAAAACATATTAGTCACGGCAATCCGATGTTGTTGTTGTTGTTGTTTACATTCGTCTGCTAAAGCCTTAATATCTCCGATACAGATCGTTTCTCCTAATAAAAATATTAAAATGGCTATAAATTTCAGTTTAGAAACTCTAGCTTTTCTAGAATTATTCGAAGCTGGATTCTTTGACCTACTGGATGAAAATGCATTTGAAACACATGAAGATTTAGCTGAAATTAACAATGAAAACCAGATAAACATTGACACCGAAGTTGACCCCATCAACAAAAGTTTTTATTGCCATGAATGAATCTGACAAGGAAAAAATTGTTCAGGACATGAGCAATTCTAATACCATCAAGAAAACTGAGACAGCTGTCAGGCAATTTCAAAGGTATATCAAACTATGAAAACCTCTATAGAACAATAGAGAAAATATTAAAAAAATAAATAAATAAACGCTAAAGTGAGACAGGCATTTTTCACAAAATACCACATTTCTATTATATCAATGTTGGTTTGCCGTTGGTGAACGTATTTCACTAAATGGAAACTAAATAAAATGCAAAGTGATTTGTAGCCAGATCAGGACTCGAACCTGAGACCTTCCCAAAACTCATTTCAAGCTAAGTTTGGGCTGCTCTACCATCTGAGCTACCCAGCTACTCTATATCTAATTTTGCACTCCCAGAAACAGCAAAACAAAGAAAAAAAAGATTAAAAAAAATTCAAGTATATTTACATGATACAGACTTAGTCACATTAATAGAGAAAAAGTGTGGAGCATCCTGATGGACAATTTGCCCTGAAAGGGAGGGTTCCTGTCTTTAGCACTGAAATGACTGCACACTTTTCTCAAACGGATCTAATATACATATCGAAAAAATTTTAAGTTCTGAATCCTAACAGAAAAAACGATGGTAAAATAAAATGGTGTTTCAAAGTCTCCCTTAACTTAAGGGACCCAACATGTAAAGCAAAATTTTCTTTTCATATAGTATAATAAGTAATTAAATATAAGAATTATATAATTATTATTTGAAGTTAAATTCTATCATGTAGCGGATAAAAACTAGGGATTTTTTAACAAAAGCAATAAATTTTGCAGGTGGCACAGAAAACCGTAGTCACTGCTGGGGTGATGTTTCTTTGAAAACAGATGCAAAGCGAATTGAATATCTTGAATTCAATGAGCGTTATACTAAAACTAGAACTGGTGAAACTAGTCACTCTGATCAGCGAGCATTCAAGCCGAAGAAGAATGCTCATGAAAATCCGGAAAAATGCCCTGTATATGCAAAGAAAGAGTTCAGGAGAAGACGGCCAATGGACTGTTGTACCCCCGAGTCTCCATTTTATCTAGCAATCAACTATAACAGACGACTAAATTCTGAAATCTGGTATAAAAACCAACCTTTAGGGCAAAATACTTTACGTGGTTTGATGAAAAAAATGGCAGGAAAAACAAACTTACCTGGGAAGAAGACGAATCATTCAGCTCGTAAAACAACCTGCACAAAACTGTTGCATAGTGGGGTCGCTCCTACAACAATACTGCAGCTAACTGGTCACAAAAATGTTTAATCAGTGAATAAATATGCTGTTGCCTCGGAAGAAATGCAAAAAAAACAACATGTCAGACATTCTGTCTAGCAATAATCCATGCACTACATCTGATACACCACAAAATTTTATGCAACTCCAACCTGCAACCTCTTCAATCCAGGAAAATTCTGCACAGTCCACATAGCATGCAACGTCACTGTCCAGTCCCACATCCATATGTGAAATTTCCGGCCATCATGGTAATATATTCCAAAATGCCAATATTCAAAACTGTCAGATTGTTGTAAACAACTTTTCAAATTCCCCAAATAAGCCTAAGAGAAGGCGCATTCGAATCATAGAGAGTGACAGCGAATAAATAATCAAGTGGCAACTGTTTAGACTTTAGAGTTTAATGTTAATTAGACCTACTGATTTTTTTACAAATTGACATCGACATGAATTCACACATTTTCTATGTGTAAATATGACGTCACACTATTCAATCAAAGGCGCCAGTCTAGTCTTGGTGCCCATACGGGTGCGCCCCCTCAAAAAAATAAAAACACCGTTTAAAGCCTAAAACGAAAAAAAAAAGATTTTTCCCTATAGACAGTACTCTTACATGGAAAAGGTGCTTGTGTTGCCGTAACGCTATGGAGGTTTACTAGAACACGCTGTGGAACAACCAAAATGTCCAGTTCAGTACCAATGCAAGCTACTCTGCTGCCACTTACACATCGGACATTTAGATAGCAGTAAACAATCCTATTCTACCTGGTTTAAAACCTTAAATAACTTACATTTTAATCCTACGGGCTTCGGACTTTTTTCCGTATACGCATGATATAGTATAGTAAGTTAGTATACGGATCTCGTACTTTTGACATTTACGGGGAATATACGGAACTGTATTTTTTATATAAGAGCTATGGATTTGTCCCGTATATGCATGGTATACGTAATATACGGATCCCGTACATGTGGCATATACGGAATGTATTTGCGTCTGATATACGGGGATGTACGGACCTGTATTTTTACATATACGGGCCAGGTTTTTGTTTCGTATATGCAAGATATACGTAGTATACAGACCTCGTTTTTGTCACATACATACTGAATTTCTTTTTTTGTATACGGGGATTACACGAACCAGTATTTATAAAATATACTTTTACCAGACACTTCCCGTATATGCACTATCCCGTATTTTCTTTTATGTGAACCGATTTTGTATATGGTGCACAGACTGAAAGATGACATAGAATGAAGGTTAAACATACCTATAGCAGAATACGGTATGTTAGGAAAGACCAAGACAAAGACAGGGTATGAGAAAAAAAATACCATCAATGGATACAAGTCAGATTAAATTAACATTGTATTCAACATAAATACTTTTTAAAAACAGTTATTTTCATAAGATTATGATTATGAATTGTTTTCATTTCTTGTCTAAAAAAGGCAGAAAATGTAAGTAATCCGTCCATTCTACAGATAGAGGAGCAACTTGGACAGCAAAAATGTCCCCACATCTGATGTTCCCAGATATAATTAGATTTGGTTTTATTTAGTTGTTTCATGCCTTTGGAGTACACATATTAAATATTTTAGTTAACTATCGACAATTTTTCGTTATTTCATTGATTTTACAAAGATAAGTGTAAATCAGAGACAGATACGTTACACTGCGAATTTTCATTCAAAAGAATATTTTAATATAACACATAACAATATTTGTGTCCGTTATTTACATGTTCAGACTAAATACACTTTATAGTTTTATAAGAAATGAAGTTATTTATATATTATGATCGAAAAAATAAATCAAATTGTATGGAAAAACTAACGTAATTTACACAAATATCAGCTGTCAATTGATTTCAATAGCATGATGCATTTCTAGATGTTCGTTTCTAATTGAAAAAACTAACAATTCGCACATTTAATTCTGAGCCGTTAACGCAACAGATCAGTTTAATACAACTTCTTTTATTACTGTTTGTGAATGGCTTCGTATTCCTATGAATGATTATTACTGCTATTAGTATTTCGATTTGCCGTCTGCTTAGAAGAGTAGTACACCCCTTCTTATGTCAGAAGATGTATTCAAATCGAGCGCTTCGAAAAGACGCATCTTGCGTTTTGTATTGGAATTCGATATGTAAGCAGGTTACAAATGATGCACTCCATAGAAATATTCAAGCATTAATTAGTTTCCTGATCTCAATAAATGTAAGCTTTTATCTATTGAGGTACGAATGTCACTGAAAACGAAAGGCTCATCAGGGCTGTCTGTCAGCATCTGTTGACCAAACTAGTAGAAACGTTTCACATAAGCATAAGGCTGGAAAGGCAACAGCTAATTGCCAAGGTGAATGAGTTATAT
This sequence comes from Mercenaria mercenaria, assembly GCF_021730395.1. Classification (NCBI taxonomy): domain Eukaryota; kingdom Metazoa; phylum Mollusca; class Bivalvia; order Venerida; family Veneridae; genus Mercenaria; species Mercenaria mercenaria. The sequence goes on from NC_069364.1 coordinate 45,116,539, forward strand.
CTAGGAGATTTTAGTAGTCTAAACGAGTCTGAAAAACTGAAATACTTGTTTAACCACCAAGAATTGACAAGGTTATTAGCCAAAACCTGTTTTGAAATATTAAAAGTTTGAAATAAGTTGTTGTATTTACAAAATATGTAGCATAGTCATATCTGAGATCTTAACAAGTGTTAAACCTTTTGGGATCCATTGATAGAGCTCAATGTGATAATATCTTATGCATTTAACTGCAACGAAACCTTTTGTTTTGCTACAAGACGACATTTTATGGCAGGATTTAATGCAAATTAATTATAATTAATTACGTGTCCTAAATAATTGTAAATAATCAATTATTTGTCCCCTAAAGGAAGTAATTAAATGTAATTTAATTTAGAAGATTGCCGAAATAATAGTAATTAATTAATTATTTTGTAAAATAATTAGGCACAACCCTGGAAACCAGTGATTTTTCCCCTGAAGCTGGTTATTTGCATAAGGAGTTGTGTATAAATTCATTCTTGAGATGAAGATGATATGAGCATTTTTGTTTTGACTCAGGAGTGTTATTGCAATCTCCTTTGTATCAGCCTTGCATTGCAGCTTGGTTAAAGTTTGCATGCAAGCTACTTTCTTGGACATACCTCAGTAACTATTTACTGTATAAGGCTTTGACCTTTACCATGCTAAATTTCAAAATGTGGGTAATCCATCATTCAATTTGGGCAGTGCCACTTTTTAGCTCATATTTTAGTGCGTTGTCCGTTCACACAATTTAAACAACATCTCCTCCTACGCAACCAGGCAAATTTTGGATGAAACTTCATAGGGATGTTTCTGGATGGTCGTCTTAAAAAAATTCATAGAATTGACTTCAGCATAAAACTCTGGCTGCCATGGCAATCGAAGGCAAAAACTGAAAAAAATATTCTTGTTAAAAAAAACGCAAAGCGAAAAACTTCGATATTTGGCACGTGACTTCATCTGTTGGGGTGCAAAGAGACCCCGTTCCGTTTTACAGTTTTACATTGGAAAAGAAACATATTCTTGTCTGAAACCACAAGACCAATGCCTTTGATATTTGGTATGTAGCATTTGCTTTGCGACCCTGTACCAAGACTGTTCAAATCTTAACCTTGGGGCGAAAAGAGGCCCCGCCCCGGGGGTCCCGAGTTTTACATAGACTTATATGAAAAACTTTACAAATCTTTTTTGTCTGAAACTGCAAGGCCTAGGCTTTTGATATTTGACATGTTGCATTGACTACTGATCATCTTCCAAGATTATTCAAATTATGCTCTTGACGTGAAAGGGGACCCACCCAGGGGTCCCAAGTTTTACATAGACCTATATTTCAAAGAAAAAACTTTACAAATCTTCTTACCTGAAACTTTTTTTCTAGGGAAAACACTACCAACTAAATTTGGATTTAATTGGATGAGATTTAAACTAGTGTAGAAATGTCAGTTTGTTTTCGCCTGCAGCTACCATTTATAGTAAGAAAAGACAGAGATTTATCGGGGCGAACAACGTGCTATTTTACAGGCATATCACAGTGTTCTTGTTATTACCTCCGCTTAAAAAATGGAGGGACAAGTCATACACATTTACTTTTGATATTTGGTATGGGTCATTGCCTAGTGGTTATCTACCAATATTTTTCAATTTATGCCCCTGGGTGAAAAGAGGCCCTGTCCTGGGAGTCCAAAGCTTTACATAGACTTACTTAGGAAAGAAATTTAAATCTTCTTGTCTGAAAGTTCAAGGCCTAGGCTTTTGATATTTGGTATGCAGCATTGCCTTGTGGTTCTCTAACAAGATTGTTCAAATTATCCCCCTGGGGCGAAAAGAGGCCCCGCTCCGTGGGTCACTTGTTATATGAGTAATATAGGATCATATTTTCTAGATAATTTGATTGTAATTTCCTGATGACCTCAAGTCATTTCGGTTACTTGACTGTGAGCTTGACCTACTGACCTACTTCTTTGTTTTTAAGATGCTGCTTCGAAATTTGGATGACGTTCATTTATGTTGTTAGCAAAACAGTATGAAATCAGTTAAACAAATAGGTAAAGTTATTCATCTGACATATCTGGTGTCCACTAAATTGAAAAATAAATCAAACGTCTCGTGCGCAGTAATGTTCTGAAATCATCGTTATCGCAAACTGTTAATACGATAATCTTTTCCAGGCAATTAAGGGATCAAAATACAAATTAGTTCTGAAGGTTGCTCGTCGCGGTAATTATCAAACTCAGTTTTTAAAACTTAATTAGCTACTCATTTCTTCGCTACGGTATATACTAAAATCTGAAATGTAGATGTCTCGAAAGCACAGAGAACAAGGCAAACAGTGAAAAGTGCAGAATCGCTTTGATAGAGTCTGTTCATGAGTAGTAATGGAAAATGCAACACTGCCAAAGCCCCCTTACACCGGCTTTAGCAGTATTCAATCTTCAAATCTAAATGAGTTGAAATCAATGATCCCGAAGGACCAAGAAATATTGCAACACTGAAATAACATCGGGACGACTTATTACGGCCGCCACACAGCACTAAACACCCGCTGTTATGAAGTAAATAAAACCTGAAAAGTATTTGAGGCTAGGCTGCGTTATGTAGAAACGTCATTCTAGGAGTCTGGAGACATAGATCTGCCACTGATGCGTTTTGTACACTTTTCTCCAATTTCATTCACTGTGGCACTGCGGTTTTCCTTAAATTACTTTTTCCAGTAAAATACAAAACTGCATTTTGGTAATCGATTTTGATATGCAATCGCTATTTAGTACAATTTTTCTAGATTGAAATAGTGTACATTTATCGCTACGGCAGTAATAAAATCGATATTGCACATGGAACAGACACATATACACTGTGGTAATTCTTTACAGAACGCTTCATCGTTTTTACGCCACAAGGGTAATATATCTGCATATATCGCTTCTTCCAACTGCATATTAAACGCGTGTACCATTATCCACTATGGAAGTATTGTACTTTTAAACTGTAAAACTGAAACTTTATTTAATTAAGAATGCATTTAAATTATTCCAAAGTACACAATGGTAATTTTGACTTTGAGTTCTATGAATTATGCATTATAATGCACATGGACCCTGGAATGGTTTATAAATGGTTCAGTATTCAGTATTCCACATGTGATTTTTATGCTCATTATATTCATTTATAGTCCGGGCCCTTTGTGTAGGAGATAGATTCGTGCACTTGTAATCTCTGAAACCTCTCACTGATGGAGGGTTATAGATTCGAGCCCTGCTACCTGCTAGGGTTCTTATGTGAGAAAGTTGGCATTTGTTTATGGACTTTGGTGTCTAGTACAAGTCTTTCCCAAGAGCGATTGGTTAGGTGAACTGCCTGCCTGATATAACTGAAATAATGTTGAAATATATTCGAACAAAAACAAAATATTCATTTATAAACTCTAGCACTGTGGAAAATTGGCAATTTTCTTCAAGATTTAAAATAGTCATTGTGCGGTTTTGGCAATTAATTCTACCCTATCGACATTATGTATAGACAGAAATGCTGTAAATATCAAAGCCTAGTAATTATATATTATTGCAATATGGCCTGGCGACATGTGTGTTCCACCGGGGTGTAACACTCAATCTCTCGATTATGAGGAAGACGTTTCTACCACTGAGCTACGGGCACCAGGGCATGCATAACAGACGACAGAATAAAACCTTTAAATCCAGGACGGAGCCCGGATATCCCCATAAATAATTCAATTAAAATAGAAAAAAGGTACAATTTTAAATCTATTTTACGTTTCTTTTGTCAAAAGTCGGTAATATCTCATTTTAGTTTCAATATTTTTTTTTTTTTTTTTGGTTGGATTTAACGTCGCACCGACACATGACAGGTCATATGGCGACTTCCAGCTTTGATGGTGGAGGAAGACCCCAGGTGCCCCTCCGTGCATTATTTCATCACGAGCGGGCACCTGGGTAGAACCACCGACCTTCCGTAAGCCAGCTGGATGGCTTCCTCACATGAAGAATTCAACGCCCCGAGTGAGGCTCGAACCCACATCGATGAGGGGCAAGTGATTTGAAGTCAGCGACTAGTTTCAATAAAGCCAGAGCATAATATAATCAGATGTTCTTTTTGAGTCTTGTTCATAATCATTTGTCATAGAAGTATTAGTATGAACTGTTTCCAGAACCGTACATGAATGTATTTTTGGTGAAATCAGATCTTACAATTCTTCACTATATAATTAGACCATTGATACCTAAATTTTAACTTATAAATTTCAATGGAACACAGCTAGCACCTGGGACACGCTCAAATTGAGCTACAATGATATTAATAAATTCAGTTATTTGAAAATCTGTTTGAAAGTCAGAAAGGCAAAACAAACTTAGAAAAAGACACTACTAGCTACTTTTGTATTATTTACGTTTTACCACGATGTGGTATTCGACTTTTTTGAGTTTTGTTTTGTCACTTGCATCAAATACACAACAAGAAACAGATCTTGAATATGTACAAATTTAAATGAAGCTGAATAACGTACATTTGACGTACCACTGCGAAAAAATAGTTAATATACGGGAGTGTACGGGATCCCGTATATTACCCGTATACGGGAAGAAATACGGGAAAACTAAAATACGGGCGTGTACGGGGCTTGTATATTTAAAAGTCCGTATACTAATAAAATACGGATTTCCGTATACTATGAAATACGGAATTCTTAGTATACGATACCCCATATATTATTGAAATACGGGAAATTCTAAAAAGGGTTATTCTGATCGTATACAACACTGTATATTCCCGTATATGTCTGGTGTACGGGAATACATAAATCCGTATATTACAAAAATACGGGACGTATATTTCCCGTATATGTTTTATATACAACCCCGTATATTTCCCGTATATTCTGGATATACCCGATATGTATAGTTTGTATACTGCGAAAATACAGGGATTAAATTTCCCGTATATTCTTCTATACAACTCCGTATATTTCCCGTATATGCCGGAAATACGGGATTTAAATAATTTGTATATTTCGAAAATACGGGACGTATATGCCCCGTATATGCTTGGTATACAACTCCGTATATTTCCCGTACATGTCAGAAATACGGGATTTAAATAATTTGTATATTTTGAAAATACGGGACTTATATTTCCCGTATATTCTTTGTATACAACTCCGTATATTTCCCGTATATTCTGGATATACGGGGTATGTATAGTTTGTATATTTCGAAAATACAGGGATTAAATTTCCCTTATATTCTTGGTATACAACTCCGTATATTTCTCGTATATGCCGGAAATACGGGATTTAGATAATTTGTATATTTCGAAAATACGGGACGTATATGTCCGTATGTGCTTGGTATACAACTCCGTATATTTTCCGTATATGCCGGAAATATGGGGTTTAAATAATTTATATATTTCAAAAATACGGGATGCAATCAATATGTGTAGTGAAAATTATATTCTCCGGCCATTTCAAAGGTCAAACGTTTTGCATGTTTTGGAACTTGTACGTGTATGAAGAATGAATGCCAATATTGAAAGAAAGAAATGTTAAATTCTAATATGACCTGAACTGAAAAAAGCATTCACGGACCAAAACAGGTATAAATATAAAATCAAACATGAATAATCCATCATTTCATGTAGCGCGTTCCCGATTTATTTTAACATTTAATCTAAATAGCCGATTGAGAAAAGAAAAAGTTTAATCAATTCATCCCTATTTATTTGTAGTGATAAATACATCCCTGGATCATCGCCATGATCTACCGAAGTCATTCAGTTTGATATAATTCAAAGAGCTATAAAATATGTATTTTATACCTTTTTGTTCAATGTTCACTTTCAGCTGTTACTTAATTATAAATCATTAAGCGAAAAATATTTTCATATCCGTTGACTTTTGTTTCGAAGTAATTCTGCAGATGTTCTATGTATAGTACGGTGGCATAGCGACGACATAGGAAATATTTTATTTTTTCTGTGCGCACGTGTTAGCTACCACGTGCCTATGTGGTAATGGACACGTGCGCGGGTGATAACTATCACGTGCGTAAGTGACAGCACGTTATACTACCATGTGCCCATGTGATAACTAACACGTGCGCACGTGTTAGCTGATCAATGAAAAAGCGTGAAAGATCAGCAATTTTTCTAAATGGATGTCTTTCATAAGGAAGTGTTATTTATAGTTGGCTGTAATTTATGAAGTAATTGTTTCTTGTTTTTGAAAAAAAGGCTGATATCTCGATTAGTTTCGTTGGTATTTTTTCACGTTCGCACGTGTCAGCTAACAACTGCGAACGAGATAGCTATCACATACGAACGTGTTAGCTAGAATGTCACTACGTGCGCACGTGTAAATCAACACATTCGCACGTCGTATCTAACATGTGGGAATGTGGTGCTAAAACGTGTGCACGTGATAAATAAAATGTTTCCTATGTCCCCTCTATTCCACTGTAGTATACACTGTGGCAGACTATTTTATTTCTCGTGGATGTAGTGTCCTTTAGTATTGACCTAGCACATGTGAATATTTCGTATATTTCCGTAAATTCATTTTCAATGTCCAAACATAAATAGCGATACAAATATTACATATATAATTCTTAATTGATATTATACTGTCGCATGTGCAGGTAGCTGAGCGGCAAAGCGTTTAGCTGCCAATATCAGGGTAGTGGGTTCTAGTTTTGACCATACCTTTTCCCCTAAATTTTATTTGCAAACTTTCCACCTATTTGTCAAACGCACCGTGATATTTATGGTCCATTTATTAAAAATGATCATATTCACCCGTTGTAAAAAAGGTGATTAATTAAAATATTCTAGACAAAAAGACACATTACCTGTCACAAGCGTACTAGAAAATAAATACTTTAAGAGAAAAAAATTAAAATTTATAAAGATAAAACAGGTAGCGATAACATCACATTACTTTACTTTATACCACAGTCACACATACGGCGCAAAAAGCTACGTCTAGCTACGGATAGAAACGTAGTTACCCGTATCGATCCGTATCTGAGCCGTACGGATTGGTACGAATTGATACAGATTACTACGTTAAGGTACGTCTCAGGTACGTATCAATACGGATAGATACGAATTACTACGTTTTTATCCGTGGCTAAACGTAGCTTTCCGCGCCTTATGTGTGACTGGGGTATAAAAGAAATGATAACCGTGCTAACGTGGATGGTGTGACACTGATTAACTGTATAACTACAAATATTGTTTAAAATTAACGAAAACGCTCGAAAAATATTGGCAAAGATTAATGAGTGCCTTTCATTAAATCAAATGATATAAGCATTTACACTGATTTACCCATCTCCACGAAAATAAACTGTACATAAAATTTCTGCCGAACAGTTTTACTGCAACATTAATTGATAATAATTGTATGCATATTAACTGAATCAGATAAATAGCCCATGTACCCTAAGCCTGGTAATCCAGTCTGACAATTTCTAACTTACAATTTCTAACATTTTTTCTACCTGCAAATTGACAAATATTAGAAACTCGATGAATGCCAATTAACACAAATTAGCGCAAATTAAGTGGGATCTTTAATGCATAGATATTAGGTATCCAATCAGTTGGGAACACGCTTCGCGCGTCAATACCCCAAGGCGATAACATCTGGCTCAAGTGACCGCACGCGATAATCTGTATATTGCATATTTCAGAGGGAAAGGAAGTCCAAGTAAGTACTTATTTGATTTAATATGTTTTAATTTTAAATAAACTGATTTTTTTTTTGTGACAAACCAGACCATGAATTATATTTCAATTAATCGGAAACACGGGTTGCTTTTTATTGCTTTAACAAATTCTGAAGCGTCAAAAAGGTCAGTTTAATTTTGTAATCTTAATATAAAAAAAGAAATTCAGAATAGCCGTTAAATAGTTCATTCATTAATTCATTTATTTATTCATTCGATTGATCATTTTTTCACAACTCTTCATTTAACTACTATTTCATTCATTCTTTCATCCAATAGTCTACAAGGATGTCAGTCACCAAAACTTCATGTTGCAAGTGTTTGAAATAAAAAAAAAATATCGTGCAAAAATCATTTGATGAATACCATTGGAGTTAAAGGAGATTAAAGTTGCAAGGACAAAAACAACTCCTGATAGAAGTTTTATTTCGTAGAAGCTAGGTAGACGAGGCTAGCTTTAAGAATGAATAAGGTGTCACGCACATTCATTCATTCGATCAAAACTGGAATCTCGAAAAAACATTAATGAAGTTAACAATTAGAGTCTTTTATTTTTAGAAAATGGGTACCGGTAATCTGACGAAATAACGCTTTATTTCTAGATGGCACTTTTGAAAAAAAATTACAACATCTCTTGCCTCTGTCTAGAGAGAAAATGTTTTTCTGCGAAAATATCAGTGTCAGTATGAAGAAATTAATACTATTACAGATTATTTTATCTCTACAGACTTTGTAAGTCTAGGTAAGCGGTTGTGATGCGTATTATTTTTTCAAAGTATTATATCAAAAAAAGTTGGTAATAATAAAAATTTATATTATGTAGAATTTGATTATTAATCTGAAAGTTTTAAGAATTTTATAGTGACCTAAAAATACATACATACTATAGATCTTTTGCATTACCAACTTTTAGTAACATCTTTAAAACCGATAAAGCGGGAGAGCTTTACCTAAGAACAAATAATCCAATTTGTCGATTTCCGTACTAAGTGTTGTTGTTGTAGTAACACGGGGGTGGGGGTGGGGTGAATCGATAACTAATAGCTTTGGTCATTATAATTTTTTATCTTATGCATTTACAGGCGAACGGTTTACTAAACGATGTACTTGAATGAAGTTTAAATTAATATTAAAGTGAAATGCGGAACAAGTCGAATATGTATATAATACTTTATTTATTGTCAAATAAAAGTAATATTTAGTAATATGAATATGGTATCTAACATATTTAAAATCGTTACATATTATACATCTAAAACAAACATTTACTTTCAGGACCATACATGTACAAACAATAAGTAATTGCGCAGCTTAGTCTGTTATTTTAAATCGATTTTCAACGGACCATTATGACATTTTCACAAATTAAAGTTGACGTTATTTCCGATGGACTGGTATTTTTTCAGTTCTCTGTTTTACTCCATTTTACAGCTGTAAATCTTCAAATATGACCACAAACGTCTTTTTTTTTCAGCAGGGCAAAAAATGATGTACTTAACAGGTTTTCTAAGTAGCGTTTCTATATACAACAAAAATACGGCAAAAATTGGTTGTGTTAAAATTATCTCTCCGATGATATATAATTTGTCAAGTTTAATTAGATGTCATATTGGAGGCAAACGATTTTGAACGCGAAACACTGACGTCGAGTTTCACCCAAAAGTTTGCGTAAATTTATTGAAACTGCCCGATTGTTTTTTAACAATTTTGAAAAAGCGTACATGATTTCATTCACTATCGATTCCAAAAATAAAAAAGGAGAAAAATGATGGGGGTGGTCACCATTTAAGAATTCGATCTATTTACCATTGCGCTTCCCAAACCCCAGTAAAAATAATGATACCTTAAGTGTTTTCGTGAAATTTGGGGCCAGGATCTTTACTGTTCGATATTCACTCAGTATATGCAACTCTATTAACATGTCCATTACGATAACTTATTACTGTTAATTCTAAGGCTGGGTAATAGTTTGTACTGATTCCTCCGTCTGTCATAAGATTTATGACATGAGTGCAAAAATCATGAAAGCTAAATCCCCGAGAGAAAGAAAAAAGACGATATAAAGACAGAAGAAGGAAAGTGATACGTATATTACAATGCAAAAAGCATAAAACCATAAAAGGGTGATTAAACATTTGACACAATTAAATTATTTTATTTTTAATGTAACTGTATGCAATCTTGGGGTTAAAATAAATTTAAGAAATAACGCAATTTTTAAACGGATACTAAAAAAGCCACTGGCCTCCAGATCGTCCGACAAGAATAGAAAAATATATAATTGAGCTGTGCCATGTGAAAACCAACACAGTGAGGGTTTTCGACCAGCATGGATCGAGACCAACCTGCGCATCCGCGCAGTCTGCTCAGGATCCATGCTGTTCGCTAACAGTTTCTCTAATTCCAATAGGCTTTCTAAAAGCGAACAGCATGGATCCTGACCAGACTGTACGGATGCGCAGGCTGGTCTCGATCAATGCTGGTCGCAAACCCACTCTGATATATTTTATCCAAACTGTACAAAAGATTTATTGTGCATTTGAATAAGTTCTAACACGGAGGGTTGCGTAATGGCGGACAGGTTAAGGAATACTAATTGAGCATAGTTTACGTTAACGCTAGCGTTGGTTTAAATTATACCATGGCTGTAGTTTTGACATTTTGGTAGGAATAAAATGGGGAAGTGTTAATTTAGATCCCATTACTGTACTTTATGTGCTTTTGAAGTTTTGTGACAGGTAAAATCTCTCTTGAAAAAAGTCTCTCCCGTACTTATGTTATTACTGTATGTCAGTTTGAAGACAATCCTTCAAAATGAGGTGAGGATTGGCCGGACAACGTGTGACGGCACTATGAACACCATGCATTTTATATTAAATATAATTTTGGAGATAGACTTTAACGTAATATAACCATAAAATGCAAATAAAACACTGTAGATAACTTGTATTAAATATCAACAGGCACACTTAATGATATCTAATTTCTTTTCGCGACGAAATGAGTGTGGTGTGTTCTGACACTTAAATGATGTCGTCATCCCTGCCCACATGTCATTTTATTCGTCCTAATTTTCACATCATTTAATAGATATAATTATCAGTATCTATGAATTGCAAGAGTCCATTTTTTATAACTTTTAATGCGTGCATTTTTTTTTTATTCCAGGCTGACACAAGAGTTGTTTACTGGAATCAGAAAACGGGACGACTATTTATTTTCACGATAAAGAATATCCTTATGTGTGAAGTTTCTACTAGTTTGATCAACAGATGCAGACAGACAGCCCGGATGAGCCATTCGTTCTCAGTGACATTCGTAACAACAGATAAAAGCTTGTACTTATTGAGATCAGGAAACTGAATATTTTCATGTGGTTCATCATTTGTAACCTGCTTACATATCGTGTTCCAGCACAGAACCAACATGCGTCTTTTAAAGCGCTCGTTTTGAATACATTTTCGGACATTAGGAGGGGTGTACTGCTCTTCTTAGAAGACGGCAAATCGAAAAGCCTATAGCGGTAATCAACATTCATGGGAATAACGAAAACATGTACAGACAGTAGTAAAAGAAGTGATACTCAACTGATTTGTTGAGTCAACGGCGCAGAATTAAATGTGCGAATTGCTAGTTTTTCAATTAGAAATGAACATAATAATATTAAGAAATGCTTGATGTTATTGATTACTCACATTTTAATTCTGCTTATTTCATTTGGACATGAAAATGATTCATAATCGTTTGAAAAACTGATTTAAAAAGTATTTAAGTTGAATAAAATGTTAGTTTAATCTGACATGTCTCCAAATATTAACAATATGAATTTTTTCTCATAACCTGTCTTTGTCTTGCTTTTTTCTAACATACCGTATTCTGCTGTAGGTATCAGTGACATTCATTTTGTCATCTTTCAGTGTGTGCCCATATACGAAATCAGTTCACATAAAAGAAAAATACGGGATTTGTATACTACACATAGTGCATATACGGGAAAAGTCCGGTAAATGTATCTTTTAGAAATACTGGTCCGTGAATTCCCCGAATACGAAAACCAAATTCAGTCCAAATGTGACACAAATATGGAATCTCTATACTCTACATATCTTGCATAAACGTGGAAAAACCTGGCCCAATGATCACAAAACATTTTTCGGTCTCAGCTGAGTTTGAGTTTGAAATTTTGATATCAATTTTACTAAAACTTCAAGGCTTAATTCCAACTGAAACTGACCATCAATACTGAAAAGTCATTTGAAACTAGTTATTAACTTAAAATTTAGTTTTAAATATGCTATTTAGATATAACTGACGAATAAAGTTTCATTATCAAACTCAGCTGAGACTGAAAATGTTTTGTGAACACGGAGCCTGGCCCGTATATCAAAAACTACAGGTTCGTATATCCCCGTATATCAGATGCAAATACATTCCGTATATGACACAAGTACGGGATCCGTATATTGCGTATACCATGCATATACGGGACTAGTCCGTAGCCCGTATATCAAAAAGTACAGTTTCGTATATGCCCCGTATATGATAAAAGTACGGGATCCGTATACTTAGTATATCATGCGTATACGGAAAACATCCGAAGCCCGTATATTAGAAAATACAAGTCCGTATATGCCCCGTATATTAGATGCAATCACAGTCCGTATATGACAAAAATACGGGATCCGTATTATACGTATATTCGGAATATACAGGCTCGTATACGTGTTCCGTATATTCTAAAATACGGAAAGTATACGGGAAAAAAGTTTCAAGACCCTTTGAATACATGAAAATGAAACTTATGTTAAAGCAGGACAAGAATAAACACCATTTCTAGGGATTTTAGTTTAAAAGTTCGTATATTGCATATATACGGGAAATATACATTTATGTATATTCGGCGTATACGGGATCACGTATATGCATGACAAATATACGGACTTCCCGTATACTAGATGTTCCGAATACGGGATCGTATATTAGGTCCGTATATTTGTAATATACATCCCGTATACTCCCGTATTTTCGAAATATACGGGACCGTACACTCCCGTATATTGACCCTTTTTTCGCAGTGTACTTTCATGATAGACAGTCAAACTTATGGTCCGATCCGCTGACATAACTAGTAGGAGACTAAAAGCGAACAAAAACATTTTCTTTGTGTTTAAAAACAGCCTTATGACTGAAAATAATGAAATAAACAACGAATGAAAACAAACAACAATACAGTATGGAAGATTCGTTTTGAACGGGTATGGGTAAGGAAGATCATACATCAAATGCTACACAACCTGAACAACGTATTTTGGACTAAATTTCATGATAGACAGTCAAACCTTTAGGCCGATCCGGGGAAAACCGGTAGGATAAATGTAAAACATTAAAAGTAAACAAAAACATATGACAAAAAATAATAACAATTACAACTAAACGAAAGCAAGTTGTAAAAGCTATGTAACAGATGAAAATCATGCATTCCTTACAAATCATCGCAAAGGGTAACATAGAGCAATCAGTTCATTTAGAGTATTCTGTTTTCTGTAGAATTTGTACTGTAGTTCGTTTAAACTTAGTTAGAATGACACAATCTTGTCAACAACTTAGACAGTAACCGTCAATCTATATATGTATGCGTTTTCTGAATATACTTAAAAAACTTATTAGATATGAGCCGTCTAAAGACCAGGGTGTTTTAGAGTAGTTGGCATTATTAATGACGACTAGAAAGACGAAATGTCCAAAATTCAGTCTGATAAACATGTCATCGGTAGTACTGTTTAATACTTTAGTTATGTGTATATATTTAACATGTCCAATTATATTATTACTTTTATACCATATTATTAAAATGAAATCACGGTCACGTAGTACTGACGTGTCGATGACGTTCTTGGCATCACGGACAAAAATGTGTTACTTCATTTTATTAGTTTGTGACTTTAAAAGTACTTGAGATATCTTCATGGAATTTTCAGAAAATATTCACAAGAAACCAAACTTTATGAAACATGTCTTTCTTAAATTTAAAAAAAAATATAGCTCTAAAACCCTTTTCCTTTGAGACAGCTCAAATTAGAGAGGTTTATTGTATGTGAAAATTAATTATCAAAAGACTTAACCATAACATTTTCTCATTCGTACTAAAGCCTAACGTGCATATACACACTACACATATAGTAAAGATATGTACACAATGTAATGTTCTCACTGATCTTAGACTCCGTCTGTTTCTTTCTCCCGTTTTAGCTTAGTGTCAGCCAGTCAGACAGTCATTTATTCTTTGTCGATTTCCCAGATGATTTTGGTGGCATTTCACGGGGTGTTTCTGTTTTCACATGTACCTTCCTATGTGACTGCACAACGGTTCTGTAGCTAAATTAAAGGAAGGGACTTTTTATACGCCCGAAGGGACGTATTATGTTATGACGCTGGTGTCCGTCTGTCCGTCTGTCCGTTAGCAGTTTCGTGTCCGCTCTGTAACTCTTGAACCCCTTGAAGGATTTCAAGGAAACTTTACACAAATGTTCACCACACCGAGACGATGTGCAGACCGCATGTTTTGGATGTCTCACTTCAAGGTCAAGGTCACACTTAGGAGTCAAAGGTCATATCAGTTTGTTTCGTGTCCGCTCCGTAACTCTTGAACCCCTTGAAGGATTTCAAAGAAACTTGACACAAATGTTCACCACACCAAGACGACGTGCAGAGCGCATGTTCTGGATGACTTGCTTAAAGGTCAAGGTCACACTTAGGGGTCAAAAGTCATATCAGTTTGTTGCGTGTCCGCTCTGTAACTCTTGAACTGCTGGAAGGATTTCAAAGAAACTTGGCAGAAATGTTCACCACATTGTAACGATGTGCAGAGCGCATGTTCCGGATGACTCGCTTCAAGGTCAAGGTCACACTTAAGGGTCAAAGGTCATATATAACTTTGCTTTGTGTATATTGCTCTGCACTGCAGTGGTCTTGTTTTTATTTGGCAGATCTCTTTTTTGTACTTACAATAATTTTTTTTTGAATTACTTCCCTTTTATGTTACTATAAATAGCTTATTTTGAAACTTTTTTATTATTGGCCGTAGGGAAAAACCGAGACCACTTTTCTGTGGTACAACATGGATGGTACCTCTAATTTTAAGGTGTATTTTTACATACCTATACCTGATAAGGATTTTTTTGTAGACTTTGATTTTTTTTTTGTGGACTTAGATTTGTTTTTTGAAGTTTTCCTTTTGTTGTTCCAGTCCTTTGGGGCTACAACAGTCAAGTTCTTAAAATTTTGCCCCAATCCTATGATGTAAGCCTTTGGGCGTATATTGCCCCGCTTGGCGGCGCTCTTGTTATTAAAATGTATTACCAATGAGCAATAATAAAACGTATCAAATTATAACGTTTAGTGTTTTTACAATGGTGATATTAAAATAATAAAAGAATACTTAGGTACTTCGTGCACTTAATTTCAGACACAGTAGGTTAGTACATGGTTTTTCCAGACGCCGTTTTCTGTTGCCCTATCGATTTTCTGTGGAGTTTCCAATTTCGCTCTAGTTGCCATAGGTTTGACGGGCGTTTCCGGATTGGAGGTCTGTGCCGACTTGTCCTCAGCCATCCCAGTCCTAGCTGCAACATCATGATACGGAAGAAAACATTCCCTGAAAGTATTATTTAAAGATCACTTGGATTAACACTGAAATTAGATGACACATATTTTTATGTAAGCAAGGCATTTTGATTTTCAACTACAGTTATTGTACAATTTATCTTGAACTGGCTTTTGTACTATAGGGTCGGATTTCTCGAAACATCTAATCATGTACTAAGAAGATTAACCTGTTATGAGCAGTCGAATATATAATGCAATAACAGACTCATCCTCTTATGGCATTCTTAAATGTTTTGAGAAATTGTATCCAGATTTGAGTATATTTTTGGATTTGAGCGGCTTGTTATGCTGTCAGAAATGAATGAGACCCTGTTTATATGTATTGAGTATAAGAAATTACGTTCACTTCACAAAGCAAGGACTCAATAACACCATAAACTAATTAAAACTATTAGTGCGATCAATGGTACTTTCTAATGAGAAGAGTATTTTATACCTGTGTAAATTGACTTTACACTGTTTACAACCAAACGATGATGTAGGTGTTCGGAGACTACCAGCGGTAATTAGCTTCCTTCTAAGCTCTTGTTCGTCCTGACATTGAGACAATTTCCTGCAAATTCTCTGTCAATGGTACCAATGGCCTGCGTTTGTTTGGTTTGCCTATTCTTGAACTATGATCTCCGATCAGCTGTTCCGCAACCTGATGTAATTGATTTATTTCTTTTTAATTATGATATTTTATTGTTATAGGATATTTCTATCATTTGATTTAAATATTACAGGCAATCTATTTTTAGTTTTAGGCTCTTACCTTAGTTGGATTAATTTTCAATTATGTTAAGAAAAAAGATTAAAACATAAGACTTCCGAGAAAAACGTTAACCTACACTCAGCTGGAATGTTTGGTGCTTAACCTTGGCCTTATGTTTTTGTACATAATGTAGCTGTTCATCAGGGCTATTTCCACAGCAAACCATAGGATATAGGTCCACCACCTAACGCTCGGTCTTTGTACAGTGTAGCCACTTCGGATGTGATCCTGCCTAACCACGCCCCTTTCCCCATGTACTTGTTGTATTCAACAATAGCGGGTGGACAGGGATATACCGTATTTTTCCCATTTTCCATCAGGATTTATTTGCTTTCTGAGGACTGTATCCAGGGCCCAGTTGTCTAAATTTTAACAGGCGATAAGCTAATGGTTTATTAATTTTTAAAGTTATTTTTCGGCAATTCTGATAACTTTGAAAAATAAATGTACGATGTGAGAATTATGAACAATGCAAACTCTTTACAATAAAATCAAAACATCATACTAGTGTTTCTCACCAAGTCTAGTATTTTGAATCAAAATTTAACAGGCGGTTAGTTTAACAGCCTGTTAAAGTTTCGTACAACCGGCTCCTGGTCTTTAGGAACGGAACTGAAACATGTAAAAACTATTCAAGCTGTAGACATGCCTTGAATCTTTCCATACTGTGGCTACCATCTTTGATTTGACGTGTCATATGCTGTCCTCTGTTCAATGTAACCGGATATTAATCTTTCTTTCGGATTGGTTTTTGTGGTTTCAAATCACATTGCCAGACTTTCCGCAATATATTAAAAGACCCACAAAGAGGGGTCAAGCTGGCAAGGAGAGTCTGTGCCAAAGGGATTAATGTGTAGAATTTGTCTAGAAACATTATATGAGCCGTGCCATGAGAAAACCAACATAGTGGGTTGGCGACCAGCATGGATCCAGACCAGCCTGCGCATCCGCGCTGTTCGCTTTAAAAGCCTATTGGAATTGGAGAAACTGTTAGCGAACAGCATGGATCCTGACCAGACTGAACGGATGCGCAGGTTGGTCTAGATCCATGCTGGTCGCAAACCTACTATGTTGGTTTTCCCATGGCACGGCTCATATGGTTTCGTTGATACACAGGCTCAACCAGATACTCAACAACCTTCCTCGTTAGTCCTACTTCTTTTTTTTTTCTTTTTTCCCCCCTCTAAATGAATTCTACGGCAGTGCCATAGTGTAGTTATACACATTATATGAAAAAAGGTGCACTTTCACAGTGATTAGAAAGTGACCCTGTGAAAGGATTATAGTGAAAATTTTTCCTATAGGCATTATTTATTCTTCCGGCTATCATAGTAGTTTAATGCAGGACAAGCGAAGCTCAAGACAGTGCCGTAGCATATTTATACATTTTTTTCACACAAAATAGCATGTACAGCCATAGTGATGCAGTGACCGTTTAAATACGTGACATTTAATAAATAACATTAACTGTATGATTTATCTGCATACAAATATCATAGTAGACTAAATTGCTGAAAACAAGAAACTATAAGTGGTGCCACAGTGTAATTAAACCAATAACATACATTTTGCATGTCTACCATAGTGTAGCAACCGTTTTACATAAAGGGGGGGGGGGGGGGGGGGGTCCCAGTTAGGTGTCTGCGCAAAATGTCTTTTAATTTTATTTATATTTTGTGGTAATATACCTACATGTATTAAGTTTCATTAACAAGTGTTACTGCTACCAGTTTTGACTTACTTTTATAGATATTCACATTTAAAGTGGGTGGGGTAATCCGACATGTGACCAGCCAGGAACAAAATTTCTGTTATTTTTTTGAAAATGGTTCTAACTTTTTACCTGAAACTTTCACGATAAAATAACTATGCAATGGGCATTCACATAACATGTTGCATTTTAAATTGTACTGAATACTTTTTTCAGCACAGAGCCACAAAGTGGTCTAATCAAATTTACTGATTTTCAATGGACGAACTTCACCCAAAAGCTAAAACATTTTTTGTTAGTTGAGATATTAAGGTGTTATTTTCAGCAGAAATTGTAAACTAAATAAACATTAAAATGACAGTATATCAGTATACTGTGATTAATATTGGAAGAGTGGTACACTCTCAAACTGGGTAAAAGTGGGTGGGGTAAATAAATATTCGAAGCAACACTACAAAAATTGTGCAGTTGTTACGAAATGGCCTCAGATTGTCTATAACTATCGTAATTGTGCCCCCATGAGTGGTGGGGGCATATAGATTTGCTCTTGTCCGTGCGTCCGTCCGTCCATCCGTCCGTGCGTCCGTCCGAAGTTCGTGACGCGACTAGCTCAAAAAGTATTTGATATAAATTGATGAAACCTTGCAAGAGTCTTTATCATGATATGAACTTGCGCACCTTCTATTTTTCGTCTGGCTCCGCCCCCTAAGTTTAGAGTTACTGCCCCTGAAATAGTAAAAAATGCACATTTTCACCTTGTGACACGCCTAGCTCAAAAAGTATTTGATATAAATTGATGAAATCTTGCATGAGTCTTTATAATGATATGAACTTGCACACCTCCTATTTATCGTCTGGCTCTGCCCCCTATTTCTAGAGTTATGGCCCCTGAAATAGTAAAAAATGCACATTTTCACCTTGTGACACGCCTAGCTCAAAAAGTACTTGATATAGATTCATGAAACCTTGCCTTAGTCTTAATCATGATATGAATTTGAGCATCTCCTATTTTTAATCTGGGTCCGCGTCCTATTTCTAGAGTTATGGCCCCTGAAATAGTCAAAAATGCACATTTTCACCTTGTGACACGCCTAGCTCAAAAAGTATTTGATATAAATTGATGAGTGTTTATCATGATATGAACTTGTGCATCTACTGTTTTTTATCTGGGTCTGCCCCCTATTTCCAGAGTTATGGCCCCTGAAATAGTAAAAAAATGCACACCCTGTGTCCTACAGACACATTCTAGTTTTATTAAATACAGACTTGGTTGATAAATTTTAACAAAAATTTTTTCTCTTTAATAAGACTTTATACATGTGTGCCATGGAAAAATCAATGCAGAAAATTTAATGTTAATTTGAACAATAGCTTTCCTCAAAATATACTGCCTCAGGCAAAACCTTTTGTTAAATACTTTGAGCTTTCAGGGTTAATTTGGTTTGTCTACATGTCATGTTCAAGGTCCATGCTTTTTCCATGACACACATGTATAAAGTGGGAAATTTTTTGTTAACATTTATCAATTAATGTGGTATTTAATAAAATTAAGATAGTAATAGACAATCTGAGGCCATTTCGTAACAACTGCACACTTTTTGTAGTGTTGCTTCGAATATTTATTTACCCCACCCACATTTTCCCAGTATGAGAGTGTACCACTCTTCCAATATTAATCAGAGTGTACTGATATACTGTCATTTTAATGTTTATTTAGTTTACAATATCTGCTGAAAATAACACCTTAATATCTGAACTAATGAAAAATGTTTTAGCTTTTTGGTAAAATTCGTCCATTGAAAATCAGTAAATTTGATTAGACCACTTTGTGGCTCTGTGATGAAAAAAGTATTCAGTACAATTTAAAATGCAACATGTTGTGTGAATGTCTATTGCTTAGTTATTTTATCATGAAAGTTTCAGGTAAAAAGTTTGAACCATTTTTAAAAAAATAACAGAAATTGTGTTCCTGGCTGGTCACATGTCAGATTACCCCACCCACTTTAAATGTGGATATCTATAAAAGTAAGTCAAAACTGGTAACAGTAACACTTGTTAATGAAACTTAATACATGTAGGTATATTACCACAAAATATAAATAAAATCAAAAAACATTTTGCGCAGACACCTAACTGGGACCCCCCCTTTACTGCTGCAGAAAAATGTAGTATATTTTTGGTAATTGCTACTACAGTCGAATACCGTTACCTCAATATTCAAGGGACTGTAAAAATTGCATCGACGTATCCGAAGTTCGACGTAACGATATCAACTATCTGGGACTACCTTGTACTTGTGTCGGACGTCTATATTACCGTTATATCCAATGCTTTTTTTCAGAGGGTTTGAAAGGAGAAGGAAATAATATGATTTATCAATGCAATGTAAAAGCGGTTTTAATTCTATTGACAAATAAAACATCTTAATTCATTAATACCATACATATATAAAACAATTTTACAAAATATACGTGTAAACATTAGCATTTTTATTCCTTCCTTAAACAAGTCTGAATGCAGCGGTAATGTTCCTAGTTGAGTAGTCATTTTAATTGTGCTTCGATAACGAAAATTTGCCAGTTAAATACATATAGTGTTACTCAATCCTAAATGGCAGAATTTTACATCGTCAAACATAAAAAATATTTCATCCAAATAAGTTGTTATTTTACCGGTAAAAAATTAGCTTGCCCGCAACAAACAAACACACAAACTAACTTTATTATGATTAATACATTGCCGGACAAGAATAGGTTGATTGTCACACCTTACAAATAACATGGATATCTTTTGACATGCTGTAATATCGACTAAACCAGATGTAAAAACAATACAGGTAAGTTGACGGGACTGAAAAATCTCATGGAGCTAAACAAAATATCGAGCTAATCACATCGAGGTTATGATAAATAATTACATTAAAATTTATAGGGCAAAATTGAGACCGACTGAAACACATCGTGCTAATCGGAATATCGAGTTAACCGTTATCGAGGTAACGATATTCAACTCTATTTTCAATTGGGATTTTTTTTTACCTAAATACTGCATTGTGTAACTATAAAAATGAGCACCCCCATTTTTTCTGGTACGTATTAGTCGTCTCCGGTAGCCCGCCTGAAAACAGTAGTGATAATGGAGAATCCCTCCAAAAACAGTCTGGATCTGGCGACTCAGGTAGCGTGTCGATGTATGATAGCGGTAGTCGAAAAAGGATATACAGTTTTGCACACCGATCCTAAAACTGATTTTCAGTTACCATGAATGTGACCTACTACCTACTTTCGATACTACTTTCGTCAGTTTGACATTTGTAAAATGTAGCCTATATTACTCAGGTGAGCGATCCAGGGTAATCATGGCCCTCTTGTTTATAAAGAAGAGCCTCGTTACCACCAAAAACAGTTACCCGCGAGCCGGATATTCCAATCTGCACCTACAGCCAATTAAAGAATCTTATAAGCTCTGGGGACTTTTGTCATGACAAGCTTTACACTGCTAAAGAATCAAAACAGAAACATTATGTTTTTGCCTAAGTGGTTTCCTTTTAGTTTAGTTTATACTAATTTATTTCAGCTCGAATGTGATGAAAGCTTGAAGCTTATTTGAACCACTCTCGAGTCCGCTTCCTGGAAAAACTAGTTCTGGTGTCATAGTCAACCCGTAACAACCCATAACTCCTGGGTTGAGCGGCCGGCACCTTAACCGCTAGATCAACGCTCCCCTCCTTTTAGCTCACTTGAGCAAAAAGTGTTCATGGTGAGCTATTGTGATCACGCTGTGTCCGTTGTGCCTGCGTCCTTCGTGCGTGCGTCTGTCCGTGAGTCAAGTCGTCCGTTGTCAACAATTGTGCTTGACCGAAATCTACTCCAAAATAAATGAATGAATTTTGATGAAACTTTGCAAGAAAGTTGTTTGGATTATTCGCTACCATAATTTTTCAAAAGGTTCCGCTTCGTTGCACATTGGGGCTGCAAGAGTTAAAAAAGAAACAATATCCTTAAACAATATCCTCTCCTAAACGAATGGTCCAATTTTGAAATAATTAAACATAAATGGTCCTTAAGTCACCCACTAATAATATTGTTGAAATCATACCGATTTGTGTAAAAGATTGCCAACAAGGGGCGTGGTCACTTTGCCCTATATGTATGTAGTGCAAGTCTTCCTGTGTGAAACTGCTTTCCAGATTTTAAAATAATTTAACACAAAACGGTCCTTGCGTGACCTTTTACTAAGATTTTTCAAATTATTCCGATTCGTCAAAAAACATGGCTGTCTGGGGGGGTGTTGTCAGTTTTTCCTATATGTATATAGTAGAAAGTTAGAAAATCTTCTTGTATAAATTTTAGAATAATATCACATAAATGGTCCTTCTACAAATATTGTTCAAATTCGTTTGATTCGTTAAAAAACATGGCCTCCAGAGGGCGTGGTTACGTTTCATCAACAATTCCTTTAAACAACATCTCCTCCAAAACCACAGAATGTATTTTGATGAAATTTTACACAAATGATTTATAGGTAGCCTTCTTTCAAGGTTGTTCAAATGATTCCGGTTCATTGAACATATGGGTCTGTTTGGTTAGAAATAGTTTTTCAGCTATCAGACTAGAAATATTTTCCTCTAAAGCTTCGATATTTGGTATGTGATATAAGGATGTGACACTCTACCATATTTGTCCAAATTAATGCCCTAAGGACAAAAATAGCCTTGCCATTATTTGTGACATATACATAATATAGACATAGATATAAGAAACTTTGAAAATCTTCTCCTCTAAATCAATAATAGCTTGAACCTGTATATTTCACATGTGATATCAAAGTTGTATTGTCCACCACAATTGTTTAAATTATTGCCCTAAGTTCAATAATGTGTGTGACATGTATTTAATACAGGCTAACTTAGAAGAAACCTACCATTACGTTGCACAAACACACTTGAAGGCTTGTACACATGTGAGCGCTATAGGGTCACTGACCCTCTTGTAAATTTTATTTGCAGTTACAAATGTGAATCTGGTTGTTAAATTGTTACAGATTTACTAGCAACACTAATGTTAGTGAGGTTACAATAGGCCAGTACTTGAACTTCAATGTTAGATAGATAGATCGATAGATCGATATTCAGGTTAAAACACACATATACATATACAAGTTACAAATGACATTTATAACACATTATAACACGCTATATAGTAGTATTTTAGAAGATGAGTTCCATTTTGTTTTAGAATGTATCATGTATTCTGACTTAAGAAAACACTATATACCGACTTACTACTGGAGACGTCCAAATATGTTGAAGCTCATAGAACTATTTAATACAGATAATGTTAAACTAGTAAGGAACTTTATAGTATATTTGTAAATAAGGCTTTTGAAATTAGATCCCAAAATCTTTATAGTGATTCTGACATGTAATGATATTAGCATACATCTGTAGTAACTAAGTGTTTTATGTACTGTTATTCATATTCGTATGTTTCATAGACTTTTATATACACATATACTATCCATTAAGTTGGTCTTGTATTTCGGTTTTGCCATGACGAAAATATATGGATATTATAAATGGACTGAATGATGCTCAAATATGAAAATGTAGTTAATGAATATTATCTGTTTAGCTATATGTGTCATTTTGCTGAGTCTTGTCTTGTTATTTTCGACTCAAAACAAGATACGACCCATGCATGTAACTCTAATCACGCTTCATTGTATAAAATTGATACAATTATAAGAAGTGATATCTACCCGATAGCTGATACATTATTTGGTATCTAACTATACTGACAAAATCATTGTCAGAAGCTATTGTCTGTGACTATTGTCAGCCGTTGTAGTTGTCAAAATATATTTACATATATTAAGTGTATCATAATTAGCATAGCTTAAGGTACCCTAAACCCTAAATTTCGATTTTATTAATTCATGGTGTATGCCCAAAATACACGCCCCCCCCCCCCACTCGCACACACACACAAACACACACCTCCAAAGTTGAAAGCTTATTGATTTTTCAGATAAGGTTTATTTGCATCACTGCTTAGTACATATTGGTTACTATTCTTAGTAACAATGACCTTGACCCGAGCCACCCGAAACATTTAGATTTGCCCTTGTCCGTACATCTGTCTGGTCTGAGTTTGTATATTTCAAAAAGGTGTCTGACCTAGAGTTATCAATCCTTGAAGGATTGTATATGTGCACCTGACATTTCGTTTGGGATATTGTTGGTTAGACCAGGGTTGTGGCCCTTGATTTAATAAAACATATGCATAATGGGCATACAAGGTTGTATTCTATGTACCTAAAAATGGCATTGAGTAATAAAACATTGGAGGATCATTATAACATCTGAAGTCGTGCACATCTGGTGTTCTATTTGGGATAAAAATCAAGTACCCATTCAAATGATATTTTGATGGTGACAGTATTTTCCTATTAAGGGAACTTACAGCTCCAAGTTTGTGAAACAAAAACGAAAATTAGCAAAAATCTGAGCGAGATGTGTACAATAAAAGGCAATAAGGTATCTTTACAACATGTACAAGATCAGTTCATACCCACAGTATGTTGAATTTTTGTCGAAAGCTCCTATATTTTCAGTTTAAAATTTTCATGAAACTGTGGTTGACAGCTTGCTTTCTGTCATCTGTTTACATCTTTACTTAAAACAAATGTCCTCCTGAAAGACTTGGTGGATCTTGACAAAATTGGCAAGGATGCTCATTTGAAGGTTCTCAATTAAAGGTATTCAAAGAATTTAATTTCATTCAGAACTGTCTACCAAACGTCTTCAACAAATACTAATGGGGTCAAAATTAAACCTATCCAGGGGGTCACTTGTTTTATATTGACTTGCATAGTAAAACTTGCTAAATTTGCTCTATACTTCTTCATCAAGATGGTACTCATTTTATGCTGTTTGCTGCACATAGAAACAAATTTTAAAGCAGCATTTTTAGTATAAACTATTTAAGGTTCAGTTAATTGCTGTTTAATGTTTCTGTTTTCAGGATGTAATGAGTCCATTAAACAAAATTTATGCAGTATTGTAAGCTATACATAGGCGTGTATTTTACGGTACAAGGTACGGGATGGCATCGACTAAATTCCTGTATTAATTAACGAAATGGCCGAAACGGTAAAATACCACAAGCAGAAAATAACAATAAAAGCCCTTTAACAGTTTATAAGTTTTAATTGATACTGAAATGGTATGCTATATTTAAAAATGATGTTGAAACAAAACAACCAAAATAATTCGTGAATGCGTTGCTTTTGTAATAGTTCTTTGGAGGGGTGAAAGTTGTTAACGTTCATTGGTAATACGCTTCTCCAGTGCTGGTCTTGTGAATTGTTACTTGTATCTATGATCGGATGTAGACTCTACTGTCTGACGGTTTTATTAACTTACGGATTCCTAACTTACGGAAATCGTATAATCTGCACTTGTACTGTTTCTTGTATAGATTTTATATATACTGTTATTAACTGACGGATTTTATTCACTTACGGATTCCGTGACTGACGGAAAATGTAACCTTGCGGATCTAACGTAAATTTTAACCATATGTCCGTACTCACGGATGGAAAGCCGTCAACTGAAGACGAACGCTGTATTTATAACCTTTTCAGCATTAATTTCCGTAAATTGTAAACAGTCTTTTTGAGTCTATCCAATGAGCGTGACTTACGGGTTTTCTCGACCAATGAAAATGTTCCGTTAGTCTCAGGACTCTGATTTTCCAGTTCCGTACAAAACGTAGATTCGTTAGTCGATTTAAACAAGGTAACTGTTTAGTTGCATGTACTTTACCATAAGAAAAGATACATTTCGGTTCTTTGCTCGGATAATGGTATCCCAAAATACTTGTGTGACTTAAGAATGACTTTGGGTACATCAATTGTTTGTTGTGACTTACGGAAATAAGATCCGCGTTTCGGCTGCACTTCAAGTTGAATTCGAGCTCCTCAGGTAACTGGCAGACAGTTTTACGTAAAGTTTAATAGAAAAACCATTAGTTTGTTCTTTGATTTATACGTAGTTTGCATGAGAGCAGCTCATACGATTTTAGTGAGACAGTAAAATCGTTTGTCACCCAGTAACTCAGGCTATGTTTATGACAGAATTCACTGAGTTTCTCGAACAAATAACGTCAAGATCCGAGTCTCTGGTGCTGTTAGGTGACTTTAACATCCACATGGATAATAAGTCAGACTGCTACACAAAACAATTTCAGCAGTGTTTGAGATCTTTGGACTGGTTCAACATGTCAATGCTCCTACTCATTCTGGTGGTCATATTCTTGACCTGATGATCACAAAGCTAGAAGACAAACGTGTGAATGTCTCAGAACCTTTGCCAGACTATTACATCTCTGACCACTGCTTTGAAAAGTTGTAACATTGAACAGTGTCGCCCTCCCTTGATCAGGAAAGAAATAAAATCTCGCAATTGGAAATCTGTATCAAGTGACATATTACAATCAGAATTCGGTCAATTAATGAAATTGTAGTGAACACTTCCAATGTCAATAAACCGTATTTTTTTAAATAAGGGACTTTAAATAAACAACCCCGTACCCCCGCCCGTATTTTAGTTTTCCCGTATTTCTTCCCGAACGGGTAATAAAACGGGACCCCGTACACTCCCGTATTTTAACTCTTTTTCGCAGTGTTAGAAATTGCAATTTCAAAAAGCCAAATGTCCAGTCAAGGTCAAAATGGTGGTTTTTTAGGAGCTTTGGCTGGTTTGTTAGGAAAAACAATTCTTCCAATGGCAGCAAAAATAGCTCCAAAAATATTACCCCCCTCTAGGCATCGGTGCTTTGTCTGGGCTGGCCATACTGGTGTTAGTAAAATACTTGGAAATGGTATGATTTCATAGCTAATGATAAAGAAAAATGATATCACCATATCTTACACCTAATCAAAGAAAGCAACTAGTAGGATCTGGAGTGATTAAATTAAACACAAAAACAAGAAACAAGACGGCGGGTTTTTAGGCAGTTGGCTGCTAGTTTAGGAATACCTTTGATTACATTTTTGTTAAGTGGAAAAGGACTACAAAATTGATTCACAACGGAGACCTTACAGACAAATTCCTATAGTAAAAAAAAAAAAAAAATTTTATAAAAAAACCCAAATCTAACTTTGAAATTGAACAATGGGTAAAACAATTAAAAATTAAAAACCTTTGGGTGTATTTAGTAGAAATAATTTACCAAAAACGAAAGAAAAGGACGAGTGTGGAATTATAAATTTGGACGACTCTATTGGTCCTGGAACACATGGTTTGCTACTTTAGTACTTAATACTTTGACCAATTTGGACTTCCTCCGCCAAAAGAAGAAATTTAAATATATACCTGGGTTAAAAAAAACAACATACAATATCAAGACAAAACAAGTACACTCTGTGGATATTTTTTTTATTTTCATTAAAATGTTACAAAATGGTATAAATTTTTTAATGATTTATTGTATAAAATACTAAAAGTTAACAATGTAAAACAAAAGAACAAACTATTAAAAATTTAATTTTAACCAATAAGACATGTAAATTTTCTCCGGGTTTTAATTAAAACTTATTAAACCTGTGTTTTTATTTAACTGGAATAATTAATAAATGGAATATTCAATAATATAAATGAAAAAGTAAATAAAAAGAAAGACAATTAATAAGAAAACCTCCATTGTTTTTAACATTATACCCCAAGAAACCGATGGTGGATTATTTCAATGGAAAACTGTAAATGCTAAATCCTGGTTTAGTTCAAAATGGGGAAAAAATGTAAGAATTAATTTTAATTGCATTTTAATTATTTTTTTGATGCAATTAAATTAGATAAAGGAGAAGCTAAATTACAACTAAAAAATAAAGAAAATGTGGATTTCTTTTAAAGTTATAATGTAAAAAATAATAAAAAAATGAATCTATTTCTATTAATTATGCAAATGAATTTAAAATAAATGATGTTATTTATATTAATTCTTTAAACGTTATGAATATTTAGTTAACAATTTATGGTTCTATAATTTAAAAATAAGCTAATGTATCCCAAACCATTATCAAGAATATATCTTTTATCGTCATAACATGATAAAGATGTTTTATTTAGAACATAACTGGAAAGATTGTGTTTATCAGAACGAATTTAAATTTAAAGGTGTGATTACTTTGGGTTGAATTAAACAAAGTATCTTATAATTTTTATGAACTATTGTTTTCTTAACAACAAGTTTTTTAATTCCTTACATTTTTTAACATTAACTCATTTTCTAATAATAAGAATACATTTTTTCTTCTTAATCCAACAAATTCAACAATGGGAATTTCCGCAGCTTCATCTTTAAATTTTCCAATTTCTTTTTTAATTTTTATCAAAATAAAATTTTGAATTACTATCGTAATCACTATTATCAAATAAATCTTTGTCCTTATAAAAAATCGTCATATGCATCTTTGGTTTTTTATTTCATAACATAATGAATCAGTGTCAGTGAATAAAAGCTTTTCTGAGTTTTCATACTTTCCTTAATAATAATTATAAATGAAAATCATACACTAAATATTTTGATAAATCTAGAATGCACATTCCAACATAACAAGGTCTGTTTAATAACAAACTTTCTTTTATTCTATGAAAAACCAAACAAATTCTTGTTAAACATCGTTAAACTAACAAATAAGTTTGGCTATGTTTTTTAATAAAATATTTTCATCATGAGTTAATTTAATATTAACCCTCTTGCGTAAATCTCCATCGTCTTTACCGAATACGAATTGTTCATTAACTTAAAAAAGTCCTTTTCAAATGAATTTTTTGCTTTAGATTTTTTTGAGTATTAAAATCAATATACTTTTTTAACCAAAGGACTTTCAACCAAAGTTAATATTTTAGTATTTTTTGTTACTTTAACCCTAATTGGTATATAGTTCAAGATTTTAAAATGAACTACATAATTTTGTTTTTTCATTAAAGTTGGAACTAATTTTTTTTACATTACTTTTCCTATTTCAAATTCTGTTTTAATATTTTTACTATAAATCAGAAAGCCATTCGTCGGTATTTTTAAATTTTTTCAGGAGCTAAAGGATAATCATTATGTACATATGTAATTCTTTTGGATATTCAAGATCACATTCAACTATAAAGTTAGTTTTAAAACCTTTTGCAATTAATTTCTTAATTGTTTTTCAGATATAAATTTAAAGTTTCCAGAGGGTAAGGTTGACACATAGCCCAACCGAAAGGTTATTGGCGTCAAGGTACATAAGTATTTAGATTCTAATTTAGGATCATAATCTTTCATATATTTAATTGTTTGCTTTACTGTATCTTTGAAATATAACTTATCCCCTCCAGTCCCTTTTCAATAAAAAGATACATATCAATATTATTATAAATCTACTTAAATTTCCATCATTTTAACATTGCATCCCAAGCTAAACCAGGACTACTAAAATAAGCCCAAGGATCTAATTTGTAGACCCCCAAACATAGTTTCTAAAATTTTCGAATACATCACTAAAAGTAATACGTCAGTTTTAAAAATAGATCATGATATTCCCCATTGTTTTTAATTTTAAATTTATTCCAAACATTTTTAGCTTTTCATATTCGTTGTCAGATTGTTGTGTTTTCATTAAAATTGAATAAAACTCTTCTTTAGAAGGTAATTCTGTTTTTTTAAAATTTTTTTAAATGAATCCAGTAATCATATGGATAAACACCTTTTGTTTTAATAATTCTATATTTTAATCAAATTCCTTGAGATAAGTTTTTAAATTCTGGAATATTTTTTACTAAGTTATCCAATGATTGAGACATAAATGAAATGAATCAATAAAGACCAAGTCGGAAATCATAAATCCCCATATATCTTTCCATTTTGTTAGGAAAACATTAATTTCTTTTTAAATTTTTCCCTATTTGTTGCATAATAAAATGACCGTCATAACCTCTTAAATTATGAAAAATAACAGGAATTTTATGTGTTAGTTTAAAATTAATATACATTCTAGTGAGCACTTCCTCTAAAATTTCCTGTTATATGACAATGGTCACGGACCTTTGGTCCATTCGGAAAACTTTGTTTTTTCGTCCTTATTTTGATTGAATCTTTCTTAATATTCTTTTTCACAGATATGACAAAACTTTTGTTTTTTAATCACTTTCATCTTTTTTAGACATTCTTAGTTCTTTGTTAAAGTGCTCTTTAAAAAATTCTTTACAATATTCCTCTTCCTCAAGCATTTTTCCATAAACTAAACTGCTTTAGGGCCTCTATAAATCTGGGTTGGTTTAGTAAAATTTATCGTCATAACAACAAACAACTTTATAGCCGTAACCACAATCTATATGATTTTGATATGGTTCAGTAAATGAAGATTCATTGATGGTAAAGCAGTTAAAACTTTTTAGTTATTGGGATTCAAAATCAGCATAAATTACAAAAGGTACTGCTAACCTTTTAATGATAATTTTTAAATTGTACTTTACTTCCCTCTTTTGGCATTTTTACACCTTGAGTACCATTAATAGCTAAACAATTTGGAATATGTTTCATTTAATATTCTTTCTGGGTAAAATGTTGTAAGCAACTTTTACAAAAAATTTTCTATGTTGTTTTTGGTTTTGTTAGTCATTAATCTATTAAATCTTTTATCCAAACATAATGTTGGACTACAGTTCTGAGGGCTTACAGTCATCATCAGTAATTTTAAACATTAGTAATTAGCAACATGTCACATGTTCTTCGTATTGATATTTTGATATGTACAATGGGATAAATACAAATTTTCTTCATAAACCAAATATATTAAATGATAATCAATTGAAAAACTTCAATTTTAGGTATTTGATTTAATGTAACAGAAATTTAATTCCAGTATAATCAAGATCTTAATATGATTTTTATATTTTGAAACTCTATGAGGGTTTTTTTAACAGGAAATTTGTAAGCTAAATGACACCATCTAAAACTTTCGTTAAATCACATTCTTTATATTAATAATCCTTTAAATTGGATGTGTAATGGTTTGGTAATCTAAAACTTGAGCAGGCAAGGGATTATATTATAACAATTTATATAATGAGCACAAAGACTCTATTCTTCCAGCCCTTCCTTCGAAATCAATTACCAATTCTATTTAATTTTTCATCAAAACTTGAGTAAAGTTTTTTTTATTTCTTTTGTGTTAATAATTTCTAAAGCCTTTTGATTGAAATAAGCTGATTTATATATTGAAATCAGTTTTATCCATTTTTGCAAAATTATTTTTAAAACAACCGTTTATTTTTATACCTTTAAAGTTTTAAGTTCAGATTTAAGTATTTCATAAGATCGTTTATAGTTAAATATAATTGATTTTTTGGATCTTGTCAAATATGAAATTTTTAAATTTTCAAATTTCTTATAATATTGTTTTGTAGATCTCTCAATTTCCACTATATATTAATATTTAGAAAAAAAATCACAAGGAAAAAGGATTAAAAAATAATAAAATAAATAAAGTTTAAGAAGAACTAAAATATTTAAATTTATATTTTTTTTCCGCTGGTTTTTGATATTCCACTTTTAATTTGGGTTTTTGTTTCCTTTGCAGCACATTGTTATTAACCCTGATTAATATTAAGGTCTTTGGACGCTGCATAAGTGCTTTTATATTTTTTTTTCTTCATTAGAAATCATAATTGGTTGCAATAACTTTTTAGGATTTGTTTCGGAATATTATTTGGTCTGGGACAATCACATAATCTTTCAGCATTTCTTCTTCAGTTAACAGACAACCACAGTTCCATTCAAATAAATTATTTTTTAAAAGAAAAGGGATCATAACATTTTGTAATTTATCAAGGGACATGATTTTAATTTTCATCGCTAACTATTTGATCAAGTTTTGATTTAATAACATTTCTTCTTTTAAGAACTTTCTTATATGAATTTTTGTCGGGATTCATTATTTCTCCTAAAGTGCTAAAATAATTTTGGCAAAAACATTCTATCTACCTTTCTATTAACCATCCTATATATAATATACTTATAGAAAAAAAATCTCTAAAAACACACGTAAAATTTAATACAGCTCTTCTTCTTTTTTACTTTAACATCCATTAAGTTTAAATTCCTTCATATACTTCAAAAGGCATTGAATATTTTTTTTTCTTTCTGCATTTCAAATAGTATTGTAAAAATATCCTGAATAACTTGTTTCTCTTCTTCTTATTTATTTTTTCCAATCCGTGCTTTTGTTATTAGTTTTTTAATTTGTGATGATGGCTTTTAAAATAAAAATTCTTGTCGTCATTTTAGTCTGTTAGTAAATAGGTAATTACTGATGGAACAGCGCCAGCAACTGCTACAAATATAGAATAGCTGGAACAAGTGCTAAGCACGAACAACCAAAAAACACCTGCTGTAATATATAATCCGGTACTTTCCTCCCAACAAAATTTATAACTTTTTCTGTAAGCAGCAGCTAATTTATTAAGTGAATAATTAATTGATCTATTGTTTCTATTTCCCTTATTAGAAATTAGATTTTTATGACTCATTTATATAATATATTTTTTAAATTAAATTTCTTCCAATCCCCTAAATGGTACCCAACTATTAAATTTTTCACTATAACCTTTCCATTTTACTAAAGCTTGTTTTTTCTTATAGTCCTCGTCTAATAACTTTTTTCTAAATTTTAAAAACTTCTTGTGAGTAGGTAAAAGTTCTTGTTCTGAAAGTGAACCTGAATTATTTCATCATTTAAATCTTAAATAGTGTATGTTCTGGGATTTGTATTATAAATTTTTAAATTATAAATATTTCCTCTGTCCAGTTTGGTGCTTTCCTTTTTCAAAATGTCTTTTAAGTTTGCTTTAAACGAACTCGATCACCAATTTTAAATTTTGTTTTACCCCTTTGGTATCTTTAAATTACCATAAAATTTAAAATAAACAGTACCTTTATTTAAGTTTTTACTAGCTTCGGTTGGTGTCATTTTTATACTAAATTTTGTTTTGTTTTTAAATTTTTCAACCATATCCTGCAAATTATCTAAATAAGTATAAGTATTATTTTCCCGTAAAATATTTTCCCCATTATTCTTTTTAAACTTCATTAAATCTTTCTATTACTACAGCCTTTCCCCTTCCCTTAAATGTATGGTACATATTAATCTTATTTTTATTCAAAAATGATTCAAACTTTTTATTATAAAATTCTTTTCCTTTATCTACCCATAAATTGTTGGAATTCTTGCAGTCTTCGGGACTTTCGTCCCTGAATCTACCTTCTGAAATTATTGTTTCAAATGCTTCAGTAACAGATTCCCAGTTTTATTCTTTAATGGAATAACCCAAGCATATTCCTAAATATCAATAACGGTTAACAAGTACTTTACTCCTTATTATATTTTGAAAAAGCTTGCATGTCAACTAAATCAGCTGACCAAGTAATCATCAATATCATTTAAAAATCACTCTTCGTTTCCTAAATTTTCTTTTTAATTGGTTTGTGTAATTCTTCTGCTAATTCATCGCTCCATGTGATTCCGGGGGTATACTCTACCCCCTTTTCCCGTTTTTGACTTTTGTCTGGGGGTTAAACCCATAGGGGAAATGTTTTTTCCTGTCCCAGCCCAAGTTGTTTAAATTTCGTTTTAATTTTAGGTTTCAAAAACTAAATGTTTTGCAATCTTTTCCCCCAAAAGTTTTTTTATTTAGTTTTTTTTAAATTGGGAAAACATTTGCTTATCACATGTACCCTTTTTACATCACTGTCATAGCAAAAATCATGGTCCATACATACTGCATCCAGTTCATTGACAGGGGTCCATTATCTAGGGATTTCCTGGCCCACAATAATTATATCCTGGGAGTGTTAAACCTTTCTTAGGTAATAAAGGTAACATTGCTTTGTGAAATCTAAATTTACCCCCTGTACTTTTAACAAACTTTGATTTCATTTTCCACAAGATGAACAAGTAGCCCTTATCAATTTTTCTCCCGTTTTTTTGTAAAAAAAATTGAGGATTTATATTATCAGTAAATCTTCTTTCTTTCAAACAATATATTTTTTTCTGAAACTCATCTATATCATATGTATTTAAAACTTTTAACTGGGTTTAAAACCTGTGGGTTTTAAAATTGTCCGACATTAGTTGGTTCGGACCAAAGAACTAAATGTTTTTTTGGTTAAACCAGAGGTTTTCATTCGGTTTAACTAAAGATTTAAAGATTTTCAGGATATCAAGGGGACCAAGTTAGTATTTTAAGTTTAGGGAAGGTTAAAGTCCACTTATAGAATAGGGATATGGGGTCAAGTGGGGTCAAAAATTTTTTCCAAAATCGGTAGTTCTAATACTACTGCGATAATACAAAAGGGTTGGACCACAAGTTTTGCCAACTTTAGAAATTGGTCCGTCCCTGGCTAGATTAAACTAAATGGCGGATTTTTGTTTATATAAATATACCTATATAGTAGAAGTGTTAAGATATTAAATTAAATAGAAGAGAAGCGGAGAGAAAAACAAACAATCGAAAGAAAACAACAACAGCAAAAAACACAGTCAAGCGTAAAATCAATCAGTGCACCCTCATCGCATCCGCTGCAGAAATTACGTGCGCATGAAGTAACTAATACGTGCGCACGTTTTAGTATGACTAAAGCATCCATGTTACCTCTGCGATACTTTAACTACATAAACATACATTCCTCGTTTTTTTTTTGTTGTTTCTTTAATCAATACAGTAACTGTTATTCTAGAAGAGAGAGAGAGAAAACACAAAACCTGTATAATTATGTGCCTTCATTTCAAAAGCGTATTCATTAACAGTGCAGAGAGCCTAGCCAGTTCACACCCGCTTCGACTGCGGTGGGGGCGGGAATTGCGTTTGATCTTCAGTCCCGTCATACCAAAGACGTGGAAAAATAACCAGTAGCTCCCTTGCTTGGATGCTTGTCATTTAAAGCGAGACTGGTTTCCTAGCTCCTACTCTGATGATGGATTCATCAGGAATGAAATGTCGAAATTGATTTATATACGTTTTAGAACTTGCTTCACAAGCTCAAAAAAGTCAATCGTCCTCCATCTCAGTATTATGTGGGGAAGTTGACAATCACTTGCGGAGAACAGGTTTTTACTGGTACGGAATCCAGCAACTCTGGTTAAGTTAACTATCCGTAGTTGTTGAAAAACGGTGTTAAAACGCAAAACGAAACAAATCACAATCGACTTACAATAAATTATTACAAACAAATGTCGATAATAAAATGACGCGTCTTTCGATATTTAAGATATTTTTTAAACACAGATATAGCTTAGAATTGTTTTTAAATGGTTATATATTGATTTTATCTTTTATTCATAAAATGAAATAATTCACATCGGAAATGACATATCAGTGACATTAATGAGAAAATTCTTAGTCTACTAAAAAGAAGTATTAAACACATGTTTATAACTTCACCGACATACAGTAAAATAGAAATTGACTAATTATAGAAATAATGCGGCTAATTGGTTTTAAATACTTCAACTCGCGAATCTAAATATGCTCAAAGATGTTTATGATCAAAATAGTACTTTCTGTCGTTATTGACAGAAACAGAAAAAGTTGCATGGGATTTGTTGGGAATCGATTTCGCATACCACTGACACCAGGCATAAAATTTCATTTCAGCCGTCGTGCGTACCGCTTGCGTCACAGAGACTTACACAAACTACATAATATTTTTTACATTAAAGACCTATCTACATATGTCTACTTGTTGCTGTGCGCATGAATTATCTTTCTTGTCTCTATAACATTTACGTACACAATAACAACTAATTTTTAAACCCATTTAAGTACACTTTAATTTATTATCCTTTCTTTAAAACTGCCGCTTAAACAAAAATCAACTTGCATATAATCCCGAAACACAGTTCATGTAAAACATGTGACTGATCATCAAAATGTCTAGATCTACTTTTAGTTTCACTTTTGCATTAAACTCGGTTCTAAACATTTAATTTTCTTATAAAAGCAACTTTTGGTTATCTGTTTCATGATAATAACAAAAATTCTGCGTATCTGTTTGATGCTCGGTTTCTTGGAGATGAGCACGTTATCCTGTTTCCTTCAAAAAAAAGTGAGGCTAGAAATGCAAAAAAAAAGTGGAAATTCAATATGAGCCGGACCGGCTGTCAAGCTGATTTTTACTTAAAATGTATGTTTTAGTAACGTTATTTTCTCAGCAAAACTTCAACTTGACACCGAGTCCGGCTCAAAATGAAAATTGAGTATGTACTGTGTAAATCGCGTGTAAAAACGGTAAAAGTCACGGGCCTCGAGTATTTCAAAGGTCTCAGTCGTACAAATAACTTGGTTTATGAAGTTTTTTAAAGTCATAGTTTTAACGATTATGATTGTCCTTTGTTTTCGTTTGTTTTAGACAGGTAAAATTTCATTAGTGGAGTTTTCATATTCTAACTATTTAGGGGCCATTTCGCATATCTTATCATACCCCTTTCTTTATTAAATAAGGCATAAGAACATGAGGTTATAATCATACCGAGTATGCTATTATTCTTCGTGGTTGGATCCTATGCTTCCAAAGGATCTTTCAACAGATTTTATTTCAGTTTTTATGTGGCTAGTTATTTAATTGAAACGAGTTCCCGTAGATTATAAAGAAGTGTCCCGTAGATTAACAGGTAGACTGGTTAAAAGTTTGACAAAAACATTTGAACTGTTTCAGTTACTCCTCATTCTTACTTAAGAAATAATAGATATGTCCCTATATTTTATCAGTTAATAAAATATTGGCAGGAGTTCGGATGCGTAATAATTCTATCACGAGTGATTTAATTTAAATATTCGCATCCTAACGACTGCCCATATTTTATTAACTGATAAATTTATAGGAACATATTTATTATTTTTATTCTAACAACACATTTAAATTACTCACATTTGACAGCAATACATTTTAGCCCGATACGTCATTCGGCGGGTCATATGCTGTTATCAAAAATCTCCCTACGCGTCGAAAGCCTTGCATAACGGAATTGTCTTACATTCTTTAAATTTTGATTTAACTATATACTAGTTACTGCTGTGAATATGTTATTTTCAATTACATCCGAGGTCTTATTTGAAGAAAATCAGAAATAAATATTTTATTCAAAGTTTATGCAGTTTCTAATAGTACACGTCATTGATTATAACACTGCAATATACACATCAGAACATTGCAGCATATAAACTACGTAAACACTGGAGTCTTGAATATTGGAACGTGGATTATGAGTTATTTACTATTATGGTAGAATCTAGTTGAAAACAATGGAGTTAGATATATATGCGCTGATGTTGAACTGGAAAATTATCGGTACTGTCTAGACCGGTTGAATCATTTTCTTAACAAAAAACTTCATCTCATAGAAATTGTCGGAAAATTCGATGTGCTGTTCATAACTACCATTTAGCAGTGAAAAAGTTGAGTGTATTGTCGGCATATAACGTAAGCAGAGTCGAATCACAGTCATGTTACAATCGTAGGTTGCAATGGAACAGCTATATTTTATCGTAGATTAATTTAACTAAATATTTATATATAGCTATTGCTGAGGATCGTGTTAAAATTTTGTGTTATGTTTCCCAGTGATTATGAGTGTCGGTAAACATGTTCAATGGCTATATTCAAGGAAATATTGCTTGCATATTGAACATTTATTTCAAGAAGTTTGTAAAACATTGTTTTCCATATATGTTTCAGTAAATGCATAATAAAGCAAAGCTTTGTCAACGTTATCAAAACGCCGCTGATATTTTCAATGTCTTGGTTACTTGAAATCAGTATAACTACATGGAGAAGTCAGAGTGATTTGTGCAAAACGTAATAAAATGTCTCATACATTATAAAGATAACAAACTAAACTCTTTTGTGTATGAATACTTTTATTTTACTTGTTCTGTGCGTGACTGGTTTATTACAGAAATAGGTGAGTGAAGGAGCATTTTGTGTGTTTGAGTAAGAAAAGCGAAACTTATAGCTCTGGAAAGAGAGGAATTGATTAGGAAAGTCAAGCAACATTTGTAAGAAAAAGAAAAGTAAAAGCAGAAACAATAATATAAGAATGAGCATAAATCTAGTCGGAAATAACGCCAGTGATACCGTTAAGTGAGCCACAGCAAAGTACACGTGTCAATAGTGTTTCAAAAACAAATGAGTCAATACATGCAATTGCAAGAAAAAATATTGCTTCAAGCACAAGTTAGTCAATGCCAACTTTGAAGATGCCTTTATATCAACAAAAATAAAACAAGGAAGTGAAATGTCCCCAATGGCATCGGCTTATTCGTACAAAACATTGAAACACAAGAGGACACTTGAGAAGAAATAAACAACACCAACACGCATAGAAACAATTGCAATGTTAAGATGCCGAAAGGAAAGAGAAAAACCAAAAAGTATGGAAATAGAATGTGTATTTATCAAAAGGCATAATGTAACTATACAACGCAGTTGACTGAATGATTTTTTAATTTTGAACATGAAAAAGATATATTCAAGCATATTTTGGTTGTTAGTGTTAATTCTGGGGCTTGCAATTGGAAATTACATTGGTTTATATAAAAAGGTAATAGGACTGCGTTTTGATATATTTCCGTTAATATCACGTTTTTGTTCAATATAGTATAAATATAATTAATGAAATATAATGTATGTTTTGGTATTTTGAATGTTGTGTTGCCAAATGTTTATACATCTTTTTCATCTTACTATGTTATTTTAGGAGAGGTCCAGAAGTTCATATAGAAATGAAAGCAGTATAGCTCAGAAAGAACAAGGCTTGGAATATTTCAGAATCACATGGTATAACTTTCCAAAACCTCATGCCGTGCACATGGGATTTGAAGGACGCGACTACAACAATTGCAAAATGTCGATTAATAACTCCGATGCAGGATACAGTGATGCAATCATTTTTAGAGGTTTTCATTTTCCATATAAATTGCGTTTTACTCGACCAAATGGCCAAATTTGGATATTTTATGAGCGCGAACCGCCCTACCGATATAGAAAAGAAAAATACAGTTGGCTTCCAAGTCACTCAATTAATTGGACAATGACATATGACGAAAGTGTTTCTGACATACTTTTACCATACGGGGAAATAAGACAAAAATCAAGTAAGGCAAACAAGATTGAGGATGTATCAATGCGGAGTAAAAACAGAACGGCACTTTTGATAATGTCTCACTGCAATACTCCCGCAAATAGGCTTAGATATATAAATGAATTAAAGAAGTTTATAGACGTTGACGTTTTAGGTGCATGTGGTACTAAATGGAATTGTGGAACCCGCTTTGTACACGACGATTGTTTTGAAATATTAAACCATTACAAATTTTTCTTAGCGTTCGAAAACTCGTTTCGTAATAATTATTTCACAGAAAAAATTTATGAAAATTTTGATTACGATGTAGTCTTAGTAACACGAGGAGGGAAAAAGGGACAGATAAAACAAAAACTCCCAGAGGGAACATTTGTATCAACAGATGACTTTAAAAATGCTAAAGAGTTGGGTTTGTATTTAAGGTCTATTAAAGATAAAACATATTTAGATATTTTAAGAAGGAAACAACAGTTCACATCACATAGAAGTTATGAATTAGTGTTTCATAAAGCTATGTGTGAAATATGCAGAAGAATGAATACTGCACATATGTTCACCAAAACAATCACAGATATTGATACATGGGCATTTTCCTCAAATCCGTGTATATCACCAGACGACTTTGAATGAAAGTGTTTTCGGCACGGTGAATATTAGCAATTTTTATTCTTCTTTTTGTCGTTAGCTGCTATTGTATAGTACCTCGTTTGATCATATGTTTGTCTATATGTTTTTGTATACCTGATGTATTTGTAATTTCGTTACATTCACAGATAGCTTATTATTAAAAAAGTGCCATCTGACCAAGTAAAAATTAGTTCAACAAGAAAATGATGGCTATATGAATTGAATAATTATATACACTTTTAACACCTAGACTTAACAGGATTCCAAAGCCAGATAAGTTTTAAAATGTATAATATTCATGCGCTGAATACAACTTCCCATATCCTCTAAAAACACTTTTGATGCTTTAAAGACACAGAATCAAGGTGTGTTACGAACTTTTTTTCAACATTATATTTTGAAATTGCGTGTGTTTCATAGATGATGTATATGTGTACGTTTCTTCAAAAGGTATAACCAATGTTATTTTAGTTTTTATGTAGGTAGCTATTTAATTGAAACGATGTACCTTAGATTATAAAGAAGTGTCTCGTAGATTAAAGGATAGACTGGTGGAAAGTTTGACAAATAGATTTGAACAGTTTTAGCTACACCTCTTTCTTACCTAAGAAATGATAATTATGTCCCTATATTTCATTAGTTAATAAACTATGGGCAGGAGTTCGGATGCGCAACAATTTAATCATGAGTGATTAAATTTATATATGCACATCCGATTGACTGCCCATATTTTCTTAACTGATAAAATTATAGGAACATACTTATTGTTTCAATTCTAACCAAACAAAATATTCATATTTGACAGCAATACATTTAGCTGGATAGGTCATTCGGCGAGTCATATGCTGTTATAAACACCTCCCCTCGCATGGAAAGTTTTGTATATCGGAATTGTCCTATATTCTGTAAATTTTGATTAAACTATTTAGTAATAACTGCTGTGAATATGTTATTTTCAATAACATCCGAGGTCTGGTATAAACGAAATCAGAAGTAAATACTTTATTCAAATTTTATGTGATCAATGCAGTTTCTAAAATTAGTACACAATATCACTACTGGATGCACATACCATTAAACATGGTTTAAAATCCTGTAAAATATCCATTAAAATAGGAAAAACCGTTAATTAACCCCATTAATTCTTGCATCACTTTATTTGACAGGTTTCACAGTATTAATGGGTTACATGTTAAAATACCATTAAAACACCAATTTTTGACCATGAATCATGCCATTAAATATAGTTTGGTAGCAAAAATAATTAATGGCTTTAAAAAAATAGTGAAATTCTGTATATTTTGAATTTAACAGGATTATTCATGGCCCTTAAATTTGATTTAATGCCCATTAAATGTTCAGGTTGTGTACGATTTCATTTAAGAGTAAACTTAATGGCCCGTAACAGCAATGTAATGTCCATTAAATCCTACATTCTTTAAAATGTGATTCGTATATATTCTCTCTGTGGTATTTGGCTTGCTCTCCTATTGAATGTTCATAATGTTCTAAAATGGACTTTAATCACAATAAATACATACTACGCACACATCATCTATAATATATCATGATGTTATATTTAGTTGCATTAAAGTTATTTCCCCTTGGGGCAGTTACGCCATTTTTATTAATTGTTTGGCAAATTGTGTTCCTACAAAAGATCAGATTTATTTCAATGTAAGTCGAATGAAAACGTATTAATTTATTTGATAACATCAATCTACAATATCTTGGTAAGGTGATGCATGCCACTTTTTCTGTTCTTTGTTTTTTCTTGTCCAAATAATCAGCATTTATATAAGAAAATGGGTGGGGTAAGGAATTTGCTATATAAAATGTGTTCAGACTAGTTTCGATTTTTAAATTGTCCAATCCTTGAGAAGATCAATCGCTTCTTTGTTTCAATGAATCAAAGAGTGTGGTACGCTTGATTGGAGATGGGAGAAGCTACTGTGATGCAATCCCTCAAACATTTGCTCTTAGCTGTTTAAGTGCATGCACGTGAGCACAAAGTACTGAAGAAGAGCTAAACTGTGATTGCCCATTGTGCGCTGACATTGTCATCAACAGTTGCTTTTTAATACAACTGATGCCTAATGTCTGTACCAATAGAAACTTGGTTAGAATGTTTGTCAATATAATAATGTCGAATAGTTAAAACTACCCACATGGTCACTTGACCTATTAAACCGGTACCTGTAAACCCTTTTCAGTACACCTCAATACAAAACAATATCCATTTATTTTCTCATTTCATAGGAACATATGACAGAATAAGGATACAGTATAACAAATGTTTGTACGAGGCTGTTACATGTGTTTACATTACAAAATAATAAGAGGAAAAAGAAGAAACAAATATTCTTCTAGGATTTTATAAAACATGAACATGCATAGATACTATTACATGTGTAGTAATACGTAGTTTAAATCAATACGGCAAATATTAATATGAAGTTGATTATCTTAAGATGTATGTCTAATTCTGATGGCAAATTCCATGGCCCTTAATTTTATATATAAATTAAAATATTATGAACCCATTAAAATTGAACCTGATATATTTAATGAGACCATTAATCAATTTTTAATAATTAACGGTCATTAACAGAGTATTTTAAAAAATGGTCCCATTAGTTCTTACTAATTAATGTGGAATTAAGGGGTAATTTTTAATGGCACATTAATTTCATGCCAATTAAAATTTTTCATGGAGTTTTAAGGAGCCTGTTAACTTATTTTAACGGTTTATATTAAGCAGCTTTTCATGACCATCAAAGTTATTTTTCATGTATGGCATTAAAACTATTGTCATGAAAATCCCATTAAATACTAAGAAGTAATGTGTGAATTTTAATGGTGGCCTGTTAAAACTCTGTTAAAAACGTTTGAAAAAATTAAGGCCAATTTCATGACCCTTTTAATGGCATGTGCATCCTGTAGTGTATACACACAAAAAGATTACCTCAAATAAACTATTTATTTACTGTAATAATAGTATAATCTAGCTAATATTTGTGATGACTACAACGGAGAAATTCTAAATTACGCGACCGGATATAAATGCGCTGACTTTGAACTGCAAACTTACCGATATTGTCTAGACCGGCTGAAACATTTTCTTAACAAATAGATTTATCACATGGAAATTGTACGTTTCGGAAAATTCGATGTACTTTTTATAACTACTACTTAGTCTTGAAAAAGTCGAGTATTTTGTCGGCATATAATGGGAGCAGAGTAGAATCAAAGTCATATTACAATCGTAGGTTGCAATGGAACAGCTATATTTTATCGCAGATTCATGTATAGGCGATTTCACTTTATATTTATGTATATATAGCTATTGATGCGGATCGTGTTAACATTTTCTGTAATCATTCCCAGAGATTTTGAGTGCTGGTAAACATGTTTGTAGGCTATATTCAAGGAAATATTGCTTACATATTGAACATTTATTTCAAGAAGTTTGTCAAACATTGTTTTCCCTATACGTATCAGCAAATGTATAATAAAGCAAAGCTTGTGCCAACGTAATCAAAATGCCGCTGATGTTTTCAATGTCTTG
This sequence comes from Mercenaria mercenaria, assembly GCF_021730395.1. Lineage (NCBI taxonomy): Eukaryota > Metazoa > Mollusca > Bivalvia > Venerida > Veneridae > Mercenaria > Mercenaria mercenaria. Next base: position 45,159,789 of record NC_069364.1, read on the forward strand.
GTTACTAGAAATCAATATAACTACATGGAGAAGTCAGAGTGATTTGTGCAATACGTAATAAAATGTCCAGTTCATTATAAAGATAACTAAACTAGTTTGTTTATAAATATATTTATGTGCATTTGTTCACAACGAAGCACTGACCCTGAGGACTTTGTATGAGAAAATATAAGAAGTGTTGACAGAAAAAAGGCAATATTTATTTTGCAGAATAATACCTTAACAAATATATATTTTCACATATCTGGGCAAAAAAATACCACCATTCACATATTATGGTGGATAAAACCACCGAAAGTATATCAAGAAAAGTAGATGAATTTACATATTTAGAGAAATCTTTCAGAGTTAGAATAATTGTCGGGGTGTAGAATAATGCCTTTATTACTCAATACAGGGCCCATATTTCTAGAACTAACAGTATTGGGAAAAGCTCTTGGAATGTAATGTGGGAAGATGCAACTGTGATGGCCATACCCCATTATGAAACCATCTAATGCAAAAATGTGCTGAAAGTCTCACAAATGGCACATGGACTGGAGGACCCCATAAGAAGACGTGTATCAGAGTAGTATTGTCCCTGAAATATGATGCTTAACAGGTAATGATCACTGGGATGTATCGGAAGTAACCTGAAGGCATTCCTTATATTGATTTTTGAAATAGCCTGGGCCTTGTTGTAGAAACGCTGTGACAACGTTGTCGAAGGAATCATATTTGACAGTTGCCAAGTTTGAGTCTATTATCTGGGCAGATTAAGTCAATTATTCGGGAAAAATACTGCATTTGGTGATGCAAGCATGAACTTTGGTATGTGTACTCGCCTGAGCTTCCTTCTTTCAAAAAAACCGTTAGCCACTTGAAAATTCAATATGGCGGCCATTTTTTTTCAAGATGGCCGCCGCAGAAAGTTGATTTTTGACTTTAACAGACCTAAACCGAGTTCGTTTTTGTCAATTTTGAGGAAAAAGATATCTTTTAAGATGTTTTGAATGTGCAAAACCTATTTTTGAGACACAATAAGACTGGTTTCAAAATCCAATATGGCGTCTTTTTTCAAGATGGCCGCCGTTTTATGTGAAAGAACTAATTTGCCATTAATACTGACGTTCCTAGTTAAATAAATTTATGTTATAGTCGAATAACATATTTAGAGTGTTGAAGGACAGATTTTGTCTCGCCTGTGACTTTAGGAACTGACGGCGAACTAAGGCGTAGCTTTTCCTGCGGGGGGCAATGACGGCGGCGGCGGTGGCGTCAACATTGGTTTCAACATATTTATTCATCTTTATGTATCTCATAGTAATTACAATTATACAGTTTTGCACATAGTATAGACAAGTGGATTAAATTGAAAGCTTAAGCTTATAGAAATTCTCTCCACTGCATACTTAGTAGCACAAGATATAGCGATCTAGAAGGATAATTGGACAAAATAAGACTGTATGACTGTATGAAATTACTTTGCTTTTATATAACTTTAAATTTAAAGTACTGGAAATGGAGATTAAAGAACTGATGTAGTAATAATGTTCAGGAGATGTAGGTTTTGTACATGTAGAAGAAAGCGGTAGGGAGTGACTTGGTGATGGATGTCTAATCGTTACTTTTGGATACTTACTTTCGTCTCAGTCAAACAGTTTCATTTTTTCAATGTAGAGGTAATGGTGAACTAAGAAATATTTTTCATTGATCGCAAGTTAAAGGTATAGTTCAGACATGTAGAGGAAAGCAGGAGCGGCTTGGAGATGCGTGATCGCTTTTCTTTCCCCTCAATCAAACCGTTTGAATTTTTCAATGTAGTGATGAACAGCAAGAAATATTCTTTCATTGTCTTCATCCTTAAATGCCATATTTCCAAAGAGAGTAGTCTTTAGTGTAAAAGGACAGTATCTGCTAATTTCATTTGTAAGTAATGTACGTATGTTGTCGTTATGTGTACATTCGAAGAAATAATGGTAAGATGTTTCAGGCCGTTCGCATGAGCAGAGGGGTGATGCAGTAATATTTTTGGAGAACAGATCATCGGCGAGTGAGCTGCAGTTGGTTCGAAGGCGAGTGTGAAGAATCTGATTTTTTTCGCCGTCCGCTATAGAAATAAACAGGAACGTGATTATATGCTAGAAAAAAAGTTGTCTTTTGAAAGATGAAACTGAGGGAGAATTTCTAATAGACAGAGGCAGAGCGTTAAACGCTCTTACAGTTGCCGGAAGGAAAGAATCAAAATAGAGAGACGTTCTAGCTCTTGGTACCTGGGAGTCAGCTTGGTTACGAAGATTATACGTATCATTCGAAACGGTGGGTGGACACAATACCGCAAAGTATGATGGAGTGAAGCCATGCAACATCTTGAAATATAAAATAACTTTATGCTTCTGCCTCCTACGTTCAAGTGATTCCCATCCAACCTCGTCCATAAGTTTATGCAAAGAAACAAGATTGGTAGCACCTGTTACTTTCCTAGCAGTCTCGTATTGGACCTTTTCAAACAAGTCCTTCTCTTGGACCGTACAATTGTAAAAATAATGTCACCATACTCTAGAATTGGACGAATGAATGAGATGTATATGGTTCAAGTGATTTGCGGTCGAGAATAAATTTAAGTTTTCTCATGCTATTAATACGTTTATAAGCCTTTGTTAAGGTGTATGCCACTTTAGGTCTTTCGTGAAGATCAGCCCTAAGTGCTTGTGGTTGGTCACTTCTTTGATTTCTTCATTGGCCATATATAGACTGGGATGAAGACCTGGATTGACTTTTCGAGAAAAAAATAAGTGATTCGGTTTTCCTTGGATTGAAATTAACGAGCCAGCGTGCTGCCCAATTTGATATTTTAATGAGGTCAGAGTTTATAATTTCTGCAGCTGTCGCTGGATCATCAATAATCAAATACAGACTTGTGCCGTCGGCAAAAAGGCGAATGTTGGCATTTATATCGATGCCAATGTCATTTATGAATATTAAGAAGAGAAGAGGACCGAGGATCCATCCTTGGGGCACCCCAGCTCAAATGCAGTTCCAGTTGGATTGTGCGCCCAGTATAACTACCTTTTGTTTTCTATGAGAGAGATAAGATGAAAACCAACGCAAAAGGCTACCACTTATACCAATACATTTCGGTTTGTGGACAAGACCTTTGTGCCACACGCGGTCAAACGCTTTACTTATATCGCAGAATACAGCTCGAACCTCTTTGTCTGAGTCTATTGCCTCTGTGAAAAAGTTATATAAGTAAGTGAGCTGATTAACTGTTGAATCACCTGGGACAAAGCCAGATTGAAGCGATGTGATAATGTTATTTCTATTGAGATAGTTAAATGTATGTTTGAAAACTATTCTTTCAAATACCTTACCTATTGTACTTAGGAGTAAAATTGGGCGATAGTTTCCAGGTAAAGACCGATCACCATTTTTAAAGACGGGTGATACATAAGCTTCTTTCCGAGCATCAGGAAATGTGGATGTAGTCAAAGAGTAGTTAAGGAGATCGGCAAGAGGAAGAGATAATTCAGTAGAAAGTTCTTGGAGAATTGTGTTGTTGACACAGTCGGGCCCAGAGGCTTTCCAAGAGGTAAAGACTTCAAAACCATTTCCACTTCGTCAGGAGTAACAGTAAAAGGTTCCATGATAAGTTCAGAGTTTCTTTCTGCTTCATCAAGTTGTGGTGCATTTCTTTCGTTCAAAATTGTTTGGTCACTAAAGAAGTTGTTCAGGATATTTGCTTTAGAAATTTCATCCTCATAAATGTCGGCCCCATCTTCTAGGGGAGGAATAGTTGAAGAATTGGAAGAAGGTTTTATGAATGACTTGAGGCATGCCCACCATGATTTCGAATTTGTGGATACTGTTTTTAGATTATTGGCTAATTTAAGAATGTGATTTTCCTTGGCAGCTCTAATTTGGGTAATAGTATGGTTACGAAGATTTCTAAACCTTGACTAGTCTTCCACATTATTTGATAGTTTAGCTTTTCTGTATGCCCTTTTTCGTCGTTTAATAGACTTTTTTATATTCGTTGTTATCCATGGGGGTTCACAAGGTCGAATGATGACTTCTTTATTTGGTATGCATAATTTTGAAATGCTGAGTATCTGATTAGTGACATTGGTTGTGTATGTATTGATGTCATTGTCCTTAATTTGTTCCCAATTTGTGTGTGATATTTGGTCACGTAAAAGCTGATAATTACCTTTGTCGAAGAGCCAGATGTGTCGTTTGAAAGAAGGTTGTTTTAATTTTTTTAAATTGAGGAGACCAAAGATTGGACAGTGGTAACGTACTGTTTGTTCAAGGCATGGGTCGCCAGTTCCAGTCATATAGACGATATTCGTGTTTGATGAGAGGATGAGGTCTATGACAGAAGAAGAATTTTCTGTGAAATGTGTTGGATCAGAAATGTATTGAAAGAGAGAAAACTGTTGACATATGGTGTTGATCTTTCTAGCTGAAGTCGGGTCTTGCATACTGATGTTAAAGTCTCCGGTTATGATGATATCTTTTATTCCAGTGTCTACAGCCAGGTGTATTGAATCTTCAGTCAATGAGTGTTGGTTAGCTGTTGTATTTGTAAGCCTGTAGAATACACCAAAGAAAATGCGTTTAGTTGTTGTTTTGAGTTCAATCCAAATGCATTCAACTCCGGGAATTTCTAAGTCATGTCTTCAGTTATATCGCAAAGTATTTCTAACATATAAGAGGACGCCACCATGCCTATCACCAACCCTATCGTTCCTTTCTGGATCATGGAACTGCTCAAAGATTAGATCAGATGTTGGAGTTTGAGCACTCAGCCAAGTTTCAGAAAAAGTGAGAATATCAAAGTCGCGGAATTCTGCATAAAGGGTATCAAGCTTGAGTTTTATACTCTGAACATTATAATGCATGAAAGACAGGTATTTAGACAAATCGATAGATTCTGATGAAATATTAGAGGAAGAAGAATTTGAACGAGAAGTTTCAGGACCAGGATTTGGATGCACGTCACCAGAGAGAATAATAAGTATGACCAGAAATATCAAGAGTGTGCAGCAAATTTTAATAGAGAAAGCGAATTGAAGCAAGAAGAGTGTGAAAACGATATTAGCTGTATGCCATTCGGATAATGGATGATGTTTATGTTTGTAAGGCACAGGAACTGCGTGAGCATGTGAAAGTGAAAACCTTAGTAAAGAAAATGCTGATAAAACATGAAAATGAAATATAAATACGACATTCACGCATACAGTGAGATTCCGTGAAGACCGCAGACGAAAGCATCTCATGATGGCTGAATTGTTTCTCTCAAAATACATCATGTTATACCTCGTTCGTACAATGCAAGAGAAACAACGGCAAACATGAGATACAGTTCCAATACAAGCAATAACGTTGACAAGTGAATTGAGAGACAAGGCTCCCCAAGAGTCGCATCAATGGAAGAAAGTAGATAAAGAAAAGAGGTTGTAATGAAGAAATACTGAAAGCCAGACATAGCTGGTCTGTTTGAAAATTAAGTGAATATTGTAAGACAGGACGTATGATCAAAATACAGAAGCAAAATGAACAAATAATCTATAAAAAATATACGAACTTAAAATGACCTGGTATATGGCTTTTAGAAGTCCATAAGATGCAGGAAATCCAGTATAACTCTAAGGTGTTGATTTGAGATAAATTTCTGGACTTGGTGATTAAATTGTTAAGAGAAAACAAATGCAAGTCTTGAAAGGAGACACAAATAATCTATAAAATAACTATACGAACTCAGAATGATCTAATATATGGTTATTAAGAAGTTCATAAGATGTAGGAAGTCCAATTTAACTCTAATGATGTTGATTTGAGATAAATTTCTGTTAATTTGTTTTGCATCTTGGACCTTTACTATGTATGCAGTAATACCAGGTAACAACAAAAAACATGCAAAATGAATGTGTGTGAACTTAACAGCAGTGAAGCATGAACTGCAACAGTTTAACACTAATTTTACACAAATAATTATTACATGACACACAAACATATATCAAATTACTGTGCTATAATGCATTAAGTGCCTGGCACATATGAAGGGTTTTATAATAATATCACATGAACTATGCATTAATTCCGTGTATGACTTACATATCACGGGACAAACAATAGCATATATCAAAATACTGTATGATATTGTACTAATTAGTTATGCAAGAATTGTATATCATGTAAAACATACATCAGATTGATGTTCAATAATCCATGAAGTGTCTGTAGCATTAAGCAAAAACTGTATGATAATGTCAAAAAACTGTGCGAAAAGAAAATGTTGTTGGCAATTAAATATATTATGTTATACCAGCAATTTAAGCATAAATTTCAACAGCAAGGGCTGTAAGATATGAGCATTTAACTAAACATATATTTAACAAGAAATTGCGTAGCTTTGATAATTTCACAAACACTGATCATAGATATAATATGACAAATAGGAAAAACATATTACTTATCAATCATAATTATGTAACATCAATTTCGCATGTAGCATAAAGAAAATATTTTTGGCAGTTTAGTTTGTGATATTATACCAGCAATTTAGGCACGAATTTCAACAGCAAGTGCTGTATGATATGACACAAAGAATATGTTTAAATTTTATGTGATTTAAACAAGAGTATAACAGGTTGTATGATAACGTTACAGCAGTATCACGTGATTTGCATATAAAACAAAAACAAGGTGCTTACATCAATTCAATTTATGATAATGCAACAGTATTACACATGTATTTCATCAAAACTGAGTCAGTACATTTTCAATGTAAATAGTTTCAGCTAATAATAGATATGGCAAAAGCAGCGGTTTTATTTTTTTTTTATTTATTTATTTATTTTTTTTTTTTTGGTATGCTTTTACATAATTTGCATATTAAATCTAGGCTAAGGAAAGAGAAACGCACAAAAGAAATTCTAGTGTCAAAAAATAGAACATTGTTGTAACAATAGTCGTCTATGGAAATAAACAATTCGTTTCATGATATATAGTGTCTAGATAATATCACGTTAGTCACTATATATAGCTGGCGATTGATTCTTACTCAGGAAAAGGAAACGCAAACAAGAAATTCCGGTGTCAAAAAATAGAACATCATTGTGACAATAGTCGTCTATGGCAATAGACAACTCGTTTCATGATAGATAGTGTCTAGATAATATCACGTTATAGCTGGCGATTGATTCTTACTCAGTCGTAACATCGGTAACATTTGTCAAATATATCAAATTTAAGCTCATAGATTTATATTGCATGTTTAATACATATGCTTTATTTATATAAAATTCAAATCAAAAGACGACATAAGCGATATGAAAACAGTAACATTTGACAATAATAGCAAATTTAAGCTCATGGGTTTATATTGCATGTGTATATACATACTTTTTTATTTACATGAAATTTAAATAAAAAAAATGACATATTATTAAGCGATATGACGCACACACGTTTTGCGTTGCTTCATTATTTAAAAAAAGACAAAGTTAGTGAAGTTAAGATCGTAAGAGTAGAAACATGTACGTGTGTATATGTATATATTTCGTAGGATGTCAAATACGAGTATATGTAGATAATCGTAGCGTATAGATTTCACGCCGCTACACGGTCTGATGCCAACGGTTTAATGTTACCAGACAGTATACTACACTGAAAAGTAAACGTGTTCATGTTTATCACTAGGCATGATATGGTGAGAATTCATCTGGGGATGAGATTCGTTTGATTTCGAACTTTTCCTCTTCGGATATGTCGCTGGCATCATTAGCGCGGAACTTGATAAATATTTTCCCGTCCATGGACCAGGCACCGATGAGTTTGTCATCCTTAACAAGATTTCGCGCTTCGAAAAGTAAACGTGATCTTTGAAATGTCAGGTGCTCATTCACGAAAGTTCCACGGAGCCCAAGGTCACTATTTTTGAAACGTGTACGCTTTTTGTACAACTTTTGGCGAGCCCTGTATGTCGCAAAGTTAACCAAGATGTCTCTGAGACCGTTGAGTTTAGGCTTGCCTAATCGATGACATCTATCAATTTCTGGCAGAGCCACATCAGATTTGACAGCTTCGCAAACCTGACGTTTCTGGAATGCCAGATATACGTAGAAAGTTGCGTTTGCTGTACTGGTCGTCATCGTCATGCTGCCTCTCCAGAGCGCTGATCCGTTTCTCTAGAGCAATGTTTGTGTCTCTTAGGGATTTGTTCTCGTCCTCTAGAGAGCTTATACGGGCCTGAAGACCTAGAAGTACACCGTTTATTATTGTCTTAATTGTTGATTACATCATAGACTGTACATTTACCTGAACTGTGTCAGATAAAAGAGTTGAGATTGCCATGATAGCGTCATGGTCAAGTGTTATGTTAGGAGGCGTTGAAGGAGACGTGGAGACTAACATACTAACTTTAGACTCTGATACTTCAAGAGGAGAACTGCAGAATCTTTGTAATTTTGATTCAATCTCTAAGTCAATTTCCGGCGATGAAAGATCTCTCTTTTTCGTTTTCAGTTCAGATGTTGGTGTGCTGAACATAAGTGTCACGTTCAATTTGTAGGGTAGTATACCAAAAAAAAATTGATCGAGACAGTATACTGTATGAATGCACGCAATATCCTTGAAGATCGTGAAGGCACAAAAGAACGAGAAAAACGTGCTGCACTTTAAAGTGTTCGTCTTTTAGCAGAATTTTAGCGTTAAAAGTAGCTTTTTTTGTGGTTATTTAATCACTTTTCATAGTTCATAATGTCTCATACCTCCAGTTAAAATCCTGTCTCACAAATTTCACTAAAATAGATTAAAACATCTGACAGCCATTTAACCGGAAGTTATGAAGCCATATAGTGCTGTGAATCCGTAAATTTGTTTTCATTAGCCAATTTCTCAAAACGCTACGTAGATTTTCGCTTATATTGTTGATTATACATTAAATAGCCGCCGGTTTCTTTTTGCCACGCCGGTATTTGGCAAATTCAGCCCATATTTATACGCTCTTTACAAAAATGAAAATTGCCTTAAATTGTTACATTCACCCACCTTTTTCAAAGTTAGTATGTTTTGATATGATATCATTACCAGTTTTTTGTAAATCAGTACGAGAAAATTACATTTGCCATGGCAAATTTTTTTTGCAAAAGCAAGAAAATTCATGATTTTGCCATGGCAATTTTTTTCATTTTTCTTTAAAAAATGATTTTAACTATTTCCAAACGAATGTATCGGTAGAACTATGTTGTTTCATATCGATAACTCAGTTTTTTTTATTTTGCCATGGCAAAAAAAGGCCATGGCAAGATTTTACCATGGTAAGTTTGCCATGGCAATTAATTTATTTTTTCAAATATTTTAAAGGAAGTTTGATAATTTTAGTGAATAGAGAGTTTGAGATTTCAACCTTCGCCTTCCCCTTCAACGTCTCTTGCGAAGTTAACGTATGAAGTTGAAGTTCGATTAAAATTCCTTGAGATTTCAAACTTTAGAATGAACCTTACTTCTTTTAATCCGCCCATTCAATTTATCTGTAATTATGATCGTTTTTCTCGTGCATTTTGATATCAATTGTCCGAAAGTGCAGGAATTTTACAAGAGGTTTTAGAAATGAAATTAAATAAAAACATTTCAATTAACATAATCATCGCATGGATATTAGTGCGATTACAAAAAAAAAAAAAAAAAAACAACAAAAAAAAAAACAACATTTTATATAAAATGATATCAGTATACAATGCATGATTGTAAATCATACATGAGAGGAAATAAAAATGATAATCATATCAACGTATTCTATTGTTGATGGTATTCTTGAAAGATATTACAGTTAATATTTTTTAAACAAAAACATGAGACAGCAACTACAATAAATGCATTTCTCGATATACTTTGAAGTTAAATATATGAGATAAAGCAAACACAAAAGGCTGTTGACTAGTATTTCATAGTTTTTCTTAATTTTTTTTTGTAGACTGTTCCTGTTGAAAATCTAACCTTTTAAAAGATATGTTGATAACATGAGCCAATATACACAATTTATGAATACATTTAACAAGCGAGTTGAAACAAATGTAAGATACTCTCGTGATATCATACGTTTTGGCATCATGACACTCAGTTTGACTCTGTATAATGTGAAACTCTCAGACAGCATAATATAATCGTGCCAAGTCACCATGTGTCTAGCGAAACAGTCAAGAACTGTTAGGTGGAGACGAAAATTGTCGCACAAAGTAAGATGTGGGCATATACACGTATTTGTTTAAATATACTATTTCATAAGTAAAGCATGTGCAGATGAAGGAATTCTGGTTAGAGGGACACCAAATTTAAGAGGGGAGTAGTCACACCGAGTTTCAAGACCGATATTCTTTGTAAAATGTAAGAATCAAAGGGGGATTGACTCAAATGCCCCTCTGCCATGTTATGGCTCCGTGCATGTAAAAAATGGAGCTATCCCATACGGCTAACAGGAAACCTCTCGCATCATGATATCATAGATCTAAAATTGTCTGATACTTCAAAAAAGCTTCCGTCTTACTAGTACCATTTTATGTTTATAATCAAAACGCAGTTGTCTTATTAAGTGTCCGGCAGAAACGGATTGATTATATTTGGAAGTTAAAATAAAATGTTCCACCAAATGATAATCGCGCGTTATCATTCATTTTTCAAGTAAAATGACTGTCGTGCCATGTGCCTCCATTCAGATTTCAGTCTTTGATGCCGTGTATGTGGACAGAGTAGATGTACAAAGACTGAAGTTTTGACTTTCGTGATATCACATCTTCGGACGTTCAAAACTTCACTTCTTACGACAAAAAGGCCCATCTGGTATAATCAATAACGCCTGGGGACACAAATATGCCGTAGAAGTTAAAGGTTGAACAAAATCTCAAAGTTTCTCAAAATCAGTTGATAACTTCATACTTCCAGGTTCAATTCAATATATTTAGTTAAAATCATTAGCCTAACAAAACTTCAATATTCTTATACTTATTGATAGTGTTTCGCATCAAATTTAGCCCAATTATACATATGGATAATCGAATAACTTAATAAGCAGACATCCTGAAACTAAGCTTTTTATTTCACATAGTAATAAAACGAAGTCTTAGGCTTACTTGAAATTACATAGAAAACTTTAGTAGCAACGTCTGATATAAATAAAATACACGCATATTGGTGACGTTTTACCCCAAATATATATGAGAGACGTTGAAGGGGAAGGCGAAGGTTGAAATCTCAAACTCTCTATTATGAAATACAATACTGGCAGGAACAGAGAAGATTTTAGATTTCTTGTGTTGGCACATTTAAATCAGCAAGCACAGAATCTTGCTACATAGATTGTTTCACCATTACTGGGATAAATGCTGATTGATTTTCAGCGGCAAGAAATAGTTTTTTACTTCCTTGTTTTAATGAATGAAAATGTATGAAATGTATTTGTAATATTATATAACGGTGACCATGTGCCATTTTTTTTTCTATTTAGAACAATACAAATATTACTTAAATTACAGAACATATCTATTCATCAAAAAAGTAAGTTTCTTTCGTTTATGAAATAGGATATTAGTTATTATCATAGTATCTTGATCTTTGATGTTATATATGACTCAAGAATTTTAGCAGGCTTGGATAATCTAAGCCGCGCAAAAATAGAAAAAATATATCCGAACAAAAATGTTTAAAGTTTCTTTTATATTCTTGATCTGCATTGAGGTACTTAAGCATTCTAGACATGATTGTGAATACAGCGATTTTTAATGACGAATAGGAAAAATGTGTATCAGATTTTCCCTTGTACATAGGTTTGTGCAACATATGCTATGTTACAAAAATTAGCATTTTGCAAAACCCGTAGAAAGTCACACACCAGCGAAACCGGTTACAGGTTCGATGCCCGGTCGTGTCATACCAAAGACTTAAAAAATGGTACTAGAAGCTTCCTCACTTGGCGCTCAAGACGGTATTCCTAGGACTTGTCAGCCCGGTGTCAGTATAATGTTACTGGGTGGGGTATCATATCGCGTTTTTACGGCGTGATATTCTAGTGAGGCAGCACTATAAAGTTGGGCATTGTGCTCACTGCTACAAGTAGACACCGTAGTTTATATAACTGTAAAATTTTTTGAAAAAGACGTTAAACCTGAACACACACTTTATTCAGAGATACGCGCCGGTGTCAGATAGCTAGCATTTACTGGGAATCAAAACATGTCAGACAGGCGAATTTTAAGTGCATTGGTGCAAACGCATTTTTGTTTATGTAAAAATATTATGAAATGACAATATTTAAACACAGAAACTATTTTGCGGAAAGATAAATTTGTTGGTTTTGGGTTTAACGCCGTTTTCAACAGTATTTCAGTCATGTAACGGCTGGCAGTTAACCTAGCTAGTGTTGCTGGATTCTGTACAGGTACAAACCTGTTCTCCGCAAGTACCTGCCAACTTCCCCACATGAAAAAGAGGTGGAGGACAAATGAATTCAGATACAACGTCTTTTATCTATAGAAAGCCGTAGAGGACCCCCGCTAATTCCATATAGATTATATAGTAACAGCGGGAATTCGGGTAACCCCGCGCGTCTGCAACCCCGCCAGAAGCTCCCGCTGATTCAATATACTTATATAGTAAATGCGAAAGCCGCCGATTTAGACGACCCCCCGCTGATTCAATATGAATTATATAGTAAATGCGGAAAATCTGAAAACCCGCTGCTTTAGATAGGAACCCCGCTGATTCAATATAGTAATTGCGGAACTTCGGAAAACGCGCCCATTCAATAACCCGCGGACCCGCCGATTCAGCATACTTATATATAGTAATTGCGGAGCTTGATAAAACCCGACGATTCAAAGTATGATATATCAGAAATCGCGCTGTTTTGACTTTCCGCTAGTCCGACAGCCCCTGCGCGGGACATCGTACACCCCGCCGATTTGAACCCCCGCCAAAGATATACATAAAACGCGGAGCTTGCTAAAATATGCCGCAAGTTAGGTTCTTACCAATCGGAGCAATGCGCAACAAATATATAAAATAAGTAACGTTGTAAGGAATCACGGAAAATGACGTTAACGTATACAATGCAAACGGCGTACAACCTACATACATGTTCTATAAAGGTTTTTAAGAAAAATTAAAAAAAAACTGTAATAAAGGGAGGTAATAAATCAGTGATACGTATACATTATTTGTTAAAAGATGAATTAATATAAGTAAGTCTTGGTTTTTGAAAAAAAATATATAATTATTATGATTCAAAGCTGGAAATTTATAGGGAAAAGATGAGAACAGGAAACCTGTACGGTTGTAATTATGATCGGATATAAATAAGAAATGCAAAACATGTTAGTTTATACATCTCCTGAGCTCCCGCCGCGCGCACATCGCGGAGAAGGCATGCGGCTCCACCGGAAGTCACCATAATTATACTGATGTCAGCTGTTGGAGTCGTAACGAAGGGCGGGAGCAGTGGTCCTAAGAAGGGTGGTTTACCTTCCTAAGCTCAGAGTTGTCAACGTACGTGGAACGTGGTACTCCGAGAGGATTACGACAGTCGGCATGGAAAGACGCCCGTCGACACTCTACGATGAAGACGATGGCGCAGATATTCTCGCTCATATGGGCTTGTACCCGGCAGCGAGTATAAAGAAACTTACTTATCATCATCATGTTAGTTTATATGCCTGAAAGTAAATAACACTATCCATAAGACAGAAAAGGTCGCAACTCCATACAGTTGAGAGCTGAATATGAATAACAATGGAATGCGAATTATTTTTCTGATATTTTAAAAATAAATAATTTCACCGATATGTAACAAGAATAGAAAGATATTTCTGTTAGTAATTTACATGTATACCGTCAATGTTAAGAACTATACTCTAACGCAAAAAGAAAGTGTGCATTCGGTCTTTCGTCAACTGAAGTAGGTTATGTTGTCCGAAATAGATTATTTTGTCTAAAAGTATGTCATTTTTGATACCAAAGTTTAGTGCAGTTTATGGTCAGTTTGATGTGTTTCGATTATATTCAAAATTTTGACATTTATGGGGATTCTTGGATATTCAAAGCCAACAGGGTTCAAAAACGGAAGTTGTAAATCTCTTTCTGGTCAGATGATAAAAAAGCGGCTTGTTCCTCAAACATTATTTTATTTAAATATTGTGAGTGATCACTTTTACTATTTATTCAAGCATTAAGCATTGATATGACAACGCTTATGCCTAACGTAACAGTACAATGACGTCGCGAGGAATTTTATTCCATTCTTTTTTTTTTCTTTTTTTTTTTGAGGCCCCAGCTGGGTAACTCCGTTTATTTTTCTTTGCATAACATACATATGACATACAAGTTTATATACAATGTCAATGATATATATAGTCAAAAACAAAACATGAACTTAACATGTTTCGAATCAAAATCATTTCATTCTTGAGTAGCGGTTGTCACTCGAGGTCTGCTGGTTCTATGGCGTACAGCAACTCAACCAGTTTGCTTAAATTACTGGTACAAAAGACTAATGACATTAAACTGGCCCCCAAACGTTCTGCTGACGTAAATAATGTTGCCACCCCGTTGATGCATTTTTAATGCTTCAATTCGCCGAGTTTCACTAAGTCGTGGCATTTTATTACAGCACAGATTTGAAATCTTATGTGTTTTAAAACATTTTAAATACCTTTCACCAAAGCTATAAGAAAACTGACAAAACATGTGTTTTAGATATATACAATTCCTGTGGGCAACACGTGCAGATCGTGCAGAAGTCCAAATCATTAATTATCTTGACTCCAACCAGTTTTATCGTAAAATTGAAGGAAGATCAATAGTACATGCGTCGTGCAAAGTATGTTGCAAATTGTAGACGAATACCTCTTTTAGAACTGAGAATATTTAAATTTAAAAAGTGCACACTTTCTTTTGCGTTTGATTATAGAATATTTAATTACCACATTATTTTGTGAGTGGACAAATGCACATATATAGGGATATTATTTTGTTTAAACATACTACATTTTTTTATTTTTTATACATATATATTGGTTAGCTCAAATGTATCTGAATCTACAGTCTGTGAACAATGTTTACTTGTATTCGCGCCATAAGACACCTACACTTGCTTTTTTAAATTTAATATCCATTGGTGATTCAGTCTCTAGCTTGCCTATCCATTCTACTTCTTTAAAGGTGCAAAATAAAGACAAATGAATAGACATTAATCTTAAAAAAAAGACTACACATTTGAAATATAGTACTAAACATTACGATAGCCGTGGAATATTCCCTTGAAATCGACACATGTACAAAGAAACAAATGATTGTTTCTGTATTTTCTTAGACTGACATGGGGGGTCATTTTGTCCTACTTTCGTGTTTATCGCTTTTCCATAATCGGTCGGAAATTTTTCGGGATCACGTGATTTTAAAATTGTTTCAAACGAATATCCATTTAAGACGCGCAACAAAATAACTGTATTTCCATAATGGTAATTATGCACGACTTGCACGAAAAATAGGATATTAGGCCAAGACAATGTGTTTAATGTCTAAAATCTTATTAAATTAATGTAGCCATGTGTACATGAATAAGTGTATTTAGGTAAATTTCAATCATACTTTGTTTCTGCAGTGTAAGACAGTTACTCATTTATATTCTTAAAATTATACTGAAAAGAGATTAACTGAAAAAGTTTACAGACGAAGTTGTAAAAACACTTTTATTCGGGAAGGGCCTGAACTGTCCTTTTGAAAACTTGTAGTATAGCTGTATATTACCTGTATTATAAGAATGATTTTCATGAAGTTTTTGTGAGTTACAAAATTGTTGAATTCCATGTGCTAAGTTTGTAAAAATCACGTTATCGTTTGGGCATATGATATATTTTGCATCTATTTATAAATTATAGCCTCGTTTCGGAGGATTCTTCCGAAAAAATCCGAAGATGCTCGACGGGTTCATAAGCAGTCGGAAAACATTCTTTCGGTTTGACATAGGCAACAATTTTTGTTTATTTGTTAGTTATTCTTGAACATATTCATGACTATTTGGTCAGAACCGATGCAGTGGGCCATATTTTCAGTAAACAGGAAGTCTCAGCTACAAACTCTGGTTTTCATATAATACTCGTTCGGGTTTCAGTAATGGACCTTTAATCTGCCTTTTCAAGTTGTAGAATTTTCACTCTTATGTTATTTTCACTGTGACATGTTGTATTGAAATGGAGCACTACTGGGTTTTGTCACTTCAGTCTACGTCCGCCTCGTGATTTTTCATCCTTTCAACGTTCTCGACGTCTCTCCCACGAAAACATATTTTTCACAGAGTGTACAATATATCCCGTACACAGTTAGTCGATTGACATCCGAATTTATTTTTCTCTTTGTACTAACTGACCTTTTGCTAACGTGTCGTACCCCGTTTGTAGGCAACCTTTCCTTCATTCACAATTTTATTGAGCTTTTCATAGTAGAATGTTTAAACAAAATAATATCCCTTTTGTCAATATGTGCATTTTTCCACTCAGAAAATAATGTGGTAATTACATAATTTAGTTACTAACACTGACGGCATATTTTTTGTAAATCAGAAAACATCACGCATTGCATTGTTATACAATTTTCACCATAGCAGGAATAGAAGTTGCATTTTAGCGAGTAAGATAAGGAACAAAAAATGGCAAAGATGTTCCCCTTCGTGAAGAAAGCACCAAAGTTTGCATGAAATTACTTTAAGGTATCCCAAATCCTACAAGAGGAGGAGACACGCTATATCTGCCCTCGAACCTCCTTTTAAATCAATTTAAAAAAGGGAGGTAAAAATGTCTTGAAAAAAAATGTTTCCTCTTTAAATTGAACTTTATCTTTAAAGTGGTGTTTCATATGATCTAAACATGGATAGCATATTACTAGCATAGGCAAACAACCATTTGGTATTGACAAATATACAAAGTTTACTACAAAATAATCTTATTTCTCAAGATACACACTAAAAAGGGAGGTAATCAGATTTTACTGTAAGTTTAATTTCAAAACTGCGTGTGAAAAGATGTTTCTTATGAAGAAAGCATGGAAGTTTGTATTTAAGTATTAATAGCCGCCGGTTTCTTTTTGCCACGCCGGTATTTGGCAAATTCAGCCCATATTTATACGCGCTTTACAAAAATGAAAATTGCCTTAAATTGTTACATTAACCCACCTATTTTAAAATTAGTATGTTTTGATATGATATCATTACCAGTTTTTTGCAAATCAGTACGAGAAAATTACATTTGCCATGGCAAAAGCGGTTTTGCCATGGCGAATCGGTCTTTTGCCATGGTAAAATGTGTTGCCATGGCAAAAATAAGAAAATTCGTGATTTTACCATGGCAAATTTTTTCATTTTTCTTAAAAAGTTATTTTAACTATTTCCAAACGAATGTATTGGTAGAAATATGTTGTTTCATATCGATAACTCAGTTTTTTTTTATTTTGCCATGGCAAAAACTGGCCATGGCAACATGGCAAGATTCTGTCATGGCAGTTTTGCCATGGCAAGGTTCTGCCATGGCAATTTTGCCATGGCAAGTTTCTGCCATGGCAACTTTGCCATGGCAAGATTCTGCCATGGCAAGATTTTACCATGGTGAGGTTTTTTCAAATATTTTAAAGGAAATTTGATAATTTTAGTGATTATGAAATACAATACTGGCAGGAAAAGAGAAGATTTTAGATTTCTTGTGTTGGCACATTTAAATCAGCAAGCACAGAATCTTGCTACATGGATTGTTTCACCATTACTGGGATAAATGCTGGTTGATTTTCAGCGGCAAGAAGGAGTTTTTTACATCCTTGTTTTAATGAATGAAAATGTATGAAATATATTTCTAATATTACATAACGGTCATCGTGTGCCATATATTTTTTCTATTTAGAAAAATACAAATATAACTTAAATTACAGAACATATCTATTCATCAAATAAGTAAGTTTCTTTTGTTTATGAAATACGGTATTAGTTATCATTATAGTATCTTGATCTTTGATGTTATATATGATTCGAGAATTTTATAAAGTATTCTGAATCCGAAATGGACTACATATACGATCTGTTGGCTTGAATAGACCGAAACATGAGGCACCAAAGGGGACCTACCTTTTATTTATTTCAATTAAATATATCTGTAACAATTTCAAAAATGATAATTCATTACCTTAACCAATTATAACCATTGACTCAAAATTTATTCAATTACATTTTATACACATTCAATATACATAAATCAGGAAAACAATATGAGGTCCTTAAAAGGGAAATTGTTAAAAATCACATTTTAAGGGAAAATTTATTTATTTCAATCGTTAATATATCATACTACTGAACTAAACTTAAGTAAAGAAACAGAATTCATGGATAGTATGTATAAAATATAAAAAAGTAAAAAAATAGTCACATGTTTAGGTCCACCTACATATCTGTATTTATTAGGGAAATATATGTATATAAAAAAGAGGCCCTTCAATGGATCATTTTTATATGTTACATAACAGTATAATTATGACATAATCATGTTTTTAAATCTAATGACTCAACCAAAGACCCATAAGATAAAGAAACTGATAATTACACCCATTCAATAGATATCTAAGAATTGTAGCAGGTTTCCCAAGTACTTCTCTGATACATTTGTTTGACAATTTTATATTTGCACATGGTAATGAAAGTCATGTGTCTTTATTGATCAATCCAGATTCAACATAATTAAGCAATGCAAGGGCCACAGTTAGGGTATACAGACACTAAATAGAAATTGGCTCGGAAAAAAATCATGGTAGTCACAAAATGACGCATTCAAAGAGTCCTCCTTCTTTGCTCTGTCTTTGCTTTTTTCCTTCCTTTTTTACATTTATTTTTTGCTGAAATCACATAACTTGTAAACTTGCATAACAGATCTATCCTTGACATTTAGGAAGCATTTTCGACATAATACGATAGCATGACAGATTTGTTATTGAAATATAGGTCATACAATTTGGGGTATCATTTTTAGTTGATATTGTTGTTGGTTTTTTTGACAAGTACACGACCCTCAATTTTCTTTTGATGTTTGTTTTTCAGCACTGACAATATTCTTTAAGAAAATGTAAAAATGTAAGCTACATACATACATTTAAAATGGGCCCTGCTCTGTGCTGTAGCTATTTGAAATCTGTCAATCTTATCTAGAATAAAGAAGGTCAGCTATGAAGTATGTTCATACCTTAATGTCTCTACCTAAACATGGCTTCATATATAAATGTTAGAAATGTGAACATCAGGTAATTTACATGTTTTCATGCTGTCTATTTCCTTTAGGAACTAGAATTTTATCTTGCACCATTTACTGTCTTACAGCTTGATACCTTTGTTTATAATATGTATTGTTCCAAAAGTTTGAAGTCACAACATGTGGTGCACTAACTGATATGCGACAAGGTACACATTTGTTTGCCGCAGATGCATAAAAACAAAACCACAAAGGGATAATGTTACGAGCAACCAACACTGATACGCACTGTTATTTCCTATAGTAAAACAGTTTGCTAGTTGTTAGCTGTGGCTTCGTTTGACCGTTCTAAATGTGTAACTAAATAAATATCATGTCAACAGTTGTTACTTATTTAGGTTATAAATTAACCTTTTGGACATTGCTTTTAAAAATATATGATTAAAATAAATGAAATATAGGTCCCTTTTTGGGGCCTCATTTTGAGCTAATTAATGTTAGCGAACTGCGTGTGTCCTCCTTTTTTTTTTTTGGATTCAGCATACTTCAAAATAGTTATATACAAAGTTTGGTGCTTTCTTCACAAAAGGAAACATCTTTTTCCTATAAACTACTCACTATTTGGTTTTATATCCGACCGTCATTACAACTGCACAGGTTTCCTGTTCTCAATTTTCCCCTATAAATTTCTATTTTCAAATTATGAAAATTACATTTTTCTCGAAATCTCAGATTTATTAATATTATTTTCGGTTTTCAATAAATAATTCAAACGTATAACTCTTTTATTAACTCCCTTTATTAAATCTTTGAAGTTAGTAGCGCGTTTTTTTCTTTCTTTTTAAATAGTACGTATTCCAATCAGTCAGTAAATTTTCAGTGAACACCCCTTCGAATAAGTGGCACTGCTGAAATTGAATAATGGACCAGTCTATTGTAGAAATATAGCAGGCTAAAACATTATACTGTGGTTTTGACAGTTTCCTCCACATGCGCACACTTACACTTCCTTTCTAGATTGCGGAACCAATGAAAAATTTTTCCGCCACTCCGCGTATTAATTTGATTGGTTGGAACTAACCAGCGGCATAAATTAGCAGCTCCGCTGTTGATGTGTACTTCTGGCGGGGTTCAAATCATCGGGATTTAAAAAGTATGATATATTGATATCGGCGGTTTTTTCCAAGTTCCGCATTGACTGTATAATTTATATTTTATCAACGGGAGCTACTGGCGGGGTTACCCGCTGTTACTATATAAGTATATTGAATCAGCGGGAGCTACTGGCGGGGTTGCAGACGCGCGGGGTTACCCGCTGTTACTATATAAGTATATTGAATCAGCGGGAGCTACTGGCGGGGTTACAGACGCGAGGGGTTACCCACTGTTACTATAGAAGTATATTGAATCAGCGGGAGCTACTGGCGGGATAGCAGACGCGCGAGGTACCCGAATTTCCGCTGTTACTATATAATCTATATGGAATTAGGGGGGTCCTCTACGGCTTGCCATATTTATCAAATCGTCACGGAGAACATTCGCCCAGCCCGAGGATAGAACCCACGACCCCGCGATTCGTACTGACTAAGCGAAGCGGGCGGGTATGCGGAAAGATAGAGCTCCTCAATTTTAATCACTAATGATTAATCAGTTTTTAGATATGGCCGAGTTATTATCATTATTATTATTATTATCATCATCAGTATTATCATTATTCTTATTGTTTTTGTAAACACGTTCAAATGCGCTTTACATATAGAAATGCAGCCACACAGGGCGCGAAATTCATCCTCTACTTCAGACTCTGAGGGGCCTGACCACAGGGACAGAATGAGATAAAGTCCCAGAAGAGTTAGAAAGAACATATTTAGAAAAGGTATGTCCGGCTAACCTAACCTATCTCTTTGCGATTAGAAATTCCGCTATTTAACGTGCCCAGTGTATAGCACTGATTCACGCAAAGCCGTCTCTCCCGGGAAGAACCAGTACAGGCCTCTTAGTTAGGTGGGAGACACTCCAGAGCATCTCAGAAATTTCCAGTGCCTGGACCGGGACTCGAACCCCGGACCTCTTGATTGACAGTCAAGTGTGTTGCCGCTAGACCACCGGTCCGCCTAGAGCTGGACCTAATTCCAGACTGAAATAAAACGAAGGTTATAACTACGTCACAAGTTGGACTATCAGACTGAAATAAAAATGAAAGGAATAGTCACGCTAGAAAGTGAACTGATTATTCCTTACCTAGCGGGTAAAGATATTATGCAGGTAGTAGATCGCCTTCATGTTTCCAAGAGAGAAAAGCTACAAGTCAGCATTTGTGACGCCATATTTCGCGTCATATTACGAAGTGATAGTGTATGAGTGAGTTTAACTAGACGGCGTGGATGGTAGCATCCATTTCAACTACCGTCCAAGAACAGGCTCAATCAGTTTTATGTACAGATATATATCAGAAAAAAATATTCAAGTTTCTTTCTTTTCATGCCCCCGAAGGGAGGCATATTAGTTTTCAACTGTCCGTCTGTTCGTTCGTTAGTTAGTTAGTTCGTTCGTTCGTCACAACGTTAACTTTTTGCATGAAGGGACTTTATTCGCGAACCACTTTACCCAGGACCTTCAAACTTCACATGCAGATAGTACTTATTGAGTACACCACCCCTACTGACTTTGGGGACACCAGGTCAAAGGTCAAGGTCACAGGAGCCAACGTTAACATTTTTGCATGAAGGCACTTTATTTGCGAACCGCTGCATCCAGGACCCGTATTAATTTTCAACTGTCCGTCCGTTCGTTCGTTAGTTAGTTAGTTCGTCAAGGTCACAGGGCCAACGTTAACTTTTTGCATGAAGGCACTCTACTCGCGAACCACTTCGCCCAGGACCTTCAATCTTCACATGCTGATAGTACTTATTGAGTACACCACTCCTACTGACTTTGGGGTCACCAGGTGGTCAAAGGTCAAGGTCACAGGGGCCAACATTAACTTTTATCATGAAGGCACTTTACTCGCGAACGACTTCACCCTGGACCTTCAAACTTTACATGCTGATAGCACTTTATCAGTACACCAACTTTATTGACGTTGGGGTTACCAGGTCAGAGGTCAATGTTACAGGGACCAACGTTAACTTTTTACATTAAGGCACTTTACATGCGAATCACTTCGCCCAGGACCTTCAAACTTCACATGCTGATAGTACTTATTGAGTATACCACCCTTGCTGACTTTGGGGTCACCAGGTCAAAGGTCGAGGTACTGCGGGGACATTTGTCACCATTAGTGATAGCTCTTGTTCAGTAATATAACATTATCTACACATTGCGTTCGATAATACTAGTACTTTTATTTCGAATATGTTGTGTCTAAATCATTCTTACCCTTTCCATAATATCATGTTAACTTGTTGTAATTATACAAAACTATGTTATGTTCTTTTAGGAATAGATATGTTTAAACTATATCTAAGATGATTTTTGGATCGGCAGCGCTTAATCAGTATCAGTGTTCTAGCAATTTAACTGAGGTTCCTGATGGATTTGAATCAGAGGGCAAGTCGGTGCTTGAATACAGCATATCTGCAATGAAAATATTTCGTTTTACATCAAAATCCATTAGTAATTTGGCTCAACTTTTAAGGTTTATTGTTTTTGCAATGACAATTCAGATCTTCTATAACTTGCATTGAATTCGAACATAAATAGTATACAGATATGTAAAGATCACAAAGGTCCAAAAACGCTCTTTACTATCAAAGTCTTTCCACTTTATGACACATACAGAATTTCTTAATAGGACGAATGAATAAGATAGCTTTATATGTATATAGCAGTAATTCGCCAATTCGGTCAAAATGTGCTTCCGTAGTGTAGTCGAAAGAAGTCTCTAATAAATAGATCCTATTCGTTTCCATTTTTCGCACATTTGCACGTAAAACAAGGGCCAAATGAGAATTATTTTACTCATGCAATGTATTTTACATACAATAAGATACTTTACATGCCTTCGAGATGTTTACTTTAAAAGGTTATAACACACTAAATAGTTGTTGTTCTTTATTCTATATAAAATTGATCTATTTCAAATGGCCGCAGCACAAATCAGGACCCATTTTAAATGTCTGTAACCTATATTTTTTTTGAAGAATATTATCAGTGCTAAATAAAAATCAAAAGAAAGCTGGGCTCATGTTTGATGCAAGAAAAATAATATCAGTCAAGCACACAAACTAAAAAATTACTAGTAGCTGAAAAAGAGACCCCAAATTATACTGGTGGTGTATACTTTAAGTTTCCATGAACAATTTTGTCATGTTGTTATTTCATTATCAAAATGCTACCTACATGTCAAGCATAGATCTGTCGTGTGATTTTACCCCCCAAAAATGCAAAGAGAATAGTAAAAATAGCTCTACAGAGCAAAACAATGAGGACTATTTGCATCCGCCATTACCATTTTTTTCGCGCCATTTTTCTATTTAGTGTCTATATGCCTATAAACGAAAGTAGGGTGTTTTTTTCCGCGGACCGCTTTCTGAAATGCAGCAATATGAGGGTACCTGACTTTATTTAACTTGCATTTTACTGCATACTATTCAACACCCCCTTTTTCTGTTTTGTTGAGGCAAATGTATGGATTTTTGTGGAAAAATAGGTCTACGACAGAGTGAACATCTAGAAACTGTAAAAATTGTTTTGAGGTAGCTGAATTTATATGGAAAATTTTTTATTGGTATATAGCCAACACCAGGCATGGAAGTGTGACCTATTTGCCCTCGAGCCAGCCAGTCATTAAGAACTAAATAGGTATGTATTTGACAGATGTTAGATGTTAAAACAAGGATTATCTCATCATGGAAAAAAATCTACAAAAATTGATTAATTTCAAGTGAAATGATGCTGTTGCACCGACATTTTCGAAACACAGGTTGATACGAATGTTACATGATTGATTTTTTAATACTTGTTCTATTTACATATTACACTTTAACAGCTCAATCACTTTTTTCCGTTTATAATGTGGAAAGAAAATATCGCGTTTATTCATAATTATTATTGTTGTTATCATTAATATTATTATCAAAAGTATAAGGGATTACAGATTATTCTTTTTTTTAACGTGTACTATACCTGCTTGGGTTTAGCTCTACGAATATACGAAACCACGGTTACATTTTTCTGAACTTAATGCTAATAAATACAGACAGACAGACGGACGGACGGACAGATTATTGACATAAACTGTGTTTTCTTCTTCAAACAATATAAACATAATTATACATTTAAATATTGCCGTGTGATTGTATACAAATAACGTAGAGAGTAAGCATGTTTCAATAAAATATTTCTATTTTCATACTGACTGTATCTGACAACATTAATTTTGTATTTAATTAAAAATATTCGGGAATTTGGCTGTTAATAGACGCAGTGCTTCCGCTGCTATCACCAACATGATAATTATATTTGTAATAAATTACATGATCACCCCTAGTCCCGTAATAAAAAGGTGTTAATAAGCGATAAACATGCAAAAAGATATTGATTGGTAATAAAGTTCTCTGCTTTCTACGGCTGTCGCAGGCGCTCCGAAAACAATTTACTCAAAATGTTGCATTATATCAATTCTTTATTGCATATATGGCTAAAAATCTAGGTATATATATATATATATATATATATATATATATATATATATATATATATATATATATATATATCGTATTTTTATTTAAGAAGAAACAGATATAATCTATAATGCATATAACAGACTAGTTTGGCTATATGGAAAGAAACAGATATTATAATTCGCAATGTGTAGCAAAGCTGATTATCAAGTAACTACCTACTTGCAAAGTACATTATATGTTATGAAATATAGCCATTTGTATTTATTAACATGATACGTCAGCAGTGTAATTTTCAAATAGAAAAGATCGATAAAACGTTTTCCGTAAACAATAGACAAGTATTTTCAATATTTTAGTAATGCTGACTTAGAGTAAATAGCTTGTATTGCGTATATGATTTTTGAAAAGTAGTACTACAAATATTTTACAACGAAAAATATTCTGTCCAAACGATTCTCAGGCGAAAATAGTAGACTACTAAATAGGCATTCATAGCCAAAGTGTTATCTATGACGAAACAGGCGCATGGCGAGGCATCTAGTATTAGGGCGACATGAGACATTGACGGGGTGGGTATGAGAGGGGTGTCCCCTCCGTGGTTGTGGGAATTTTTTTGCAAATTGCACCATAATTGACACGATTTACTTGCATTTAAATACCATATAACCAATTATATCAAGACGTTATTTCTGCAAACTTTATCAAGAAGTTCTGTTTAAGCAATGCTTGAAATAATTCTGAAAGACACTGAAATTTAAAAACGTTTCATTGTCTAGAAACTGTAGAAACTGTAAAACGGTGCAACTGTATCAATGTGTTGGAAGCTTATAACATATTTAATGAGCTTTTCTCGTCAGGTATCAATCATCGTCAAAAAATATTGAAGCAACGAACCATTCATTTATAAAAGGGTAAAACACAAGAAAGAGTGATGTGAAAGACGAATGTTGCTTGTTTCTTTTTTATCAAATGTTATTGCATATATATTCTGCATCTATATTCTACAGATAATTAACAATTAAAATATTCTTATTAAGCCTTTATATCTGCTTTTGGTATAACACCTGCTTCAAAATGTAAATCAATATCGGCGCTCAACTAAGGCACAACTGCACACTTTAACAAAGTTTAAGTATAGAAGATTATATCGAAAACTCTACATTTTGCTCTGTTCAAAGAGCTATCATTTTTATTGCTCTTTGCTCCATTAAATGACGAGCGTCCGCCGCACCACCAAAAAGATAATCCCCCCAATTAATTTATTGATTTTTGACACTTGGCGATTCCGCTAATTGACAATACACGTGTCCCTAGTAACGCTCTGTCGATTACCGCCGTTTCGCCTCACCAATTTTGCATGAGCGTAGAAAGTTGATGAAAAAATCTGGACATTTTCAAAATATTTGAAACACCGTCTTGCCGTTACTGGCCGAATTATTGGGGCAGCGACCGCCGCCCCTGCCGCCCCAGTCGCGACGCCTCTGCGAAAGTATCTTTACAAATCCTCGCGCGGTATAGTGTATGTGCGAGTCGAATGTTTTGTCTAAAATATTATCCAGAGGTACCTACATTCAATCAAACAAGAAGCTGCGTTTATAAAAAGCAAAACATGCCCCGGGTTTATGATAAAAGGTGTTGTTTAAAGGTATTTAGCTTAAGGTGAAGATCATAATATGAAGGTCAGTGACATCTATATATAGATTACTTTGTATGTCTGCCACAAGGTTTGTTGCGTGTAACTATGAACTAGATTGCGGCTGCTCTTTTTGATCTCTCTGTTGACCCTTTAGCCACGTAAAAGAAAAATAGCCACATTAAAGCTTACGGAATGAATGACATCAAAGAAAAAGTACGGTTACATCTTGGCCCTCTAGCCACCTAAGTATGCAATGTAAGCACGGACTAAGGAACAATCGAAGAGTTCAGTCGCTATAGCCAGTGGCATGAAAAGGAAAATTTAAGCAGAACTTTGCGAAATAAGTAAAAGGTTACAGGACAGTTTTTTACAACATATGATTTCGTTTAACTATTAACTTGTGATCTTTTTAAATAGAAGACAGACAAACAGACAGACAGACAAACAGTTTTTATTTACATTCAGGTTCTACAGCATGTATACATGAGAACAATATAATTTATTGTTGTTGGATTTAATGTCGCACCGACACATGATCATATGGCGACTTTCCAGCTTTAATGGTGGAGGAAGACCCCAGGTGCCCCTCCGTGCATTATTTCATCACGAGCGGGCACCTGGGTAGAACCACCGACCTTCCGTAAGCCAGCTGGATGGCTTTCTCACATGAAGAATTCAACGCCATGAGTGAGGCTTGATCTCACATCGATAAGGGGCAAGTGATTTGAAGTCTGCGACCTTAACCACTCGGCCACGGAGGCCCCATGATTTATTGTATTACCAAATGTGGGTGTATATATATACCTAGCAATTGTATTAAAACAAACATTTACATGTTTACTTTTTTTTTTGTAAATGGGGACCGTGGCACCAGCGTGTTTGTTTCGCGCGCACACGATTAATAGGCTGAACACCACTAAATCCGGCTGTTCTTTATTTTATATAAAATTCACTCACTTTAAATCGGGTTTTCGACATTTTTTAGCATATCAGGTTTTCAGAGACTTACATTTCCATAAAGAACTGTATCTCTACTTTAGAAAAACAAAAAAAAAAAGGGTGGGGGGGGGGGGGTGTTATTTGTTTGTTTGTTTTGGGTTTAACGCCGTTTTTCAACAGTATTTCAGTCATGTAACGGCGGGCAGTTAACCTAACCAGTGTTCCTGGATTCTGTACCAGTACAAACCTGTTCTCCGCAAGTAACTGCCAACTTCCCCACATGAATTATCAGAGGTGGATAACGAATGATTTCAGACACAATGTCTTTTATCAAATCGTCACGGAGAACATACGCCCCGCCCGAGGATCGAACTCGCGACCCCGTGATCCGTAGACCAACGCTCTCCCTACTGAGCTAAGCGGGCGGGCTTGGTGGGGGTGTTAACTTCTATATAAGAAAACTACAGTTCGCTAAATACAATCCGCTAAATTTACTCCTTTTCGCTTCTTTCAATTTCTGTTTTCAAAACATTAGATTCTTACGCCGCCATTTTTACATAGAATGCGGTAGGACTATGCCGATGTCGATAGAAAGCAAAGTTATACATACTGGGACGTGGTAGGGTAAAAGTAAACACGTCGCAGTTAAGAAAAGGCACTAGGAAAGGAAAAAAAATAGTACTATTTATATTTGGACTACTTACATTCAATTTGGTAGTGATAAGCCTTAAGGTAGAACGCGACACTTTGCGAACTTTCGAGTAGCGTCTTGAGTTTTTGCATGTGTAAAATTGACCATATTTCAAACAAGATGCAGTTTATTTTATACCAATAGAGCCAACCAGTTTTTGTACACGAGACGTCAAAGTTGACCACCAAAACCCGTTTTTGAAACTGACGTTGCCGCGTATCCTTGGCAGCTGTTACGGGTACTGCAACGGCACCAGCCAACAAATTTTCTTAAATTATACATTATTCGACGAGAATTAACTTTTCCTTTATGGTGATGTAAAAATCATTGTTTTACACCGACAAATATTTGAAAAATGGAAAGAAAATCGCCGTTTTTGACTAAAAATTGACGTTCAGTTTCGCAGCATTTTTCGGCTTTAAATCAGCATATTACAAAATCCCTGAATTAAATTTTTGATTTTTTTCAATAAACGGTGTTTAAAATGTATACCGAGTCCAACAGACAAATAAAACTGGGGGGTCACCGACTTAGTTTTTTTGGTACATGTGATTTTATTTCCCCCACCCCCTTGCGTAAAATGACGTCGCCGCGTATCCTTGTTAACACTGTTACGGGTACTGTGACGACACCAGCAACCAAATTTTCTTAAACCAACATTATTCGACGAGAATTAGTATTTCCTTTATGGTGATGTAAAAATCATTGTTTTAAACCCACAAATATTTGAAAAATGGAAAGAAAATCGCCGTTTTTGACTGAAAATTGACGTTCAGTTTCGCAGCATTTTTCGGCTTTAGATAAGCATATTACAAAATCCCTAAGTTAAATTTTTGATTTTTTTTTTCAATAAACAGTGTTTAAAATGTATACCAAGTCCAAATGACAAAAAAAACTGGGGGGTCACCGACTTAGATTTTTCGGTGCATGTGATTTTATTTCCCCCACCCCCGTGCGTAAAATTTGTACCATAATTCGACGTCTGCAGATACGTTCGAGACATCATAATTCAGTCATTTTGAAAATCGCTTTTAATATATTTTCTATATAATAATGATTCTTTAAAATCTTTTTTCTTTACATTTTAAAAACCATTCCAGTGAACTTCTATGTTATTTTTAACAAACACAGGTTTACATAAGTTATTGATTGAAAAGGCAAAACAATCCACATTAGAAACGGCATATTTCCAAATGTCTCGGGCATTCATACAATGATGATAACAGACTTAAACATTTGTTTTTATTTATTTTGCTGCGTTTTCTTTTTTAATCCACCGTTATAAGGATGAGTTATCATAATTGTTCTTTTATGAAAAATTTAAATTTTTATTTAGAATTAAATATTTGAGGATGAATAATTATAAATATGAATTATGCAGCGAGTAAACACTGACACAGATTACTAGTACACTCTGCATTCAGTTTGGTGTTTTGACAAATTATTCACCTATTTAAAGGGGATAAGATACAGCTTTAATACGGGAGCTGGCGTATTTTAAAATAGATATATTTTACTTCCTATGTTCTATAATCTATCATCTGTTTAAAAAGCAACCAAAAGGTAGAAACGCATAACTTCATATAAGATACTCACGGGCGACATGTCGAGTCCGCCAGCTGTCAAAAGGACTGGAAGCGCAAAACATCTAAGTACACACAAAAATCCTTACCAGAAGAGATAGATCATACATTTGTTATACATCTCAATATTGGATGCAAGATGCATGTTGTACTGTTTAAAAGTGGTGTTAATTCTATTTTAATACGAACAGATATAAAAAGTGCGGAAGCTTATTAGGGCCTACAGTTCGTGAGATGTTTTGTGCTAAGTCGACTTGTCTTTACTCGCATAGATAAGATGTTTTACACATGTCAATAAAATTTATTGACAAAGATTAAAAGTATAGAGGTAATGCAACATAACCTTTCTCGATATGCTCGATGTTTTTCTCTTTTCGACTTAACTTTTCTCGATATGCTCGATGTTTTTCACTTTTCGACTTAACTTTTCTCAATATGCTCGATGTTTTTCTATTTTCGACAAATATTTAATTGAAAAAAAATATACATCGTGATTTTCTAGAAAAAACATTGTGAGAAATTTTCTATAAATCTGCGTAATGTTTTTGCTTGTTTAGTGCCATTTATTTTTGAATTCTCTCTGTGGAAAGATGGCGTATTTAGCACAAAAGGTATGTATATTTTAAAAGTTATTCGGGTTAGAATTACTCTTTAAACTTGTACGTTCGTGTGTGTGTCCGTATGTCCGTTCGTCCCGAAAATCGTGACAGGCGTTCAGCTAAAACTATTTGTTGTAGAAAGCACTGGGACCGCTAGGGGATCCTGCGCGTACTTGAAGTGTCTTGAAACCCTGAAACAGATGATGTGTATGCTATTAGATTATTGAATTTTCTGTTTTTGAGCATAGCC
This sequence comes from Mercenaria mercenaria, assembly GCF_021730395.1. Classification (NCBI taxonomy): domain Eukaryota; kingdom Metazoa; phylum Mollusca; class Bivalvia; order Venerida; family Veneridae; genus Mercenaria; species Mercenaria mercenaria. The sequence goes on from NC_069364.1 coordinate 45,190,367, forward strand.
AACATATTCTTAATCTATATTGTAATGCAAATGTATTTGTATCTTGCGGTTGTGTATGTGTATGTGTGTTTCAAAACACATGTGTATACATTTGAATGGAATAGAACAGGCAATCAATTATTCAATAATTCATATCTGTTGATCCAAAGGGCATCAGATCGAATTCCGTTTTGAAATTCATCAAATTCATTTTTAGTGAAACAAGTTTTAATATAATACATCAATTATGACAATTTCAGATTTTATAGAATATATAGTGTATGCTTTCTATGTATTATAATTATGCGAGGTTTGTTAAAAAATAACAAGTATAAATTTTATTTCTGAACGTACCATTATAATTCAATGTCTTCCGTGCAACTATAGTTTTGGTAAAATTTATTCTATTGCTTTCAGGTATTGCTTGTGGTTTTCTGTTGCTTACCTGTGTGTTTCGCACCACCAGTTGACAATGAAAATATTGACAATTTAGTAAGACAATATTTTTATGATGGCTACACCGTGAAGGATATTGTATCTACTATTCTATTGGTTAACTATATTGTAGTCAGTGAAAGAACAGTGAAAAGAATACTTCGACGATTAAACCTTAGAAGGAATACTGAAAGCAGTTTGAGTAGCATAATCAGGCGAGTCAGATGGCTTCACACACATGGATATAGGAATTATGGCTATAGATGGATATGGTGTCTCCTCAATAACTCTCTAGGAATCCGGGCGTTCCAAGAAACTGTAAGACATGTTTTGTCTGAGATGGATCCGGAAGGAGTAAGAGAACGGTATCGAAGAAGATTAAGAAGGCGACAATATGTAAACCGCGGCCCAAATTTTGTTGTTCACATCGACGGTTATGACAAACTAAAACCGTTTGGAATATGTATACATGGTGCGATTGACGGATTTTCGAGGAAAATTTTGTGGCTCAAAGCAGGGCCATCGAATAAAAATCCCAAAGTGATATGTCATTACTATTTGAGCTTCTTAATGGAGCTAAAACGCATCCCAAGAGTGCTACGTTTTGATGCTGGAACTGAAAATGTACTTATACGTGATATTCATAATTGCTTTACGCATGCATCATGTTGATAACATGTCTGGATTTAACAGTTGTTCAACGGGGCGATCAACAGCCAATCAGAGAACTGAAATGTTGTGGAGCATATTAAGGAGAGGATTTACTTCTCAATGGAGAAATATGTTCAAAGATATGATTGACGAGGGCACATTAGACAACACGGACCGCATTCATTTGGAATGTTTATTACTTTGTTTTCTTCCAACCATTCAGAAACACCTTGACGACTTTGTCGAAAGCTGGAACGGATACAGAATTCGCTCTCAAAGAAACAACGAATGCCCTACTGGAATTACAAATATAATGTATAACCAACCATTGTTATACAGAACAAGTGATCAATCTTTCGCATTGCCATGCGAGACCGATGATTTGCTAGTATTAGCACAACGATATTCACAAACGCCACTTCTGTGCGGCTGTTCGTCTGACATGCTGGAATTAGCTCGTGTAGTATCAGGATTTGATGAGAACTTCTTTTTACAAGTTCGCTCTCCAAACGATTGTAAACAACTGTTTGAAAATTTAATGACTAACATTTACAGACACCTTTAAGAAAAATAAAAATGTAGGCGTTTGTTTTAGAAACCTCAGCGACATCACTGTTTACTTTTTTAAACGGTCATCCAATAAATACTGGCAATGTATTCATTGTTTAAGGCTCTCTTAAATGTTGCACACATGCGGCATAACATATTTCAAGTGCATCCATAAAATAAATATAATATGGTAATACAGTTAATTTGGTAACAGGCAGCCACGTGAGTGCAACTAAAGACACTTGGTCGCCATTTTCATAATTTTGTATCTTTGATCATCATTCAAAGTCAATGTTTTTACAGAAAGACCATAAATTCAAGACATTAAATGTGATTCTGACATTAAACCATTCATTTGCAGCACAGGTAGTATGTCAGAATAAAAATGGCAAATGTTCTTTCTTGTTGCTTAGCAACGTAAGTTGTTTATTTATTTCAGAAACACAAGGTAGGAACTGTCGACGTGACTTGGCTGTGGAGAACATCATGTTACAGATTTATCACACCATTATAATGTACCATTTTTCTGGCAATATACATGTATTTTACATATTTGTAAAAAAGAGAAATTTCATTTATATTATTTTCGATGACAAAACACCTACAGCAACTTTTATCGTGCATAGGCTGTAATCCAGGAACGCTTTAGAATTAGCATCATAAATCTTTAACATGATGTCCTCCACCAAATTTCATGAAAGAAGGGGGATAAATGTGTCCTCCGCTAGAGTGTTCAGAAGATTGTACTTGGATTTCAACCCGTGACCTAGTTTTTCACCCAAAATGACCCAGTTTCGAACTTACCGCAGGTTTCAACAAGATAAACATTCTTACCAAATTTGACGAAGATGCAGTGACAAATGCATGTTGAACCGTACATTTCACACAAACGAATACGTCACGTTTGTGAAAAAATCGTACGAATTTCTCACACAGTGTGTGACTATACCCTACGAATATGTAATAAGTGGGCATTGTGATATTTCGGACCCGTATCTTTAAACCACCTCTTAGTACCTACGGAATTTTCACAAATGTGTGACATATTCGTACGTATTTGTCACACACAATGTGAGGAATTCGTGCGAATTTCTCACACGTGTCACGTATTCGTTTGTGTTAAAATTTACGGTTCAACATTCCTAACCCTCGTTCTAGTTCCAGTACTAGACTTTTCTCCTACTTTCACAGAAGGGTCAAGGTCGGTATTTTGGCTCGAACCCCCGAACTTCAAGGCCTGAGTAGCTATGGTGACTCCAACCTTTTTGACCACGTGCTCGACCACGGATGCGGTAACCGCCTGGTAATGATTTGACCTTGGAAAGAATAGAATTATCCCTGCATGACTCGCAGTAAAAGAATTACTGTACTAGTGTTTAAACGGCAAAACAAGAGATACCAGAGGGATCTTAGCGCCCACCATCGAATGAGCTTTTTGATGGATCTTATTTGTTTATAACTCAGGTTCAAATACATTTTGAAAATTCATTCATTTTAAAAATTTTCTTTTTATTTAATCCAATGAAATAGTTCTCCAGTGACTGAGCTAAAAAGTCGAAATTGAGTTCAGTGTGACCTTTGCACTAGTGACCTTAGTAATGACAGAGGTCATTAACATGATATTTTGGAGTTTTAAGGTCGTAGGTTGAATGTTATACCAGTTATAGAGCAGAAACCGACTTTATATTTCAGGTCAATGGGATCATGAACTTTGACTTCGAATCCCTGGTGAAGGTCTTGTTACCCCTTCCCCCGCACCAACCCACTCCCCTTCAGGATTTAAGATTAAATATATTTCAGAAAATAGAGATTCCAGAGGGAAAGATCTCTTTGGTGGAAATGATTTTTCACACACAAGGTCCATATGAAATTCATTTAAGAATTTGACTTTATAAATCTAAGTGTGAAGTAGCTTTAGATATTGAGACCCTTGTGCATCACACTGCATCCCATGGTTGTTTAACTTCTATGTTACTAGTAAGTCTCATTGTTCGCCTTTGAGGCATGAAGAAGAAACATTAAATTTTTGAAAACTCATTGTAGAATTTGAGTTCTGAAATCCAAATGTGACCAGGCTTGAAATTGGCCCGAGAGACCTGGGTCTTGTGCATGATACATTTTCTTACAGTGCTTAATAGCTTTGCCAAATTTCAAAATAAATCACAATATGAAGACAGGTGTAAAATTTTTTCTCAAAACACATTCTACAATGACTTTTGAAATCTAAATGTGACCGGACCTTTAATTGGACATCAGGACCAGGGTCTTGTGCATGACACTCTCTCTTGTGGTGCTGTCAAGTTTTTGTAAAATAAAACAATACCATTTTTTAAAATGTCCATTTATTTAAGGGAGATCATCCTGAAAGATAACGTTCAAAAACATCAAGCTCCACACAGTGATTCCCTTCCCTTGATTCCATTATAATCGCTGCCGTCACAAGGTACCACATTCCTGGGAAGAACCAGTACTAACCCCAATGTGTGAAGTCGGGGTTACTACTGACTGAAAATATTGCAAAATGGCGTAGATTCTAGTTAAAATTCTTATCAAATTATCTATTTTTAACATCTTTTTGACACAATTCAGTTTAATTTGTTATTTTAACAATTGTGTTAGGGAATATGACAATCTAGCGAAAACAGAAATTTTAAGAAAAAAACTTCTGTCCTGCCCCCTTAACCAAATCTGGTTAAAACACTTGTGGTGGCAATAATTTTATGTACTGTAAGGGGAAGTAATCACTGCAGGAGAGTTTGGAAAAACAATTTGTGTAACTTCCTTCTCTTATAACAACACCCCTCTTAGCACAATGGTTGATTCCATCTGAGTAGTGCGTACATACATGTATTGCTGATGTAGGGAGATTATTTTTGCATATTTCCAGTATTACTTTCCGTCCATAAAATTACATGATTTTTCTCTTTATAGCACAGACCCTGTTGAACATAATTTTTATTGAAAATGACTTTGAACAGAAATTAATAAAAACGTTTAGGTCAAGGTCCTAGTTGATATACTTTCACCAGCTATTGAGCAGAAACTGATTTTAAATTTCAGGTACCTATGACCTTGATCTAGTGACCCTAAAAATTGATAGGGGTTAATTTTAACATCATGACCAATATACCTATGACATTTCTAGCTCCTAAATGAAACAGTACACACGTTACTGAGCAGAAACTGATTTTATATTTCAGGTCATTGTGAACGTGACCTTTAACCTAGTGACCTAAGTACAGAATGGGCTCAATTACACATCATGACAACAAACCTAGGAACTTTCAAGGTTCTAGGAAAAATAGTTCACCAGATATTGAGCCGAAACTGATTTCAGTCAACAAGTCACTGTGACCTTGACCTTTGACCTAGTGACCTCATTCTCATTTAGGACCAACTAGGGCACTAGGAGACCATTGTGGCAAAGTTTCATCAAAATCCATTCAGTACTTTTAGAGGAGATGCAATAACAAAATTTTTCCAAATATTTCAGTTGAAGGTCACCGTGACCTTGACATTTGACCTAGTAAACTTATTCTCAGTTAGGACCAACTTAGGCACTGGGAGATTGTTGTGGCAAAGTTTCATCAAAATTCATTCAGTAGTTTCAGAGGAGATGCGGTAACAAGAATTGTTAACAGACGGACGGAATGACGGATGGATAACGGACGAAAAGCGATTTAGTCTGGTAGATGGTGGGCTAAAAATGGAATTTTCTCCCTTTTGGAATCTTCGACCTAGATTCTAGATTATTTTAAAGCACTACAAGTATCGCCAAACTTCCTTTGGTTCATAAAAAGCAAGTTGTGTCGGGTGATCTTCTCCGATAACCAACCTCTGACACGGATTATCTCAAAGTACGTACATAATCAGGTGATGTAGTGAAATTCAGTAAAGAATCATGAAAGTCCTTCCATTTCTACAGACTTAGTACTGTTTTGATGTACGAAATCCCGTTCAAACTCGCGGCAGATTGGCCAAATTTCTCAAGTGTCGTTTAGGAGTATCTCAAGTTCTTTTCATCATGCCCACATGAAAAATCTTCCAAACTGTAGATATTCAGCAAATTCTGTCAAGAAATGACAAAGTTAATAGCTACGATTTTTTCACGTGTGACGTATTCGTTTGTGTGAAATTTATGGTTCAACAAATGCAGCCCCTATTGCATACACACGTTTTCCTCTTGATTTGACCGGGTAACCAAGTTGTTGTATTCTGGTCCGACATGACCCATATTCGAACTTGACCTAGAAATCATCGAGAAACAACTTTTGACCAAATTTAGTCAAGATTATCACCAATTCTTGCATGCACGACAGACAACGAAAAGTGATCACAAAAGCTCACTGACAGGTGAGTTCAAACTTTCTATCATCTACACTCTGGACAGTCATAAGACCATGATTTAATGACTTTATGGATAACAAATATTACTGTTTTCAGATTTTCTTTATTTCAGACATTGACGTAAAAATATAAAGCACAAGTCTCTTTCATTCATGATCAAGAGCTGTCCGTAAGATAGTGCGCTCCAATATACTTCTCAATGAAATCTTCAAAGGAGATAGATGCTCACAGACAGTCAAAACTAGTACTCATGGGGTTAAAGTCAAGTAAGGAAGAGTTAAAATTCTGTCAAAAAATAAGATAAATAGTTTTTACATGTAATATTATTTCACAACCTTATAAATGCAGTTGTTGACATATGCAATAAATATTGGAAACAAGACATAATAGTCCAGAAACTTGAAGATAAATTTTGTCAAAATAAAAAAAATAAAAATGCAAGCCAGAGTTATAGGACTTGAGTGTTTGACCTTAGCTATTGACCCCAAAGAAGTGTCTGAAGTTTCAATGGAATATCTAATGTTGTGTACTGAATAAGTACCTTCAGCATGTGAAGTTTGGAGGTCCTGGGTGCAGTGGTTCTTTAGTAAAGTCCTTTCATGCAGAAAATTAACATTGGGACGAGTGACCTTGACCAATATTTGAAATGGTAACCCAAAAGTCAGTCAGTACAGAATGATGATGATCATAAAGAGCCATATATATTGAGTTTCAAGAAAATATCTTGACAAGTGGCAAAGATATATCAAAGAAAACGAAGTTTGCTAAAATATTTTATGTATCTCATAGAAATGGGTGTAATTCTGTTGAAAATATAGTAATGCCAGGGGGGGGGAGGGGGAGGGGGAGGGGGGGGAGGGGTGGGGGGGGCGGGTGTTACCATACATGTAAATGTTGATGATTAAGAAATATTTCAGGTTCCAAGAAATTATATTTAAAAGTACCAAAAAAAAAATGCCCATAAAACTAAGCTTGCCCAAACAATTTACCTGAAAATACATGTAACCTATGCGTAAAATCTTCATGGCATTGACCATTCTAAAACTGGTATATCCCAATGTTTATGTGAAGTCACAATAAAATATAAGCATTAGTAACAAAGAAATGACAGAAAAACAAAGGTCATTGAAAAACTGTAGCCTTAAAAATAACCAAAGTACAATATCTTGGTGACCTTCGGTAATAGCACAGCCCCTACTTATGCTTTATATGCATGCATGCTATCCAATGTTTCTGTGAAGTCACAGTAAGATATATGTATTATAAACAGAGATATGACAGAAAAACAAAGGTTACCGAAAAACTTTTAACCAAGAAAGCCACCGCAGACGCTGACGCCGGGGCGAGTAGAATAGCACAACTATTCTTGAATAGTGGAGCTAATAAAATTATATATTCTGATTCCTTGAAAGGTAAAAATAAAAACATTTTCTAATTCTTCAAAAAATAAACAAGAGGGCCATAATGGCGTTATATCGCTCACCTGAGTATCATGATCATACATGAACAAGAGCTGTCACTAGATAGCGCGCTCGACTATTGCAGTACTGGATAGTAAAATGTAAGCCTTTCAGTCTGTTATAATCCATGAGCAACATGATAATAAGTTAAGCAGGATTTTCTAGGAACAAACAGTGCATAATTAAGTTGTTGCTCGCAACACATAAAGTCCCCTACCGGTTCCGCCTTGAAACTGAAATACCACCCATATTTTGACTATTTCTGTTGCCATAGCCACCAGAATTTTGACCCAAGGAAAAAAGAACAAAGAGTAATATGCATAATCTATATATTCCCATCTATTCATATACCAAGTTTCATCAATTTATCTTCTTCGGTTCAAAAGTTATCGCGGGATCACGATTTCCGGACATCAGTATGGACAGACAGCTGGAAGAACTGACTCACGGACGGATGGACAGACAGACAGATGGAGGGTAAACCTTTAGTAATCTCCATATTTCCATGTACTAGTATTCACATACCAAATTACATTAACCTAACCACTATAATTTTTTGTCATCAAAGGATCCATATGGGAAAACATTATTTTGACTATTTCTGTTGCCATAGCAACATGAATTTTAACAAAGTGTTGTGCATAATTTCAATATTGCCATCTATTCACATATAAAATTACATTGATCTAGCTAGTATCAAAGCTTTGATAGTGTTTGATATATTTAGTCGAGCTAAAAAGGACAATCATATATAACTGAATGGGAGGGAGGAGGGGAGGGGGCGGGGGCGTGTGGAAGTGCTTTTTTGAAATTTCACATGAAATAGAGCTGGAAAATAAAAAAAAAATAACTGGGGGAGGGATGTCACCCTGGTGGAGGGGGTGCATGGTGTCGGGATGCGGGAACTGTTGTTTTGAAATTTCACATCTTCACATGTTTATATTGAAAACATAGCTGAACAATAGATTGATTTTTTAAGGGGGGGGGGGGGGGGGGGGGGGGGGTCACCTCAGTGTGGGGAGGGGGTTGTGGTGTGGGGGTGGGGGGGGAAGAGGGGGAAGTGTTGTTGTGTTATTATGAAATTTCACATGCTCATATTGAAATATAGCTGAAAAATAAAATCATAAATGAAACAATAATTCTGTGCAGACAAGACCACAAATTAGACAAGTTTTGCCCTTTTAGGGGATATAACTCTGGAGTCAATCATGGGATATGCCTGGTTCAGGAAAGGAACCAAGATCTTTTGGTGGTAAAAGTTATGTGCAAGTTTAGTTAAAATCAACTCACAAACAAGAAGGGTTTTTGTAACAAAAACACATGTCTCCCCCAGCCTCCATGATTTGTTACAGTGACTATTTGTGCCAAGTAATTTCCTTTAAGGGGTTTAAACAATACAGCCCGGACACGATTTGTGAAGGACAGACGGACGAACTTACAGGATTTGTGGGGTAATCCCTTATATTACCTGTTATCTTCCTTTGATCCTTTTAACCAACACTACTATTTTTTAACCCCACAATACCAATTTAACCCCAGAATGACCACAACCTCAGAATGTCAAATTCAACAGAAACGCTAACCCCAAATTTACAGGTGGGCACGTCGGGACAGACAAACGGACAGACAGACAACTCGGGAAAAAACAATGTCTCCCTAGAATATTTCTGGGGTAGACATAATGAAACCATCACTGTGCAGACAAGACCAATATAGGCAATTTTTGAACCTGACGTGTTTAAATATCACGTGACATGCATAATTATATCGCCTTAAAGTAAACGTTCTCGAGAAAAAAATGTAACAAATCGAGTAAATTATGTTGAAATACCAAATACATTTATCTTCTTGTTATGTTTCTTGACGACTTCGCTGAAAGATCTAGTTAGACGTGTAGAAGTTAATCGCATTGACAAATATTTCACGCAGTTCGATAAAAAAGTATGCGTAATGATTAAAAACATTTACGTATAACGTATTAATTATCACGCCTTCATCAGATGTTTTTGATCAAAACGAAAAGACACAAGTTGACTTGACGCGAAACTTTTAGATAAGTGGAGGCCCTGATAAGCTTCCGTAAAAAGGTTACAATTGTAGTATCATAACAAATGTCTCTAAAATATCGTAATAAAAAAGAAACAAACGTTATTTACACTGTCATCAGTCACTAAGTATAATGCATAATCACACATGCGCAAAAATGCTAAATACCAAGTAGACGCAAAACAACTAATGGATACTGGATGACACGATATATCATCCTGTCAATCAGAAGATCAAAGTGCGATACCGCCTTTGGCGCCTTTGTTTGTGTTTTATCTAATTAGGATAACAGTACATTTGTATCATAATCAGTACATTATTGTCTCGAATAGCTTCGGACAATATCTCTACTAGTATATTGTAAATATTTTGGTAAAAAAGTTGAAATTGTAGTAAAAAAGTTCAGATACGTTCAGCTGTTTAAAACTTTCTTCATGCAGTTAAATCGAATAAATCTAATGAAATTAACGCACTATGTATGACTTACAATAACTCATTTTGTAATTAAACTCGTAGTGTTCATGCGAATGCACTCTGTCATGTATTTGGGAAAAGGAAGGTAATTGTTGAATGAAAAATTCTGCAGTATAGCATGTAAAAATCTGACCGTCTATATTTTCACTATTCGTATCTTTTATTCACGTGTAAGGATGAATCTTATAACACGTCACCTTATTTAAGTCGTCGGTCCATAGTTTATGCTATTGACTTGTCTAAATTCAAACAGTTTTTATTTTACTGTACTTAAGTCGTAACTTAAAGAAACGTTTTAATCAAAATTTACATCTGACCTCATGCAATTAGAAACTTTATAGATCGCTGGGCGGTAAATAGTGAAAAATATTGCCCAACGGTCCGAAAAAGTCATTCAATAAGTGCGTGTATAAAGTTAAACGTCAACCAAAATATTTGTTTTAGTGCGTTCAACTTATTTATCAAGTTTTCAACACTATCAAACAGGATTTTCTTACTAAATTACAACGTTCAAACGTTAGTAAAACGCCGGGGGTGGGGGTGGGGGGTGGGGGAGGTTTGAATGATTTTCTCCTCAGACGCTTATAGAATTATAATCACATTACACAATGAAATTAAAGTAATGATCGTTATAGAGCCGTAGTGAGTTAAAACGTATCATTATGGAGCTGACGCAGTTTTCTGTGTGTATGGCTTTAGAACCAGGGGAACTTTTCCAGTAATGGAGGTTCAATAATACATCTTTCATTTTCCTTTCAGCTTTGATTAACAAGTAAACTTCAAAGATGATATTGTGACAACAGAAGGCCAAATCATATGACAAGTACGCCCCATTGCACCACTTGAGCTATATCTATCTCTTACCAAGGGGGCGTACCCCAGGAACAGCCTAGAAATCATGACTACCAACTTAGCACAGGTATCATTTTGTTGGGTTTAACGCCGCACCGGCACAATTTTAGGTCAGCTTTGATGGTGGAAAAAGACCTCAATTTTACCTCTGCGCATTATTTCATCAGGGGTGGGTACCTGGTAGAACACACAGCCCTTCCGCTCCGAAAGCAAGCTCGATGGCTTCCGGGCATGAGTTATTCAACGCCCCGAGTGAAGTTCGAACCGGCATCGGAGAGGGGCAATTGATTCGACGTCAGCGACGTCCCTCTCTGCACACATATCATGGATCCGCAAATGCGTAGTTGCACTATGCTAAGTTATCATTATATGACATCTGATGATTTTAACTTAAATACTTTTTGCATTTTAAGCATTTTCATGTTTATTGAACAAATCAAGAACAAAAATTCTGCATTTACCGAGTCAAATGGGATAATATGTGAGTAAAGTTTAATTATTTTAAATGTGGCGATTCTAGCTTAAATACTTCCCGCATTATAAGCACCTAGATGGACAGCCGGATGGGCAACGCAAAAACAATATGCTTCAAATAAAAAGGATGTCCTAAACTGAGTGAAGATTCTCATGCACTCCTTGTTATACAATGCACATCATGATTTCAACTTCCTAGTATTTTTTTGAAATACGCATTTGGCCCGGAAAAATTAAGTACAAAAGGGAGATGATTTTAAATGCTTTCAACGAGGTTACTGTTCTTCTGTACTGCTCTCCATCTCATAAATTTGATAAAAGTTACGTTGTCCGAGATGTTCTTAGTATTTTTGGACAAAAAAAATAGCTACATAAATGGAAATAATCTGAATACTACAACACAAGATTTCAGTTTCTTGTACGATGCACTTCGTCTCAGCGCTATCTGTGTGCATTTTAAGTTTCAATGAAAGTTCGGCTGTACCATTAGGATTTCAACTTAGGTATGGAAAATGTGACTGAAGATCAAATAGATAGACAGAAAGCGATATCTCAACTTGAAATATTAAGCTTTATTGGTACAATGAAATATATCATATCGGTACAGAACACAATAACAAGTTAAATAAAACCAGTGCAGATACATTTATATCTTTTAAATACGACATGTGATAAAAGTCGATGTGTACACCTTAACACCACAAAACATTGTTAAATAATGAATTAGTTTTATAAATAACATCAGTATCATTTCCGTAATAAACAACTTCTTCGATGATGCGTTTTTCAGTTATAGAAATTTTTAAAAAAGTATTTGTCTTGTGCAGTTATATCTATCATTCAGTGCATTTAGCTGCGACAATGAAACCATTGATTTTTGTAGAATCCAGCTATTTATTTGTTTTAAGTCCGCCCGCTTAGCCCAAATAGGGAGAACGCAGATCTAGGTATCGCGGAGTCGTGAGTTCGATTGTGCGAGGCGTGTGCTCTCCGTGGCGATCTGATAAAATGCATTGTACCTGAAATCATTGTCCTGCACCTCTGATTTATGTGGGGAAGTTGGCAAGTACTTGCGGAGATCAGGTTTGTAAATCAATGAACACCGGTTAGGTTAACTGTCTGTCATTACATAACAAGAGTTTCAAGAGTTTATTTTATAAACAACCAGAAGGTCATAAGACCCATGAGGCAACATTTACATGATAATATGGCGTACAATTGCACATGAAGTCTTCACTATAAATACAAAGTTGTAATAATATTTTCAAAATACGAAATAACAATGGCTAATGAAGACAATAGCAGAAAGTTATATCAAAGCTGGCACTGTTATTAATAAAAATCAGCTCAAGAGAAAACGTATAGTTTCCCTTAGACCTTATTATAAATTGCACTTGTCATTACTAATAAAAACATACGTTTACATATACATTTGTATATATACCGTGCATAGTTATTCTTGCATTTTTTATAGAACATGACCATATTAAATATCACAAATCAATAGCGAATCAAGTGATACAATTATTATACAAAGGGAGGGAATGAGCAGACTGAGACTTGAAATTCTGTTCCCCTGTACAACATAATATTCACTTTCATTGCCGGTATGATACACTTACATGGATATATTATAGCATTTTATACATATATCTAATTACACAACCGATTTAATTTTGAAATGGTTTTATACAACAACAAAGAGACTTTAGCATATTAGAGCATTATAAATGTCATTCTATTAATAAATAGCGTTGCATAGCTCAAGGTTGACCACTGGAACATCGTTTGCTAATTTAATATACTAAGATATTGATAGGAATAATGTATCGGTGTCCACTTACATGTCTATCTTGTCCGGAAAAAAAAGTTGACAAGGTTGACAAGTGGATTGCGATCACATGGTTGTTGTATAGAAACTTACATAACTGAGACACTGTTCCTATGGCGCTAAGCTCAAAACAAACCAACAAACAAACTTATGTTTTAACTGAAAACTGACAATCTATTGATTTTATACCATCGGAAATTTTCGAACTTTTATGAATGACACATTAAAAAGAAATCAAGGCAAAATCGGTTGTACAATAAATTAAGCAAACGATCTTATATTTTTTAATAACTGAATTTCCTTCGTTTTTTTTATTGTTTTTTTTTTTTTTTTTTTTTTAAAGGTTCAATGAAATTCTGCATTGTAAAACTATTTGTTTCAAACGTGCAGACTTGCAACTCTGTGGGTATACAAACATTAACAAATAAGAAAATGGCGCGAAAAAATGGTAGAAAATAACAGATTCAAATAGATCGCAGTTTTGGCTCTGTAGAAATACATTCCTTTCTTTTGATGTATTGTTTTGGTTGAAACTATTTAACAGACCTATCCCTGAAATGTTGGTAGCGTTTTCGTCGTAAAAAATCTTAACTTGTCATGGAAAATAAGTCATTCTTTCGATTTGTATACTGCACTGACAACATTCCTCAAGATAAGGTAACTAAGTCACAGTCTTTTCAAATGGTCCCCGGTGTGTGCCTTAATCAGTGTGGGCTGCAGCCACTGGAAATTCCTCTATTTCATATAAAAAAAGAAGAGCCTACAGCTATCTAGTGTGTCAATACCTCAGTAAACTGTCCCTGTGGTTACCTTCGCGTTGGTATCAGCTCGAAGTGATATGCAGTGTATTCGTCTTCCAATATGAATTGTCGTCTGCAGTAGTGGCTTCGCACATGAACTGTAAACGAATTTTAATTTAAACAAGCTTAGCTTTGTAGAAAACGTTAGTATGCGGCCGTTGTCGATTCAACGTGATGAACACTTATTTTAACATCGCTCTACTATTACACAAAATTACATCACAGAAAGTGGAATCATTAGCCATGATAGCTCAGTCGTAGGGCCTTCGAGAGCATCGGAGTTTGAGCCGCACCGGAAGGAGAGACAGAGAAATGGAGGTCACAGTTAGGCAGAGTAGCTGGTCCAGCGAATTTATTCCTGAAAGATAAGATCTTCAGATGACGGCAAAAAAATGCAGCTGGTCCAACGCAGAGGCTTTATTTCTTAGCGGAAACTTCTTAATCAAGTCTATTTTTTCCACATTCGAGATCATAAGACTTTATCGTAGATTTTCATATAAAACTCTACCTTAATATTGTTCCACCAAGGCGGACCAAAATCAGTAAAATAGGCTACCACATCATAATTTCAAAGAGTTTCCTGACCGTGGTTTTGCAGCTGCTCCCGATAAAATATGCATGCAAATATCACTTTTCCTGTCGTGCAAAAGTAGACTTCCTTTCTCCCACTGCCAAATGTCAGCTTCTTTGAGTATATTGTGTTACCTTGAATAGCATCATTTGAATGTAGACGTAAATATTTTATCATCGTTTCTCCAAAGAGACACAACTGTTTACTCGCCATTCCTAAAGACTTCCACTTCAATTTATCCACTAGTTTTATGAAGTAATATTCTGAAGATTTAAGTCTCAAATACCAGTTCAATTCAACATTTTGATGTCTATCCGCATGACCGGTTTTTGCGTTTAGATGACCTGTAAAAAGAACAATAATGTTGTAAACATTTATGACATACGCCCAGTAAATGAGTGACAGAAAAATAAACTAAAATAAAGACTTACACTATAAAGTAGAATCAGGTATAGAACGAATTACTGCACTATCCTTTTCACACAACAAGAGCACCGCCTTGCGGATGCAGATGCTCATCTGAATTTTTTGTTTCTGTGTAAAAAGAATATAAACCTAGCCATGATTCTCTAAGTCCTATAAACCTAGCCGTGATTCTCTAAGTCCGAAGGAGGTCAATATTCTTGCAAAAAGTAATGCAGAGTTACGGTACTAGCTGTGCAGGGTCAACTTTAATGGCGAATAACTGCTCCAGGTTTTAAATCGATAGATTTGACCGTAAAGGAGAAAAGTTGACCGCGAACAGCATGGATCCTAGTCAGACTGCGCGGATGCTGGTCACAAACGCGGCGCTATGTTGGTTTTCTCATGGCGCAGCTCATTTAATAAAATAAAAATATTCTTGAATCAAACAGGTCTATGTTTAAAAACACATTCATACGTCCTTTTTTGAAAGGTAATCATATTTCACACATTGATAAAATTTGTCGTAAATATTTGTACTGGATTACACAAGATGACACTTGTTATCAATGTTTATCTCTGATCAGCGTGATTTTATTGTTGATTGCATTATGTATGGCGGTGACACGTGAAATGTAATTATTTATGTCATATATCACCCTTTGCGCCTTTAATTAAATAAATACGGGTGCATTTCGGTTATGAGCTGTGTGAAATTGGCTAAACAAACGACATACGACATTCGAAAATTTTGAATGTCGTTCATTGCGGGACATACGACATACGACATTCGAAAAATTTGAATGTCGTTCAGTGCGCGACATACGACATACGACATTCGAAAATTTTGAATGTCGTCCATTGCGCGACATACGACATACGACATTCGAACTTTGACCAAAAAATTTGAATGTCGTTCAGTGCGCGACATACGACATACGACATTCGAACTTTGACCAAAAAATTTGAATGTCGTTCAGTGCGCGACATACGACATACGACATTCGAACTTTGACAAAAAAAATTGAATGTCGTTCAGTGCGCGACATACGACATACGACATTCGAAAATTTCGTATGTCGTCCATTGCGCGACATACGACATAAGACATTCGAAAATTTTGAATGTCGTCCATTGCACGACATACGACATACGACATTCGAAAATTTTGAATGTCGTCCATTGCGCGACATACGACATACGACATTCGAAAATTTTGAATGTCGTCCATTGCGCAACATACGACATACGACATTCGAAAAATTTGATTCTCGTTCATTGCGCGACATACGGCATACGACATTCGAAAATTTTGAATGTCGTCCATTGTGCAACATACGACATACGACATTCGAAAAATTTGATTCTCGTTCATTGCGCGACATACGACATACGACATTCGAAAATTTTGAATGTCGTCCATTGCACGACATACGACATTCGAAAAATTTGAATGTCGTTCATTGCCCGACATACGACATTCGAAAATTTTGAATGTCGTCCACTGCGCGACATACGACATACGACATTCGAACTTTGACCAAAAAATTTGAATGTCGTTCAGTGCGCAACATACGACATTCGAAAATTTTGAATGTCGTCCGTTGCGCAACATACAACATACGTTATTCGAACTTTGAAGAAAAAATTTGAATGTCGTTCAATGCTCGACATACGACATACGACATTCGAAAATTTTTAATGTCGTCCATTGCGCGACATACGACATACGACATTCGAACTTTGAACAAAAATTTTGAATGTCCTTCAGTGCGCGACATACGACATACGACATTCAAACTTTGACAAAAAAATTTGAATGTCGTTCAGTGCGCGACATACGACATTCGAACTTTGACCAAAAAATTTGAATGTCGTTCATTGCGCGACATACGACATTCAAACTTTGACAAAAATAATTTGGATGTCGTTCAGTGCAAGTCATACGACATTCGAAAATTTGATAATCACCAAAGCGTGGTACTATAAAAGTCTTAGTTGATATCAAATACTTGTTGTTAGAAAATAATGTTTACTTTCGTGCATGTTTCTGCTTTTTAACATCATGGCACCCATGTTTGAGCCCGGACGACCTTTAGGGTCCGGTTTGAGCTTGTGATTTACCTTGATGAAACAGTACTTGAATAGTTCTACAAATAAACGTTACTTTTATTAAGATATCTTAAAACACTTTTGTCCCATTATTTCATTGAAAATGACCAATCTTTGAAACAAAAATATTAAAAACATTTGACCTAACTTACCTCGACATGCGACAATTCCGCGATATTTGTGCGATAGACTGTCGTGTGTCATTGTTCGTTGTCGTGTGTCGCGTTAAATGTCGTGAGTCGTGGTTAAGCATTTAAGTCAGCAGTGAACAATTCCACGATATGATATCGAGTGTTGTTATACATTGTCGAGTGTCGCGTTAAATGTCGTGTGTCGCGTTTTTAGGGCGACAAACGACAATCAACGCGACACACGACACGTCACATGACATTCAATGTGGCACACGAGTAGTAAAGGCTGCTTGTTGCCAGGTACCAGATCATCATCCAGTCCATCCGTTGCTAGGGACCGCCATCCACCGGTACCGGACCCCCATCCAGGGTACCAGACCACCATCCAGGGTACCAGATCACCATTTAGGGTACCAGATAACCATTTAGGGTACTATGAAACTTTACCAGTAGACAATAAGAGTAAAGGTACTTTCTTTCGTAAAAGAAATGGAGTGGCCCTGAAAAGGGCCGTTGTGTTTCTGAGTAGCATCTCTACTCAGTGGTGCTATCAGCAGGGGCCCTTTGGACATATGGGTGAACACTGACCACTCTGACATAGCGCCGACCCATCTATCGCTCCTCCATTTTTTGTCTTTCCGCCTGCCTCCACTGCTCTCTATCTCTTAAGGATCGGATGATCCTTAACGCCTCATTCGTTCGACGTTGTGTGTCCCTCCACCTCTCTTCTTCCCTCCTAAGCGTATTGAGGATGCTGTTCTGAAGAACAGCAGCTCTGGCTTCGAGTTGTTGTAGCTCCTCAATTTGCTCGGCAATGGACTCTATTGTGAACGAATGATGGAATGTATGCCAATGCACTTGCTTATATAGGAATTGCGCGGACCGGATAGAGAATCAAGATATTAGCCAATTAGATTTGATCTTGCATGGAGGACCAACATCTACATGGCTAAGTTTTTATTCTGTGTGAACTTCAGCCAATTTGCTTTGAAAAGCACTTCTGTAGATTGTTGATCCCATTGTTTCACAATAAAGTTCTCTGATTTCATATTTCCCAAACGTTTCATCTCGTAAGGACTTGTCGTCTTCATGATACACATAGCACGATCCTTTTCTTGACATTGCATCATTTTTGTAAATTGAAAATACTGCTCACTGCATACATAAACTGCACCGTTCTCAGTAAAACTTGATTTGTGCATGTTGCTGAAAGGACTTTCTCTTCCGTTAAAGAATACCATGTCCTCTGTACCCTAATGTTTTCATTGTATCCGTTTCTCTTAAGTAATAACATAACTTTTTCTGTTGCTAATAACGTTTTCATTCAACACTTATGAATGATTTGTTGCTTAAAATGTTGAAGTCAGAATGATTAAGTCGGTCGGAGTCTATTCCTTATGTTCTTTAGGGTGATAACGGATTGTCAAAAAAATGACTGGCATCCACGCATGTTAGCAAGTCATATTTAAAACTGCTTCAATTAAGTAAACACTAAGTTTTATCAATACAACTTTCTGGTTCATTTATGTCCAACGTTTTTTCATGTGAAAAAGTACCACCCCTTCTCCAGTCCTCTATATGTAAAAACACTCTTTCACGAAAACTTATACATCTAAGAAGGCACGCGCCAATTTCTGTTTGATAAGGTTTTAGCAGGACACTACTGCACATTTAAATTCTATTTACACCCTTCCTAACATGGAAGCATTTCTTGCATGTCCTGTCAGATCGGTCAGAATTCCAAGCCTCTTATGTTGTCGATGCATTGACGACCGCATATCTTCATAAAACTTAAGGTATGACCCATCTAATGGCGAATATTTCAAATGTTCTACACAATGTTACAGCAATATACTATATCCAGTGAGGGACTTGTATGCTAAATTTAAACAACTTTAATCGTGTCGTTTTTTATTATAAATTTTGTATACATCTAATCAAGCTCGAGTAGAGACAAATTTCAAAATGATGACCACCGTCCAAAACGTTACTTAATTTTTGTAAAAGAAACATCAAACTATTGGTTAACAATTATAAAACACAAAATAAAACTGTGAATATCATTTTTAGAGTGCCTCAAGTAAAAGATTTTAATGAGACAGAATTCTAACTCCAACATTGAAAAAAATAAGACCGAGTCTTTTGGGACTGTTTTACATTTTGTCAACTTCATTCAAAAATAACCTTGGGGGCATAAGTAAACCCTACCTACTTTCCTTCACAATATGCAATCTAAAGAGCAAAGGCAATATAGAGAACATTTTCCGTAGGTAACTCAGTATTTTTAATGATGTCAAACCTTGCCCCTTCTGTATCAGAGGTAGAATCATTTTGAACAGCAAGAAATTACTTATCAAATGATTTTTTTCACTTTTGTACAATAAATCAATAATATATCTTTAGAAGGAATATAAGGGAAAAAATTGGTCCCAATTAGGCTTGAACCTATGCCTCTGAAAAAATTTAAGTCATAGGAATTGAATACTCTTCAAAAGAGGTACACTATTAAATGGGTCATACATTAAGCTGTCTGATAAATACGCTTATAAATGCTTGCTGAGTTTCGAGTTACCATCACCTAAGCTTAGCTTCCAAAAAGAGACAAAGTACATAAACGGAACACGGCTGAAAACAGATAGAAAATGAGCAAATATTTTAGGCAAATTGTTTATTGATTTAGTACAAGAATTTCTTGTTCTATGTTACATTGAAATTTTGAGACCTTGTTTCTTTTTAATAAATTTGCAAGAATTTCCAGTTAAGTGTAAAGGTGATTCTGATTATCTTTATCAACACACAGGGATCACAACCGCGATTTTGTTAAACGTTTGTACTGAGTTATCAACTACTTATTGCTACATTTTTACAGAAAAAATATTTAACTTCAAGTGTTGCTTTTTTACGCTACTAGAAAATACAGCGCTATTTTTAGCTATCATTTTCCGAAAACCGCACGTCAAGAACTAGGACGCTAGATTTTCTGAAAATTTCCCTACACGAAGGTCAGCACTCCATTACTCTTTTACGAAGGAAAGTACTTTCTCTTATTGTCTACTGGTAAATTTTTAAAGTACCCTAAATGGTGATCTGGTACCCTAAATGGTGATCTGGTACCCTGGATGGTGATCTGGTACCCTGGATGGGGGTCCGGTACCGGTGGATGGCGGTCCCTAGCAACGGATGGGCTGGATGATGATCTGGTACCTAGCAACAAGCAGTTTGATGATCCGGTACCGGTACCAGATCATCAGCCTTTACTACTCACACGACACGACACTCGACAATAAACAACTACACTTAAATTTTACTGCAACATTGTTATACTTTGTCGTGTGCCGCGTTGAATGCCGTGTGATATATTCTTAGAGTAACACACGACTATTCAACGCGACACACAACAAGACACAAGACATTCAATGCGACATACTACATGACACTTTAGAATTAACAACGACACGCTAATTATTACCGCAATATTCTTGCTAAAACCTAGCGCGACAATGAGACATTCAAATGCTAAAATGTCGTGTGTCGTTGCACATTGTCGTCCGTCGCGTTGCAATGTCATGCGTCGTGTCGTGTATCGCATTGATTGTCGTGTGTCGCCCTGAAAGACATTAAATTTGGCACTAACCGGATTCCGTACAATACTGCTTCTGATGTACGACATTCAAACTTTTAAGTTTTATAAGAAAAAAATATATTGCTCATACAGGGCATTACGCATTTAATTTTTGCTATTCCCTTCATCTCAACGTGGTTGCACAATTACGCATCAATAGAAAAGACGTTTATAGGACTGTAATATTTTTCAAATCATTCTGAAAGTGTTGTAAAGGTAGGTTTCTAACACTCCTCTATTCAAAAAAATACTGATTAGCTACTAAACAAAATGGCTTCTTTTGGGCAGAAGAAACAGTAAGAATGAATGTAAGAACTGTTTATTTGTACATTAAAGAAATTGTGCATATTCTTTATACAGATAACAACGCTTATAATCAATAAAGTGCTTTGACAGAAATAATTATATAACTTGATATCTATTGGTAAATGGTAGACTGTTATTGATAAGTTTTGAAGACCATTTTTATATGTTTATACAAACATTCGTAACAATATACCCATTTCACTAATGTTACAAATATATATCGTTAATGCAGAAGCATAATATATAACGGATTACACTTACAAATCTTAAAGACGAATTCTTGTTACCACAGACACATTGAACAATATAATCATTTGACTTTCGTAACATATAATATATGTGTATAATAAAAATGTGTTGATAGCTATATACATTATATACCTATATGTATGCATACACATATTATGTAGAGCTATCAACACATTTGTTCAAAATAACGAATCATTATTGGTCACCAGATCATTTTTCAATGTCTTGCACGTTGTAAAATATGAAAAACCGCAAGATATGTCAAATGTCACTTAAACAATTTAATCTGATGCAATCAGATTGTCTTTTATTGTTTAACTGCAAATAAGGTGGTCTAAAATACTGGCGCACATTTCCCCAGCTTTTGATTATGGTGTTAGAAACGAGGCAAAACTATTGCATTAAATTTTAGTGTGAAAAAGCTCCATTTCACGAAAATCTTTTTTTAATAAGTTATTGTAAAAGTATTGCTGATGTAAATAAAAATTCATTTAATATTGCTAAACGTGAAAAAATGTTTATCAAGAAACGATTCAATAAGTCACTATATCAAATACTACTGAAAAATATGGTTTTGCCTTAAACCAGTTAATATACAAAATTAGGACTACAGCGATATTCTAAAGTGTTATAAGTTACGTAATATTATGTATATGTCTTTCCGCCATGGAAAAACACTGTTTACTGACCTTGTTTTAAGATATCACTCTGTATTTGCTATAAAATTCTATCTTATTCCAGAATATGCTACCGGCATTGTGTTTTGTAATAATTATTGATAAACAGTGTTTTCCGCATTATAGCAACGAAAAATAAGAGCTGTGGGAGGACAGCAACGCTTGACTTTTTAACAGCCTTGTCAGTTGAATGAATATGTAAGCCGAAATGTAGGAAAATTTTGAAAATTATAACAGAGTTATAGAAACTATACAGTGCGTAACAGTTCATGACAATTGACAATCATGTAAATAAAATCTAGAAAGCAGATCCTGCGTAAGCAGTGAGAACAAGGCAAACAGTGGAAATTGCAGACTCGCTTTGATTGAGTCTGTTTATGAACAGTAATGGAAAATGCAACACTGCCCTAGCATCGGGTTAAGCAGTATTCCACCCATTCCCATTAGTGGCTACTGACATACCAGCTTACACACAAAAACTTTACCAAAACCTGCTAAGTCTAAAAATTGCATATTTTTGTAAAAATGCAAAGTAACGTTATTTAACAGTGAACAAGTTTGTAAAGTTTCAGTCCATTCCCATGTGTGCTTGACATACCAGCTTATATATAAAGACTTAACCAAAAACTGCGAAGTCGAAAAAGGGACATAATTTTGTGAAAATGCAAAGCAGAGTAATGGAGCCTTTGTAATCCATGCCAGATAATGACAGTGAGTAAGTGTATGAAGTTTTAATCCCTTTCTACTAGTGGGTACTGCGGTACAAGCTCATATATAAATTTTTAACTAAATTCTTAGTCGAAAAGGGGGCATGAATTAAAAAAGGGCAAAATAAAGTTATTGAACATGTGCAATGTAAGTCAGTTTATCACAGTGAACAAGTAGGTGAAGTGTCAATCCATCCCCTTAAAGTGATTGCTGAGATGTAAGCTTACATACAAAACCTTAACCGGATCGGGAGCGGTAGTCTAGTGGTTAAAGTGTAGGCCGCTCAACCCATGGGTCGTGTGTTCGAGCCCCATTGGGATCACGACCATGACTTCTCATAATACGCCAGTACTGGCTTTTCCGGGAAGCGGACTCAATAGTGGTTCAAATAAGCGTAAATCTTTCATCACAGTCGATCTAAAATAAATAAGTATAAACTAAACTAAACCAAATCGAGTCGCCGACGCCGATGCAGAAGCCGACGCCGACATTGACGCATGAGTGAGTCCAATAGCACTACCTACTCTTTGAATCACAGTTGTTAACGAAAACGGAGTCTGTATATTTTTTGTGTTTCGTTGCTTCTATGCGAAAATGTACCGGTTTCTATACGTATAAAAACGTAAACATCAACAATGTTGTAAAATTTCAAAGATGTTCACTGTTTTCATACAACTGCAGTTTCGCGGAACATAAGAACATTTAGGTACATATTTCAACAAATACTTACTCGAGGCAAGCATCGATTCCTAGAATACAGCCAGCAAAAGAACGAGATCGTGTACGAGTCTTCACCTAGGACTGAAAATGCATGTAATTATTATCGCTTCGAAATTAACTATCCTTCGTTAGTTTTATACTTCAGTGGTTTCTATTGTATATGTTTTGGCGGGTTTTTGCACGAACATTTCGTGCAATTCTGCCAGTATATATAGGTTTTTTCGCGCTTTATCTCCACTCGAGGTTAAAATTTGGCAGCAAACATACGTTTATGAAGTTATAATGTCCGACCAAGAAAATGGCGACGAAAGATCTTCTGATTTGAGGAAACAAGTTGCGCAGGAGTTGAAAGAACTTTTTAACGAGAAATTCGCTGATCTCAAACGTGATCTGAAGGAGGATTCTGAGTGGACAACTGAAAACGTCAGGAAGAAGGTACGAAGTGATAATTACATTTCATTCAAGAGCATTTCTAATAAGAAACAGTTTCAATTTAATTCTGAAATTTCGGATTTGCTTGACACTACTAAGAAAGCCATAAGTCTCAGAAACGCCTCTAAAGGTCAAGAGTATTTGAATGAAGCTCAGCAAAAATTACATCATAGAAATAAGTTGATTAGAATCGCAGATTCCTCACCGTCTGGATGAGTATGAGCAAATAGATGTTGCCAGTGACTCCGACGATGATAAAAAGATACGCAGGGCTGAGGAGAGGGCCAAGGCAAACTTGGAAAACTCCAAGAAGTTTGACACAACCCCCGACATTAACAGTCGTAATTCATCTGACAATAATTCTTTTCAAAGTTTTCGGAAGACCACAGGAAGACCTACCATGGCGGGACAACAAGGAAGGTTTATCCAAAGAGAAGTCGTCTGCTTCTTATGTGGGAACTCCGGTCATTTCGCTTCCGGTTGCGCAGCAAGGTTACAGCCATCACTTGCGCAGAACGCAACCTTTACAGGACCCATGAGAAGTAACTTCTCGCGACTGCCGTCAGGTCCAGTCACCTCATCAGAGACCACAACGAACAAGCCCCAATCAGCAGATAAGCAATGCCAGTGATTTTCAATGTGAGGACGATAAGTACTTGCTTTTGTCAGATAATTTATCAGATGATAATATAGATTTTCACACACTCTTCTGTAAATCAATTGAAAGTTCGCTTACCGTATCAGATGCCTCGGTAAAGGGCCGATTAAAAGACTGTTTTTCATTTTGGAAAGATACTATTAAGACGGATACTGACATTTTATCTGTTGTACAAGACGGCTATGTTATACCTTTTACTACTAAACCTCCTCCTTTCGTTATGAAAAATAACGTTTCTGCTTTAAAAAATCAAGACTTTGTAGAGAATACAATTGACCAACTAATAAAAAAGAAATGTGTGTACGAAGTCCCGTTTGTGCCTCAAAATGTAAATCCTCTTTCAGTAGCTTCAAATAATACTTCGGGAAAAAAAGCGCTTGATTTTAGACCTAAGTGTTTTGAGTTCGTATGTTAAAAAGCAAAAGGTTAAATTTGAAGATTTTAAGGTTGCAAAAGAATATTTGATGCCTGGTGGCTTTATGTATAAATTTGACTTGACTTCTGGTTACCATCATTTCTCTGTTAAGCCCATACACCATACACACTTGGGGTTTTCTTGGCCTTTCAACGGAAAAAACAAATATTTTGTCTTTTCTGTACTCCCAATTGGATTATCGTCAGCGCCTTATATCTTTCGTAAGGTCTACGCCCTCTTGTAAAATTTTGGCGGTCGAGTGGTCTAAGAATTGTTATTTTCTTAGATGATGGTTGGGGAATAAATGCAACTTTTGACTTAGCGCAGGCTGATGCGAATTTTGTATTTAGCTCTTTAAAGCAAGCGGGGTTTTTAGTTAATCTGGAGAAGTCTATTTTTCTTCCAGTTGAGTGCTTAGAATGACTTGGCTTAGTCTTAGATCTTAAGTCAGCACGTGTACGTATTCCTCTCAGGCGGATTGAAAATACTGTAGACTGTCTCACTAAACTATTACAAGCTTTTCCGTATTCGTCCGCAAGAAAGTTGGCGCAGCTTTCCGGAAAAATCATCTCTATGGCACAAGTCCTCGGTAATGTGTGCTTGTTACAAACTAAAATTCTTTTTAGTAAAATTGAATCAAGGGTCACGTGGGATCGAACCTTAGATATATCAGATTGTTTACTTCCCTAAAATTTTGGGAAAATGTTTTTTCCTCCAGTTTTAGTAAAAAGCTTTTCCAAGAATATTTACCATCTCGCATTGTGTATTCAGATGCCTCAGCAACTGGCGGTGCGGCTTACATAGAATGCGATAATGCCATAGCTCATAAAGTTTGGTCTGAATCTGAGAAATCTCGCAGTTCTACATTCAGAGAATTGTTAGCTATTAACTTCTCACTATGTCCATTCAAAGATCAGCTGGCAGGCAAGCATGTCATATGGAATACAGATAGTAAAAACTGTGTACAAATTATTCAGAAAGGTAGTATGAATGTTGAATTACAGACTTTGGCGTTGGAGATTTTTACAGTGTGTGCTATTAATGGTATTTCCATCGAACCAAAATGGATCAGTAGGTCTAGTAATACGCGTGCAGATGAATTAAGTAGATTCATAGATTATGGTGACTATGGAGTAACTCCTGCATTTTTTGAATTCATTGATAGTATATTCGGTCCGCATGATGTTGATCGTTTTGCTAATGATTATAATTTCAAGTAACCCCGCTACAATTCTTTGTTTTGGTCCCCAAGTACAGAGGCCGTAGACGCATTTTCAGTATCATGGAAAGAGGATAATAACTGGTTGGTTCCACCAATTTATTTGATTCCAAAAACCCTGAATTTTTTGTTACACTGTAAGGCAAAAGGAACTATAGTAGCTCCTTACTGGCCTTCAAGTCCATTTTTTCCTCTTGTATTTTCAGAGAGAAGTTTATTCAAGGGCTAAATTTCTGATATTCTCTTATTTGATAATCCAGAGGGTATTTATATACAAGGTCGTAACAAAGAATCGATTTTTGGTTCACCTAGCTTCACCAGTAAAGTGTTTAAATGAAAGTTTAGCAGTTTTTAACACAACGATTGATTTAGAATATTTCACGAGACATTTGTGCCAGTATATTTATACTTATTTATGTAATTAGTCATGTTTTTCAAAATCTTCAATGATTGAATATTTCCTTTCGTGTAATTGTTTCG
This sequence comes from Mercenaria mercenaria, assembly GCF_021730395.1. NCBI lineage: Eukaryota > Metazoa > Mollusca > Bivalvia > Venerida > Veneridae > Mercenaria > Mercenaria mercenaria. The sequence goes on from NC_069364.1 coordinate 45,216,967, forward strand.
TATATCACAAAACATTTAAATGCAATATTACAGGTTTGTTTAATACTGAGAGGTGGAATGATGTTAGAAGACATTCGAAATTCGTTCAACCAGACCTGTTCTCAGCAGTTAAAGAAGCATGTATACGTGGGAAGGAATTATCCACAACACGGAATTATTCTCTCGCCTTCAAGAATTTTAGTAAGTGGTGCGAAAAAATGAAACTTTCAAATTTACCCGCTTCTCCTACAACCGTAGCGCTTTATTTAGTGTCTACTATTCAAGGCGAACATTTGTGTAGTAAATCTAAACTAAATTCTATTTTTTATGCTATTAATTGGGCGCATAATTTGTCGTTTTCATTAAATCCTTGTACCGATGAGTGGCTAAAATTATGTTTAAACGGTTGCATAAGAATTGCTTCAAAGCTTTTTAGCAAGAAGGGGCCTATTACCACAGATATTTTAAAACAGTTTATCACGCACTTTGCTGCTGAGAACAGTTCCTTGTTAGACTTGAGATTAACGTGTTTATTTGTTTTGACATTCGCAGGATTTTTTCGTATTAGTGAATCTTTGAATATCAAAAGATCAGACATTCAATTCTTTGACACGCATTGCGAAATCTTCGTAGAAAAATCAAAGACTGATGTTTTAAGGGACGGAAACACTGTTGTTATTGCTCGCACGGGACATTTCTCCTGACCCGTTTTAATTCTCGAGAGGTACTTGTTGGAAGCTGAAATAAAACCAGAATCAAAAGAATTCATATTTAGACAAGTGCACTTTTGTAAAACTAAACATAAATATATTTTGCGTAAAAAAATCTACCAATCCACTTTCTTACTCCTCTGTACGTGACTCGTTTAAAGACAGGATTGCAAAGTTAGGTCTTGATCCTTCTCGGTATAGTTTACATAGCTTTCGTTCTGGTGCTGCTAGTGTTTCAGCTAACAACAATACCTCAGAGAGATTGTGGCAGAGACATGGGAGATGGAAATCTGTTTCAGCTAGGGATGGATATGTAAAAGACACTCTTAAAGACCGTCTCTCAGTCTCTTTGAACTTAGACTTATAAACATGTACTTATCTTGTGTGTGATAAGTGATTGCTATGTAGAATTAACATTGTATTTGTATTAGAGAGAATGTGTTTTGAAAATAGATCAATGCTATTTTCAAATAATTAATATTTCCATTATTTCTATTAGAATATAATGAACTAAAATCTATTTCTTGTTTCATGATTCATTTGATTCGACGTAATAGATTCAGTTTCATAGCTTTTTTGTGCGTGTTCGCAAGAGGCAGTTGTTACATGACGACTAAATGTTGTCATTACTTATGCTCTGTAAGTAACGGAGTAACACTTTGTATGTGCTCTGGTGGAATGTCACCTATTTCTTTTTTTCTTTTTTTTTTGTGCTGTGCTAGTGGCGGAATGCCACATGGCGGCGGAATGCTACCACTTTGTGTTCTGCATGTGTCTGAATGCTACCTTTCATTTATCTGCTCTGCGAGTGGCGGAATGCCACGTGGTGATGGAATGTCACCATTTTTGTGCTCTGCAAGTGGCGGAATGCTACTCATTTTTTATGTGCTCTGCAGTGGCGGAATGCCACGTGGTGATGGAATGTCACCATTTTTTGTGCTCTGCAAGTGGCGTAATGCTACTCATTTTTTATGTGCTCTGCAAGTGGCGGAATGCCACGTGGTGATGGAATGTCACCAATTTGTGCTCTGCAAGTGGCGGAAAGCTACTTATTTTTTATGTGCTCTGCAAGTGACGGAATGCCACGTGGTGACGGAATGTCACCAAATTGTGCTCTGCAAGTGACGGAATGCCACGTGGTGACGGAATGTCATTACTTCTTGTGTGCTCTGCAAGTGGTGGATGATCACAGCTGCTTTGTGCTCAGCAATTAGTGGTATGCTTAAATATTCATTTTTTACTTTTTTCAGTATACATAACAATTTTCATCATATGTATTGAAAAATATTTAACCAACAGTACAATTTAGTGTACAATATTAAAGAGGTGCCTTTTTTAAGTCATGTAATTCTGCATATTCTGCAAAGAGAATGATTCTTTATTTGTTATAGATAAAATTAAAAGCATTTAAAATGATTCTTTGATCTAATATCTCGTGTTTTTAATAGTTTCTGATTCAACCGCTTTTTTATTTGTAAGTTTTGACAATTGATTTTTTGAACTTGTATACGGCATCATTTCATTGTCAATATATTAAAATGCTTAGTCGGTCATTTTGTTTCAATGGTGTTTTACAGTCTATTTCAGACGAAACTAATTTCATAAACAGTAAAAATACAGCGTTTGTGCTGGAAGTCTTCATTTTCTGTCGATTGAAGTCTATATGGGAACAAAATTATCATCTAGACGAAAGTTGATACTTGAAGGAGACAACATGGAATGGTTATGGTAATTGTATCCGTATAAGTATATTTTAAATATAAATTTTATTACTCTCTTTGATTGCTCGATATTTGCTGCCAAATGTATACCTTAAACCTATTCCTGTTTTGGTTTTATGTTATTAGTTAATTGAGATAAGAGAATAATTAATTTACTCACAGCTTTAGCGTGAGTAAATCGTTTTTCTTAATGTTATGGAATAAAATTGTACCATGTAACATTTTTTTCTTGACAGTTGTCGATAGAAGAGGAGCAAAATTACAAAATGGCTTTAATGCTAGATATTGTGAAAATAAGGGGGACTTTGAAAGGCAGTGGGTCATATACCACTAAGGCACCGGATATGTATCGAAACTGCTGCTATCGGTTGCTATACGAAATAACATTACTATTTTGCAACAACTATTTCAGTTTAAAACAGGTAAACATTTACTTAGACATAAAACGAAAAGAGGTAGGTGATCTATGGTGAATTGATACTGCATGAAATGTTAAACTATTTAAAAATACTAAACTACAGTAATTTCAACAACAGAAACTTGCAGATATCAGAGGCAATGTAACCTGGAATTAGGTCATTTCATTAGGTAGTTAGTTATAAAGTAGTAGAGTTTGCATGTAGCTTTTATGTGGTAAAAATATGAGTTCACCCAATATATCTAATTTTAAATGTTCAAAGTTAATTCCTGTTGCAGTCTCTTTTGTGCCGGAAAGGGAAGCCAGCGCGTTTTCATACGTTAATAAATGTTCGTATGTTGGTTTTCCCCTCATAGAAAGGAAAGAAAAAAGAACGTTATCAGGTAATCAAAATTAAGCCCCTTTTCAGTATGAAAGACAAAAATATTCAAAAGGTTGATTAGCCTTATAAAAAAAATACTCATTTGTTTGTCAAATTTAAATTCTTCAGACCGGATATTTTACAGCTGGTAACAGAAAATGATCAAACTTGTTATATGCGGTAGGGTGCTGGCCAAGACTAAGCTGGCCCGACTCAGGGAGCCGTGAGAATTGCTTTAATGGTGCCACTGGACTCAGCGAAGGTAGTGCTTGGGTTTTCAGGACCGTCTTGACTGCTTTGACAAGTTCATATTTTGAGAATATTTCCGGAATTTGACCTATGACCTTGACCCCTAGCCGACCGGGTTCGAACCTGACGTGGCCTCTTTTCTCTAGGTACTGATTTGTTCTTTGCAACAAGGTATCATTTATTAAAATCGGACATCAGGTTATGAAGATATGGCTTCTCAGACAAGGACCACCCCTCTATTTAATATATGAAGAAGTATGCATATTTTCACGAAAACTGATACATTTTGAGACGGTCCTCCAACGAAATCGTCGGCGGTAAAATTACACAAGTTACATATCCGTTTAGACAATATTTGAATTTAATTTATAAAAGTTATTTCATTAAAATATCTTGGGTTTGGAACATTCTTCAATTATTTAAGTTAATGAAAAACACGGACATTTTCCGTACGGAAAAGTACGGAAATACAGCTTTTATCTTTAAGTACGTACAGACGGACGAATAGATGTTGTCTTTTTGTCACAAACATTCAGATTTTGTCATTTTCTATCAAAACAAGTTTTTATTTGCAGTTATTTACCCAAAATAAATATTATGTAAGCACTTTTTCCTTATTTTATTGCTAATATTTTAAGCCAATAATGACAAAGTTCAGCAAATGTTGGGGTGCCCGTCTGGGAAGAACATTGTTTTAAATATTCGTTTAGGCAATACTACTTGTTAAAACAAATTTAACTTTGATACCTTACTTTTAACGCTTTTAATAATAAAATGAAATTGATGAATTTTTCGAAAAAATGCGACCATGATTAGCCGGTATTTATCCAAGTGAACACCGGTCGACGCACGACAATGCGATACGACATTATGAAAATGTCGCTTCGTATTGTCGAGTGTCACTTCGCGTGTCGTGTATCGTTTGGTATTGTCGCACGTTGACCCTCACCCAAACCCGCGACACGCGACATACGATACGACATTTGGAAAATGTCGCTTCGCGTTGTTGAGCATCGTTTGTGATTATCGCATGTCGTTTGATAATGTCGCCGTCGCGTTTGCAGGGTCGACACACGACAACGCGAAGTGACATCGCGACATTACGAAGTGACATAGCGACAATGCGATACGACGCTCGACAACGCCAAGTGACATCGCGATATATCGTGCTTTTGAAAGGCGACATTTCAAAGTGGATATCGCGACATTGTCGTTTGGGATTGTCGACGTCGTTTTCGATTGTCGGGTGTCACTTCGTAATGTCGCTATGTCACTTCGTGTTGTCGTGTGTCGGCCCCACAAACGCGACGGCGACATTATAAATGGCCCCAACATGATTCCGTAGGCATGACAGGTAGCAATAAATGTACATATTAATTCTTAATTCGGGACACTGGCGCCAGATCAGAAAGAAAATGCCTCTGTACATGTTATACTCTACCCCTAGGTATTCTATAAGAACCATGGTCGTGAACGGGAAAATATACTAACCCATTTCAATCGCGTATTTCATACCTAAAACACGCAGTTCAGTAAATGTGTACTATTGATATTAAACAAGTGGTAATTTATCTTCCGTTGTGTGCCGGTCATATTTCTTCAATACTTCTTACCTTAGAAAAACAACGTGAAGTTTACAGTTTTTTCAAAGGTACACAAAAAACTTGCTTGAACTTCCCTGGTGAAGTTCCTGTCTAGATTACAGACACACTCTGATTGGTTGATGTGAAAATGTATGTCAGTCGTCATTTTACTACACGTGTACGCTAAAATGTTTATATGGAGCATAAATGTGCAAAATGAATTAAATAAACAGAATAGATGTATACCAATGTATGATTTCAAATTCAAAATCATATACAAGATGAATTTCATTCATCATTTCGAGTCTTATCGTAAAACTGTGAATATATTGCATTCTGTTTTTGTTTGTTTACATTTCGCTTAACATGTGCACACTGCCGTGACCTCTAGACCGGATGTTCATTAGGGGAGTTCACGCAAGTTTTTTCTGTAACGTTGACTAAAGCGTAAAATATATGGAGCATCTCTGCAATATGGAATATTGAGACAGTGTGACTGGTGCACGATGGAAGATAAATTATCGCTTGTTTAATATCGATAGTACATATTTACTGAACTGCGTGTTTTAGGTATGAAATACGCGATTGAAATGCGTTAGTATATTTTCCCGTTCATGACCATGGTTTTTATAGAATGCCTAGGGGTAGGCTATAACATGTACAGAGGCATTTTCTTTCTGATCTGGCACCAGTGATTCTGGATATATCAATACAAATTATTACTTACAGTAAATATGCATTCGGCTTATCTTTCAATACAATGTTTTTGTCCGTACTGTTTTGTATTCATACTTGAAACTTTATTAAATCTTATCGGGTACGGTGATTTCTTTTGTGATTCATGTACATTAAAAGGTAACCCCTTCTTGTTTCTGAAAGACTGACATCATTTGTCAGAGTGCTTCAAACACAAGTACCTGTACTATAAAAATCCTCTTTACTAGCATTTTTTTTGAAGAAAAATATCTTTTCTCTCTATCTCTGTTGAGATGAGCCTGGGGAGGAAAGGGTTTTCTTAGAAAGGATCAGTGTCAGGGTAAGAAAGAAATTATAATTACAGAATATTTAATCTCAACAAAACGTACTTTGTAAGTATATTGCTGTGGTTGCGCGTGTTGGTCGTAATTCTCATAATACAAAATACTTCACGCGCATTTATGAATACCAAATGTTATTACATTCTGAGGTTGATTAAACATTCTTAAATAGCATTTTATCCAAATTTCATATCTTTTATTATTATCAGTGATCTATGTGATAATATTAAACGTTAGCCAATTATATGCGTATTTGAGAGCCCTAAAATTATACTGGAAAAGATGCGACTGCAAGGTTCCTCGTTTGACACACACCTCGTGAACGTTTCGAATGATATCAACGTCACCAACCACATATCTTTATATTACTTTTATCTTTTCATCATTCAAAACTGGTCATTTTTTAATACGATCTCAACGAAATTTCATGAACGCAAGTCTAGCTTCGTTCGTTTTGTAGGATACCTATAGAAAAAGCATCTGGTATCCAACAAACTGTTGTCAAAATGATCAATTTTCTTAATTCCGTGTCGATCCAAAACTCTTACCGGAGGTAACATAAGTTAGCGAAACGGACACGGTCATCCGTCTATCCAGATCCAGCTCAGTATTTCATAAAAAAAAAAAAAAAATATAAGTGCATTTTTGGTCATTTCTCCACAAAATTTAGTGTCCTGAAACCGGATTGTACTCTTTTACGTCTACCGGATCGACAGGCTATAAATGTTAGATTATGTGCTAAGTATATACAGTGCATCCGTTCTACACCTTCCGGACATTTCTCCTTTTTTTATTTCTCTCGAACATTTACCAACGAAAGTTTGTGGAATTTTCAAGTTTACTGTTCCCTTCCACATTTTTATTATGCATATTTCATAAATATATGCACCAAGAAAATGTTCTAAGCTTATTTCTCAAATGCATTGATTGGGGCATTCTTAAAGTCTTTGAGTGTAACTAGATACCATTTACTGAAATTATCTTTTATAATCTTATTTGAATTCAATTATCAATTCAAGGTTTTATCAAAGGTAGGCTCCGCAAAATGGGTCTTTGTATTCGCTCCATTAAACAACGAAAACGTCAATTCTAAAGTTTGAACTTTATATCAATCAATTAATACGACTTCCCTAAGATCTTGCCACTAGCGCAAAATGAACCGATAGTTACTCAATCTGGCACCTCCAATCCCGCTGAAATCCGGGAAATAAAATAACAGATTTGCATACTGATGGTATGCATAATTATTCTTTAACAGAAATGAAAGGGTCGTGAAGAACGATATGCAACTACATAAATTTTTTAAACTGAAAAACAAGTCAATCTAAAAAATAATGCATTATGTTTTTAATGTTTTTGAAGAAATTCCTGAAGTAAATACTAAAAAAAAGAGATCACGTTTTTGAGGGTTGAACGTCACATCCACACATTTTTAATTTCAAATTTTCAAATTTTTCGAATGTCGTATGTCGTATGTCGCACAATAGACGACATCCAAATTTTTCGAATGTCGTATGTCGTATGTCGCGCAATGAACGACATTCAAAATTTTCGAATGTCGTATGTCGTTTGTTTAGCCAACTTCACACAGCTTATGAAATTACCCGTGCGCACGCCAAACTTCAATAACATATGAAATCGTTTTGTGTAAACGGATTTTCTTTTCCTTTGTAAGTTAAATATTAGTGTCATTCATGATTGAATTCTGTCAATACCCTTCAAAATAACGCCTTTACCAAAAAAAAAAAAAAAAGGAAAAACAACAACAACAAAAACATAAGCATTCCGGTTATGTAAAGTTTATTCCGGTGTATTTCAGTATTGTAGGTGCGTTCTGGTTTATTGTCTGATCGGAGCAAAGAGCTATAAAAGTAAATTTTATACCCGTGTAAAATTCTTTAAGAACAGTTTTCATAATAGTTCCTTAAATACACAGGTTGAATATATATCTTGACGATAAAAAGCGAAATATGACTTCACAGAGTAACACATTGAAAGGAAGTTTTGAAAAAAGCAGAATTTTTTAGTTCATCATGATGGCTGTGTGATTTACCGAAGATCAAATTTGCTAAAAAAATCGTATTATAAAAATTAAAATGTAAGAGCTCTAATCCTGTTGCCTGCGTGGTAAAATAAATAGACAGACAAATGTAGCGTCTTTCTCAATATTTTAGATAACATATTCATATTCTTAATCACTTCTTTTACTGGAATATGAATCAAGTATTATATACATTTTCGACTTGTTCCGCTTTTCACTTTTATATTGAAATATTACATCATATATCCAATATAATTGCTTTATTTCTAATATGGCTGCCTAAAACAACATGATAACGTCGTTTGGTAAACCGCCCGCCTGTTAATATATATAATCATAATAATGTATCTAGTTTTGTTTTGATTACGCTACGCTGTGTAGTTTTGGCCGCCAAATTAATCAATCGTAGGCCTAGCGAAATTTGAATCTGGAGACCTGCAGGGCCCGTATTCATAAAGCTCCTTAGGAAAATCCTTAAATATGTAAAATTTCCTGAACATCATAGCACAAAAGAAAAGTGTAGACACTATAAGATTAATAGTAATCTTCATTACTTTGTAAAACTGTAAATAACATTATTGTTTTTGAACTGTTCCCTAAGTTAGTCCCTTAGGGAAAATTTTCCCTTATGAACTTCATGAATACCAGCCTATACCTCAAATACAAGTCAAAGCCTGGATATATTCCAAACTGTATTATACACGTATCATGTATAAAAGCGGGTCTTAATTCAAGGCCCAAATGCTGTTTTAGAACATGTTCCTTTCAAAGCCTATTGCAATTAGAGAAACCGTTAGCGAACAGCATGGATTCTGACCAGACTGCGCGGTTTCTTTTCATTTTTTCGTTTATTTCTGATAGAACTTTCATGAAAAAAAATGTAGGAAAAAGTGATGTTCTCTAAAGATACGTAAAGAGGACATGAAGTTGTCGTTTTTTTTATATGAAACAAACAGACCTTTAACCCATAGGTCCCTAATACTTACGGATAGCTCAGTGGTTTGCACACTGGCCTTCCAATCCTGAGGTCGGGGATTCGATCCCCGGCAGCTACTCGGGAATTTTCAGAAACGCTTTTCAGTGTTTCCCACCCAACTAGAGGTGTACTGGTCAGAAACCCAGGCAATCCTTGCGTGTATCAGTGCTATACACTGGGCACGTTAAAGAACCAGGCTGTCTATTCGCAACGAGCTAGGCTAAGTTAGCCGGACAAACCTGTATCTGATTTCTGATCTCTATGCCGTAGGGGGCTTTGTCTCACTCTGTCCCTCTGGTCAGATCGCTCTGTGTATGTACTAGTAGAGGATGAATTATGCACCCTGTGTGGCTGCATTTGAACTATGTAAAGCGCCTTTGAACGTGAAATTGATCATGAAAAGGGCGCTATATAAATCTGGTATAATAATAATAATAATAATAATAATAATAAAATGCTGGCCTAACTTTTACTTAAAAAAAATAATATTTTGAATATGATGTTTCTCTTTTTATTTCTTTTAAGCATTGTTAAAAGTTGTATCGCATTTAATTCTATACTGTAGATGCATCAAGTCAGATACTGGAATTATTTTGTACCAGTGTTACCATACAACAACAACAACTGGTACGGAAATCGACGAATCCGTCCGAGGGCTGTGATATTGGATTACCGGTTTTTATTGATTTTTGTGATAGGCAAAGACGTCTAGCTTTATCGGCTAAGAAATATTAATAAAATTTCGTAATGGCGATTTAACAAAATAACCTACTTTGGAATATAGATAACAAATATACACACAAAATATATTATTCAACCTTTGATCGAATGACTTGAAGGTCAGTTGTCAAAAAATATGTTTGAGGTTTGCACGTGTTTTATTGCACGGCATCAGAAAAACAAACATTAGCACAAATTATTGATCGGTGAATTTTATAAAGAATCATGTAATATTATACGTTTACTAAATGGAAGTGGCTAGGCGCCCGGTAACTCGTACAGGACAGGCTGAGGTCCGGTAATCAATATGAATAGCGAGAGAGCTGTATATTTTATCTTTAATATGCGATCGTACTTTTCCCGGGATTAAAGAATTATAAATACATCTGTTTCCTGTGACTGAACCATTCAAATAATCGAGGAAAGTATGAAAACACACTTTTTAAATCATCTCCCGTTAATATAGTCTGCTCTTTGTAATACAAGAAAAGTCTCAGTATCTATAACGATTACTAGACCTCTAGCCTGCCATGTACGGGTTGTCTGGAGGCCAAGTAACCGGACATCTAGACTCAGGGTCTAGAGGTCTGGTTACCGGAGCCCTAGCCACTACCTTATTGAATGGCATGTCGGCTAACAGTAAAAACTATTACCAATTCAATTCAATTCAATAGTTTATTTACGTCTCATCATATGTTTGTCACAATAAAGCATAATAAAATCTTATTAAAATACATATGCCATTCTTAACAGAATTACAAGAGACGGGCAAGCATAGCTTACTTTAATTAAAATTTCTGTTATTTATACTGTACATGTCATTTTATTTCTAAAACATTTTTAAAGCAAGAGCTGTCAGTTGACAGCGCGCTCGACTATTCTCAGTGCTTGATAGTATAATATAAGCTATTAGTAAAACATTTTACTATCCAATAAACATATTCTAAGACGAAAATGGGCCATAATTCCGTCAAAATGCTTGATAGAGTTGTCTGCTCCTGTTTACAGGACTTTGAAAATATTTGGGGTAGTACGCAAACATAAACATTACAATAAGCATATTTCTAAGTTAAAAAGTGGCCATAATTTAGTCAACATGCTTGATAGAGTTGTCTGCTCCTGTTTACAGAATGGGGTAAACAAGTATGCAAAATATGAAAGCAATATTTAACATTTGTGTGACGTTCATGCTAACGCCGAAACCGGTCCAAAATTTGACTACTAACATTCAGAAAGCGTTTACTTCACGGCAGCAGAAGTAGTTTTCACATTTTACTTCAGGTTTTGTCTTTATTTTAGTACAATATATTATCAAAATATACGCAAGTCAAATGCACAAACAATATAACAGTGGTTTATATGTATTTGGAAGAGTGTAATAATCATTTTATGTTAAGCAATCCTGAAACAGAAAAAAAAATAATTGACTAACTTAACGATCATAACCTCGCTTTTATGCGCGACAAATTCGAGAAACAGTCTGTCCGAAACTATGTTAAAGACAAAATTTTAAGTATGAAAGACATGAAAAGCAAAAATGGTGACGCACATAAATAAATTATACAGCTGTTAAAAAAAGAAGCAAATATATACACTTAATTGTCCCGTTTTGAAAATATCTTGTATGATTTCAAGATTGTGACTGTGACAATAATCCCTGCATTAATTAAGGCGCCCTCCTCCCCTTCTTAGTCTTTGTAAAGTGTAAGAAATTCAAGTTTAGTCTAATAGTTTTTCATATTCTCTACATAACATCAAAAATTGTCTGGTAAATGTTCCGCAAAATTTAAGTGCATGTACAGAAATCGGATATTCGAGAAAACAAACCTGCATAAATCCCTAAGCTCCATTCTCACTAATTATCCGCTTAAAAGTGACACAAATAACAGTAATGCTGCGATATTAGCCTGCAATTATGGCCGTCTTCATCAAGAGAATAAATTTTATGTTACAATGATTACATGTACACATTCTACGGAATCTGTCCTTTTCGTAGACAAAATAATAATAATAATAATAATAATAATAATAAAGAAATAACAGAAGTGATAGGATCGCACGCACGTCTCCAGCGTTTTTGTATTGATATAGCAAAGCAGGCGGTGCATACTCATATCAAAATGAAATAAAATACAGATTACAGTCTTTGTAGTATAACTGATACTTTATAAATTCAAAGCCAGTGTATCTTTTCATCTTTAAAGATGAGCTTATAACCATGAAGTCACTAATTAGTAACATTTGGAAACATGGAATCCTGGTTAGAGCATCTATACAATTTTAAATAATTCATTGCCATTTTTAGAACTTAACGATGGAGCGCATCACTCTATGTTCTTGTGTAGGTATTTAAATACTTCTTCGCCTTTACTGTTGTATATTTACTGATTATTTGTACATTTATATTTTTTGAGTTCAAGTTTAACCCCGAATACGTGTAATTTACTGTATAAGTTTAAAAACAATAATGAGGTAATGTTATTTCACTAATCCGACAACCGACTGGATAATCCTGTTTTACATTCTTTTTTTATTGTTTTTCTTTATTTCTGTAATCTTTAGCTCTCATTATATCATATGTTTTGAAGAGTAATTTAATACTTGACAAACCTCTCATATGACCTAATTTTATGGTCAGGAAGCCTTGATTTCTTGGTACAGGTTTGTGTTTATTTACAAAATATCTACCCACAGCATCCATTTGATAAACTTATTTATATGAAATAAGGCACTGCCTCAATCGGGAATCGATCAGGCTTCAACTCATCCCTTTAACATTTAAAAAAACTGTCTATAGGGTGTTAACAGGCAAATTGTTGAGAAGCACAATGACAAACTTAAGGTGATCACATCAGCTCACACTGTGCTCAGGTGAGCTAAAAATCATACAAACTGAAAAGTTACTAGATTGCAACTCTCTGTTAACAAGACTTAACAGACAGACACACATTAACAATCTATTTGCACCACGGCAGGTTAAGAGCTCAGTCCAGGGAGACATATTAGCCTTCTTGTGCAGGCTTGATTTTTTTCTGTTTGTGTTAATTGTAATTCTGAAATTACTTGTAAAACAAATCCTAATTTTGCTTTTATATACACATAACAAAGACTTGCATTACACTTTATTTATTGAATAAACTGTTCACATGTTTAAGTTTTATCTGTATACACATTTATAATGATCACATAATTTGTTTTATCTATACATGAAATAGAGCTGAACTGTGAATAACAACTTTTAATAACAATACTGGATGCTTTTGTCAGGCTTTGAAATAAGTATTGTCAAAATAAAGAAAATGTGACTTGCTGTAATCTGTATTCTAAAATGTACAATTTCTCTTACAACAAGAACAACTAAACAAGAGGGCCATTATGGCCCTGTATCGCTCACCTGACATATTGACCTAAAGATCATCAAGATCAACATTCTGACCAAGTTACATTAAGATATGATCATAAATGTAGCCTCTAAAAAGTTAAACTAGCTTTTCCTTTGATTTGACCCTGTGACCTAGTTTTTGACCCCACATGACCCAGATTCTGATTAAGTTTCATGAAGATACAGTCATTAATGTTGCCTCTAGAGTGTTAACAACTTTTCTTTTGATTTGACCTAGTGACCTAGTTTTTAATCCCACCTGACCCAGATTTAACTTGGCCTATAAATCATTAAGATTAAAATTCTGACCAAGTTTCATTAAGATATGGTCATAAATGTGGCCACTACAGTGTTAACAAGTGAATGAAGTATTGCCATGCAATACAAAGTCCCCTACTGGAAGGCACCTAATTTTCTCTACTGCAGTATAACATAATGAACTGATATCTGTCAATGATGTATAAACAATATTGTACTATATATACAATATGTTATAACAACACACTTGGATTAAAATGTGCATATATAAAAACCCACAGTTGTTTTCATATTGAAATGTTTTTGCCGATTATAAAAATGTTATCATATAAGTTATTTATAGTACCAACAAAAGGAGATTAATCTTAAAAAGATCTATATAATATAAGTCCACAAGAAACTCTTTACCAGGTAGAGATAGGTCAAAATACACCTAAAAATTGGATGTAACATGCATGTTGTACCACAGAAAAGTGGTCTCGATTTTTCTCTACGGCCAATAATAGAAAAATTACAATAAAATATATTTATAGTAACAACAAAGGGACGTAATTCTAAAAACAAGGGTGCCTCATGGTGGTGAACATTTGGTCCAAGTTAATCAAAATTCCTATATGCATGAAGTTGAAATGCTCCGGACAAAGTCATTCTTGAATTTGACGTTTGACCTCCAAATATGACCTTGACCTTAGATCTAGGGACCTGGTTCTTGCGCATGACAATCCGTCTTATGTTGGTGAACATTTGTGCCAAGTTACATCAAAATCCCTCCATGCATGAAGAAGAAATGCTCCTCACAAAATCATTCTTGTGTCTGACCTTTGGTCTCTAAGTGTGACCTTGACATTAGACCCTGGACTTGGGTTTTGCGCATAACATGTTGTCTCATCCAGGGGAATATTTTTGCCAACTGATACCTAAATCCTGTTTTGCATGACAAAGTTATAGACTGGGCAGGAAAAAAATCCTACTGACCTTTGATCTCAAAGTGTGACCTTGACTTTTAAGCTAAGGTACCGGGTGTTGCGCATGACACGTCATCTCATCATGGGGAACATTTATGCCAAGCAATATTGTAATCCCTTGATGGATGACAGAGTTCTGGATCGGAAAGGAAAAAAAACTTGTTGACATTTGACCTCCAATTGTGACCTTGACCTTTGGGCTAAGGGTCCTGGATTCGCACATGACACGTCGTCTCATCATGGGGAACATTTGTGCCAAGTAATATTAAAATCCCTTAATGAATGTCAGAGTTATGGACCGGACACGAAACAGACCCTGTTCATGCCTTGTTAACATTTGACTGCTAAGTGTGACCTTGACCTCTGAGCTAGGGGACTGAAAGTTGTGCATGACACATCGTCTTATTATGAGGTACATTTGTGCCAAGTAATATTAAAATCCATTCATGGATGGCAGAGTTATGGACCGGACAGGAAAAAAGCCCTGTTGACCTCCAATTGTGACCTTGACCTTTAAGCTAGGGGTCTAGTTTTTGCGCATGACACATCGTTACATCATGGGAAACATATGTGCCAAGTAATATTAAAATCCCTTCATGGATGGGGGAGTTATGGATCGGACAGGAAAAAAGCCCTGTTGACATTTGACCTCCAATTGTGTCCTTGACCTTTGAACTAGGGATCCGGGTTTTGCGCGTGACACGTCGTCTCATCATGGAAAACATTTGTGCCAAGTAATATCAAAATTCCTTCATTGACGGGAGAGTTATAGACCGGACAGGAAAAAAGCCCTGTTGACATTTGACCTCCAATTGTGACCTTGACCTTTGAGCTAGGGGTCTGGGTTTTGCGCATGACACGTCGTCTCATCATGGGGAACATTTGTGCCAAGTAATATTAAAATCCCTTCATGGATGACAGAGTTATGGACCGGACACGAAATTGCGGACGGACGGACGGACGGACAGACGGACGGACGGAATGACGGAAAAGTGCATTGCTATAGTCCCCGAAACTGGTTTTCAACCAGTAGGGGACTAACAAGCTTTTCCTTTGATTTGACCTGGTGACCTAGATTTTGACCCTAGATAACCCAATATCAAATTCGTCCAATATTTTATTGAGGGTAACATTCTGACCAAGTTTCATTAAGATCGGGCCAAAATCGTGACCTCTTGAATGTTAACAAGCTTTTCCCTTGATTTAACCTGGTGACCTAGTTTCTGAGACCACTTGACCCAGATTTGAATCTGATCTATAGATCATTAAGATTAACATTTTGACCAAGTTTCATTAAGATATGGTCATAAATGTGGCTTCTAGAGTGTAAACTAGCTTTTCCTTTGATTTGACCTAGTGACCTAGTCTGACTAAGTTTCATGAAGATATAGTCTTAAATGTGACCTCTACAGTGTTAACAAGCTTTTCCTTTGATTTGACTTGGTGACCTAGTTTTTGATCCCAAATGACCCAATATCAAACGTGTCCAAGATTTTATTGAGGGTAACATTCTGATCAAGTTTCATAAAGATTAGGTCAAAATTTTGACCTCTAGAGTGTTAACAGTCAAATTACGGACGAACGGACATCGGACACAGGGCGATCACAAAAGCTCACCTTGAGCACTTTGTGCTCAGGTGAGCTAAACACTAGAGTTGTCACAGAAGTGACGAATTATACCCCCACAATATGGCCTTATCACAGAACTAAGCCAATGTCAAAGCAGCATTTTCTTGAGCTATGACCTAATGACCTCAAATTCAATACAGATCATCTGCTGGTCTAGATCAATCTCCATTGTTTCATGATCCTCCGCCCAAATTTTTCTCAAGTTGTTGTATGGAAAAGGTTTAAATGTTCCGGGTCATCCTGACCTTTGGAACTCTAAATCAATACGGGTCATCTGCTGGTCAAGACCAACCTTGTACTAAATTTTGTGTTTCTCATCCCAAGCATCCTGAAGTTATTGTCCAAAACCGTTTTAAAGAACCGTTATTTATTTTGTTGAATTTAACGTCACACTGACACAGGATAGGTCATATGGCGATTTTAATGGTGGAGGAAGACCCCAGGTGCCCCTCCGTGCATTATTTTAAAGAACCGGGTCAGTCTGACCTTGACCTGTGACCTACTGACCTCAACATCATTAGGGGTCACCTGCTGGTCATAATCAACCTCCCTAACAATTTTCATGATCCTAGGCTCAAGCATTCTCAAGTTATAATCTGAAAAACATTTCACTGTTTTGCCTTATTGTGACCTTGACCTACTGACCTCAAAGTAAAACTTGACTTGTATTTCATGATGTGACACCTGTGTACCAAACTTTATCATTCTAGGCTCAAGGTCTCAAGTTATCATTCGGAAACGCTTCAACTGTTCAAGGTCACTGTGACCTTGACCTTTGATCTATTGACCTCAAATTCAAACAACCTGTATTTTATCATGTTACACCTGTGTTACAAAAGCTATGATCCTAGGCCAAAGCGTTTGCAAGTTATCTTGACCTTTGACCTACTGACCCCAAAGTCGATCTTGACCTGTACCTATGTACCAAAAAATATTTAAATCGGTCAAGCTTTTCATAAGTTATCATCCGGAAGCCATGAAAACCTATTAACTGAAAGACAGACAAGCTTACTACATGGGGTTATAACAGAACATTCTCTTTAAAATCTCAAGAAAAATATTACTTAACAATAACTATGTTAATTACAATGTAGTAGACATTCTTTACAAAATAAACCAGAAAACAATTATCTAAAATAAGATTAATGAAACTTTAGTATGTTTTATGAGAACTAGATGCCCACGGGCAATATGTCGAGCCCGCCAGCTGTCAAAAGGACTGGGAGTTGTACATGACACTCCTTGCCTCATTGAGGCAAACATTTATGCCGAATAAAATAGAGATTGCAAAAAAATACAATATAAGTTATTTACAGTAAAAACAAAGGAAAGTAAATTTAAAAAAAATAAAATAAAAAAAAAATATATTAAAAAAAAATATGAAAAAATTCTAAGTCCACACAAAAACCCGCACCAGCAGAGATAGGTAAAAAAAACACCTGAAAATTGGATGTAACATGCATGTTGTACTACAGAAAAGTGGTCTTGATTTTTCCCTACGACCAGTAATAAAAAAGTTACAATTGTAATCTATTTATAGTAACAACAAAAGGAAATAATTTTAGGATCTTATGCATGACACTCCGTCGCATAATGATGAACAATTGTGCAAAGTTACATCAAAATCCCTCTATGCATCAAAAACAAATGCTCCAGACAGTCATTCTTGTATCTGACTTTTGACCTCTAAGTGTGACCTTGACCTTAGACCTACGGACCAGGTTCTTCCGCATGACACTCCGTCTCATGGTGATGAACATTTGTGCCAAGTTACATCAAAATCCCTCCATGCATGAAGAAGAAATGCTCCGGACAAAGTCATTTTTTAATTTGACCTTTGACCTGTAAGTGTGACCTTGACCTTTGAGATAGGAACCTAGGGTTTGCGCAAGACACTCCGTCTCACTGAGGTTAACATTCATACCAAATATAAACAAAATTGCTCCATGCATGTCCAAGTTATGGTCCGGACAAACAAATCCGGACGGACGCACACACGCACGCATGCACGCAAGCACATACACCGAACAGACATTTGGACAAATATGTCCTGAATTCCTATCCTTAAAAGTTTTTTTTTTATTCAAGTTCCCTTGTTTTTCTGTCTTTTCATATTTTCTTGACAGGTGTTTCTTTCTTGCTTTTCAAGTATACTGGATTTGTTGACCTTCCATTTTGTAGCTGCCTGCTCTCAAGAAGTAAACCTGTAAAACACAAATCAAACATTGTAAATTGATAAAAAGAGACCCCGACAAAAAAAGACATGTTTTCATACTCAAAGCTTTCAGAAAGCAGGCAAACTAAAACAAATAAATATAAAATTTCTATTACAAATTGCTCATTATTCTGAACAATTTGAAATATTTTCAGCTGTTTCAATACAGAGTTGGTCAAAGTTTTTCCTAAACAAGTCTATGTAAACCATATGACCAAATGACAGGGCCATATTTGACCCAAGGGGGATAATCTGAACTAACTTGGTAAAGGAACTTGCATTTAATCGAAACAGAATGGCTATGTCAGTTTTGGTAGAGGGTCACCGAGAGATCATTTCCATAAAATATTTTTGAAATCCAGCCAGGGCTTTTCACCAGCAAATTGGATAGAGCTAGACCAAGGCCTTTAAAATATAGAAATTTATGTGCGATAACTGTCCAGTTTGGGAAGAAATGCTATTCATGGAAAGATGGTGTTTGTGTATAAATTTGAACAGTAATAAATATTTTCAACCCAAATTTAATTTTTACTGTAATAGACTAGACTACAGCATTTTCAGATCTCAAGTTTTACAAATCTAATCACAGGCCGTTTCTTCGGTATTATTACCCGTACCCTCAAAGTTACGCCTTTTTACCCCACGGTCGAAAGGTTACATCCAATTTCTTTTAATTATACTGCCACGTGTTTGATAGTTTTGCAGTAATATTTCCTGTTATATGACACTTTGTCAGGAAAATAATCAACCGGAAGTAAACACCGAAAGACGAATTAAATTATCTCCCCTGAAGCACAGACTAAAATATAAATTCAGGGACATGGAACATAACGGATTAGACTGGTATTTAAATGCATAACACTCAGTACTGTGCGCTATAGTAAGACAAAAAAACTCAATCTCTGAGAACCGCTTCCTCCGGTAATACTAAAATGTAAACAAAATTAAACCATTTGTTGATGTGATTTTTGGGAAATGTTACCTTGCATTTTGGGAAGTTTCTCTGCCACAGTTGGGAAAAAATGCAATATTTTTGGATTGGGAAGTGGCCGAATATAGGCCTCTCTCATATCAGGATGAAAAGCCCTGCCGGCTAACAATTTCTGACAAGAAATCATTTTCAAAGATTTTCTTTTCGGTGAGTTCTATATGGAATTAAATTCTTTGGGTAATTTTGAAAGAGGACCACCCCATGATCATTCTGTGAAGTTTGGTGTAAATCTGCCCAGTGGTTCTGAAGAAGATTTTTTACAAATTGTTGACACATGACGGACATCAACTCATGTTGTCACCCTGTGACAGGTGATCGAGCTAATAATTGTTTAAATTTGCATACATGTATTAAATTTTATGGTTTTGTCCAGAAATGCTTTTTCATCAAGAAAATGAAATGGAGTCTTTACTAAGGCCAAAAAAAATCTTTGTTTCCGGTAACATGCTAAAACATTAGGGTAGGTAGGTCGGAAAAACTTTTCTTTGGATTTTTTAAAAATTATTTGTAGGGAGACATTTTGGAAATTATTTTTGTGTCAAAAAAATGAATACAAATAGGGGGATTATGCCTCTAGAGCACCAGTAAGTTGATTTATAACATCACTGACCATGTTTAAAGCATATAAAGTGCAGTTTTGCAACTTTTTGTCAAAAAGTTGAAAAAAAAGTTCTCAAAGGCCATAAAAACATTTAGGGTTGGGCCATAAATTTATGGTAGGTCAGGATACAGGAAACAGACAATTTTTTTTTACGCCTAATGTTCCTTGGTATTTGATTCTGTGCACTGACTCAATCACAAAAATCTGACCACACAAATACTAATGATTTTACAGTATATCATGCTTTTTGAATGATTGAAACTGCTTCTCACAGCTGCAACTACATGTATATAATAAAGAAACAGAAAGATAGAAATATCTTATGAGCTGCAAGCAAGTGGTTTCAGTTCAACAAGCACTTTGGAGCAGTACAACAATACTCTGTATAATAGACCAAGATGCCTGAAAACAGTGAAAAGTGAGCAAATTAAGAAAACATGGACAACCAGTTGTTTTGAAATTTCAAAGGTCTAAGGGCTAACATCTTTTTCGCAGTTTTTCAATTTTCATGCCAATAAGATGACCCAAATTATATCATTGGCATGGCGGGAGAAATTTGTTATATAAAACTCTTTTAATGAAAATAAGACAGTTGCAAATTTTGTCAAAATGTATAATGAAACAAAGTAAATGCGGTTAAAAAAAAATTAAAATTTCAGTTTTGAAAAAGAAAAGTCACTGTATAAGTGGGTTTGTTTACACGACTAACATGCCAGATAAGCCAAACATGACTTTAACCCAGTGAATTCCAGGTACTTTTTGACTTGGTGGTCTATGACCTTCACTTTGCTCGATATCACTAAAAGGCAAAAACAGACTGGTAAAGCAGCTAGAAGAATCTGTTCTGCCTTCCTCAATTTAGTATTAACACAGGAGCCGACAAAATGATACAATTCTTTATTGGTATCTGACGGTCATGATTCATAAACGTATAACTTTAAACGTATTTGAGTATGTGTGCAGTGTACAAAATTCAGATTTCAACTAACCCATTCTGGCAACCAGATAGAAAATTTTCCAAGCCTGACACCAATTTCACATGCCTGAACTTAAAGCTGAATTTTGAACCATAAAACAACTGGTCTAGCACATACCCTCAAAATACTTCATCATATTGTTTGGGACATGCTCGACTGGGGATTCCTAGGAGAACAGGAATTGAATGCATCGCCGAACAACAAGTAATGTGAGCGGCTTCAGTTTGCATTTGCTCAAAGAGCTCAAATTTAATTGTTTTGACCAACTGCAAATTTTAGCACGTAGCTTTTTTTTTCTTGTTGCTAAATATGAAATCTACTTGCAAATTTAGACTTTCAATTAAAAATGTTAGAATATCCTAAAAAATCATGCTAGAACATAAATATTGTTTGCACGGTTTTCCTTGGCGTACAATTTTGTGCGTTATAACTCAAAATGACCCTCAAAGTAATTCGGAACTCATCATTGATGGCGTAACTTAACTACTCGCTGAAACTACGGCAAAGCAAATTTTCCTACCTAATATTATAAGTACCGATTCAACTGTATACATGTACGAATTAGTAAGATAGCCTGCGTTCTAGATTTAATTATCAGATAGACCTCTACATTTCTTTATAATCAGTAATCCATTCAACAAACAAGAGTGCCAAAATGTCACAATATACGCCCTTCACAGCAAATTTCTTTACACTAGCACCTGTATTTGCAAATGGAATTTTAATTTTCTAGTTGTTTACAATGAGTTTTTTTTTAGAAATTATTGTAATTCTTTTATTTTTCTAAGTCCACAAAAAGAAATCCTTACAAGGTTAAGATACCTTAAAATACACCCAAAATTTAAAAGTAACTTCAATGTTGTACCACAGAGAAGTGGTCTTGGTTTTTCCCTACGGTCAATTATAAAAAAGTTCCAATGTAAGTTATTTATAGTAACAATTAAGGGAAGTTAATCTTTAAAGAGAAAAAAAAATCCCCCCCCCACCCCCCAAAAAAAAGTCCACACAAAAATCCTTACCAGGTAGAGATAGCTCAAAATACACCTCAGAATTGGATGTAGCATGCATGTTGTACTACAGAAAAGTGGTCTCGGTTTTTCCCTACGACTTGTAATGAAAAAGTTACAATATAAGCTATTTATAGTAACAGCAAAGGAAAGTAATTCAAAAGAAGGGACCAGTGCATGACACTCCGTCTCAAGATGGTGTACAATTGTGCCAAGTTACATCAAAATCCCTCCATGCATGACGTAGAAATGCTCCGGACAAAGTCATTCTTGTATCTGATCTTTGGCCTCTAAATGTGACCTTGACCTTAGACCTAGGGACCTGGTTCCTGCGCATGACACTCCGTCTCATGATGGTGAACAACTGTGCCAAGTTGTATCAAAATCCCTCAATGCATGAAGAAGAAATGCTCCGGACAAAGTTTTCATTCTTGTATTCTTGACCTCTAAGTGTGACCTTGACCTTACCCCTAGGGATCGACACTCCGTCTCATGATGGTGAACAATTGTGCCAAGCTACATCAAAGTCCTTTAATGCATGAAGAAGATATGCTCCGGACAAAATTGTCATTCTTTTATCCTTTGACCTCTAAGTGTGACCTTGACCTTAGACCTAGGGACCTTGTTCTTGCGCACGACACTCCCTCTCATAATGGTTAACAACTGTGCCAAGCTACATCAAAATCCTTCCATGCATGAAGAAGATATGCTCCGGATAAAGTCATTCTTGAATTTTTCATTCTTGTATCCTTTGGCCTCTAAGTGTGACATTGACCTTAGACCTAGGGACTTGGTTCTTGCGCATGACACTCCGTCTTACGATGATGAACAATTGTGCCAACTTCCATCAAAATTCCTCCATGCATGAAGAAGATATGCTCCGGACAAAGTCATTCTTGAATTTGACATTTGACCTCTAAGTGTGACCTTGACCTTAGATCTAGGGACCTGGTTCTTGCGCATGACACCCCGTCTCATGGTGGTGAACAACTGTGCCAAGTTTCATCAAAATCCCTCCATGCATGTAGAAGATATGCTCCGGACAAGGTCTGTGGACACCGCCCGCCCGCCCATCCGCCCATCCGCCCGCCATGGGCGTTCCCATAATACGTCCCGTTTTTCAAACGGGCGTATAAAAATGGCTAACCTAAAAAGATGTTGTGTTTTCTGTTATACTGAAATGATAGCGAATCTATAAACATTAACAAAAACCGCAACAATTTTGACTATTATTTGTATTTGCAAAATAAATTGTGTGAAATTTTTATCTTAACTCGCATTCCATGAAACTGACTTGCATTTAGCGAGTCCAAAATTTGAGCCCTGTGATTTGTGAAAGTAATTACATCTTCTGCATGATTATGGTTCTGACTAACTCTTAAACTCTTGCATTTATGGAACAGTTTGAATTCAATTCCTTCATAATTCTGACCAACTAATCGAGCATGCTTCAGAGCTCCAGATAAGGGCCGTATTTTCGTAATTACGAATTTGTTTGAGATCAGATATGACTTAATCTTAAAATGTGGCCGTATCAACACGAATTTATTTTAAAATGTGGTCGTATCAGTACGACATGTAAACAGTATTACATATTTCAAAGAAAGATCGAGCCGAATTGCATGTCTGCGCCAGGTTGCGCTAATCAACGCTATCCCAACTGTTGACAATTTGCACGGTGTCAAATGAGTGTGGAATATACGAAACACACGTCAATAGCATAATGTAAGCTCCGCCTACTTCAGTTACTTGCGAGATTTTCCCGAGAAGTGTGAAGCGAATCAAATTATCCAATACACTACAGTCGATTGTGTTTAGCCAATTAACTCCGCGGTTACGTATTTGACACTGTGTTTAATTGTCAGCATGTCCTAGAGGAAAAAACAATGTTTTAATTTTTTGTCATATATGGTAAAAGAATGACATGTCATGTATTATTATGTTAAATCTAACTGACTTCCATCTATGAGTTGATTTGTATATATGTAATTTTAGTTTACACAGTTTTACTTTCAGTTTTTATTCGAGTGAGTTACTGTTCACCGTCCGATGATATGACTTATGTCTTATTTTTGTCTGTTATCTGGAGCTTCAGGTACTAATTTCACAAAATATCAGGTAGAACCGTTACTAATTAGAAAACATATCAGGTAGTACCGTTACGAATTTCACAGAAAATCTGGTAGTACCGTTACTAATTGCACAAAACCTTATCTGGAGCTCTGTGTTTGTACAGTTTCAATAAATCAATATGTGTTCTTCAAGCTGTACATTGTGCGTTGCATTCTTGAAAAAAAAAGTTTTATTAAATGGAAATCATATTAAATCACCATGATTTACGCGTTGTTTCTGTGGCAAATCAGTAGCACGAGCTGAAATTCTGTAGTCATTGGCTATTGAACTGCCTCTAATTTTGAACACTACATTCACGGTTATAGGTAAAAGCATGTATATGCCTGGGACTCACTGACCTATTTTTAAATCAGATGTGCAAAATTACTGGTTTAAATGATTTCTGATAGAAAAGCTGATTAACGAGGTCAAATTAATGTGTGTCCAGTCATGAAAAATAATGTAGTAATGGTATATGCAAAATTCTGAGAACATGAAAAACACCTTTTAAAATCCATATTTTTTTTCTATAAGCCGATCCGATTCCCTATATTTAGGCTGAGCACAGCTTATGGACAGAGTCATTAGCTCAACTTAATTACTGTGTATGCAGTGAGCCTTAAGAAATAATAATCTAAAAGGCCCATTTCAAATTTATGAATAAATAAAAATGTAAAAAATAAGGAATTTCTATGCTTTTTATGGGTGGGGTGTTTCACTGTTTGTTTACATTATTATTAAGCTATACAATGGAAAGTTAGTTACTCACGTTTCTAAAGATGTCAACAGGTCCAACCATGCACATGCTGTGCTGGAGTGCCGTCCATATTCTATATAAAAGTAAAATAATTCCATTAATCAGTCATGCCTGCAAGTAAAATCACGGATTTCTTAATTTTAAATATTCAATATAGGCAGAAGTTCAAAGAAACTAAAGTACCGGAAAGGATTTAAAATAGGATCTGAAAAGCGACACAAAGGTGAATCTATTCTCTCATTCCCCGAGCTGAGCCTGAAGAACTCGTTGGAGAATGTTTTTGTTTTCTCAAATTTTCAAAATGTCGGCGCCAGTGTAACTGTATCCACTCTCACTGTAAATCAATGTAAATATAAAAATGTTCAAAATGTCGCCGTTTAAAAATGCTACTCAGTAATGAATAAAGCATGTTTGTATCACAAATTATATCAGTGTAGTCACGTTACCGGCTGATTAGCTTGTGACGCAAAAAAAAATAACATTTTTCTTTGATTATTCTTTCGTGTCGCAGATATCTTATTGTGCGGATATTGCGTTTGGCCTACTGATCTGACGGACGCTTATTAACATTAACGAAGACCATGATATCCCGAATTTCATCGGGGTCGTCGCACGCCCATGGTTTAAACCGGAACTCCATATCTTTTTATTTGGATAGTATGTGTTGTTTGGATTACCTCGTATGTTACCGTAGTGGGATTCGATAGAATCGATTCCCTATAACGTATTAGAGGATAATTATTTTCTTATGTTCAGGTCAAAATAGCTTTCACCAACAGAATACCATAAAATTTCGTAAGCATAAAAATAGTTAATATGTTGTGTACTTTTGAATGATAGTTGACAAGTTAAATCACATTTCTTTTCATTTACGATTATCCATAAATAGTTGATTGCGTAACTACATTTTAAATAAATAAACTTGCTGAGTACGACAATAGGCAATACACAGACTTATTTTAGAGACCGTACTATAGCTCTTCGCATACTTTGATTTTTCAAACTAAAGTGATTTTTACAAGTGCACCGGTTACGATAAAAATGTAAACAACGGACTCTGTCTATGAAACTTTGAAACGAATGAATGAGAGTCGATCTTAGTCATAATACTGACTGACAGTGAATGCTAATGACTCCATGTATTGCAGAAAGGTATTTAGTTTGAAACTGTAAACCGTTCGACAGCTGCAAAAAGGGCAAATATAAAAGATTCAGTGTCAGTAATATTTCACTGGTATTACCAGTTAGTAAGTTCATACTCTGAACAACAAGTCAGAGAAATTTGGGCAGATTTGAACGATTATGACGTTGTCAGCATTAGATTATATATTTTCTTTACACAAAAATTGCCGTTAGGTAACAAAGCGAATACGCCGATAATCCGGAGTTCACCGATTATTGTTCCAGTTCACGCAATGTAATCCAGCAATTAAACTGCATAGCTATTAGCTACTGCTGTTATAGGGAAGTGGTAGGGTGCCTGCCTTAGGTGTGAGAGGTCCTGGGTTCGAGTCCCAGTTAGAGCTTAACTATTTAGATTCTGCTAAAGCATAGTTTTGCTGTTAATAGACTGTTCCAGATGTTCTAAATTTTTAGCACACAGTATCATGGATCAGTATTTAGCAATCCAGATCAAAGTTGAATGTTAAATCAAATGCACCCAATTAGAAAATATTGACTATATTATGTCCCTTTGATGTTTATGCTCTCCATGTTCAAGAAGAGTTACATTTCCTTGATCACAAAATTTTCGTTAACATGAAAATATTAAATGCTCATAACTCCGCACTTCTGGTTAAAATATTGTCTATATTTCTGTTTTAGAAAAATATATGGACATTTGTCTTCATTTCAAAGCTTTTTAACTTCAAACCTATGATTTGAAAAACTTAGGTACTATCTCTATTTATTTCCGTTGATTTCTGCCGAACTATAACGGGTTAATTACACCTGTTATGACATGCCTAGAGGTGTGACCTATTTCTTCGTCTTTTGAACCTGATTGGCTGAAATAGACAACTTTATAAGCAGGGGAGTGGCATGATATATCGGGTCAATCATAAGTTTAGCTATTGTGCGTAAGTCATTGATCTTAGCCATTATTTTTCCGGCGTTTTCGTTAGTTTACGCAATATTTGTACCTGTATTACTAAAATAAATACTAGTATAGTTAGTTAGCCGATGATGTGGTAAAGTGTCAGACTTCCACGCATGTTATCTCGGGTTCGAAGCCAACTCAAATACATTTTAAAAACTGTAATGTGATGTTATCAATATTGCTTTTACCCTTACCTTATTTTATGAACATATTTCACAAATTTTAATGATTTCTCTTGTAGTATTTATTTTCTGGGAAAGCTGGTGACCAGTAATTTGTCTTTTTATTTAAGACAGTAAAGATGCTTTTTAATCGGCATTATCTACAACGGTTAACTGGATTACAAGCGTATTTCACTCAATAAATGAAGTATAAATTTGATCGGAAATGTGAGAATTTTCCTGTCTATTAAGTTTACAGATAAAGTTTGATAAAAGCAAGATTTAATGCTTGATTAAAAGTTGCAATTATGTTTATGTACATACGTAGAACTTAGTAGCCAGAGATCAGTTATTTTGCTAATATGTTTATATGTGTTTACTTGGATATATTCAATATTGTCTGAAATTGTATTTATATGTGTAATCTTCATATATATATATGGAGGATATTATATAAATAATACGGTAAGACGTAAGTCTCGAATCCATAATCAAGGCAGGTAAATGTTTTGACCAAACAGCTACCTGCACATGCAATATTATGTAAGTTCTATCGCTGTATTACGGAATACGGATAATGCCACATCAAAGGGCGACACACTACAATCAACGTGACACACGAAACGACACACGAAATTGCTACGCGGCGGACAACAATGTACAACGGCTTATGACGTTTCAACATTTGAAAGTCTCATTGTCTCGCTAGGGTTTGCAAAAATTGTTGCAGTAAAAATTGAGTGTCGCGACACACGACAATGAACAACGACACTCGACATTATATTGCGCAAATGTAGCGGAATTATCGCATGTCGAAGTAATTTTATTGAGGGCGACACACGACAATCAATGCGACACACGACACGACGCATGACATTCAACGTGACGGTCGACAATGTGCAAGAACACACGATATTTTAACATTTGAATGTGTGTTGCCCTGAAAACGCGACACACGGCATTACCCGCGACACACGATAATGTACAACGACACACGACATTCAATGCGAATCATGACAACGGGATTCAAGATTGAAGATTCAAAGTTTAACGGGCAACGACACTCGACAGGAATTGTCACATGTCGAGGTAATTTAGGTCAGATGTTGTTAATATATTCCTTTTTTTCAAAAATCGGTCATTTTCAAGTATTTTAAGGTATCTTAATAAAAGTAGTAACTGAGATACAGTGAATATACATCAAAATTAACCTTAAATTCTAAGTAAAAAATGGCATAATTCATGAAAAATTGGTGTCAGAGTTATGCACATTGTGTCACATGATGTGGGTGATGAGGTGAAACATGTATTTTAAGTTTGAATCAATTCCATTTTGTAATAACTGAGATATAGTGAAAATACATCAAAATCAACCTTAAATTTAAAATAAAAAGGGGACATAATTCATAAAAAATTGATGTCAGAGTTAAGCACCTTATGTCACATGATGTGGGTGATAAGGTGGAACAACTAATTTAAGTTTGAATCAAATCCATTTAGTAATAACTGAGATATAGTGAAAATACATCAAAATTAACCTTAAATTCTAAGTAAAAGGGGACATAATACATGAAAACTTGGTGTCAGAGTTATGCACCTTGTGTCACATGATGTGGGTGATAAGGTGGAACATCTATTTTAAGTTTGAATCAAATCCATTTAGTAATAACTGAGACAATAGATTTCGGGACGCGACGCGACGGGACGGGACGGGACGCGACAAAACTGACTCCTATATACCCCCTCCCCACCCCCCATCCCCACCCACATGTTTGGTTGGGGTATAAATATATTAATTTCATTTTATTGTAAAAAGCGTTAAAAGTAAGGTATCAAGCTGACAATTCTTTTAATAAGTAGTTGAAAATATTGTCTAATCGAATATAAAAAACATTTTTCTTCTCCGACGGACACGCCGTCGGGAACATTTGCTGAACTTTGCCATTTTTGGCTTAAAATATTAGCCGTAAAATGAGGAAAATTGCTTATAAAATATTTATTTATGGGTAAATAACTGCAAATAAAAACTTGTTTTGATAGAAAGTGACAAAATCTGAAAATTTATGACAAAAAGACAACATCTGTTCGTCCATCTGTATGTAACTTAGGATAAAAGCTGTGTTTCCGTACTTTTCCTCACGGAAAAGTCCGTATTTTTCATTAACTTCAAATACTTGTAGAATGTTCCAAACACAAGTTAATAAAATAATTAATTGAAACGTTTTTATTTAATTTTCATTTCTAAAACCTCTTGTAAAAGTCCTGCACTTTCGGACAACAGATACCAAAATGCACGAGAAAAACGATCATAATTACAGATAAATTGAATGGGCGGATTAAAAAAAGTAAGATTCGTGCTAAAGTTTGAAAGTTTGAAATCTCAAGGATTTTTAATCGAACATCAACTTCATACGTTAACTTCGCAAGAGACGTTGAAGTGGAAGTGGAAGGCAAAGGTTGAAATCTCAAACTCTCGATTAATCACACTCGACACCTCATTCCTGATGGAATCCATCGCCACGAGGGTATGAGAAAAGAGGCTAGTTTCCTTTTTAATGCAGAGCACCAAGCAAGTGAGGTACTGGTACTATTTTTTACGTCTTCCGTATGATGCCTCGATAGCCTAGTGGTAGAGTCCGCTCCGAATACGGGAGGTCTTGGGTTCGATCCCCGGTCGCGTTATAGACCTTTTCACAGGGAGCTACTTCCTTGTCAACGGGAAACAATTTTCGTGCATGCGCACTCTACATAGGGCAAAAAGACATGACTGCACCAATATAAATAACGTTAGAGTTACTATTTGATCAATACGGCCCAGCTACCATTAGATATAACAAGAGATTGCTCAAATATTGGGCCAGATCGAGCCGCCTTGGTGAAAATCTGCCCATAAATAATACAATCAAAACGCTGAAAGGCTGCCTCAGTACCATAGAAAGGGTTAGAAACGGTCACACTGGCAGGAAAGAGCTTAGAACACAGCCGTACACTGGAGAGGTTAATAGGTTACTAGATAAATATCGATTAAACGAAGTAAACTTACCCCCGACTTAAGCCTTAAATGCTGTATTAATAAAACAGACGATACCACCCAGGCCAAACATATAACAGAAATGCATATAATGAAGCATTATAGGTCACATCACCATATTTATACAGACGGTAGCAAAAATCCCAGCGAAAATAAAGCGGGCGCGGCCTTTGTTGTCTTTGACCCCTATGGCAAAGAAATATGCTCGTCGGCCTTCAAATTAGACCCTAGGGTTTCCATATTCACGTGTGAGGCAACAACCATCCAACATGCACTGATATGGATACCCGAAAACAGGCCCAGTAACATAGCTATATTTACAGATAGTTTGTCTGTGCTACAATCAATAAGTACAGGCAGGTCACAATCAAGATCTGATATAATAGTTGACATTATTCATAAAATCAGCCATCTCAATAAAATAGGTATACATGTTTCCCTGATATGGGTACCGAGTCATGTAGGCATTACGGGAAACGAAAGAGTCGATCAATTAGCAAAGCAAGGGTCCGAAAATGGAACTCTAAAAGAGGTCAAATTAGCAGTATCTGCGGTTAATAGCATAATAAAGGCCAAATCAAGGGAGTTTTGTAGACAGAGATGGCTACAACAAGACACAATGCGCTTCGCCCTCTCAAAACATATCCCCAGTAAAATGCAAATTTATAGCACAAACACCGGCCATGACAAGATCATTACCAGATTAAGGCTGGGGCGGAACGGTCTGGGCTGGGAGAACTACTCAGATAAACATCTATGCCCACACTGTCCAGAATACGAAACATTCAACCACGTATTCTTTGACATACACAAAGAGTGTACACGAAATGCAGAACACAGATTGGAACTTGAATGTGGACTCCTGAAACTCGGGTTGGTCTGTATTGACAGAAAAACACTCCTCTTCCCTCCAAAGGAAGTCGAGCAGCAGGTCTACAGCCTCCTAATACATTTCATCACCAAAATAGGTTACCTGAACAGAATATAAACAAAATATAAACATTACATAGGAGGGGCCCGACCAGACAACTAATTTTATAACTTTGGCCTTAATTTAATATCACAAAGTACCAGGGGGTTTTAATCTCTATAAGCACCCCGTCTGGGGGTACCATGTAAGGCTTAACGACACTGGTGCGGTCAATAGAGATAATATAATCTCAGGGGAAACGTATATAAACATACTAAAATTCTTAAACTTCTTTCAAAAGAGATGGCGTCAATAATCAGGGAGGGGAGGGGGGAGCTAGTATATGCACCCCGTCTGGGGGTACCATGTAAGGCTTAACGGCACTGGTGCGGTCAATACATGCGATATATCCTCAGGGTGAAAGGCGCTATCTATTAAAGTTGCTAGGGTCGGGCCACAACTATGAATAGCAAGAAATAATTTTAAAAATAACATAGTAACAGGAGCCGACTGTTTATGGAGCATATCAGTTGATATAAGCCCGAAAGAGTTTTTATTATTATATTTTCTACTATATTAATTTAAATTTTAATTAGTTAAATGTGTACATACACATGTTATTTTAATTATTCTTTATATTATAATCAAAAGGCCAAATACTTTCTTACCTTCTTTTAAATTATTTTGATTTTAAACATTATTAAGGCGTTCCAGAATAAAAAAGGAAATTCCATATGTCCTTTTTCTGGGGGGATATTGAAACAATAATTATATATAGATATATAACACATTCAATAGAGCCATAGATAGGGTAATATCACCCCACGTCCCATTTGACAAAATCACTTTTCAAGTTTCACATGATAATTATACGTAATTTTAAGCCATAACTAGGCTAATTTTAGACAGTGATTGTAAAACTAGGAGACATATCCTTGCAACTACCTTACATTTCGGCAAGGATGGTCACCAGTTTTTACTAAATTAGTTTTAAATATATTTTTATAACTAAATTTTATTAAAACTTTAGGCAAAATAAAAATCAGAAATAAGAGTCTTTGTGTTTTCGTCTTTCGACAAAGGCCGACTCTGATTTTATCAAATTGTAGCTAGTTTTAAACAGTTTTAACCAAATTTTATTCAATTTTAACACGTTTTACAAGAATGGGAACAAAGGAAATAAAACTTTAATAAAAAATAACCATAAAACAAAAGCAGCATAATTATGTAAAGAAAAGTTAGGCCAGCACTTGTAAATAAATGTTAGGGACCTATGGTGGCATACACAACATAAAGAACAGGGTAATAGGTATTAGAAAAAAGCCACCATAGGAAAATCCAGTAGTGAGGGCGAATAAGTAAACAACCAGATGACAACAGGCAACCGAAAACAGGCAACAGGTAAACAGGTAAATTTTATCTTAGAATAATAACGCGAAAAATAGGTGTCCCATACACAGGAAACGCGTGTAGAGCTTTTAATACCAAGTAGATTTGCATCAAACTTTCAACACCTATAAAAGATAGATGTAGCTAGAATATCATGGCATTTTTCACTAAGATAATAACATTAAACAAAACAAAATTACATAAAAACAGCCGATTTTCCATAAAACTACTGGTAAAATTTTAAACAGCGCGACCGTAAATAGCTATTATGTCTTATAAGTAAAGAAATTGAAACCAATGCGAACATTAAATTTGGACCTTCCGCTAGAAAAGTAAAAAAAAACAGAATAGAAAAATCTTTATCAATAAAAAAATGCCATCAATTTAAAAACATACAGTAAAGCGAAATTGTTAACCATAATGCGAATATAGTAATATATTAATTTAATTAAGTACATGGAGTAACATAATTATCGATATGACATATAGGCGTGGCGTGTTCAAAAATAAACCTGTGTAAGGAAGTGTATCGGACGTAAATAGAATGTTTTAATACAGGTGTTTATTAACGTTTTAATATGTTTTTAAAGTTTTATACGGTTAATAAATTAAAGCAGTAGAGTATAGATGTAGTTCATGGTCAGTAGCAGTTTTTCTCAGGCGTTTCAGGAGTGTTAGAAAGGTAATCGCGGCTCTTAAAATTACCCTGGATGACAAAATTTAATAAATTTAATTATATATCTCATAATCTATTCTTTATTTTGGCAGTTTAGACACATTTCAGGGGAAATAACATTAAATACATTACAAAAACAATAAAATACTCCAGCCAAGACCCAGACATGTTCCAAAACTAACACCCGGGCCTTGAATTAATGTTCCCTTTTAATTATATTATATGAATCTATTTCTTTGGAATCAATCCAGGCACCGATCTGTATCTGGCAACGGGTCTCAAAATTCAAATCTCGCTGGGCCTACGATTGATTAGTTTGACTGGAAACAGTCATAACTACGCAGCGCAGCGTAAACAAATAAAAATGAATAAAACAAAACCAAATATTCGATTAGTGAGTTTTGTTTTATAGTAAATATCCACCATAAGGCAAAGGAAACTATATGTAGATATTTGCAAACTACGGAAGCCCTGGAGGGACATTTATTACTTATTACCTATAATTTACAACTTATAACTTATAACTTAATACCTATAATTTATAACTTATAAGTTATTACTTAAAATTTATAAGTTATAATCTATTAGTTACGGTATACAGCTGGCGGGAAATAATCAGTGAGCACGTGAGGTCTATCATGGATATAAAGTGGATAAATTTGTATTTCTAAGTAGGCCTACAACAGCTATATCCACTTTATACTACCAATGCCAGGTGAAAATCTGTTTCAGGAGGTATGTATGATATTGTTTTCTCGTTTAATTAATCGTTTATTCTAACATTGAGTACGGGGTATGCAAGAATATGGCCGGAAAATGAGACGTTATTGTATGTAGTTGTGGTAATTTTGGTACGAAAACTCAATTAAAGTTATATATTAAGCAAGTACAGAATCTAATTTTATTAAATTTGATCAAGCAACAAAGAAATAAATGTGCACGGCCGTATTTTTTATGTCGAAAGCCCGATCGGGCAATGTTACCAGCCTGTTTATATGGTACGGTAGACTTTTCGATGTGTATTATGGCTGTACTATTTCGAAGTATTATTTCATGTATTGTAACAGCAGGGCCCCATACTGTAACGTTCTGTTTGTCATGATATTGGGGCCGGTGGCGTGCACATTATACTGTATCATGCTGGAAAGATAATTTGCAAATATCCTGGATTATATACTTGATTCATTGATTCAGGATTTCCAAAAAAATGTGAACACAAAAAATTCAAATGCTCGCATTTGCTTTTCAAACCTAGCTGATTGTGTTGCATATAGAGTAGGAAGTGTCTAGGGGTCTAGACTCTGGGTCTAGAGGTCCGGTTTCCGGACCTGTACTCTAGCTAGAGGACCTCTACCTCAAGAGTAAAGGCTCTACCTCCGGGCTCTACCTCTGGAGGCTCTAGACAACCCATGCAGGGCAGGCTAGAGGTCCCGTAATCAATATGAATAC
This sequence comes from Mercenaria mercenaria, assembly GCF_021730395.1. NCBI lineage: Eukaryota > Metazoa > Mollusca > Bivalvia > Venerida > Veneridae > Mercenaria > Mercenaria mercenaria. Next base: position 45,251,370 of record NC_069364.1, read on the forward strand.
TGAGAATTACAAAGAGCAGTCTATATTTTATCTATAAAACAGGAGATGACTTCAGAAGTTTGGTCTTATATTTTTATAAGCCTGTTTTATGAGAACGCCCCTTGCAGGCGGGCAGACGGATGGGCAGCGTCCAAAGACTTTGTCCAGAGCATATCTTCTTCATACATGGAAGGATTTTGATGAAATTTGGAACAATTGTTCACCATCATGAGACGGAGTGTCATGCGCAAGAACCAAGTCCTTAGATCTTAGGTCAAGGTCACTTTGAGGTCAAAGGTCAAATTCAAGAATGACTTTGGCCGGAGCATATCTTCTTCATGCATGGAGGGATTTTAATGTTACTTGGCACAATTGTTCACCACCATGAGACGGAGTGTCATGCGCAAGAACCAGGGCCCTAGGTCTAAGGTCAAGGTCACACTTAGAGGTCAAAGGATACAAGAATGAAAACTTTGTCCGGAGCATTTCTTCTTCATGCATGGAGGGATTTTGATATATTAAACTTGGCACAAATGTTCACCACCACCACGAGACGGAGTGTCATGCGAAAGAACAAGGTCCCTAGGTCTAAGGTCAAGGTCACAGTTAGAAGCCAAAGGTCAGATACAAGAATGACTTTGTGGGGAGCATTTCTTCTTCATGCATCGAGCGATTTTGATGTAAGTTGGCACAGTTGTACACCATCACGAGACAGGGAGTGTCATGCGCAAGAAACAGGTCCCTAGGTCTAAGGCCAAGGTCACACTTAGAGGTCAAAGGATACAAGAATGAAAGCTTTGTCCGGAGCATTCTTTCTTCATGCAAGGAGGGATTTTGATATAACTTGGCACAGATGTTCACCATAAGAGACGGAGTGTCATGCGCAAGAACCAGGTCCCTAGGTCTAAGGTCATGGTCACACTTAGAAGCCAAAGGGCAGATACAAGACTGACTTTGTCCGGAGCATTTCTTCATGCATGGAGGGATTTTGATGTAACTTGGCACAATTGAACACCATCTTGGAATAGGAGAACTATTCTACTCACTTTGGAGTGAGCGTTGGCATTTAACTTGGTGTTGGCATAGCATAGTGCTATAGTTTACTTACCACCTGTAATAAAATGATTCGGAGGCCATATTTAGAATTGGAAAAACTTGAAACTGGACTCATTGATCACTAGGTGCATTTCGAAACTGGGTTATGGTGGGGGGTGCCATAAACAGTAGGTAACCAGGTCAGAATGGTGTTAAACCTTGTCCACACTATATAGGCCATATCTCAACTGGATATATTAGAATTTTTAGCTCACCTGAGCAATGCTCAGGGTGAGCTATTGTGATCACACTGTGTCCGTTGTGTGTCCGTTTGCCCACCCGTCGTTGACAATTGTGTTTAAAAGACATCTCCTCCAGAACCGCTCAATAGATTTTGATGAAACTTGGCATAGGTGTTCCTTGGATGGTCCTCTACCAAAGTTGTTAAACAGTTTCGCTTGGTTGCACATAGGGGCCGCCAGAGCTAAAAATAGAAAGTTCTTCAAACGACATCTCCTCCTAAACCAAGCGTTCGATTTTGAAATATTACCACACAAATGGTCCTTATGTCAGCCTCTACAAAGGCTCTTCAGATTATACCGATTCGTCAAAAACATGGCCACAAGGGGGCATGGTCACTTTTCCCTATACATGTATGTATATAGCGGAAATTTAAAAATCTTCTTGTGTGAAACTGCTGGGCCGATTTTAAAATAATTTTAAACAAATGGTCCTTGTGTGACCCTCTACCAAGATTGTTCAAATTGTTTTGATTTGTCAAAAAACATGGTCGCCAGAGGGCGTGGTCACTTTTCCCAATATGTATATAGTGGAAGCTTTAAAAATCTTCTTGTTAGAAACTGCTGGCAGCCCGCCCGCTTAGCTCAGTAGGTAAGAGCGTTGATCTACAGATCGCGGGGTCGCGAGTTCGATCCTCGGGCGGGGCGTATGTTCTCCGTGACTATTTGATAAACGACATTGTGTCTGAAATCATTAGTCCTCCACCTCTGATTCATGTGGAGAACTTGGCAGTTACTTGCGGAGAACAGGTTTGTACTGGTACAGAATCCAGGAACACCGGTTAGGTTAACTGCCCGCCGTTACATGACTGAAATACTGTTGAAAAACGGCGTTAAACCCAAAACAAACAAACATACAAACAAACAAAAGAAACTGCTGGCCTGATTTTAGAATAATTTTTCTTCAAATGGTGTTTGTGTGACCCTGTACCAAGCTTGTTCAAATTATACCCATTTGTCAAAAAACACGGCCGCCATTCACTTTTCCCTATATGTTTATAGTGGAAAACCTTAAAAAATCTTCTTATGTGAAACTGCTAGCTGGATTTTGAAATAATTTTACACAGATAGCCCTTGTGTGACCCTCTACAAAGATTGTTAAAATTATTTTGATCATTTGTCAAAATACATGGCCGCCAGAGGGCCTATATGTACATGTATGTAGTGGAAAGTTTAAAAAATGTTCTTGTGTGAAACTGCTAGCCCGATTTTAAAATAACTTTTACACAAATAGTTCTGTTGTGACTCTCTACCAAGGTAGTTCAAATTATTTTGATTCACAAAAAACATGGCCGCCTGTAGGCACTTTTCCCTATAATAATATGTATATAGTGGAAACCTTAAAAAATCTTCTTGTGTGAAACTGCAAGTCAAATTTTAAAATAATTTTATACAAATGGTTCTTTTGTGACCTTCTACAAATTTGTTCAATTTTTTCTGATACGTAAAAAATATGGCCATCTGAGGGCGTGGTCACTTTTTATCAACAATTTCTTTAAACAATATCTCCTCCAAAATCACGGAATGGATTTTGATAAAACTTTACACAAATGATCTCTTGGTAGCCCTCTTTCAAAATTGTTCTAATAGTTCAGGTTCATTGAACATGTGGGGTTTTTAGCTCACCTGTCACAAAGTGACAAGGTGAGCTATTGTGACCGCTTGATGTCCGTCGTGCGTAGTCCGTCGTCAGTCGTCAGTCGTCCGTCAACAATTTTTAAAAAAATCTTCTTGAAAACCACTGGGCAGAATTACACCAAACTTTACAGGAATGATCCTTGGGTGGCCCCCTTTCAAAATTGTTCAAATTGTTCCCCTTGGGTGAAAAGAGGCCCTGCCCTGGGGGTCCCAAATTTTATATAGACATATATAGAAAAAGCTTTAAAAAATCTTCTTGTCTGAAACCGTACGACCTAGGCTTTTGATATTTGGTATAATGCATTGTCTAGTAGTCCTCTACCAAAATTGTTCAAATTATGCCCCTGGGGTTAAAAGAGGCCCCGCCCTGGGGTCACTTAGTTATTATGTGAGTTATATAGGAAAAATACTTAAAAAATCATCTGAACCTATTTCCAAGACTGTTTAATTATAATTACCTGATGACCCCAAGTAATATGATGTCACTTGACTGTGACCTTGACCTACTGACCTACTTTCTTGTTTTTTAAGATACAGCCTTGAAATTTTGATGACATACACAGTTTTGCACACAAATCGTAAAACTGAATTTCATTGACCATGAATGTGACCTACTGACTTTCTTAATATTTTATCATCAGTTTGACATTTGAATCATGTAGCTCATATTACTCAGGTGAGCGATCCAGGGTCATCATGACCCTCTTGTTTTTGGTTAAAATTTGTTTTTAGCTATCAGACTTAAAACTCTTTTTCTCTAGAGTTTTGATATTTGGCATTTCATATAAGGGTTTGACTCTCTGCCATATTTGTCCAAATAATTAATTATTATCATATGGTAAAAAAATGGCCATGGCCCTGTGTCTGACATGTACTTACTACAAGCTTTTAATATATAAGAAATTTTGAAAACCTTTTTCTTTGAATCAATAATGGCTAGGACCTTGATAATTGGCATGTGATATCAGACTTGTAATTTTAACCGTAATTATTCAAATATTGCCCTAGGTTCAAAAATGTGTGTGAAATGTATATAATATAAACTAACATAGAAGAAAGCTAACTTTGTTCCAATACAAGCACAACTGAAGCCTTGTACACAGACGAGCGTTTTAGGGTCAGTGACCCTCTTGTTTCAGTGTTTGTCTCACTGATCGCTAGGTCAAGTTCAGTACTGGGTCTCTTGGGGTAAAAAACTGCACCGCTTAAAAAGCTAAGGTCATGAGTTTGCCACATGCTCTAGATATGGTATTCAGGTTATCATGATTCTCTTGTTTTGGTGCTGCTGATAAGTAGTGAAAGAAAGAGTACTGGAGTCAAACCCGTAATGTCCATAATCAGTCCAGTGTTTAATTTGAAATAGGGAGAATGCACAAACATCAATCATGGCAATGTGACAGTAGACATTGTCAGGTTTATCTAAACCTTAAAAAAATAAAATCTAAGGTAAAACTTGAAGTAGCATCTGACATTTGCATGAACCACGGTGTCGGGTGAACAGATAAGACAATAAAACTCGGTCTGCAACATTTTTATTGTGACCGCATTTTTTGGCTCAAGGGAATTCTCTTTGTGTCCTGACTATATTTAGTAACTTTTGTATCATTTTATACCTAAAAGGTCAGGATATCTTATGATTTGCAGGTGTTTCCTTTTCAAGTTATATGTCAGTGTATCCAGTTATCAACATAAAGTGCAACAAATGTACTTAAGTTATAATATTAACAAGCAAATGCGATGAATTGGTATCCGCCGCCGATGGTCTGTGGTGAGGAACGGCAAAAATATATCCAGCAAAAAGTTTTTTTTGGAGGGGGAGGGGGAAGGGTAAAAAAGTTTACATTTTGATTATAAATATTGATGGAAAATTAAAAATGAAAAAAAAAATGGTGGGGGAGGGTGTTGGGAGGGGGAGGGGGTGTGACAAAGGCAAGGTGGCGACCAGGTGTGGGTACACAACTTCACATGTTTATAATAAATGTTCATGGAAAAGAATGAAAGAAGTTTAATGAAATTCTTCCAATTGGTTGATTTGTTATGTACAAATCTGTGGATTTTTAAACAATTAAAGGGCAATAACTGTATGGAAAATTGACCAATAAAAAAAGAAAATGACGGGCATTATCAAAGTATGTTGGTTCATATTTATTTCAAGTTTGACGAAATTCTACCTGCTAGTAACTGAGAAATGGCTGCGGACGGATATTTTTGTTGGGAAATTGATCAATCGAGAAAAAAAACTTGAAGGGCATCATCGCAGTATCTTGGTTCATGTCTATTTCAAGTTTGATGAAATTCTACCTGCTAGTTACTGAGAAATGGCTGCGGACGGACACTTTTCATTAAATCAATAACTCTAAGGGAAATTGACGTATCAAAGAAAAACTTGACTGGCATCATTGCAGTATGGTGGTTCATGTTTATTTCAAGTTTCATGAAATTCTACCAGGTAGTTACTGATAAATGGCTGCGGACGGACGGATAACGCCATTTCAATACCCCTCCCGATTTCATCGGCGGGAGATAATAACTGTAACACACATTGGGAATATATTAAACTTGTCTTTTCTTGCAATGGATGTACAACACATAGCACTGCTGCTTTGCTATATGTATCAAAGTTTGCACAATGTAAATTTTCAGTTACAACATATGATTCTATGAAATTAGTAATAGTTTCACATCTGTCATTGTTTGCAGGATCATACTGAGCGGAAACAGCACCTAAAGCAGCTGATAGGTAGCATAATGGCCACTAAGAGGACAGAGCGGCAATCTGAGTCAAAGGTAATTGGACAATTTTACTTTTAAGAACCGTCATAGATCTATGGGCTATTAATTATTATGTAGTGGTGCTTGGGAAAATGAGTACCATAATATTTAACAACAGTAGTCACAGTAGTCCCATTTATAATACACAGTGTTACGATGCAGTTTAAACACAGATGGTACAAAACTATAGATAATGATTTTGTGTAATTGGGCAATAACCTGGTTATTAAAATAAATGTTTTTAAGGCGGCAATGACAGAGGACATTGTTACATAAGTAACATGACTCTTTCGAAAGCTGTGCTCTTTTTAATGCAGCTCAGTTCAGCAACAAGCACTATCAGTGAGGCATTGCTCTTGTTTATTTACAGTTTATTGTCTCCTTTTCTTTTATATAGGTTATAAATGATAAGTTTTAAATATTAAGTTTTAAGGAATAAGTTTTAAATAATAAGTAATAAGTTTTGAAAAATAAGTAATAGGTTTTAAATAATAAGTTTTAAGTTTAAATTATAAGTTTTAAGGAATAAGTTATAAATAATAAGTAATAACTTTTAAATGATAAGTAATAACTTTTAAATGATAAGTTTTAAATAATAAGTTTTAATTAATAAGTAGTGGTACACATAGTCCTTTCGGAGACATCCCCAAACTAGGCACAATTCTTTATATATAGCTTATTATCATTTTATTCATTTTCAGAGCACAGGTCCTTATACAAGAAGTGGTTGTGGGCGGGGAAAGCGCTCTGAGTATAAAGTCCATATTGGATGGCAAATTTATAGCAAGAATGCATACCGAGTAGTGACAAGTACCAAAGAAGGGGGAACACGATATATTTATATATTTATAGAAAAAGCAGTGAAGTGAAATCATTGAGGAAGGAAAAGCGTTATTCTTTAAGAATGGAAAGAGCAAAATGGGTTCATTAGAAAGAATGACTGTGTGTCTTGTGAATTCAGCGGGGATGAAATTTCAGACTTTACGGACAGGAATGGCATATCCTGCAGTTTTAGTGATTACCTGAAAGCTTATGGGCTGTTTCCATCCCAGTGTCATTTATACCTACACACAAAGTGCACATCAGACGACTCAGATACAGATACATGTATGAAAGAACAAGAACAAAAAAAAGTGTTTTCTGGTAAATAACACAAAAAGCGGGTACCCTAGAAATATCTTATGAGAAAATAACACATTCTGTATATGATAGTTCGACAAGTTCACTTTTCTGTAAATCATACAGAACTTGCATGTCACTGGCTAATGAAGTTCATGAAGGATACAATGTTTTTGATAATGGCTTCAAAGTGAATGGTTTGTCAAAGGAAAATAAAGGGTACTTGGTGGACAACGATAATGTTTATAACTATCTTGAATCAAATTTAGACTCAAATAAGTTAGTTTATTTTTTAATGGACCCGATGTGATACATGGGAGTGAAAAAGATGATTTTGAACATCTATTTTAGGATGTCTGACAATATTTCATAACAAGGGTCATCTCCACAATTGGTACAAGGATGGTGTACTGATTGACAGTGGCAATGATCATTGTCTTCTTCGTATATCCGAACCAGGAACTTACACTGTTAGGTAGTAGTAGTAGGTATTGAAATTTTGACATTCAGATCTGCATCTGTGTCTGTCAGTATTGAACCATCACATCAGTCGACAACACTCCATGAACAGACATTACAGCAGAGAACCAGCGGTATTGTGCAATCAGATCAGTCCACAGCATTGCCTGAACATAAATTACAGCAGAGAACCAGCGGTATTGTGCGATCAGATCAGTTAACAGTGTTCCCAGAACATACATTGCAGTGGAGAACCAGCGGTATTGTGCATTCAGATCAGTAGACAGCATTCCCTGAACATACATTACAGCAGAGAACCAGCGGTATTGTGCAATCAGATCAATTGACAGCGTTTCATGAACATACTTTACTGCAGAGAACCAGCGGTATTGTGCAATCAGATCAGTCGACAGCAGAACATATATTGCAGCAGAGAACCAGCTGTATTGTGCAATCAGATCAATTGACAGCATTGCCTGAACATACATTACAGCAGAGAACCAGTGGTATTGTGCAGTTGGATCAGTCGACAGTGTTCCCAGAACATACCTTACAGCAGTGAACCAGCGGGATTGTGCACTCATATCAGTCAACAGCATTCCCTGAACATACATGTAACATTACAGCAGAGAACCAGCAATATTGTGCAATCGGATCAGTCGACAGCATTGCCTGAACATACATTACAGCAGAGAACTAGTGGTATTGTGCAATCAGATCAGTCGACAGCATTGCTTGAACATACATTACAGCAGAGAACCAGCGGTTTTATGCAGTTAGATCAGTCGATAGCATTCCATGAACATACATTAGAACAGAGAACCAGAGGTATTGTGCAGTCGGATCAGTCGACAGCATTGCCTGAACATATATTACAGCAGAGAACCAGTATGATAACTCAAAGAACACTTGGACCTAAGATCAAGAAAGTTAATAGGGAGGTTGGTCATCACAAGCAGATGACCCCTACTGATTTTGAGATCAGTAGGTCAAAGGTCAAGGTCGTAGTGACCAGGAACAGTAAAACAGTTCCCAGACGATATTTCAAGAACGTTTGGGCCTAGGATCAGGAAAATTGATAGGGAGATTGGTCATGAGCAGCAGGTGATCTCTATTGATTTTGAGGTCATTACGTCAAAGTTCAAGGTCACATTGGCCAGGAACAGTTGAACGGTTTCCGAACAATAACTCATGAACGCTAGGGCAAAGGATCATGAAAGTTGATAGAGAGATTAATCATGACCAGCAGATGACCCCTTTTGATTTTGAGGTCAGTAGGTCAAAGGTCAAGGGTACAGTGACCCGGAACAGTTAAACCGTTTCCAGAAGATTACTTGAGAACACATGCCTATGATCACGAAACTTGATAGGGAGATTGGTCATGACCAGTAGATGACCCCTTTAGATTTTGAGGTCATAATGCCAGAGGGCAAGGTCACATTGACCCTGAACCGTTTAACCCTTTTCCGGACAATAACTGGAGAACACTAGGGCTTAGGCTCATGAAACTTAATAGGGAGGTTGATCATGACCAGAAGATGACCCTGTTGATTTTGAGGCCAATAGGTCAAAGGTCAAGGTCACATTGAACCAGAACAGTAGAACTTTTGTTTACAATGGGCAAATGATTTTTGTTTCTTGTGCAATAACTGTCGTGAATGCATTAAACGGGGCATTTCGTGTTCTACGAGCTCATGCTTTTTTCTTTTTCTTTGTTTTCTATTTTGGTGACAAAAAGGTCCTTTTAATGCCATTGGGTAACTAAAAATAGAAAAATATGGTCATAGTTATAATAAAAAATATATGTATAATAGAATATGACCATTTTTAAAAGAACCTGTTGGCATGGTGCAATTGAAAACCTGGTTTTAGTTGAATTTCCTCGTTTTTCGTTTCCCATCTTGATCTTGCCCGATCCTATCATGCATTCTAGGCATTATTATACCCCCACAAAACAAAGTTTGGGGGTGTAATAGGACTGAGCTTGGCGGTCGGTCGGTCGGTCCGTTGGTTTTGCATGGTTTCCGGATGATAACTCATGAAAGGCTTGACCGATTTAAATAATTTTTGGTACACAGATGTAACATCAGAAAATACAGGTCAAGTTCGAATTTGGGTCAGTAGGTCAAAGGTCAAGGTCTCAGTGACCCTGAACAGTTAAACGGTTTCCAGATGATAACTTGAGAACGCTTGGGCCAAGGATCATAAATTATGGTACACAGGTGTAACATCATGAAATGCATGTCAAATTCGACTTTGAGGTCTGTAGGTCAAAGGTCAAGGTCACAGTGACTTGGAACAGTTAAATGGTTTCCGGATGATAACTTGAGAACGCTTGGGCCTAGGATCATAAATTTTGGTAAACAGGTGTAACATCATGAAATACAGGTCAAGTTCTACTTTGAGGTCACTAGGTCAAAGGTCAAGGTCACAGTGACTTGGAACAGTGAAACGGTTTCCGGATGATAACTTGAGAATGCTTGGGCCTAGGGTCATGAAAATTGATAGGGAGGTTGGTTATGACTAGCAGATGACCCCGAATGATTTTGAGGTCAGTAAGTCACAGGTCAAGGTCACGGTGACCCGGAACATTTAAACAGTTTTCGGACAATAACTTGAGAATGCTTGGGACTAGGATCAGGAAACTTATTTTGGAGGTTGGTCATGTCAAGCAGATGACCCGTATTGATTTTGAGTTCCAAAGGTCAAAGGTCATTTAAACCTTTTACGGACAATGACTTGAGAATGCTTGGGCGGAGGATCATGAAACTTCATAGGGAGGTTGATCATTACTAGCAGATGACCTCTATTGATTTTGTGGTCAGTAGGTCAAAGGTCAAGCAAGTTTGGCTTTGACATTGGCTTAGTTCTGTGACAAGGCCATATTGTGGGGGTATAATTCGTCACTCCTGTGACAACTCTAGTTTTGCCTTCTCTGCATAATAGTCATTCCACTTTTATGATTTGAACTAGTCTTGCACACAGCTTGAGGCAAAGTGTCATGCGCAAGATCCAGGTCCAAGGGCACACTTGGAGGTCAAAGGATAAAAATTTGGACATTTTTGTGTCCAGGCCATAACTTCCTCATGCATGAAGGGAATCTGAGATAACTTGGCACAAATGTTCACTATGATGAGGCAGTGTGACCATGTCCCTAAGTCGTAGCTTCAAGGTCACATTTAGAGGCCAAATTTTGAATGAATTGGTTTCGTGTCACAACTTCCTCATGCATAAAAGGAATCTGAAATAACTTGGCAATGCACTTACAATGTCAAGGTCACATTTAGAGGTCAAAGGTCAAAAGTCAGATTCATTATCACAAAGAAAAACACAGCACCAGGTAGATGGAAATTATAGAAAATTTGTGGGGATTTGAATGAGGGGGTTGGGAGTACAGAGGAAGGGACAAATAACTCTGTAGTTGAATATTTTGTTCAGTGACAGTTATGTTTTCTACTTTCGGTTTTCATGGCCGGATGTTCATAACTCCACATTACAGTTACTAGTATTTATTTTTATTTTTCAAGAAGGATGCCTGGCGTTTTTTAGAAAGTGTTCAGTATCAACAGTTTTCCAAAGAAAGAAAACATATCCAGAATTATATTATTCAGGAAGTTTCTCTAAATTGGTGCAAAGAAATTGATATACAATTTTTTAGAATAGCATGCATATAAAGACTGAAAATGACCACCGTGACTTTGAGGTCCTACACTGTAGTAAAAGTAATACAAGAAACTTAACGTGCCTGCATGTAAGACTAAAGATGTTTAAGATCTAACCATTTTATGACATTTTCCAGATTATATTACACATACACAATATCATAATTATAGTGATAACTACTTCCCAAAACACTATGGTTATCGTGAATAGGTTTCATTTGATGAACATAGTCTGTTAGTTTTACCCCATCATATTTCTTGTTCATACAGACTGATCAGTTCTTCATATAACTTGAAACCATCATCTGCGTTGCACGGAGCCTGAAGATCTGGTTTGAGGATATACATTTGTATGCCAGTTCACGAAACTCGCACAACCTTTTTGTTTTGGCGAAGCATACATTTCTTGACAAAGAATTAAATCAACGAAATCAACGTTTTTATCTATTCATATCCACCAAACAATTCTGGAACGTTGAACAAGATTTCGGGTTTACCTGAGGGAAGCTCGTTTACTTTTTTCTGAGGCCGAATATTGTGCAAATTCCAGTGTTGTGCTATCCAGTCAAGTTCTGCTTGCAGCACATCCATAAGACAAAATCTGACGCATTTTATGTGAATCGAATTGAGTGCGTTAAATCTGCCAGAAACTCGTAAATCTTTTAGTTTATTCATCCACCAGTGTATACCTTGGCGTCTAAGGTAGCTCCACCAGGCTTCAATTCGTTGATTGGAAGTACTTCTCCCGGACATAAAGCTCTTGACTCCCGCCATGGTATCATTGTGACTCAGTCGAAGTAAAGGCTGTATGTAACTGAGTTTCGTGTTTTCAGTGCCGCAGTCAGCTCTGATAATCCGTGGAGCACGCGTCAAACTCTTTACTGTTTCCAGATAATAATTTGCAATGCATTTCGGGTTGTTGTACTTGCTCCAACCTCTAACCACATTATTCTGCGACTATACCCATCTATTGCTGCATAAATGCATAAACCAAATTATTTTAAGTTTGTCGTATCCGTCGACGTGCCAGATATAATTTGGACCTTGTGCACAGTATCTTCTTCTGTTTAGCCTGTGAGCCTTTCTCAAGCTTACTCCCTCAGGATCTATATCTTTTATCAACCTCATTACATCACTTCTCTTAACTTTCAATTTATAATCGTACATTAATTGATGCCACATACTTCTATAACCAACACAATTTCCACTGAGTTGGAGTTCCTTTTCTATCAAGTCTTTAACTTCTTCTAGCCGCGTATACACATCCCCACGGCGACGCAAATTATTCGCTTTCAATATTCGTTTCAAGTGTCGAATACTTATTTTAATATTGTGTTGACATAACAGTAGAAGAACAATTTCAAAGTATGTAAAACCAGCGTAAAAGTATTCTTTCACCAGTGTAAGTCTAGACTGCGTATTTCGACTTGCTGGCGGCAAATATGGAGGCACCACAGCTCCTACATTACCTATGGTCCACATCATAACGGTCGAAAAAAGTACAATCACAGCACTCCAAAGCATTTTTCCAATTACTTGTACATGTATCTGCAATTTATAATAATAGTTTTAGACATTTAAACATAAAAGACAGATAGTTTATACATTTATCCTTTTCGTTCAGCAGTACGACCATCTATTCATATACATTTTCTATTAGGTGTTCGTTCAGTTGTTGTGACTACATCTTATGTGGTAGCTTAACTATATTATTGTTTATAACTTATTATCTATTACTTTTTATTTATTATTTATAATTTATTAGTTATAACTTATTATTTATAACTTACTAGTTATTATTTATTACTTATTTCTTATCATTTGTTACGTATAACCTATTACATATAACTTACAATGCATGTCTCGTCTTCTGTCTTGTCTTGTGTCTCATCTTTTGTCTTTTCTTGCCTAGTGTCTTGTTTTGTGTCTGATCTTGTCTTGTCTGGTGCCTTGTTTTGCGTCTTGTGTTTGGTTTTATGCTTGGCTTCTGTCTTGTACTGTGTCTTTTATTTTGTCATGTGTCTTTTCCAGCTTTGTGTCTAGTCTTGCGTCTTGTCTTGAGTAATGTATTTAATCATTATTTACACTGTATGTTTTCAATTGATATATATTCAAAAGTTAACATATTGAGGGAACTTCAATGGGCCGTTCTTTATGGAATGCCTTCGAAATGTCGAACCGAACTTCGTCCGTCTGGTCCATTTTATTGTTGGTCTTCCCTTGGTCTTGAAGTGGATTGACCAAAGCCTAGTCGGGAACTACTTTATTGAAAGCTTTACTGTAATTACCATAAGTTTTGGGACAGTAAAAATAACTAATTATTTTTCTTGTCCCAGTATATTTTAGGGTCATAGTAATAATGCAGAAATCAGCAAAATCAAGCAAAACCTTCTCTTTCTATTCTGCTTTATAATATAAAAAGTTATCCAAATAGATGAATTACGATTCATTCGAAAATGAAACATTATTTGTAATTAAAACATTATTCGATGGTCACAAAAACTTAAAGCAAATACTGTGTGTACCAAAATTAGGGAATTCTGACTGCAAAGGTGTCACAAAACTTATGGTAATTACGGTAAGTTCTTTACATATTTCAATTCATATTTTTTCTAATAGGTTTTTGTTCAGTTGGTATGACTACACCCTATACAAGCAGCCACTGTGGTTTCATTTCATCATCAATGTGGACCAGTTTTAGAACATATCCCTGAATACCTCCTCTAATACACCCACTCACAAAGCTCGTAATATTTTTTTTAAAAAACAAATCAAGCGCCAAAACATTTTGCATGCCACTCGTAATACAATAAATTTATTTTCATCTAACCTAGCTGGAAACAACCTTAATAGACCACCTGCGCTAGGTCTTTCTGATTTTCACGGGTGTCGAAAAATTGTAATATTGCCTGAATATTATTCTATGAACTGCTTTCTTCACAGTAAAGCATCTGGCAATAGATACACTGTATGCAATAGGAGTCATACGCGTAGCGTGGCATACTCAGTTACTCGGCTGAGTAACATTTAAAAAAGGCTAAAAACTCATTAGAAGCAATATAAAACCGATCAGGAGTGGGTATGGTGGTAGGGACAATGTCATAGCATATGAGTATACTGTTGTCTTGGTCCTTGACTAATAAGTTTTGTGACGGCAGATTGCTGTTGCTCTTTTATCAAAAGTTCGATCAAAATTCATATATTTTGTTGTTTTTTTCTTGCTCCACTTGCACTTGTTATTGTAAATACATATTTAAATCTAAATACATTGAAACTTCTAAATATATATATGATTTCAGATGCATATATACTATAGCTGGTATTGACCATAAGAACGATCTTCCTAATGGCAATTCTCCATCACTAGTAAAATTTGGAAGGATAAGCAACCGTGTCTGTAACAACTATCAATTCCCAAGCATTATTTCCTAAACAAAAATAAGTTATCTATCCCATAATCAAAGAGAATCAACAAGAGCAAAAAGAACAAATTCATAAATTAACATTTAGACTTTGTTATCCTCATTGCCATAGTATAACATTTTATTTCAGTCATATAAACTATCAATTCATTAATTTCTACTTGGAAAACATACCGTTATGACTTCATATTTCCGGGTCATTATACTGCAAAGCACCTATTCAGTCCTACATCACTCCGTCGAAGGAGGGGGTAGTATAAAGAAACCAAATTTCAATTCCAGCCACCTTCTTCTTATGCCCTTACACTCATCTATCAAAATTTATTGCAGAAAAAATACATCAATCAAAATTATTTAACGCACGAAAAAAGTATACATCCTACACCTCAATACGTTTGAAATACGGTAATACCTCGATTTCTTTAAAATAAAAAAGTGGAAATCCACAGGCCGCCCAACACGACATAAACGAAAATGTTGCAGGTTCGGTTTGATTGACGGTAGTGGAAGTGCAAGCCCTCTAGCCCCAAGTTGAGCAGAACTAAACATTTACACATGTTATATATACCAGAAAGTAATTTAGAAACCTAGGATATACATATGTGCATATTGCCTTTTGTTTGAATAAACTATCTATCTGTCTATCTAACTGTGTAATAAATACTCAAAACCAGCAAATATTTAATTACTAATATCGTCTGGACAATTCCTTTATTATTGTTTCGTGATATAGATTTTATATTTCAGCCTAAACACCTGTCACAAGACTTTTGTCTCTGTATCATTACTTACTTGATGGTTTCCAATAATGCAATGATACATTTCACGGAAATTGTAAGTTTTGAAAGGAAGGCGATTGTGATATCAAAAACATGCAACAGATGGCAAACAATAGCTTGGTCAAAAAATTTATATAATGCTTACAACATTTACCTATAACTGCAATAATTAAAAGAGAATTTACCGTAAATTTAGTTGAAGAATGAAAAAAGAATCTGTTGAAGTAGCTTCGTCATTTTGTCTGTTTTGAAATTGTGCATAAGTCAAAGTTTGTCCTCAGCAGTCTGATCAGTTTATAGGCATTTTAGAGTATTTACTGCAAGTTCATTTGCATATATGAACACATGTGTACTTTATTTAAGAACTGAATGCTATTTTATGTGCGTTTATACGGGTATAAAGCACATTGGGACTTCCTGCAAATTCATGAATCGATCAAGCGATTCTTGGCCTTTCAGTGTGGTTCATACCCATATGAACGCACAAAAAATAGCATTCAATTCTTATATTTACATTTTACGATAGCTTGCTACAAAAATAACTGATTTTCTTTTTAGGAGTATCAGAAAATCAAAATAAAGGTCAAGATATTGATCTTTCCGCCATCCTATAACAGAACAGTCATAAACGCCCGCCCACGTTCAAATATAATTCGCCTTCCGATAAAAAATACAATTCCTGGTTTTTGTTTGAAATATTTTAACTCCAGTGAAAATTCATACAGTCGTGTTCTGTGATCTGTGACACCACAAAAATTAGTTAAAGCTATAATTAAATGTTCTTTTCAAAGTTTTGGCTTCCAATTTTTAAATAATTTTTGGAACGTGACCATTCTGTTCATGTTTTTGGTGAAGGACGTCAGTTTACGCGTGCAATCTCGCGGAAAGGGTCGTCATTGATATTATTACTCTAATGTTGTTTTTGTGAAAATTAACGCATTTGTCTTTCCATATAAAATGTATAGTGAATGCAAATTTTGTATACAACAAATAAGTTTGGAAACAGAACTCATGTTGTTAATTTGTGAATAACAAATTTCGTCCTGCCTAGTCCAAGTCTTTCCAAAATGTCTGCCCCACTCCTCTCCCCGACCCCGATTTGTAACGTTTATCAACTTATATAGACCTTTCTTTACATTCCGAGCCGTTTGTGAATATTTTGTTCTAAACTAAAGAAGCATAGTTTTGGTTAGAAAAGTCACCAAAAATTTGCTCTAAAATTTCCACGGGGAGGCTCCCCGGACCCCGCCGGAGGAGGGGATTCCTCCTCCCACACTCTCCCCTTGAGTAACATCTAAATTGATCACGCTACGCCCTTGGGAGTACCACTTTGAAGGCAAATACATGTAGGAGTATATGGGGGTCTATCATCAACACGACTGTATACTTCGTATTGCTCTTTGTTTAATGGTACTGTTTTTACAGTCTTAGCCAGAATGTCAATTTTCACAGGAATTACGTGGTGTAGCCTCATGGGTAAAGTGGGCAAAATTACAGTGACATTAGGGAAAAGATCGCCCCATCCTCATCAGTCACCGCAGGCAATCCCTTACCTTTCTACCTGATATAGTGCTGCCGAGATCTGATGGCACAATGATATTTACTAAAGGAATGAATGTCATATTTTTTTGTTTTACACACTTGTAAAATCCAAAACCGAAGTACACATATCCGATAAGGCCGTTATCGTAGATATGTGTACGAGGCTTCGGGCTTTACAAATGTGTAAAACAAAACAAATGACATTTATTACTTTGTTTCTTTTTATAGTCATTGTTTTCAAGTCAATCATTTTCAAGTATAAATAAAAAGTGAAAAAAGTAGTCTAACATCGGGAGCAGCACAAAAGTTATCCGAATAAATTTGTTTTTTACAGTTGTAAAAAAATTCTGTTCGCCAATCAAATTGAAGGAAATGGTCCAAAAAAGAAACAAATATAATATAAATATTATTGAGTCTTCAAATCATGGCAGTATCATACACCCTTGATAGTTACGTTGGAAAAAATGAGCGAAACAACCACAACACAAACAATTTAGGAGCAGTTCGAGAACAAACTTTAGTAGAACTATAGTATCATCCCGCATGTCAATAACCCGGATTAACCGAACGCAGTCTAGTCTTACCGTATTTAAGTTACGAAGTTGCTTTGTCTGCCATTTTAAAACTGGCTTTTAGTCTTATTTAAACACTGCGACATACAGAAAATTTTATATGTGTTTCGAATATACAATACACTTCTTTAAGTCATTTTACTCACAGTTTCATGAAAGGCTCGTAAAGTAGAAGGATTGCCTAAGGGTCACCGGGAGACCATTGGGTTGGGTCAAACTTGGTCTCAGATCAGTTTGGGTGTGGGTTACATATAGCACCAAATACTACTTTTCTATAAACACTGATAAAAGGAAATTCGGTATTTTCGGTTGCACATGTGTATTTATACCTTTTCTGTTCCTGTGAATGTTAAACATCAGAAGACGCCGCCTTTCGATGAATAGAAACGATGTACAAGCTCTCAGTGTACTCAAACATAAAGATCTCCCGCCATAATGAGCAATATCCATAACTTATAAATTATAAGTTATAAATAGCAATTAATAAGTTATAAGTTGTAAATTATAAGTAATAAGTAATAAATGTCCCTCCAGGGCTTCCGTAGCAAACCAATTAATGCGCATTATCATTGATGATTATGGATTAATGGACTTTTTATTCGGCACTTATGATCTCGACAAATTTAGGTTCAGTAAAATGAAAAAAAAAATCCATGAATAAAAGTAATAAACAAAGATTTTGTTTTATTTCCTAACGTGATCCCACATAACTTACAACGTGTCGCAGTTACAATACATATGTAGTTAAAAGTCGAACTTGGAAATAAAATGTTCAGTTAACAAAGTTCAGCCTATGGTTTTATATCTAAACATACTCCAATGGGGATCATTTCACTCAGTATTCAAAAATAACAATAATCATCTTAAAATAGAAAAGGGGCGGGTAGCGGGGAGGGGTGTTTTACACTTACATTCTTTATCTGTTCTATTTTTGCGGAATTCAAGTTTATCATAATTATGGATAATGACTTTTTTGCGCGGTACATTTTCGATATGAAAATGATCCAGCATGAAAACATAAAAAATAGAATTTTATATCAGGCATTTTCATTCAGTGTGTAGTTATAGTCCTTGAGTTGATTCATATCTTACGAATTTAGTTTTTTTGTAACTACACTTTCATCTTTTTAAAAGGAAATGTCCATTAAAGTTCCAAATATATAGCATAACATATATTCTTTTAGATTTTATGATACTAGATATCACGTGAAATGTTTATTTTTTGATTCACAAAACAGCTTCGCCACATGATATATTTATCCGTGTGCGTTCTTTATTATGACATTGATGACCGAAAGCATTAATGTATATCACATCAGCTTCGGTAACTTTTATAATCCACCCTAATTAGGGGACACTCTCGAAATTAAGTTACGGTCTTGATTACCCAGGTGACCTATGTTTTATCATGACATTTGCATAATATTACGCAATGATTTCCGGTATATCACTTAAAATAGCAACCTCAGTGACATGGAGCCGCGACATATCATTCAAGGTGGAAAAAATGTATATAACAACTATTTAATGTTGTGGTAAAAATAGATATTATGAAAAAAAAATATGAATTTTTAAACGTAAGGAACAAGTTTTATATTTGTATGATGTGTGAAAAAAACTGGAAATGCTTGTTATTTTCTGACGAAAGTACATGCCATGAATATACTACCACTTTAGATTTCATACAGTTTGCCGGGTTGTAGTGATGAATATAGCCAGTCTATCCCTCTGATCCGTGACATTCCGTGCAAAGCATGATTGCAAATTATCTAGATACATGTATGTACACATTGCTGACTAGTGTACAAAATAAACCAACTACAGTCAATGCGGTCTCAATCAAATTGAGTCTGCAATATTCACTATTAGCCTTGTCATTAGTGCTTCCGAGGGATCCACTTTTCAGATTTTGTTAATATATTATGTTATTATTAAATTAATAAGTATATATCTGTTTCAAGAATTTTACAAAAGCAGTTGATAATTTTAGGTTTTATTTATCAAAAACATCCTTACATCTTTTAACGATGTTTCAGCAAATAACTTCTTATTTACACTACAGTATGTTCTTTGAATTTTATTCCTCGAAGGTGGGCATATTAAATTCGCCTTGTCTCTCCGTCCGTCCGACTGTAAATTTTGTAAATTCTTGTCCGGGCTGTAACTCTGCCATCCATGAAGGAATTTTGAAATTGTTTTGCATAAACATTAACCTTAATGAGACGACGTTTCGTGTGATATACTCAGATCCCTAGTTTCAAGGTCAAGGTCACACTTAGAAGTCAAACGTTAATAGGGGTTGTTTCGTGTCCGGTTTTTAACTTTGCCATTCATCAAACGGTTTTGAAATTACTTAGCATAAGTGTTTATCTTTATGAGATGACGTGTCATGGACAAGACTCAGACCCCTAGCTCCAATGTCAAGATCAGACTTAGATCAGACTTAGATCAAGATCAGACTTTGTTCCCATGGGAACAAATTGTGCACCCCTTGTTGCAGATTTGTTTTTATATTGTTATGAAAGAGATTTTATGTTGAGCCTTTCTCAAGATACACAGGCAGACATTATAACTGCATTTAATGATACATCACGCTATCTGGATGATATACTTAATATGGATAATCCGTTTTTTGATCAGTTAGTGGAAAATATATATCCCAGGGAGCTGCAGTTAAATAAAACTAACAACTCGGATAATACTACTTCATTTCTAGATTTACATCTCTCTATTTACGACAATTTCATACATACCAAAATTTATGACAAGAGGGATGATTTTAATTTCAGTATTGTAAATTTCCCACATTTGAATGGAGATGTACCCCAGGCTACATCTTATGGGGTATATATTTCTCAGTTAATTCGGTTTGCAAGAGCGTGTAGTCATGTTGAAGATTTCAATTAACGTAACTTATTTATTACAAATAAGCTTCTTCAACAGGGCTACCGTTATTATAAATTACGTAAATACTTTTCTAAATTTTACTATCGTAATTCAGATTTGGTTTAAAATACAATAGCAATTTAAAATCACTTCTGCGGGAAAGTATATCAAAACCCGTTTTTTATGGGGATGTGGTTTACAAACTTCGTAAGATTTTGGGTCATGGCAATTTTCCAATTGTATTTAGTAAAGTAATTAAACGTTTTATGAAAAGAGGTTATGACCCAAATGTTTTGAGACACATGTTTGGTGTTCAACCCTTTTACAGTTGGACGCTACGCTTTCCTCTTTGATTGTGTCTGACGGATCAGGTGGAAGACTCTATGATTGGTAGTTCTTAAATCCCACCAGGACTGAGCTATTTTGATTTCTGTCTTCTGGCCTGTTCCGTCGGGCCCTTAAGGGTGTTTCCCTTGTTGCTCTGTCTTCTGCAAAAGCATTGAGTACATGCGTTTTAGGTTCTTAAGGATTGCATTTTTATATTATATCTACAAGAGCATCTTTGTGTTTTACATTACATACCTTCTGTTGCCTTTACGTATGTTAGGGTTTCACCTGGCGAGGATTACTTTTATTTACACTGTCTTGTGACTTTGGAACATGGTGGGGCTAAGAGTGAGGTTAGGTGCACCATACACCGGTTTAAACTCCCCAATGGTGGTTTTGCCACTGACCGTTCCAAGGCGGTGCCCCACTGTGTTCCTGTGTTTGTTTGTTTCGTCCTTTTGTGTTCGTTTTTGTGTGTGATGTGCGAGGGTTGTTCGTGCGTGTCTTTGGGGAGGATGCGTTTTTTGAGCGCGGCTTTCCCTGTTGGATATAATTCCTTGTTTTTTAGAGTTCAAATGTTAACAGGATCTGTTTTTGTGTCCGGTCCATATTTCTGCCATCGATGAAGGGATTTTGAAATACCATAGCATAAATGGTAACCATAATCAGCGTCATGCGCAAGACCCAGATCCCTTGCTCCAAGGTCAAGGTCATACTTAGACATCATAGGTTAATAGGATCTTTTTCGTGTCCGGTATATAACTCTGTTATCCACTGAGGGATTTTGAAACAACTTTGCATAAATGTTTACCATAATGAGGCAATGTGTTATGCTCAAGAACCACCCCTAGCTCCAAGATCAAGTTTACACTTAGAAGTCAACTCAAGTCTGAAATACATATATTATACATAAAAAACACCAACCAATCGACCATACTACAATTGCCTCGTTGGCGCAGAAGGTTAGAGTAAACGTCGCATACAATGTATGAGGTGTAGGTGTGGGTTCGAATCCCCGAATGGTAAGACTTTTTTTATTTTTTGGTAACTGCATTGTATTATGTCCAGCTTTTTTCACGAAATAAATGTGCAATTTTGTGAAAGCAAGTTTGTGAATATATTGTTCAATTTATTTGACCTGTCAAAAAATGGACCCGGCTTTCATTATATTCTGTTCGAGCCTATATAAGATTAACATGAAAACCGGGAACATGTTTCGACAGGTCAATTAAATTGTACAATACTTCATGTAAAATATGTCACAGTTACAATGTCGAAACCGGTGTATAGATATAGTGATGACGCTAGAAACGTGTACAAATTTTGTATGGAAGAGAAGGAATCTGGTTTGAAACTTCCACTTGCTCGTGCCTGCACTCACCGTCGTCAGCAGATCTACGGCACAGAAGATTGTTACTGAGAAGATGCAAACAACATAATGAGAAGACAAAGAATAACACTATCTTCGATAACTTCAACCAGGGTGTGGTGCGAGGAACTATTGCAGGGATGTACGAACAGAAGAAAGCTCTTCCAAAGTTGGCGAACGTTCAAGTTGCGCGTGATGAGATTCCTGAACCAATCGTTATCAACGTTCATGATACAACGGACAATTCAGAAACTGACACTGCCAGCGAATCGGAGGATTAACTTTGTTTGTGAATTGAAATAATTTTTTTTCTGATATGAAATAAATTTTGAGAGAAAAAAATATAAAAGAAAAGAAATGGGAAAAAACGAAGAAAAAATTATTCAAAACAGTAAATATTAAAGTCCAGTCAATAAAATATAATACGTACTTTTTGAATTATAATTCATAATACAATAAAAAAATCTGTTGGGTTTCGAACCCACATGTTGTGTGTGTGCAATGTTTCAGCGGCAATCACACTTACCAATAAACTGTGCAGTCTTTGATCGCAACTCATTTAATTTCTAACATTACATACCAATTTCTTACATAAATCATCAGCCGAGATGATCCGAAAACCAGATTCACCTTAGTTGATGAACTCGCCCAAAGGTCATTTTTGAAGGTCAAAGTATATCTAGATATACTTGTATTTTCCCTATAAAATGTCAATGTCAGTAGTGGCTATGGTTAAGTTACCTTTAAGACACACCATAAATAACTGTAATCTTTTGTATTTCCACGATGGTAATTATACATTTTTAATGAAGAAATGAGAAATAACAAGTATCTAGTTACAATTTGACAGTTACAGATACAGGGCTAAGACAATGTATTTAATGTCTAAATACATCATTCAGTTAATGTAGTAGTATGCACGATTATTTGCACTAAGTTCATGCGAGAGGACAAAGTGGACCACTAGGTATTGGTTGGTCTTTAACACTTTTAATTTCTTGAATACCGACGGATAAAAATAGATGCTATAGCCTATAATTAACGGTTAATGCGAACAAGATAATGATACACACCGATAGCCACACGAGAACTGCATGCAGATATAGACTTGCCACAGTTCGCTACTGCGAAAATACAAAGTGGTAATTTGGACTGGGAATTCACGGCATGAAGAATAAAGCAGACTTTTCAGGTAAGATATGTTTAATTAACACACATGTCTTTAATCAAAGTATACTGTATGATAAATTACTTGAATGAAATTATCTTTATAATGACAAAAAAATTCGTAACATGATGATAATTTTATGTAGGTTTTCTTATGGTTGAGAGTTCTTTTGCCACACGTAAAGAGCGCATGCGCGTTAAAACCAAAACATCCGCCCGTTAGCATAGTTACCAATTACTTGTGTAAAATCATCTATACCAAATTTTAGGTTGATGCAAGACTTCCAGTTGTGAAACATAAGTGATCGATCTAGGCCATTATAACTCTCCAGTTTAAAGGAAAACGTATCTCATGCGTTGTACATCTCCAGCACATGATATCTGAACTCGAGGGCACGACATCTTATCTCGAGAGCATGACATTTTACCTTGAGCGCGAGACATTTTACTTCGATGAAATTGCATCTTATGTCTCATTTCGAGATGTGAACATCTTTCATTATACCTATTTTTTGTCTACAATGATAAAATCCTATTACCCGAGAAAGAGATATTTTGACTATCGAAAACTTTTTCAACCTTTATAACACGTGACTAAGCGGAAGTGACCGTTAGGTCATGTGACCGCGCTGATATTTAGAATCTCATATAAGTACAATTAACTGCTTCATGGCTATATACCAATAAAAGAAATTGTTCTTTGTAACATATAAAATTCAGCTACTTCAGAACAATTTTGTTACAGTTCTAGATTTTCACTTTGTCGTAGACCTATTTTCCACAAGATAGCCATACATTTGCTTCGAGAAAACGAAAAGAAAAAGGGATGTTGAATACCTGTAGTATGCAGTGAAATGCAAGTCAACTGAAGTCAGGTACCCTCATTTCGCCCCATTCCAGAAAGCGGTCCGCAGAATAAACACTCTACTTTCCTTTTCAAGTAAACAACTCGAAATCATGCAAATACTAGCATGAAAAGTGTACTATTTTATATAAAATTCATTTCATAAGTGAATGCCCATTTGGCCCCTGATTTACGCGCAAATGCGCGTAAAACGGAAAAACGAGGATCTATTTATCAGGGACTTCTTTCGACTACATCACGGAAGCACATTATCGTCCGAATAACTGCTATATAACCTCATCTTTTAGCCATATGATTGCCTCCCTTGTACACATAATTGTAGTAGTAACGTCACTTTTAAGTGTATACACAGGCAATAACCGCGCTAAAGATAAAACTGTTAAATTAAATTTAATTAAAACATTTTAAAACATTTTGTACAAAAGATTGTTCGGTATAATAAAACAAATACTATATGGCAGCGTATGTGACACTGGTATTGTCAACCTCGAAACAGAATGTCACCACGCGGCATTCGCCTCGGTTGACATTCTGCCCTCGGGTTGACAAATTCAATTTCACACACGCTGCTGTATGATATTTATATACGAATGTCGATATCTATCTCGACAGTATGACATTATAATTTGAGCGCAAGACATCTTATTTCAATCGCACAACATCCCATCATGAGAGCATGACATTTTATCTCCAGCACTCGACATGTAAATTCGAACGCACGAAATCACGTCTCGATCACTTCACACCTTATATCTTCTGAAAAATGTATGATATATGCGTTATATAAAGGCCTTGCCACCGACGGATGATTTCCTGCCAAGTGATCATGGGTTCTAATTCTGTGTTGAAATTTTAGTAAATGTCATAAGGCGACTATCCAGCCGAAGATCATGTGTTGTCCTCATTGCACTATTTCAAATACCTTGATATTTTGCATATCTTTAGTTTCTTGGCATTGCCTCATAGTATCACATTATCATTCTACCTTTCTAAATTGATCCCTTAGTCATCTACCCTCACCCCACAAATCAATTTCTGTTTCCCTTAAAATTACTTCTTTACTATATTTTAGATTCCTGTATCATTATTAATAATAACAATATTATCATTATTCATTCACTCCCTTCCCCACCTTTACCCCATCCCTACCACACGCCTCAAATACACGACATTACCATCCCGTATCATTTAAGTGGAAACTTTTACATCTCCCGGTCAAAAACACTGTCCCTATTTCAAAATAATTTCACTTTTTTTCTTGCGCGACCCTCTATCAAAATCATAACTATAAAGGCAAGGTGAGCAAGGTCCTCGTCTTTCAATATGTACAAGGAAGTAGAATATAGATAATTATACATGTTAAGACTGCTGTCTTCAGAAAGTATACTTGTAATAGAATGTATAACTTCCGTTGGGCTTAAAGCTAATACCACATTATTTTACTATTGAAGATCCAAGCCTATTACATAATTGATTATAAATACATGTCTTAGTTTTCAATAGGCATTGCTGACATTAAAAGTTCATGTTACGATGTATATCTGTGTACAAATTCTTGCGACATTTAATGTCAAAAGTGCAACTTATTGTGGCAGACGATTTTTTCTGCAACACGTTTGCTAACGGTGGATGCAACATTTAATTTCATTCTTGCGACGTTTAACAGTACTTGCGACACTTAACGCTAGTGCGACAGTAAATGGTGCTAAAGTAAGTTAGCGTATGTTTTGGGCCGTATGTTAAATGTAGGATACGTCAGTACCTCAGTGAAAAATCATATATATGTGGGACCGCTGCTTTGTGGAAAATACACATTTCTATCCTATAAATTGACGTAAATACACATGTTTTGATACTTGTAAAAATAAATATCGTCATTATATGACCTTCACATTCGTTATATAGCACATTCTAACACGACCCGATTTATTTCCATACTAAACAAAGAAGACTGAAACTGTTTATTATTATTCAAAACACATACAGATCGTACGTCAGAATCATTACGCCAAGCGTAACGTCATAACGGTGCGCTGTTAAAGAAAATCACATGGAGCATGCAAATATTTAGAGAATATCTTGGAAAATGTAGACAGAAATCTTTAATAACTTGCTAAACTCGAAAGTATATTATCTCAAATTTCTCATGATGATGATGATGATAATAATAATGATGAAGCTAATAATAATAATAATAATAACTTGGTCATGCCTAAAAACCAACTTAATCACTAATGATTCCCAGCCGAACGTGTAGGACATAGCTCGATTTGTCAACAAGAGGTTTCCCTTGCCATTCATAAACAACAATTTAAGAGCTCTTTCTCTCTGCAAAATAGCCTCTGTGTTTAAGTATTGTCATTTAATAATAATTTCATATAAATACAACTAAAATTGCACCGATGCACTTAAAATTCGCTTGCCTGACACGTTAAACTTCCCAACAAATGCTAGCTATCTGCCATCGATACGTATCCCTGAATTAAATGTACGACAGTGACGTAATAACAATGCGGGGTCACTGACGGCGACAAGAACGACATTATAAGCCAGTGGGTGACTTTCTACGGGTATTGCAAAATGCTCATTTAGTAACATAGCATATGTTGCACAAAACTATCTGATACATATTTTTCTTTTCGTTATTATAAATTGATGTATTCACAATCATTTCCAGAAAGCTTAAGTACCTCAATGTTCGCAATTAAATTTAGATAAAGATTGAAAGAAAACTTTAAAGCGCTAAACCTTTTAATTCGGATTTCTTTTCTTTTCTTCCGCGGCTTAGATTATCCAAGCCTGAAAAAATCCTCGAGTCATATATAACATCAAAGATTAAGATACTGTGATAATAACTAATATCGTATTTCATATTAAACGAAAGAAACTTACTTTTTATATATGTAATTCGAAAAATATATGTATTGTTCTAAACAGAAAAAATATATGTCATATGATCACCGTTATATAATATTACAATTACATTTCATCAATTTTTATTCATTAAAACAAGGAAGTAAAAAACTACTCCTTGCCACTGAAAATCAATTAGCATTTATCCCAACAATGGTGAGATAATCTTTGTAGCAAGATTCTGTGCTTGTCGATTTAAATGTGCCAACATAGGAAATCTAAAATCTTCTCTGTTTCTCTTGTATTGTATTTCATAATCACTAAAATTATCGAACTTCCTTTAAAAAAAAACTTAATTTCCATGGCAAAATAAAAAAAAATCCTGAGTTATCGATATGAAACAACATATTTCTACCAATACATTCGTTTGGAGATAGTAAAATCACTTTTTATGAAAAAAATTTAAAACATGTAGCAGTGAGCTCATTGCCCAACTTCATAATGCTGCCTCACTAGAATATAACGCCGTAAAAACGTGATATGATACACCACCCAGTAACATTATACTGACACCGGGCTGACAAGTCCTAGGACTACCGTCTTGAGTGCCAAGTGAGGAAGCTTCTAGTACCATTTTTACGTCTTTGGTATGACACCACCGGGCATCGAACCTATAACCGGTTCCGCTGGTGTGTGACTGTC
This sequence comes from Mercenaria mercenaria, assembly GCF_021730395.1. NCBI lineage: Eukaryota > Metazoa > Mollusca > Bivalvia > Venerida > Veneridae > Mercenaria > Mercenaria mercenaria. The sequence continues at coordinate 45,278,817 of NC_069364.1, forward strand.
TACGGGTTTTGCAAAATGCTCATTTTTGTAACATAGCATATGTTGCACAAACCTATGTGCATGGGAAAATCTGATACACATTTTTCCTATTCGTCATTAAAAATCGCTGTATTCACAATCATATCTTGAATGCTTAAGTACCTCAATGTAGATCAAGAATATAAGAAAAACTTTAAAGCGCTAAACATTTTTGTTCGGATATTGTTTTCTTCTATTTTTCGGGGCTTAGATTATCCAAGCCTGCTAAAATTCTCGAGTCATATTTAACATCAAAGATTAAGATACTATGATAATAACTAATATCGTATTTCATCAACGAAAGAAACTTACTTGTTTTATGAATAGATATGTTCTGTAATTTAAGTAATATTTGTATTGTTCTAAATAGAAAATATATATGGCACACGATCACCGTTATATAATACTACAAATACATTTCATACATTTTCATTCATTAAAACAAGGAAGTAAAAAACTATTTCTTGCCGCTGAAAATCAATCAGCATTTATCCCAGTGATGGTGAAATAATCTATGTAGCAAGATTCTGTGCTTGCTGATCTAAATATGCCAACACAAGAAATCTAAAATCTTCTCTGTTCCTGCCAGTATTGCATTTCATAATTACTAACATTATCAAACTTCCTTTAAAATATTTGAAAAAATAAATTAATTGCCATGGCAAAATAAAAACAGCCTGAATTATCGATATGAAACAACATATTTCTACCAATACATTCATTTTGAAATAGTTAAAATCACTTTTTAAGAAAATTGAAAAAAAAAAATTGCAAAATCACGAATTTTCTTGCCATGGCAAAATTATTATGGCAAAAGACCGATTTGCCATGGCAAAACCACTTTTGCCATGGCAGAATCTTGCCATGGTAAATTTGCCATGGCAGAATCTTGCCATGGCAGAAACTTGCCATGGAAAAAATGCCATGGCAGAACATTGCCATAGCAAATGTAATTTTCTCGTACTGATTTACAAAAAACTAGTAAATTAATAATAATATTATATCAAAACATACTAACTTTAAAATAGGTTGGTTAATGTAACAATTTAAGGCAATTTACATTTTTGTAAAGCTCGTATAAATATGGACTGAATTTGCCAAATACCGACGTTGCAAAAAGAAACCGGCGGCTATTATTATTATTTTATATTCCTGTTACAAAAATGTTGATTTTGAGAAATTTAATTTTTTTCGACCAAACTGAGGGCGAGCAGCTTTAAGTATTTTTCTCAGAAACTGTTAGGTTTATAGAGTTTAAACTTCACATGCGCCTCCGTGGTCATTAGGCACTGCACAAAGCCAAGTTCCATAATCTGACATGAATGATAACAAAATTATCCCCATTTCAAAGTTAGAAATTTTAACGTTAAGTTTTTATGTCTCTACATGGAATGTTTTCCAGTTATGTCCCTATATGGCCGTCACTGCTGATTAGAATTTGTGGTCCAGCTTTATATAACGCAGACATTTTTAAAATTAAAGTGTATACAGCATTCCACGTAGACACGTCAATTTTGATACACAGAAGACCTGTTTTGTGTCATAGGTGAAACAATGCAGATCTACTGTACTTGTTTCCGCTGGAAAGCATGTCTAAAGACTTTATATTTTGGCCAATTAGTTGTCACATTTGCAGCTGTATAAATTCATAAACGGGAGTCCCAGACGATTGTATTTACACCTAGAACAACATTGTTTTACATGCACATTTGGTCAGTTTTTTTCCCAGCTATTTGCAACTGGTGGGTTGTTGTCCAGTGCATCTGTCAAAGGTCACATTGTTTCTCCCATCCCCATTCAGCAGGGTTTTCGACTTCCATTTGGCAAACAATGCCTGTCTCCATATCCAACCAGCTTGGTATGCAGCACGCTTTGTGTGTTTGGCGAGGGCTGCTTGTGTTGGGCCAAGAGCATCATGTGACATCTGTTTTCGGGCAAACATGTCCAGTCTGAATACATGAATAGCGGTGGCAACTAAATCTGTATCTGTAGCTTTTCTGGCAAGCTGTTTATGACCCTCCACAACAGCATGCATGCATAACAATCTGTATATCGAATTCCTGCATGGCGTCAGACCTTCAAGACTTATTCTCCTGATTGCATACAGTCGTTTCCTCTCTGGTCAAAATTACAGTTATTTGTGTGTGCATTTCAACATGCCTGTCAGTCGAAAAATAAAAAAATCAGTCTTGTTATCATTATCTCCCAAGAAACTGCACCAAATGGGTAGGATTTTCCTGTTGCTAGTAACCCTTCGTCTAGCGCCATGACCTCATTTCGTTTTTGTTGTCATCGCTTTTTTCATGTATTTTCTGAGCTGGAAGGGCTTGGCCTTGTACTGCTGTGGGTAGCCTTCAAACAGGGAACAAATTTGAATTGGATTCCATACATGATGCCATTCAATCATTCGGCCATGTCAATCTGTATTATCAGGTTTCAGGGGAAAGGGTATAAAGGCTGTTTGTAGAACTTGGAATGTTTGCCGGGAAGTGACAGATGTCTTTTAGAACCAAGGAGTATATCGGACAATGATGACTAATGGGGACAAGATGGTTTTTGAAAAGTTTATTGTGTCAGACTAGACATGTTTGCCCCAAAACAGAGGTCATATGATGTTATTCCCCCAACTCAAGCAGCCTTTGCCGAACACACAAAGCGTGCTGTATACCTAGCTGGTTGGATATGGGGACAGGTACAGTTTTGCCAAATGGAAGTCGAGAATCCTGCTGAATGGGAATGGGATAAACATGGTGACCTTTGGCAGATACACTGGACAACAACCCACCAGTTGCAAATAGCTGTAAAGAACTGACCAAATGTGCATGTAAAACAGAATGTTGCGGTAGGTGTAAATGCAACTGCACTCCCGTGTACAGATCTATACAGCTGTAAATGTGACAACTATTTGGCCAAAATATAATGTCTTGAGACATGCCTTCCAGAGGAAACAAGTACGGTAGATCTGCACTGTTTCACCTATGTCACAAAGCAGGTCTTTTGTTTATCAAAATTGATGTTTACGTGGATTGCTATATACACTTTTATTCTAAAAATGTCTGCCTTATATAAAGTTTGACTACAAGTTCCAGTCAAGCAGTGACGGCCATAAAGGGACATAATTAAAATATATTCAATTTAGGGACACAAAATCTTATCGTTACAATTTCCAATTTTAAAGTGGGGGGTGGGGGGGGGGGCGGGGGTAATTTTGTTAACATTCATGTCAGAACATGGAAATTGGCTTTGTACAGTGCCTAAAGAACATGAAGGCATGTGTGAAGTTTCAACCCAATTTAAACAGTAGTTTCTGAGAACAAACTTAATACGAAGACTTAACGTTGTTCAAATTCTGATGTTTAAAGGGGAGGTAATTTTGTTAAAATGTATGCCAGAGTTAAGGAACTTGTCTTTATACATATCGTTACAATTTCCAATTTAAAAAGGGGGTAATTTTGAATTCATGTCAGAATATGGAACTTGGCTTTGTACAGTGCCTAAACACCATGAAGGCATGAGTGAAGTTTCACGCCAATTTAAACTGTAGTTTTTGTGAGAAAAAACTTAATATGAAGACTTAACGTTGAAAATTCTAATGTTTAAAAGTAGGATAAGTTTGTTAAAATGTAGGTCAGAGTTATGGAACTTGTCTTTGTACAGCGCCTAATGATTACAAAGACGTGTGTTAAGTTTCAATCCAATAAACAGAGTAGTTTCTGAGAAAATAGAACTTGACATTCAACCTTAACGTTGACGTCACCACCGCCGTGGTCATTGCCGTCGTCGTCGGAAAAGCTACGCCTCTGTCCGCCATCAGTTCTAAAAGTCGCAGGCGAGACTAAACTGTCGTTCAACACTCTAAATATGTTATTTGTCCATAAAACAGTGTATTATTTAACTGGACTTATTATTAAATCAAGACTTCAGGCCTTTTGTGTTTTGAACAGGCTATACGTGGTATTTCTTAAATAATTACACTAATAAAGAGAACAGAAATGGCTCTCCTATCTTCCGTAATAACTAACAATGATTCCGTGGTAAAACCGCTTTCCTATTGCCTATAGTGTCGAGGGCTGACTGGAAACAAAACCAACTGCTTAGTGTTTACAGTTCAATTTCATGAATCAGTATTGCTCTAAGGATATACCAAGTCGTCCTTTACTTACCGCTTCTCCGCATCTGGTAATTTAGATAACTCTGTCGGTCTTAATCACAGGAGTGAGCATCGCTAATGGGGCATCCGTCGTTGCATGTTGTTAGACGTTCTGGAATGACTAACCTTCTGTTTTGAGTTAGACGTTCAGAAATGACTAAGTTAGACGTTCCGGAATGACTAAATCGCCTGTCTAAGTTAGACGTTCTGGAATGACTAACCCGCCTGTCTGAGTTAGACGTTCAGGAATGACTAACCCGCCTGTCTGAATTAGACAATCTGGAATGACTAATCCTTCTGTTTAAGTTAGACGTTCTGGGATGACTAACCCACTGTCTGGGTAAGACGTTCCAAAATGACTAACACGCATGATCTGAATTGACTAACCAGACTGTTTGGGATAGACAGTCTCAAACGAATAACCTCCGGTTCTGGATCAGATATATTCTTGAAAGGCTAATGTCAGGAACTGTGTTAGACATTCCTGAACAGCTAATTTTCAATAGGAGGTATATTTCAATACTTGGTTGGCGTATGGGGATTGCTTTAGTTTTGGATTTTTTTTTAATAATTGGGTTTAACATAATACAGAGCTATTTTTCCCAAATCACAGCCCTGGGTCGCTTCCCCGACTTGTAACAAAACCATGTTGTGAGTTATCGTTATTCTTAATACTCTGATATCCCAGCACTCAGCCTTTTGGATTCTACCATGCTAGCAATAAATGTTAAACGGGACATGTTCGCTACAGGCACTTAGGCAGGGATGTCGGAAGAAACCAATTTACATCTAATGAATACAGTCTTCTGTGGTATGGTTTATTCAGACTTGGAAAACGTACAAAAGTACAATAAATTTTATCAAGATTTTTATTCCATATTTTTTTATCATGCTAAACTGTAAGCAACGTAAATAAGTAGTGTTACCGATGAGGAGGTATTAGGTTTTTTTTGGAATTATAATGTCACCTCAGCGCCAGATGTGGGCTCATTGAAGTAAAGAAGCACAAACATGCATACAGTTTTTGCGCCGAGATGACGATTTTTGCCTTAATATATCTAATGGTGGTGGGCGGATAGCTCAGTGGTTTGCATACTGGCCTTCCAATCTCACTATTATTTGGTGCTATAACAAATCTACTTTTTGTACAATAAAATTTGCACGGAACATTATGGTCAACATGACAGATTTGGTCAATATATTCTTCACCGGTTCACCCACAATATCATTTCATCAAATGGAAAAACATCTATAGTGACCATATACAACATATTCCCTCGCATAAAAAGTGTAAAGCAGTTTTAACATTGTATTACCTTTTACTGCATTTATAATGAAAAACAGTTGTACATGGTTAAATATTACACTGATACTGTCACAAAATTGTTGCTGCATCAGGTTTGACTTCTTAACATTTTATCCTCATTAAGTCCTCGTTCATTCACAAAGATAAATATCACATTTAGTTTTAACTGAGTGTAATCTGTTCCTCTGAACCACTGGAAATACTAAATGATCACAGATACTTCCATCATCAAACAACTTCTTGTGACTTTGATTTCAAACTTCTTGCCACACCTGTATTATAAAAAGAGGAAAATGGAATGAGTGATGTTAGTTAAGATATATCATATACCATATACTAGTAAAATCATTCTCAAATGGTGTTGCAAAATTAATGCAAAGGATGAAAACAAGGTAAATTTCAGGTATTGTTCATTTAACAATGTTAACTAAAAAATGTAAACCTGACAGTTACACCAATTAAAAGACTTAAAACAAGAGGGCCATGATGGCCCTATATCGCTCACCTGTTATCATTGCACTTGAGGACAAGAAGGTCCTCAGAAAAAATATCTCAGTCCAAAGGACAGGAACAACAAAGTAAGAAATTTAACCAAACAGAAAAACAAAATTCTTACAAGGTACAGATATGTCAAAATACACCTAAAAATTGGAAGTACCATCCACGTTGTACCACAGAAAATTGGTCTCGGGTTTTCCCTACAGCCAATAATAAAAAAGTTACTAAAAATAAGCTATTTATAGTAACGTAAAAGGGAAGTAATCAAAAAGAAAATTATTGTAAGTGAACAAAAGAAGGATCTGCCAAATAAATCTGTTGACATAAATGAAATTCCAGATCAGTATCTTCATTAGTTACGGAGATATACCAATTTTAATCTGAAATAAAGGGAGGTAATTTGACATAAAATCAGTCCATAGTTATCTACCCTGATTGGCTCAGTCCAACTAATGACAATAATGAAATTTCAAATAAGTCCTAAGTACTTACTGATATAAATCCATTTTGACTAAAATCAGGGGAGGTAATCAGATATAAAATAACTCTGGAAACTACGACTGGACCTGATTTGTCATGGAATCCAAGATTTATTGTTGTTGAAGATATTTTGGAAGTTTGTATCAAATAAAACCATAAATGAAGTCTCTATATGGCTGCAAAAGCCAAAATAGCCAATTTTGGACCTTTAAGGGGCCATAACTCTGGAACCCATGATGGAATCTGGCCAGTTCAAAAAAGGAACCAAGATCTTGTGGTGATACAAGTTGTGTGCAAGTTTGGTTAAAATCAAATCATAAATGAAGTCGCTATTGTGCAGACAAGGTCAAAATAGCTAATTTTGGTCCTTTCAGGGGCCAAAACTCTGGAACCCATTAGGGGATCTGGCCGGTTCAACAATGGAACTGAGATCTTATGGCAACACAAGTTTTGTGCAAGTTTGATTAAAAATCAATTTAAATCATAAATGAAAAGGTCAAAATAGCTAATTCTGGCCCTTTCAGGGGCCATAACTCTGGAACCCATAATGGAATCTAGCCAGTACAAGAAAGGAACCAAGATCTTATAGCGATACAAGTTGTGTGCAAGTTTGGTTAAAATAAAATCATAAATGAAGCTGCTATTGTGCAGACAAGGTCAAAATAGCTAATTCTGGCCCTTTCAGGGGCAATAACTCTGGAACTCATATTGGAATCTGGCCAGTTCAAGAAAGGAACCAAGATCTTATGGTGATACAAGTTGTGTGCCAGTTTGGTAAAAATCAATTCATAAATAAAGCTGCTATTGTGCAGACAAGGTCAAAATAGCTAATTTTGGCCCTTTCAGGGGCCATAACTCTGGAACCCATCAAGGAATCTGGCCAGTTCAAGACAGGAACCAAGATCTTATGGTGATACAAGCTGCGTGCCAGTTTGGTAAAAATCAAATCATAAATAAAAGAAAAGAACTTTAACCAAAATTTTCTAAGTCCAAAAGGGGGCATAATTTGCTCAAAATACATGTCAGAGTTATGGGACTTGACCCAGAGAGGTTGGTAATTGACCTAGAAAAAGAAAAAATAAGTTTCAAAGCTATATGCCTTTAATTGATGGCTGTATGTACTTGCATGCAAAAACTTAATCAAGGTGTGACGCCGACGCCAGGGTGAGTAGAATAGCTAGACTATTCTTCGAATAGTCGAGCTAAAAACCCAAGAAACTGCAAAGTTGGAATAGGGGCATAATATTTGAAAAAAAAAACAACAAAGTAGAGTTATAGAACCTGTGCACTTCATGTCAGATCATCACAGTAAACGTGTGTGAATTTCAATCCATTCCCTTGATGGGTACTGAGATACTGGCTTACGCATGGGTAAGTCCAACAGCTCTACCTACCCAAACGAACAAAAAGGGGAAACAAAACACTTAAACAAAACACTAATACTATACTGTGTTTTGATGATGTTTTATTAGTATAGCAAATGACATGCAAATGAGGTAACAAAACACTAACAAAACACTAACAAAACATTGCTAACGAAATACCAACAAAACATGATATGCAAATTAGGTTTATACAAAACACTAACAGAATACCTTATGTTTTGTTAGTGTTTCATTATATGTGCTAAAGAAAACACTAACAAAACACTGCTAACAAAATACCAACAAAACATATGATATGCAAAAGAGCTAGGTTACAAATTTAAACAAAACACTAACAAAATATTTTATGTTTTCTTAGTGTTTCATTACCTGTGCTGAAAACATACCATAAACAAAACATTATTTACATGCATGAAACAAATTTATATATGAGCCGCGACAGGAGAAAACCAAGATACTACTAGTGGCTTTGCGACCAGCATGGATCCAGACCAGTCTGAGCATCTGCTCGATCTGGTCAGGATCCATGCTGTTCGCTTTCAAATGCTATTGCAACCAGAGAAACCATGGATCCTGACCGGACTGCGCGGATGCCAGAAAAAGTATACACACAATATGGTGCTAAAATGTCACCATTTTCTACTCAGTTCCAAAGTCATTGAAGTATATCAGTATTTTCCACTTTTTGCCATGGGTTTTTCAACAATCTTCTGATGTATAGTCAGTGTAAGATATGCCATTACTTTCAACTGAGTGTCACTATTGGTTGAGAAATTTTCTGTAAATGTTAGCCACCATCAGTGTAAAATGCGGGTTTTTTACTAACTGCCACAAAGCCATCATTTGCCACCATTCGTCTCACTGCAAAACCTGTAGATGTAATAAACCAAGAGATATTAAACCATAAAAGCAGTTTCTTTAGTTTTTTTCCTTTGTTTATAGTTTCAAAATTAAATTAATAAAATACATGGTAATTTTTGGTATTCAAAATAGTGCATCTTTATGATACAGGCAACACTGCAGATTTATTAGCAAGTAATAATTATAACGTTATTTGTTATATTTTGGACTTATGCATTGCTATTACCATTAACATATTGTTATAATAAATAGTAACATAGTTTAATTTCTGCCAGTTACCTGCACTTACACCTCAAGTTATGTTGACTGTCATGTGATTACTTAATATGGTATAATTTTTAATTATTATATATACTGATTTGGACTTGATATAAAGGAGATAATTATAAAACCTGCCATGAGTTTGCTGGAAATAAGTTTTAAAATTGTTCCATTAAGTCATGTTCAGGGAAACTTTTTCAATTGCCCACTTCAATCAAACATACAACTATGGTAGTGTGTACATGTATATAGTAATATATAATGCCAGTATACTAACATGTTTTTGAACTGCTGGATTCATTAAGTCTACTTTGAACACAATGCGTTTATAATGAAGGTCCCAATTCATTCATGTGTGCCATACTTAATATACACATATGGTGCTATATGGGAATACCTGAAAAATAGATTTAGTTTAAAACTTAAAATGTTCATAAAAACATTTGGTTTATTATTGGGTATGTCAATGAACTAAAATTTAAACTGTATACATTGTGATGATGGGGCCAAAAAATGTCACTAGTTCTACCAAATGTATAGCAAATAGAGGGTTACATTAGTCTTTATTCTTATTACATTATACTCTTTAATAGATTAAAAGAATTATCTGGATGAACATGATTAAATTAATAAATTTGAGTATTTTGGAGAAGTTATTCATTTGTTATGTTTTAAATTAATTACCCCAATCTTATAAAATAAACAATATGAGCCGTGCCATGAGAAAACCGACATAGTGGCTTTGCAATCAGCATGGATCCAGACCAGCCTGCGCATCCGTGCAGTCTGGTCAGGATCCATGCTGTTTGCTAACAGTTTCTCTAATTACTATAGGCTTTGAAAGAGAACAGCATGGATCCTGACCAGACTGTGCGGATGCGCAGACTGGTCTGGATCCATGCTGGTCACAAACCCGCAGTGTTGGTTTTCTCATGGCGTGGCTCATATAATCATTTTGAACAACAAGTAAATAATCCATAAACAATTCTTTTTGTTAAAAATAATTTTCATTTACCTTAACATAAATGTGTGCAACACCAATAGACTAATTAATAATTAAAAAACAGGTTAAAACACTAATTTTAAAGCAAAATATTATTCTCTAAATTTACAGACTGAAGTAAACAGTACGTGCCATGGTAAGCAGACTGGTCTGTAATTGGGGAGATAACTCTACTGGTTTAAAGCTTTTGTCTCTGTTGAATAATTAATCATTTAAAAATATCCACTTTTCCTTTTAGTAAATTAAAAGCATGATAAACTAAAAAATACAGCTGCTTAATAGTTGCAAAACAAAAGCATATGAACAAAAATATATGTGAAGCAAAAGTCATTTGTGAAAGCTACCCAAACAAAAAGTAAACAACCTGCTTCCAGTTTGAATCCATAATTTACTAGTTACAGGTAATCTAGATTACTGCTGGAAAATGAATAAATTATATTGACTCACCATTTGTATTCTTTTCTTTACTCTTAAACTTCCATGTTAAATGTAAACTGCACATAGTAAACAAATAGCTAATATAAATAAACTTCTTTGTAGTGAAATAACTCCATCCTGCTCTCAAAGAACTTCCTGTTTAGATTTGAAATTTTGATATTCTTGGGCAGATGTGTCATTTACAGTCAGCTAATGAAGGATACATCTAGGATGTTGAAACTATTTCTGTACTAGAGTAAGATTTTATTCCATTTAGATAACACATAAATTTTAAAGGTTACTCTGATAAAAAAACCCAAAAGTTAAGGATTACTTTTTGTGGTACATGCACACACCCCAGAAGTAGTTCACTGACTTTATTTTCATTGGCTGACCACTTGATAGTCTAGAGTTTCTAAATATAAAGCAGACTTGTTTAAGATCTTATCAGTCTGTGGTAATCTCCTGTTGTGAGACAAGCAACATGTACACTGCAGTAGATTAATTTATCAACCCTTAATAGCCAGGTGGAAAAAATTGCAATATTATCTATGCAACTACTGATAGTGATGTTCTTTTTGGTGTTACTCTAGGAGAAAAAGTAATGATAATTATTTCAATAAATTTTTAATTAGTTCAAAATGAACTTTTCTGCAAGGTGCATGAATACATTATATATACAAGTTGCATTACAATACATGTTTTAATCCCATTTGTTTTGTTACCTATCTAATTAAGTTTATTGTAGTTATTGGTCATAAAAATACTTATCCATTAAAATATTCTTTTTTTTTTTTCTTTTTTTTTTGGATTTAACGTCGCACCGACTCATGATAGGTCATATGGCGACTTTCCAGCTTCAGTGGTGGAGGAAGACCCCAGGTGCCCCTCTGTGCATTATTTCATCACGAGCAGGCACCTGGGTAGAAACACCGACTTTCCGTAAGCCAGCTGGATGGCTTCCTTACAAGAAGAATTCAATGCTCCGAGTGAGGCTCGAACCCACATCGATGAGGGGCAAGTGATTTGAAGTCACCGACCTTAACCACTCGGCCATTAGGAGGCCCCTAAAATATTCTATGTTCACAAGAAATACCTCCCAAAAATTCCGTGACTATAGTTTCCATCACAAAAGCTTTCTAAGTTATTATTTTTCATGCTATTTTCCATTCCAAAATTTTACTAATTAAGTCCAACTTTCCTAGACAAAAGCTCGTGTTTCTACAAGTCAAATGAGATACCAACAAAATATAGCATGTACAAATTCAAGTGTAATGAAACACTAAGAAAACATGGTTTTCATTCTTCAAAGTGTAATAAAACATCAATAAAACATTACTGATATAACAAAACATTAACAAAATACTAACCACATAAAATCCTGGAAGTACAGTATTGGTGTTTTGTTAAATGCTGTAGTAACAAAACATCCTAACAAAATATCAAAATATGTTTTGTTGACGTTTTGCTAGTGTTTTGTTAGTGTTTTGTTAATCATTTTTTTCGTTTGGGTATTCTTTGAATAGTCGAGCTAAAAATATTGACAATTGTGGAATGTAATTTGCCAATAGAAAATTGAGCATTCAGCAAGGCCTTTTACTAGCCAGATAGTTTTAACCCTGAATTCAGATTGACAGCCTGCACTATAATTCATTATATTGTTTTTCACTGAAACATTTAGACTATTGTTTTGATTTGCTCATTACCTGGTACTGATTCTCCAAAGGGTTATCAATGGTTTGTGCACTTTCACTCCACAACAGCATGCTTCTGTTTAAAGACATTACCCCTATAACCTATTGAAATAAAAAATTAATTTACAGGCATTGTTCCATATCATTGCTGCATTTTGTAAATTTAACAAAATTTTCATTGAAAACAGCCAAGTAGTGACCTAAACATCCTTCATTACACAGTCATGAAACTGTTAAGTTTTCATTTAATTCAGCTAAAATACAGTGAAACAAAATGTTTGAAGTTATTTCTTATCACACTGATAATGTTAACAAACAGATAAATGCTTATTAATTAAGGTTTAGGAGTGTATCTTCAAAACACAGAAATATTTGATAAACGAACATCTTTAAAATTAATCTACCTGACCATTATATGTTCTGCTGTGCTGTCCCATACGATTGATACTTAAAATATTCCCAACAAGAGGGTCATGATGACCCTGTATTGTTCACCTGTTAAATATGCTAAATGCAATATATGTAAGGTCTGTGCCCTGTGGTAGAAGAAGATTTTAAGTTTACTACTACCTGGTACTTTATCTATGTGACCCCAGGGGTCATGATTTGAATAAACTTGTAATTTGAGCACCTGAACTAGTTTTTGACCCCACATGACCCAGGTTTGAACTTGACATAAAGGATCATCAAGATAAACATTCTGATCAACTTTCATGACAATGCTGCGTGGTGTTAGCAGTCTAGCTGTATAGCAGCGTGAAGTTACGTCATCTTGTACTCTTACTGGTTATCGACCTTGGTCAAGATATTATGCCCACAAACATTGTCACCAAGTTTGGTGAAGATCAGATGAAAACTGTTTGACTTAGAGAGTGGACATGCATTTGGACGCCGACCGCCACGGGTGTTCTTGTCATAACTCAAGAGTGCCTGGGGCGATTTTGCTTTTTATCAAACTTGGCCTAGATATTATGCCCACAAACATTATCTGCAAGTTTATTGAAGATCGGATGAAAACTGTTGGACTTAGAGAGCGGACAAGGCTAAATTTGCAGTTTTTCGAGTAATTCAAGGGCCAAAAACCGAGAGTGCCTGGGGCAAACTTGCTGGTTATCGATCTTGGCTAAGATAATATGCCCACAAACATTGTCACCAAGTCTGGTGAAGATCGGATGAAAACTGTTTGACTTAGAGAGTGGACATGCATTTGGAAGCAGACCGCCACGGGTGTTCACATAATACGCCCCGCTCTTCCAGAGACGGGCGTATAAAAAGCTGAAAACATAACACAAATTATATCAGGCCCTATTTACCATAGAATAGTTTATGCTGCCAAGCCATCAGTCTTTGCAAGAGCACCTGTGACTGTACAAAAAGTTCAGTCTTCATACACTGGCTGTAACATCTTGTCCTGAAAACACAAGCCAACAAATGACATTAAAAATTGAAGTACAACAACAGTAATAAACAAGAGCTGTCAGTGGACAGCGCGCTCAACTATTTTCAGTGCTTGATAGTATAATATAAGCTATGAGTAAAACTATAACATTACAATAAGCATATTCTAAGTCGAAAAGGGGCCATAATTCAGTCAAAATGCTTGATAGAGTTGCCTCCTCCTTTTTACAGACTGGGGTCATAATGGTAAACAAGTATGCAAAATATCAAAGCAATATCTCAGTGGACTTTGAAAATATTTTGGGTGGTGCGCAAACTTTAACATTTATTCTAAGTCGAAAAGTGGCTATAATTCAGTCATAATGCTTGATAGAGTTGCCTCCTCCTTTTTACAGACTGGGGTCATGATGGTTAACAAGTATGCAAAATATCAAAGCAATATCTAAATGGACTTTGAAAATATTTGGGGTGGTACGCAAACTTTAACATTTATTCTAAGTCAAAAAAGGAGCCATAATTCAGTCAAAATGCTTGATAGAGTTGCTTCCTCCTTTTTACAGACTGGGGTCATGGTGGTTAACAAGTATGCAAAATATCAAACCAATATCTCAATGGACTTTGAAAATATTTGGGTTGGTATGCAAACTTTAACATTTGTGTGACGCTCACGCTCACGCACACGCTCACTCTGATGCCGACGCCAGGGCGAGTAGGTTAGCTCCCCTATTCTTCAAATAGTCCGAGCTAAAAAGTGTTGTTTTTTTTTCTGACAGTCGAGTTATTTCTTTTGAACCATTTTGGTTGCAAAATATCCTTTGTAAAATTTGTTGACGACCCTGAATCACTCACCTGAGTAATATGAGCGAAATGTTTCAAATTTATGGCAATTTGATGCTAAAGTATTAAGAAAGTAGATTAGTAGGTCACATTCTTTCAGAAAAGAAGATTTTTAATTTTTCATTTCTATATGCCGTAATGAGTAGGATAGCTCTAGTTATTCTTCAAATAGTCGAGCTAATAACATTCATACACACACATACAGATCCTCAACATTTGATACTTTTCAGTACTATAACCATTATTACAAACTGTATTTTATTTGGTTATTTTACTTTTTATCAATCTTTATTTTATCATATAATTATATGATTCATAATTACCTGGTTGCATATGTAGCTGTTAAGATAATATTATCTAAAATTTAGGTAAAATATGTCACACTTGGTACCTGAGGTAATGCCAGTGTTACTTTTAAGTCATAAAAATTGTTACATCAAGGACATAATTATAGTGCATAAATTTCAAAATTTTTAAAGATTATCTAATCATTATATTTTTTTACGACCTCATGACTTTTTTATGTCTGAAACAGTATTTGATGTAGAACAGTTGTTTCATTTTATAACTGAACACTAAATACTGACAGTTTTCATATCATTACACTGTGGTTATAAAAAATTCTGTAGCTGTCATCTTGCCAGTTTTAAGCAGCCTAGTAATTGTGGCGAATATAAGAAATTAAAATCATTCATATTCAACTGTTGCCTTTGACCTGTTGTCCCTCTTACTGGTTTTTATTATTGTTTAAATATAAGAATAGACTGTTCTCCTACTTAGATATGTCATGTATAATCATACCTAAATCTTACAGAACTTATAGACATTAAGCGCAAAATTATGTGCATAAATCTCCAACACCATGGCAGCACCATTTACCCTGCACAAATTCTTACACTGTGTAACACAGCTGAACTTTCGGGCAAAAACAGCTCCTAGCTGTCTATTTAAGGTATGAATTAAGTGTTCTACTTTGCCCGCAGAATTTTTCAAACTCTACATTGCTGTAAAAACATATGAAATACAAACCGGAGAAACTACAATTGATTCCCACACAGCGGCACTTTTTCCAGTGACCAGTTTGAATTACAGTTACCATTCGTGCAACTGACCCCTCAACTTGACTGAGATTGAAAGTCCTGTAGTTGTACAACATCTGAAAAATGATGGAAGCCAGTCTTAAATAAAGGAACATCTTAAATGATCATATGTTTGTGCAACAGTGTCAAAACAATCTGACTGCCAAGAAAATGTGAAATTATATAAATAAAAGTGCCTTTGGCTTTCACAGCAACTCCACCATGAACATTTATATCATAAATTACTCTGACCTTTTCAAAAAAGTAAAGTGTCAAAATGTGATACAAAAACTCTAAACAAACTGATACCTGTATGTAAATTGTGCCATAATCTACAGTTTAAGTAATAAAAATATCAAGTACAAAGCAGTGTGATCTTATACCTCACTTAAATCTAACCAAAATTTGAATTAAGCCAAATTTTTTACCCATATTCTAGTAAATTAGGGTATTGCGAGAAATACTCAACAAGGCATTCTCACCACAAACTAAATTCTGTACCGTAGTAACACTTTAAACATGAGGCTTACTCTGCGGACAAATTGGCTCGGAAACCGGTATTTCAAGTGAAAATAGATACATTAGGAAAATTGTCATATCTTGAAAAAATTTTGATGGATTCTTATGAAATAAAGTTTGGTGTCACCGGCTTGTCTTGTAGAATCTTTTATATAACAGTATGCCTTATTTTTTTCTGCAAACTTATATATCAAATAAGAAATTACTAAAAAAATAAGACATTTTTATTTAAAAAATACAGAATTTGCTAACTAAAATGAAAATAAATTGATATTTTAAAGATTTAAAGGACAAAATTCCATGACTGAGACCAATTAGGATTACTGCAACTAATATCTGAAAGTAAAACACACCCATACACCACACTATTTACTAATAATATCAATTAAGATCAAAAGTGATTATCTAAGACTTAACACCTCTTAATGATGCACTTCAAACAGACTTTCTGATAGCAGGATTAGCAATTATTTTCCTTGAAAAAACAACCTGAATGTGTTAATAATGGCACAAAAACGCTTCTACTTACAATACTGCCAGTCTTTAAGCAGACAGCATCAAAATCTTACATCAACTGTATAGAATTCAACATGGCAAAAGGCAAACTTAAGCGCCCTGCTGCTGGCGGACATTTCAAGCCAGGAAATAAGAAATCACCTGCTTACCTTCTTTCTTCTAAGGCTGCAACCGATCCTGGATGTAGTTCAGCTGTAAATGAAGACCAGCTGGATAGGGGCTGCCCAAAGAAACCCGAACTTCGACCATGACAGCTGGATCTGAAAATGGAATGTGAACCAATTGGGAACAGGGTTGTGAATCTGGACCAACTAATTTACCTTATGAACAGTGTGTATCAGCAACATAGTTCTGGAAAGTGTAAACAGTTAAATATCTCACTGCACAAGGAAGAGAAATATGGACTAGGCTCAAAACCGCAGTTCAAGTGCAATTCCTGCCATTTCCTCTCAAATAAAATGGAAACATATAAAAAAACGTCGGGACAGCAAAGGAGCAGCAATTAACATGTTACTTGCTTCTGCCCTTCAGGATACTGCCATCGGAATAGAAAAAGTGAACTTGCTCTTAACATCTATGGACATACCACCACCAGCTAGAAGCAACATGCAAACTTTACTGAATGCTGCAAGCCTCAACACTGTCAAGCTGAATGAGGACATGGCAGCAAAAAGGCAGCTAGTCATTCAGCATAATCTGGAACAAGGACATCAGAACCCGCCAAATTCTAGACCTGTCCTTTGATGGCCGCTACAATGCAACAAGAATGGTGTCTTCTTACAAACCTGGACAGGCAGCTTCACAAGCTTATGGAGTTGCCATTGAAAACCATACAAGCTACAAGTATATAGTGGGACTAGCTGTACAAAATAAACTCTGCTGGACAAGGGCCTATCTGAGGAACAAGGGGTTCGACATAACTTGTCCTGGTGGCCATGCTGAATGCACAGCAACAATATCATGCATGCAGCCTCATTCTGAAAGAAAAATGGCATATGGCATTGCTGAGCAGTTGTCAAATGAAGACCTACTTGTCCGCACACTGACAACTGATGGAGATACAGCAGCTCATCTGGGAATGAAGGGACTACTATGATAAGCTAGGCTATGCCGGGAGTGTCAACCGCCAGCAGATCCGCATCATCTTGGCAGCAGGCAAGTGAGAAAAGCCCGGACTTCCAACTGGAGCCAGACAGTATTCGAAGGCAAGAAACTGAAAAGGCAGTGCCAGACAACAAGCCATTTCCGCTCTGGGTAAAGATATCAAGGCCAGATGTAGCGCCATCATAGAGAAACTTCGAACCGATGGAAATGGACTGACAGAAGAAGTAGTAAATCGCTTACCGGCAATAAGAGCAGCTACTACACAGTGCTACGCTGGAAACTGCAGCTTCTGTCCACACGACTCGATAGTTTGCTCTGGTCTAGGGGGTGTTGGTGACTGGTGGTACCATTCTAAGTTTCTACCAACCCATGGAATTCATCACCTGCAATTGAACAAAAATGACCGTGAGCTGTTGTCAACAATTCTTGAGATAAGACTCAGTGAGTGTGCCATCATGAGTGTGGAAAACAACACTTCAACACAGAATGTGAGGGTTCAACAGGGCAGTACTATCTACCATGCCGAAAGATATTAACCTGTCCAGAAACTTTGCTGGTAGTCTGGCATCAAAAACACTTCAGCTGAACAATTCATTGCAAGCTTCTGTGGAAAAAAAAGTCAAAAGCATTACCGGACTGGCTCTTTCACCACAGGCAAAAAGGTATCTGAAAACAACTTCAAAGAGGTCACAGAGACACAGAAATCATCAAAAAACAGCCAAGTTCAAGACCCGCAGAAAAAATAATCGAGCAAAGCTGGAATATGCTTATCATCAAGCTCGCAGTTCAGGCCAGTGTTTCTAAAATTTAATGCCTTAGAAACATGGCGGTTGTTCACCTACAAGGAAAAGAAACAGAAAAAAGGGAAAGAGCACTGTCACATTCATGGCAGAATGTCTGATGATGGCCTGATGCCGGCCGAAACGGAAAGAGCTCTTGAACATTTACTGAAACTAAAATAATACATAAACAACAACAACAACAACAACCAAAACAACAGGCATAACTAGTATCCATCTCAAATTCATTGTAATACAAACATTGCCCTGTAAATTAAAAAAAAATAACAGAAAATTAAAACTATAGTCAATGTGTTGATAAATGCACTAGACAGTCTGCTAAGCGGTGCCCTGCCACATCAAAATGCCCATAACACCTAGAATGAGAAAAACATTTTTCCTTAAATTATTTGTACTGTTTCCCTCAAAAACAAGGTGTTCAACATTTATGCACAGTTTATTATTGCACAAATGTGATGCCTGTTGACTGCCTGAAATATCAAAATCTCTATAATGAACCATTAATGCAACACGGTGACTGGTTCGTGTTCTATAACCGGCAGACGGTGGGTCTCTTGGATCTCTGTAACGAAACTGGCCGTAGCCAAATTTGTTAAACTGCACGTGGCTTCCATGTTACTCCTTTTAGTATTGACCGCGTGTTAACAACTTAACATCACATTTAGTATTTGCGTTATATTTTCGTAATATCGGGCTATCTTCTACCTTATAATGGATTTCCAAATTGAACTGGAAGCAGACGTTTCTTCAATTATTTTGGCGGGAAAACTGCACGTGCCTTCCATGATGCTCCTTTGGTATTGATCGTGTGTTTACAGAAAATTTAGTATTTGCGTTATATTTTCGTGTCAGCAGCTATATTAAATTTTCATGGAAGTGTAAACAAAATATTCTTCAACCAAATGAGAATGCATGCTTCAGGGCTTGAATTTATTTCGTTTCTGTAAGCCAGTGACCGTTTCTGAAATGGTTGAGTTCATAGTATTTTTCATTCGAGTGTGCTTAATATTTCATTGATGTTAAAAAAAAAAATACCGACCCAGAAGTAATGGGTCGGAAATGGCAAACAAACATATTTAAGGGTGGTCTTGAAATGCGAAATGATTACTTGCAGGCTTAATTGTCTGACTTGTAAGACTTATCG
The DNA here is from genome assembly GCF_021730395.1 of Mercenaria mercenaria. Lineage (NCBI taxonomy): Eukaryota > Metazoa > Mollusca > Bivalvia > Venerida > Veneridae > Mercenaria > Mercenaria mercenaria. Next base: position 45,298,287 of record NC_069364.1, read on the forward strand.
ACTGAAAAAGCACATGACTGCTGCACAATAAAGAAACAATTATAACATAGTCAAACATAAACACTCATTATAAGAGAAGTGAGACATTTTACACTCAAATGTACTCACTTTTATTTTTCATAAAATTTGATGTACAGCAAAACCTGTCTGTAGAATTGATATTCCGTTGTAATTTTTCACCCGCAATTCTTATCAAATTTAGACGCATAAATTTCAGAGGCTATTTGGCTCAGTTTTATTCAATTTTTATATGTGAAACGACTTAAGAAAACTAAAATTATCTAGTTGATCGACACTGAATGCGGGTTAAGCCCGCCCACGTTGCATACAACTAAGTTGTTTTTAACTCGACTATACGAAGTATGGAGAGCTGTCTACTCGACCTCGGTTAAATTTTTTGATGCGCTTTCCTTATATCTCTGTAATTGCTTGAGAGATTGGACTGAAACTTAAAATAGTTATTCATTCCTTATCATCATCCACATCATGTGGCACAAGGGTCTGGTCATAAGTCTCGCACCAATATTTCATGAATTATCCCTCCCCTTTTACTTAGAATTTCAGGTGATATTTTTGGTGCACTTTCGCTCTATCTCATTTTATTATTAAATGGATTTCATTCAAAGTTAAAACAATCATCCCACATCATAATCCACATCATATGACACTAGGCTCATAACTCTGGTACTATTTTATCTTGAATTATGCCCCTTTTTACTTTGGATTTTAGGTTAATTTTGATGCATTTTCATTAATCTCTGTCACCGCACAAGGGATTTATTCAAACATAAAGTATTTATTCTACATCATCATGCACAGCATATGACTCAAGATAACATCTCTTGCACAGTATTTCATTAATTAATCCCATTTTTACTTAAATTTTCAGATTAAAGTTTGGCGCCCTTTCACTTGACACAAGGGACATAACTCTGGTAACCGTACCAATATTCAGTTCGGATCAATGTATATAATGAATGTAAAAAAGTAAGAAACAATTAATGCAAGATGAGGTAATATTCTCAACTATTATGATAATGTCTTCTTACTTGCAGAAACTTAAATGACAGTATTGACTGGAGTTGAATTACTCAAAGGGAAAAAGACAAAACAGTCAAAAAAAAAACAGTCGTCCATCTTTCATCCGGCATATATCCATAGTGTTGGATAAAAAGCGAAGTTATGGAGCCGAAATGGAGTACTTGGGGAAATTATCTTTGAAGGTAAAGTTTGTATTTAAACAGCGTCAAACGGAATACATTAGAGAAATATATTTATAAAATTAATTAAACTTAACTATGAAGAAGAACAAACGTTCCCGGCGGAACTCGAACCAAAAATACAATAACCAAATTTTATATGTAGTATGCTTATAAATATTCTACTTGTTCGTGTCTGCCGGTCTGTCTCTATTATATCTTCAAATGTATCAATCAGTTTATCAATCCATACGTCCGTTCGCACATCAATCCATTTGTGAAGTCACCATATACGTCGAACTCTACATACATTTGCCAATTTTTGTTTTACTTTGTTTTTTTTTTTTGTTGAATGTTCCAAGTGGTTACAGAGCGACTTCAGAACTTAGATACTGGAGAACCTATGATAACAACCTGCACATCACGAACTGCACTGTAATAACGCGGTTTAATGACGAACATGTTATTGTGACAATAACTTTTCAACTCGAGTGGTGAGAGATAGAAATTGGCTAGCTTTTGTTGTCAAGTAAAAAGGGAAATAAAAATAGGCTGCGTACTTCCGTCCGAATGACTTTGTACTGGTTGGAGCGTTCGCTTGTGAATCGAGGGGGTCATAGGTTTGGTGTCCGGTACAGTCACTCTATCCGTGACTAATATTTTTCAATGGGACAGTTGTAAGTTACTGTGGGAAAGAGCTTAGTGCTTGTAAATAACGAAATGTTGTCGAAAACGGGCGTAAAACCAAAAAATAAACAATAATTATTCCCGGTTAATTCTAACTATTATGTTGATCGAACTATGCACAGTCAAAACGAAATGAAGTTAATGTGTACGGGCATGAAATAAATAAGTTATTGCACTTGCGCAATTGATAACTATTATTTGTGTTGGGTTTACGCCGTTTCTCAGCAACCTTAAATTTACACAGCCTGTCTTTATAGTTTCTAACCCGTAGACACTCCATAAAAAAAGACAACTTTCACTTCATGGAACGCTGTGCTGGTCGAGCTTGAACTAACATCTCCAGATTCCGGGGGGAAAATTTTATTTAAATTCCAAACTTTCATTGTAGCGTGAAAATGGACTCGATAGTCAAGGAATTTTATAATCTTATTCTGTTCAAAAACATTTCAGGAACATTTTCAGAAAATTCAAATTAAAAAAAAAAATGCTATGGAGGAGAGAACGAGCAGTAAAATGAGCCGCGCCATGAGAAAACCAACATAGTGCGTTTGCGACCAGCATGGATCCAGACCAGCCTGTTCGCTTTCAAAGCCTATTGCAATTAAAGAAACCGTTAGCGAACAGCTTGGATCCTGACCAGACTGCGCGGATGTTGGTTTTCTCATGGTGCGGCTCAAATGTTTAATAGGAAGTATCTTTTTTTTACATTACGCTTTTTTGTACGTAACATGCATTCATGTATACAAGTGTGACAATAAGAATCGGAAAGAATACAAAATTAGAATACGCTTAAAATGAAATTTATGTTGTAGTAAACTTTTTTTGGGATTAACTTATTTTTCTCTAAAATACAAACAGTTCTTTTTTGTGTGAAATTTTGATGCCCAAATTTGCGCGTGAAAATGGGGATAGGGAAAAAATTAAGATAACATAGCGAAAACGAAGTCGGAGACCTCCGATCCTTTTCGCTCATTTTACAGTAAAATAAATTGATATGATAACTTTAGTGTTTTTTTTAAAAAATCTATGGACCAGTTGCTACACACTATTTAGTCATTCCGCTCGCAAACAATAATTTCGTAGAAAGATTTTGGCATGATTTTTGCATAGAGTAAGCGTTCCTTCGGGGAATAGTCGGAGTGCATGTTTGAAAATTACATGACCGTATATGCCATATTGTTTTTAGCTCACCTGAGCAATGCTCAGGGTAAGATATTGTGATCACGCTGTGACCGTCGTGCGTCCGTCCGTGCGTCCGTGGTCAACAATTGTGTTTAAAAGACATCTCCTCCATAAGCACTGAATGGATTTTGATGAAACTTGGCATGAATGGTCCTCTACCAAAGTTATTCAAACGGTTCCGCTTGGTTGCACACAGAAGCCACCAGAGCTAAAAACAGAAAAATCTTCAAACGACATCTCCTAAAACCGATGGTCCGATTTTGAAATAATTTCACACAAATGGTCCTTATATCACCCTATACCAAGATTGTTCAAACTATATTGATTTGTCAAAAATCATGGCCGCCCGGGCTAAAAATAGAAAATCTTCAAACGACATCTCCTCCTTAACCGATGATCCATTTTGAAAATTTTCACACAAATAGTCCTTATGTCACCCTCTACCAAAATTTTTCAAGTTATATTGATTCGTCAAAAAAACATGGCCGCCAGAGGCGTGGTCACTTTTCCCTATATGGATATAGTGGAAACTTTAAAATCTTCTTGTGTGAAACTACTGGCCCGATCTTAGAATAACTTTACACAAATGGTCCTTATGTCACCGTCTACCAAGATTGTTCAAATTATTTTAATTCGTCAAAAAACATGGCCGCCAGAGGGCGTGGTCACTTTTCCCTATATGTATAAAGTGGAAAATTTAAAAATCTTCTTGTGTGAAACTACTAGACCGATTTTAGAATAATTTTACACAAATAGTCCTTGTGTGACCCTCTACCAAGATAGTTCAAATTATTTTGATTTGTAAAAAAAAACATGGCTGCAGAGGGCGTGGTCACTTTTCCCTATATAATATAAAATATATATAGTTGAAACTTAAAAATTCTTCTTGTGTGATACTTCTAGCCCCATTTTAAAATAATTTTACACAAATGCTTCTTGTGTGACCCTCTACCAAGATTATTCAATTATTCCGATTTGTCAAAAACATGGCTGCCAGGAGGCGTGATCACTTTTCCCTTTATTTATACCATACTTGTCCAAATTATTGCCCTAAGGTGACTAGGTCAAAAGATGGCCACACCCCTGACATATACTTACTGTAGGCTTTTATATTAGAAAGTTTGAAAATCTTCTTCTCTATATCAGTAATAGCTAGAGCCTTGATGTTTGGCATGTGATATCAGATTTGTAATGTCTATCGTAATTTTTCAAATGTACATGAGATATTTTATGAAGCTAATAGCGTACGACAAGTAGACGGAATATTGTGAACTTATATGCCGTTCGTTCGTATTTCCATCTGTCTGTATGTCGGTTCCGAAAAACTTTTATATATTAGTATAGATTTTTTTTTTACGAAACCTGGTGGATATTATAGAATAAATGAGTTCATGTTTCGTTTCCTTGCTTGTTTCTGGGTCTGTCTGTAAGTCAGTGTCTGCACGGCCTTCAGTCGTCACAAAAAAGTTGGTTCTGCTGTAAATTGTAAAGGAGCATGAGATTTATCTCATAGAATGCTACTTGGGAAATTTGAACCCAGGTCCTTTTATTATGCTGCATTTTTTTTAACAAAAGGCAATATGGAGAATATACATGTACAGGCAATTTAGTTTTGCTACACCTAAAACTGTAGATGATATGTACACTTTTCAAGAATATTTATGTCTCCCACCCTCTGGGGCAGACATATTGTTTTTGCCCTGTCCGTCCGTACGTCACACTTCATTTCCGATCAGTAACTGGAGAACCATTTGATCTAGAACCTCCAAACTTCATAGAGTTGTAGGGCTGCTGGAGTAGACGACCCCTAGTGTTTTTGGGGTCACTCCGTCAAAGGTCAAGGTCACAGGGGCCTGAACATTGAAAATCATTTCCGATCAATAACTTGAGTACCACTTGACCCAGAATATTGAAACTTCATAGAATGATTGTACATGCAAAGGAGATGACACCTATTGATTTTGGGGTCACTCTGTTAAAGGTCAAGGTCACAGGGGCCTGAACATTTAAAACCGTTTCCGGTCAGTAACTTTAGAACCACTTGACCTAGAATGTTGAAACTTCATAGGATGATTGGCCATGCAGGGTAGATGACCACTATTAATTTTGGGGTCACTCTGTTAAAGGTTAAGGTCACAGGGGCCTGAACATGGAAAACCGTTTCCGATCAATAACTTGAGAACCTCTCGACCCAGAATGTTGAAACTTCATAGGATGATTGTTCATGCAGAGTACATGACCCCTATTGTTTTTGGGGTCACTCCGTTAAAGGTCAAGGTCACAGGGGCATGAACATTGATTACAACTTCCGATCAATAACTTGAGAACCTCTTGATCCAGAATGTTGAAACTTCATAGGATTATTGAACATGTAGAGTAAATGACCCTTATCGATTTTGGGGTCACTCTGTTAAAGGTCAAGGTCACAGGAGCCTGAACATGGAAAACAATTTCCGATCAATAACTTGAGAACCACTTGACCTAGAATGTTGAAACTAAATAGGATGATTAGACATGCAGAGTATTTATTTTGGGGTCACTTGATCAAAGGTCAAGGTCACAGGAGCCTGAACAGTGACTTGAGAACCACTAGGCCAAGAGTGTTGAAATTAGCGGGATGACTGGACATGCCAGTAGATGATCCCCATTGCAGCCAACCATCAGTGTCTCTTGACTTTCGCTTCATGACCCCTATTGACTTCTTGCCCATAGACTTTGCAATGGGGGAGACATGCGCTTTTTTACAAAAGCAATTTCTAGTTTTATTATGCTTTGTGCTTAGTATACTTCAGGTTTAAAGGGATGACTCGTTTTCAAACATGAAATTAAAAATAACGCTCGGAAATTAAAAGATGGATGTTGCCACTTTTACGCTGATTTCATTGTAATATTACTGATTTTATAATTTCAGGAAAAGTTACCAAGAACCAGGCGCAACAGGATTGTTCAAGGATACAGAAAATTACTTACTGTATTACTATCCCCACTTAGATGATTGCCGACATCTGTCAAAAAATGAAACATTTCAGGAGCTCTAAAGAATTGTGAATTTAACTTAATCATAATGCATCTGAATGGACATATATTTGATATTTGTTCAGTGGTATTCAGATGCAGACGACGGTGCAGAATACTGTGATTGTAATGCTAAGAACTGCTTCATGAGTAGTTGATTCATGAGATTATTTCCCAATACATTTACAGACATATGTCATTTAGTGCAAACATTTTGTAGTGAGTTACACAGGATTGTGTCTTCCATGATTTATTTGCATTAATATGCAGAAGAAAAAAACAGTGATCATAAGATGCATAGTTTTGTTTAAAATCAGAGACATTTTCTTACTGTCACCAAGTTGTTACACTTGAAATTATTTTCATGTTATGTTTTTTTGAAAGCGTCGTTTATAGACATATCTTTGGTAGTTTAAAAGACAATGACTTGAAATTAAAAATATTTCTTTATAATCATCATCTGCGTGTGTGGTTGCAATCACAATAATTCTAATTGTATTTCTTGACAGAGTTATGCCCCTTTCATACTTAAAATCAAAATTAAAAATAAAGAATGTCAGTACGCCTTCTTTACTTGACCTTTAACCCCTCTGTGTAGTAGGGGCTTTTCATATACTGGTGTATCTTCCTTTTAAAGTAGAGGTCTCTTATTGAGACATTAATTTTATTTATTTTACTGTCAAATTGCCGAATAGTGGAGCGTGCTGTCTTACCGACAGCTCTTGTTATTTTCACCCTTATACATTATTCACGATGTTGACAGGCACAATGCCAGTGAAGTTTCTCTGAAGTTATGGCCACTGAATTTCTCAAATTTGCTAAAGTTGACCAGACTTGAGCAGTTCTTATCCCTTGTTCACCAAACTTGACTACTATGCTTACAGGCATAATATCTCAGAATAGTTCTATAACTAGCTGGCTATTCCCAGTTATGGCCCTTCATTTACTACGAAAAATGACAGTACCTTAGCCAAAATTTTGTCAGCTCATTATCTGGATATTCCCAGCTATGGCCCTTCAGTTACTACGAAAAATGACAGTACCTTAGTCAAAATTTTGTCAGCTCATTATCTTTGCTACTCTAAACATCGCTCTAAATCTCTTGCCCTTGAATTAATCAAAATTTTAAAAATGTTACATCTGTCTCAGAATTCTGAATAAGGGGTTTATTTTGGTGGTTTGGTTCTGTTGTTTATTTTCGTATCATATGTCAGGTATCACTATATAAATCTAAACTTGATAGTCCTTTGAATAGAGATGTGTTATAAACATTAAATAAATTTCGTAGAAGCAAGATTTGAGTTGCATTTATACAGTGTTCGAGTGAAAAATATGTACTGTAGAAGTTTGAACACTTTATCTCCTGCTTCAGAATAGGACGGAAAAGGGAAAACTTTTGACAAATGGAAATTATTATTTATAAATATATCGATCGTTGCTAAATTTGCTATGATTTCTTTCGTAGTCAGAAACATCAATGTTTAAATACAGCTTGGATACCAGTAATGAATACTTACCCAATATGAAGGAATCAAATGCGTTGTAATAAGAAAGGACACGCTTAATCAATATCATACTGAAAAGTTGATTCTGATACGCTTGTTGCTGTTAAAACACGCTTACGCTAAATGACGTCATGTGTACATGCGATGACGTTAATATTTTTGTTGCAACCAAGAAAGAGCGCTATTACATTTTATCTACTGACTTAGATTAAGGGCATATTACACTCGAAACAATATATAGCAAAATCCTCTTTTACTAAAATTAATACACTCATAATCACTCATACGTCGCGAGAATAATTCACTTGGGCTACGATCTCGTGAAATTAGAGGCTATAACCAATCTAATTGCTGAAATAAACAGATACTTGAAAAGAAACTGTATAAGAAGGTCAAAATTAATTACGCCAAATATGTTAAACCCAATTATTAAAAAAAAATCCAAAACTAAAGCAATCCCCATACGCCAACCAAGTATTGAAATATACCTCCTATTGAAAATTAGCTATTCAGGAATGTCTAACACAGTTCCTGACATTAGCCTTTCGAGAATATATCTGATCCAGAACCGGAGGTTATTCGTTTGAGACTGTCTATCCCAAACAGTCTGGTAAGTCAATAAAGATCATGCGTGTTAGTCATTTTGGAACGTCTAACCCAGACAGGTGGGTTAGTCATCCCAGAACGTCTAACTCAAACAGAAGGATTAGTCATTCCAGATTGTCTAATTCAGACAAGCGGGTTAGTCATTCCTGAACGTCTATCTTAGTCATTCCTGAACGTCTAACTCAGACAGGCGGGTTAGTCATTCCAGAACGTTTAACTTAGACAGGCGATTTAGTCATTCCGGAACGTCTAACTTAGTCATTCCTGAACGTCCAACTCAAAACAGAAGGGTTAGTCATTCCAGAACATCTAACTTAGTCATTCCTGAACGTCTAACAACATGCAACGACGGACGCCCCATTAGCGATGCTCACTCCTGTGATTAAGACCGACAGAGTTATCTAAATTACCAGATGATTACCAAATAGTAGATTTGTAGAAGCAGGTGAAGGCACAATAGCAAGAGTGATGTGATCCCCTGCAGAACCCAGAGACGAGGCCGAGGGCATCGTGGCTCTCGGCATAAACAACGCCTGTTGTATGACCAGCACATATTGTTGAGAAACTAGACGGGTCTACGGAAGATGTTTAAGGAAGGACGGAATGATCTACTGGACCGGGCTAAAAGGGGCGATTTCCTTAAAAAGAATTATTAGGAAAGGGGTTTGCATGTTGTTTTGTTTTTCTGTATGAGGTAAAGCCATGTTTGGTAGCAGTAATGCAAAGTCGATGAACTTGTTCTGAATTTGAAAAAAAAAAAAAACAAAGAAGTCTTTAACATAAGCAAATATTCATGAACAGCAGAACATAGTCTAGAAAACAGCTGTAAGACAAACATAATAAAATCAAAACACTGTGAAACTTAATAATACTATTTCATGTATATATCATACGTCAGAACAAAGTCTGGAAACTCGGAAAAAAATCTTGAACCTCAGAACATAGTCTGGAACATCAGAACATAGTCTGGAACCCCAGTGCTTAGTCTGGAACCTCAGAACAAAGTCTGAAACATCAGTCAGAACAAAGTCTGGAACATCATAACATAAGACTAGAACATCTGAACAAAATCTATAAATTCAGAACAAGAATACATACAGTCCCTGCCTCACGGATTTTGCTTTTTCACCGCGTTACCACCGGCACAAATATTTGCCTTGAGTGGAAAATTGCGATGATTTTTTCACATTGAACGGCTGTTGACAAGGGGCGAAAAATCGCGATGATTATATAATACACCGCAATAAAAGTATCACTAAATGCCCACGGCGAGTCACGAGGAATAATCTCAGCGGGTCGCGATGAATTGCGATGGATCGCGGTGAACCACCGGCAATCACCGCAAAATCCAGGTAAATTTTGTAGGTTAAATACATATAAACTCTCTACTGTTGTTACATGTAAAATTGCATTAGTTTTTTTCTGTTAAAATGGACAAATAATAGGGTTTAAGAACAAATAAATAAAATTAATGTTGATATTTGATCATTCCATTAGTTTAATAATTTATCTATAGTATTTAACAAATTAAAATTTATTCCTACCTTACCTTTTGGATAAATTTCAAAATTTACACGTAGGGCTTGGCGTCGCAATTTTGTAGTTTTATGTTGAAATTTAATGATTTCCTGTAGAGGATGAATGTTTATATTCATTCGCAAAATAAAACAGAAATATAAGTAATATATAGCATTTAACAAAAACTGTCTCATGTCATTGTGGAGTACCTAGGTTGGAGAAAAAAAAAATTGACCCGTTTCATACTTGCAGGAAGTGTCACTTTTCATACTGTATATTGCCATCAATATTTTAAGCATAGTCAAATACTATATGATACACATACTTGACACTTTTCTATTTTTGTAAAGAAACAGTTGCACAATGTGATATGTATTATCAACAGACATTTTATCAGGCATTTTTATTTTACAGAATATGATATAAAATTTATAAAGAAATAGTTGTTTAAGTACTTTCTAAGTAAATCACTTTACATTTCGGCGAGGATGGTCACCTGTTTTACCAATTTAGTTTTAAATATAATTTTATAATAAAATTTTATTAAATCTTTAGGCACAATAAAAATCAGAAATAAGAGTCTTTGCGATTTCGTTTTCGGCAAAGGCCGACTCTTATTTTATCCAATTTTAGGTAGTTTTAACAGTTTTAACCAATTTTTACACAATTTTTACATGTTTTACGTAGAAATAAGAAATAACTTTAAGAAATTCAGAAGGAATCACAGGCAGTAAATATTATTTAAAGTAAAGTTAGGCAAGCATTTGTAGATAGATGTTAGGGACCTATGATGGCATAAACAACATACAGAGCAGGTAATAGGTATAAGAAAGAAGTCACCATATGAAAATCCAGTATTGAGGAAGTACAGTAAAAAAGCAGACGACGACAGGCAACCGAAAGCAGGCAACAGGTAAACAGGTAAATTTTAGCTAACTTAAAGAATTATACCGCGAAATTGAAGTGTCCCGTACACAGGAAATGCGTGTAGAGCTTTTATTATCCAATAGATTTGCTTCAAACTTTCCACATCGTTAAAAGATAGATACAGCTAGATTGTCAGGGTATTTCCATTAAGATACAAATATTAAACGAAACAAAATTACATAAAAACGGCCGATTTTATCTGACGTAAATACATTGTTGTTATAAATGTGTTTTTAAAGTTTTAATATATTTTAAATGTTTTAAAGTTAGTAAATAAAGTAGTAGTGCATAGACTTTAGTTCATGAGCAGTGGCAGTCTTTTTCTTGCGTACCGTAACAAATTTCACCAAACTGTTTCCAAAATAAATATAACAAAACAATGTCGCGCAAAAAGTAAAATGGCATTATAATTATATTCAAAGCGCATCTATAGGTTATCGGTGTTGTAATCTCTGTGTTGTTTTAACGCTCCTTATTTAGTGGCAATTCGGGGGCCAATAAAATGGATAGATGGATCCCTTTTTTTTCTAATTCCATAAAAAGTTAGTTTATATAAAGAAAACATACGTATTTCTGTTGGAGGTTAAAGCACTGACTTAAAAATACATTTATGATATTTATTTTGCATCCATGGAAAATTGATCATGATATATATTTCAAGTTTTTATTAAATCGATCATGAGTATTGCAAATGTTTCATGAAAGTTATCGTGTGGAAAGTCAATTTCCGTTTTAAATACAGATACTGGTTCGAGTCGTAAATTCGGCCGGGTTGTAAATAATCGGCTACCCACTTTAAAGCTTTTTTTAGAGCCAGGTGCTTGAGAACGCATCTGAGTTATCACAAGCGATTGCGTTAGCAACTTAGTCGGAAAAAAAAACAACAAGTTAAGGTAATAATAAGATATAAGATAACGAAGTGAAATCTTCAGTTACATCGTCGTACGTTCTAATAAATCCTTTAATTCTGATCTGTTTCCTGTCGTCACACAAGTATTTTACAAGAAAATGCGAAATTTGATTCGTTCATTGACGAAGTGCCATCATAGGTTACTTTTTAATTCCAGCGTAATTCTATAACTTTTAAGTTAAACACAATATCACAACTATGTTGAAAAATGACTGTTTTCAAGTCTTTAATTTTCACGTGTACTTGATGCTTGACTAGTAACATTTTTATTGGTTAACGAACTGATCAGTGGAACATAAAACACTCAAATAAGTAATAAACTATTATTAAATTCATATCTCGGAATTAAAACAAATGGGCATCATTGAACTTGGGACAATTATCGACCACAATACGTTGATGAATGAAATCGAATTTTCGATGTGTAATGTATTTTCGCAACTCAGCCATCAACATCAATTACTTCAACATAAATAGTGTTTTATTAAATATTGTTGCAATATTATAAAAAACCAAACTCATCTGGTTAAAATGAATTAGCTAATTATAGTATACGAATTCAATGAAATTACATAACGCCGGAATTTTAAAATAACAGTCTTTTGTGCAATTATGAAACTATAGAATTTAATGGAAATTATACTTGAAATAGAATAGTTAGAAGATATAAATGCTTGCAAAATACAAAATACTATTTATTTTCATCTTGTCTAAATGAATTAACAAATTATACCGTAGTACATGTATATATACATGTATTATACAAGTTCAAAGACATAATGATATTAAATTTCATAACCCTGATGTTTTGAAAAAATAAAATAGAAAAAAGTGGACACTTCACAGGTCGCTCAACATGTTGCATTTAGCCTGTTCATGGACGGTAGTGGAAATGCATGCTACCGTCCACGCCCTCTAGCCCCGGGTTGAGCAGAACTCAACATTTACACATGCTAAAAGTACAAAAAGCAATTTAGAGACATCCGCAGATGTATTCAAACGGCGGTGAACATGGAACCTTCAATGATACACGTGTTGAGGCGTGTATAAGCCTTGCATTTATTAAATTATATGAGTTAATGGAAATAACACCTGAAATAGAAAAGTTAGAAGAAATAAATGATTCGAAAATATAAAACATTGTTTAATTTCTTCATTTCTTATCCCATCATAGTTTTGAAATTTTAAATTAACTGTATACATAACAACAAGCCACTGCATTTACCTGAAAATCGCGGCGATTCATCGCAATTCACCGCGAACCACCGGCACTTCATCGCGATGCGCCGCAACATTCATCGCGGGACACCGCAATCGATTTTATTGCATTTGGTCGCGGCGGACGCTGTTAAATGTATTGCGGAGATGCATGAAAAAACGCGCATCCCCGCGGCTCAGGAAATTGTCCGCACTAGGGTACAATCGCGGGGAAGCGCGGACTTTGAAAAATCCGCGAGCCAGGGACTGTAGTCTGGAACACCAAAACATAATTCTGGAACATCAGAACAGAAGTCGGATAAAATAAAATAGTCTGTAACACAAGGAAATACTTGTATTCGGGAACTTCAAAACATAGTCTGGAAACATCTATAAGAAAAACATGAGAATATTAAAAAACTGTGAATCTTAATATTACTATTCCATGTTTATATCATACGGCAGAACATAGGCTGGACCATCAGAACATAAGTCTGGAACATCAGAACAGTGTTTGGAACATCACAAACGAAGTCTGGAACATCAGAACATAGAATGAAACCTCAGAACAAAGTCTGAAACATCATAACATAAGTCGGGAACATCAGAACATAAGTCTGAAAAGCAAACTAGTCTGTAGCATCAGCAAACATTAATGAACTTCAGAACATAGTCTGGACAATATCAGAAAATAGTCTGGAAAACATCAGAACATAGTCTGGAAAACACCAGAACATAGGCTGGAAAACATCAGAGACATAATCTTGAACATCGTAACTTACTGTTAAAATTTTAGTTATTATTATAATTATTATTATTTTGTTACAATTATAATACATCAGAAAATAGTCTGGAATATTGTCTGGAACATCGGAACATAGTCTGGAACTGAAAAATGGACCAGAGTTACTAATAATTCGAGGAATTACAGCCAGTCAAAACTATGATAAAATCTTATATTTGTCAAAAAAGCAGTTTTATCTCATTTATCTTTAAACACCCAACATCAGATCGGACTATCGGATGCACATGAGCTATGTATCTGTACAGAAAGAAGCTGGTTTTATCAGTGATAGACAGCAAGCAAATGCTGACTAATTGTACTGGATCTATAAATAGCTAAAGCAGACGATGGATTTTTACAAAAATATTCTACCTTTATTTTTGCATGCCTACAGGTCAGTTTGAAAACATAATTGTAATAGCTGCACTTCTTTCATCTCAAAGAGTCAACAAAATTAAGCCAAATTTCAGTCCACCAGTTGTATGTTTTCCGTTTCAGAACTTTTGTGTTACGTTTTTACAGCACTTGGATTGTCCTTATAATATTTTCTCTTTTCACCTCGTTTCTCCATAATTATTTTTGTTTTCGAAACAACTGACCTATAATCATATATACCTCATGTAGCCCTATTAGAAAGTGTATTGCCATGCTGCTATCAAATCATCGATAAAACAAAATATCACATTTCTGTTTTAATTGACACACTACAATACAATAGAGGTGTGACAGGACTAGCTAGTTTGTTATTATCTTGTTTCTAATAATTTATATACTTAATTAGTGCATATTTTCTGAAACAATTGATGAAAGAAATTCAGTATTTCATTTAGTTTAATTCCATTAAAATAGAAAAAAGTGGAAACTTCACAGGTCGTCCAACACGACAAAAACGAAAATGTTGCAGGCTCGGTTTGATTGAGCCTGTTCATGGACGGGATCGAAATATAACAGCCCTGATCAGTTTAAAATATTTTCAAGTATAACAATATGAGCCTGCATATGTTACTTACCCTTACATATTTGCTTAGACTATATTTAGATGACCTTAGTCTGAAATCATTTTAGAAGGGAATTGCATACTTTTAGGAAAGCTGCTTTGTTTGTGTATTGTGTTAATTAAATCTAGATGGATAAGTTTGTTTTACCGTTACTGCTCACTGAAGAGCAGATTCTTACCATTGAAGCTCTTTTCAATCACAACTATTGGGATTTTATAATAGTACCACTATTATATAAAAACAAGGGGGGGGGGGGGGGTGAGGTCAGTGAAAATGTTCACAATGCGTCACAGGAAACTGGCAACAGAAATGTTGTAGCTGATGGATCAGCTGCTACTGGAAATTTAATATCTAATGAAAGTAGTGATTCTGATTCAACAGATGATGGTGCATGTAAATATTACATTTGTTATCCATGTGTAACTGCAAATGAGCAGTCCTGGATGGGAAAAGGGTCAAGGCCAATACCTACTTATCATGTTTCAAGAAAAATTAGATACAAAAAAATGGTCAATGCTAGAAAGAAGGAACGTCTGGCGTAAAAGAAAGTAGTATCTTAGGAAAAATGCAAGAATATTCGGGAAAAACGAAGAAAACACTGTTCAGGTACAACGAGAAATAATGCCAGATTGTGTATTATGTACGGGAACGGTATCCTAATCCACCTGGAAAACCATATACTGAACACTCTTAGTAACCCCAACCCGTTAAATTATACTAATATTCACGTACTGTGCATAAATGAAAATATCAAAACTTGCATTTACTTAATTCGAGGATTTTATCATTATATAGTGCTACTGACACTGTAATCACTGATGAATTTTTTCGATGTGTATTTCTGGATAAATGCACATTTAAACCTATAACCAGTTCCATGTTATTCAATTAATTGGATGTTATTTGGGTAATTCTGACAATACAACACTTTTTTCAAGTAAGTCATAAAGCATGATTTTCATATAGCATGAAGAATATTTACATTGCATGGACTGCCATGTGACCACACTGCTAATGTTTAAAAACAATGTAGTAACACGGTTATTTGTATAATAAGTTCCTCCCCAGAATTCAAATTTGGACTGATGTCATAAATTCTATTGGAGAAAAAAAAACGTATGAACAGCCACAAATTTGATTTATGTAATTTCATTGACTCTGCATTCCCTTCCAATGTTGCTACACATTTCAATGAAAATAATCATTGTATGAATGACTTCTCATTTATGCTGATTGATATTAGAAATATCTTTAAAAAAGATGGTTGGCGTGATGTAACTGAAACACAAGTTATATATGGGCAGAAACCTGTATTTCAAATCTTTTGGCAATGTTGAAAGGGGCCTCTGTGACGTTTTGTATAAATGAGGACAGTAGTTCTGAAGAAGACTGTGTTTAGAAATTGTTGAGGGACACACGACGGACACCAAACAATCACAAAAGCTCACTTTGAGCCTTCGGGGCTTAAAAGATGGCAACAGTAAGCAAACAATATTGAAATACGTTCTATACTTTATTTCTGGAATTGTTGGAAGCAACATGAACCCTTACCCTACTTCAGCTTATTATCAAATTTGTCTATCATTCAGAATATGTACCGTACTCTTTTCGCCGGAAAGATTAATTTAATATTTAGAGTCTAAACTTTAACAGTGTCGGACATGTTGTTGCAGGTTAGAAATGATTTGCACTGGTTAGAAATTGTTGCTGTAATGCAGGGTAAGAGTTAATGACTGTATAAAACAAATAACCTTTTTGTAAAAACAAAACTTAAGGAAAGGAAACTTAGAAAACGGAAATAACTTAACAAGAAAACTTAACAAAACAGAAATATGTCCGGATGAGCAGTTGAATATTTGGTTACGCACACCTGTTCAAGTGGTACGCATACAACCCGATGGTGCTGTACTTACATAGGTTATAGATGACGAACGCGTTGTCATTTCACTCAGTGTTACACATGACTCAGAGTGAAGCATTTTCAGCCTTTCCTCCAATCAGCGCCATTCTTACAAAATCTCTCATTATGGCTGAAAATACCGAGAATACCTTACCAAGCAATCCGATTGGTACATCATTCAGGCGGCATAAGGTCATACGAGGTCATAAAATCGTGATTAATACGGCACGCCGAAAAATAATATTGACCGTCTCTGTAAAGAAATTTTCTGGATCCATAAACTAAAAATAAAAAGTCCGGAAGTATTAAATTCAAAACAGCTACAATAGATTAAATTCATGAATATTATGCATGTGCAGTTGTGCATTTACACATATACTCTGGGTACTATTCCTGTCACCGCTTTTTTATATATATTTTCATATCCGGGATAGTACCTCGTAGATATAATTATATGTATTTGCATTTTGATATTTTGATTAACGATTTCCCGCCATTTGACGTTACGTTATCAGTTTTACGTGACGTCTGTTGTTTATATTTGTATGTATATTATCCTGATGAAGGCGTTAGCCGAAACGTTGATGAGATAAAAATACTATACATAATACGTGTTGTTGTTGAAATACCTATCGCATAAATTCTTTTGAAAATATAAGAACTTTTTTCTTCAAAGATTTGAGGTTTCTCATCTAGACTGATAAGAAAGTCATCTGGCTTCATGCAGGCTATTTTTTACTGATTAAAAACACCATTTTTACATCATATATTTTAAAAAATCTATCCCTAAACTGAAAAATGTTCAAAAATCAAGGGAAACCTCCCATCAGCCATTACCTCCCTTTTATAGCTAGGTTGGGTCTTTAAAATGATAAGTTTGAAACTGATAAGGCAAAACAATACTTTAAACAATCATTATATGAAACTAAATTTCCAACTGTTACCTTTATTGTAATTTCAGTCAATAATTAAAAACTCATTCATGCTACACCGCAATCGTTTATATTGAATTGAAGGCCAGAGCTGTTTACATCATTTACCATACCATTTAAAATGTCCGACTGCGCTGCCTAGATAAACCTGACATTGGATACAACAATAAATTTCATAATAACGAAAATAACAGAGAATTATCATTTTACTGAATGATTATTTACATCAGGAAAAGATTACATTTAATTCACATGTCTCCATAAGACAAAAACAAGAGCTGTCACTAATGGTGACAAATGCCCCTGCAGCACCTTGACCTTTGACCTGGTGACCCCAAAGTCAGTATGGGTGGTGTACTCAATAAGTACTATCAGCATGTGAAGTTTGAAGGTCCTGGGTGAAGTGGTTCGCGAGTAAAGTGCCTTCATGCAAAAAGTTAACGTTGGCCCCTGTGACCTTGACCTTTGATCTGGTGATCCCAAAGTCAGTAGGGGTAGTGTACTCATAAAGTACTATCAGCATGTAAAGTTTGAGGGTCCTGGGTGCAGTGGTTCGCGAGTAAAGAGCCTTCATGCAAAAAGATAACGTTGGCCCCTGTGACTTTGACCCTTGACCTGGTGACCCCAAGGTCAGTAGGAGTGGTGTACTCAATAAGTACTATCAGCACGTGAAGTTTGAAGGTCCTGGGTGAAGTGGTTCGCGAATAAAGTGCCTTCATGCAAAAAGTTAACATTGGCCCCTGTGACCTTGACCTTTGAACTGGTGACCCAAAGTTAGTAGGGGTGATGTACTCAATAAACTATCAGCATGTGAAGTTTGAAGGTCCTGGGTGCAGTGGTTCGCGAGTAAAGTGCCTTCATGCAAAAAGTTAACGTTGGCCCCTGTGACCTTGACCTTTGACCTGGTGATCCCAATGTCAGTAGGAGTGGTGTACTCAATAAGCACTATCAGCATGTTAAGTTTGAATGTCCTGGGTGCAGTGGTTCGCGAGTAAAGTGCCTTCATGCAAAAAGTTAACGTTGGCCCCTGTGACCTTGACCTTTGACCTGGTGACCCCAAAGTAGAAATGGTGTACTCAATAAGTACTAACAGCACATGAAGTTTGAAAATCCTGGGTGAAGTAGTTCGCGAGTAAAGTGCCTTCATGCAAAAAGATAATGTTGGCCCCTGTGACCTTGACCTTTGACCTGGTGACCCCAAGGTCAGTAGGATAGTGTACTCATAAAGTACTATCAGCATGTAAAGTTTGAAGATCCTGGGTGCAGTGGTTCGCGAGTAAAGAGCCTTCATGCAAAAAGTTAACGTTGGCCCCTGTGACTTTGACCTTTGACCTGGTGACCCCAAGGTTAGTAGGAGTGGTGTACTCAATAAGTACTATCAGCATGTGAAGTTTGAAGGTCCTGGGTGAAGTGGTTCGCGAATAAAGTGCCTTCATGCAAAAAGTTAACGTTGGCCTCTGTGACCTTGATCTTTGACCTGGTGACCCAAAGTTAGTAGGGGTGATGTACTCAATAAACTATCAGCATGTGAAGATTGAAGGTCCTGGGTGCAGTGGTTCGCGAGTAAAGTGCCTTCATGCAAAAAGTTAACGTTGGCCCCTGTGACCTTGACCTTTGACCTTGTGATCCCAAAGTCAGTAGGAGTGGTGTACTCAATAAGCACTATCAGCATGTTAAGTTTGAAGTTCCTGGGTGAAGTGGTTCGCGAGTAAAGTGCCTTCATGCAAAAAGTTAACGTTGGCCCCTGTGACCTTGACCTTTGACCTGGTGACCCCAAAGTCAGTAGAAGTGGTGTACTCAATAAGTACTAACAGCACATGAAGTTTGAAAATCCTGGGTGAAGTGGTTCGCGAGTAAAGTGCCTTCATGCAAAAAGTTAATGTTGGCCCCTGTGACCTTGACCTTTAACCTGGTGACCCCAAGGTCAGTACGGGTGGTGTACTCAGTAAGTACTATCAGCATGTGAAGTTTGAAGGTCATGGGTGCAGTGTTTCGCGAGTAAAGTGCCTTCATGCAAAAAGTTAACGTTGTGACTAACGAACGAACGAACTAACTAACTAACGAACGAACGAACGAACGGACGGACAGTTGAAAACTAATATGCCTCCCTTCGGGGGCATAAAAAACAAAGATAAATCTTGAAATGTTATCGTTCTGTCACGTATTTAGCACGGCAACATATTGCACAGGTTGATACAGACTCATTAATTATTGACCTTGTTAGCAATCAAAGCAGTAGGGTATGTAGAGTAAAATTTAGTCAACGTAAATCATAAAGAATGCCCTTTGTCTTAACTGCTGAACGATATTGATATACTCTTTTCAAACCTAAAGCATGCTATGAGTAAAAACGTTACGTATCTTCTTCATCTAAGTCTGCAGTTCTCTGTTTAATGTGTTATCCATTGCAGCATGGATGCTGTAATATAACTGCCGTTGGCCCCCATCTGACAGGTGTACACCGTCTGCTAAGAAGGTAGTGGACTGGGCCATTTGCGACCAAAATCCTTTTATACGCCAAAAAGTAACCCGAGTATGCGGAAGTTCTTGAATCCGTCCTGATAACAGATAATTTATGTCATCAACCCAGTGATTACATAGGGAAGAGTCTACTTGGTAGCGGCCTGTTTCAGAAGGTTGTCAGTGGAAAATATAGCAGATTAGCACTCTTTTGACGTGTTCAAGAAGTATGAACCTGTCCGCAAGATCCACATTTGATGAAGTAACAGTGTTGAGGTCCGCCTCTGTTCGAGAGAGATCGTTTGTTCCAATCACAAAAACCACAACGGAGAAAAACTATCAATGTCCGACAAATTATTCCGTAGTGTTTCGACGTTAGCTCCAGAATAACAAGAATATTTGACCAATGACGACGACGATAGTTTTAAATGGAAATGTAGCTGTGACTGGCTTCTAATGGAATGTTTCAAACGAGTCACAAAAGAACGACACAAAATCTGGATGGAAACCGCCATTTTGAATTATTTAACGAAGTTTACAGGCCAACGCCGTGTGCAGGAAAACATCGAAATTTACAAGTATATCCCATACGTACTGCAGTAAACCAGAGTGTAAATGTTAACAAATATGTTGTGTATTAGATTACCATAAAATTCAACCGAATCACTTAAGATAAAACCAGAAATTAGCCAAAAAAGAATTAAAGAAAGAAGCGTGCTTTTCACTCTTGAATGTTTACGAGGAAGAAAGATCTCGTTTCCCGATTGGATCAACGGTATCACGTGATAAAAGGAATTCCCTGATAGGCTTTTACCGTAGTACATAAATTAACATAATTCAGAATGGGTCCGATTCGCCCAAATGTACAACAATGACATAAATAATTTCATCTACCTATAAAATTCATTTTTTTACTTGTTCTGTGTGTTATTGGATAATTACAGAAAAGTAATGATAAAAAATAGATAATAGGTGAGTTATGGGGCGTTTTGTGTCTTCGAGTAAGAAAAACGAATCTGATTGGTCTGGGAAAAGAAAAGAAAATAGAAAAATTCATGCAACATTTGTTAGAAAATGAAAGACAGAAACAATAACATAAGAATGAACATAAATCCAATCGGAAACAACGCCAATGATGTAAAGGTGATCCCGTTAAGTGAGCAACAGCGAAGTACAAGTGGCAGTAGTGTTTCAAGAAGAAATGAGTCATTAAAGGCAAGTGCAAGCAAAAATATTACTTCAAGTACAAGTTAGTCATTGCCGATTTGCAGGTGCCTTTCCATCAACGAAAAATAAAACAAGGAAGATAAATGTCTCCAATGGCATCGGCTTAATCATACAAAAAAGACAAACACTAGAGGACACCTGAGAGAAAACACCAAAACGCACAGAAACAATTGCAATGTTTAGATGTTGCCATGCATAATGAAACAACACAAACCACACTTGACTAACTGGTCTTATCATTTTGATCATGAAAAAGAAATATTCAAACATACTTTGGATTTGTGTGTTAATTCAGGGGCTTGCAATTCACTCAACGATTTGAAAAAGGTTTTGGTTTACATAAAAAGGTAAACGGACTGCGTGTTTGTGTATATATCCAGTAATAACACGTTTTTGTTTAATAAAATATACATATATATAATAAAATATAATATACGTTTCGGTTTTTTTGAACGTTGTGTTGCCAATATATATGAACCTCTTTATCATCTTATTACGTTATGTTAGGAGAAGTCAAGAGGTTTCATAAAAATGAAAGCAGTATGAGTCAGAAAGAACAAGGGTTGAAATAATTCAGATTCACATAGTATAACATACCAATACTTTTGAGTGTAAAACCTCATGTCATGTCGTGCACACGGGATTTGAAAGATGCAACTACAGCAATTGCTAAATATCGTGAAATAACACCGATGTAGGATACAGTGATGCATTTTTTTTTTTGGTTTTCATTTGATAATTTTATTCAAAGGTATCCTTAATACCTATTACATACTTTACGAACTAATAACTGACTTGATCTGTTTATTGTTCTCGCACTGTTTGTCCAATACTTTAGAACTGTATGAATAAACAACGGTTCCCAAAATGTGGGTTTCATATTTACGACATACATATACATGTATAATATACATATACATGTATAATATTCCTGAATGGTGTCCTTAATAGCTGTTACATACTTTTCAGAACTAATAATAACTGATCTATTTATTGACCCCATAATTTTCATCCAATACTTTAGAACTGTATATATATCTATAAACTATGGTCCCAGAAACTATGAAATATTTCTCAATTATGGTATCCTTAATAGCTGTTACATATTTTTAAAACTAATAACTAACTTGATGTGTTCATGCTCCCAATAATCTCTGCCTATATATATATACTCAGCGTTACTGAAAAGTTACCACCCTAATGGCCCTAATATTTTAAAAATCGCGCTGGACTGTGTTAAAAGCATAACGCGACTACAATTTTGACGCAGCTGAGACATCCCTGGTGTAAAGATTTGTCAAATTCGATTAACTCCATTTGAGGCACGGGTTGCACGTGCAAAATGACTTTTTCCAGCAATGTCGACATGTACGAATTTTCTATCGCAAATCATTCATCGCACTTAAAAGAGGACCACAGGGAAGATTGGGCAAGCCCCAACTGTGCCTTCCTCTATAAATAAAGTTATTATTATTATTATTATTATTATTATTATTATTATAAAAGTTAGTCGACAGACAAAGGAATACGTTAAAACTCCAAAAATATCCTTGCTAAGAATGCCGCGTTGAAGGCACGATCAACGCCATTAGGCCATTGGCATGTTTGACGCCGAACTTTAATGTCGCGAAATTGCACGTCGTACATGTTGTTTCCACCTGACAGTAATGAAATGGGTTAGGAGACATGATCAGACAGGGTCTATGAGTAACAGTCCGCGCACAGACCATGAAAAAGTGACGTCGATATTGTTTAAAATAATAAAGAGGTATATATTAGGTGGTAACATTTCAGTGACGCTGAGTATAAACATACATATATATATATATATATATAGCGGAAAAAAAGATGAATCAAGGTGCCTTGAATTTTTTTACATATTTAATTATGCTAATCCAAGTAAATTGTATAAAATAATGTAACTCAACCGGTTTCACCCGTTTACGGGATCTTCAGGAATAATACTGTACTGTTGACGTTAGTAACGTCACTTGGTAACAACGTCGTTTTATTGTAATAAGGGACGTTACTATTCGGAGTTTTTCAAGGGACGTCACTTTGTAATTATTAATGTATCATTTTGCATTTAGTTCTAGACAAAAAGTATTAATTAATAATGTTTCTTTTCTCCTTCTTTTAAATCTGTCTTTTTCTTGTAATTTATAAATTGGCGTTATTTAAAATTTTTGAAGTAAATCTTTTGAGCATTCTGCAATGTGGCGACTGACTGGTAGAAGAGCGTTTTCCGGATTCCTTATATGTTGATTTTGAAGAGTTACTCGATTTCGTAAATTAGACTTTTCTCCAATATAGTCTTTTGAACATCCGGAACATTCCATTTCATATATGACATTTTGTATTTTATATCGAAAGACAGTATATATATATATATATATATATATATATATATATATATATATATATATATATATATATATATATACCGTCTTTCGAACGTGAAATCATAGTTAATAGTTAATCAGCATTATCTTTTCACCCTTGAGTTAAATAAGTGATAATAATTCAAGCCTTCGTTTGTGTACTACGAATTGTATACAGCTGTGTGTGAAATATGTATATTACTAGAACCTGCAATCTCGGTGAATTGATATCTATCGTTCAGAATAGGCTCCAATTTCGATAGTTGACTAATTTCAAGACCAATATTAAGATACTATTGTAAAATTAAGCTGGGGAATTCCCCGGTTTGTGGCGTATCTACGGTTTGTTAGTGTGTAGCGCAGAGCAAGAGAACATACGAAACACAAATTCAGAGACAGACAGAAAACAAGTTAAATATAGGGGCAACGCCTGGAAATGCTCAGTGACACGTTTAGGACATGTTAACATCTCTCTTACCCTATTTTCAACAAGTTAGACGACATAGTATATATAAATCACTCACTGCTGAGAAAGGTTTTAACATTATGGACAAAATACAAGATCATGTGAAATACAACATATGAATTGGGTCAATCTAAGGTATAATTACACCAATGTAGTCAACAATTCGTGTACAATCAATGCACTAAGATCTTAATTTTTAAAGCAAGACTAAGTAAGCTGCATGAGAAAACTCCACTCCCTCCTTCCGTAGTTATAGGATTTAGGAGAAAAGTATCATAGAGACTTACACTTATATCGCTGTCAAATAGGAAAGCGTAGCGACTAATTGTAGAGGGGTCAATCACTGAAAACGATTTTCGCAGTACAAGTATGCCCTTTTAATAATTGTGTACACATTTTAAAACGATTTGATTGAAATAAGCATTATGATTAATTTTCCGAATTTTATAAACTGTATCCCAAAAAGACACCGAGTGAGTAAGTCCAAGTTTTAAAAGGGTTTTTAAGGTTTGTGTTATATTTCTTTAAATGTTCGGACGATCTGTGGTAAAAGTTAGTGAAAGCCTTCCGTAGTTTATGATATCGATAACCCTATTGTAATATATGTTTGGTAATATGAAGACTTTTATCATTAAAATCCTCTAACTTTGAGCAAGCTCTTGTAAAACGAAAAAGCTATAAAATACAGACACCGTATGATGTCGCTCGAGGGACATCCCCACCACCAAGGTGGGTAAGTTGACAATTACAAGTTGAAATGCTTCTTCTGTCAAATATTTTTGCATTTAGACAACTATTCACAAATATTAAATTTACGTCCAAAATTGACGCTTCTAAGTCTGATGTATTAGCCTTGTTAATCTGTAACAAATTTGGATAAATGTGTTTCATAATTTCTGAAGTATATGAACTATTTACATATACATTTTGCTAACTCATCAAGGTTCCTCGAGGTTTCATTAAAAGCTTCTTTAGTATCAAAGTGTGTTTCAGCGAATGTCATAATAATTCTTTGTTGCATGTTGCAATTCGGCGTTAAGGCCAAAATAATTAGTTCTGTTTCCGGACTCCCGACCGACCTTATTTTTTACCCCCGACCCTAAACTTTTTATCGAGAATAATTTTCGCCTGATAAAAATATTTTCGTTTTCATTTTAAAACGTTCGCGTCCGCCGCGTTTTGATCCGCGAAAATGGGGTTGGTGTGTGTGGGGGGGGGGGGGACCATTAACAATTAATACCCCCTCAAAGAGCTAAAAGAAGTGTGTCGGTATCATGGCATCTAAAGTGGAGATCAAAGCGGTATAGTTGCCCGAGATAGTCATGACCTTACGTCATGTTTTCGCGCCATGTGACACATCATTGTTTGATCGTACCGCCTCGGTTCTTTAAATTGCTGAGAAGAAATCAATAAAAAAGTTTCTTCTTTATTTATTTTTTAAAAGCGAATGTGCAATATTCCGTATTAACTGACAGATAAATGTGTCAAACGATAATAGTGGATATCCTACCTCTGTGATCTACTTGCCCTTGTTTTAGAAGAATGTTCACGAGGTCACGTAACCTATTCTGTCGCCCTAACAGAAATCTGTTTGCCAAAAATTGTTTTACTTCATGTATTTATATTGCTGCCGCTTTTTCATTATTTAAGATTTTTTTATTTTATTTGTTTTTACTTTATGGTCAAAAGCCTGAATTTTATTACCATAGTATATACTATTCATTTACTTTTAGAAAGAAATTGTTTGAATTTTTAAAAATAATCATATGAAAATGCGATCGTTTTTATAAAACAGCATACATTTCTGTCGATAATGTAATACTTCAGGGTACAGTGGCCTACTTTACTGAATGGGACCGTAAGCTTAAATGTAATTTTATTATAAGGTTACAGGCTATTTTAAGTAATTATTTATCTAGTTTGGTCTTGGAACTTTTGATTTAGACCAGCCTCACCTACTTTATAAATTTATATAAGCAGTAATTCTTGTTAGATCTCTAGACACAGCTGACTTCCTGGTTTTGCAGACATGCTGTTGTTGTTGTACTTGCAGTGCATTGTGGGTAGTTGCTTATCAACTACTGCCTAGACTTTGTTTACATTGTTGTATATAGAAATGCCATTTAACTTTAAAGCAAATATGCTTCCTGGGAACTCACTTAAAAGGAAATTTGAAATTATAATCATTTAGATTATTCATTTTATTTTCTTTTCATACTAATATTTATTATGATCTTTTATGTTTTAGTAGAATTATTGGCTTTTGTTTCCTAACAGTCTACAGTTCACAGCTTCCACAACTCCACAGTATTTTATGTGAAGCTGGGTTCACATTTATTTGTGTGGAGTTCACATATCCTCACATTTTTGTGTGTGCGCTTCCACACTTAATTTTGTGAAGTCTGGGAGGTATAAATACCCCATTTTGCCTGTCTTCAGGGTTCAGAATCTTAAATCTCTGGCCTTGAACGGCTGTTATAGTCAGATAATTTTAAAGAAATATTTAAAGAAGGCTAGCAAATTTTATACAAAGATAGTCATACTTGTTGTGTATTTTTACCTGCTGTATTTTAATATTTTAATTTTTGACAAGCATTTTTAAACTCTTAGCTGAATAAAACAGCTATTTTTTTTTTTGGATTAACTTTAAATTTTAACTGTTGCTCTGAGTTACATGTATTGGAAGCTTAATGAAAGTTATCAAAATTATCAGAGGCTGGGTTTGATTATTATCATTAATGAGTAAAAGTATAAGTAAAAATACCATATTATCACACTATTCTTGAGAACTGTGAATTATTTACTGAATTATTGTGTGAGCTTTTTTTAATGATGTTTGTTGCTGAACATGAACTGTTTCTGTTGAAATTCTTACTTCAATAAACTATAGTTTAATTGTCAAAGGAGTTGATAATTTCTGTAGTTAAGTTCAAGAAAACCGGCCAGCCTAATAGTACCTCCAGTTACATACTTGAAGAATTGTCAATATAAGTTTCCCAAAGGGCTTATACTTCTGCCATAGTGTAACACTTATAATCAGGCGACAACTATTTGCCAGTTGCACCATACCGAGTCAGCATAATCATAGAAATAGATTCCATCAATCGAACTTTACATAGAAACTACATCGGCCATAGCGTAACAATATCTCATCTTAAAGAATTCAAACTGTATTACTTTCTCAAGCGGTGTTAAACATTTGAAGCGATTATATAAAAAAAATGAATGGACTACGCGCGTTTTTTGTGTAGATGTCGATAAACAAAATTAACGGCATTGTAAATTAGATATTACGACAGGTCGCACGTGTCTGCCGTGGAATGGAAAATTGCTGGCATGACGTTTTGATATCTTTACGATTCGTTGGTAAATTTTAGTCAATCAGTCCAGGTAATTTTTCGCGAAATAATTCTGGAATTTGTTAAGGTTACGACGTAAAAACACTCGCCCGATCGGTAAACTATACAGTGAGGTAAGCTCGTCCTATCCACACTTTAAGGGGAAATGTCACAGTTGTGTGGGTTTTTATATAGGCAAAGAAGGAAAATTTTAACTAGCAGAGAGAATTTTCTTAAACTTTGCATGATCATGGAGCATCATATAAGAAGCATATGCAAAAAAACTGGGGTTCCCTGTAACACTTTTTGAGTTATCTGCACCTGAATGCAAGATTTTTGCTCTTTTAGGTCATTTTCAAAGGCAGATAACTCAAAATCTAGCAAACGAATACCTTATTTCATTTCACACTATTTTTTGTTATTAAATTTCCAGTCATTGTGCAAAGTTTTAAACCATTCTGTCAAACAGAACTTTTGCTCTGTTGTGATGAGTAAACATAATGTAAAGATTTTTCTTAAAAACAAAAGGGCATATTTGGAAGAAATTTTCTATTTATTTGCGTAAGCGACTATAGAATAAAATCCGTCAAATACAATTTTTGCAAATTTTGTACAATTGCAAGAAATAAAGTAACAAACACTAATCTGAAATCAAATAAATTGTAACTAACCAATAATTATAGTTATCTGCCCTTGAAAATGACATAAAAGAGCAAAAATCTCGCATTGAGGGGCAGATAACTCAAAAAGAAGCACAGGGACCCCCAATACTTTTTGCATAAATTTGTTTCTATTATGACGCTCTATGATCGTGCAAAGTAAAAGAAAATTCTCTCCACTAGTTAAAGTTTTTCCCTCTTTGCCTTTATAAAAAAAAAACACACAACTGTCCCATTTGCCCTTAACTCGTCAATGCGAGCGTGTGAGTACAAATTATGTTGTGTGATGCGATTATATCAGCCGGTCGACCTTAACGATCTATAGCAAATTTATAATCATTGCCGAGGCTCGGTTTGGGCCAAAACTCGGTATTAACTTGTTTGTTAATTTATATAAATGCTTTAAATAAGCAGAAAGTATAAGTATTGAATTAATGAAATTAAAACAGGTATTATATCAAGAATTCTAAATATTTACTTGAGTTACCCATATTAGTCATACGTTTTCGCGACCGTGATTTTCAGACATTTTTTTATCATTTTTATTGCATTTTTAGCACAATCTAAATAAAAGCCAATATTAAGTCAGCATTTAGGAAAACTATAATAACTGTTGCACAAACAGCTCTTATTTTGAAGCATTTTTCGAGCTGAAAAAAACGTGCAAAGGCACCAAACCTAGTCCAACTAATTTGACGCGATCCAAGAAAATATTGAGATATTTTTTTCATATGGGCAATATCCCCACTCGTTTAGATTGCAAGTCACAAATATAAAACAATCTGAGCGTCGAGGTATTTTGACTAGCACCAAACCCCAACCACATTTAGGCCATGGGCAAAATAAGAAAACTAAAGAATGAAGAATTTGCTTTAAAAATCTGTAATGTCCAATGCACTTGTTTCAGATGATAAAATCTGTGGAAGTTGCATTTATAAAAATAGCTATAAAAATATTTTATAGCTTCTTTGATTTATAACAATATATCTTGACCCATGAAAAGCTGATCTTGATTCTTGAAAATCTGATTTTGACCTTGAAAATGTAAGCTGAAGTGACGCAATTCCGATTGGATGGCAGTTATTTCAAAGACGGTAGAGCCCATTTTGCCAGCTTCATCAGGTTTGGGACTTCAATTTAAAGTTTGTTTGCATTATTAAACGGCCAAAAACTTAAAATGGTTCCAGATCACAAATTAGTTGATGACATATTTCACCATTTGGCCTATCATGATTTACCTATTGTGTGGGAGAATAGTGTCAAAAATAATTTGTTTCATGCTATACTTTGCATG
Organism: Mercenaria mercenaria; assembly: GCF_021730395.1. Classification (NCBI taxonomy): domain Eukaryota; kingdom Metazoa; phylum Mollusca; class Bivalvia; order Venerida; family Veneridae; genus Mercenaria; species Mercenaria mercenaria. The sequence continues at coordinate 45,327,472 of NC_069364.1, forward strand.
TTTTAATATCAAAAATTTGAAATGGCAGAGCCATAATGTCCGGCAGGTATTTTCAATGTTTAATTTTTAAGAGGCAGCTTGGGGAGAAAACTAGCTTCAAAAAATTATAATTGCATTTTTGGATAATGGATTAATTAAATTTAAACTGCTACAAACATCTTTGTAAACTTTAATCCTAAGTTTAAGGTTCTTGTAAAGCTTTTTTATTACGGAATATCACAAACATTCATATATGAAAATTTGAGAACAAAGCGATTAACATTCAAAATCATATGGATATACACTGCGGAAAATGGTTCCGTATGCGGGAGTGTACGCATTCCGTATACTCCTAATATACGGGCGTATACGGAAACATTTTTCCCGTATATGGAACATTCCATATACGGGAATCCCGTATTCTTTAATTGGACATTCATGCTTTTCTCACATGGATCCGTTCATTCATACTTAGCATAAACACGTTTCAACAGTTTATGTCAGTATTCAAAGTTGGGGATTGTCAAGGTCCAAATGTATGTTTAAGGCGTAGGTTTTGATCATACCTTCAGGAAAGATACATTTTATACATATTATATTCGTATATTAGACATATACGGGACCGTATTCTCCCGTATATGAACATATTTTTCGCAGTGATATAAATCTGCTTTTATTTCAAAATATTATAGGTATACAAGTTCATGTACTAAGTAGTATTTAACATTTTATACTGAGTTTGACTAGTATTCTGTTTGTATAATTTAAAATAGAATCAGTTCTTTCAGTTAATTCACAAGTGTAGAAATTAGTCTTTAGGTCAGACACTATTCCTTTTTCCATAGACTTCCATTATAAGAAATGACCTGTCACATGCCCCAAAATTGAGAAATGACCATTTAAATGTGATTCTTTCAGTAAGACACCATTTCAAACGCATAAAAATAGCAATTTTATATAGGCGTATCCAATCCGATATCTTACAATTGTTCAACAGACAAACCTAACCCCCACCTTTCTAATGGCATTAGAGGCAAAATGCCCACTGACACCTACTATTCTAAATACAGAATTGTAAAGTCAGTCATTCAGCCAGGCGCTAGTAAAATATTCCAAATTTCACAGAAATCATTATATTGCTTTGACACAAGTTTTATGATTGTAAACATAACATTTATACCCAATCAGTTTACGTCACATTGAATCTTTAGGATTTCCTTACACATTGTTTTAAACAAATCCAAAGCCGACTTGTAATAACAATCTTTGACCTGTATGCACGTGTCGCTATATCCTTCGGCTTGTTAAACCTCAAATATATAGAGAGAGTGGGCCAAAAAGGAAAGGTGTTGACAGGTGAATTGAAATTTTACACAATTTTATGGGAGTTTATCAGTTTAGATCGCATTTAAGTGAGAGAAAGGCGCATGTTTTACATGCAGTTATAAAATGTGTTAGAGTTAATTGGTGGCTGGATTTTTGACGGAAAGATTTGTTTCTTGATTTATTTTTTTTGGAGATTGGTGGCGTACATCTCATTGTACATAATTGTTAAATTGCTCGGTGAATATTTTGGTTGTTTGGTTGTTTGACTGTAGTTTTGTTTTGAGGTTGGTACTTTCGTTGATGGCGGTTGGAATTGTTGGAACTTTTGTGAATTTAAAATTTATAAGCTGTACAGTTGTTTGAATTTGTGTTTAGACGGGTTGTTTTGAGTTTTGAAGGTGTATAGATTGATTTTCTGCAGCTTGGTTGTGTATTGTTTCGAATATATATTTTGCTGTTTCGCAGATAAATTGTTTGGTTTTGAATGTTTCTTGGTTAAAGCTTGTTCTGCCCGATCATAAGTATTGAAACACTTGCGATATTTTGTTCGTCATTATATACCTACGTACAAAGGGGTTCGACACGTGTGAGTGACCTTAATATGGCATAATAAATAGTCCCAAGCCACTAGAGGAAAAATCATGGGTCACTACATATAATATGTGACCAGGGAAATTGCTCTCTATGGGCCCTTTAACAATCTCAATCTACAAAACTCTCAAATTTTTAACACGCTTCATTGCTTCCAATGTTTCTCTCTATGAATTACAGGGCTAAGCATTGTCTTCCATGAATACACACAACGTTAATCTATGTCTTGAACGATGTCCGATCCATTCACACGAGTTCGTGCACACGGAAGGCATCCATGCCATATTAAGGTCACCCATACTTGTCGGACCCCTTTGCCTGCGTATATGTGATAAAGCTTGACGTTAAGAAAATTTGTGGTGTGTGTTTGATTTAGTTGTAAATAGTATGTCACCATGCTTAAGTATATAATGTATATACAGTGAAAAAATATTCAGAAAATCTACAAAAATACACAGTCGAAAATAAATAAGGAAATAATTAAGTGCTAGCTTCCAAGGTAAAGATTAGCCATAGTCAGGAGGTGAAAACACTCCTCTACCACCCTGGATAAATCCCTTTCTAGAAGCAAAACCTTTATTAAATCCGGCTTGGCCATTCCTACTTTCAGCACTAGGATATCATCTAAATACTAGTAAATAAATTTGTTTGTTGCAGTTGATTCACTGCATGATCCTTAGATAGCTCAACTAAATTTTTTACATATATTACCTTGTATAAATTATTACAATCATAGACAATTTTCCATTTCGTTTAACTATTAGTTAATCAATTATTGAAGTTGCGTTATTAATTAAAGCAATTTGATCTCCATCAGCATAATTATTACCATTAGCAAGTCTTTTCACTTTAAAACTTACCTCAAAATAACTATTAAATCAATCAAAATATGAACTTCTGTCATTAATTGTAAAATGATACCCACTTTTTTGTTGTTCAACATTATTTCCCAAGACAGAAATTTAAGGTGTATCTAATTGAATAGGAAATAGTTCGTATCTTTCACAATACTGTTTTGTTCTAAACATATATATCAATTATTTTATTTTTTATAGATTAATCTGCTAATACTATTATTTTTTTCTTGCAATTTCTTGGCAATTAATTCACCAACAGAAGGCGTTTAAACGTCCACAGTAGGCTTTTTAAAACTTTTTAATGTTTCTGTAATTTTATCAGCAGCTAAATTTCCGACTTCTGTCTAATCTTTTTTTGTTTCACTTTCAAGAGCAGATTTTCCTGCAGTTTCCAGAGCTTTTTTCCAGCACTACCAATTAAAGATGCAACAGAAGATGAAAACAATATTGTTAAAGTGTCACAGATACCTGAACATTGCATAGTTTCTTCTCCCGTTTGAGTATCAACATAGCTAAATATTTCTTTATTTTCGTCATAAACTTTCTTGTACATTATATATTTATATCTCTTTTAAAATTAGTGTAAAACTTGTTTCAACTCCATTAAAATTAATCATTCTACCAAATACATCTGTAATATATATTCTAATTGAATTTATAACATTTATTAATTTCAAAATATCCGACTCTGTTTGGCTCTGTTGTAAATGAATAAGCGCTTGTTAAATCTGCAGTACTTAAAGCATAGATAATATCACTAAACTTATCATCAAAAAGATCATAATGAATGTAAATTGTATCCACAGAGTTAGTTATATTTGGTGTTGTAGTTCCCCATTTGGTATTTCTCAAAGCTTTTATCTCAAATACAAGCAATGTATGAAACTTTGACATTCTTAAACCAAATATAAAATTATCATGAATTGAAATTAGGATTTTAAAACTACTTGAATCAAATTCTAAACTTATTGAAGCAAAGTCTGATTTTTCAAATTCAAAATCACCATTGGTTATTAGTGTTTCTCTGATATAGTTATTGATGTCTGTATAACTGTAAGAACCATTTGGGAATATGATATCATTCCAATCTTTAACATTATTATAACGAATTGTTTTATTATCGTATTCATCACTAATATTATGCCAAGAGTAAATCGTAGTGTTAATACTATCCCAACCAACAGCATAAGTTTTATTTTTATCTAAAACTAAGGAACGACTAAATCTAACTGTAAAATCTCTTGGAGTATTTTTATTTTCGTTTTTAACAGCTTCAGAATTAATACTATCTTTTTGTTCCATTTATATTTTCAAGAAAAATATTTTTTTATGTCACATTTCATGTTGTTCTGGTAACAATTTATTCATTTTTAATAGTTCATAAATTATGCTAATACTTTCATTTGTTGTTCTTCATTATCATTTCCAGCATCAATTGAACCACAAATAAGTTCCAAGTTATTAACCAATTCTTCTGGATTACATGGACAAACGTCATAACCTTGACCCCTAATTACTTTTTTAAATTTCATGGATCTTAAATTGATAGGTAATCCTGATTTTTCTGTTAATTCGTTAAATGTTTTTCTAGAAAGTATTGAATAATTTTTATTATTGTTATAACTTTTATTAATCAAATCAATTAAATCATTATCTACCATAACATTAATTACTTCTTTTCCAGTTATTTGATGCTTAGCAATTAATTTGTTTTGACCATAAAATTTATTAAGATCAATCAATACATTACCATATCTACTATCTGTAGAACCTTTGTATGGATTATGATGTTATATTCCTTGTCCATATGTAGGAGCAATACTAAGAATATTATTTAACCGACCTTTGTACTTTATTAGTTCACCTTGTTTGTATTTTAATTCTTCTGCTTCTTTTTGTTTATTTGATTTTTTTATCTTGATTCGCTAGCTATTGGACCATCGAAACTTTTAATATTTTCAGTAACATCATTTATTATTTTTTGAAGTCCCTCTTCAGTTATTTTATAAAAATTAAATTCATATGTAGTAAAAAGTCATACATCATAGACGGTTTTAAATATTCATATTCTTCTAAAACATTAGTATCCAAATTAGCATCTTAATCTATTGTATGTATTTTCTTTCCTTTTGACCTTGCCCCCAAATTCTTCTTCTAATTGCTCAGTTGTTTCGTCCTAATATTCTTCCGGTTTTTGTGGTGGTAATAATGGTTGTTGTAGTTCCTCCGGGGGTGGTTCTTCCAATAACTCTACTAATTTTTGTTGCCGTTCTACTTCTTGTATTTTATCCACAAACCTTTTTTGGGAGAAACGCTAATTGCTCTTTGATTTCAGGTAATGCTTTTAACTGACTCAATTCTTCTTTTTGACTTTCTATTCCTTCTGTAATTGCATTTCTACTACCGTCCATAAACAGGCTCAATCAAACCGAGCCTGCAACATTTTCGTTTTTTTCGTGTTGAGTGACCTGTGAAGTTTCCACTGTTTTTTTATTTTATAAATTTCACTATACATTTCTCGACCAGTAGCTTTTCTTATTTTTTCTCTTCTTATTTTTTTTCTCTTTTAGCTTTTATTTTTTGTCCAACTAGGTTGTTCATTTCTGTCATTTCTTTAAGTTTTGCTAACATATATATAATAATGTAAGATAATGTAAGATAATGTAATATTATTATATAATGAAAATTCCTAATTATGATACAAAAAAGTGATAAATCTAATAACTTTAAGCAAATTTATCCTTTTATGCAAGATTCATGTTTTAGAATGTTAAAATGTGGATCTTCCGGATCAGGAAAAACAAATGCATTAATGCATATGCTTCGAAAACCTCTTATATATTATGACAAATTATACCTGTATGCTAAAAACCTAGAACAATCTAAATATCAGGATTTAATAAAACACTTAAATGATATTGCAGATGAAACTAATTTATATCCAAATAAAATGCTTGAATATTCGGCTAATCCCAGCCAGATTGAACCTTGCGATAGTCTTGCATCAGAAAAACAAGAAGTAGTAATATTTGATGATTTTATTTCTGAAGAAAAAAGGTTCAGAATGAAATAACAAAATACTTTATTCAAGGACGTCACAAAAACTGTTCTGCTATTTATTTAAGTCAGTCTTACTATAAAACACCAAAAGATATTCGAATTAGCTGTTCACTTTATATTTTGTTTGAAAGTCCAGGTAAAAAGGAAAATGATATGATTTGTAATGAACAAAATATAAATCCTGATTCTTTTGCTAATGCAACAAAACAAAAATATGATTTCTTATATGTTGACAAACCAAGGAAGTTTTTAAGAAAAAAACTTTACGGGAATTATATAATAATTATATTATAATGGGAGATTTTAATGATGTAAAACAATATGTGAAACGGACAGTTAAAGTAAAGTTAAATTTAATATTGATTTAAATTATTATGCCACTAGGAAACAATTTAGAAAGCTTAAAAAGGACATGGAATCGTATCTTCATAAAAATAAGGAACTTGATAACACACTGAACAGAGCATTAGATATGGGAGGTAATGAAACAATCAACCTAGGAAATCCAGATAAACCCGGTGATGCAGTTTAAAGACGCACTGCGAAAAAAGGGTCAGTATACGGGAGTGTACGGTCCCGTATATTTCGAAAATACGGGAGTATACGGGATGTATATTACAAATATACGGACCTAATGTACGAACCCGTATTCGGAACATCTAGTATACGGGAAGTCCGTATATTTGTCATGCATATACGGGATCCCGTATACGCCGAATATACATAAATGTATATTTCCCGTATATATGCAATATACGAACTTTAAAAAAAACCCCTAGAAATGGTGTTTATTCGTGTCCTGCTTTAACATAAGTTTCATTTTCATGTATTCGAAGGGTCTTGAGACTTTTTTTCCCGTATACTTTCCGTATTTAGAATGTACGGAACAGTATACGAGCCTGTATATTCCAATATACGTAGTATACGGATCCGTATTTTTGTCATATACGGACTGTGATTGCATCTAATTTTACGGGGCATATACGGACTTGTATTTTCTAATATACGGGCTTCGGATTTTTTCCGTATACGCATGTTTATACTAAGTATACGGATCCGTACTTTTGTCATATACGGGGCATTTACGAAACTGTACTTTTTGATATACGGGCTACGGATTTGTCGTATATGCATATATACGCAATATACGGATCCCGTACTTGTGTCATATACGGGGAAAATACGAAACTGTATTTTTTACTATCGGGCTACGGATAGTCCCGTATATGCATGGTATACGCAATAACGGATCCCGTACTTGTGTCATATAGGAATGTATTCCATCTGATATACGGGGATTACGAACCTGTATTTTTTGATATACGGGCCAGTTTTGCCCGTTTATGCAAGATATGCAGAGTATACAGATTCCATATTTGTGTCACTTTTAGATGATTTGGTTTTCGTATTCGGGGAGTTCACGGACCAGTATTTCTAAAAGATATATTTACCAGACTTTTCCCGTAGATGCATGTGTTCTATACAAATCCCGTATTTTTCTTTTATGTGAAACTGATTTCGTATATGGGCACACACTGAAAGATGAAAAAAATGAATGTCGGTGATCCCTACAGCAGAATACGGTATGTTAGAAAAAAGCAAGACAAAGACAGGGTATGAGAAAAAAATCATATTTTTTATTAACTGGAGGACATGTAAGATTAAACTAACATTTTATTCATCTTAAATACTTTTTAAATCAGTTTTTTAAAAACGATTATGAATCATTTTCATTTCTTTTTCCAAATGAAATAAGCAGAATTAAAATGTGAGAAATCAATAACATCAAGCATTTCTTAATATTATTATGTTCATTTCTAATTGAAAAACTAGCAATTCGCACATTTAATCTCCCGCGGTTGGACTCAACAAATCAGTTGAGTATCAGTTTCTTTTACTATTGTCTGTACATGTTTTCGTTTTTTCCCATGAATGCTGATTCCCGCTATAGGCTTTTCGATTTGCCGACATTAAAAAGAGCAGTAAAACCCCCTCTAATGTCCGAAGATGTACTTTAAAAAGACGCATGTTGGTTCTGTACTGGAACACGATATGTAAGCAGGTTACAAATGATGAACCACATGGAAATATTCAGTTTCCTGATCTCAAAAAGTATAAGCTTTTATCTGTTGTTACGAATGTCACTGAGAACGATGGCTCACCCGGGCTGTCTGTCTGCATCTGTTGATCAAACTAGTAGAAACTTCACACAAAATTTATTCTCTGTCGTGAAATAAATAGTCGTCCCGTTTTCTGATTCCAGTAAACAACTTTTGTGTTAACTCTGGAATAAAAAAAATGCACGCTTTAAAAGTTAATATAAATATGGATAATTATATCTATTATGATGTGAAAATTATGCGAATAAAATTGACATGTGGGCAGGGATAAAGACATCATTAAAGTGTCAGAACGCCATACTCATTTCGCCCGGGAAAAAAGAAATTAGATATCATTAAACGTCCCTGTTGATTTTAATACAAGTTATCTATGTAGTGTTTTATTTGCATTTATGGTTTATTACGTTAAATCTATCTCCAAATTATATTTAATAAAAAATGCATGGTGTTCATGTGCCGTCACACGTTGTCCGGTCATCCTCACCTCATTTTGATGGATTGTCTTCGAACTGACATACAGAAATAACATAAATACGGAGAAACTTTTTTCAAGAGAGATTTTCCCTGCCCAACAAAACTTCAAAAGCACATAAAGTGCGGTAATGGGATCTAAATAACACTTCCCCATTTTATTTCTACCAAAATGTCAAACTACAGCACGGTATAATTTAAACCAACGCTAGTGTTAACGTAAACTATGCAAAAATTAGTTTTCCCTTTAAACCCTGCCCGCCATTACGCAACCCTCCGTGTTAGAACTTATTCAAAATGCACAATAAATTTTTTGTACGTTTGGATAAATATATCGAGTGTCATAACAGCATTCTCGCATACCGAGGTTACCGTGTTCCCCGGGACTTGACGAAAATTGATTGATTGAGAATGCAAACAGTCGCGTTGTTAAGCTTTTTTTTTAATTTAATTATTTCAGACATCTCTTTAAATTTTGTGACTGAACAAGTTCTGAAGTATATTTGCCTCTAAACTTTTTAAATTTTTGGTTAAACAATCTGAAGAGTTTCCAGAATTTCCAATCTCGCGGTCAGTATAATATTCTTAGACAAGTAAAATATTCACCATAAACGTCCCATCTCTTTATCATGTTCAAATTAATATAATGCATATGTAAATCGGATTTAAAATTATCCAAATCTCATGATTAAACCTAACAAAAATATAATAAATAATATCAGGCTATCAATATAATTTACATTCTTTCATATTAAGTTGCTGGAATTTTCGATAATAATATGTAAGGTATACATGTCTAATCTGTGGTAAAATGAAAGAAATGGTACTAGTTTGTTTGAAGTTTGAAGATCGAATTTACAGACATACTCGATTCATTCCTAACAAATGACCACTTTGTTTTCAGAATGATTGGTTTTGCACGAGCGCATGTCTATTCGTGCACGTGAACAGGCCTGGCTAGAGTAACAGAAAAACGGTAGAATTATCAGTTCATCAAGGATACCTTTTAAGCTGAAGTTGTCACATTATGAAACTTAAAATAGGAATCATTTTGTTTCTATAAACTATTAAAAATGTCATAAAGAAACAAAGTGGTCGCGCCGAATCAAAACCTGACCGCAGCGGCAATAAAGAAGGTTTCCACTGTCGTTCCCAGTTATAACGCAAGGGAGGGTTTAGTGTTTAATTCGCGTTAAATATACAAATTTTATCGTAAAAATTAGTTAAAACATCTAATTCTCATTGTTTTCCGCATATTATTAGTCTGTCGTATACGTAGCATAATTATACACCTTTAAATTTATCCATATATCTAAAAAATATAATGCCGTGCCATGAGAAAACCAACATAAGTGGGTTTGCAAACCAGCAGGGGATCGAGACCAGCCTGCGCATCCGTGCAAAGCCTATTGGAATTAGAAAAAACTGTTAGCGAACAGCATGGATCTGAGTAGACTGCGCGGTTTGCGCAGGCTGGTCTCGATCCATGCTGGTCGAAAACTCAGACTATTTGGTTTTCTCATGGCACGGCTCAATTATATTTTTTTTTCTGTTCTTGTCGGACGATCTGGAGGCCAGTGCTTTTTTTTAGTATTCGTTTAAACATTGCGTTATTTCTTAAATTTTTTTTAAACCCCAAGATTGCTTTACAGTTACACTAAAAATAAGATAATTTAATTGTGTCAATGTTTAATCACCCTTTAATTTCATTGTGTATTACAATATTGCCTGGGGTAAGAAATATCCGGTCATTTTTGTTTCAAGCTGGGTCATAAAAATATGTTAACCCTTTTCTACAAGTGATAGGTACTTAAATTTTATGGTTTTATGGTTAACCTGTTAAGAACATCATTTTGCGCCCCTGCTGAAAAAAAGACGTTTGTGGTCATATTTGAAGATTTACAGCTGTAAAATGGAGTAAAACAGAGAACTGAAAAAATACCAGTCAACGGAAATATCGTCAACTTTAATTTGTTAAAATGTCAAAATGGTCCGTTGAAAAACGATTTAAAAATAACAGACTAAGCTGAGCAATTTTTTTATTGTTTGTACATGTTTTGGTCCTGAAAGTAAATGTTTGTTTTAGATGTATATATGTAACGATTTTAAATATGTTAGATACCATATTTTATATTACTAAATATTACTTTTATTTGACAATGAAAAAAGTATTATATACACATTCGACTTGTTCCGCATTTCAACTTTAATATTAATTTAAAATTCGTTCAAGTACATCGTTAAATAAAACCGTTTGCCTGTAAATGCATCAGATTAAAAAATTATAATGACCAAAGCTATTGTTATCGATTCACCCCATCCCCACCCCCACCCCGTGTTACTACAACAACAACACTTTGTACGGAAATAAACAAATGGGGTATTTTTTTCTTAGTTAAGCTCTCCCGCTTTATCGGTTTTAAAGATGTTACTTAAAAATTGGTAATGCAAAAAAAAACTATGTATGTATGTATTTTAGGTAGGTATAAAAAATTTTTATAAACTTTCAGATTAATAATCAATTCTAATAAAATAAATTTTTATTATTACCAACGTTTTTTTTTTATAATACTTTGAATAAATTACGCATCACAAACCCCTTACATAGACTTACAAAGTCTGTTGAGATAAAATATCTGTAATAGTATTAATTTCGTCATACTGACACTGATATTTTCGCAGAAAAAAAAACACATTTTCTCTCTAGACAGAGGCAAGAGATGTTGTAATTTTTTGCAAAAGTGCCATCTAGAAATAAACGTTATTTTGTCAGATACCCGGGAACCCATTTTCTAAAAATAAAAGATTGTAATTATTAACTTATAATGCTTTTCCGAGATTCCAGTTTTTATCGAATGAATGAACGTGCGTGCCGCCTTAAATTTATTCTTAAAGCTGCCTCAGCTACCTAGCTTCTACGAAATAAAAATTCTATCAGGAGTTGTTTTTGTCCTTTCAAAATTTAATCTCGTTTAACCCCCAAAGGTATTCATCAAATGATTTTTGCACGATATTTTTTTTTATTTCAAACACTTGCAACATCACATTTGGTGATGACATCCCTTTTAGACTATCGGATGAAAAAATGAATGAATAATAGTTAAAGATTAGTTGTGAAGAAATGATCAATCGAATGAATGAATGAATGAATGAATTTTTAACGGCTATTCTGAATTTTTTTTTTTTTATATTAAGATTACAAAATTAAACTGACCTTTTTGACGCTTCTGCATTTTCTTAAAGCAATTAAAAAGCAACCGGGGTTTTCCCATTAATTGAATATAAATTCATGGTCTGATTTGTCACAAAAAAAAAATCAGTTTATTAAAAATTAAAAAATATTAAATCAAATAAGTACTTACTCGTGACTTTCTTTCCCTTGAAATAGGCAATTTTACAGTATCGCGTGCGGTCACTTGAGCCAGATGTTATCGCTTCGGGATACGAACGCGCGAAGCGTGACGCGCGAAGCGTGTTCCCAACTGATTGGATACCTAATATCTATGCATTAAAGATCCCAATTAATTTGAGCTAATTTGTGTTCATTGGCATTCATCGAGTTTCTGATTTATCAATTTGCAGGTAGAAAAAGTTTAGAAATTGTCAGACTGGATTACCAGGCTTAGGGTACATGGGCTATCTATTGATTTAGTTAATATGCATTCAATTATTATCAATTAATGTTGCAGTAAAACTGTTCGGCAGACATTTTATGTACAGTTTATTTCGTGGGATGGGTAAATCAGTGTAATGCTTATTCATTTGATTTAATGAAAGACACTCATTAATCTTTGCCAGTATTTTTCGAGCGGTTTCGTTAATTTTAAAGCAATATTTGTATTTTTATACAGTCAATCAGTGTCACGCCATCCACGTTACCCCGGTTATCATTGCTTTAAAGTTTAAAATAATGTAATGTTATCGCTACCTGTTTTATCTTTATAATTTTTTTCTCTTAAAGTATTTATTTTTTAGTACGCTTGTGACTGGAATGTGTCTTTCTTTTTGTCTAGAATATTTTAAATAATTGACTTTTTACAACGGGTGAATATGATAACTTTTAATAAATGGACCCTAAATTCACGGTGCGTTTGACAAATAAGTGGAAAGTTTGCAAATAAATTTAGGGGAAAAGGTATGGCCAAAAACTCGAACCCACTACCCTGATATTGGCAGTTAAACGCTTTGCCGCCCAGCTACCTGCCCCATGCGATAGTATAATATCAAAATAAGAATTATATATATAATATTTGTATCGCTATTTATGTTTTGACATTGAAAAAGAATTTATGGAAATATACGAAATATTCACATGTGCTAGTCAATACTAAAGGACCCTACATCCCCGAGAAAATAAAATAGACTGTCACAGTGTATACTACAGTGGAATAGAGGGGACACAGGAAACATTTTATTTATCACGTGCACGCGTGTTAGCACCCCATTCGCACATGTTAGATAAACACGTGCGAAAGTAATAAAATATCTTAGCTAACACGTTCGCATGTGATGCTATCACGTTCGCAGTTGTTAGCTGACACGTGCGAACGTGAAATATTTTCCAACGAAACTAAACGAGATATCAGTCTTTTTTCAAAACAAGAAACACTTACTTCGTAAATTACAGCTAACTATAAATAACACTTCTTATGAAAGACATCCATTTAGAAAAATTGAAGATCTTTCCGCTTTTTCATTGATCAGCTAACACGTGCGCACGTGTTAGTTTTAACATGGGCACATGGTAGTATAACGTGCTGTCACTTGCGCACGTGATAGTTATCACCCGCGCACGTGTGAATTACCACATGTGCAAAGTGGTAAGCTAAAACGTGCGCACAGAAAAAAAAAAATTTTTTCCTATGCCTCGCTATGCCACCGTACTATACATAGAAAATCTGCAGAATTACTTCGAAAAAAAGTCAACGGATATGAAAATATTTTTTGCTTAATGATTTTAATTTGTAAAAAGTTGAAAGTGAACATTGAACAAAAAAGGGATAAAATACATATTTTATAAAAAACTTTGAATTATTAAACTGAATGACTTCGGTTAGATTATGTGCTTTCTTTATTACCAAAATGCTATGTTATCTACATGTTGGTTTAAAGGGTTCGACCACCCGGAGTGGGTTTCCGTGGCGAGTGGTTTAGATCGATGACTTCAAACCCGTTGTCCATCACCGATGTGGGTTCAAGCCTCACTCAGAGTGTTAAATTCTCCATGTGAGGAAGACATTAACAGGTACTCGCTCGTCACGATGAAATAATGCACGTTAGGGCACCTTGGGTATTCCTCCACCAAGAAAACAGGAAAGTCGCTAAAGGACTATAAGTGTGTCAGCGCAATGTTAATCCCGCACCCACCTACCAAAAAAAAAAAAAAAACACAAAAAAAAGACCTACCTTTGGGTAGCAGCCCGAACTGTTTTAAAACCCGAACGAAAGAACAGGGAATTTTGAACTCAGAAGGGGGTTTTTAAAAAATAAAAAAGGGGGCTTTTTTTTGATTTTAATTTTTTTTTTTGATTTTAATGTAATTTTCATTTGTTTTCCCATTAAATAAAATTTAAACCCTTGACCATACCTTTTTTTTTAATTTTTTTATTTTTTCCCCTTTTTCATAATGGAAGCAGTAATCAACTTTAAAATTTAATGTCAAAACTGTGGGCATTGTTTTTGGGTCAGAAAACCAGGATGTCCCCACTCGCACAGTATTGTTGAGCCCAACCCCCGGATACTAAAATAGAAATTTGGGGCCCATCCAGGATAAATAATTTTAAGCGAGTCACCCCAGGGAAAGTCATTTATTTTTTTATTTTAAAATTTTTTCCCGATAAATTAGTCTTTCTTCCGTGCCAAATTTTCAAATTTTTAACTTTAAAAAACTTCTTTAAAACATGTAGATAAAATTTACGGTCGTTGATACCCCTGAACTTCTTTTAAAAATTCAAATTTTTTGTCAATAGATTCTAGATCAACCCTCTTCTCTAAAACTTATATCAAATTTCCCTTCCCACTAGTCTAATTTCTTATTATTTTAAATTTAAAAAACAGCTCTTTTTTTAAATTTCCCGCCTCTATATTTTAAGAATTTTGTTTTTTTTAAAAAATTTATTGTGCAACTGAAAAAAGAAATTTTACTACAAGAAGAGCGCTCAAGTAATACGGTTTTAACAAAATTTGGAAAAAGACGTCTCGTCTAGAGATATAATTACGTCTTTGGGTCTCGGTCTTTTTGCACTTTAGATTATATAATTATAAAACCCAAAGTTTTTCTTAATAAGGGGTTTTTTAAAAGGTAAGAATCGTTTGCCCTACGGATCTGGGGTGCCCGCGATTTTCGAACCTCGGGGGGGGCCATGTTCTCCGTGACTTTTTAAAATGAACGACATTTTTGGTCTGATATCATAGTCCCCACACCTCTGGCCGTTGTAATGAAAATTTTTGGGCCCCCCCAAAGAATGATGCCCCCCCGGTCATAATTATTTTTGACCTCCAGATCATAGAAACTTTTCTCCCCCACGTGAAAAAAAAACTAAACCCTTTCACGAAAAATTTTGACCCCATAAGAAAACGCCCCCCGGTCTTTTGGTCAAATTTAGTGATCCCCAAATGAAATCTGGGGGGGGGGGGGGTTTAATTGTTTCATTTTTATGCTCCCACTGGGGGAAAGGGGGGCATATAGTTTTTCCCTTTGCCGCCCTCCGCCCTTTTCCCTTTTTGAAAAAATTAGCCCCAGAAAAACCCATCACTTGAAAAAGAAATCAGAGCTTTCCCGCAACGGGAAAAAGGGATTCATTTCTAGACGCTGTATCTTGGGGAAAAACTTTTTTTTTTCAGGAAAATAAAAATTCACAAAACGTTCACAAAACACACCAGTTTTCCAATAAGCCCTGCAAACTTCGGTATGAAGAAATTTCTTCAGAAAAAAAATTTTCACAAGAAACTGCTAGCAAAGAACTTATATTAATAGAATTTGAAAATAAGAGAAACTGAGTTTTAATTCCGCCCCCCGGGAGCAGTATCGCCCCCCTCTGTTTTATTTTGCTATTAATCATAATTATAAGAAAATTATGAACCTCTTCCGAGATAAACTTAATGACTCATCGATGAAAAAAAAACGGGGGCCATTTTGAATCTTTTCTCGAGTGAACAAAGCGTACTTGTTTTAACTGTTGTGTCAAAATTGAAAAAAACAAATTTTAACGGTTCCTATAAGGGGGTCTTTTTTCTAATGAACTAGATATCGCGTAAACATTTTTTACATTTTAAAGTTTTGATGATTTTTTTCCCCTGTATTTTGTTTTAAATATATTTAAGCATGGCAGTAAAAAGGTAGCGGAAACCCAATAAAAGTAAAAGAAAGGTAGTAGAAAATTAGTATAGTAGGGGCAGGGTATGGCAGTTGCAGTAGTAGCCACACAGCACAACAAAAGGGGAAAAAAGTGACCCCAACAACACCCAGAAAGGAGAAAAAGGGAGGTAGATGTCCAAGCCCGAAATTAGGGAAGCAGTAGTACGGTTGAGATAAAAATAGTAGTATAGTAGTAGAAGTAGAAAGTAAATGTAAAAACGAATAGAATTACGGAAACCCAGTAGAAATTTAGTAACAATCAAAAGTTAACAAATTTTTGGGAAAATGGAGGTATTAATTTTGTAATCTAAAAAAATTGGGTCCATTGGGTTTTGGTGGGGATCATTTTTTAAATAGTTTAATCCCCAAAAATTTCCTTTTTGGGACCGGGTTTTTCCACGGAAAGAGAAACTTTTTTAAAGGGAAAAATGCCCGGGGAAATCGATATTGAAAGATTTTTTCCGAATTTTGTATTTTGGGTTTTTAAATTTAAATTTAACAGGGAAAATGATTTCCCTTTTTTCTATAAAAAAAATTTAACTGAGGTCGTTATTTCTATGAAAATCCAAAGGGAGTCCATCATTAGGGAGTCATTTTTTTTACTTGGAAGGATCATTTTTTTTCCTGTAGAAAAAATGACCGGGGTCATTATTCTATAACTTTTTTCAAAGGGATTTCCATTTTTTTAAAAGGGGGAGTCAAATTTTTAGGGAAAAGGGAGTCACATTTTCAATAGAATAAGGGCCGGGGGACGTTATTTTAAAGGGGGTCAAAATACTTCATTAACCGTTATTTTAAAATAACAAAAAAAGGGTTTTTTAACTATCCCGAACCATGAACACGGGTTTTGGGTTTAACTGCCCCGCCGTTACCTGACTAAAAATACTTTTTAAAAAAAACGGCTTTTAAATCCCAAACAAACCAACAAACTAAAAACCGGCTACGGTCAAAAGGGGCCCCAAAGGCAGACCGGGTTTGGGCCCCGGTTTTTCCGGGCCCCGATACCTTATTTGGGCCCTCGTAGAAAAATTAAGTTGGGTTTTAAATTTTTTGAAAACCTGTTAAGCCCTTAAAGAATTACAAAATAAATTTTAATAAAGTTATTTAGATTCTACAAATTCTTCCGTTTAAACACAAAAACTTTCGGGACTGGGTTTTGTGTTTTTTGTGTTTACGTACAGATTTTTATGAAAAATTTTAAAAAGTCTTGCCGACTCAAAATAAGTCTTATCTTATTTTTAAAAATTATTTTAACGTTTTTTAAACAAATTTTAAAAAACCTGCCAAAACATCGCCCGGGGGGGGGCTTTCTTTATTTTCCCGTTCGAGCCTATGTTTGACAGATAAAATTAAAATGCACAACGTACACTTGGTTGGGGGTTTAAAAAAATTTTTATGTTAAAATTTTTTTTCCCCGGGCTTGCAGTTGGGCTTAAAGGGGCGGGGGAATTATCCTCATCGTCGTCTTTTAAAAAAAATCTTTTTTTTACATAATCATCATCATATGACAAAAGAAATTTTTATAATGAATCTTTTTTATACCCCTCCGTTTTTATCCTGATTTTGAGTGCAGAGCCGGAATTTATTCAAGTTGTTGCATGACGTTCGAAAATTCCCTTGATCAGATATAAATACATGAAAAAAAGTATATATATTTTTTTAAACTTTAAAATTAAACTCTATGGGACAAAAGAATTGTCTTTCCCTTTTTATTATTGACCCGCACAAATTAATTTTTCCCGGGGTTTTCTCTGTTTTAGGGAATTTTTTTGTCCTAAAAAAAACCCAATATGGTAGTAGCTTTTTTCAAACGTTAAAACCGTCAGGCCTTTTTTTATCACCGCCGATGAAATCGGGAGGGGGGAAATTAAATGGCTTTGTCAGCCCCGGCCCCGTCAGTTCGTCCTTACGCGGGCCATTTCTCTTTAAACTACCTGGTAAAATTTTTTAACAAACTTGAAAAAAAAAAAACAAAAATAAACAAAAAATTTCCTTACAGAAAAACTGCCCTTGTTTTAAATTTAAAAATGTCCGCCCGGGCCCCCTTTTCCCTCATAACAAACCCAACTGCAGAATTTCATCAAATTTGAAGAAAACCATAGCCAACTTTCTGCAACGCTTTTTTTTTTTTTTTTTGTTTGATAAATTTTTCTCTACAGTTTTGCCCTTTTGATTTAATGAAAAATACACCCGGGCACCATTGCCCGTATAAATTTTGTAAAATTTTCATGAAACTTAAAATAAAAATGAACCAAAAATACTGTAAAGACCCCTCGCCCATTTTTTTTTTTAATTGGTCTTTTTTCCCATAAGTTTTTGCCCTTAAAATGTGAAAAAATTTCCACAAAAATTTGTCCCTAAAAAAAACCCAACCAATTGGAAGAAATTCAAAAAACCCTCTTAAATTCTTCCAAAAATTTTTAAAATTATAAACATTTTCCCTTTTGGGGTACCCATCCCGGGGTTGCCACATTGCCTTGGTCATACCACCTCCCCCCCCACCCCACTCCCTTTTTTTAAAACATTCCATGAGTACTTATAAACCCTTTCAAATTTTGTCCCAAATTCTTTCATCTCACTCCCTCCACCCACCCAGCTCCCCCCCCCGATCGTGCATTCCCCCCGCCGCCCCAAATTTTTAAATTTTGAGTTATGAAATTTTTTGCTTCTTTGTAACATTTTTAATTTTTTTGCCAGACGGGTTTTTTTTTTCCTCACCACAGACACTTTCTCCCGGGGGAAAACCCAATTTCGAATTTGTTTGTTATTTTATTTTTTAACATCAAAAATTAAAATTTGGGTCTAACCTTTTTCACATCCCTCTGGAATGGATTTAACACCTTGCACGGACGTTGTGCCGTGTGGGGGTAAAAAAATTTATAAAAAGTAATATCTTTTTCCCAAAAACGACTTATATTTCTGCGTTTGTAACAGCATTCTGGGCTCAAGCTTTCCCTTGATTTTACCCCCCGGAAAGGTTTTTAAACTTTCCTTAAAAAAACTGATAAAACGTAAGGGGCCCCAAAAGGGGTTTTTATCGTAGAAATTTTTTGGGCATCAATTTGAAGAAAGCATTCCTTAGTTTTGGAAAAATACATCAGCGTTTATATAGAAAAGTAATTTTTTCAACTTTTAAATTTAAATTCAATGGCTGTGTCGGCGCATTTTCTTCGGTGTCCCAACAATTTTATAAAAACCCGCCGAGAAAAGGGAAAATAAAAATTTAGTGAAAGGGGAAAGTTTTAAGCGACCCAAATGTCAGTATCATCCACAACTTTTTTTAAACGAACTCCTCGGGTTAGTAATTAACCAAAGTAAAACACAAAAAAAATTTTTTTATTGCTGGTTTTTTCCCTGTGTTTTTTTGGGGTTTTGGTAAAATTAATAAATTTTAAAAAATTTCCTTTTACTACGGGGGTTCATTTCCGCAAAGGGTTTAAGTTTAAGCTAGTTAACAAAGGCGTTAGGGTACTTTTCCCACGTTTTAAACCAAAGGTCACTTTGGGGTTTTTTTTTAAAAAATTTTTTTGCCCATTTTTTTTACTGTCGTTGCATTTTTACGTTTGGCTTTTTGGGCGTTTTTCAACTTTTTCCCCTTAAATACTTAAATAACAAAATTCACTTTAAATTTCTGGGCCCCCACCCCTTTCCGCCCCGGGGATTGAGAAGTGACCAATACTCACCAAAAAAGCCCCTACAAATTCTGCCCGCAACATTAAGACCCCCAAACGCACCAAGGCAAAAATTTCAAAACTTTTTTTCAAAATTTTTCCGGGGGGGAGAGCCCCCACCCCCTCCCTAACAATGGGGGGCGGTATCAAAACCGCTCTTTTATCTAAAATTGTTCATATAAAATTTCCCTTGACTTTAAAAAGTCACCGCGGGGCACGAGAATTTTTTCTAAATGTGAGCTATTTTCAGAAAAAAACCATAGGCAACGAAAACATTTTCAAGAAATTTGGCAAATGTAGAAATAAAAAATCCTTTCGAATTGAATGTAAATTTTCAAAGCAAGATATTACAACAAAAATTTTTAGACACTTTTTAAAACTGTTTCCCACTCCACCAAGAAACTGTTGACTTAAACTTTTTTCAATTTGACAGGGGTTTAAGAAATTCACTGGTCCCTTTTTTTCTAGAAAATTTTTAGGGTTTTTTTAAAGACTACCAAATTTAAAAGGGGTTTTTTTTAAAATTTTTGTCCAAAAATGGAATTTTGGGTTTTTAACAATCGAATTTTTTGCGTTCCTAGTTAATTTAAACCTCTGAAACAGAGTTGGACAATTTGGAAAATACTGATTTGCAGGCTTTAAAAGCCCCCCATAGTTTGTCTTTAAAATTTAAAAAAAACATAAATTGCAGAAGTTTTAAATTTTGGAAACCAAAACAAAATTTTTAGGAAGCTCCCAAATTTTTAAAAACTTTCCCCACAGAACTAAACGTTTTTTTTTCAATGTTTGATTTTAAAAATTCTCCCTTTTAAAAAACCCCCCCCAATTTATTTTGACAAAACCCCTGAAGAAATTATTTTAAATTTTGGGATGCCCTCGCTGTAAATCCGGACAAATGCGGGGATCAGTTTAAAAAAGGGTTTCCTACAAAAAATTTTAACACAATACATTACACCCGTTTACATTTTTTTCCCATAAAATTTTTTATAAAAAAAAGCATTTAAAAACCCTGTTTTAAAAGTCTTTATTTTTATTAGTAATACGGCTAGAACTTGGTGAAAGTCATGATAAACCCCACCAAAAAATACAGTTGCCAATAAGTTTTATTGTTGATTAACAAACGGGGGTTAAACCCAGAAATGATTGTTTTTTTTAAACCTCCCTGCACGGGGCCGATTTTTTTTAAAACTTTTTTTTTTGGGGCCCGCGACCACGATAGGTTCAGCTTTTCAAGGGCATGTCGTCAAGTTTAAATTTTTGGGATTTTGATTTTTTAATCAATTTACTAGTTTTGGGGAGCCCCGGCTTAAATCGTAGCATCATTTTTCAAATCTCGGAAAAAAAAATTTTTGGGTTTGGAGCTAAAATCAAACCCCAAAATTTATTCAGTAAACATGCCCTTGACGGGGATAGAAAAAACCTTTAATGGAATAAAATTCGGCCGGTTTATTAAGAAAAATGTAATCGGCGGCTTACTTTTGAAAAGGGTTTATGTAGATTTGTAAAAGCAAACCAATTTTTGAGGGGTAGTCTGTATTCTATCAAAGATTTCAAGTTGTTTTAAATTATTATTTTAAAGGGGCCGGGAGCGTGGGAACTGTGACAACTAAAGCCTGGGCAAAGGGAGAATGACCCAAAAAAGAATCCCAACAATCGGGCATAAAATTTTTTCTGTTTTAAACGTCTAAATTTTAACATATATGCGGTTTGTCTAAAAATTTACTTTTAAATAACAAAATTGTTACAATCGCACTCTCTTCTGTAAAAAAAAATTCGAACTAAAATTTTAAAGAAGATATTGTTTCCCAGGGTTTCCCAAAACACAGAAATGACAATAACATTTTTTTTTGTATATCAGACAAAAAAACATCCCATTGTTAAAACATCCGTTTTTTTTAGAAATTTTTATGGGTTTTTCCCTCCACTCAGTTTTTTTCAAACCACTGGGTTTAGGGGGTACAGGAAAAGCCCTTTTATAGCATACTTTTTTAAAAAAAATGAAAAATCTTAGCAAGGTGTTTACTTTAGAAAAATCTAAAGAACCCTATGGGGTAACCCCCGTTAAGCTAAAAGCTTATTTTCCCGTGGAGTCCATGCTAATTTTAATAAAAAATTCAGTGTTTAAAAAAGAAAAAATAATATACCAAAACAAAAGGGTAACCGGGTTTTTTGGGTAATTTTAAACGGATAGAAAAGATTTGATAAATTTTATAAATTTTTGACTTGAAATTTTTTATAAAAATTTTTTATATTTTTTCTTTTACTGTCCTTCAAACAGACATTCTGACAAACATTTTTAAAAATTTGCTTGGTGTTTTTTTTTTCAAAATGAAAATAAAGCTATCCCCTATAGACCCAAATCAGTGGATTTTTTTTTACAGTGTATGCAGTGAAAGGGAAAAATAATTTTTAGAAATTTATAAAGCAAAATGTTTTTTTAAAAAAGAAAACTTTTTTATTCTGATTTTTTTTTAAAGAAGTCTTGGAAAGTTTTTTTTCAAAGGGGGATTTTTAAATAAAAAAAGGGAAAAAATGGGCCAAAGCAAACCCGTAAAAAACCCTAAATCAGCTGGTTTGTAAACAACTAATGGAGGGAAAAAACCCCTGCTTTCTATGAAAAACGGACTGTTTTAACAATAATGTTTTCCGTCTGATATACTAAAAAAAAAAAGTTATTTCCAAATTCCCGTTTAAAAGGAAACCCAGGGAAAAATTTAAAGGGAGGGTTTTCCCCCATACCCAAAACCCGTTTTGGTCAACACAGGAATTTTCCCGGGATTTTTAAACATATTTCATAAAATTTAAAAACAATTAATAAAATTTTTTTTTTAACAACTTAAACACCCGATACATTTAGCACCTACAACCATTTTTATAAAAAAATCATTTTTTCCAACAAATTTTCCCCTAGGTATCTACTTTCAAGGGTGAAAATGCTAAAAACGGTGTTTTTTACAATTTAAAAATTTTAAAAACCTTTTTAAAAATTGCTTTAAAAAAATGTTAAAAAGCTAAAGTTAGAGCTTCCCAAAAAACAGCTAAAGTTTTTAAGGGAAAAATTTCGTTAAAAGGAAACCCAAAATAGAGAAAATCACAAAACCAAAAAAATATTAAACAAAAATACTGCCCAAAAAGATGTTTGATTTTTATGATTTTTTTCCAAAATAAAAATTAAAGTTTCTTTTTTATATTTTTAAAAAAATAATCAAAGGGCCCTTTGCGTTGTTTTTTGCTAATTTTCCAAAAGGGTTTAGAGTTTAGATGCGTAGGAATTGAACCACGAAAGGGGGTTTAAACCCGATTTGGGTTAAAAATAACTGGGAAACATCTTTAAAGATGAACCTTTGGGAAATTTAAAACAAAACACATGAAAGGCCCTTTATTGTTTCAATTTTACATGCACGTTGATATATTTTTAAAAAATAGTAAGGGTGGAATTCATTTTAAAGCGAGGGGTAATGTAAACGGAAAAGGGCAAAGGGGGCTACAGACGTCCCAAAAATTTACGTCCCTAAAAGCTCTCTTAAACCGGGCCCCCTGCCCTCCCAAACCCTTTTTTTTTTATCGCAGGAATAATTGGGGTTGATTTTCTTCCCTTTTTTAACTGGAAATCAATTCGAACCATGGGTTTGAATGAATTTTTTAAAAGGGGCCCTTGGGTCAGAAAATAATTTGATACCAATAAGAGGGTATGATAACTTTTAAATTTTTTTTAAAAGTCCGGGCAATGCAAGAAAAGCTCTGATTGAGCTTTTTGATTTGAATTGATTAAAAACAAGTACAATTTAAAAAAAAATACTATTTAAAAAACTTTAGGGTGTAGAGGTTGGGTTGATGAATTTTTTCCCTGTTTCATACATTTTTTAAAGGGAGGCGACAGACAATTAAGGTGTACATTTTTTAAATTTTTTGCCCTTTTTTTTTTTTTTTGCATATCTTCAAATGAAAATTTAAGCTATCTTTTTTGGAGCAAATCACTTTGTATTTTTAAAAAAAACATCAGTGAATGAAAAATATTTGATAGAAATTTTTTAAAATTGGGAAAGTGTTTAAAAAATTTAAAGGGAAAGCAAATTTTCCCACCCTAAAACTGTTCATTTTTTAAACAAAAGGGGTAGGAAAAAAAGATAGGTATCTTTTATTTTCCCCCCTTTAAAGGAGAGAAAAACTAATTATATACAAAATAATTTACAAAACGCATAAAAGTCCCAAAAATTAAAAACAGCACTTTTTCAATTCCTTTTTTAACCCTCCATCATGTTATGCGAAGTCACGTCAAAGGATATCTACGCCAAGAAAGCAACAAGAAAAAAGCGTTTCAAACCCCTTTATGAAATATTTTAAATTTAAAAAAATTTTTTAAAAACGAAATGGGCGGGGGGCGCCCCCGTAAAATTATTCCCTGACGTATAACCGCCTCGTGTATAAATATTTATAAAGGAAATGTTTTGCCCAAAAATTTTTTTTCTTAAATGTAATTACTTACTTTTAAAAAAACAAAACCCAAGTCAAATAGGTTTGGGCTTATAATTTTAAATAGCTGAATTTTTGAAGAAAAAGAAACAATTTTCTGTTTAGTGTTTCAAAATAATAAAGAGTTGTCAATTTTTTCCCCGTCACTTTCAAATATTTTTTGACCCGTATCAGGGGGGCGTATTTCCCGGGGGGGGAAAACCGAAATTACACGTGACCCCTGATATACGGGCAGTTGATCATTTGACCTTTTGATCGATATTGTTTTTTATAAAAAATTTTTTCATTGAAAAATGGAAATGTCCGAACTAATAAAGATTGGGCAAATAAAGATTTTTATTTTAAAAACGAAGAAGTTAAATTCGAAAAATTTCCCAAATTTTAACCACCCTTAAATGTGTTTGGGGATTACGTCCATTTTTATAAGTGACTTCATTAAAGAATTAAAAATCATTAAAAACCCGGTTTTCGCACACTATTTTTGTAAAAAAAAATTGCCAAATATCGGAAAATGAAATAATGCCCAAGGGTAAATTAGAATAATGGGTTTGTTCCTAAGAAAGGGGATAGGTTATCTGAAATCGGCTTCCCCGGGCGTTTATCCCGGTTCGCCTTTGGCTTTTAAACCCGATAACCCCCTCCACCCTCCCACCTAAAAAAACCCTTTCTCCATCTACGGCACTAAAACCCATTATTCTCTATTTCTTAAAAATTGGGGTCCCGAAAAATGATTAAGCCAAAGCGCTAACCCTTAGGCCCACTTTCCTTTTAAGGGGTAGGAGTGAGCAAGAGAAAAAAAAAGCAGGTCACCAAGCTTTTTTTTTTTTTTTAAGGGGTGTTAAAGCTCCTCTTTTTTTGGCATTTCCGAAAACTTGTAAAAATTTAGAAAAGGTGGGCCCCAAAAAAAAAAATTTTTTAAAAAATAGTGACTAAGAGACGTTTTTAAAAAAAGTATGTGACATTCAGAAATTTTTTATAGGAAAAGTAAAAATGTTGCGACTTTTATACTAGGGAAATTGGGACTGTGGTAATTTTTTTACTTTAATTAAAGAAGCTCTTAATTAAATACAATGTAAAAGCTGTAACAGTTTCACAGATTTAAAAGTCATAAAGTTCAAAGCAGTTTACATTTGATACTGGCTAATTTCAGAGCTAGTTTTTCTCAACATTTTTGGTAGAAAGAACGTACTCCCTTTTTTACCCGATAATAAAATTTTAAAGCCCAAATTTTCCCCAAAAATCCTAAAAACAAAACACTGGATAACATTCTTAAAACCCAAAAACCCCGCAAAAATTTACAATGGGGGTCACCATCTTTTCAATTTGGACAATACCATTTAAATGTGAAAAGGCTTCTTACCAAAATAAAAAGACTGAATGGGAAACAGTATAGATCTTGGTCAACTGCAAAATTTGGGGGCTTTGGGGTCCCTAAAACTACCTGGTCCCAAAAGGGGAAAACCCTTGGTTTAAAATTTTTTACCTATGATTTGCACTATTTAATGTTTTTAAACCTTTTGTATTAATACAATTTAGCCATGTACACTTTTCTCATCATACTTAAAACTTATTGACATTTTTTAAAATTTTTTTGTGAAAGGCATGGGTATGTTTAAACGTTTTTAAATCGTTAAACCCTGGGTGTCTACAATTGAAAAAATTAAATTTTACAAAGAAAAACATTAAATGACCCTAAAATAAAATTGAAATTTAATACTGAATGTAAATTGAAAACCAATCAATTTACCCAAATCTCTGTCCCCCCATATGTTCCCGGGAAAAAGGTACTGTTAGACCTAAAAACAATATGATTTTTGGGCCTCGAAAAAGTACTTTACCAAATTTTTGAAGTAAACAAAAAAAGCTCTTCTGCTGGGGTAGAAAACCCAGCCCTTTTTTCACTGAAAATTTTAACCATTGGGAAAAATTCAAATTTCCCGATTTTTCATGAAAAATATTTCAAAAGTCCCGGGTTTTTGGACGCTACCAAATTTTTTCCCGGGAGGCATTTTGTTTTCATAAAACAGGCCCGGTAACATGGCCCCAATCGGGACAGAAAAAGGGGATAATTCTTGACAAGTAAAGAAGATAATTTTTTTCAAACTTGGTCCCCCTTTATTTAAACCCTTTCCCCCTTTTTTGGGCCTTTTTTAAGTTAGAAATATTTTTTTTTTTTCAGTATTTTATGGTGCATAATTTTTAAAGTCCAAAAAGACCCTTTTTTTCAAAGCATGTTTTTAAAAAAGGGAAAAAGGGTTTAATGGCTTTCTATTGCCCCCAAACTTTTGCGCCAAAACCTTTATTCATTATATTAAGTTTGACCCTTTACCTCATTTTGGGGCCCTTTGGTTTTCCCTTTTTTATTGGCCATCTCTTGGGTTTAAACCCAAAAGGTACCGGTTTTTCGTCTACATCAATACCCCCCACTAGAAATGACTTGATACTTATGAATTTTTAACCTACCTCAAATCTGGAAACCCTTTTAAATTTAACTTTACCCTCAAAAAGGACTTGGGTTTGCTTTGTATTGACAAGATTTCCACCGGTGGCATCAAAACATTTATTGAAAAGCAAACCCCCCTTTTTTTAGAAAAAAATATTTCTCCATTAAAAGTAGAGATAGGCCCCAAAATTTTCAATGAAAAATATTACATTACAAAAAAGTCAAAAAATTAAAATTTTCCCAAATCCTTGCATAACCAAAAAAAAATTTTACAAATGTGGATTTTTTGATAGTTTTGTTATTAACAATAACCCGAATTTTAAAATTTTTTAAATTTTAAAATTGTGACCCCAAAGAATACAACTCTTGGGCCCTTTTGGGTATACTTATAAGTAGAGATCTATTAAATTTTCTTCCCTTGCAATTTCAAATTTAGTGGGAAAAAAAAACTGTTTTAAGGGACAATATCATACTTTTTTTGGGACAACAAAATCATTAAGGATTTATTTAATTTTTGTTTGATTTACCCCCAAGACAAGGTTCCCCATGATTCTAAACAACCCTTTCATATGGTTTAAAAAAAATTTAAATTTTAACAAGCCAATAATAAAACCCAAGTAAACCCTAGGTAAATTTAAAAGTGAAGATAAAACAGTTTTTTCTTTATCAAAAATTCAAAAAATAGTCCACTTTTTTTTAATACAGAACACCCGGTAAAGGGTTAGTAAAAAGGGGCAATAAAATTGATTCAAATTTTCCCAAGCCTACAAAATGTTGGGAAGTGAAAGCAGAGTAATTTTATACATTCAAACAGCGCAATAATTTTGAGCATTAAAAAAGCCATTTAAAAATTTCTTTTGCCCCCGGGATCTACGATGCCCGGGTGGCATATAGTGATCGCCCCCGTCCGTCCCTTTTGCTCGTTCGTTTCCTTTCCCTTTCGTACAGGTTTTCCCAAAAGGGACCGTTTTTTCTAGCATCAATACCACTTTTCAAAAATTTAATTGGGACAAACAGATGGAATTTGTGACCATTCCTCATCTTCCCAAAAAACATCTGACCCCAGTTTTTACCCTTTAAACCCCAATTTTTTTTTAGTTTCTTTTAATGGGGGCCCTCTCTTGGTTTAAAAACCCAAAAGGGAAACGTTTTGCTAGCATTAAAAACCGCTTACAAGAAAGAATTGATACAAAAGCAGAGTAACCTGTGACCCTTCCTCTCTTTTAAACATCACCGAAACCCCAGTTTTTACCTTGCCTCATTTGGACTTTGGGGTGTTTTTTAACTCAAGGTTGCCGCCCGGGGGCATCATCCCTTTTTTTAATGCCGCTTCTTTAAAAACCCTTTTTTTTTGGGCTCTTCAAAGATTATGCCTAAAAAAATATGAAAAAGGAAATAATTCTACCCAAAAAAAGAATGCAAGCAATTTTTTTTATTCTTTTTTTTAAACGCATAGTGGGGCAGTTTTTCCCCTTTTACTTTGGGAGATGTTTTAAAAATGGTTTAAAACACATTAATACTACAAAATAGTGTGATATTTTACAAAAATGTTACGAAATATATCAACAACAAAAGAAAACTCTTTTAAGTTTCATTAAAAAAAAAATGTTTTCGATCCCTACAGCACAGTAAAAAATGTTCCGATATATATCGCAAAACTTTTTTCTCCCATTAGTCCCTATCAAGGGAGTAAAATTTTTTTCCTTTCAAAAAAAAGAGGATTTTAAACTCCATTTTACAGTTCCCAGAGAAAGAAATTTTCACAAAAAGCTTTCCCTTTAAATAGTAAAAGAAAAAATAAACTGAAATTTCAAAAACCAATAGTTTATTGCCAAAAACCCAAAAAAAAATGAAAAATATGAATTTCCCCGGATTCTCAATTTGATTGTCTTTTTTCAAAAAAAAACAACAAGTTTTAAAAAATATTTTAGGCCAAAGAAATGCAAAGATTTTTTTTTTAAAACCAATGCAAAATCTTTGGATACTTTTTTTCTGGGGAACACTTTTTTTTTTTAAAAAAAGTTTTTGTTTTTTTAATTCCCGCGAGGTGCAGAAAGGAAAACAAAAGAGTAAAAAAAATAAAAAACAAATTTAAATAAAAAATTAAATTAAAAATTTTTAAAAGGGTAAAATTATGCGAAAAACAATTATAATATTAAAGCTCCCGGGGGGGGGGGGGGTTTTGGGGGATTATCAGAGCTAGGGGGACATCTCGGTAATTTTTTTTTCTCCCGCACTTTTCCCCTCGGCCTACCGGGCCCCGACGATATGTGGGAGAAAAAAAATACCCTCGAGTAACCCAAGCTCTGATATATCCTCGTAAAAAACTCCACACATACGTTTAAATATTACGTATCATTTGTTAGCTTAAAAAATGGACCAATTTTTAAAGTAATATTTGTCATTAAATTTTTTAAGAAAAATTACTTTTTATGTCATAAGCCCCAAACAGGCAAGTTTCCCTTTCTGAAAAAACCGGGGGGAAAAAAAAACCCCAAAAAATTTTTTTTTTTTTTTATTAAAAAACCTATTTTGTTGATTTTGTTGATTTTTTTGAAACCCTTTGAAATTTTTTCTGCAAACCCTTTATTTTTCCTTAAAATTTTTTTTTCTTCAACTTTCCTTTTCCACCTTGTATTTTTTCCGTTCCATATGTAAGGGGTTTTGGGTGAGTAATTTTTTCCCTCTATTTTTTTAATTATTTCGACACATTTCTTTTTCATTTTCCTGGTCTTGGCTCTGTCCCGTTTTTACTTTTTTGTGGAAATCCAGAATTCTTATGGGTACTTTTTTGTGGTTACTTCCATGTCTGAAGTTAGAAAGCATATTAGTTATGTTATACTTTGTTGATTAAATTAGCAGTTCTGGAGTAACTTTTGGGTTGGGTATGAATTAAAAAAAAAGAAGTCTTCAATCATGGTCGTTGAAATATTTTAAGCATATATTTTACACTAGTACGGCTGTATCATATAATTTTACGCAATATTTTAATGCCATTTTTGTTTTTGTCTTAAAAATGCTCGTGTATGGCATCAGTTTTCTATTGGCCTTGAAAACGCTGGTATATATGGATGCATAAATTTTATAAATGATTAAAATCTGTTCTGCTTTCAATTTATGGTGCTGTATGATTTTCCCATAGACTCCCATTATTTTTCAAGTCAGTGTAGCCAAAAATCAAGCACACGACCCTATATTTTTTATTTGCTTAATTTTCTGGGTATAATCTGAAGTTTTGAAAACTCAGTGTTTAATCAAATTCTACATTGTAGAAATAATTGCGATCCAAACGTGCAGAAGTACCTTAAGACAGGATGAGACAACAATAAACGGAAAACACATGTCAAGTGTCATTTTTAACACGACTATTCGAAGAATAGTCTAGCTATTCTACTCACCCTGGCGTCGGTGTCGGTGTCGGCGTCACACCTTGGTTAAGTTTTTGCATGCAAGTACATACAGCCATCAATTAAAGGCATATAGCTTTGAAACTTATTTTTCCTTTTTCTAGGTCAATTACCAACCTCTCTGGGTCAAGTTCCATAACTCTGACATGTATTTTGAGGAAAATATTCCCCCCTTTTGGACGTAGAAAATTTTGGTTAAAGTTTTACATGCATGTTACTATCTTCAAAACTAATGCAGATATTGAATTAAAACTTCACGTGTCTTCGGGGTTATAAAACTAGTTGATAGCAGCAAGTCCCATAACTCTGACCTTTATTTTGGCCAAATTATGCCCCCTTTTTGACTTAGAAAATTCTGGTTAAAGTTTTGCACGCAAGTACATACAGCTATTTTTAAAAGGCATATAGTTTTGAAACTTATTTTTTCTTTTTTTAGATCAATTACCAACCTCACTGGGTCAAGTCCCATAACTCTGACATGTATTTTGAGCAAATTATGCCCCCTTTTGGACTTAGAAAATTTTGGTTAAAGTTTTACATGCAAGTTACTATCTCCAAAACTAATGCAGATATTGAATTGAAACTTCACATGTGTCTTCAGCGTTATAAAACTAGTTGATAGCAGCAAGTCCCATAACTCTGACCTTTATTTTGGCCAAATTATGCCCCCTTTTGGACTTAGAAAATTCTGGTAAAAGTTTTGCGTGCAAGTACATACAGCTATTTCTAACAGGCATATAGTTTTGAAAGTTATTTTTCTGTTTCTAGATCAATTACCAACCTCACTGGGTCAAGTCCCATAACTCTGACATGTATTTTGGGCAAACTATGCCCCCTTTTGGATTTAGAAAATTCTGGTTAGTTTTACATGCAAGTTAGCAGCAAGTCTTAAAACTGATATGCATTTTGGTCAAATTATGTCCCCTTTTGAACTTAAAACTCTTTTGACATTTAACCTTTTTGGGTAATATTTTCCTGCTTCTGGGCCAATATTTCGAATAGTCGTGCTTGGCTGTCTTACAGACAGCTCTTGTTAATGCACTGATTACATTACAAACCTGCCGAAACTGGTTCTGGCCAGTTTTTGCTTTAACCGAAGATTCCCGAGAAGATTGTACCAATCAAATTGATGCGTTAATTTCCGTATGACTACGAGCCAATTACGTAAAGTATCGATATTGACCGACTGGTTACTATTAAATTTTATGCTATTCATGGACATTGCATTGTCGGAAAAGTATTCGAACCATTCGCACATTTGACTGATATAGAAAAACATGAAGATGCCAAAAAAAAAAAAAAACAGAATTATTCGTCAAAGTAAAACAACGCGTGGGAACTGGAATTTCCTTGGCTTATAATTAAAAGCAAACAACGGGCCTAGTTTTGCTTTCTGCTAGTGCTAGCTATGCAGGAATTAACTTTTATGCACAACTGTTTTTCCGGTGCAGGTTCAAATCAAAAGTATATTTCAAATCAAATGTAGAACATGTAGATCAGTGAGACGTTTCGTCTGTATTAAACATTTAGGTCCATAGATACCGCAGCTGTAATAAAAACTCAAAACAGTTTTACTGACAATCAGTTATAAAATTTGCATTATCAATTTAATTTGTTATTTAGAAAAATAAATTTTCTTGTAGATCTGTCATGAAATTAACAAAAAGCAAGGCAAAAAAGAGTTGACATGGAATTCATATTAATGATCTCAGAAAGCACCAGAATGCATATTTTCATATATACTTAAAAATTTCTTGGGGGGTGGGGGGGGGGGGGGGGGGGGGGGGGGAAGGAAAGACCCCTCCTGCCCCTACCTCCATTTGTTGCGCGTCAACTCGCACACTCCTTCATATTATTTTGGAAACTTGACCGGTATGTGATTATTATTATTATACTTTTACCTGCAAATTCCATTAATTCGATTGTCTCATCTGGATATATGTCTTCCGCCTCAGCCCAGTCAGCTACCTCTAGTTCTCTTACAAACAGGTTTTTCAGGTTCTCAGTGCAAATGTCTTACTGCACTTGGCGTGCCAGCTTAAGACCATTTGTGCCTATACTTCTTGATAGGTATGGTGTGCGGCACTTTTCAGAAATTCCCAATAGTCTTCTGAACAGCTGTAATTAATTTCAGGTATTTTGTTTATATCTTGCTCACAGTGTATAGACTGTACACCCGAACGGAAGTCGCCAGTAACTAGGCGTTCACTTTAGTTTTTCCATTTTTGGAAGCTGTCGGTAGCGAGTATTTTTATTTTTTTCTGTAGCAATTTGAAATAAATATTCTTGTATATATTTTTCAATGTATGATAAAAGTCTCTGCAATGAACTGCCGTTAAATAGACATTAAATGTATTTTCCCCCCAAAACCCAGCAGTCAAAGCAAAAGACAATGCATCCAGGCTAAAAATGCCCATTATTTAGGGAAATGCGAGTGAAATACGTGTCAGAACCGCTTCCGAATGTTAAATTATAAATCCAAGCAATACCGTATTTTCCCGTATTAACGCCCCCTGGGCATTACAGTTTCCGAAGAGGGGCGTTTATTTGAGGTAAAACAATTAAAAATGAAAATTTTTACAAAACTTAAAAACATCGTTCAAACTAGCTGTTAAGTGTTTCTGTGTTGTTTAATCCCCCCCCCCCCCCCCCCCCCCCCCCCCCCCCCCCCAAAAAAAAAACATAATTATTTGGCATCCAATTTAATGCAGTGTGTCTTTTATGCATTTAAATACGGTACCTCGTGTATTCCACGCTCGTGACACTACCCATTACGTCATGACCCAAACAGCTGTTGACTCCAATAACATTGTCCTTAGTACATGCGGGTAGCTAATAGTGCAATACACAATGTCTATGGTTTGACACGCTGCTGTGCCTGCTTTTAAATTAAAATTTCTTAAAACTGCCGAAGAAAAGGGTATATGGTAAACACATTGCGGCAGGAAGCGTGTGCGCGAGTGGTGTAAAAACAAATCAAAAATGTATTTACCGTTTAATGTTCTGTTTGATGATTGGCTATGTACCGTACTTAGTACAAATGTTTTGGACTTACGGTACATGGACTCACTGTATAAAAGTGTGTGTTTAATTTTTTAATACATTTGACTTTAGTACTGTAAATTACTTATTATATGGACTTATAAAAATGAGGATGGTGATTTTTTTTCCCGTTCTTGTTGGCTTTTTTTCCCCCTCCAAAATGGGGGGGGGGGGGGGGGTTGCTTAATTCGGGAAAATACGGTAGTATAAACCTACAAATATGAATTTACAATCCTGGATGGTTTAAATATTGTTTAATTCAACATGCATCTGAATTATGCACTGACCGCCTAGTCGCAAAACTCTACTGGTACTGATGATAAACCCGGACAGATGATAAAGTCGAACACCTTGGAAATATTCGATTGCAATCGGTTATTTATAAAATTGAACACACTATCTAATAGTTTCCACTTACAACACCAACTGGTGCAAACAAAAACAAAATTGGTAAATATTCTGTATAAATAAGTGATTTACATAAATTTCATATTTTGTATAAAAAATATTTATCCAAAATTACTGGGGAAGAGGGTGTTTTTTGCGCATGCTCACTGTCGAAACATGAAGGCCAGACATTTGTTAACTTTTCATTACTTGATCAGAAATGACTGTTGCAGCTTTTTGGGGAATGTTTCAATAATAATACCAAGAAAATTTTGTAAATGACAAAGTGTTCGAATTTATCAGGCTAATGGTACTTTGCGGAACGGAACGAAACGGAACGGAACAAGTTAAGAGGCACCCCACGGGGTATAATCAAAATGTAAAAAACAATGCTTTCAAACTAATCAGACTACCATCTCTGATAAAAAATAACCTATCGCATTTGATTCATTGTCCTGGCTAGTCGCATGTTAGTGACAAATGAAGACTGTTCTTCTTTTCACTTACAGTTTAATTGTAGCTGTATCAATATAATTGTAACTCTATGTACTATCTACAAAATTTGAAACTGAGAATGCGTGTCAATGCTTGCAAAACGTATGAGCTGCAGAAGCAGTGCACGAAACTAGTCAGTTGGTTGTCTGTGTTACAAGCTGAAATCACATCAAGTAAGGTATTTCTTGTTCCGTTCCGTTCCGCAAAATACCATTACCTATATAGCTAATGGTACTTTGCGGAACGGAACGGAACCAAGTCAGGAATAAAACTCAGCTGCATGTAATGTAGAAATGACTAATCCGAATATGTTATAAACATCACCAGAAGTTCAATCGTAATGTGTCAGATGTAATCATTACTTAAAGATTACAGAAAGAAATTTCTTCTTTTCACTTACAGATTGTAGGTGCATACTTGTTACTTGGATTCTATGTACTATTTACAAAATTACAAACTGAGAACTAGTGCCAATGCTTGCAAAACTTATTTGTTGCAGAAGCAGTGCTTGAAACTAGTCAGTTGGTTGTCTGCGGTACAAGCTGAAATCACATCAAGTAAGGTATTTCTTGTTCCGTTCCGTTCCGTAAAATACCATTACCTATATAGCTAATGATACTTTGCGGAACGGAACGGAACCAAGTTAGGAATAAAGCTCAGCTGCATCTAATGTAAAAATGACTAATCTGAATATGTTATAAACATCACCAGAAGTTCAATCGTAATGTGTCAGATGTAATCATTACTTGAAGACCACAGAAAGAAAATTCTTCTTTTCATTTACGGATTGTAGGTGTATACTTGTTATTCTGATTCTATCTACTATCTACAAAATAAGAAAATGAGAATGGGTGCCAATGCTTGCAAAACTTATTTGTTGCAGAAGCAGTGCTTGAAACTAGTCAGTTGGTCGTCTGTGGTACAAGCTGAAATCACATCAAGCAAAATATTTCTTGTTCCGTTCCGTTCCGCAAAATACCATTACCTATATAGCTAATGGTACTTAGCGGAACGGAACGGAACCAAGTCAGAATTGATGCTCAGCTGCATCTAATGTAGAAATGACTTATCTGAATATGTTATAAACATAAACAGAAGTTAAATCATAATTTGTCAGATGTAATCATTACTTGACGATTACAGCAAGATCATTCTTTCTTTTCACTTACAGATGGTAGGTGCATACTTGTTACTCTGATTCTATGTACTATCTACAAAATTAGAAACTGAAAATATGTGCCAATGCTTGCAAAACGTGTTTGTTGCAGAGGCAGTGCTTGAAACTAGTCAGTTGGTCGTCTGTGGTACAAGCTGATATCACATCAAGCAAAATATTTCTTGTTCCGTTCCGTTCCTCAAAATACCATTACCTATATAGCTAATGGTTCTTTGCGGAACGGAACGGAACCAAGTCAGGAATAAAGCTCAGCTGTATCTAATGTAGAACTGACTAGTCTGAATATGTTATAAACATCAACAGAAGTTAAATCATAATGTGTCAGATGTAATCATTACTTGAAGATTACAGCAAGATCATTCTTTTTTTCACTTAAAGATTGTAAATGTATACTTGGTACTCGGATTCTGTGTACTATCTACAAATTTAGAAACTGAGAATGTGTGCCAATGCTTGCAAAATGCATTTGTTGAAGAATCAGTGCATGAAACTAGTCAGTTGGTTGTCTGTGGTGCAAGCTGAAATCACATCAAGTAAAATATTTCTTGTTCCGTTCCGCAAAATACCATTACCTATATAGCTAATGGTACTTTGCGGAACGGAACGGAACCAAGTCAGAAATAAAGCTCAGCTGCATCTAATGTAGAAATGACTTATATGAATATGTTATAAACATCAACAGAAGTTAAATCATAATTTGTCAGATGTAATCATTACTTGACGATTACAGCAAGACCATCCTTCTTTACACTTACATATGGTAGGTGCATACTTGTTACTCTGATTCTATGTACTATCTACAAAATTAGAAACTGAGAATATGTGCCAATGCTTGCAAAACGTATTTGCTGCAGAAGCAGTGCTTGAAACTAGTCTGTTGGTTGTCTGTGGTACAAGCTGAAATCACATCAAGTAAAATATTTCTTGTTGCGTTCCGTTCCGCAAAATACCATTACCTATATAGCTAATGGTACTTTGCGGAACGGAACGGAACCAAGTTAGGAATAAAGCTCAGCTGCATCTAATGTAGAACTGACTAATCATATGTTATAAACATCAACAGAAGTGAAATCATACTGTGTCAGATGTAATCATTACTTGAAGATTACAGGAAGATCATTCTTCTTTTCACTTACAGATTGTAAGTGTATACTTGTTACTCGGATTCTATGTACTATCTACAAATTTAGAAACTGAGAATGTGTGCCAATGCTTGCAAAACGCATTTGTTGCAGAAGCATTGCATGAAACTAGTCAGTTGGTTGTCTGTGGTGCAAGCTGAAATCACATCAAGTAAAATATTTCTTGTTCCGTTTCGTTCTGCAAAATACCATTACCTATATAGCTAATGTTACTTTGCGGAACGGAACGGAACCAATTCAGGAATAAAGCTCAGCTGCATCTAATGTAGAAATGACTTATCTGAATATGTTATAAACATCACCAGAAGTTAAATCATAATGTGTGAGATTTAATCATTACTTGAATATTACTACATGACCCTCTGGACGGGGCCTCTTTTCCCCAACCCCCAGGGCCATAGCTTGAGTAATCTTGTTTGAGAGCCACTAGGCATTGCTAAATACTAAATATCAAAATCCTAGGCCTTGAATTTTCAGTCAAGAAGATTTTTAAATGTTTTTTCCTATGTAAGTCTATATAAAACTTGAGACCCCCAAAGCGGGACCTCTTTTCACTCCAGGGGCTTAATTTGAATAATTTTGGTAGGGAACCAAAAGGCAATGCTACATACTAAATATCAAAGGCCTAGGTCTTTCAGACAAGAAAATGTTTAAGTTTTTTTCTATATAAGTCTATGTCAAACGTGGGACCACCGGGATGGTGCCTCTTTTCATCCCAGGGGCATATTTTGAACAGTCTGTAAAGAGGACCATTAGATGATACCGCAGGCCAAATATTAAGGCTCTATGCCTTGTGGTTTTGGACAAGAAGATTTTCAAAGTTTTCCGTTAACACCCCTGAAACTAGTACAAAGATGCCCTTTTTAATTATCTTTTATAATATAGGAACACTTAAATAGATTTTACATACTGAATAAAGTTTAAGATATAACAAGACACTTCAAGTAGTTCTCACATAGTCTGATGCCCAAAAAAAACAAACAAAAAGTTGGTCTACCTACTTACCCTATTTTTTTCAGAGCCGCTAGCGGAAACAAGTAACTTTTTCAGGCCTTACAGGTTTCTATTTTTCATATTTTCGGTGATTTTTTTATTTAAATAATATGTAATGAAATATTTTCATCAAGTAAGTTGAAAAAAACGACAGTGTTCATTTTACTTGATTAAATAATATACGAGTCGAATATTCTTAAATCTTTAACACATAACTAAAACACGTACCCGCAGAAACGTCGCAGGAACCGAATTAGATCTGTATAATAACTATGGAAGCATATCTATGTAGTTTATTCAACTTAATTTCTTGTATTAAATCAAAAACTTTTTCTTTGACACGAAATACTGTTGCTGTACGTACACCATGGGTGGTTTATAGTACAGAAATATGCATTTATTTGTAAAGCGTTTTAATGAAAAAAAAATTGTCAAAAGTGTTGCAAACTTCTGTCAACAGTTTTACAAAATATAAGCAGGTCATTATACTGAAGTTACAGTTGAATGTGATATCTTTTAAGTTGGTTCCGTTCCGCAAAATACCAATACCCATATAGGTAATGGTATTTAACGGAACGGAACGGAACAGGATAGATTTATTTTATTGACACTATTAAAATAATTTAATTGAGTTAATATTGGTATTATGGAATTCCGTATACAGTCGACATTGTATTAACTAAGAAGTGGTCTCTTAATGGAATGGTCTCTTAATGAATTTCAGTCAGATGAAAAGGAAAGTTATTTTAACTGGTAATGTAACTGTATTTATTATGAACATACATGTATGGTTTCAAAATCTGTTTTAACATCGTGAACACTTTTCCAAGTCCACAAACCGTGAAAATTATGGCTAGTTTGTTTGTCAGTTTTACTGATACAAAGGTTAATTGCATTCAGTCACGTGCAAAACGTGCTCGCTAATTACACAAATGAAGAATTGCGGTAGAATTTTGATACCCGATCACTTAATAGATACTTTTGTCGAATAATTTACCTGTCGGGACTACATTATTGTGGTCGCTAGTCGTTTAGTAGAAGTCTTTTAATGGAATGAATTTATATACTAGAAACGTTCGGGAGGGATTTTGACTGGTCGTTTAATACAAAATTTGCTGAATAGAGATGGTCGCAAGTTCGATGTCGATTGTATTAGTTTTTATTCATAACAGAGATTTTCGTAATTTTTAAGCCATATTTTACAACATTGCAGCTAGGGTCATGGTCAATTCATAGGTGGTTTGCAGTACAAGAATATGCATGCGCCGACCTGTGGGACGTTTTTTCAGGGGAAATATTTGTCACTTAAATGGGGTAAACCATAACTAAATGACTTTCTTTGTTGGTTCCGTTTCGTTCCGCAAAATACCAATACCCATATAGGTAATGGTATTTAACGGAACGGAACGGAACATGATAAATTTATTTCTAATAGGACTATCAAATACTTTAATAACGGAACTCCGTATAGTAGTTTTTATTTATAACGGGTGGTTTCGTAATTTTCAAGCCTATTTTAACATATTATTATTGTAACAGTTTGCGTTGGGGGTCAGGTCATGGATGATTTGCAGCAAAAGAATGTGTATTTGAATATGTGCTTTCAGTTGTGTACTCTTTTTTTTCGACGCCGCCCTGAAGGCGGTGTCGAGTATATGGGATACACTTTTACTTCGGACCCTGTAAAGATGGTAATGAATAGTTTCGGAGTGATAAACTGAACACAGTGAATAGTTTGTAAAAGGATCAACGATATTGTACAATACATTTTAGTGAATAAACAAAAAAATGGCAAAAAGAAAACATAACAAGAGGACCATGATGGTCCTGAATCGCTCACCTCTTCCCACATGACCTAGTTTTGAGTATGACGTCGTTTTTTCTATCATTTGACATAGTGACCTAGTTTTTGAGCTCATGTGACCCAGTTTTGAACTCGACCTAGATATCATCAAGATAAAAATTCTGACCAATTTTCATGAAGATCCATTGAAAAATATGGTCTCTAGAGCGGTCACATGGTTTTTCTATTATTTGACCTACTGACCTAGTTTTCGAAGGTACGTGACCCTGTTTTGAAATTTACCTAGATATCATCAAGGTGAACATTCTCACTAATTTTCATGAAGATCTCATGAAAAATACGGCCTCTAGAGAGGTCACAAGGTTTTTCTATTTTTATACCTACTGGCCAAGTTTTTGACCGCACGTGACCCAGTTTCAAAACTGACCAAGATATCATCAAGGTGAACATTCAGATCAATTTTCATGAAGATCCATTGAAAAATATGGCCTCTAGAGAGGTCAAAAGATTTTAATAATTTTAGACCTACTGACCTAGTTTTTGACCGCAGTTGACCCAGTTTTAAACTTGACCTAGATATCATCAAGATAAACATTCAGACCAACTTTCATACAGATCCCATGAAAAGTATGGCCTCTAGAGAGGTCACAAGGTTTTTTATTATTTGACCTACTGATCTAGTTTTTTTATGGCACGTGACCCAGTTTCAAACTTGACGTAGATATCATCAAGGTGAACATGCAGACCAACTTTCATACAGATCCCATGAAAATTATGGCCTCTAGAGAGGTCACAAGGTTTTTCTATTATTAGACTTACTGACCTAGTTTTTGAGGCACGTGACCCACTTTCAAACTTGACCTTGATATCATCAAAGTGAACATTCTGGCCAATTTTCATGAATATCTCATGAAATATATGGCCTCTAGAGAGGTCACAACGTTTTTCTATTTTTAGACCTAATGACCTAGTTTTTGACCGCACGTGACCCACTTTCGAACTTGACCTAGATATCATCAAGATGAACATTCAGACCAACTTTCATACAGATCCCCTGAAAAATATGGCCATTAGAGAGGTCACAAGGTTTTTCTATTATTTGACCTACTGACCTAGTTTTTAAAGGCACGTAACCCTGTTTCGAAATTGACCTAGATATCATCAAGATGAACGTTCTGACCAATTTTCATGAAGATCTTATGAAACATATGGCCTCTAGAGAGGTCACAAGGTTTTTCTATTTTTAGACCTACTGACCTAGCTTTTGATGGCACGTGACCCAGTTTCAAACTTGACCTAGATATCATCAAGATGAACATTCTGACCAATTTTCATGAAGATCTTGTGAAATATATGGCCTCTAGGGAGGTCACAAGGTTTTTCTATTTTTAGACCTACTGACCTAGTTTCTGAAGGCACGTGATCCAGTTTCGAACTTGACCTAGATATCATCAAGATGAACACTCTGATCAACTTTCATAAAGATCCCATGAAAAATGTGACCTCTAGAGTGGTCACAAGCAAAAGTTTACGGACGCACGCACGCACGCACGGACGGACGGACGGACGACGGACGACGGACACCGCATGATCACAAAAGCTCACCTTGTCACTTTGTGACAGGTGAGCTAAAAAATGTTGGTAATGCAACTTATTATGTGATTTAAAACAATGCTATCTGTCTTTCCTCTCCTTATTTGTAGAGCAGAACATATTTTTTTATTTACAATTTCGTCAAAAATGTTGATCCGATTTATTGATAAGGAAGGGTACTCTGTAAGTCAAGTTTTCTATTTCTATTCTTAGCATGACCTACTTACCTATCTCATTTTCTATAAATAGAACACACCACAGAGCTGATATACCATATACTGCAACGCGTGAATCGCCTGGACAAGGGAGCGTTCGTGTATTTTACAATAATCTTGCAGTAAACTTCGAAGAGAATATTAAAAAAAAAAATACAATTTGCCTGCATAAAAATTCCTTGGAAAAAAACGTATTTACAAAGTCTATAAAGGAATCAATAAGCATAGATATGTTGAAATGAACGAAGGAAGTGCTGCTGTTAACTTAATTATTTTTAACCTTTTGTCTTATTTTCTTTGTTGATAGGTACAGTGATGTAATTTCAGAATGCGCACACTTTAGCAAATTCCTATTTCTATTTGTTTTTTAAACAGTAAATTGCTGTGTATAATCTGCATTTTGAAATCTATAATGTAGGTGACTAAGGTCCATAAAACTCCATCAGTAAATAGAAAACACTCATTACATTACATGATAATAAAAATAATGTTCTGTGAACCACAACTTTGAAATAATTTCAACATTTCCTCATTTCCCAACAAACTGCATTTCTGTGAAACTTCATACACGCGCTCCTGCATAAAAGAACTTTTCACAGGAGGTGACCTTAGTTAGTGAAATAATTACTTTAATTTTGTATGTAAACGGACCACCTACTCGCAGTGTTAATGTCATTGCAGGTAGAGGATTTGTATTGCATGGTAAAACTTTTCTATCATGTTTATTCTTCATGTTTTAAACAGTTTATAACATATATTGTTTTATGTGCTAATGTTGATAACTTGTAGCCAGTCAGACTAATAAAGTAATGATTAGGTGATTTCTCATATTGCAAAAAAATGTACTTCAGACACAACACTTGGCGGCGTCTTTGATGCTTGCATCAATGAATTTCCTTGTTACTATATGCTGGAGTGTGATGTTTGGTGCAGGTCTTAAGACGACGTACACAATGCTTTGGTTTTAGTTGTTTTAAACCTTGATGGGCTTCCATAGTCGTTGAAGAGTTAGCTCCCTTATATAGTTTCGACGCCATTTGCTTTGCTTTACTGGGCGAATTTAGTCCATTTATACTGCCCAATGGTGTAAGTAATGACCCTTTTTCTTTTTCTACAATGAAATATGCATGTTTACGTTTAAAGGTTAATTAAAATGCGTGAATGCTGAAAGTACACAAAAAACATACCAATCACAAATATAAGGTTCACAAAAATAAGTCATTACAATTTACATATATACTTGTAACTGGAACAACTGACACGTATTAAACCTTCCTGCTTGTAATAATACAAAACCTTTACTGTAGTCTGTTAAGCATTTAGCACAGTAATTTAACACCGAATCTTTTAAAACAGCACCATTCAATCTTTAGTAACATTTAGTGCATTATGATCTAATGACCCGGACCGATTTATATACCGTAGGGTACAGAGTTTAGCTAGGAATAAACATATAATGCGATATAGCGTCTAATAATGCGGAAATTTGCTCATCTTAATTTTCCTTTAAACATAAACATGCATTATATAGCGGAGAAAAACAAAAAGAAACATAACTTACACCAAAGGGCCACATAAATCGACTAAATTACAAAAAATAAACGCCGAGGTTAGCATTGCAAATGGCGTGAAACTATTTAAGTGAGCTAACTCTTTAACGACTAGTCAAGCCCACCAAGGTTCAAAACAACTAAAACAGTTTTCCATAGCACTATGCAGGTCTTCTTAAGACCCGCACCAAACATTACAATATGAACTGATCAATAGGGCGTTTTCAGGGGTTGTATTCTGTCGCCGGAGTTTGTAAATCAGAGCTGCTCATCGAAATCTTGTTTTAGTTTGTTCAGTTTGGCGATTTGTCCTTCAGGGGTAAGACTTTGTAAACAGTACTGGAAAATTAGCGCAAGTCATTGTAATGACGTGGGGGGAGAGGGGGGGGGGGGGTTGGGAATGTGGGATCTTTTCTTTGATGGTTCCGTTCCGTTCCGCAAAGTACCATTAGGTAATGGTATTTTGCGGAACGGAACGGAACAAGAAATATTTTCAGCTTGTACCACAGACAACCAACTGACTAGTTTCATGCACTGCTTCTGCAACAAATACGTTTTGCAAGCATTGGCACACATTCTCAGTTTCTAAATTTGTAGATAGTACATAGATTCCGAGTAAAAAGTATACACCTACAAACTGTAAGTGAAAAGAAGAACGGTCTTGCTATAATCTTCAAGAAATGATTACATCTGACACATTATGATTTAACTTCTGTTGATGTTTATACCATATTCAGATTAGTCAGTTCTACATTAGATGCAGCCCGCCCGCTTAGCTCACTAGGGAGAGCGTTGGTCTATGGATCGTGGGGTCGCAAGTTTGATCCCCGGGCGGGGCGTGTGTTCTCCGTGACGCTTTGATAAAAAACATTGTGTCTGAAATCATTCCTCCTCCACTTCTGATAATTCATCTGGGGAAGTTGGCAGTTATTTGCAGAGAACAGGTTTGTACTGGTACAGAATCCAGGAACACTGGTTAGGTTAAATGCCCGCCGTTACATGACTGAAATACTGTTGAAAAACGGCGTTAAACACAAA
Organism: Mercenaria mercenaria; assembly: GCF_021730395.1. Lineage (NCBI taxonomy): Eukaryota > Metazoa > Mollusca > Bivalvia > Venerida > Veneridae > Mercenaria > Mercenaria mercenaria. The sequence continues at coordinate 45,370,663 of NC_069364.1, forward strand.
ACAAATCAATAAATAACCATTAGATGCAGCTGAGCTTTATTTCTGACTTGGTTCCGTTCCGTTTCGCAAAGTACCATTAGCTATATAGGTAATGGTATTTTGCGGAACGGAACGGAACAAGAAATTTTTTACTTGATGTGATTTCAGCTTGCACTACGGACAACCAACTGACTAGTTTCAAGCACTGCTTCTGCAGCAAATACGTTTTGCAAAGATTGGCACCCATTCTCAGTTTCTAATTTTGTAGATAGTAAATAGTATCTGAGTAACAAGTATACACCTACAAACTGTAAGTGAAAAGAAGAACTGTCAGACTGTAATCTTCAAGTAATGATTACATCTGACACATTTCGATTTAACTTCTGGTGATGCTTATAACATATTCAGATTAGTTATTTCTACATTAGATGCAGCTGAGCTTTTTTCCTGAATTGGTTCCGTTCCGTTCCGCAAAGTACCATTAGCTATATAGGTAATGGTATTTTGCGGAACGGAACGGAACAAGAATTTATATTTTACTTGATGTGATTTCAGCTTGCACCACTGACTACCAACTGACTAGCTTCATGCACTGATTCTGCAACAAATGCGTTTTGCAAGCATTGGCACACATTCTCAGTTTCTAAATTTGAAGATAGTACATAGAATCCGAGTAACAAGTATACACTTACAATCTGTAAGTGAAAAGAAGAATGATCTTCCTGTAATCTTCAAGTAATGATTACATCTGACACAGTATGATTTAACTTCTGGTGATGTTTATAACATATTAAGATTAGTCTGTTCTACATTAGATGCAGCTGAGCTTTATTCCTGACTTGGTTCCGTTCCGTTCCACAAAGTACCATTAGCTATATAGGTAATGGTATTTTGCGGAACGGAACGGAACAAGAAATATTTTACTTGATGTGATTTCAGCTTGTACCACAGACAACCAACAGACTAATTGCAAGCACTGCTTCTGCACCAAATACGTTTTGCAAGCATTGACACCCATTCTCAGTTTCTAATTTTGAAATAATACATAGAATCAGAGTAACAAGTATACACCTACGATATGTAAGTGAAAAGAAGAATGATCTTGTTGTAATCTTCAAGTAAGGATTACATCTGATACATTATGATTTAACTTCTGTTGATGTTTATAACATATTCAGACTAGTCAGTTCTACATTAGATACAGCTGAGCTTTATTCCTGACTTGGTTCCGTTCCGTTCCGCACAGTACCATTAGCTATATAGGTAATGGTACTTTGCGGAACGGAACGGAACAAGAAATATTTTACTTAATGTTATTTCAGCTTGCACCACAAACAACCAACTGACTCTTTTCAAGCACTGATTCTGCAGCAAATACGTTTTACAAGCATTGGCACACATTCTCAGTTTCTAAATTTGTAGATAGTACATAGAATCCGGGTAACAAGTATACACTTACAATCTGTAAGTGAAAAGAAGAATGATCTTTCTGTAATCTTCAAGTAATGATTACGTCTGACACAATATGATTTCACTTCTGTTGATGTTTATAACATATTAAGATTAGTCAGTTCTACATTAGATGCAGCTGAGCTTTATTCCTGACTTTGTTCCGTTCCGTTCCGCAAAGTACCATTAGCTATATAGGTATTACTTGATGTGATATCAGCTTGTACCACAGACAACCAACAGACTAGTTTCAAGCACTGCTTTTGCAGCAAATACGTTTTACAAGCATTGGCACACATTCTCAGTTTCTAAATTTGTAGATATTACATAGAATCCGGGTAACAAGTATACACTTACAATCTGTAAGTTAAAAGAAGAATGATCTTGCTGTAATCTTCAAGTAATGATTACATCTGACACATTATGATTTAACTTCTGTTAATTTTTAGAACATATTAAGATTAGTCAGTTCTACATTAGATGCAGCTGAGCTTTATTCCTGACTTGGTTCCGTTCCGTTCCGCAAAGTACCATTAGCTATATAGGTAATGGTATTTTGCGGAACGGAACGGAACAAGAAACATTTTGCTTGATGTGATTTCAGTTTGTATCACTGACTACCAACTGAGTAGTTTCAAGCACTGCTTCTGCAGCAAATACGTTTTGCAAGCATTGGCACCCATTCTCAGTTTCTAATTTTGTAAATAGTACATAGAATCAGAGTAACAAGTATACACCTACAATCTGTAAGTGAAAAGAAGAATGATCTTGTTGTAATCTTCAAGTAATGATTACATCTGACACATTATGATTTAACTTCTGGTGATGTTTATAACATATTCAGACTAGTCAGTTCTACATTAGATCCAGCTGAGCTTTATTCCTAACTTGGTTCCGTTCCGTTCCGCAATGTACCATTAGCTATATAGGTAATGGTATTTTGCGGAACGAAACGGAACAAGAAATATTTTACTTGATGTGATTTCAGCTTGTACCGCAGACAACCAACTGACTAGTTTCAAGCACTGCTTCTTTAACAAATACATTTTGCAAGCATTGGCACCAATTCTCAGTTTGTAATTTTGTAGATAGTACATAGAATCCGAGTAACAAGTACACATTTACAGTCTGTAAGTGAAAAGAAGAATTTTCTTTCTGTAATCTTCAAGTAATGATTACATCTGACACATTACGATTGAACTTCTGGTGATGTTATAACATATTCGGATTAGTCATTTCTTCGTAAGATGCAGCTGAGCTATATTCCTGACTTGGTTCCGCTCCGTTCCGCAAAGTACCAATAGCTATATAGGTAACGGTATTTTGCGGAACGGAACGGAACAAGAAATATTTTACTTGATGTGATTTTAGCTTGTACCACAGACAACTAACTGACTAGTTTCGTGCACTGCTTCTGCAGCTCATACATTTTGCAAGCATTGACACGCATTCTCAGTTTCAAATTCTGAAGATAGTACATAGAGTTACAATTATATTGATACAGGTACAATTAAACTGTAAGTGAAAAGAAGAACAGTCTTCATTTGTCACTAACATGCGACTAACCAGGACAATGAATCGAATGCGATAGGTTATTTTTTATCAGAGATGGTGGTCTGATTAGTTTGAAAGCATTGTTTTTTACATTTTGATTATACCCCGTGGGGTGCCTCTTAACTTGTTCCGTTCCGTTTCGTTCCGTTCCGCAAAGTACCATTAGCCAATTAATCATCAGTCAACGTTCATACAGTCCCCTTTTAACATACTCCTTTCAGTCCCTCACTTTGTGTGAGTTTGCTTACTAAATATAAATTTGAATTATGTAAATTTTTCAGCAAAGGTTAAGCTTTATTTTGATACCGACCATTGATTTCAATTTGCAGAAATAAAAAAGTTACAGGTAAAAAACCTCATTTTCTGTTCGGGTTTATCATCAGTACCAGTATATATAACCAGGGCTCCAGATATTTTTTTTGGCCTATGAGTATTTACTCTTCATAATTTTTGTGAATGAGTAAAATGGTAAAGTCTAAAATTTACTAGGAGTAATTTTACTCCTGAAAATTTGTAAATGTGAAAAAAAAGAAAACGGTTTTATAGCATATTTATTAATTTGGTGTAACACCCATAAATTTGTTTGCAGTTCAGTTTCAATTCAACATTCAAGTTTTTGCTTTTTGTTCTCCCTTGGCTTACTTTGGCTTAAAACACCGCTACTGAATTCAATAGAATACTCAATATAGCTGTAAATATATATGTTTTAATGATCGTTCTTGTTGGTTTAAAGATGCGTAGTGTTTGTTCACTTTTTACAATCTTAGAAAGAGACATTTTGTTGTTTACTCTACACCGGAGGTTGATATTTTAAACCGACACCGATTTAAAATACACTATCGTTACCATCAATATTGTTTCCCAACTATTTGATTTACGAATGCATTGGGTATATCATATAGTTTAACTTATAAAGTACCATTCAATGCGTGTGTACGTTCTGTGTGGGAGAATTAATGCTGACCGTGCTTTGTTATGTAAAGCCTTTAGATGATTCAGATTTTGTTTACGCTAGTAAAAAGTCATTGCAGGAGTTTCTGTAATTATGTCCCCCCCCCCCCCCCCCCCCCCCCCCCCCCCCCCTCTGGGGGAGACATATTGTTTTTGCCCTGTCCGCCCGTCCGTCCATCCGTACGTCACAATTCATTTCCGAGCAATAACTGGAGAACCATTTGACCTAGAACCTTCAAACGTAATAGGATTGTAGGGCTGCTGGAGTAGACGACCCCTATTGTTTTTGGGGTCACTCCGTCAAAGGTCAAGGTCACAGGGGCCTGAACATTGAAAACCATTTCCGATCAATAACTAGAGAACCACTTGACCCAGAATGTTGAAACTTCATAGGATGATTGGTCATGAAGAGTAGATGATCCATTTTGATTTTGGGGTCACATCATCAAAGGTCAAGGTCACAGGGGCCTGAATATTGAAAACAATTTCCGATCGATAACTAGAGAACCACTTGACCCAGAATGTTGAAACTTCATAGGATGATTGTACATGCAAAGTAGATGACCTCTATTGATTTTAGAGTCACTCCATCAAAGGTCATGGTCACAGGGGCCTGAACATTGAAAACCATTTCCGATCAATAACTAGAGAACCACTTGACCCAGAATGTTGAAACTTCATAAGATGATTGGTCATGAAGAGTAGATGACACCTATTGATTTTGGGGTCACTCTGTCAAAGGTCAAGGTCACAGGGGCCTGAACATTGAAAACCATTTCCGATCAATAACTAGAGAACCACTTGACCCAGAATGTTGAAACTTCATAGGATGATTGTTCATGACCCCTATTGTTTTTGGGGTCACTCCGTTAAAGGTCAAGGTCACAGGGGCCTGAACATTGATAACCAGTTCCGATCAATAACTTGAGAACCACTTGACCCAGAATGTTGAAACTTCATAGGATGATTGAACATGCAGAGTAGATGACCCCTATTGATTTTGGGGTCACTCCGTCAAAGGTCAAGGTCACAGGGGCCTGAACATTGAAAACCATTTCCGATCAATAACTAGAGAACCACTTGACCCAGAATGTTGAAACTTCATAGGATGATTGTTCATGACCCCTATTGTTTTTGGGGTCACTCCGTTAAAGGTCAAGGTCACAGGGGCCTGAACGTTGATAACCAGTTCCGATCAATAACTTGAGAACCACTTGACCCAGAATGTTGAAACTTCATAGGATGATTGAACATGCAGAGTAGATGACCCCTATTGATTTTGGGGTCAGTCTATTAAAGGTCAAGGTCACAGTGGCCTGTTCATGTAAAATCATTTTTTGGAAATAACTAGAGAACCACTTGACCTAGAATGTTGAAACTTAATAGGATGATTGTACATGCAGAGTAGATGACCCCTGTTTATTTTGCGCTCACTTGATCAAAGGTCAAGGTCACAGGCGCCTGAACAGTGACTTGAGAAGCACTAGGCCAAGAGTGTTGAAATTTAGCGGGATGACTGGACATGCCAAGTAGATGATCCCGATTGCAGCCAACCAACTCTTTGACTTTCGCTCCTGACCCCTATTGACTTCTTGCCTATAGGACTTTGCATTGCGGGAGACATGCGCTTTTTTACAAAAGCATTTTCTAGTTTCTTATACGTTTTTATACGCTTAAAAATGATCGCGCATGCGTATATGCATTATTTCAAAGCGTAATTTACGCTAATACGCATCTTATCTGGAGCCCTGTAAAACTGTTCCACTATTCGCCAAAACACTGTACGCCTATTCAATAAAGAAATGACAAAGTGTTTGGGCTTGTAGGCTGTATACACTGTACTTACTGAATTTATAAAATATATAAGTTTTGTATTGTATTTTACTTGGACAGTAAAACAGTATTTAATGGTCTGTTTCACCAACGATGTCCTCGTCTTGGACAAGAAATGGAATCTGTATGTATACGAGTTTCGTTTAAATAACACACGAGAAAAGTATATATTTATTCTGCTCAGCTTGACAGGACACAAGTATAGTTTTTTTCTTTTTCTTTTCTTCTTTGTATTTTTAGCTAGATTATTCGGGGAATAGCGGTGCTTTTCTACTAGCACCGAATTTGGTTAATTTTTTTTAGAAATGTCAGAAATATAAACTCGTTTAGAATTTTACTCAAAATATCTTCAGATCTGTTTTAGAAATACTCATATAATATATATTTAAGGTGTCCAGTCTTGAGAAAGGTTTTGAGGTATTTACATACTCTACAAGAGTAATAAATGCAACTTACAAGTTGTGGAAAACTTTTGTCAGGGTGACTTTGTCTATAATCATCAAAAATCCTCTCTGCCATTTCATAATTAGTTCTACCATAACTTGCTGTGGCAAGGATTGTGCTGATATTGTCTTTCTTGACAGTCTGTAAAAGATATTATTAATTTTCATCAAGAAACAAGTTTATGTTGTGATTAAAAATAATGTCGGGTTCTTTATCCCCACTTGAGCAAAAACTGCTCAAGGTGAGTTTTTATGATCTACATGATTGTGTGTTTCTCGAAGTCATTCATCGACAATGCAGTTCAACTGTTAACACTGTAGAAGTAATAATTTTGGCCCAGTCTTAATGAAAATTCGTCAGGATGTTTCCTTGTCAAAATGTTAACTTTGATTAAATATTGGATGGGTTTTGTATGGGTAATCTGGGGTCAACTCAAAACTAGGTCATACGGTCAAATCAAAGGAAAAGCTTATTAACACTCCAGAGGCCACATTTATACATAATATGAAACTTGGTAAGAATGTTAATCTTAATGATAATTAAATCCAATTCATATCTGGTTGAGATGGGTTTTAAAAAGTATGTCATGCAGGTGACCTAAAAACCAAAGAAAAAGCCTTAGCTTGTTAACACTATATAGGCCACATTTATGACTGTTTTTTCTTGAAAATTGGTCATCGGAACAAAATATCGAGAGAAAAAAAGACAAACATATCACAGGCCTGTCTTCGACTGGGCTAACCAACAAGTAAATTTTATACTATTGTAACGATTACTTCCCTTTATTCTTTCAGTAATCGTTACACTATCTAGTACATAACCGTCATTAACTAAACGAGTTTTAGTATAAAAACGGCATTTATCACAATGGGAAATTTCATCTGTGGTGAATTTAATGTCATTTCCAATTATTACGCATAAATTCAGTTTTTTTGTTTGTTTTTTATTTCGGTTGTTTTTATAGCTGTTTATATTGGGCTATATTCCCAATGCCAAAAGTATTGATTTTTTCAAAAATAAGTGCAGAAAATCCCAACCTACATTCTGAAAAAATCTCATCACAATTGCACAAACAGCGCCCAAATCATGGGCAATTTTGTAATGGCAGTATGTTAAAGAGGTTGTACAATGTGAAACAAGTGTATGAGAAAATGCTTAAACACATTCTTACTAGATTACTATGGGACTAAATATGTCCCAATTTGGAATGTTTATGTGTCAAAATTCCCAATATTGAGGGTATAGGTTATGTTCTCAAAATTGAAAGAAAAAACTCTTATTTCCCAACTTCAAATGTCAAGGGCTCTTTCCAATCTCCTGATGAAAAACCCTGCACTAGTTCAGATCTAATCAAAAGGTAGTTATAAGGAGTTACAATTTGGTTAGGTGAGCGATACAGGGCTTTCTTTACCCTCTTGTTACATCTCCCACCACACAGTGGTGTTGGTCACATACTGATTCTGGGTGTGTGTCTGTCACAAAGCTTGTCCGCACTCTTTTTAAGTCGAACATTTCTCATCCAGTTTTCACCAAATTTAAAAGGAATGTCATGTGTTGAGTAAGTGCTATTCCAAGTTTGATAACTTGGCACTCTGGAATTATGGCACTTGAAATTTCACGAAATGTTCAAACTTCCTTTGCGTTTTTGACACCAGAAGGACCTTTGTACTACTGTTAAAAGTAGTATAATTTATAGTTCCTTTTGGTGTCAAAAAAGTGCATGCGCATGTGCTCTAGTAAACAGTATATAAAGACTGACCTACTATTTAGATGAGTAGGCAGTTGTGGGAGACATTCCTTTATGTCAAATTTTGAAAGCAACTCTAGTTTTTAATGAGCTTTTGTATGTTATTGAAATGTTCTTTGTAGATGTCAAATGCAAGTATGAATTTGGACAGAAGGTTCCAGGCAGTGAATTGTCCACATTTACCAGGAAAGGAGTGGGAATAAGTCTACCGTTTGACAAATCCACATTGTGTTGGTATGAAGATTTAGTACACCTCTATTTGGATGATAACTATTTTTCTAAATATTTAACGATTTGGAAGAGTGTTTTAACATAAAATTTCAAATTAAACTTAATAATAACATTGAGATAGCAGTATTAAGATACTGACATACGAAAAACAACCAGTGGGGGTGGGGGGATGTTGCTTCTGCTTTGTCCGTCCAGCACTCCTTCCGTCCGGCAATCACACTTCATTTTCAATTAATAACTGGAGAACCATTTAAGGTAGTATGCGCCCTTTGTCGAGATTTTTAAAAAGGCGTCGGATTCCTTTCAAATTTAGATTAAATAAACGTGATACAACTGCCGTTGGTTTCATGAACCTTTTGTTTTATTCTGACGTCGGTACCATAGCAACATAATGACGTCAAAGCGCCATCTGTCGGCTCTAACTGAAATCGGGGTGTTTCTGTATTTTTGCGTTGTATCTCTTTTATTAGTGCATCAAAATTTAAAATTCAAACTACACTGAAATCACGAATAAAATATCTATGAAAACATTACTACATATTTGTCGCTAATTCTCCGAGTGTGTGTAAGTCAGTAAAAATGCAACGTCAAAACGTTATAAACGTACCTGTTTTTAACGTACTGTTGCATCTTTGACTGCATATAACGAAAAAACGGCGCGGTAAATGTTTTTCAGAAATTTTCTTTGAATTCCTCTATCATTTCTGCACTAAATGGACTAATAAAAAACATACCTTCTCGATTTAGATTTTGCATAATTCAAATTTGAAACGCGGCGCATTGTGCGTGTGACGGTATTGTGGGCGGTTTGTCCTGATCTCCGTGACTTACCCGTTTGATGAGCTCATAAAATAAGGCTGTTAAATACGGGAAAAGCACATACACTTTAAAGTACACAGAAAGGAATTTCTGAGAGGGTGATATGCAAAATTTTCACCGCGAGATATATGAATATCGACCGAGGCGCCATAATGAAGGCCGGATTCACACATCTACAAACAACACCTTCGTATAAAAATGTATCATCTCAGTCTTTTTATCAATGCGAAAGTATAGATATCTAAATGGGAGATATGAAAAAATAATATCACATGCATAGAAAACCAAAATAGCGTAGTTGCACATGTGATATGAAATTATGCACCATATCACATGCGCATAAATTGAAAATAACGGCTTTGCGCAGGAGTTATAAAATCACTGGTGGGTATGATATATCATTCGAGTTAAACTAATGGAAATATAATGGAAAATTTGCATTGGATATTTATGTCAGATAAAATAATATGTAAATCTTGCTCTTCAAGAGAGAGTGATATAAAACAGCCGACCGATCGTCGATGAAATGACAAAAACAAAACAAACAAAAAAAAAAAAAAAAAACGCACAGGTATATTGAATGATTTTCAAGGAAATTTCATTTTTCCCCTTTATTTCTCATAAAAGTGAAATAAAGGCTTGATATTCTTGTTTAGAGGGGTGAACGATTTTCATTTCACACTCTCTGATGCAATATTTTATTATACCGACAGAAATCGTCATAAAATGATTATGAGACGAACAAAACCCATATGGTATATAGTAACTGGGTGGAAAATGTGCTTCCGTGATTCAGTCGAAAGTAGTCCGGATTAGTTTAATCAGAGAAGAATTCTTTAAGACTATGTGACTTTCATTCTTATCTTTTCCAACTTACCTTGTTCAAACTATGATGTATGTATTAAATTTGTACATGTATTATTGTGAATGAAATATAAACTAACAAATTGATCCTGATTTTCCCATTTTTCGTACATTTTCGCGTCAACCGGGGGCAAAATGCGCATTATTTAACTCATGAAATGAATTTTACATGGAATAAGAAACTTTCCATGCATGTTTTCGAGTTGTTTGCTTGAAATGAAAACAGGGTATTTATTTTACAGTTCGCTTTCTGAAATGCGGCAATATGCGGGTACCATAATTTCAGTTGACTTTTATTTCACTGCAAACTATTCAACACCCCTTTTTCTTTTCGTTTTCTTGTGTGGATATTTTGTGGAAAAAAATAGATCTACGACGGAGGGAAAATGTAGAAATTGTATCAAACTTGTTTTAAAGTTGCTGAATTTTATATGAAACAAAGAAAAAATTCTTTTATTGTTATGTACCCTTTGTGCATGTTCTGTTATCAGCCAGCGCTCCTTGCAAGCGACCACTGGGATCCAGATTACTTTCATCAGTGAGCCGTAGTGCATAAAATTCGCACATATGATATTTCAATATTACCCTCAAAATTGATATCACTGCGCATCGTTTTACGCATGTTTGAATAAATATACGAAACTTATCCCTCTAAACTGGTTATCCTTGTATCCCGATTTTTTTTTTTTTTTTTTTTTTTTTTGACAAATGTTTCCTATGCCTTGTGTCATCATTTTTTCAGTAAATCAGTTACTTACTAACTAGCATTTTTTTTTACAAAAAGGACGCCTAATTTAGAGGCACTGTTCTTGCACTGTTCTACTCTCTACAACGATGACAAATAGAAATAGCAGCTATTGTTGGAATAAAGTTCTTTTTCACTTCTACACTGTGGGGAATCACATGATCAAAATAATCTCTAAACCAAAGTTATATTTTGAAGAACATGAATAAATTTCCTGCCATGATAAAATATGAAATTTAAACATAGCCTATCATGTTACTAATGAAAATTGTTAAATTATCATGTAGTTGACAATAATGATAGATATCCTGTAGTTACAAACACTAAGGAAAATAATAAGTATCAGTTTCTTGAAGTGTTCCAGATAATCAAAAGATTATTGTGATTGAAATCCATGTAGTTTTAGGATACATATATGTCGGCATAGAGACTATTTTGATCATGTGATTCCCCGCAGTGTCTAATATATGTTTGTTACCATCGCAGTATTGACAATGGTCTGTTGTCTTCCTTAGATAAATCATATTACGGAAACTGCAGACAAGGCCGAAGATAGCCGATATTCGTAGTATGATACATTTGAGGAAGACAAAAGACCGTTGTCGAAATTGTCATTGGTAACAAACATATTTTAGTAGTGAAAAAAAGAATTACAACTAAACTAAATGAACAACTGGACGGCTGGTTGTAGTAGATAATTGCTGTTGTTTTGTTCATTTAATATTATAACGACAATGAAATATCCTTAAATTGAAGTGTATGTGTGTTGTTTTCATTGGTTTATTCCCAACACACAATTGAACAGTTTTAATAAGTTTTCATTTTAAACATTTGTTTTAGTGTTTGGATATCGAAATTTTAAGAAATTAAACTGATATGAATCACTGCAAGGTGACATGATAAATATTTGACGTTACACAAACAAATGCATCGCGTTTCATATCGAGCTGAATGCTGAAAAATCTAAATCGAAAAGGTATGTTTTTTATTAATCCATTTAGTGCAGAAATGAAAGAGGAATTCATAGCAAATTTCTAAAAAAAAATTACCGCGCCGTTTTTTCGTTATACGCAGTCAAAGATGCAACAGTGTGTTAAAAACAGATACGTTTATAACGTTTTGACGTTGCATTTATGCTGATTTACACACACTCGGAGAATTAACGACAAATATTAGTAATGTTTTCATAAATATTTTCTTCGCGATTACAGTGTAGTTTGAATTTTAAATTTTGAGGCACTAATAAAAAAAAAAAAACGAAAAAACACAGAAACACCCCGATTTCATTAAGAGCCGGCAGATGGCGCTTTGACGTCATTATGTTGCTATGTTACCGACGTCAAAATAAAATAAAAACTATATTTTCGCAACGGCAGTTGTGTGACATGTATTTAATCCAGATTTGAGTAGAATCCGAAGATGTTTTAAAAATCTCTAGAAAGGGCGCATACTACCTTAACCTAGAACCTGTAAATCTCTTAGGTTGGCAGGGTTTATAGAAGTTTTAGTAAAGTGTTGTTAAGCAGTAAAACAAAATTATTTTTAGCTTAACTACTCGAAGAATAGTCTAGCTATTCTACTCACCCTGGCATTGGCCTCAGGTTTTGCATGCAAGTACATACAGCTATCATTTAAAGGCATATAGCTTTGAAACTTATTTTTTCTTTTTCTAGATCAATTACCAATCTGCACTAGGTCGGTGACTCTGACATGTAATTTGGGCAAATTCTATCTCCAAAACTAATGCAGATATTAAATTGAAACTTCACATGTGTCTTTTGGGGTTATTAAAGTAGTTGATAACAGCAAGTCTCTAACTCTGATAGGCATTTTGGTCAAATTGACTTAAAACTCTTTTGATATTTAACCTTTTTGCATTACATTTTCCTGCTTCTGGGACAATAATTCAAATAGTCGAGGTTGGCTGCACATCTGTTACGGAAAGCTCTTTTTTGTTACTTCTTAATTTTAGTATGTTGCCTGCTGCACAGTAAATGGGCCGAATGTGTTAGCATCAAAGTCAAAAATTAAAGTTCAAGATTTCTAACTTGTTAAGCCTTTTTATACGCCTGTTTGAAAAACGGGACATATTATGGGAACGCCCCTGGCGGGCGGGTGACGTCCACAGACCTTGTCCGGAGCATATCTTCTACATGCATGGAGTGATTTTGGTGAAACTTGGCACAGTTCTTCACCATCAGGAGATGGAATGTCATGTGCAAGAACCAGGTCCCTAGGTCAAGGTCACACTTAGATGTCAAATGTCAAATTCAAGAATGACTTTGTCCGGAGCATATCTTCTTCATGCTTGGAGGGATTTTGATGAAAGTTGCCACAATTGTTCATCATCATGAGACGGACGGTCCTGCGCAAAAAACAGGTCCCTAGGTCTAAATTCAAGGTCACACTTATAGGCCAAAGGATACAAGATTGAAAAATTCAAGAATGACTTTGTCCGGAGCATATCTTCTTCATGCATGGAATGATTTTGATGTAGCTTGGCACAGTTGTTCACCATAATGAGAGGGAGTGTCAGGCACAAGAACCAGGTCTAAGGTCAAGGTCACACTTAGTGGTCAAAGGATACAAGAATGAAAACTTTGTCCAGCACATATCTTCTTCATGCATGAAAGGACATTGATGTAGCTTGGCACAATTGTTCACCATCATGAGACGGAGTGTCATGTGCAAGAACCAGGTCCCTAGGGGTAAGGTCAAGGTCACATTTGGAGGTCAAGGATACAAGAATGAAAACTTTGTCCGGAGCATTTCTTCTTCATGCATTGAGGGATTTTGATACAACTTTGCACAAATGTTCACAAGCATGAGACAGAGTTTCATGCGCAAAAACCAGATCCCTAGGTCTATGGTCAAGGTCACACTTATAGGCCAAAAGTCAGATACAAGAATGACTATGTCCGGAGCATTTCTTCTTATGCATGGATGGATTTTGATGTAACTTGGCACAATTGTACGCCATTATGCAGGGTTTTTTCTAGCTAATTTGGGAACATAGCTTTTACCCCCAGAATTAGGAATGTTGACGCATAAATGTTCCAAATTGAGAAATATTTAGTCAAATAGGATATAGTAAGGATGTTTGTAAGCACTTTCTCATACACTTGTTCCACATTGTAGAACTTCTTTAACATACTTCCATTACGAAATTGTCCATAACTTGGTCAGTCTTTGTGCAATTTTGATGAAGTTTTTTGCAGAATATAGATTGGGAATTTTTGCATTAATTTTGGGAAAAATACGTACTTTTTGGCATTGGGAATATAGCCGAATAACGGCTATAAAAACGCTCAGAAAAAACCCTGTCATGAGACGGAGTGTCATGCACTGGTCCCTTCTTTTGAATTACTTCCCTTTGCTGTTACTATAAATAGATTATATTGTAACTTTCATTACAAGTCGTAGGGAAAAATCGAGACCACTTTTCTGTAGTACAACATGCATTTTACATCCAATTCTGAGGTGTATTTTGTGCTATCTCTACCTGGTAAGGACATTTTATGGACATGTATTTTTTTTTTTTCTCTCTCTTTAAAGATTAACTTCCCTTAGTTGTTACTATAAATAACTTTGTAACTTTTTTATAATTGACCATAGGGAAAAACCAAGACCACTTTTCTGTGGTACAACATTGATATTGCTTTCAAATTTTGGGTGTATTTTAAGGGATCTCTACCTGATAAAGATTTTTTTTCGTGGACTTAGAAAAATAAAAGAATTACAATTACATGTATTTCTAAAAAAAACATTGTAAACAACTAGAAAATTAAAATTCCATTTGCAAATACAGGTGCTAGTGTAAAGAAATTTGCTGTGACGGGCATATATTGTGACATTCTGGCACTCTTGTTCATGAAGTGTTATGTTTTAACTTCCTGAAAAAGTAAAATAATACATAACTTTTGCTGATTTTTGTTTTTATTCATCATTTTCTATCAGTGGTTGGGCAAGGGGAGGGACATTGCATGGGAATGAAAAAATCTTGTTTCTTTAGGGGTTAACTGTCATTAAGATGAAAAAATTCACTAAATTATTAAACCAGTACATCTTTCCAAGAAACCTGAAGAAAATAATTTTTTTTCTATTTTACCTGTCGAAGCAGAGAAGGAAAAAACAGCCATACTCAGATTTTTCCTGTTATCGTTTATAATAGTATACTTAATTGGATAACAACCTATTAAATGAAGACACAAGAACAAAATTTATTAAACAATTTAATTTTTTTCTATATTTCTTTTTTGTAGCATTGCCTAGTATACCTCTGCTTAAATCATGACCCAAGGGTCAAAATTGACACTTCCCCAGGGGTCACTTGATTTTACATAGGAAAATCATCATAAATTTGCTAAAAATAAACCACTAGGCCTAGAGCTTAGATATTTGACATATAGCATTGCATAGAGGACCTCTACAAAATTTGTTAAAATCATGACCCCCAGGGTCAAAATTGACCCCGCCCAGGGTGTCACTTGATTTTAGAAAGGAAAATAAAAAAGTTTCTAAAAATAAATCAGAAGCCTAGATCTTAGATATTTGTAAAATATCCAGTGCTAACACATTACATGAAAAAACGGCCTATTTTCAGCCATTAAATGGCTTTCAAATATTTTTTTTTTTGGTTGATTAAGTGCTTTTTTTTAATTGCAGTATTTGAATACTCATAAGACTCAGTTTTAACAAAACTTGAAGCAGATGTTCCTCTATGAATAAAATGCAGTTACATGTTTTTTTGGAAAAAAATTGCCCCTTTACTGTGCAGTAGGTAATGTGCATTTTAATAAAGATTTGAAATGCGAAATACCTGTCCTAGTAAATAGCCAAGTGAAGCTGCCGCAAGTTCTTTCCAGTTTTCCTCAGTTTCTCCATAAATGTTGTAAATCTCACGGCATAAAGCTATCTTCTCCTGTAATTTTTCATTAAGAGTACTGTTTATTTTTTTTTATTTTTTCAGCTTTTTAATAAATTATATGTTGCTGAAAGTGGTTGGTCAAATTGATACATTTTTCAGTGGTTCCATGTGCATTCATAAGCTGAAAGTGAAGGTTGCAAACCATATGGAGCTCTATGTCTCATTAGGTGTTGAACTGCACTTGCATGAAATCCATGGTACCTAGCTAATTGTTCCAGAGGTAGGAATTAATTATTAGCACTTGGAAGTATTTATTATGCCCTTTAAGGTAGTTTTGCACGTTTGATAAACCGGAAATGATGGCGTAACGTAACTTATCCGGAAAACGTAGAATACGGTAAATCCTCGATTCGGCGTACGGAAATGAAAATCATTATATGTCATGACAACCCATGAGTAAATTTATTGCAATGACACTGTTACTATCTTTCTGAATTAGAAATATGATATTCAAACATCTGACATCTTAAATAATTTAAAATAATACAAGCTGACCTGAAAAAAAAGGGGGTCTGGGTCTTGCTCATGATAGTCATCTCACTATGGTGAACATTTATTCAAAGTAATTTCAAAATCCCTTAATGAATGTCAGAGTTATGAATCAGACACGAAACATACCCTGTTAACCTTTGACTTGTGTGATCTTGACCTTGGAGATAGGAGTCTGGGTCTTGCGCATGGCATGTCGTCTCATTATGGTATACATTTTTGCCACGTTCTTTCAAAATCCCTTCATGAATGGCCAAATTAAGAACCGGACACAAAACCATGATAACCTTTGACCTCCTAATGTAAACTTGAACTTGGAGCTAGGGGTTTGGGTCTTGCGCATGGCACTTCGTCTCTTATGGTGAACATATATGACAATTTATTTCAAAATCACTTTATGGATGGAAGAGTTACAGCCGGGAAAAGAACTGGCTGGATGCACAAATGGACAGACAGACAGTGCGATTTTAATATGCCTACCTTTTTGGGGAGTGGGGGGGGGGGGATAAAAAGTTACACATATGAACTTTAACCTTAAGAATATATTTCCAGGGAAAAGAGGACGCCCCATTGGATACAGAAAGAGAAAAGAGGATGATTTCGTGAAAAGGCAAAAAAGAGGTAAGACATAAAAGGGTGGTTTTCAAAATAATGAAGCAAATTTACTTTTTCTTAACAAATAAAATGGTAAAATCTAATACTGACTAAATCTTTCTCTTGTGAATTTGAAATATGAAAAACAATAAATCACTTATATAACATATTTATTTCATTTGTAGTTCACTATCATTTTAATATTCAGCCTTCTATTTTCTGCCTTGAATCGGCCATTTACTTTGGCTTCACCCTCCCTATTGAATCCTATATAATGACCTCAGAATCTATAACTATCTGGGGTTCTATTCCATATAATGACCTCAGAATCTATAACTATCTGGGGTTCTATTCCATATAATGACCTCAGAATCTATAACTATCTGGGGTTCTATTCCTTAAGACCTCATTAAATTTCATTAACATTCCAGAACAGAGACAGTTAATGCCGACAATGAAGATCAGAGTGTGGATGTGCTGTGCTCAACTCTGTTCCACATTGTTGTCAGGTGATATCATCAACAGTGCAAGAGAGCGGTTTCAAAACCTTAGGATAATCCAGCGAGGGCAGTACATTCTTGACTGGATCAAGGCACATACCGCGTAACAACATTATACATTTTTCCCAATGTAAGAGATGAAAAAAATTTAATTTGGCTAATTTAAGTCAACATGAAATTTCATTTGAATTCAGGAACATTATATTTGCTATCACATGACAAAAGGGCATACAAGAGCTGTCTGATGACAGCGCGCTCGACTATTCGGAAAATTGATTGAAGAATGGGGTGAAAATATTTCCAAAGATATTCAGACAAAAGAAATAAATAGATTAGACAAACAATGTTCCTGTATTTCTTTGACTTCCATAAGTCTGAAACTCTAAATGGCAATGTATGAACCAATTTCAAAGTCCAGAAAAGGCCATAATTATATTTATTATATACTCGTCAGGTATGACAAAGACACTGGAAAACTGACAACAGCTTTTCTTGTTGGTAACATAAATGTCTGTAAGAAAGCATTTCTGGTGATATTGGGTTTTCCGGCAAGCACATACTACGCAATCCGAAGGAAGTACATGGGTAAGGAAATTTAACAGTGATCTTATTACATGCATTTCTGTAAATGCAGTTTCTTGCTTCACTATTTTCTAGTAATAATGAGTTTTCTTGAACTTCATAGCAAATTTTCAGAATTCAGTCATTTTTAACCTGGGTATTTTTAATTCATCAACATAAACTGTATCTATAAAGCATTCTAACATGGCTTGAAATGATTTCCAGTTAAAGAAAGAAAAAATCAAACTCTGTACATTTATTTATTTATAAAAATATAATTCTGATGCTTCAGTATTTAACCACTAGGGCTAAAGTCCTCGCAGTTCAATTCCTACGCATCTGAACTCTGTAGTGAATTAGAAGATAAACCAATCAAAGGCCTATAAGAACTTAATGAAAACTTGTGCTGTTTAAATATGGTATTTTGATCTAGTATTTCTATAAATAATCGTTACTGGGTCCAATTATAGAAGGATGTGTTACAATTACTGGACCTGGCAGGCTTCATGGATCAAAAGGAACAGCGTCAATTTACGCCATAAGCTGGCTGAACTCCTTTGCAGAAAAGAATGCTGATAAAATGCCAGACTCCACACGGTACAACAACTTATTTCCATAAATTGCTTTCTATATTAAATTGATTCAAAATTTTCCTTCCGGTGCCAGTTTAAGTAACTGCTGTAGGGCTCCATTTATTTATTTAGGTTTTATGGAACACCAACACAGTACAGTTTATCTGGCACCAAACAGGAATAAAAATTTTCGTTCCCCATTTCATTTACATCGCAATAAAAACAGCACATTTAGTTGGTTGTTGTCTTAGTTTATTATCACAAGACATCAACTCAGCCTTACGTAATATGCCAGCATTTTCATCAAAATTCTTACCCACCCAGCCAGTATCGTTCCAAATTCCATCCCTATTCGTTACGCTATACAGTTCCTAGACCAATATTTCTATTAAATCCATGATGATATTTACTTTTGCAGCTTGACTTTCCAAGAACTTTCGGATAATCCCCAGTTGTTTATGTTTTTCAGGTTGTTTTTTTTTTATTCTGACCATGAGCTTTCGTAAACAAAGCAAGCTAATGAACTGACGGCATTTACCAAAATGTTTTAAATGTGCTTACTTAACTATCAACTGTCTGTTGGCCACGGATTGTGCATTTATTAACAAAATATTTTAAATGTAGTTTTTGTTTACAAAAACAAAATGGTGTTGTGTTGATTTCATGGACCTAAGCACCAATATTCGATATCAATGTGCCTGAGTGCACATGGTGATTTAGCGGATGCATCATATAAACCAAAGTAGCTAAATAAATCCTATTATGATCATGACGTATTGGTTTTATTTGAACATGTTAGCATGTAAGAAACAGAAAATTCATTGATCTTCAACAAATAGCATAAAATAACTATTTTGAGTTTCAAGTCAAAAGCTTTAATACGAAGTTAACAGAGATATTTGACTTTATCAATTTAAAAAATAAATAAATTCTAAGTTAAAAAGGGGCATAATTCTGTCAAACTTCAAATCAGAGTTATGGTAATTGTGTCTGATGGTGTAGAATTTGATAGTAAATAACTATTTCGAGTTTCAAGTCCAAAAGTTTAATAGTAACAGAGATATTTGACATTATCAAAAAATTCTAAGTTAAAAAGGGGCATAATTCTGTCAAAATTCAAATCATAGTTATGCGGATTGTTTCTCCTGGTGTAAACTTTGATGATAAATAAGTACTTTATGTTTCAAATCAAAAGCTGTGATAGTAACAGAGATATTTGACTTTATCAGAAATTTTAACAAAATATTCTAAGTTAAAAAGGGGCATAATTCTGTCAAGATTCAAATCAGAGTTATGGGGATTGTTTCTTCTGGTGTAGACTTTGATATTAAATACCTATTTAGAGTTTCAATTTCATACCTTTGACAGTAACAAAGACATTTGACTGTATCGAAAACTTTAACCAACGCCGGCGCCAGGGTGAGTGCAGTAGCTCTAAATTTTCTTCGAAACGTCAAGTTAAAAACCAAAAAACTTTATATACACTTTTCAGATTGCACTTGCCATGCTGCCTCACGAAAACAACAATATACGAAATGTATTGTGATGATGCAAAAGCTCAACTCCAGACCTGTGTCGGCTTTCAACACATGTTAAAGATTTGGAGAAATGAACTGCAACATATCAAAATCCCAAAGGTTAGTTAACGCAAATGTAGCCTGAATAAGTTTAAGTAAACCTAATTAGTAACAAGAGGGTCATGATGACCATGTATCGCTCATCTGAGTAATATGTTCCACGTTTCAAATGATGCTGAAATAACTTCTAATGCTTCTAGCTAATTCTAATACTACAATGAGCCTGATCCAAGGAAAAGAACAGGTTACAAAAACATACTTACAACATTAACTTTCATACAAACTGCTCCTAATAAGAATTATGTTCTTCCCATTAATCAGTACCACTGGTAACCTTAAAAGAAGATAGCAGACAATAACAGATACACGGAATACATTACTCTTACAAAAGGTACATGATGGTTCCATATCACTCATATTATTTTAGTTGCTTGCTTCAAGAAATTTCTTTGCTTAAGCTTCACTAACAAAAGATAGTTGAGTAGGTCATGGTACAGATTATTCAAGATAACTACTGAAATCTGCTTAAAAATTTAAGCTGATGGTCAAAATCTCTTTGCTGTAGCTTCAAAAACGAAATAATAGGTCAGTAGGTCATGACAATTCAGTATGAATACCGAGATCTGTATCACACATTCTAATATGCTTCTATAGGTTAAAACACTCAGACACTAGAATGACATCACATTAACGTGTGGTGACTTCAATGTTTTTGTTGCTACAAAAAAAAAAAAGAGCACTACAGAATTCCTTCTCAATTTAGGGGGGTATATATTTTTTGTTTTTCAGTTGACAATTATTAGAACAAAACTTGTAATAGCATAGCATTCTCTTATCAGAAGACATGATTCACAGTATGCGACACGTGCTGCAAAATTAAAGAAGCAAGGTCAAAATGTACAGACAAAGAATCCCGTGCAAAATGTGACGAGAGACGAGATGAACATCTTAAACAACAAAAGTAATTTTAAACTTTGTTCAGGGTATTGAAATACTGCATCCAGCGTTTTTTACACCAATTTGGGAATGGAGCCAAGGCAATAACAATTGGGAAAATTCCGTTGGAAAATGCCTAAATTTGGAATTGTTGAGTGGTACCTTCTATTAAAAATTTAAAATTCAAACAAGAGGGTCATGATGACCGTAGAGCCCTCACCTGAGTAATATGAGCTACGTTTCAAATGTCCAACTGATGATTTTCAGAATTCTTTTTTTTTTAAGATTTTCCAATGTACAATCAAGTAACCCCTGGGGCGGGGCCAATTTTAACCCGCGAATCAGGATTTGAACAAAATTTGTGCAAGTCTACTAGGCAATATTAACTATCAAATATCTAAGATCTAGGCCTTCTGGTTTCTGTTTAGAAAATTTATGAAGCCTCATTACCGCCCAATGCGCAGGTGCCCTCGGGACGGATATTTCTATCCAATTCGTAAACACATGACAGATATTATTATTGTTCTCTAATGGTGCATACAAACATGGGAATTCAATTTCTGTATTCAATGCAAACTGTAAGTTTATAAAAAATGCTTTATATCAAACCTTCAACTGCAGTGCACATTACTATTTGCAGTGCAGAAAGACAGAAGTACTACAAACACATTTCTAAAGCCAAACAACAGCCAAACAAGTACCTGAGCATAATCATGGACGCCATGGACCAGGACAAAACAGCACTGCCAAGACTAGCAACGACTCCAAAAACACTTGGTAATTTGTGGAGGGTTAAAGTTGGCCTTATGGCAGCATTGGTCCATGGCGTCGGCATTTATGGTTTCTTCGATGCTTACCAGTGGGGGCACGGTTCATCCTATACTATCTCGGCCCTGGTCCATGTGCTGCTGATGCTAGACTCCCTTCCAGATGTTCTGTATCTCCAATTGGATAACTGTCCTGGACAAAACAAAAACAGGTATACCTTATTCAAAAATGAGTTAAAGTGTTCTTGCATAATAAATAAAGATTTCCTGTATATTTACATTATTAATACAAGTGCCAAACAAGAGCTGTCTGATGACAGCGCGCTCGACTATTCAAAGAATTGATTGAAGAATGGGGTCAAAATATTTCCACAGATATTCAGACAAAAGAAATAAATAGATTAGACAAACAATGTTCCTGTATTTCTTTGATTTCGATAAGTCTTGCACTAAATGGCAATGTATGAACCAATTTCAAAGTCCAAAAAGGGCCATAATTCAGTCAAAATAGTTATGTACTCTTGCCTACAGATGGAAATCATAATGATAAATATGTGTTCAAAGTTTAAAAGCCATATGTCAAATAGTTTTGACAAAACGTGGACTTGTATAAAAACAGAACCAATTTCGAAGTCCAGAAAGGGCCATAATTCAGCCAAAATAGAGGACAGAGTTATGTACTCTTTCCTACAGATAGAGACTATTATACTAAACAAGTGATAAAAGTTTCAAAGCGATATGTCGAACACTTTACAAAAAATATGTACTGGTACGGAAAACTTAACCAAGATTTCTAAGTCAAAAGGGGCCATAATTCAGCCAAAATCCTTGATGGAGTTATGTACTCTTGCCTATAACTGGCCATGGTGATGGTAAATAAGTGTTGAAAGTTTCAAAGCTTTATCTCAAAAGACTTTGTCAAAATGTGGACTGGTACGAAAAACTTAACCAAGATGTGACGCAGACGCCGTGGTGAGTAGGATAGCTCTACTTATTCTTAGAATAGTCGAGCTAAAAACTCATTAATACAAATGTTACTATATATAGTTAACAAAACTGAATGTGTTTTCAGCAGGTTGTTGCTTTCACGCACTGATTATCACTTACCGGCCTGGGCCGAAAATCATCATCCGCCCGGTAAACAGGTGCGCATGAAACCAACAGCTACATAAAACGTCATCATAGACATCAAAATGGCCTGTCACTGGTTTACACGGTAAACTGCTGACGTTGTTTATCGTAGAATTACATTGCTTGGCTAAACATTAGCAACAAGAGGGTCATAATGGCACTGCATCGCTCACCTGTTGTCATTGCACTTAAGTACACAAAATTACTTCTAGTGACATAAAATGGAAGGAATAAAAAAAAAATATTGTAAGTGAACTAAAGAAGGATCTGCCAAATAAACACAAAAGCACTGCAATACAACACAAATGCAGAGCAATATACACAAAACAAAGTCATATGACCTTATTATTTGACCTACTGACCTAGTTTTTGACCGCACGTGACCCAGTTTCAAACTTGACCTAGATATCATCAAGATAAATATTCTGACCAATTTTCATGAAGATCTTAAGAAATATATGGCCTCTAGAGAGGTCACAAGGTTTTTCTATTTTTAGACCTACTGACCTAGATTTTGTCCGCACATAATCCAGTTTCAAACTTGGCCTAGATATCATCAAGATGAACATTCTGACCAACTTTCATACAGATCCCATGAAAAATGTGGCCTTTAGAGAGGTCACAATGTTTTTCTATTATTTGACCTACTGACCTAGTTTTTGACGGCACTTGACCCAGTTTCAAACTCGATCTAGATATCATCAAGTTGAACCTTCTGACCAATTTTCATGAAGATTTTGTGAAATATATGGCCTCTAGTGAGGTCACAATTTTTATCTATTTTTAGACCTACTGACCTAGTTTTTGAAAGCACGTGACCCAGTTTCAAACTTGACTTAGATATCGTCATGATGAACATTTTGACCAACTTTCATAAAGATCCCATGAAAAATGTGACCTCTAGAGTGGTCACAAGCAAAAGTTTACGGACGCACGCACGCACGGACGCACTGACGCACGCACGGACGACGGACACCGCGCGATCACAAAAGCTCACCTTGTCACTTTGTGACAGGTGAGCTAAAAAGCGGATTTTTTGGTAATTCAATGGCAGTAACTCAAAAATGCCTAAACCAATTTGGCTAGTTATCAAACCTGGCCGCGGTCTCATGGTCAAACACATTTTGTTCAAGTTTGATGAAGATCAGAGAAATGTTCGACTTAGAGTGCGGACAAGAGTAAAACTGCAAATTTTTCGATAATTCAAGGGCTGTAACTCCAAAATGCCTGGACTGATTTGGCTAGTTATCGAACTTGGCCGATGTCTCATGGTCAAACACATTTTGTTCAAGTTTGGTGAAGATCGGATGAGAAATGTTTGAATTAGAGTGTGGACAAGAGTAAAAAGGCCGATTTTTGGTCATTTAAGGGCAATAACTCCAAGACACCTGAACCGATTTGGCTAGTTATCGAACTTGGCCGAGCTCTTATGGTCAAACACACTTTGTTCGAGTTTGGTGAAAATTCGATGAGAAATGTTCGACTTAAGAGTGCGGACAAGCTTTGTGACACACACACACACAGAGTCTGGAGTAAATCAATATGCCTCCCACACCACTGTGTGGTGGAAGACATAATGAAGCTGCTATTGTGCAGACAAGGTCAAAATAGCTACTTTTGGCACTTTCAGGGACCATAACTCTGGAACCAACAAGTGAATGAAGTATTGCCATGCAATACAAAGTCCCCTACTGGAAGGCATCTAATTTTCTCTTCTGCAGTATAACATAATAAACTGATATCTGTCAATGATGTATGAACACTATTGTACTATATATACAATAAAATATAACAAAGCACTTGGATTAAAATTTGCATATATAAAAACGTACAGTTGTTTTCATTTGGAATTTTTTTTTTGGCCGATTATACAAAAAGTTATCATAAAAGATATTTATAGTAACAACAAAGTGAAATAAACCCTATATAAAATATAAGTCCACAAGAAACTCTTTACCAGTAGAGATAGATCAAAATACACCTAAAATTTGGATGTAATGTGCATGTTGTACCACAGAAAAGTGGTCTCAATTTTTCCCTATGGCCAGTAATAAAAAAGTTACAATATAATAACAGGGAATTATCTGAAGTCAGAATATGGTTTTTAAATAAGAAAACGGGCGTTTTCAAATATGTTTTTTTTCTGTGACGTCATGTATATATTTTATCCACGCTTGTCAAACAAAGGAAAATATACATACCGTTGTATTTGTTTCTTTTTACCATAAATAAATTCATATATGAGCCATGCCTGCATGTCTCACTTTCAAATACGAGTCAAGCCTGCATGACTCACTTTCAGAGTTGAGCCATGCCAGTATGACTCACTTTCAGAGATGACGCATGCCTGCATGACTCACTTTCCGTCATACTGAGACATCCATGGATGACTTACTTCTGTAAACGAGCCATCCATGGATGACTCACTAACAAGGCTGACATCCACGGATGACACACTTCTGTAAACGAGCCATCCACGGATGACCATGTAGCTGTGTCATCCATGGATGACTCACTTTCAAGAGTGACTCAAATAATGCCTGTTATCAATTGATGTCTTAAA
The DNA here is from genome assembly GCF_021730395.1 of Mercenaria mercenaria. Classification (NCBI taxonomy): domain Eukaryota; kingdom Metazoa; phylum Mollusca; class Bivalvia; order Venerida; family Veneridae; genus Mercenaria; species Mercenaria mercenaria. The sequence continues at coordinate 45,395,896 of NC_069364.1, forward strand.
TGTCGAGCCATACATGTATGTCTCAATTAAAGCACAGTCGGTTGATCCCTAGGTTTCATATGAATTTGTAAATACTGAATCTGAAATTCACCTGTTACTACGATTACGATGAGTTAAAGAAAATCATTCAAATTGGTATCAAAGTGTTATTATAATTTGGAGACAAGGGGTGTTGATCAGGAAGCAAGTCTAAGAAATAATCATAGTTGATGCTATTTGGGTATCTTATATGTCGTGCTTTATACAACAAATCTTCTTTTTTGAAGTTGCAGAAACATTAGCTCAACCGGACATAAATAGACTTGATCAGAATACTTTAACCACAGGAAGTATTGATGAAATGGAAACACATGTTCAGTGGCAAATCTAAACATGCTAATCTACCTCTTTGTATATCAAGTGAAAACCAGTTCAGTTTTTCAACTTTAATTGTTTATTATATTTACTATACAACATACTAATATTGAAGGTGTGTAAAATGTTCCTCGTATACTTTCAAATATTTGTTAACTCATCAGATCTGTCCGAATGATACTTTGAATTACTTCCATCAATCACAAGTAGATGTAATATCAAATTATAGTTTTAATTGTTTGTAATCTCTGTTTAACTGGACCACTCGTACACCCTTGTGCAAAATGCTAAATGATCACTCATTCTTCTGCCATCACAACTCCTCATGACTTCACCTCCGAATCCATTGCAACACCTGTATTTTTGAAAAGAAAAATGTAATGATTAATATTAGTAAATCTTATGATATAAAATCATTCATAAAAGGTGTTATCTGTTTGCAAAGATTTAGATACAGAAGCAAAAATACAGTTATCAGCTCTTAGTGTCAAATCACAGTATTAATTGAACTGTAATATACTCCTCATAAATGTGTGTTGGGCATGTTGACAGGTATATTAATTAAAAGTATACAAGACAAGCTGAAAAGTAGACTGAAATACAAGAGCTGTTTGAAAAACACATATCCCCACTGATAGCCTTAGATTTTAAAAATGACCTTGAACTTTGACCCAGGTTAAAGTTTAATAGGTGTCTTCTATTAAAGGAGACTAACCATCCTATAAAATGGAAGTATGTAAGTCAAAAAAGACCTTCGGGTGTTGAATTAAAATGGATTTCACCCTAAGTGCCCTTTGACCTTTGACCCGGAAAATTATTAAGGGTCATCTTCTCAAGGAGACTGGGTAAATTAGATTTGCTGATACTGATCTATAAAGGATACGATGCTAAGTGACCTTGATCTTTGACCCAGTGGCCCAAAATTCATAAAGGTAATCTTCTAAAGGAGACCAATCAACCTATGAAATTTGAAGTATGTAGTTCAAACAGATTTTAAGATATTGCTTTAAAATGGATTTGACCCTAACTGACATTGACCTTTGACCTCATGACCCAGAAATTATTTGGAGACTAAACATCTAATAAACTATGAAGGCTCAAGTTCAAATGGTTCTCAAGATAACCAGTGAATGAAGTCATCCATGCAATACAAAGTCTCCTGGAAAGCACCTAATTTTCTCTACTGCAGTGCAACATTATGAATATATACGATATCTGTCAGTGATGTATAAACAATATTGTATATATAGATATACAATATGTTGTATCAAACGCTTGGATTAAAATTTGCATATACAAAAACCTACAGATGTTTATTGTTAAGTAACATCCATAAATATAAACAAAAGTGTCAGAATGTCACAACATACTCCCGTCATAGCAATTTCTTTACACTAGCACCTGCATTTTCATATTGATTTTATTGGCCAATTATAAAACAAGAGGGCCATGAAAATCATGTATAGCTCACCTGATCTATTGACCTAAAGATCATCAGGATTAACATTCTGACCAAGTTTCATTAAGATATGGTCATAAATGGGGCCCTCTAGTGTGTTAACTAGTTTTTCCTTTAATTTGACCTAGTGACCTAGTTTTTGACCCCACATGACCAAGATTCCAACCTGGCCTAAAGATCATCAAATTAACAGTTGGCCAAGTTTCATGAAGATACAGTCAAAAATTTGACCTCTAGATTGTTGACAAGCTTTACCTTTGATTTGACCTTTGTTTCTAGTTTTTTGACCCCTGATGACCCAGATTCGAACCTGACCTAGAGGTCATCAAGACATCCATGAGTTTCAAACTTAAATTCAGGTCTCTCGAGTGTTAACAATCTTTACATTTGATTTGATCTGGTGACCAAGTTTTTGACCCTACCTGACCCAGATTGAAACTTGACCTAAAGATCTTCAAGATAAACATTCTGATAAAGTTATCACGATATTGTCGTAAATGTGGCTTCTACAGTGTTAACAAGCTTTACCTTCGATTTGATCAGGTGACTTAGTTTTTTACCCCATCTGACCCAGATTTAAACTTGAACTAAAGATCATCAAGATTAACATTCTGACCAAGTTTCATTAAAATAAGGCCATAAATGTGGCTTATAGAATGTTAACTGGCTTTTCCTTTGATTTGACCTGGTGACCTAGTTTCTGTTTTCACTTGACCTAGATTTTAACTTGACCTAAAAGTCATCAAGATGAACATTCTGACCAAGTTTCATAGAGATATTATCATAAATGATAATTAATAAGCTTTCATATTGATTTTCATTGGCCAATTATAAAACAAGAGGGCCATGAAAATCATTATTATCAATTATTTTTGAGATTCTTAATAAGCTTTACCTTTGATCTGACCTGGTGGCCTAGATTTTGACCCAAGATGACCCAATATCAAACTCATCCAATATTTCTGACTAAGTTTCATTAAGATTGGGCCAAAATTGTGACCTCTAGAGTGTTAACAGTCAAATTGTTGACGATGACAGACACTGGGCGATCACAAAAGCTCACCTCGAGCACTTCGTGCTCAGTTGAGCTAAAAACTTATAAGTTATTTATAGTAACAACAATGGGAAGTTAATCCTATATACAAACAAGAAAAAATATATCTAATATAAGTCCACACTAAACTCTTTACCAGGTAGAGATAGGTCAAAATACACCTACAAGAGGGTCATGATGACCCTAGATCGCTCACCTGAGTAATATGAGCTACATGTTTCAAATGTCAAACTGATGATTTAGAATTTTTTAGAAGATTTTCCGATGTACAATCAAGTAACCCTTGGGGCGGGGCCAATTTTACCCAGGGGTCATGATTTGAACAAAGTTTGTAGAAGTCTACTAGGCAATGTAAACATCAAATATCTAAGATCTAGGCATTCTGGTTTATTTTTAGCAAAGTTTTCCCTATGTACAATCAAGTAACCCTTAGGCCTGGGTAAATTTGACCTGTGGGGTCAAGATTTGAACCAAATTTTGTAGAGGTCCACTAGGCAATGCAAAAATGTCAAATATCTAAGATCTAGGCCTTCTGGTTTATTTTTTAAATTTTTTTGAAGATTTTTCTATGTAAAATCAAGTGACCCCTGGGGTCATGATTTGAACAAATTTTGTAGAGGTCTACTAGGCAATGCTACATGTGAAATATCTAAGCTCTAGGCCTTTTGGTTTTTTTTTTTAGAAAATTTTTGAAGATTTTCCTATGTAAAATCAAGTGACCCCTGGGGCGGGGTCAAAATTGACCCCGGGGGGTCATGATTTGAACAAATTTTGTAGAGGTCCACTAGGCAATGCTACATGTCAAATATCTAAGCTTTAGGCCTTCTAGATCTGGTTTATTTTTTTTGAAGATTTTCCTATAGAAATCTATGTAAAATCAAGTGACCCCTGGGGCGGGGTCAATTTTGACCCTGGGGTCATGATTTGAACAAATTTAGTAGAAGTCCACTAAGCAATGCTACATGTCAAATATCTAAGCTCTAGGGCTTCTGGTTTTTGAGAAGAAGATTTTTTAAGATTTTCTATGTAAGATCAAGTGTCCCCTGGGGCGGGGTCAATTTTGACCCCGGGGTCATGATTTGAACAAACTTGGTAGAGGTCCTCTAGGCAATGCTTCACACCAAATATCTAAGCTCTAGTGCTTCTATTTTTGAGAAGAAGGTTTTTCCTTTCGGTTGCCATGGCAACCAGAGTTCTGCATGGAATTCAATTCTTTGAACACCTTTTGTAGAGCTTCACACAAGGAACATTCCTGTGAAGTTTGGATGAAATTGGCCTAGCGGTTTATGAGGAGATGTCGTTTAAAGTAGAAGTTTACGGACGACGGACGGTGAGTGATCAGAATAGCTCACCCTGAGCCTTTGGCTCTGGTGAGCTAAACAAGAGGGCCATGAAGGCCCTGTATCGCTCACCTGACCTATTGACCTAAAGATCATCAAGATTAACATTCTGACCAAGTTTCATAAATGTGATCTCTAAAGTGTTAACTAGCTTTTCCTTTGATTTGACCCAGTGCCCTAGTTTCTGACCCCACATGACCCAGATTCGAACTTGACCTAAAGATCATCAAAATTAACCTTCTGACCAAGTTTCATGAAGATACAGTCATAAATGTGGCCTCTACAGTGTTAACAAGCTTTTCCTTTGATTTGATCTTGTAACCTAGTTTCTGACCCCACCTGACCAAGATTTGAACTTGACCTATAGATCATCAAGCTCAACATTCTGACCAAGTTTCATTAAGATATGGTCATAAATGTGGCCTCTACAGTGTTAACTAGCTTTTCCTTTGATTTGACCTGGTGACCTAGTTTTTGATCCTACATGACCCAGATTCAGCCTGGATCTTGAGGCCATCAAGATTAACAATCTGACCAAAATTCATGAAGATATAGTTATAAATGTGGCCTCTACAGTGTTAAGAAAGCTTTTCCTTTGATTTGACCAGGTGACCTAGTTTTTGACCCCAGAAGACCCAATATTGAACTTGGCCAAGATTTCATAGAGTAATATTTTGACAAAGTTTCATTAAGATTGGGCCAAAATTGTGACCTCTAGAGTGTTAACAAGCTTTTCCTTTGATTTGACCTGGTGACCTAGTTTTTGACCCCAGATGACCCAATATCGAAGTCGTCTAAGATTTTATTGTGTGACCTCTAGAACTACTGTTGTTACTGATCACTTGTGTGAAGTTTCATTAAACTGTGTCAAGGGGATCAGGAGAGATGGTGTGCACAAGATTGTGTCTATGTATATAGTATAGTAACAAAAAACAAAGTCCCGTAACTCTGCAAATTTTTTTTCTGAAAGAACCTAACATGCCCCATGCACAACTACATTTGTTACTGATCACTTGTGTGAAGTTTCATTAAATTGTGTCAAGGGGATGAGGAGAGATGGTACGCACAGGATTGTGTCTATGTATATAGTATAGTAACAAAAAACAAAGTCCCGTAACTCTGGGGAGGGGGGGGGGGGGGGTGAGGGGGAATGTTACAAAAACAAGAAGACCAAATGGTCCTTGGTCGCTCACCTGAGAACAGTTTGATCCAATTTAATGAGTATCCTAATACTTAAAATGCGGCCACTTTTGCATAGGCAAGGTATTTGTTTGATTCGACCAGACGATCTTGTTTATGACCCATACTTGACCTCTACCTAGCTTTTAAGACAAACATTCTGATCAAATTTCAAGAAGATCCACTGAAAGATGCAACCCCTATTGCATACACAAGGTTATTCTTTGATTTGACCAGGTGACTAGGTTTTGACCTAACATGACCCTATTTGAACTTGACCTAAATTTCATTAAAGCAAAATTTTCTCAGATTTCATGAACATCCTACCTAAAATGTAGCCACTATTCAATTAAAAAATTCTTTGATTATTACTGGGTGACCTAGTTCTTGACCCCAGATCACCCCTATTTGAACTCTGTCTGAATTTTATCAAAACAAACATTCTAATCAAATATCTTGAAGATCCAGTGAAAACATGCAGCCCCTATTGCATACACAAGGTTATTCTTTTATTTGACCTAGTATTTGACCCAAAATGACCCATATTTAAACTTGACCTAGATTTCACCAAAGCAAACATTTTGATCAAATTTCATGAACACGCTGCCTAAATAATGTACATGTAGCCCCTATTGCATTCACAATATTTTTCTTTGATTTTTTTGGGTGACCTAGTTTTTGACCAGATGACCCCATTTGTACTCCACCTAGATCTATTTTATAAAGACAAACAATCTGGAAAAAAAAATCAGGAATATCCAATGTAAAATGCAGCCACTATTGTATACACAAGGTTTTCTCTGATTTGACCTAACGACCTAGTTTTTGACCCAGATTACCCATATTCGAACTTGACTTCATTTTTTTTCAAGGCAAAGATTCTGACTAAATTTTATGAATATCTATTGTAAAATGTAGCTCCTACTGCATACACAAGGTTTTTCTTTGATTTGACCAGGTGATCTAGTTTTTGACCCAGATGACCCAGTTCGAACCTGACTAGATTTTCATCCTGACAAAATTCTGGCAAATTTCATGAAGATTAGGTGTAAAATGCAGTCCTTATTGATTACTCAACGTTTTTCTATGATTTGACCTAGTGACCTAGTTTTTGACCCCAGATGACCCATTTTCAAACAAGACCTAGATTTTATCAAGACAATCAGTTTGACAAAATTCATGAAGTTAAATTGAAAAATACAGCCTCTACAGCATTCACAAGCTCAATTTTGGGACAGACAGACAGACGACAAACATTTGAGTGATCACAATAACTCACCTTAGCATTGCTCAGGTGAGCTTACAAGGGTGTCATGGTGGTGAACATTTGTGCTTAGTTAATCAAAACCCCTCAAGGCATGAAGAAGAAAGCTCTGGACAAAGTAATTCTTCAATTTGACATCTGACCTCCAAGTGTGAGCTGATGTTAGACCTAGGGACCTGGTTCTTGCGCATGACAATCCGTCTCATAGTGGTGAACATTGAGCTAAGTTAAAATTCAAATCCCTCCGTACATGAAAACGAAATGCGCTAGACAAAGTCATTCTTGTATCTGACCATTGGCCTCTATATGTGACCTTGACCTTTGACCTAGGGACCTGGTTCTTGCACACTCCGTCTTATGGTGGTAAACATTTGCGCCAAGTAATATTAAAAACCCTTAAAGGATTTTTGAGTTACAGACTGGACAAGGAAAAAAGCCCTTTTGGCCTTTGACTTCTAAGTGTGACTTTGACCTTTCAGCTAAGTGCCCAGGTTTTTGCGCATGCCACTTTGTCTCATTCAGAAGATGTTGCCTATAGTGTTAAGAAAGTTTTTCTATGATTTCTGCTACTGTCCTACTTTTAAACCTTTTGTAATCTAATTGAGACTTGGTCTAGATTTGACAAAATCAAATATTTTTAGGTTTAAGAATTTAGGATGTGGCTCTAGAGTGTTTACAAGATTTTGTAGGGACTTGCCCTAATGACCTAGTATTTGAAATCAGGTAACTTGTCTAGATTTTATAGAGACAAACATCCTGACCAAAGTTTCATAAAGGTTTGGTACAAAATGTGCCCCATTGAGTGTTAGAACAAGGGTTTACTATCTATTGACCGTGTGACCTAATTTTTGGCCCACATTACCCAGTAACAACTTTGTCTGAGATTTTATTAATGGTAACAGACTGACCAAGTTTCATTAAGATGTGATTGAAACTGTAACCAATAAAGTGCATACAGGCAAATTGTTGATGACGATGACACAGGGAGATTACTATAGTTCACCTTAAGCACTTTGTGCTAAGATGAGCTAAAAATCTTACAGTTTAGATATGTGGTGCACAAGAGTTTAAGCAATTTGCCCCAAAGTGTGACCTTGACCTTGGTCATGGGTTGCGCGCTCTGCATGTCGTGTAGATGAAGTAAATTGGTGAAAAACTTGATGGACAATAAAAGTTTAATGAAAATTCATTCCAAAGTGTGATTGGTAAAGAGTTTCTATTATCTGACCAAATGACCTATATTTTATGCCTAGGTGACAAAGTTTTGCAACTACCATTTAATTCATTTTGACCAACATTCCAACAAGATTTCAGATATATCAGACAACTGTTCCTGTAACTTATTATAGGATCCCCATTTGACAAAGTTTCATCATATAAAGAAAAACATTCTGACAAAATTTCATGTAGATCACTCAGAAAATGTGGCCAGTGGATTGAAAACAGGTTTGTCCTACGATCTTATCCAGAGATGCATTTTTTTTTATTATGGATTGCCAAGTTTCTAAAATAATCTTGATTTCTTATTAAAAGCAAACATTCTGACCAGGTTTCCTATGGATCAGGTATGGTATTTGGAGTGTTAACAAGGTTTTTCTTTGACTTGACTAAGTGACCATTAAGACTAACATCTATAGCTATATTTCATCTACAGACCAAGTAAATGTCCTCTAGCCTATATACAAGCTTTTTCTATTGCTTGAACAATTGATAACCAACGTTTTCTAGATTTTATAAAGACAAACATTCTGACAAGGTTTTATATTGTTCATGTAGAAAATTTGGTATCTTCAATGGTTCATGGATAAATAGTTTTTTTTTATAAATTATGATTTGAGTTAGTGGCCTTGTGCTTAACAGCTGATGACTAGTTGTAAAATTGACCTGAACTTTAGTATGGACTTCTATATATACATGTAGATACAAGTACAAAGGGCTATAAATCTTGGCTTCCTCAAATAATGCAACTGAAACTTGCAGGAACATATTTCTTTATAGCAGTTAACAGTACTACCACATTTTATACTACGAGAAATGACTATGGAAGGACGGCTGAAAAGATGGTCTGCCAAAGCCAAAACTATATACTTCCACCTTCGGCAGGGTATAACAAAAGAAGCCATTATGAACTATGAAAAATGTTGTGTATAGAAATGGTTGCCATCCTTTACTTTATGTACTGTACCTATTTTTGTATTGTCATGTTATCTCTCTTCCATGAAATATCTCTGCCCCTAATTTTTATGACTGGTGATTTGTTCATTTGGAGGAACTGATTCTCTAGGATCCCAAGGGCTGTTTGACATGCTCAGTCAAAAAAAAACTTCAGAATGGCAAACATTTGAAAAGACATCTAAAAATATAAAAACATAAAAATCGTATTATCATACTGTATAATACGTAAATATTAATCAGTTTACAACTTTGAAATTCCCTTTAAAATTTCCATTTAAACAACATAGTTATATTATTTGTATGGTGAAAGCGCAAATATTTAATTGAAAATGAAATTTGCCAAGATATTATGTCCATTTACATAGTGTCCAAGTTTAAGGATAGTACAGCCATTTATGCAATATATATCAACAAGCCGACAGTGTATTCATATCACAGCAAAGAAAAGACCTAACCGCTTAACAAAAGCTGTCAGAGGACAGCAACGCTCAACTACTAGTGTGAACCTTGTCAATTGAATATTGAAAACGAAAAATGAGGCAAAATTTTGTAAAATTGCAAAACAGGGTTATGGAACCTGTGCAATGCATATCAGCTTATAACAATGGAAATTTGTGTTAAGTTTCAATCCATGATTCCAACTAGTGGGTACTAAGAGACTAGTTTTAACTTTATATACAAAAACCCAAGAAACTGCAAAGTTGGAATAGGGGCATAATTTTTGAAAAATACAAAGTAGAGTTATGGAACCTGTGCACTGCATGTCAGATCATCACAGTGAACGTGTGTGAATTTCAATCCATTCCCTTGATGGGTACCGAGATACTGGCTTACGCATGGGTAAGTCCAACAGCTCTACCTATTCTTTGAATAGTCCAGCTAAAAAGATTGACAATTGTGGAATGTAATTTGCCAATAGAAAATTAAGCAAGGCCTTTTTACTAGCCAGATAGTTTTAACCCTGAATTCAGACCGACAGCCTGCACTATAATTCATTAAGTATATTGTTTTTCACTGAAACATTTAGACTATTGTTTTGGTTTGCTCATTACCTGGTACTGATTCTCCAAAGGGTTATCAATGGTTTGTGCACTTTCACTCCACAACAGCATGCTTCTGTTTAAAGACATTACCCCTATAACCTGTTGAAATAAAAAAGTAATTTACAGGCATTGTTCCATATCATTGTTTAACAAAATTTTCATTGAAAACAGCCAAGTAGTGACCTAAACATCCTTCAATACACAATCATGAAACAAACTGTTAAGTTTTCACTTAATTCCGCTAAAATACAGTGAAATAAAATGGTTTAAGTTATTTCTTATCACACTGATAATGTTAAACAAACAGATAAATGCTTATTAATTAAGGTTTAGGAGTGTATCTTCAAAACACAGAAATATTTGATAAAGGAACAACATCTTTACAATTAATCTACCTGACCATTACATGTTCTGCTGTGCTGTCCCATAGGATGGATACCATACTTAAAATATTCTCAACAAGAGGTCATGATGACCCTGTATTGTTCACCTGTTAAATATGCTAAATGCAATATATGTAAGGTCTGTGCCCTGTGGTTGTAGAAGATTTTAAGTTTACTACTACTTGGTACTTTATCTATGTGACCCCAGGGGTCATGATTTGAATAAACTTGTGATTTGGCACTTGAACTAGTTTTTGACCCCCCATGACCCAGGTTTGAACTTGACATAAAGGATCATCAAGATAAACATTCTGATCAACTTTCATGACAATAGGGTAATAAATGTTGCCCCCTTTAATGTTATCAAGTGTTCCTTTGATCCGAGTGTGTGACCCAGTTTTTTACCCAAATGACCCTGTTTCAAACAACTGCTGGCTTAGGGATCATCAAGATAAACATTCTGACCAAGTTTCATGAAGATAGGGTCGTAAATGCTGCCTCTACAGTGTTAATAAGTCTTTCCTTTGAATGTGCAGGGTGACCTAGTTTTGACCCCCACATGACCCGAAAACTGCTTAGGGATCATCAAGATAAACATTTTGAACAGTTTAATGAATATAGGGTCTTAAATGTGGACTCTAAAGTATAAACAAGCTTTTCCTTTGATTTGAATAAGAGACTTAGTTTTGAATCCACATCTTGGCCTTGGAATATTCAAGATAAACATTCTGATCAAGTTTCATGAAGATAAGGTCATAAATGTTGCCTCTACAGTGTTAAAAAAGCTTTTCCTTTGAGTGGTGACCTTAGTTTTAGATCCCATATTACCCAGTTTCAAACTTGGCCTAGGGATCATCAAGATAAACATTCTTTCCAAGTTTCATGAAAATATGGTCATAAATATGGCCAAGCTTTTCCTTTGATTTGACTTAAATTTTTTAACCCACATGACCCAGTTTCGAACTTGACCCAGAAATCAAGATTAAAATGATTGTGACCATGTTTCATGAAGAGAGCTCATAATGTGGTCTCAAGATTGTTAACAAGCTTTTCCTTTGATTTGACTGGGTGACTTAGTTTTTGAACCCATATGACACAGTTTTTAACCTGGCCTAGAGATCATCAAGATAAACATTTTGTGCAAGTTTGTTTTGGGTTTAACGCCATTTTTTTCAACAGTATTTCAGTCTTGTAACGACGGGCAGTTAACCTAACCAGTTTTTCTAGATTCTGTACCGGTACAAACCAGTTCTCCGCAAGTAACTGCCAACTTCCCCACATAAATCAGAGGTGGAGGACGAACAATCTTAGACACAATGTCTTCTATCAAATTGCTGCAGAGAAAATATGCCCCGCCTGAGGAACGAACTTATGACCCCACGATCTGTAGACCAACGCATTACCTTTTGAGCTAAGCGGGAGTATCAAAAACCTTTATATGGCTAGAAGGGCCAAAATTTTAGAGGCATTAACTCTAGAACCAATGATGGAATCTAGTAGTTTTTTTTTTTTTTTTTTTTTTTTTTTTAAAGAATTGAGATCTTATTTTTACAAGTTGTATATAAGTGTGGTTAAAATTGAATGTAAAATGTCACTTCTATCGAGTTCATAAGGTAAAATTACAAATTTTGGTTCCTTCAGGGGTGTTTAGTCTGGAACGTATGATTGGACCTGACAGATTCATCATGGAATCTAAGATATATTTATGTGAAAAATATTTTGCAAGTTTGTATCAAATCAAAACATAAATGAAGTGACTATATGGCTGCAAAAGCAAAAATAGCAATTTTGGCCCTTTTCTAAGGGTCATAACTTTGGAACCAATGATGGGATCTGGCCAGTTTTCAAAACAAGGAACCAAGATGTTATACTCACACAAATTAGGTACGAGTTTAATTAAAATCAATTGAAAATGTGGGGCTCTATCATGTTCAAAAGAAATTGTGGATGGACAACGATGAAGACGAAGGGCGATCACAAAGTTTACCTTGTCACTAGTGACAGATGAGCTAAAAAGTTGTTTTCCCTTATAAAACATGAATACCATTTGTAAAGAAATAAAATAAAACTATATTCCATCAAGTTTTTTGATGTGAAATTTCAGCAATGGGTGATTATTGCAAATGCATTGAAACAAAGATATGTAACAGTTCTTTGATATTATTGATTTTTCAAAGGCGCTGAACTGTTTGTAAGTGATTTTGGGCTGGGCCCCTAAATTGTTGAAGAAAATGCTCATATACCTAACGTTAAACAATTATTTTTGACAGTCTGCCCTAAATAACAAGAGCTGTCACAGGAGACAGCGCACTCTACTATTTCGCTGCTGGATAGTGAAACTGGGCACATTTGTTGAAGCTGGAGCTGTCACTGGAGTGTTTAATGACTCCAACGTGGATGAAATATTGGATAATAGCTCGAGTCTGTGTCAAAAGAATTAAGTAATAAGAGAGATAAGGATCAAGTGTATCAAAACATTAAATATTAAGTACAATTCTTAGCAAAACGGGGGCGTAATTCATGAAATATTGGTGCAACAGTGATGCACCTTGTGTCATGTTAAATCAAATCCATTTTGTAATGACTTGAGATATAGTGAAAATGCATCGAAATTAACCTTTAATTCTAAGTTAAAGTGGCATAATTCATGAAAAATTGGTGCTAGAGTTATGAACCTTGTGTCATATGATGTGGGTGATAAGGTGGAACAACTATTTTAAGTTTGAATCAAATCCATTCAGTAATAACAAGAGTTAGTGAAAGTGCATCAAAACTTTAACCTAAAATTATAAGTAAAAAGGAGGGATAATTCATGAAATAATGGTGCAAGAGTTATGGCCATTGTGTAATATGATGTGACTGATGATGTTGAACAACTATTTTAAGTTTGAATCAAATCCATTTAGTAATAACCGAGATAAAGTGAAAATGCACCAACACTTTAACCTGAAATTCTAAGTAAAAAAGGGGGGATAATTCATGATATATTGGTGCAAGAGTAATATGACCCTTGTGCCATATTATGTGGGTGATGATGAGGAACAACTATTTTAACTTTGAAGTAAATCCATCAAGTAATAACAAAGATAAAGAGAAAGTGCATCAAAACTTTAACCAAAGTGCGGACGCGGAAGGATGCCGTCGCCGGGTCGAGTAGGATAGCTCTCCATACTTCGTATAGTCGAGGTAAAAATAGCTAGTTTATATCCCTGAACTGGACACGAAACAGACCCTGTTAACTGTTGACCTCTAATTGTGACATTGTCCTTGGAGCTAGGGGTCTGAATCTTGCACATGACACATCATCTCATTAATTATGGTGAACATTTATGCCAAGTTATTTCAAAATCCAAGGGTGTTCACATAATACGCCTCGCTCTTCCAGAGACGGGCGTATAAAAAGCTGAAAACATAACACAAATTATGTCAGGCCCTATTTACCATAGAATAGTTTATGCTGCCAGGCCATCAGTCTTTGCGAGAGCACCTGTGACCTATCAAAAGTTCAGTCTTCATACACTGGCTGTAACATCTTTTCCTGAAAACACAAGCCAACAAATAACATTAAAAATAGAAGTACAACAACAGTAATAAACAAGAGCTGTCAGTGGACAGCGCGCTCGACTATTCTCAGTGCTTGATAGTATAATATAAGCTATGAGTAAAACTATAACATTACAATAAGCATATTCTAAGTCTAAAAGGGGCCATAATTCAGTCAAAATGCTTGATAGAGTTGCCTCCTCCTTTTTGCGGACTGGGGTCATGATGGTAAACTAGTATGCAAAATATCAAAGCAATATCTCAATGGACTTTGAAAATATTTGGGGTGGTACGCAAACTTTAACATTTATTCCGAGTCGAAAAGGGGCCATAATTCAGTCAAAATGCTTGATAGAGTTGCCTCCTCCTTTTTACAGACTGGGGTCATGATGGTTAACAAGTATGCAAAATATCAAAGCAATATCTCAATGGACTTTGAAAATATTTGGGGTGGTACGCAAACTTTAACATTTATTCTAAGTCGAAAAGGGGCCATAATTCAGTCAAAAAGCTTGATAGAGTTGCCTCCTCCTTTTTACAGACTGGGGTCATGATGGTAAACAAGTATGCAAAATATCAAAGCAATATCTCAATGGACTTTGAAAATATTTGGGGTGGTACGCAAACTTTAACATTTATTCCCAGTCGAAAAGGGGCCATAATTCGGTCAAAATACTTGATAGAGTTGCCTCCTCCTTTTTACAGACTGGGGTCATGATGGTTAACAAGTATGCAAAATATCAAAGCAATATCTCAATGGACTTTGAAAATATTTGGGGTGGTACGCAAACTTTAACATTTATTCTAAGCCGAAAAGGGGCCATAATTCAGTCAAAATGCTTGATAGAGTTGCCTCCTCCTTTTTACAGACTGGGGTCATGATGGTTAACAAGTATGCAAAATATCAAAGCAATATCTCAATGGACTTTGAAAATATTTGGGGTGGTACGCAAACTTTAACATTTATTCTAAGTCGAAAAGGGGCCATAATTCAGTCAAAAAGCTTGATAGAGTTGCCTCCTCCTTTTTACAGACTGGGGTCATGATGGTAAACAAGTATGCAAAATATCAAAGCAATATCTCAATGGACTTTGAAAATATTTGGGGTGGTACGCAAACTTTAACATTTATTCCCAGTCGAAAAGGGGCCATAATTCGGTCAAAATACTTGATAGAGTTGCCTCCTCCTTTTTACAGACTGGGGTCATGATGGTTAACAAGTATGCAAAATATCAAAGCAATATCTCAATGGACTTTGAAAATATTTGGGGTGGTACGCAAACTGTAACATTTATTCTAAGCCGAAAAGGGGCCATAATTCAGTCAAATGCTTGATAGAGTTGCCTCCTCCTTTTTACAGATCGGGTCATGATGGTAAACAGTATGCAAATATCAAAGCAATATCTCAATGGACTTTGAAAATATTTGGGGTGGTACGCAAACTTTAACATTTATTCTAAGTCGAAAAGGGGCCATAATTCAGTCAAAATGCTTGATAGAGTTGCCTCCTCCTTTTTACAGACTGGGGTCATGATGGTTAACAAGTATGCAAATATCAAAGCAATATCTCAATGGACTTTGAAAATATTTGGGGTGGTACGCAAACTTTAACATTTATTCTAAGTCGAAAAGGGGCCATAATTCAGTCAAAATGCTTGATAGAGTTGCCTCCTCCTTTTTACAGACTGGGGTCATGATGATTAACAAGTATGCAAAATATCAAAGCAATATCTCAATGGACTCTGAAAATATTTGGGGTGGTACACAAACTTTAACATTAATTCCAAGTCGAAAAGGGGCCATAATTCAGTCAAAATGCTTGATAGAGTTGCCTCCTCCTTTTTACAGACTGGGGTCATGATGGTAAACAAGTATGCAAAATATCAAAGCAATATCTCAATGGACTTTGAAAATATTTGGGGCGGTACGCAAACTTTAACATTTGTGTGAAGCTGACGCTACGCCAACACCGGGGCGAGTAGGATAGCTCCCCTATTCTTCGAATAGTCGAGCTAAAAAGCTTTTTTTTTCCTGACAGTCGAGCTATTTCTTTTGAAACATTTTGGTTGCAAAATATCCTTTGTAAACTGTTGAAAACTCATGTCAATACTGAGATATCAAAAACATTTAATATCTCTTTGGATAGAAATAGTACATGTACCATAATGTTGAGCCTGCTACTTGTGGACAAACCACCTCAATGACTCAACATTTTAGTACATTAAAAACAAGAGGGTCATGATGACCCTTAATCACTCACCTGAGTAATATGAGCCACATGTTTCAAATGGCAATTTGATGCTAAAATATTAAGAAAGTAGATCAGTAGGTCACATTCATGGTCACTGAAAGTCAGTTTTAAGATCAGTGTGCAAAACTGTACATGTCATCCAAATTTCAAGGCTGTATCTTAAAAAAGCAAAAAAAGTAGGTCAGTAGGTCAAGGTCACAGTTAAGTGACCCCTAATCACTTGGGGTCATCAGGAAATTTAATTAAAACGTCTAGGAAATATGATCTGATAATGTTTGAGTTACTTTTTCCTACTTAAGTCATAAGAAGTGACCCAGGGCTGGGCCTCTTTTCACCCAGGAGCATAATCTGATAATTTTGTTATAAGATTCACTAGGCAATGCTACACACCAAATATTAAAGTCCTAGGCCTTGAACTTTCAGAATAGAAGATTTTTAAATTTTTCATTTCTATACGCCGTAATGAGTAGGATAGCTCTAGTTATTCTTCGAATAGTCGAGCTAATAACATTCATACACACAACATACAGATCCTCGACATTTGATACTTTACATTACTATAACCATTATTTACAAACTGTATTTTATTTGGTTATTTTACTAT
This sequence comes from Mercenaria mercenaria, assembly GCF_021730395.1. Lineage (NCBI taxonomy): Eukaryota > Metazoa > Mollusca > Bivalvia > Venerida > Veneridae > Mercenaria > Mercenaria mercenaria. The sequence goes on from NC_069364.1 coordinate 45,412,545, forward strand.
TTATCAATCTTTATTTATTTTATCATATATAATGGTCATTTTATCATACATAATGGTATGTGATCCATAATTAACCTGGTTGCATAATTATGTAGCTGTTAAGATTATATTATCTAAAATTTAGGTAAAATATGTCACACTTGGTACTTGAGGTAATGCCAGGGGTTACTTTTTAAGTCATAAAAGTTGTTACATCAAGGACATAATTATAGTGCATACATTTCAATTTTTTAAAGATTATTCAATCATTATCTAATCATTATATTTGTTTACAAAAAACCCCCATGACTTTTTTATGTCTGAAACAGTTTTTGATGTAGGACAGTTGTTTCATTTTATAAAATGAACACTAATTACAGGGGGGACAAAATCTGATTTTTACTTGCTTGTCCGTTTTTGTCATTTGCTATTTTTTACTTGTCCGTATGATAGTTATATAGTAAATTCTTGTCAAATTTCACTTGTCCGTACAAGCTTTGGGACAACTGGGCAATACAGACAATTGAATTTGACGCCCCTGTAATACTGATAGTTTTCATATCATTACACTGTGGTTATAAAAAAATCCTGTAGCTGTCAATCTTGCCAGTTTTAAGCAGCCTAGTAATTGTGGCAAATATAAGAAATTAAAATCATTCATATTTAACTGTTGCCCTTTGACCTGTTGTCCCTCTTACTGGTTTTTATTATTATTTAATATAAGAATAGAATGTTCTCCTACTTAGATGTGTCATGTATAGTCATACCTAAATCTTACAGAACTTATAGACATTAAGTGCAAAATTATGTACATAAATCTCCAACACCATGGCAGCACCATTCACCCTGCACAAATTCTTACACTGTGTAACACAGCTGAACTTTCTGGCAAAAACAGTTCCTGTCTATGTAAGGTATGAATTAAGTGTTCTACTTTGCCCGCAGAATTTTTCAAACTCGTTACATTGCTGTAAAAACATACGAAATACAAACCGGAGAAACTACAATTGATTCCCACCCAGCGGCACTTTTTCCCGTGACCAGTGTGAATTACAGTGCAACTGACCCATCAACTTGAGTGAGATTGAGAGTCCTGTAGTTGTACAACATCTGAAAAATGATGGAAGCCAGTCTTATTATCTTTCATTAAATAAAGGAACATCTAAAATGATCATATGTTTGTGCAATAGTGTCAAAACAATCTGACTGCCAAGAAAATGTGAAATTATATAAATAATTAAAAAGTGCCTTTGGCTTTCACAGCAACTTCACCATGAACATTTATATCATAAATTACTCTGACCTTTTCAAAAAAGTAAAGTGTCAAAATACAAAAACTCTAAACAAACTGATACCTGTATGTAAATTGTGCCATTATCTACAGTTTAAGTAATAAAAATATCAAGTACAAAGTGTGATTACCTTACTTAACTGGCCTGAAGTAACTGAATGTCCAGCTTAAATGCACTAACTCCTATGAAGAATATCCTGTCTATCCAATTTGTAAATGCAATTTCACTTGCACACTTGTTTCAAGGGCGGGGGAGGAGGGGGATAGTGTGAGGGGCCTCCCAGGATTTTTTTTACTTGGAGAAAAAGATCTTTTTTCCCCTTTCTTTGAAAGTCCGAATATTTTTTTCCGAACTTGAGGGTCAGAATATTTTTTTCATAGTAACCCAAAGATTTTTTTTTGGAATTCAAAACTTAAATTAGTAATAAGCTTGTTAAAGAAATGTTATGCTCAATCTTGCATTTTGCTGACTTAATTAAGAGAAAGAATTGTTATCATCAAGTGTTTGGGGTTTTTTTTATAAATCAGAAGAAAAGTTTCCTCATGACATTATTTGTCTGAATATTTTTGAAACGTGTCTGAACACTGAACCCTGCCTGACTCATTTTTAGCAGTCTGAATCTTTCTGAACAGTGTGTTTCTGTTCTGAACATTTCTAAATGTTTTGGAGGTTGTACTGAACTGTATCTGAAAGATTCAGAAATGAATTAAAAAAAGTTTCAGAAAATGATTTTACTGAACTTTTACTGAAATACTCTCTAAAGATTAAGAACTAAATTCAGGATATTCCAGAAATACACTACCTTACCATCAATATTTATTCCCAACAATTTGATTTACGCACGAACTGAGTGTATAATATAGTTTAACCTTAGGTTTATAGAGTACCATTCAATGCCTGTGTACGTTCAATGTGGCAGAATGAATGCCGATCGTGCTCTGTTATATGTAAAGCATCCAGACGATTCAGGTTTTGTTTACGCTAGTAAAAAGTCATTGCATGTGTTTCTGTAATTTCATGTACGTTTTTATACGCTAAAAATTTAGCAGACAATTGCGTATATGCATTATTTCAAAGCGTAATTTACGCTAATACGCATCTTACTTGGAGCCCTGTATAGTTGTTACACAAAATACTGTACAGTTCACATTAAGCATATAATAACATTTCAGGCTCAAACATACGTGTGTCTAGTGGGCCTAGTGGCATATTACTGCATACTTGAGGTAGTGTGTAAACTTACATGTACATAGTTACGCACAATTAATTACACTACCAGGTAAGGTTAAAAATGTAAATTATGCTTACCAGGTTGCATTACTTCATAACAATATCTAAGAACAGTAGTAAAACAAAGGGACATAATTCTAAAAAAAAGTGTGCCTCATAGTGGTGAACATTTCTGCCAAGTTACATCAAAATCCCTCCATGCATGAAGAAGAAATGCTCCGGACAAAGTCATTCTTGAATTTGACCTTTAACCTCTTAAGTATGACCTTGACCTTAGACCTAGAGCTGGGGCTTTGCGCACAACATCTTGTCTCATCCAGGGAAATGTTTGTGCCAACTGATATTCAAATCCTGTTTTGCATGACAAAGTTATACACCGGACAGGAAAAAAATTCTATTGAACTTTGATCTCAAAGTGTGACCTTGACCTTTAAGCTAGGGTTCTAGGTGTTGCGTCGTTTCATCATGGGGAACATTTATGCCTAGTAATATTGTAATCCCTTGATGGATGACAAAGTTCTGGACCAGACAGGAAAAAAACCCTATTGACCTTCGGCCTCCAATTGTGACCTTGACCTTTGAGCTAGGGGTCCGGATTTTGCGCATGACATGTTGCCTCATCACTAGGCACATTTGTGCTAAGTAATATCAAAATCCCTTCATGGATGGCAGAGTTATGGACCGGACAGGAAAAAAGCCCTATTGACATTTGACCCCCAATGGTGACCTTGACCTTTGAGCAAGGGCTCTGGCATTTGCGCAGGACATGTTGTCTCATCATGGGGAACATCTGTGCTAAGTAATATTGAAATCCCTTAAGAAATGACAGAGTTATGGAAACAGACCCTGTTCACTGCCATGTTAACATTTGACTGCTAAGTGTGACCTTGACCTTTGAGCTAGGGGTCTGAAAGTTGTGCACGACACATCGTCTTATTATGAGATACAATTGTGCCAATTGATATTAAAATCCCTTCATAGATGGGAGAATTATGGACCGGACAGGAAAAAAGTCCTGTTGACATTTGAACTCAAATTGTGACCTTGACCTTTGAGCTAGGGGTGCAGGTTTTGCGCATGATACGTCGTCTCATCATGGGGAACATTTTTGCCAAGTAATATTAAAATCCCTTCATGGATGAAAGAGTTATGGACCGGACACGAAACAGACCCTGTTCATGCCATGTTAACATATGACTGCAAAGTGTGACCTTGACCTTTGAGCTAGGGGTCTCAAAGTTGTGCATGACACATCATCTTATTATGAGGTACAATTGTGCCAAGTGATATTAAAATCCCTTCATGGATGGAAGAGTTATGGACCGGACAGGAAAAAAGCCCTGTTGACTTTTGACCTCCAATTGTGACATTGACCTTTAAGCTAGGGGTCCGGGTTTTGCGCATGACACGTCGTCTCATCATGGGGAACATATGTGCCAAGTAATATTAAAATCCCTTCATGGATAAAAGAGTTATGGACCGGACACGAAATTGCGGACGGACGGAATGACGGAAAAGCGCATTCCTATAGTCCCCGAAACTGATTTTCAACCAGTAGTGCTAATAATGGAATCTGACAAGTTCAAAAAAGGAACTGAGATCTTATGGTGATGCAAGTTGTGTGCAAGTTTGGTTAAAATAAAATCATAAATGAAACCACTATCGTGCAGACAGGGAATTGCTGCACATGCACACACACAAATTGTGACCCTTTAAGGGGCAATAACTCTAGAACCCATGATGGGATCTGGCCAGTTTTCGAAAGGAACCGAGATATCATGTCAATACAAGTTTTTTACCAGTTTAATCAAAATTGCTTGCAAAATGTGGTCTCATCCTGTTCACAAGAACTTGTAGACGGACGGACGAAGGGCTACAAAAAAGCTCACCCTGTCACTATGTGGGGATAATCGGCCTGGAATTCGAAATGGCCCTTGGCCGATTTTCACCTCCCGTCCCAGCTCTGTCATATATTAACCTCTAAATCCTTTTCACTACTTGAAACCTAGTGTAATAAATTCAATGTGGGAAGTCACAAATCATGTAATAATTTTTCCATTACAAAATTGGTATATTGGACCATTTCACAATTACAGTATTTCACAATTTTCATATCGATGAATAAACCAATATAGATTTCGCTCTGCATGTATGTAGGTTATTTGCTTGACGTGTTAAAATTTCTAATAACAATTTCAGCCTTCTTTGATTAATAGGAAAATGAATGGGGTAGTGTTGTAATAACTGATACTTCATTAAAAATTCCATTTCAGATTTGTACTGGGATTTTTGGCATACCTCATAGAAGCTGGCGTATTCAAGAAGGTAAAACTTTCGTTCCTCATGGTAGGACACACCCACGAGGACATAGACCAAATATTCAGCAGGTGCGTATCTACTTCATCCAGAACTTCATGGCAGAACAGCTTCCATAGTACTGAAAATTTAATTTAATGAACAACACTTAAATTGAACTGTTACAGCTTTACATTTATATGGAAATTTTACTGAAATAATGGGAATAAAATGCTGTCTCAGTGAGGTTAACTATTACGCCAAATATGAACAATCTTTTTATTAACCTTTAGCCTGCTAATTTTCCATAATGGACTGGTCGATCATTCAATTATTGGCAATACCTTTTATCATTTGATCACTGGATAGCAAAAAGTGCAGACCATGATCAGACTGCACAGATGTGCAGGCTAATCTTGGTCTGCACTAGTCGCAAAGGCAGAATCACTTGTAGCCAGTAGGCTAAAGGTTAATGTCAATATTTTGGTCAAGACAAAAAAATCTAGCCCAGAGATCAGACTAGTGGGCCTGACAGAAGCACAGTAAAAAAACAAACAATAATAATACCAAGAGCACTGCCTTGCGGGTGCTGTCGCTCATCTGATTTTTTTTTTTTGTATTATAAAAAATATTGTCCTACCCCTGCAGACCTTGATCCAATTACAATTTATTTTTTTTTTTTTTTCAATTATTTGAAAGTTATTAATAATTAAGACAAGAATCATTTACTTTAATTATTGTAATTAATTAATTAAAATCCAAACAACAGCAAAATAATTGTCAATTTAATTAAATTACTCTTCAGTTACATGTAGCAAACTGTCACAAACATGGCAATTAAATATTGGCTAAAGTACAGATTGTTGTCACCTGTGGGTATAAATTTCATACTGGTCAACTAAAAGAGGTATTAATATAATCTGGATAATTTATGAACCTGAAACTGTTGCTGGACAATTGATGAATATTAAGTCACAGAATTACAATAACTACAGACAATAACTTTGAAGCATTAATGTTTCTGAAATGCAATAAGGACTTATAAACAAGCTACTGAATTATAAATCTGTGAATAGTGTTCACTGACAGAGTTGTAAACTTTGAAGTGTTCAAGTTTTCGAAAATAAATAAGGACTTATAAAGCTACATCATTAATACGTATTTGATAGTAAAACCATAATTCTATTTGTGAATATAATTATGGCCAAATATTAATATAGTTATGTTTCTTGATGTACAGTGTCCGCTTATGATGGTGAAAAACTGTTGCAAGTTTTAAAGCAATAGCTTTGATAGTTTATGAGAACAGCGGACTTTAACATAATACTTAACCAAGAAAACTGATTTTCTAAGTTCAAAAGGGGCAATAAGTATTGCAAAAAGCAGGATGGAGTTATGTTTCTTGCTATACAGGATCAGCTTATAATGGTGAACAAGTGTTGCAAGTTTCAAAGCAATAGCTTTGATAGATAAAGTTGACCTAAACATAAAACTTAACCAATAAGTCTGATATTTTCTAAGTTCAAAAGGGGCAATAATTATTGCAGAAAACAGGATGGAGTTATGTTTTTTTGCTGTACAGGATCAGCTTATGATGGTGAACAAGTGTTGCAAGTTTAAAAGTAATAGCTTTGATAGTTTATGAGGAAAGCTGACCTAAACATAAAACTTAACCAGGCAACACCAACGCAGATCAAGTGATGACAGTAACTTTTTCTCTCTCAAAAAATCAGATGAGCTAAAAAGGATGGCCATAATGGCCTTAGATTGTAGATTTTATCAGTTTTAGTAGAGGGTCACAGATGGAAAGTTATAGTTAGACTACAGGAGGTTTACAGACAGTAAACAGAAAGCGCATGTCTCAAACAAGAGTGTGATGGAAGACAACTAATTTGAAAATTGGGATAAAAAGTGTATCTTGACCAGTAATTGTAAGGTACTGTATATAATTTATATGAAAATCAACCCAAATCCTTTCAAGGCCATGTCATTGTCAAACCGAACCAAACAGAATTAATGATACAGGATGGAGATCTTAATGGTTTTCAATGTGAATATTATCAGCAATGAACAAAATTTGATTACATTGCAGACTGTCAGTATGGTTATCAAGAGAAGACGTCTTCACAATATCATCATTGATAAAATGCTTTGAATCATGTTCCAGAAAATCCAACATTACAGGTATATCTCAGACAGTTCTTACCAAAAAAAAAAGAGTCTGTATTACAGTAGATTTCTGTAAAATTTCATTTTACATGTTGAAAGAGTTAAAGAAAACATAATAGGCAAAACAGTTCAGACAATTCTAACTTTGCGTCCTGTGTAGATCAAGATTAGCCAGCACATCCATTCAGTCTGATCAAGATCGGCACCTTCTGACAACCATTACCGTTTTAGTAAGCAAACCTAAACAGTTTATGTCCAAATTGAAAGATGGCAAATTAATACCAGTAAAGATATACAGTAACCTATCAAAATAGAAAACATGGAAACTCCACAGGTCGCTAACAAAACAAAAAATATAAGGCTGTTTGATTGAGCCTACTTCCTTATGCTCTACCGGCTGACATTTGAATGAATTGCAAATTTTAAGAATGAGTGAACTTTAAAGATTAATATAACAATTAGCAAAAAATATCATTGGATGCACTAACAAATACCGCTTGGACGTACAACTTCACTTAATTTATTTGACACCATACCTTGAACTGATTTTCAATAACTTGCAAGCAGCAGGGTTTTAGGGAAAATACCACAATTTGTATTGCAATTTTAATGCGATAAATTGTCAAAATTTGGAAAGTGTAAAAAAAATCAATGAAATTTTCAACATTTCATCAACCTAATACCAATAAAATAACTACTTTCAAATTGAATTTCTTTCTGTTTGGAATGGCAATTTTTTGCTCCAGCCCAGGAAGAAAAGAGTACGTAATTAGGATTAGGTTGGAATATGGCCCCATGATACAGATGAAAAAAGCATTGGGTAGTTAACATAGAGAATTCAATGCCAGTAGTACAAAACTTTTACTCCTGAAATAGCTGTGAACTTCCACTTCTGAATCTGTGGTGTAGGAGGAACCACGGAATTGTCAAGAACACTGTCACCTGATGATTGGATTCACAACTGCATAAACCCAGCATTTGGGCATTCGGCTTTTAGACTAAGCAGAATCTTAAGTTTCACAAAAAAACATTATCCACCTTTAAAGAATGCATCTGGCAGAAAAACACTTCTATAGTTCATTAACTGAAACTTCAAATCAAATAATTAAATTGATGTTCAGAGCCATTCCATATGTTAACTCGAGTCTATGAACTTTAGTTCATTTAACGAGACATTGCAAAATGTAAATTACAATTTGCATTATCACAAATATGCTTATTGTACCTTGGGGTGTAAGATAGGTTTTCCAGCACCGGTCACATCAACATACTTCTGGTTACATGCCTGTATGCTGAAATGAAACATGAACTTTAGTCTTAAATTGCAGGACTTTTGACCCCAGAGGTTTATGACTTTGGTGATTGGATGAATCTCAACAATATGAAGAACCATTCGCAACCCCATGTATTTAAAATAATAAGAGACCAAAATGGAAAAGCAACAATCAAATACAAGAAATGGACAACTGACAAAGTAAGTACATTTATCACGCTTGACGTCACGGTAGAGTAATAAAGCCATTTAATAAAAATGATAATACACTAGACTAAATAATTGTAATAACACTTTGACGTTGTTTAGATTGACTTGTGCTTCTGAGGGATCTACTTTTCAGATTTGATTGCTTATAGTAAAAGGTCGAATTTTTTAAGTTTCAACATGAAAAGCAAAGCTGTGAACAAAAATAATATTACATTTGTGACTTTCCACATTGACTTTATTAAACTCATTGAATAAAATTGACAAAATGCTTGGCAGAGCCTCGAATTACATTACTTTATTCAACTTTTTAATAAATTCAGTATGAAAAGACACTCATGAAATATCCTCTATGCAGGGTTCCCACACTTTTTCTAGCGCGCCGCTATGCCGTTTGACGCCATGACGTAATTTATCCTGTCACTTGCAGTATTTTCGACCCGATATCAGAGTGCCGTCTATCTTTCTTGATATACCGTCAGTTGGTCATGTGACCAGTGATATACGGTCAGTTGATCATGTGACCTTATGATCGATATTGTTGTCATAAAAAATTTTGCATTGAAACCATCACCACTGTGTTGGACATGTCCGAACTAAGAAAATGAGTGGTCAAATAATGAGTTTTTATTCAAAAACGAAGAAGTTATTGCGATTTTGTCGGTGATTACGTCATTATATAAGTGACGTCATTACGAATATGACGTCATTACAACGGCTGTCGCACACTTATTTTTGTAAAATAAATTGCCAAATATCGGAAAATGAAGTAAATGACAAGATAAATAGAATAATAGGTTAGTGCCTAAGATGGAGAAAGTTTATCTGGCTTGGCTCCGGACGTTATCAGGTTCGCCTTCGGCTCACCCGATAACCTCCTCCACTTCGCCAGATAAACTTTCTCATCTACGGCACTAACCTATTATTCTCTATAACTCTGACGTCAGAACAGTGATTTGTTGTATTATAATTCACTGTTTTCTGCCTTCTTTGTTTAATAAGAAAATGAATCGGATCGTGTTAGAATATTTATTTAATACAGCTTGTTTTACCAATAGGCCGGTTTTCCATGACTGATGAAATTTTCTGTTGCAATAATTTAGTCCACTATGTTTTACTGGCTCTTTCGGACCAGCATCAAGGAAATTAATTTTTTTAAATCTTCGATACAATTCCTTCTCTGATTTCTTCATTACTTTTTTTTTCCTTCTCGTCACAAAATTAATCATAAAAGGAAATGCGATGTCAGTTTTTATTTTTGCTCATGCTCGCTTTCTTACTGCCGACGCCATATTCGCAGTTACTTAGAAGGGGAGATGATTCTAGCAAACTAGTAACGGCACGGTTCGGATAATATCGCTAACCTGTATTAGCGATGTAGTCATAATTCAAAACCCTGACGAAATATTTCAGTGTAAACATAACGATCGGAAGATGGTTTCTTGGCATTTTTGGCAATTTCAGGGGTTTTAAAACAGAATGATATAAAAAATCAAATGGTTTTTTAACAACATGTCTTGAATTTAATTTGTTATTCATGAAAATAATTCCATTATAACTAAAAGGATGCTTATGGGTGGTTTTCAAACTAATGAAGCAAAAGTGTGACATAGGGGTTAACAATTTAAACTCATTTTTTATGGTGGTCACCTATTTTTATGATAGCAAATATTTCCAAGTTGAAGGAAATAACGGTAGGAAAGTGTTGAGAAATGCCAATCAGAAAATATTTCAGCCTTTAATTCGAAAGTTCAGTGAATTTCCATTAAGATGGATGAAAAATGTTGCATGGTTTTATGACAAGGAAATATGTATAACAGTATTTTTTTCATCATAAATGATATGTAATGGGTGTATGTGTACGGTTTGAAACTTATTTAATCATGTCTGTGGACATTGGTTCTAAAACTGAACTGAATAAAAGTAAGGTGAGAGAGAAGAAAAAGCTTCATTATTTTGAACCCCGGTGTTCAAAAAAACACACTGAAATTCACAGGGCAGTCGGTCTGGCAATTGTGAGTTTTTTTACAGGACTGGAATATTTCTAATACACTGGATAATCGGATCTTATAAAAGATTAGTATAGCCTATTTAGATAGAGAATATTAGGTTAGAGTCTGATAAATTTAAATTTATTAAGTGACTCTGAGAAAATATGGAAGTCGAGGCTCTGCCGAGACTTTTATATTTTTGTAGACAAACTTTTTAAATTTAAATTTATAAGACAGTAACCTAATGTTCTATTTATCCTACCTTCTAATCTAAATCATTCTTTAATTAAAGTTCAAAATTTACCTCCAACTAGATCCGAGTCTGTCTTAAAGGCTTTTCTTCAGGAAATTGGGAAGAGGCCTTGACCTTTCAAATTGGGAAATTTATGTGCGATGATTATTTTGGGAAAAATTATCAACCGGAAGTAAACATTGAAAGACGAAGCAAATACATCTCCCCTGAAACTAGGACTAGATAAAGCAACATTTATCTGACCCCTTCATTTTTGCCTTTATTTTGCATGAAGGTAGGATAAAAAGAATTACATTAATTAAATCCCTTAATTTTTTCCCTATATATTTAGATGAAACAGTTTTCAGGCATTATGTTTTCATGCTGTAAAAACCCTCACCGTAGGTACTTGGATTCAGTGTTGTTATATACCGAACACAACAAATGAAGCTATCCAGATGCAGAACTAAGGTATCATGACATTGTGCCACTACTATGGAAATGCCAATCTTACTCTGTTCATCATCTCACATGATCCCTGAAAATATAATATATCAATATCCAGATTCATAAAATAAATAGCTTAAAAACTGTTGTCAAACTTCACAGGATCTACAGAAACAATGATATATTGTCATGGTGGGACAACTACCTGGAGGATATAACACGAGAGGGTAATTTTGGAATCTAAGAATTGTCACCAAATAATATAGTGTCTTTCTTTAAACATTTAGCAAATGTGCCCTCATTTTATTGGTTATGGCTCAATTTTCTACTCCTACAGTGCACCTCCACCTTTGCCCAAGAACTTAAAACAAGAACTTAAAAACAAAACATACCCGCCCGCTTAGCTCAATAGGTAAGAGCGTTGGTCTACAGATCTCGGGGTCGCGAGTTCGATCCTCGAGTGGGGTGTATGTTCTCCGTGACTATTTGATAAACGACATTGTGTCTGATATCATTAGTCCTCCACCTCTGATTCATGTGGGGAAGTTGGCAGTTACTTGCGGAGAACAGGTTTGTACTGGTACAGAATCCAGGAACACTAGTTAGGTTAACTGCCCGCCGTTACATGACTGAAATACTGTTGAAAAACGGCGTTAAACCCAAAACAAACAAACAAACATTAAAACAAAACACTGAGTGGTCACAAAAACTAAACATGAGCAAAGAAGCAAAGTTGAATCTTAAATGCTTTGACAGGAAAAGCTAACATCTGATATAAAAAAATATTACATTTGCATCTTTAAATTTTGAATTTATTACTGTTTGCATAAAATTGATAAAAGGCAGTGTTTCAACAGAATCGAGTACAACAGAAAACAAAAACAAGAGAGCCACGATGGCCGTATACATCGCTCACCAGAGCTGATCTGGTCTACTGACCTTGTTTTGGACCCTACATAGTCAAGGGTTGAACTGGACCTAAAGATTATCATGACAAACATTCTGACTAAATTTCGTAAAGATTTGGTTACAACTGTGCCCTCTAGTGTTAACAAGCTTTTCCATTCAATTACACTGGTGACCTAGTTTTTGACCCCACAGGATCCAGATTCGAACCTGACCTATGGATTTAGCCTGGGAAGCCACTGATAACATCTGTGCTTTGTCAGAAGAAATCATACCTAATATTTATGCCTAAAGATCCCACTTAATTTGCGCTATTGAGTGTTAATTGGCATTCGAGTTTCAACGCCTGGGGAAATCTGAAGGAGTTTCCATGTCACTAATGATCATAGATTTGGTATAATTAGCCTAATTATGTTGTGATCTGACATATTTGCATGTTGCTTGAAACGAAAACGAGTAGGGCTGTCATTGATTGGGTCTTAAGCATATCGATGATACCGATATATCAGAAGACAAATATCGACGATACATCGATCAGGGCACTCGTTTGGCCGTTTTTGGGGCCAAATATGGGTAATATGTTTTTTCCCCCCTTTCTGAGAAGAAAATTCCCCTGATGATAGGTTGTTTGACACAAATAGATATTAACTCTTTCTTTTAATATCATATAGTGCTCTAAGGAAGATTACTGTTGTAATATAGTCACATCAGTTAGAAATGATTGAAAACAGTATTAATAAGTGCGAAAAGTAGTTACATAAAAATTATACATTGCTTAAACTTCCCCTTTCCATTTTGAAATGTCGAAAAATTCCCCTTCCTGAGGGTATGGGTACCTGTACCCAAAAGCTGTCTAGTGCCCTGTCGATATATCTATTATTTAGTTAGATTAACAGCCTATTTGTTCATATGCATACTATATACCTTCCTGTAAATGCTATTTTTAAATTTTATTGCCTACTTTCCATATTACACTTTGATTGTGTTGTATTTGTATTTATGAAATAAAATAAATAAATAAAAATTAATAACATCTTTAACTTTTATTTTGCCTTCACGTGACTTCTCATTTACATTTATCTAAATTTACAACTTTGAGAACTTAATTGTTTTTGAGGGTCCGAGTGTTTATCTGGATAGTTTTTCTTTCTGTAAAATATTGATTTTTGAAAATGGGAATAGATAATCGATCGACAAAAAAAAATATCGTTGATACATCGATATCGTTTCTATCAATGACAGCCCTAAAAACGAGGCAACATTGCCGAAAATTCCATTATTCGGCAATTTGCAAACATCACTAGGTCTGCGTTAATATAGCATCTTTATAGCTATGTCACAATTTTAAGTTTATACCAACATATTTTAAAGTTGTTACAACTTGCTGGAAAAGTTACAGGAGGTATAAACTGTTATTTGTCCACGGCCCGGAAACGTTCGGAAACCTTTGGAAGTACACAATTCCTATCTGTGTTTCCCATGAGAATTCTGTTTCTATTTTTAGGCATGTATTATTGCTTTCTGAAGTTATCGTTCTTTATTAAACACACTCTTATTTCGGGAGTAATATAGGTGGCGCTGTAGTCGAAAAACAGGTTTCCCAAGGCTGTCAGTTTGCAGGTAGAAAAAAAAGGTGGAAATGGTCGGCCTGGATTCCCAGGCTACTATAGATTATCAAATAGAGAAAAGTGGAAACTTCACAGGCCGCGAAGATGTTGCAGGCTCGGTTTGATTGAGCATGTTCATGGACAGTAGTTGAAATGCATGCCACCGTCCACACCCTCTAGCCCTGGGTTGAGCAGAACTCAACATTTACACATGCTAAAAGTACAAAAAGCAATTCAAAGACATCCGCAGATGTATTCAAACGGCGGTGAACATGGAACCTTCAATGATACACGTGTTGAGGCGTGTTATTCCATGAAGAGCGGCGTTTGGTCCCCAGATAAAATAATGACAAACATTCTGACTAATTTGCATGAGTTTCAAACTTAAATTGTAGTCTCTAGAGTGTTTAAAAGATTTTCCTTTGATCTGGCCTAGTGACCTAGTTCTTGACCCCACATGACACAGATTCAAACTTAACCTAGAATTGACTAAGACAAATATTCTGACCCAGTTCCATAAACAATGAGTCACACATGTGGCCACTAGTGTTCACAAGCTTTTCCTCTGATTTCACCAGATGACCTAGTTTTGAATCAAACATGACCTAGAGATCATCAAGACTATCATTCTGACAAGTTTCATATAGACTGGGTCACAAAATTAATGTGGTCTCTAGAGTGTTAACAAGCTTTTCCATTGATCAGACGTAGTTTTTGACCAGACATGACACAGATTCAAACTTTACTTAAAGATCATCAAGACTATCATTGACATTCAGACCCCGTTTCATAAAGACTGGGTCAAAAATGTAGTCTCTAGAGTGTTCACAAGCTTTTCCTTAGATCTGACCTAGCTTTTGACCCCACATGACCCAGTTTCAAACTTGACCTAGAAATCATCAAGACTAACATTCTGACCAAGTTTCTTAATAAAGATTTGGTTAAAAAATATGGCCTCTACTACATGTTCAGTATCTTTTCATTTGATCTGACCTGCTGACCTAGTTCTTGACCCAACATGACCCATTTTCGAACTTGACCTAGAAAATGTTTTGACCAAATTTCATAAAGAATGGGTCACAAATGTAGCCTCTAGTAGGCATTTAACTAGAGCATTTTATTTTCAAGGGTAATAATTGTGGTCTGACTGTATTATTTTGAAAATCACAGTTGAGATTTTTTTATGTGTGCACCGGTACAGTTTTGCGGGGAAGCGAAAGTTGACATGGAATTTTGTCTTCTTCTAAAAACAAGGTAAGTTGACAGTTTTTGTTGAAATATATATCTGATAGCTGACACATAGGAGAACGTTTTGGTTTATATCCATCTTACAGATTTTTTTGAAAATGAAGAGAAACAGGGGGAATTCTGTAAAGTTCTTCTTATATGCAAATGAGCTGAAAATGTATTGAAATGACTAGATCAGAAGTTTATGCCTTTCCAGTAAGTTTTTCCCTACCTTTGACGATAGTTATTAAAAAGTATAGATATCAACCTCTTTGCTGATATTAGTACCTAAAGTTTTCAGCCTGTGAATAGCTGTGGAAATTTGGGACTTCCTTTTTTTGAAGATATAAATAGATCTAAGCTATATTTAGACTAAAGTTTTTTTCAGTATAACAGCATGTAGAGAACCCTTACATACAGTCAAATATTCTTGATATTGCAAGGAAATATAATGCATTTTTCAAGTGCTTGCTGTTTCTTATGTTGTGCACACTTGATATAGGTCATTGTCAATGTCAACTATCATTATACTGACATTTGAAGTTGTTGTTTTTTTCTAAATTACCTCCCTTATATATGCATTTTTCTTCATTCATTTTATTGATAATTACTTCCCTTTATGTTTAGCAAAAATTATCAGATTGCATTTAATTAACTCCCTTTATTTAACATGAAAAATTCTCTTGTGTAATGATTATTTGTATATTTTACTTACAGTGTCTGATACATGTAGTTGCAGTCTGTCTTTGGAAGCTGTAGAAATAACAAGAAAGAGGCTGACATAGTGGTATAGTTTGTTATATATGAAGTTTATTGATGGCATTCATGTCATGATGATATCATTAAAGTACAACATACATTGATTTTCTGACAGTCACGTGTTATTACATTTGAACTGAGACTGTTTTATAATCAGGTTCGTGATACTTTTTTTAATATACATTGTATACAATAGTTGCATTTTTTTTCAATATTAATTGTAGCTTTATAAATTAGAACACTTCAGGTTCATGTTTGATATAGTTTATTAATGATTATAATTTTAAGCATACAATGAGTTATGAGATATTTTATTAATTTTAATATATTTAGATTAATAAATGTAAAAAGTCTGTATTAAATGCATAGGTCATCTTTTGTACAAAAATAAAGGAAAAACAATGTTGTATAATTTTCATTTTCAGTTTTGGTAGGGAAAAGTTTGAGTATGTACATGTACAGTTGTTTGACCTGTCTTACCCTGTGGCAGTCCAAGAAGATGTTACCATAAATAAATAAAATATTATGAAAAATGCAGGAGGTATTATGCTTTTTTATGTTAAACAAAGGTCTCAAAGCATTTATATGCTGTATGGCTACATTCTTGCTCCTGAAATAACTGTACAAGACAGCTATAAGACTGACATTCCTGACAAGATGTGTACCTTCTGGACTTTATGTCAGCCTGGCATAAACATTTCTTTCCTGTAGCTTTGTGTTACCCTCAATTTACTAAGTACATATCTCCATTAAAAATAATGATAATAGATATGGTTTAGTAATAAATGTGTGATAGCTTTGTAATGTCAACATTTCAAAAATAGAATGAACATGTACTTTGACAATAAATATTGAAATACAAATTTCAGTATATTGTATCAGTCAGCAAAAACATGAAGTACATTTGTATCTTTGTATTAAGATAATTAAAACAATTATATTCAAATGCTTTGACACTGATTTTATGTTGATTTCCTAGAATGTGTGTGAATTAATGTTTTACAATATTTCAGAACTTGAAGACAATTGTTAGTGCAGAAGGGACATAAAGTTATGACAAAAGTAACAGATATAAATAAGGTAAACTATTGTGATTAAAAAGACATGGCCAGTGCTGCACATCACAAAGGCAAATTTGAATTTAATTTTTTGTCACTTATGAGTTCTGTAAAGCTGATTTTGCAATATATATAAAATGATTAGGATTAATTTTTTTTACTGTGATCTTTTTTTCACATGATTTTGTCAAGACTGACAATTTGTTCATTGGAATAAGATAGTTAAAGGCGGCATTGTGTCACATAAAAATATGTCTGCATAGTTGCCTAACATTAAATGTCAAATTGTAAACAAGGAAATTCTAAATTTGGAAAATCCTTTGTTGTTTTTTCTTCATTTAGCTCAGTTGAAGGAGATGAAGTTTGAAGCAATTTTCACAGTACAACCTCTCCAGAGTAGCTCACTCTGAAGCAAAAACCTCTCTATAACAACATCATGAGAATTTCCCTAAGCTGAAATATAACTATCAAATTTACTTCTCCAGAACAACAACCTCAAAATAACTAAAATATTTGTATATCCCACAGGGTGTTGCTCTACATAGGTTGCATTGTACTTATAATATCTATGATTTCAAATGCTTTAAGAAAACACAACACTTTCACAAGGGGAAAGTGAACATATATTACTCATAAGGTGAAGTTTTGGCAGTTCTCAAGTTCATTGTTTTTGCATGCTTTATAAAAACACTTTAGGTAGTTTATCATTATTACATCATATACTAATCAGAGGTTGTAGGTTGTTGTTGGAGCTTTTAGATGAGATCATAGGTGAACATCATCAGATTTATCTGTTTATTTTTTTCACCATTTTATTGAATATATGTACATTGAATGTTACAAAACATGCAATCTTTTCAGACAGTCCTATTAAATAACTTGTCATTTAGTGGATCTAAGTATATGTAAAATTTAAATAAAGCAGCAAGCCAAGTAGCAACACAATCTTGCTGCTTAAAACAGGTAATTCCTTAGACAAGTTGAAATTAGACAAAATGTCAATTTGTAGAGTTACCTGACTTGCTGCTTGATAATATATTTCTAAGATTAGAATATCTGCAAATGTCTAAAATGATGTTATAATTGTTTTAAAAACTATCATGTTTTATTCTCTTTATGTAATAAAGTTTTACATTTGTATTTCCAGAAGTGCTACAAGTGTGTTGTCATGTGAAATGGAATTTACCCCACCTGTGCTGCAAGATGTATATTCAAGTGCAAGACAGCCATGCACCAGCTGTAAACTGAGATGGACCCATATAATAAATATGTTGAATTTTCTATGTATTATCATCTGTACAGAATGTGTTCATGACAAGACTGTATACATATATTGTTAAATCATTTTTTATTTCCATTATTGCATGCATGTAAGAAGCAAGCATTTAACAATTGCATTCATAGAAGTGTTAAAATGTGATCAATCTAATTTAAAGAAACACATTTAATTGGACTTTTTAAGTTTCATAGTATTTGTGGTGGAGACTGACCCAGTCATTCAGCAACTTATACTGTGTGTGTGTCATTTCTTGTATGTTATAGTTTTCTTAATAATACATTAAATGTCAAAGTTATGGTAAGATGAACTCATTCATCACTTGTAGATTAATGTTAAAGCAGTTCAACATTTTACCATAAGTTAACTAATATTCTATTTAACCAGAGTTGTCACATATTTTCATATAAATATTTGTATAATACAGTCTAATCTAATCTACATATGATGTTCCACAATTTTTTAGTTATATTTTATGTTGATATTTTATGTTGTTTTCATGTCTCAACATATAATTACTAACATCAAAGAAACTCAAGTATTTTACAATTTGGTTGGTATAATTGGTTGTTTTGTTTATATATTTTATTTTTTTCCATCCAGGAGAATAAAGAAATATACATTTCAAAATATCTCATCATTCTAGATAAGTACACTACATAATCAAGATAAAAGAAATAAGAACAAAATATGTTGGTGGAATTTTATTTTCAAAAATTTGATATACAGTCTTTGTAGTATTTACTTCTTTAGATATGTTGGACTGAAATGGGAATAACAACATACTTTAAATTTTTGTAGGCATAAGTTAATATGGGAATTATTAACTTAACTTAAAAAGATTTTATCTCGCTGTTATGCAATCTGAGCTTTAATATTTTTCAACATTGTCATTGGCAACAAGGCTCAAAATTATTTGTTGTGTATACCTTGCATTCATGTGTGATAAATGCTTTTATGGTATTCTTTAATATAATTTATGCTTTTCATCTTACCATGGATTAAAAAAATATAAATTTATTTGTCTGAAAATTAAGGTAAAAATACTGACTGATTAAATTGCAATATAAGAAAGCTTATTTGAGATAAAGGGAGGTAATTCCATAAAAAAATATGTAGAATGTAGATGATAAATGTAATGAAGGGAGGTAATAAAATATTGTGAAGTTATTAGTCTTCATTTCTTTGATGAGCTAATTAATTGTTTTACATTTTGGTTTATTAACTACAAGTATGACCTAACATGTGTACCTGTCCTGAAGGAAAATAAAATAGGTTGTTTGATGTCCTTGTACTGTTAAGTTGTTCCTGTATTTGTTTACATTCCATGTCTGAATGAAATGAAGAAACAGACTTTAATGAGGGTATCCCGGGAAAATACCTAAGTTTATTTTTATATCAGCAAATTTGATGAGATAGTCATTCAGGAGTTGTCTATCCTATTTCCAATAATGCTATGGGGACTAAATTTTTTGGAGTAAATATCTCTTTTAAAAAATAACACACAGCATTTTAATATTGTATATATATTATCTGATGCACTTAGCAATATATATTTGGAGTCAAAATGTTAAAAATTCCGGTTTTAATTTTTTAGTTACAATGTCTACCTCTAGAGTATTCACAAGGCAAATGTTCATGGATGACTGACAATGACCGGTCACAATAGCTTAAGTTACCTTGAGCACTTTTATGCCCTGATGAGCAAAAATTTAAACCACAAATATCATCTACGTACCGGTTTCACCCTGATGAAGACTACTAAATAGTCGAAACGTTGTTTTTTTAATAAAATTATTGAAACCTGACCCGTCTTGTCTGTGTGTTCCACTTACCTCATTCTTTGTATATATCTGTTTCAGAAGAATGCGACAGCAGTGAAAGGGCCATTCTAGAGGAGCTAGTGGCCAGCCACAACAGAGGCTCAACACAATCACAGCCAGAAAAAGAAATAGATTTGGATATCCCCGAAATAAATGACCCAATTGCTCCGGTTTTCAATGCAAATGATGAATGTACCCCCCACCACACCCACAGTGCACTGACACAGTACAGGTCAATTTGACACACACAATACTACATACTTTATTAGGACTGCATGTTATGTATTTAGCAAATTACTGCGAAGAAATCTGGTATCTCGAACAAAAATTGTGAAGAGAATATGGTACTGGTTTAAACTGATAGATGAACGTGTATTGTTATGCCTTCAATAGGTGTTCAGTTGCGTATTTCATGTACCTAGTCATATATATAAAGACCTGACATAACGTACACTGGTTCGCGAGTAAAAGTCCTTCGTGCAAAAAGTTTTCATTGGCCCCTGTGACCTAGAAGGTCCTGGGTGAAGTGGTTAGCGAGTTAAGTGCCTTCGTGCAAAAAGTTAACATTGTGACGAACGAACAAACAAACAGTTGGTTGAAAAAATAATATGCCTCCCTTCGGGGTCTTAAAAAAAATCACCTTCAACTTACATACAAAAACTAACCAAATCGAAACGCGGACGCAGGGGCAAATGGATGCCATTTACCACGAAAAGTACACTACTGGTACAAACATGACCTATGTTCAAAGACTCAGTCTCTGGCCAAGCTGGGTTTGATACAATATCTCTTGTTAATAGGATCACTATTTTCAATTGTCTATTCATTACCAGGTCTAGGAAAGTGGTATATTTACAGATTATCTCTAAATTTACAGATAATCTGTAATTTTACAGATTTTTCATTTGATTTACTTATGGTACACATAAATAAAGGTCAATTGTAACTTTCACTCATTTCTGTTGACTTTGATTTTTTTGAAAATGCCAAAAATTCAAAGTCAATACAAGAGATCACAGAGTGATCTTGGCGCCCACCAATGTGCCATTTTTGAGTGTTCCAAATTTCAAGACTTATCGACTAGCTCAAGGTCAAATTTCATTTCCGTACACAACACTGTGCATGTGGTCCAAATTCGAAAGCTGCAGCTTGAGAAATGTAAAAGTAGGTCACTAGATCAATTTCATGGACAAAGTTCTTTGTACACAAAACTATGCATGGGCATTAAGTTTGAAGACTGTAGCTTGAGAAATTTGAAAGTAGGTCACATGGTCAATCTTAAGGTCAAAGTTTAATTTGGTATACAAAACTATGCAAGTGGTCCAAATTTGAAGGCTGTAGCTTGAGAAATGTGTAAGTAGGTCAGTAGGTCAAAATCAATGTCAAATTTCACTTCAGAACACAAATCTATGCATGTGGTCCAAATTTGAACCCTGTACCTTCAAAAATGTGAAAGTAGGTCACTAGGTCAATGTCAAGGTCAGAGTTTGTTTCGGTACACAATCCTATGCATGTGGTCTAAATTTGAAGCCTGTAGCTACAGAAATGTAAAAGTAGGTCACTAGGTCAATCTTAAGGTCCAAGTTCATTTCGGTACACAAAACTACGCAATGGGTCCAAATTTGAAGGCTGTAGCTTGAGAAATGTAAAAGTAGGTCACTAGGTCAAATACAAGGTCAAATTTTACTGCGGAATACAAAACTATACATGTGGTCCAAATTTGAAGCCTGTACCTTCAAAAATGTGAAAGTAGGTCACTAGGTCAATATAAAGGTCAAAGTTTGTTTCGGTACACAAAACTATGCATGTGGTCTAAATCTGAAGGCTGTAGCTTGAGAAATGTAAAAGTAGGTCACTAGGTCAAAATCAAGGTCAAATTTTATTTCGGAATACTAAACTGTGCATGTGGTCCAAATTTGAAGCCTGTACCTTAAAAATGTGAAAGTAGGTCACTAGGTCAATGTAAAGGTCAAAGTTTGTTTCGGTAAACAAAACTATGCATGTGGTCCAAATCTGAAGGCTGTAGCTTGAGAAATGTAAAAGTAGGTCACTATGTCAAAATCAAGGTCAAACTAGAAAATGCTTTTGTAAAAAAGCGCATGTCTCCCCCAATGCAAAGTCCTATAGGCAAGAAGTCAATAGGGGTCAGGAGCGAAAGTCAAAGAGACACTGATGGTTGGCTGCAATAGGGATTATCTACTTGGCATGTCCAGTCATCCCGCTAAATTTCAACACTCTTGGCCTAGTGGTTCTCAAGTCACTGTTCAGGCTCCTGTGACCTTGACCTTTGATCAAGTGACCTCAAAATAAACAGGGGTCATCTACTCTGCATGTCAAATCATCCTATTAAGTTTCAACATTGTAGGTCAAGTGGTTCTCAAGTTATTTCCAAAAAATGATTTTACATGAACAGGCCACTGTGACCTTGTCCTTCAATAGACTGACCCCAAAATCAATAGGGGTCATCTACTTTGCATGTTCAATCATCCTATGAAGTTTCAACATTCTGGTTTAAGTGGTTCTCAAGTTATTGATCGGAACTGGTTATCAATGTTCAGGCCCCTGTGACCTTGACCTTTAACAGAGTGACCCCAAAAACAATAGGGGTCATTTACTCTGCATGAACAATCATCCTATGAAGTTTCAACATTCTGGGTCGAGAGGTTTTCAAGTTATTGATTGGAAATGGTTTTCCATGTTCAGGCCCCTGTGGCCTTTACCTTTAATAGAGTGACCCTAAAATCGTTAGGGATCATCTACTTTGCATGACCAATCATCCTATTAAGTTTCAACATTCTGGGTCAAGTGGTTCTCAAGTTACTGACCGGAAATGGTTTTCAATGGTTAGGCCCCTGTGACCTTGACCTTTAATGGAGTGACCCCAAAATCGATAGGGGTCATCTACTTTGCATGTATAATCATCCTATGAAGTTTCAATATTCTGGGTCAAGTGGTTCTCTAGTTATTGATCGGAAATGGTTTTCCATTTTCAGGCCCCTGTGACCTTGACCTTTGATGGAGTGACCCCAAAATCAATAGGAGTCATCTACTCTTTATGACCAATCATCTTATGAAGTTTCAACATTCTGGGTCAAGTGGTTCTCTAGCTATTGATCGGAAATGGTTTTCAATGTTCAGGCCCCTGTGACCTTGACCTTTGACGGAGTGACCCCTAAATCAATTGGAGTCATCTACTCTTCATGACAAATCATCCTGTGAAGTTTCAACATTCTGGGTTAAGTGGTTCTCTAGTTATTGATCGGAAATTGTTTTCAATATTCAGGCCCCCGTGACCTTGACCTTTGACGGAGTGACCCTAAAATCAATAGAGGTCATCTTCTCTTCATGGCCAATCATCCTATGAAGTTTCAACATACTGGGTCAAGTGGTTCTCTAGTTATTGATCGGAAATTGTTTTCAATATTCAGGCCCCTGTGACCTTGACCTTTGACGGAGTGACCCCAAAAACAATAGTGATCGTCTACTTTAGCAGCTCTACAACCCTATGAAGTTTGAAGGTTCTAGGTCAAATGGTTCTCCAGTTATTGCTCGGAAATGAAGTGTGACGTACGGACGGACTGACGGACGGAAGGACAGGGCGAAAACAATATGTCTCCTGGAGAGACATAATTTTATTTCGGAATACAAAACTATGCATGTGGTCCAAATTTGAAGCCTGTACCTTAAAAATGTGAAAGTAGGTCACTAGGTCAAAATCAAGGTCAAAGTTTTTTCCAGTGCCCAAAACTATGCATGTGGTCCAAATTTGAAGGCTGTCACTACAGAAATGTGAAAGTAGGTCACTAGGTCAAAATCAAGGTCAACTCATGTCAAGGTTCATCTTGCCACGCAAAAATATACATGTGGTCCAAATTTGAATGTTGTAGTTACTGACAAGAACATTTTAAAAGCTTTTCCCTATATAAGTCTATATGAACCATGTGACCCCTGGGGCGGGGCCATATTTAACCCTAGGGGGATAATTTGAACAAACTTGGTAGAGAACCACTAGATGATGCTACATTACAAGTATCAAAGCCTTAGGCTTTGTGGTTTGGACAAGAAGATTTTCAAAGTTTTTCCCTATATAAGTCTATGTAAACCATATGACCCCCAGGGTGGGGGGGGGGGGCATATTTGACCCTAGGGGTATAATTTGAAGACCACTAGATGATGTCACATACAAAATATCAAAGCCCTAGGCCCTGTGGTTTTGGACAAGAGGTTATTCAAAGTTTTTCCCTATATGTCTATATAAACAATGTGACCCCCAGGGCGGGGCCAAATTTGACTCCAGAGAAATAATTTGAATCATCTTGGTAGAGGACCACTAGATGATGCTTCATACCAAATATCAAAGCCCTAGGCTCTGTGGTTTTGGACAAGAAGGTTTTCAAAGTTTTTCCCTATATAAATCTATGTAAATTATAGAAATAAACAAAGGGCCATAACTCACTCATAAATTGTTGAACCAGTCTGATCTTCAGGGGGACACAACTAGGGTACCAATACATCATTCTGACAAAGTTTGGTCAAAATCCCCCCAGTAGTTTCTGAGGAGATGTGATAAAGAGAAATTGTTAACGGACGGACGGACGCAGAGTGATTTTAATAGCTCTGATGATGGTGGGCTAAAAAATGGCTGAAACACACAAATGATGTTAATTTGTGCATTCTGTAAATAAACAAATTAATTTCAAGCTGTGGTTTTGGAAATAAATGTAATTTTATCAATTTTCATACAATTTACAGATAATCTGTAAATATACCACTTTCCTAGACCTGAATACTGTGCCTTGGAATTCAACCTTTGAAGTTCTAGTGTAATAGTCATGTGACCGCCAGGCTAGCTAAAACTATTTAGCATGCTGTTACTATACTTTATTTCTCCTGTACATTTCCTGCTTTTAAACTCTTATGCACTGACGCGCACCTGCATAAAATACTCGCAAGGGTGTCATGCAGTATTTATAGATAGATGGGATCTCTGCTAATATTGACGCGTCCATCAGAAAACAAAAATATCATCATATCCAGAACTACCTCCAGGCCAAAAATTGTTTTGTGAACACGGGGCCTGGTTATTGTTCACAGTTAGAAGATGAAGTCTCAACATAGATTCTTGTAAATATTCTACTTCTTTGGAAAAATAATATATCATTACTGCGGCCCGAAAGTACAGTCAATAGATCTACTACTTACCCGCGAATCTCGTTTGCAAACACACGGCATGCACGCACTGTTCATCCTGCAATTAGAACAAATTTTCGGGGTTTACACTTTGCAGCAAATAATTACATCTTACGTCAGAGAATTATGAGGCGTAAAGTGGGGGAATCAGTACTGTGACAAGTGTGTTATGTTATACATACATGCTGACAGTGGTTATGTGGTAAATTATATATTGGCGTTTTTTGTATTTGGTTTCTTGTACGTTATTGATGATGAAATATTTGACTATACTGCAGTAAGGGGTATAAAAACAACAACATAAACAGTAACGGACTGAGAGTTATTCTATTGTTACTATGTACACATAAACCTCTTTAGTTTAATATTTCATCTCTGGACAAACTGTATTCTTTGCTTTTCAAAAATGGGAACTATACATGCATTGCTTCAACAGAAAAAAGAGAATTTTAAAGAATCTAGACACAATCATATGTCTTTATAGTGTAACCATTTTATACAATAAAAATCGAAGTTTTTTGAACAAAAAACTTTTTATGTGGTCCAAATTTGAAGCCTGTAACTTAAAAAATGTGAAAGTAAGTCAATAGGTCAATGTCAAGGTCAAAGTTTATTTCTGTACACAAACCTATGCATGTTGTCCAAATTTGAAGGTTGGAGATACAGAAAAGGATAAAGTAAATTTATTACTGTGTGTAATAACATTTTAACATAAAACTGATTGGTGCCCATCCCACTGACCCCCTCCCTCACTACAGGGATTTGTTAATGTCAAAATCTGACTTAAGTACTTGATCTTCTAAACGAAGATCTGAGAATGACCCATTCAAATTCGATTTCTGTATATTTTGGATTTCCAGTATTGCTACTGGGCTCGAACTGGACACAGCAAGTGCCCTAGCAACTGAGCTAAGTGGCTGTCTGACAAGACCAAAGTAAGATCCAAAGCCTAACAGGAGATGTACTTTAGTCAGATTAATAACTATTATAACATGAGAACAAGTTAAAATGTGCAGAAAGTAAAATTATGGAAATATATGCTCCTTCAATTTCAAAAAAAATCCATGAAATGCACATTTTCAGCTTGATATTGTAATACCGGTTATGATTCTAGCAGTTCCATACTAGAATATTCAACATATTTTTTATTACACTGTTTGGGATGATGTATCTAAATCTGTATTATCAATTTCAGATAATCATTGGGAAACCAACAATGTCCAGAAGTAACACAGGAAAAGAACTGCAAGAAGGTGACATGGTGTTGTTGGATAGCCTCAGATTCACTGAGCAGTGGCCGCAGGTAGCACAAGTGGTGCATCTAGAAGAAGACGCGGCAACTGTTCAGTGGTTCTGGGGTAATAAGACAACACCATGGACCCCTGCTACAAAGAATAAGACAGGGCAGCGGGGCAGAAGAGAACCTTATTTACTTGTGTTCAAAAAAGAGTTAATATGGCACTATGGTTTTAATCTCACCCCTTCTGGCATGTTACCAAAGAGTGTTCGGGATAAAGTCGACCACTATTTTGACTAATGGGATCATAAAATTAATTTTCATGTTCAGTTGAATAGGATTTTCAATTTCTACTTTCACACTATGTACCCAGATAATCTTAACTCTGTTCAGCGACCCTAACTCAGTGGCAACAAGGCGGATGTAAAGCCAGTACAACTTTGTTTTCTGTGTAATTACGATGTATAAAGGAATCTTTCAGTTGTTATATCTGTCTCCATTGATCAAGTGTATATTTTTTCAAAATGTATCATGTTAACTATATGAACCCTTGTGCTTTCAGGTGGATTACTGACGAACAAGGCAAACTTTTCACTGAAAAATTTTACAAAAAATCTTAAACAAGAGGGTCATGATGACACTGGATTGCTCACCAGAATAATATGAGCTACATGTTTCAAATGTCGAACTGATGATTTTTAGAAATTTTTTGGAAGATTTTCCGATGTACAATCAAGTAACCCCTGGGGCGTGGCCAATTTTACCCAGGGGGTCATGATTTGAACAAAGTTTGTAGAAGTCTACTAGGAAATGTTACATATCAAATATCTAAGATCTAGACCTTTGGTTTATTTTTAGAAAATTTATGAAGATATTCCTATGTACAATCAAGTAACCCCTGGAGCTAGGTCAATTTGACCCTGGGGGGGTCAAGATTTGAACAACTTTTGTAGAGGTCCACTAGGCAATGCTACATGTCAAATATCTAAGCTCTAGGCCTTCTGGTTTATTTTTAGAAAATTTTGAAGATTTTTCTATGTACAATCAAGTAACCCCATGGGGCGGGGTCAATTTGGCCCTGGGGGGTCATGATTTGAACAAATTTTGTAGAAGTCTACTAGGCAATGCTACATGTCAAATATCTCAGATCTAGGCCTTCCGGTTTATTTTTAGAAAATTTTTAAAGATTTTTCCATGTAAAATCATGTGACCCCTGGGGCGGGGTCAATTTTGACCCCAGGGGTCATGATTTGAACAAATTTTGTAGAGGTCCACTAGGCAATGCTACATGTCAAATATCTTAGCTCTAGGCCTCTGGTTTATCTTTAGAAAATTTTGAAGATTTTTCTATGTAAAATCAAGTGACCCCTGGGGCGGTGTCAATTTTGACTCCGGGGGTCATGGTTTGAACAAATTTTGTAGAGGTCTACTAGGCAATGCTACACGTGAAATATCTAAGCTCTAGGCCTTCTGGTTTATTTTTAGAAAAATTTTGAAGAATTTCTTATGTAAAATCAAGTGACCCCTGGGGCGGGGTTAATTTTGACCACGGGGTCATGATTTGAACAATTTTTTTATTAGAGGTCCACTATGCAATGCTACATGTCAAATATCTAAGCTCTAGGGCTTCTGGTTTTTTAGAAGAAGATTTTTTAAGATTTTTCTATGTAAAATCAAGTGACCCCTGGGGCGGGGTCAATTTTGACCACGGGGTCATGATTTGAACAAAATTGGTAGAGGTCCACCAGGCAATGCTTCACACCAAATATCTAAGCTCTAGGGCTTCTGGTTTTTGAAAAGAAGATTTTTAAAGTTTTTCCTTTCGGTTGCCATGGCAACCAGAGTTCTGCATGGAATTCAATTCTTTGAACAATTTTTGTAGAGCTTCACCCAAGGAACATTCCTGTGAAGTTTGGATGAAATTTGCCTAGCGGTTTATGAGGAGATGTCGTTTGAAGTAAAATTTACGGACGCCGGACGGTGACCCATCCTAATTGCTCACCCTGAGCCTTTGGCTCTGGTGAGCTAAAAATACTTATATGCTTTTGATGCCTATACTATTTTATTGTTTGAAAGCAAAAAAAAATACTGCTTTATAACCCCATTTACACTATGTTGTTAACCCACTACATGTTAACACAATGCATGTTCAAATGTACTGACAGTGAGAAAAGGGATAAACACCTAACTTCAAGTTGATAAAAACCAAACTCAGTTTACATGAGGAATGGATAAAAACCTAAATTACACGAATCAAGGGAAGGATAAACACCTTATTGACTAACATTCTATAGAAATGAATAAGTTAACATGTACATGGCCTGATTACTGTAAACATTACTTCACTGTTTAAGCAGGGGCGGCAAAATCTGATTTTGACTTGCTTGTCTGTTTTTGTCATTTGCTATTTTTTACTTGTCCGTATGATAGTTACATAGTAAATTCTGGACAAATTTCACTTGTCCATACAAAAAAGCTGTGGGACAACCTGGGCAATACGGACAATTGAATTTGCCGCCCCTGTTAAGCCGTTCTATTTTTAAAGTTTATAAGCGGTATTGTTTTCAAACTTTTGTCAATAATACAAGATGTTATATGTATGCCCACTCCATAGAGGATATCTGTTTGCTTTAGTGTAAGAACGACATATATTTCACCAAGTGAACACTATAATGCAAAATGTAAATTATGGTGTTCACGAGTGAAATACGTTTCGATCTTACAATAAAACAAACAAAATTTCTATTTATTTCATTGTTTTTTAATGGTTTTAACAAAATCATATTCAGTTTGTCCGCGCAACGTCATGTGCATTGCACCACGACGTCATAATGTTGTGACATAACGATATCTTTGTAAAAAAATTGTAAATAGTTCTATTAAATTTTGAAGTACTTTATAAGAAAATCAAGAAATAACTAATTTTAGATAAATCATAATCGTTTTGATTTTTTGTATCCTTTTGAAGATAAAATACTGAATTAGTTAAATATGTTCATGATTATACTGACAGAGTCGTGAAATAAAACGCTAGGATCGGCGGGTTTTGCTAGGTAGAATCAGGTTACCCGAAACAAACATTTTTTTTGGCCTTATTACGTACGATGATCCACGCTTTAAACAAATGAATGCCAATCACTTAATAAGAATTTAAAGCTTTAATTAAAACAAACCGAATATTCGAATAACAAACCGAATATTCGAATATTGATTTCAGTATTCGTTCCCATCCCTAATGTTTTCTGAATTCTTTTACATTTTATTATGATAGAATGTTTATATTTATGATCCGATTAGTATTTCTAATCTTTCATCCGCATTGTTCATGAATGGGACTACCAGATAAACCCACAACCAAAAATGGTAACACACTAGTGTAATAAAGCTTTGACGTCGACGTCATTTATACTGTAGGCGACGTTAAACAAATTGTTTATAAAAGACAGTCGATGTTTTGGTTTTTCAACAAGAAAGGCTAACATGTGATAAAAAGAATATTACATTTTGTGACTTTCTATATTGTATTAACAAACTCGCATTTTATTATTTTATTGAACTTATTTGATAAATTCGGTATGAAAAGACACCCATGGAATATCCTATATTTATTTTTACTAAGCTTTTAAGCGTAAACTGTTCATTTATAATATGGCTATTGCCTATTAAACGTTTTTTCCCTGTTTCTTGCATACCAGATGGGGATTTGCAGTATTTTTACCAGTGCTAGAAAAATCCTTATTGCATAGCAAACGGGAATTTCCAGTAATTTTATTGGTGCTTGAAAAATCCATATTACACCACAGGATGTTTTAGACAACTCTAAGGCTTGAAATGACCTATTACAAACTACATATAAAATCTAATACCTTGACAATTTCTCTTTCTTGATAGTATATTTTCCAATTCAAAAAAAGTTTCTTTTATCAAAAATTCTTAACGTAACGCTGCAACTGATAAAACAAAAACAGAACTGAAACTGTTACTTGTCTTTGAAACGTCATGACGTCTTTCATGTTTACGAACGCTGCTTTCCAGCGCTTTGTTTAAATACGCTGCTATAAGAAATAGTTCTAAAAAGAAAAAATAATTCTTGTTATCGGTATGCAAGAAAAAGATTCTGTCACTGGTTATAGGTGCAGATTCATCTGGAGCTGCGCCCTCGTGAAATTATTACGCCCGACGTATAACCGCCCATTGTGTATAAATAGTGATAAAGCACTGTTTTGCTATAAATTATTTCTTAATTAAAGCACGCTTGTGCTATAAATTATTCCGGTTCTAATATGCCCTTAATCTCATACACTAGAAACAGTATAGAAGCGCTCTTTCTTGGTCGCAACAAAAACTGACGTCATCGCACGTTAATGCGACGTCATTCTAGCGTAAGTGCTTTAACAGAGACAAGCGTATTAGAATTTGCGATAAATCATTACTGAATTTTTCACTTTTGATAATCATACGTGTATATGACAAATTTATAAACGACTATTTGCAGAAAATTGCAACATGTATTGAAACTGAGACTGCATAGATCTCCATTCTTTGTGATTGTCTTGTCTCATACTATTAACTATTTTATGTTTGATATTCACATATTTTGAACAATTGTTCTTGGTTTTATAGTTAGAAATAGCTATATATAGCTAGAATTAGCTATGAAGCTAATGGATCTGATTAATGGCCTTTTGATATTTTATTTTAAACTTTTAACATTTAGAATTGCAGAACTGCACTATGCTTTGACCATTTACAGTACTGTATGCTGGTAAATACTATTTACTGCTGCTGTAAGACATAACACCCTCACTTGCTTTCATTTTTTCGTATTTACAAAACAAAAACACATTTTCCCAAATTCCATCTTAAAAATTATGGTAAAATAAAACACCTAAATATGCTACTGTATTTTTGGAAAGTTACTGGAAACAAACAATTTTTTAACCTAGATATACTGTACTGAGTATACTAGATCTACTTTATAACAGTTGCATTTTTACATTTTATCCATTATTACAGAAACAGCATGTCAATGTGTACAGGATTGTAATATTGTCTTTTACTTTTAGTGATGGTGAAAAATTCAAATTTACTGAATTTGAATATCAAATGAATAAAGATAATAATAGATCTAGAAATTTGTTTTTGAACACATTTATTGCATCCAAATGTTAAATGGTAGGCCTAAACATCTTATGTACCTAGCATCAAACCACAACGGATTGAATCTGATGTTTGCCACAATCATTACATTATTCAGTTTACATCTCCAAGCTGAAACTGAAAGTGGCTATTTGCAAAATACAAGAAATGACCAACACTCCCTATTACTACTGTAACAGTAATTTCGTATTTAATCTATACTGTACAGTACATTCGGGATAATACTTACAGTAGACATGAGAAAATATCCAATCTATTAACGCACTCATTCTGCAGAAGCTAATGTCACCAACTTCATGGTGCAACTGAAATGAGATCATTCTTCTTGACTGGCCGTTGCTAAGTTACGTTGGGGTACCATACGGGTCAGATAAATATATAAAATTCCAAACAGAGCTACGACTGAGGGTAAGTAATTACATTAGAAGCAATGCTGAAAAGCTAAGACAATACTCGTTGTCTAACCTTGGTAGACACAAAAAAACAGGGGGTTCTTCTGTTAAATTTATTAAACTCGAGCAGACTTCAAATAGATCTATCAAAAGCTGTAGTACAGTACAGTAGATCTACATATAAATCTTAAGTAAAAACATGTTAGTAGCTGGACCCAACCGGTTATGCCTAGATCTATCCTCAGAATACGACCAAAAAATAACAAAAATGCAATACCCATTAAGAGCGTCATCCACGGATGGCTCATCTCATAGTGTGCGTCATCCATGGATGGCTGATCTGCAGAGATGCGCGACGTCTGGAAGAATGTCATCCGTGGATGACTCAGTTACGTATGGTAAGTAAGAAATGTTATAGATCGCCATCCATGGATTGCTCATTATTGATGTTGTTAATGGAAGTCATGGAGAATTAATATGACAGGCAACATAGGCCTACGTACAATATTTATTTTATTTATCTATGAATGTTAAAATTCAAATATAACATCACAAAAAAAAATTACATCTAAAAACACCTGTTTTCTTATTTAAAAACCATATTCTGACTTCAGATAATTCCCTGTTAAAGGCTTTTGTTCGAATCTTTGGACGCAGACACATTATATCGATTATTTTTCGTCTGTAAAAATATTGATTGAAGAATTGATTTCATAAGTAAAGTATCAATACATGTTTTATAATACTTTTTCAGTACAAAATATAAATGGATTAGTTCCTCCTTTTTTCTATAAATATTTGCATTGTATGCACAAGCGTTGGAAAATGCAGAAAAAGAGTTAATTTATGCTTGCATTAGATTTTTACAATGGCGATGATCCACGGATGTATTTATCACTACAAATAAATAGGGATGAATTGATTAATCCTTTTCTTTTCTCAATCGGCTATTTAGATTAAATGTTAAAATAAATCGGGAACGCGCTAGATGAAATGATGGATTCATTCATGTTTGATTTTAAATTTATACCTGTTTTGGTCCGTGAATGCTTTTTACAGTTCATGTCATATTAGTATTAAACATTTCTTTCTTTCAATATTGGCATTCATTCTACATACACGTACAAGTTCGAAAATATGCAAAACGTTTGACCTTTGAAATGGCCGGAGAATATAATTTTCACTACACATATTGATTGCATCCCGTATTTTTGAAATATATAAGTCATTTAAACCCCGTATTTCCGGCATATACGGGAAATATACGGAGTTGTATACCAAGCATATTCGGGACATATACGTGCCGTATTTTCGAAATATACAAATTATTTAAATCCCGTATTTCCGGCATATACGGGAAATATACGGAGTTGTATACAAAGAATATACGGGAAATATAAGTCCCGTATTTTTAAAATA
Source organism: Mercenaria mercenaria (assembly GCF_021730395.1). Lineage (NCBI taxonomy): Eukaryota > Metazoa > Mollusca > Bivalvia > Venerida > Veneridae > Mercenaria > Mercenaria mercenaria. The sequence goes on from NC_069364.1 coordinate 45,445,714, forward strand.
TACAAATTATTTAAATCCCGTATTTCTGGCATATACGGGAAATATACGGAGTTGTACACCAAGCATATACGGGACATATACGTGCCGTATTTTCGAAATATACAAATTATTTAAATCCCGTATTTCCGGCATATACGGGAAATATACGGAGTTGTATACGAAGAATATACGGGAAATTTAATCCCTGTATTTTCGAAATATACAAACTATACATATCCCGTATATCCAGAATATACGGGAAATATACGGGGTTGTATATGAAACATATACGGGACATATACGTCCCGTATTTTCGAAATATACAAATTATTTAAATCCCGTAATTCCGGCATATACGGGAAATATACGGAGTTGTATACAAAGAATATACGGGAAATTTAATCCCTGTATTTTCGAAATAAACAAACTATACATATCCCGTATATCCAGAATATACGGGAAATATACGGGGTTGTATATGAAACATATACGGGAAATATACGTGCCGTATTTTCGTAATATACGGATTTATGTATTCCCGTACACCAGACATTTACGGGAATATACAGTGTTGTATACGATCAGAATAACCCTTTTTAGAATTTCCCGTATTTCAATAATATACGGGGTATCGTATACTAAGAATTCCGTATTTCATAGTATACGGATATCCGTATTTTATTAGTATACGGACTTTTAAATATACAAGCTCCGTACACGCCCGTATTTTAGTTTTCCCGTATTTCTTCCCGTATACGGGTAATATACGGGGTCCCGTACACTCCCGTATATTAACGCTTTTTTCGCAGTGACGTTTGTGTTTAAAAAAATTTCAAAGTGTAATAGAAGACTATAATCTTGAAGATAACAAAAGCATTTAAAAGACACTAGAAGAAAAAGTAAAGAATATTGAAGAATTAAAAAAAGATTTTAAAAATAATTCATTATTAGTAGTTCAAATACAAGGTAAACTTGAAGTAGAAATGAAAGCTATGGTTGATTCTATTAAAGAACTTGAAGAGAAATCTGCTTTAACAGATAGTCGGTTGAAAAAAGTATTCAGAACCAATTTTGAAAGCTTATACAATCGAGTTCAGGAAATAAACAATATTATGATTAAACATGAATAATTAAGATTATTGAAGCCGAGAAAAAGTTACAAAATATGTATCAGTTAGAAGTCAGAACAGAAATAAATAAACTAAATACTGACTTTACAAAAAAAGCATTAAGATTTGTTGGATACATTTTCAAATACATTTGCAGAATATAAATCTGAACTGGAAAAGGCAGCTTCACAAAGAGGTGATGACCATGACACAGCATTAGATAACCTTGAAAAAGAGCTTCATTCTAAAATAGAAAATTTTAAGAAACAACATCGGATCTTGATTAGTACTGTTGACACACGTCACAATTTAAAGCACGCGGACTTAAGTACACTTACAGGTCTATTACAAAATGATATTAACGAATTTAATGCTAAACTTAAGAAAAAAATAGAAAGAACTGGACTTTGTAGCTGAAAAATCAGATAAACACGGAGAATTAATTACCTCTAATGCTAAAGCAATTTCAACAAATACCGAAGAAATTACAAAAGTAAAAAATGTGTTTTTTAAAGAAACACACTTAGCTAGAACAAAAAAAAAAAAATACTGTTGACAATTTGCCTGCTTCTGAAGTTGCTGCAACAAAACGAGTTAATGATTTAGCTGAAGTAATTCTTGAACATGAAAATAAATATAAAGCAATAGAAGAAGAACTAGAAAAAGTAAAACGTGAAGTGTTTTGAACAGTACAATAACAGACAACTAGATGCAACAATTGTTTTTCTAGAAGTATATACAATTAAAGATAAACAGTTACAACAACAAGTGACAAATACTCGAGATATTTTTTGCATTATTTGGAATACGAGTTAATAAGATTATAGATTATAAAAGATTTATTAAAAAAAGAAAATGGTATATTTAAAATCAAACAAGATGGGGATTATATAATTGAAATAAATGTTATCATTGAAAGCTCTGGTAAAGAATTAAATCGTTTTTTTAGCCGGCGGGATGATCATACGCACAAACATGAGCATATATCATCTGCGGTTAAAAATACAAAACTGGTTTTTAAGAGAAAGATTGAAATTAATTTAAGCAAAGGAGCTTTACAATCGTTGAGAAGATCATGTAATTCTTTTGGATATTCAAGATCTTTCAATTATAAAGATAGTTTTACCTTTTGCAATTAATTTCTTATACTGTTTTTTGGTGACCCATTTAAAATTTCCAGAGGGTAAAGGTCGACACATAGCCCAACCGGAAAGATTATTGGCGTCGAGATACATAGTGTATTTAGTTTCTAATTTTGAATTATAATCTTTCATATATTTATTGTTGCTTTACTGTAACGATTAGCTATACAACTTATTCCTCCACTCAGTCCTTTTTCAATAAAAAGATACATATCAATATCAGTTATTAAATCCAAATTTATTCCAGTCATTTTTAACATTGCACCCCAGGCTAACCCAGGACTACTAAAGTAATGACAAGGGTCAAGTTTATAATATTCCAAATAGTTTTCTAAAATTTTCAAAAACATCAGCTAAAAGTAATACGTCAGTTTTTAAATATAAATCATGATATTCTCCCAATGTTTTTATTTGAAATTGATTCCAAACACTTAATCATGCTCATATTCATTGTCAGATATATGTGTTTCATTTAAAATTGAATAAAACTCTTTTTCAGGAGGCAATTTTGTTTCTTTGAATTTTTCAAATGAATCCATGTAATGATGTGGATAAATACCTTTGTTTTTAATAATTCAAGTTTACTTTTACTAAATTCTTGAGATGTGTACTTAAATTCTGGAATATTTGTTACTAAGTTATCCAATGATTGAGACATAAATTGAAAACTATCTATAAAAATCAAATCACTTGCCATAAATGCCATATATCTTTCCATATTGTTAGGAATTACATCATTTTTATTTTAAATTTTCCTATTTGTTGTATAATAAAATGACCATCATAACCTCTTCAATTATGAAAAATAACACGAATTTTGTGTGTTAGTCTAAATTATTATTACAGCCTAGCTGAGCATTTCCTCTCAATTGTCCTGTTACATGACAATGGTCTCGGACGGGCGTTAGCCCTTGGGGACTGATGTCCTTCACTGGAATATCAGTTTTCTTTTCTCTTCCACAGATATGAGAAAAACTTTTCTTTTTTTTAAAAAAACAGCTTCATCTTTTTCAGACATTATTAATTCTTTGTTAAAGTTTTCATTAAATATTTTCATACAATACTCTTCTTCCTCAAGCATTTTTAATAAAGTTAGAAACTGCATTAGGACCTCTGTAAACTTGTGTTGGTTTAGCGTATTTATCATCATAACAAAAAACTTTATAACCGTAACCACAATCTATATGTTTTCGATATGGTTCAGTAAATGAAGATTCAGGTGATGGTAAAGCAGTTGATATTTTTTCAGTTATTGATTCAAAATCAGCAGAAATTACAAAAGGTACTGCTAAGCCTTTATGATAATTCTTAAAATGTATTTTACTTCCCAGTTTTGGCATTTTTACAGCTTGATCACCATTAATAGCTAAACAATTTTTATTTTTACACTTTGTTTTGTTAAACATTAACCTATTAAAGTCTTTTATCCAAACATAATGTGTTATTTTGTCACAATTAATTAACAACATGTCACAATGTTCTTCATATTGATATTTTGAAATATGCAATGGATAAACATTATTATTTTCATAACCAGATATATTAAATGAAATATCATTCTGAGTTTCTATTTTAGGTATCTGATTTAATGTTACAGGGAATTTATTCCTTTATAATTGAGTTCCTCTTTATGCTTTTTGTAATTTGAAACTCTTTCAGAATGTTTTGTTACAGGAAATTTTTAAGCTAAATGTTACCATCTAAAACATTCATTATCATCATTCTTTATATTTATTAATTCTTTCCTTGGGTGTTGTAATGGTTTTGGTAATTCTAAATAACTTAATGCAGCTTATGGATTATATTTATATCTATTTATACAATGAGCATCAGCTTACAATATTCTCCAGCCACTTCCTTTTGAAATCCAATTACCAATCCCTTTTATTATTTCATCAAACGTTTGGCGTAAAGTGTTTTTTATTTTGTTTGTGTTAGTAATTTCTAAATTGAAAATAAGCTGATTTATATATTGTATCTGTTTCACTCATTTTCACAAAAGTTATTTTTAAAACAACATTTATTTTTTATACCTTTTAAAATTTAAAGTTCAGATTTAAGAATATCAAATGAGTCTTCTATATTGAAATATAATTGATTTTTTGGATCTTGTCTATATGTAATTTTAATTTCAAATTTCTTAAAATATTGCTTTGTAGACTTCTCAATTTCTCTAACAGCCATCTATATATTATATTTAGAAAGAAATGTTTAAGTAAAAAAAAAATAAGTTTAAGAAGAAATAAAATATTTAGCTTTAAATCTTTTTCCATTAGTTTGATATTCCACTTTTTACTCTGTTTTTCCCTTCACAGCAGATTTTTATTAACCCAGAATTAATATCAAGGTCGTAAGATGCTGCGTAAAAACTTTGTTTTTTCTTCATTTGTGTCACAATTGGTTGCAATTATCCTTTTAGAATTGTTTCGATGATTATTTGGTTTGGGACAATCACATAATATTTTAAATCTTTATTCTTTTCAAAAAGGTAAGAATCTATATCATTTTCCAATCCATCAATTACTTTATTTTTCAAAATGTTCACTGGTCAATTGATTAAGCTTTGATTTAATAACGTTTCTATTTTTCTTTACTTTTTTTAAAAATTTCCACCGGTTAATTGATTAATCTTTGATTTAATAACGTTTCTATTTTTCTTTACTTTTTTATTGGGAATTGTTCCTTTTCTCTTAATTTTGTTTTATTTCTCTTCCTTCATTCCATATTCTTCCTAAAGTACAAGATAGTTATATTGAAATATCATTATCTATATTTCCATAAGTCATTTATATAATATACTTATAGAAAAAAATCTTTAAAACGCACGTAAAAAATAAATTCAGCAATCATATTTAATACAACTGTTCTTTTCTTTTTATTTCTATATCTGTTAAACTTAAATTCCTTCATATGCATTTCACGAGGCATTGAATAGTCTTTTTCTTTCTGCATTTCTAACAGTATTATAAAAATATCTTCAATAACTTTTTTCTCATCTTCTTTACTTACTTTTCCAATCCGTGCTTTTGTTATTAGTTCTTTTATCTTTTTATGATGTGATTTTGAAATATCTTTCTTGTCTTCAAACTTTAAACCTTTAATAAATATTGTAATTACTGCTGAAACAGCGCCAGCAAATGCCACAATTATAGGAATAGCAGGAACAAGTACTAACGCAACCGAGCAACCAAAAATACCTGCTGTAATTTGTAATCCTGTATTTACTCTTCCACAAAATTTATAACTTTTTCTATAAGCAGCGGTAAGTTTTGTTAAGTGGTCTATTAATTGATCTAATGTATCTATGCCATTAGAAATTAGATTTTTATTACTCATTTATATAATATATCTTTTTAATTATGTTTTTCCAATTCACTAAATGGTAGCCAGCTATTAAATTTTTCACTATAACCTTTCCATTTTACTAAAGTTTGTTTCTCCTTATAGTCACGTCTGATAACTTTTTTCTATTCTAAAATCCTCTTGCTTAGTAGGTAAATGTTCTTGTTCATAAAATGAACCCTGAATTATTTCATTATTCAAATCTTTGACAGTGTATGTTCTGGGATTTGTGTTTTTAATTCCATATATTATAAATATTTCCTCTGTCCACTTTGGTATATATCCTTTTTTCAAAATGTTGTTTAAGTTTGCTTAAGCGAACTCGGTCACCAATTTTAAACATTTGGTACTTTTGATACTCTTTGGTATCTTTAAATTACCAGATAAATTAAAGCAAACAGTACCTTTATTGAAGTTTTTTACTGGCTTCAGTCGGTGTCATTTTTATACTAGAATGTTTTCTTTTGTTATATTTGTCAACCATATCCTGCAGATTATCTAAATAATTGTAAGTAATATTTGCTGTAAAATATTTCCACATTATTCGTTTTAAACTTCTATTAAATCTTTCAATTACTACAGCTTTTCCTTCATTAAATGCATGATACATGTTAATCTTATTTTTATTGAAAAATGATTCAAAGTTTTTATTATAAAAGTCTTTACCTTCATCTACCCATAAGTTTGTAGGTGTTCCACCTTTTAAAATTATTTTTTCAAATGCTTCAATAACATGTTCTCCAGTTTTATTCTTCAACGGATTAACCTAAGCATATTTGCTGCATATATATCAATAACGGTTAACAAGTACTTTACACCCTTAATATATTTTGAAAAGCTTGCATATTAGCTAAATCAGCATACCAAGTATCATCAATATCACTAACTATCACTCTTCGTTTCATAAATTTTCGTTTAATTGGTTTATGTAACTCTTCTGCTAATTCGTCAATCCATGTTATTTTGGGGGGTCTTTTTGAGTGAGCTTTTAGCTCCCGAGGACTTACGTTCAAGTAAATACCCCATTTTCCCGTGTTTTGACTTTTTTTCCATGTGAGCTGCCAGCTCCCGGGGACTTACGTCCAAACCCAAGTTTGTACTTCATTTTAATTGTTGGTTTTACAAGTAAATGTTTGGCAATCTTTTCGCCAAATGTTTTTGATTTAGTGTTATTAAAGTTGGAAAGCATTTGCTTGTCACATGTACCTTTTTCACACGACTGTCGTAGCAAAAGTGATGGGCATTACATACTGCGTCTAGTTCATTAACAGGAGGTCCGTTATCTAAGGGATTTCCTGGCCCACAATAGCTATATCCTGGGAGTGTTAAACCTATTTTTAGGTAATAAAGGTAACATTACTTTATGAATATCTTAATTACCTCCTGTACTTTAACAAACTTTGATTCATTCTTCCACAAGATGAACAGGTAGCCATTATCATTTTTCTCCCTTTTTTGTTGTAACATAATGAGGATTTACATTATCAGTAAATTTTCTTTCTTTCAAACAATATATTTTATTCTGTAAACTCATCTATATCATATGTATTTCAAACTTTTTAATTTTTCATCAAGCTTGGTCAAACCGAAGGTTCTTTTTATTGGTCAGCATTGGTTACTTTAAACCAAGGGCTAAAGGTCAAATGAGGTCAGAGTGGCTTAAACCTCTAACTACTAATATATAAAATTAGTCAGTTATGTTGGCTCAAGATCAAGGTCACAACTCAAGGTCATAGTTTTAGCCTTCCATTATGTGTCCGCTCTTTATCTAGTAAAGCCCTTGAAGAATGTTCATGGAACTTTGGTCAAATTATCATCGCATCAAGAAGATGTGCAGAACTGATGACTCAGCCATGTTTGCTCAAGATCAAGGTCACTACTTAGTCAGATGTATAAGCTCTGTATCTCATAAACCCCGTTAAGGATTTTCATGAAACTTGGGTCAGATGATCACCTTATCAAGACGATGTGCAGAACTCACGAGTATATCGGCTCAATGTCAAGGTCACAACTAAAGGTCAAAGGTTTGAGCTCTGTATCCTTAAGGATTTTCATGAAATTTTGTTCAAATGATTACCTCATTAAGACGATATGCAGAATGAGTCAGCCATGTTGGCTCAAGTTGTCTCAAGTGGCCTCAAGGTCAAGGTCACAATTCAATATCAAAGGTTTGAGTTCTGTATCTCCTTAACCCCTTGAAGGTCACAACTCAAGGTCAGAAGTTTTAGCCTTACATTTTGTGTCCGCTCTGTATATTCTAAACCACTGGAAGGAATTTCAAATTCATTGATATCGGCATACATGGACTATTATCTATACAACGTAAATGGTTCAACCAAATACCATCCACCCTTTCACAACAGTGGCGGAGATATAGCTATCTTTCCGACTGCCTTGTTTTATGACCGGGGTCATTATTCTTTAAAACAAAATGACCAGAAGTCGTTATTCTATGGGGGTTAGTGTACATCGTTGCATCGTTCACCGGCAAATAATCTAGAAAGTGTAAATCATGGCTAATTAAACTGGACAATGGTTTAAGTACAATATCGAGGAATGTCTGAGTACCCATAAAACACTATTACATCAACCAGCAATAGCTCAAACTTTTTTTCCGGGTTTTAAATTTGGATATTTTATATTATATTCCTCTACAATAAGTTACTTTTATCAATCTTTAGCATAATAAATAATTGAATGAAGTTTTGTGTATGTAAAATGTAATAGATAGTCATAAAACAGAACATGTATGACGGATTACTAATTTTGTTGAAATTATATTATTTAAGTCCTTTGCTTTAAGAGTAAATTTCATTATAAATAAAATATATCGTTGCGATGTTAATAACCTATTGGTTTACTTGAGGCTGAACGGAAGACAGTGTCAAGAAAGACCTCGTTTGAGGTTGAAGATAAAAAGTGTTTTGTTTTCCTGAACTTCTTCGTGGCAATATTATCAATTGGAAAGGCATACCATATCAGGTGAATTGAAATCGGAGAAGGACTGATATTTAAAAGGAATACATAAACCACACAACAAACTCCTCTTAGGCAAAACTGATTATGCCATGCACATTTTCATTCATTTCTCAGGGTGTAGGGACATTGCTTTTGAAGTAGACAAGCCAAAAGAACTTACTTTGCAAAAACGCGTATGATTTATGTGAAGAAAAAAGGGAAAAGGAATGCACAACACCTGGCAACCGGAAAAGTACAGTGACATTCTCAGTCGAAGCTTTAGCCTTCCCTTTCATGTCGCGGAGAAAGACGAGTCTTACACATGCAATGTCTAATATAAGGTAGTTGAAGAAGGAACAGTGATTGGTGAATGAAAGGTGCTAGGGGGCGTGGGCAGTGTTGCATTTTCCATTACTGCCCATGAACAGACTCAGTCAAACCGAGTCTGCAATTTTCACTGTTTGCCTTGTTCTCGATGCTTCCGAGGGATCTAATTTCCAGATTTTATTTACTTCACAACAGCGGGTGTTAAGTGATGTGTGGCGGCCGTACAAGGTCGCCCTGACTTCATCTCAGTGTTTTTATATTTTCTGGTCCTTCGGGATCATTGATTTCAACTAATTTAGTATTGAAGATTGAATACTGCTTAAGCCGGTGCTAGGGGGCGTGGGCAGTGTTGCATTTTCCATTACTGCCAATGAACAGACTCAATCAAACCGAGTCTGCAATTTTCGCTGTTTGCCTTGTTCTCGATGTTCCGAGGGATCTAATTTCCAGATTTTATTTACTTCACAGCAGCGGGTGTTAAGTGCTGTGTGGCGGCCGTAAAAAGTCGCCCCGACTTAATCTCAGTGTTGTTATATTTTCTGGTCCTTCGGAATCATTGATATCAATTAATTAGAATTGAAGATTGAATACTGCTTAAGCCGGTTCTTTTGGGCGTGGGCAGTGTTGCATTTTCCATTATTGCCCATGAACAGACTCAATCAAACCGAGTCTGCAATTTTCACTGTTTGTCTTGTATTCGATGCTTCCGAGGGATCTAATTTCCAGATTTTATTTACTTCACAACAGCGGGTGTTAAGTGCTGTGTGGCGGCCGTAAAAACGCGCCCCGACTTCATCTCAGTGTTGTTATATTTTCTGGTCCTTCGGGATCATTGATTTCAACTAATTTAGAATTGAAGATTGAATACTGCTTAAGCCGGTGCTAGGGGGCGAGGGTAGTGTTGCATTTTCCATTACTGCCAATGAACAGACTCACACAAACCGAGACTGCAATTTTCACTGTTTGCCTTGTTCTCGATGCTTCCGAGGGATCTAATTTCCAGATTTTATTCATTGTCAAACACCAGCAATTAAAACATAGTGCAAGAGAAGAGAAGAAAAGAAGAAAAGTAAGCAGATGCAGATAAACATGTTGCTACATGTATGACGCTGTCAAATATTCATGAGATCTTTTTTGACCACCAAAATGCGCTTTATACCTATGTTACTTTAAACAATTGCAATCATTACATGATGAAAATGCGTTGCTTCTGTTTAGAGAAAGCTGAAAGAGATACGCTTTCTGCTTTCTTTGGTCGGAAGATAATGCTAAGTAAGGTTTTTCAGAGGTTGGAGCATTCCCTAAGCTTCATAATCAAGCGCTTTAGGTGAAAAATATAAATAACACTTAGTAATCATATAAAACTTTTTTTTAAACGCGTAAAGGGTAAGTTTTCTGTTGATAATTTAAGCATGTTTCAGACTTAGAATATGAATTTAGCAATGATTTTCATTTGCCAGTACAACCTATGTTTTTAGGCAATGTTGTTTTAAGTACAAGTTTTACTTCGCTTTGTATCTTTTACTGGAATATAACGATATATGGTCTAAAACATTTATTCGTAGTTGGTTCTGGCAAGCAAATCTTGAGATGATGCTGTCACGTGTTGTGCGCCAGAACTACCCATACAATTACAGTACAATCATGATCCTACGGAAAGCCAAGGGAGCGGACGTTTTTTTCGTAATACCGCATTTTCGTTCGAGCGCAGTATAGGAAATTTCGCTATACAGCACCTTAATATTTACACATCTTAACCAGTGGTAATTAAACGTGTGATTTTCGTATCGGAGTACATCTATACCAATTTTATATGTACATCTGGGTTTTCTACAAATCTTATTCAAATCTGAACTCAGATGGTATCAAGAACTTTAAATCCTTTTCTTTCTTCACCTTTTTACACTGTACACAAAATATAGACAGGGTACATTGTTGCACGAGAACAAAAATCGCAATTGCATATTCCGATTCAGCTACCATACACTGAATTTTTCGGAATAATAAAACGACAATTTACAGACGATCAGGACTTAGATTTTTTTCTTTATACAGTGACTGTTTGAGACGTATAGATATCGAAGTAAGTGTGGCTGGTATGCCATCCGATTTGATAGTTATAGGAGAAAAAATTAACCACTAAATTGTGTCATACTGTACAGCGTATATATTTCAAATTTAATTACGTTAAGTTTTCTCACTTTAATTACTGTTTACGCCCAGCCGTTCTGGAAGATGTGAAAACTTAGACGATACAGGTATTCGTAAAATCGCAATTAAAACAAGTTGAAAAACAGGCTTTAAGGGCATAACAATACATAGGAGCTCATTTTTCGTAAAATTGTATTTTCGTAAAAACGCGATCTTGTAACATAAAAATAAGAAGGAAAGCAGCCGGGACCACAACACAATTTCGTAGTATACCGGTATTTCGTTAAATTGCGATTCGTAGCACCGCGAATGCACTGTATATAACCATTTGGCGCGTAAACTTGATACTAAGACTGGGCAATTAATAGAGCCAGATCAGGTTTTATTTTTATTCTTACAGGTAAACTGAAATATGAAGTCACAATATTAAAAAAAGGTATAAAAAATAAAAGCAGCTTCCCCTTCATTTCTTTTAATTGGACACGTTTTAAGTATTAAGACAAAAAATCAACCCTCCTGTAGATGTTCGGAATATGGAGAGTGCTGGTTATTGTAATTGCCGTAATAAATCACATATATTCAGATATCTTTTATTAAAATCACGTTTTTTATCGCTATTCAAAATTATTTTTACCGTACTACTGTCTGACCAAAATTGCACAAATTAATTAGTCATGTCCAGTTTTCATTGAAGAAAAGCAGCATCCACATTGAATTGCATTATGTGATAAAACAGTATTTCTTTTAAACTTAGTAACTGTTATTTCACTGCTAGCGTGAATGTTTAGAAAATGGAACTCTTCACGTGGCTAGAAGACAAAGGCGCTGATTAAGCTTAAGATTTTATAACTGACTGTTTCTTATAACCCTTTCCTAAGCACAATTTTGGTTAAATCCTAAATATTTTTCTGAAATATTTTTGCTACAGCGCTCGCAATAATGACCATCCATATCGCCGTCAACATTTGATATTTTTCCAATAATATCATGTAGTGATGGTCCGTGTGCATATTTTTGATAAATATTTGTTTTTATAAAAAGCTGTTCTACTGCACTGATATTGTACATTTCGCAGGCTGGGTATGATGAACTGTGTAGCTCATGGTGTGGTGTAAAATGTTTTGTGTGCAATAAATGCCATCGCCAGTCCGCCGACATTTGTTTTCCGCAACATACTCTTAGTATATCCCAGTAGCGCAGGTATTCAGTCACTTTCTCCATTTGTTTGTCTGATACACGAAATATAGACTGGTATTCATACGCAATGAAATGACCACGTTTAGAAACCATACTAATGTCAGCTATATATGGGATTTCTATTTTCATATTTTTAATCTTACGTTTAGTCAATTCGAGCTCTTGTTTTTTTATGACAGGCAATGAGTTACTAGATGTTATGAAAATCCAAGAATTCAAAGGTAATGACCGAATCATAATATCTCGAATGACATGAGTTTTGACAACGGTATACTTAGCTGACGGCTGCTTATTGAAGTAACAACCGACAGAGTTTACTTCATCTTCATGAATAATAGCCATCAAAACACATAAAATTTGAAACTGTAGTGTTGTCGCAGTTCCACCAATTCCATATTGAACAATCCTAGGGGGAACATGATTGTGTAGCACTTTGTTTTGGGATCTTGTATATTCTTGAAGGCAATTGTGTATCCTGGTGTCAAACTGAAACTAAGCGATAACAATGGTTATTTTTTTTTGTTGAATTACATCTTTAACATGTGTTTATTTTGTTGTTAAACGTATGTTATTATTTATTTATCTAATCTAATCTAATTTAATTAATTATCAGAAAAAATTGCGTTACAAGAAACAACTTCGCAAAAATGCAAGACTTATCGTTCTGTTTACATACAATATTATGGGCGGCGGTTACCGCCAAAATTAGTAAATATACAATCCATTCATAAACAAGTCAGTCAGTGCAATACATTTCAATGTCGCCTAGTTCAAAACTCCATCCCGTCCAATATATTTACACTCAATGCATTGTATTTTGAAACCAGTTAATACAAAACTTCATTCTATCCATTTAAACATGGAACGATGCATTGAAAAACTTGTTGCGATGCACCGTAATATGAAATCATCCAATAAAACATGAAACCATGCAGCTCAATGTGAAACCGTTTAACACAACGTGAGTACGTACAGTGTAAGATGAAATGGTTCATTACAACTTGACGCTGTCTTATGCATATTGACACCGCTTTGTGTAATTAAGAGCGGTGTATAAAAGCTTGATGCCATGCAGTCCAATGTGAAGACGTTTAACGCAACATGAGTTCGTGCAGTGTAAAGTGAAACGATTCATTAAAGTTTGGCGCTGTCTAATGCATACTGAAACCATGTTATGTGATTTGGAGCGGCGTATCAAAATTTGATGCCATGCAGCCAAGTGTGAAACCGTTTAACGAAACACCAGTACGTGCATTGTAAAAGGTTAATAAGACTATCAGTTCATAGGTTTGACCTTTCATAAATATTGATTTTGGATCAGTTTTACATTACGTGCCTTCTGTTGCCTTAACGTATGTTAGGGTTTCACCTGGCAGCTAGGTATAACTTTTATTTACACTGTCTTGTGACTTTGGAACATGGGGCTAAGAGTGAGGCTAGGTGCACCATAAACCGGTTTAAACTCCCTAGTGGTGGTTTTGCCACTAACCGTTCCAAGGCGGTGCCCCACTTTGTTCCTGTATTTGTTTGTTTTGTCCTTGTGTTTTTATTTTGTTTGTATGTGTGGTGCGTGAGTGTTGTGATTGTGTGCCTTTGGGGAGGCTGTGTTTTTGGAACGTGGCTTTCCCTGTTGGATATTCTTCCTTGTTTTCACGTAAAATGTATTGAAATTTATCCTAAAACCGACCTTGTGGTAAAAATCTAACATTTAATTTTAAACATTTTCTTCGATTTATCTCAATATTTAAAGAGACCTTATTTCGTGAAACATCTTTCTTCTCTGTTAAAGCTTTGTCAGAAGTATGCTTCGTGAAACAGAATCAGTAAAAGAAAAAATAATGACAAAATTGAGTTAATTTTTAATCCTATGAAATTTATGTTTACATGTTTATGCTTTTAGACAGTATATCAAACTTAAATGTACTTCACAATTTTTGTTTGTTTGTTGTTTTTTTCTGGGTCGGGATTGAGGGTGGGGGTTGGGGGGGGGGGGGGGGGGGGGGGGGGGGGGGGGGGGGGGGGGAGTTGTTTGATTGTTTTTGGTTTAACGCCGTTTTTCAGCAGTATTTCAGTTATGTAACGACAGGCAGTTAACCTAACCGGTGTTCTTGGATTCTGTACCAGTACACACCTGTTCTCAGCAGGTAACTGCCAACTTCTCTACATGTATCCAAAGACCTATAATGTATATTATACAGATCAGCTTACGCGGAAAACCCATTCTACTCGATCCTCGGAGGATGGCCAAAACGAGTACCAAGGCTCCGACTCGAAGTTTCTTCGAGTAAGCCATTTTTCCGTCAAGGAATTTCGCTATCTGACTCCGAGGATTTATGTGAAGTCACTCGAAGGGACTCCGAGACGAATAATTAATTACCTATACAAATTTAAATGGGCCTTCGAGTAACTTCGAGGACAGATTTCAAATTACTCGGAGCAGGGTGATTATATTTTACACAGTGATAAGCGAAATAACACAGAATTTGTAAATAAAAATAATACTGAAGTATTTTTTATCGTACTTTAAATAAACCAAATTTTTCTGTTTACTTATGATATTTCATCACTTTTTGAGTGGATACGGCAGAAGTATTTTTATCCTATTTATAATTCCTTCCAAATGAATGAAAGAAAGACCATTTTCATAATGAAAATTAATCATTTTCTCCTATACTTTTCATTAATTAATAAAGGTCACTTTTCTTTCACGGTCATTATCTTAACGTTTATCTAGTCTTATACAGTTTCTAATTTAGTGCATTTTACATCAATTTATTTCTAAATCTAATTTGCACTGTCAGAAACTATTTCAATATAATATTTAACAAATAACAATTTTTAACGGCAGTTATTTGAAATTGTGTTTTGTTTTATATAATTCTTAATACTTAACATTTTACTTTTCTAGCGGGGGTATTCTAAAAGTTTATCTAGTTATAAATTATTCATAATTTAGTGCATTTTCATGACTTAATTTCTAAAATAAATTCGCGGTCAGAAATTATTTCTATATCAAAATTTAACAAAGCAGTTTCCTTTAACGGCGCTCATTTGGAACTTTGTTAAATTATATATGATTAATAATTTAGTCCATTCTACATAAATTTACTTCTACATCTAATTTGCATTGATTTTGAATATCATACTAAACAATTTACTTTTAGCGGGTGTTATTTTAACGTTTATCTATTTATAAATTATTCTTAATTAAGTGCATAAATAATTACACGACTTTTTTCCTAAATTTAATTTGCAATGTCAGAAATTATTTAAATATCAAAATTTAACAAATGACTTGACTTTAACGGCGGTGATTTGAAAGTTTGTTTAATTTCGTATGATTAATAATTTAGTTTTTTATACACAAATATACTTCTTAATCTAATTCGCATGGTCAGAAACTATTTCAATATACAAATTCACAACAGTTTCATACATTCAATTAAAAGAACAAGCTAATTGTACAAAAACAATTCGTCCAAGTAAGGAAATACTGCCTCGAAGTTTCGTCAAATCATCTCGAGGCACTCGAAATGACCGATTTATTGTTTATTACAGACTCGGAGTCGCGCGGAGTGGCCATAAAATACCGGAAATCATTATAGTGTTACCTGTATAATTTCGACTCGGAGTTCCGTCAAGTAATTTCTCGGAGTGACTCGACGAAATTCCGCTAAAGTAATAAAACTATAACAGTCGGTACTCCGAGTCAGAATTAGGCAGTACTCGGAGGAATTCCTCGCTATGCAAGATATTTCCTTCGAGGAAAAACGGAAAGTGGGTTTTCCGCTTGAGCTGATCTGTAGGTCTTTGATGAATCTGAGGATGAATGGTGTGAGACACAATGTCTTTTATCAAATCGTCACGGAGAACGACAAGCCCGGGCATCGGACTCGCGACCCCAAGATCCGTACATCTGCGCTCAGCCTAACTGAGCCGTTTTTTAAACAGTCCTTCATTTAAGTTGGACAGTCAGTTTCCTTGAATACATACTAGTATTAACTTTATATCCACAAGTATCTGCTACGTTCTCTAGGATCTCCTAACAGGTCGTATGAAATCCAGGAAACTGACTTTCCAACTTAAATGAAATATTGTTTAAAAACGGAAAAAGACCCTGTCCAACCAAAACAACAACAACAACAACAACAAAAAATGCTTAACATAGGAAGAAAGATGTTTCACGAAAGTAAGGTCCCTTTTAATATTCAGATAAATCGCAGAAACTGTTTAAAATTAAATGTAAGAATAGTACCACAGAGTTGGTTTTAGGACAAATTTCAAGATGTTTTTTTTATGTAAAACTGATCCATAATTTATATTTATAACAGGTCAAACTCGTCACATTTTGCTGCATGGCATCAAAGTTTGATACGCCGCTCCAAATCAAACAACATGGTTTCAGTATGCATTAGACGGCGCCAAACTTTAATGAATCGTTTCACTTTACACTGCACGAACTCGTGTTGCGTTAAACGTCTTCACATTGGACTGCATGGCATCAAGTTTTAATACACCGCTCTCAATTACACAAAGCGGTGTCAATATGCATTAGACAGCGTCAAGTTGTAATGAATCATTTCATCTTACACTGCACGTACTCACGTTGTGTTAAACGGCTTCAAATTGGGCTGCATGGTATCATGTTTTGTTGGATGATTTCATATTACGGTGCATCGCAACAAGGTTTTCAATGCATCGTT
This sequence comes from Mercenaria mercenaria, assembly GCF_021730395.1. Classification (NCBI taxonomy): domain Eukaryota; kingdom Metazoa; phylum Mollusca; class Bivalvia; order Venerida; family Veneridae; genus Mercenaria; species Mercenaria mercenaria. Next base: position 45,462,622 of record NC_069364.1, read on the forward strand.
CCATGTTTAAATGGATAGAATGAAGTTTTGTATTAAATGGTTTCAAAATACAATGTGTTGAATGTAAATATATCGGACGGAATGGAGTTTTAGACTAGACGGCATTGAAATGCACTGCACTGACTGACTTGTTTATGAATGGATTGTATATTTACTAATTTTGGCGGTATCCGCCGCCCATACAATATCTTTAAAATCATTGTCAAAAAGCTTAAAAATAATCATTAGAAATGATATAATTAGTATTTTAGTGTTATAGTCGGATTTAACTAATGCACATTGGTTTTCACAAGCGCGTAATAATTGATCCTCAGTCTGTCAGTCATTATCCATCACGCAACTCATTCATGAGTATTTTACGAAATTAAACCATAACACATCACTGTTGAACATATTGTTGCATCAAAGTCAAGAACTGCTTGATACATTTAGTAAAAGTAACAGAAAAACAACCAGCAACTATTTACAATAAAAATATTCATTAAGATAACAATTCAAATATCTTAAAAAGTGCATAACATTAATCCATGTCATACTCTTGGGGTGAAAGACTCAACAATATTTGATTTGTATTTTTCATTTTGTTTCTGGAAGTGAGGCGATTATGGTCACTAAGACAATAGGGTCCATGGTAGCTCTTAAATACATTTCAAAGTGATGTATTGCAAAAGGAATAGATAGACACTCTTTTACAATTTTCCTGCTGTTTATTGAATTTCTTTAAGAAATAACAGACTAGCACCAATATCACTAGCATCTATTGCTAACTTTAAAAGTTTTTACCAAACTTTCGTGCCAAAAGAACTGATTCACACTTGAGGATGGCCTCAATTATTTTTCAAATGATTTTTGGCATTTATCATTTCAGATAAATTTTGGATAAGCGTTCAGCAATAGAAGAAAAACTTGGAAAATATTTTCTGTAATATCCTGCTATACCGAGAAAAGTTGTCTCTATTATTTCATTTTATTTCTTTTTTTTTTATTGGAAATGGAAACTCACAAATTGATTCAACCTTAGCAGCATCAATCATTTTTACTTGACCCTATCCAACAACTTGACCTAAGAAAGTAACAAGCTTTTACAAAATTCACTTTTTGATCAATTAATTGTCAAGTTTGCTTCACTGACTCTTTTGAAGAAATCCTTTATGGTCAACAGATGACTTTGCAAAGTGTCATGGTACATGTATATATGACATATTTAATCTATCCATCACATCCTTTAAGTCCATAAATATTGAAATTTACAAGCCATCTAAATGTTGCAGGAGAAATTATTCATTCCCAATGCCATTGTAATAAATTAATCCTCTAGACGTAAACATTGTTGAAACTTGATTTGCTCTGTCTAGGAACTTGCCAAAATCCTTTTAACAAATCAAGTTTCGTTACAAATTTTGCATGTTAAACTTTATCAATACAGTCGTCTACTCTAGGTATTGGAAATGAATCAGTGTTTGTAACGCTGTTAACTTTCCTATAATCTATACACAACCGGTAAGCTTTTGGAACAAGAATACATGGAAAGCTCAAGTTACACTTGCTTGGTCCAACAAATATTCAATTTCTTCTTTAAGATATTTTTGTTTGTTGGGTTCATTCTGTATGGATGTTGATTGGAGTAGAATCTGTTAGTTCAATGTCACCGAAGATTATTATCAGTTCTAGAAGATATGTCTGGAAACAACTTGTGGAAAATTTGTTTCAGATGTTCTCTTTGTTGAGGTTCCAAATGAAAACGTTTCTTATCCGGGGGGTTTAAGAATGTCTGAATTCTGAAGTTTTATTTGAACATAGACAGTGCTGTTATTATGTTCAACTTCACATTCTTTTGAATTTTCAATTTTCTCACTAATAGGCTAATTATCACTAATAGGTTGTGGGACAGCGTTAATTCCATTAATGTATTCTTTTAACATTTTATATGATATAATTGTTTTTGTTTGTGCCTCCGTGCAATGTTTATAATGTAATGCAGATCACTGACTTTTCAACCGTATAAGGACCACAGTATCTAGTTTTTAAGAGTTTACCATCGATAGGTAAAAGTGCTAAAACTATATCACCTGGTTCAAAACATTCATCATATTCTGATTTCATTTTGTTTTGAGCAGTCTGCAAATTATAACCTTGACTGCCTTGATTTTCTGCATAAAAGGCTGAAGATTTGTACCTTTTACGCCTAAGTTATGTTGTATTGTTTAAAATATGTTAAACATATACACCTCCGCACTTTAAAAACGCACCATTCAGAAAATGGGTCATACAGTTTTATTTTATATGACAATTCCATTATTTTTATGTGATTACATAAAATCATTATCTGGTACACAAACAAGGAACATTTAACAAAAATCGGTTAACAAAAACTGTTCATTTCGTCCTATTAAACAACACCACCCTCCAAGTCAAAATTCACAGACGACCAGTATGTCAGTATCTAGTATGTCCTCCGAGAGCTGCCACGTGCTAAACGTCTTACCTGTGCATAATAAGTCACGGATGAGTGGTTTTGAATAAATGTAATTTTAATTAAGCGACAAGTGACTAGTGTATTGGAAAAAGACATTTGGTATCATTTAAATTAATATTGGAAGACTTTATGCATGAAATAAGTAATAAAAATTCTATTCTATGTTGTGAATTTTGAAACTGAGGGGTACCAGATATAAACATCTTAAATAAGTAGTTTTTATTTATAGATCTTTTTCATTTTTGCACATCTTATGGAAGAGATATTGAGATTACTATATAATACAAGAATGAATAAATTGGTCCACTCAGAAAGTGTAATTTGTGTACATATCAAGTGGTGCGTTTTTAAAATGCGGAGGTGTAGTTGGAACCTTGGTCAGAATGTACAGATTTCGGGAGACCAACAAATGTGTAAACTTTAGTTAAAGACTTAACAATGGATTTGGCTTTTATGTTTCTTAACGGAATAGCTTTAGAAATTCTTATTGATTAATACATGATTGTCGAAAGGTACTGGTTCCCTGTTCAGTCTTAGGTAAGGGACAAACACTATGATTTTATTGAAAGATTTATTAAATGCGGGTATTGGCTACGTGCCTTTGGTATATTTTCTGATTAGGTTTGCCTACCTATTGACATGTGTGACAGCATTTACAAAATTTGGACACATCAGTTGTTAAATTAGGCCAATTAAATTGATTTAGATTTTGTGGTACATGGGCGTTTCATGGGCCAGGATATGAATTTCCTGATGATAAAATTCTGGGACCTCAATGTCGTAGTTTACTGTCCATTCATCAATAACAGGGACATCTGGTGGCCGCCATTTTCTCAATAAAATCTTATGTTGAACAAAATAGTAGACAGAGAAATCTTCTTCACTAACAGCTTTTTAAAACAACAATGAAATTTCAGGATCATTGTTTTATTTGTGAAAAACCTATGACCTTAGTTGAACAGAAAGATTTGATGAAGCAGAATTATTTATCTCAGTATCAAATGTTTCATTGATGAAAGTATCAGACAAATCTATGTCTGACACAAGATCACTCTCAATGGCTTTCTTAGCTATAGAATGGGTAATTGCACAAGAAGGTTAAAGGTGAGGGATTTCCTGCTCAAGTTGATCAGGTTTTTGATGATCCAAACAAGGTGTGTCAGTTTAATGGATTTATTACTACCTTATCTCAAACTACGTTATTCCTAACAGTAAAAATACACCTTTAAACTGGTAAGTCACGTCAAGTTCCCCCAGTCACAGGGCCAGTAACTAAATCTGATGTTAAATAAACATTATAGAGGGATACAGAAACAAAACCATACCCACCCACCTACCTCTCCCTCTTGAATAAGTACATTACTACTAGAAGAATTAAAAATCATGACGCGCATCTTCTATGAACAGCAAAAGGAAAGGCATCAAAGTGACACCAGTGCTACTTAGGGATGACGGACCGCTGTTTTGACGAATGTGCGTATAGTCAGGGAGTACGTTCCTTAGACGACGTTACAGTTGTTCCGTCTGGTGAACAAAATAGCTGGGAAGCTGTTTTTAGGTTAAATGCAACACAAATGTGCAATTTACAATATAGTCTTGTCTGCAAATGGAAAGGAAATTTAATGTAAATAATGCAAATTTAAGAAATGAATTGATTTGATGCAAAACAAATAAGATCGGGAAATTTAAACAAAAATTGCTATTACGGCCCATGGATTTGCCGATCTACTCTGTCGTTCATTTCGCATGAAACACTAAAAAATTATTTCATTTTGAATTTAGAAAGTTAACACTAGTTTGACCATTCATAATGTGAAGGTAACTGCAAATTATTCTCTGATACCGTATCAAGTGTTGGTGTTAGCACCTGTATTTGTTCTTTAACTGTAGAACTACTGACATTGAATCAATTGTAAGAATGATATGATGTGCACCACCACACGAAAAGGAAAAAATGGATAAGTGTACAGGTATTGCTTTCTTCATCATGCAGAATATTCACTATTTCAACATAGGGTTTTCGAGATTCACAACTTAATTAAAACAACTTTAAAGGTCCATTACTAAAACCCGAACGAGTATTATATGAAGACCAGAGTTTGTAGCTGAGACTTCCTATTTACTGAAAATATTGCTCACTGCATCAGATCTGACCAAATAGTCATGATTATATTCACGAATAACTAACAAATAAACAAAAAATATTGCCTATGTCAAACAGAAAGTATGTTTTCCGACTGCTTACGAACCCGTCGAGCATCTTCGGATTTTTTCGGAAGAATCCTCCGAAACGAGGCTATAATTTATAAATAAATGCAAAATATACTATATGCCCAAACAATAACGTGATTTTTACAAACTTAGCACATGGAATTCAACAATTTTGTAACTCACAAAACCTTCATGAAAATCATTCTTATAATACAGGTAATAAATAGCTATACTACAAGTTTGTGGGAGGACAATTCAGGCCCTTCCCGAATAAAAGTGTTTTTACAACTTCGTCTGCAAACTTTTTCAGTTAATCTCTTTTCAGTATAGTTTTAAGAATATAAATGAATAACTGGCTTACACTGCCGAAACAAAATGTGATTGAAATTTACCTAAATACACTGATTTATGTACATATGGCTGCATTAATTTAATAAGATTTTAGACATTAAACACATTGTCTTGGCCTAATATATGTCACTGTCAAATTTAAACAAATTTTGTACATTTCATATTTTTCGTGCAAGTCGTGTATAATTACCATCATGGAAATACAGTAATTTTGTCGAGCGTCTTTAAACAGATATTCGTTTGAAACAATTTTAAAATCACGTGATCCGGAAGAATTTCCGACCGATTACGGAAAAACGATAAACATGAAAGTAGGACAAAATGACCCCCCATGTCAGTCTAAGAAAATACAGAAACAATCATTTGTTTCTCTGTTCTTGTGTTGATTTCAAGGGAATATTGCACGGCTATCATAATGTTTAGTACTATATTACAAAATGTGAAGTCTTTTTTTAAGATTTATGTCTATTCATTTGTCTTTATTTTGCACCTTGTAACAACGCTTTAAAAATACACCAACAAACATGTTTCGGCTATTATAATCTGAGCAGATAAGTTTTATTCTCTAATATCAGATAAAATCCTTTCGAATTTATAAATCTTTCTTCGGGACACGTACGCGGACGCCGACGCATGACAGCAAGTGCAACAGCCCTATACATATTTTTCGAATAGTCTAGATAACCGTGATTTAAAATATATAGTATGAATGTATAGTATGAAGAGTTTGAGATGAATTGGTGATATCACTACTTTTAGTCTGCCTATGTATCCAAAAAAGAGGCCTAGAAATTGCGTTTGATGGCATTTTTTGTTAATGCCCGACAATCATGTTCTTTGTTAACTTTATAAAAATTGGTAAAGTTTCAGGGGGGAGCTGTCGCCTTCTAAGGGTCTTAGTAAGGTCACAGCACAAGTTCAAAGGCTAATAAATGCATTTGTATGTTATAAAAATCATATTTTCGCCATTTTTGCTATTTCTTAATATAAACTTGACATTTTTTTCGTGATAATTATGAATTTGAGAAGTAAACTATATTACTTCGTGTAGATTTTTTGCACTTGAGACTGGCAAAATTCAAAACGACTAAAGTTATTTCTACAGAATGAGCTTAACTTTTCGTACGCTCTGATACTTTTTTTTCATTTATGAAAGCTATCTTTCTCCTGTTTCTAAAATTTACGTTTCCATGCTATTTTTTTTTAAATGCTGGTTGATTGTCTGTATACAGTACAGGTAGAAAAAATCTATGGCGCGTTTTTTTATAAAGACTAGTACAGTCAAACTTCGTTTGCTTGAATTCGGATTGTCCGCTTGCTTTTTTTTTGGCTCAAACTCATCGTTAGGTCTATATAATGTATACTTCATGTTGGCTTGTTCTACTGATATCGCGAACACATTTGCTGGTCCCGTCGAACTCTAGCGAACATAATTTGACTGTACTGACGGTTGACAGATCTAAAGATCCCTTCGGAAGCACAGAACTCAAGGACGAATAAATAGCAAACTCGGTTTGATTTAGTATGTTTGTGAGATAGTATGAAATGTGCAAATTCTCTCAAGCATTATCTTAAATGGTCTACGCTGTCAATTTAAACTCTATTCCAGTGGTTTACGCATGTAGTTATTTCAGGAATATGTGGGCGTTTAGAAATACTATCTATGTACAAATATTAAACGATATCAAAGTTTAAATATAGATATTAGATAACCACAAATGTTATGTTTTTTATTTCATTAGCATAAAAATGGTACTCATTCATTTTTTTTTTTCAATCAGCAAACAATTTTTCTTTGCAAATTAACATTAGGCTATTATACGAACTGGTAACCGTTCTTCATTTGTTTTCAATATCTACAATTTTGTAACTGTTTGTTTATGTTTTTTCTATAGATGGCATAACTTCAAAAAGGCTTAATAATTGTCAGTGAATTTGAAAGTATATCGAATTGATTTGGAATTGACTAGTTATGTGTCTTTTGCTTTCAGGGTCACCTTATTGTTACCCTTACGGTTAAATGAATTTAAACCAGGCTATGATCGTTTCTATGTTTTATTATAATAAAATACTCATTAAACATTGCGTAAAACATTCATTCAAATCTCTCTGGCAATCAAAGGAAAAAAACAGGTGTAGAGTTAGAAAACTTGTTGAGTTTATTAATAATATAAACACCATTTTGCTATATTTAATAACTTAGAGGTCATTTTCAAAAGTTCAGTGTTGACCTTAAAATGTCCGTGACCTTGAAATTACATTAAAATAACCCTTGGATACGACAGTACCAAAAATATTTCTGCAATTGATCCGTATATAAAGATTAGCAAACATGTCAAGTATAACACACTTTGCCATTGTATACAACTTTTCCTAGATATATATTATTCTATATAATGTTATATATTATATGTATTTTTGTATTATCATTAGTTTTATTTACAAAATACTATGGACGTTGAGACACAATGTCTAAAACAATTTAAATGGTTATATAAAAAAATCGAGTGCATAACATCATAGTTTATTTGTAAATGCACTAATTTGACCTTTAATCCCATTATACTGTAATGGTGAACCCTAAAAGGCGACAGCCCCCTTTAAATGTTTGATCCTAAGTAACACTTTGTACTAATATCCGAGCATTAACAAAAATGCCATCAGAATATATAATTTGAAAAGTAGATCCCTCGGAAGCACCGAGAACAATGCAAACAGTGCAAATTGCAGACTCGGTTTGATTGAGTCTGTTCATGAGCAGTAATGGTAAATGCAACATTTTCCTAGGATATTGGCAGACTATTTAAACTTCAAATATTCGAATTGATAATTGACAAATTAAGATTATTCATTCAGAAAAGCTGTAATCAAAAGTGTCTTCTTTATTCAGCCTAAAGGCTGTGCCCGTATGATCAGAATAATTTTTGATGCATGTACATTCATGCTTAGCATTTTCCAATCGGCAGCCTTTCTGTAGATCGATCTTGTGAGGGATGTAGCCGTTCTGCAAATCGCCCTATGAGAGATGTAACAATTCTGCAGATCGGCCTTGTAACTTATACAGCCGTTCTATATAGCCAATCTAGCAGCCTCTTCTGAAATTTCAACCTGTTTTTCCATTCAAGAACGTTTTAACCTCAGTGCCAATACACTTTTTTTAATTCTTCAGGTAACATTTCCTGCCTCAGCTTACCAGAACAAGTTCCTGTCTTATTTTATGTACACAGCCTATCAAATAACTGCTCTTTAACTCAGGCAACAGGGGTCTGGTCAGAATCTTTTCTACAATTTTGAAATCTTGCCTGTAAGCATCAGGAAAAGGCTCATAACTTTTTAAGATGACATCTTTGACAACATCATAATCTGAGTTTTTTTCTACATACAGCTTTGTATAAATTTCACTGGTTTTGCCAATTAAAACACTTTGTAAGATAAGACCCAAATTTTGGGCCATTTAATATTTTCTGCTATTCTTTCAAAATGCATGAAAAATTCATCACTTTTTTCTGGAAAGGTGGAACTAACCTATTATTAATATTTTGACGACATAAAAGTAAGAAGAACTTGAAAAAAATCAGTTCTTTCACTTGACAGTTCTAACTTTTATATTTCTAATTTAAATTGCATTCGTTCTATCTATCTATCTCTCACTCATTTTTCTTGAAAATCAAACTTTAATTGTTTTTCTCTTAATTCTAAATCAGACTGAATTTCTGCAACGTATGACTTAGCAGATGAATCAAAAATGTCTATTTTTATAAAATATTGAACAATATTATTCTTAATTTATTGTCTAAATTTCCCTTGAGTACAGAACGCCCTTATCACATACATATAGAGCCATGCATCACATAAAGAAACTAAAAGTGAAAAATATTTCAGACCGGTTGCTTAAAAAATCCAACAAGTACAGTTTGCAGTTACATTCTGCAAAATACTAAAAAAATGAGGTAAGGCGTATAAAAAGGGTTGGGTGTTGTTAAAAGTGGAAAAAGCCAAAACGAGAAAATTCCTAGAATTTGCGAGGCAATATGGAATACCTGGTGTGCATCTCTGAGGATTACTTGAGACATGGGCAGTAATCAGGAAATATTAACCTACCTTTCCCACGCTAGCAGCATGGGTTTATCACATGTACTGGAAATGATGTTTTTAATACAATGTATTAACATGTTATTAATATACTATCCTAATTGCTGTTTGGTTTATTAGCTGCATTCAAAATGATAATGATCGTTCGATGATAATGACGCGAACGGGTTAAAACTCTAAATTCCTTGCTACCTTTAGATTAAAAAGAAATTTGTATAGACACACTCGCATCGAAGAATATTTGATTGAACAATCTTCAGTCTAATAAAAACATATTTGTAGTTATAAGAGTTATTATCTGCCATCAAATTATAGAGAAAGTTACATATTTTGCTAAAATCTTTCTGTTTATTAGTAATAGCCGTAAGCCAGATTGAAATCTATGCATCTAAAAGGCTTACCGTTGGCCTGTACCTTCCAATATATGTAGTGAGGAATAAAAACATAATATAAGAACTGCTAATTTAAATCTGTTAACAAGAAACAACATTCCGATCAAACTGATGTCCATATTTAAAGGGGAAATAGTAGAATATATCAGCTACAATATTGAATATAATAAAAAATCATATCTTTAGTTATAAAATAATTATCTGCCATCAAATTATAGAGAAAGTTACATATTTTGCTAAATTCGTTCTGTTTATTAGTAATAGCCGTAAGCCAGATTGAAAGCTATGCATATAAAAGGCTTACCGTTGTCCTGTACCTTCCAATATATGTGGTGAGGAATAAAAAACATAATATAAGAACTGCTAATTTAAATCTGTTAAACATTAACTATAATTTCAACGACAAATTTGATAATAAAGAATTGGACAATTTCAGTTATGATAGGTTAGAGTCATTTATCTTTACTATTACGAGCAATTGCTAGCTAATTTATAGGCTGTGGTAAAACAAAGGTTTTAAATGAACTTCTTTCGCAAATACAAGAGATATTTTACTGTAAGCTTAAGCTTACATTACTCATAAAGCAACATTGATTGATTTAGAGTTGTTAGTGGAACAGAATATTACATTGAGACAATATTAAACAAAAAGAGTGACATTTTTTACTGTTGTAACTGTTACGTATGTAGGGGTTCATACTATCGGATGAGTTTTGTTTTCGTGGAGTTTAACGTCGCGCCGACACATTTATGGCGACTTACAAGCTTTGATGGTTGTGGAAGACCCCAGGTGACACACTTTGCATTTTTCATCGCGATCGGACACCTTGGTAGAATCATCGAACTTACGTAAATCGGTTTGATGGCTTCCTCACATGAAGAATTCAATGCCCCTAGAGAGACTCAAAGCGTCAAGGTCACCAAGTTGTTATATTTGGAATTATTTTCATGTTAATTTCTTTCGAAAGCTTCGCTTATACACATATATTATGTTTGTAAGTAGAGGTGTCTTATTGAGACATAAATTAATTTTACTGTTTTCTTGGTAATAGCTTTGTCATGCTTAGCAATTTTTTAATACCACTTACCATTTATAAAACATTTAGTAAATAAAAATAGGTGTACTATCTTAATCTGCCTTTTCGGGAAACAAACAACAAATGGCACTTTGCATCCTGAACAAGGCTATTTAAACACACTTATCATACCTCCGAAAAAAAATTAGGAGGGAGTACACTGGAGTCACCATGCCGGTCCTTCCGTCCGTGCACCTGTGAAAATTCATGGGCGAATGAATGGACTGTGTTTATTTCAAGCACAAAGATAATATATCTTATAAAATACAGTTCAAGTTGTTCAATGTGGATCACAATCCGCCAATATTTGGCCCTTTTTTGGATTTGTTTTTAAAAATGTCAATTTTTGTTCAATAACTTTTGAAAAGATAAATGGATTTAAGTTATTCTTGGTACATGACTGTAAAATACAAGTCAAATGTGATTTTAAATACAATCCAATTCACCTATTTCTGTGGAGTTATGGTTCTTTTGAATTTAAAATTTGGTTGTCCGTACAATTACTCCTGAATAGAAAAAATAACTGCATTTATTTCATTACACACACACACACCGATATATATATATAATCTTTAAATACAGATGAACAATTTTCAAGATTGAAAGAATGAATGCATTGAATTCTATATATATGCAGCTTGTTTTTGTCTCCTTTTCATTTTCTTCACATACTTCCGTTTTACAAAACAAATACGGGACATATTAAGTGATGGAACATGTGTCTGTCTATCTGACAAAATTTTTAACCGGAGCATAACTTTATAAACATGCAAGATATTGACTATAAACTTGGCTTATGGGTAGACGGTGATGAGACGATGTGCAGAGCCCATGCAACTCTGTAGTCAAACGGTCAAGGTAAAAATATGAGCAAAAAGGTCCAATCTGTATATCATATGTCACGCCTGGAGCATAGCTTAAGGTACTTCCACCATCTTGAATTTAGGGTGACCTTCATTTGTGGTGTGGAAATATAATGAACAAAAGCTTTCAAATGCAGCGTACAAAAACAGCTCAGTTTGCCAGACCTGAACTAAAAGTAGCAGTATAAAAAGTAAACCTAAAATTTGGAAATGAACAAAGAAGATATTTTACCTGTATTTTTCCCAATTTTTGGTTAGATTTATAAATCCTTTCAAAATACAATGTACTTCATTAAAAATTCATGAATGGCAAAAGTTAATTCAAAGCTTCAATTAGTGCATCGGAGAATTGTCTTACTGAATAGAACTAAACTTATTACAAAATCTGTTTTCAAATCTGACCACCTCATGTATTAAAACGAAAATAAATCTCTACATATTGCTATTTTCAGCATACATAAAAGTAGTGCAATGTTCGGACAATGATTTTTCTACGTATGGTGTACCAAACTGCCTAAAATTGTAAGAGAAGTCTCAGACTTAATTTGGCAACGTTCAAAATTCTGTTCAAGCATTGTGCAAGTATAAGAATGGTTTAATTTATTATTATAGTGGAATTTATGTACTTACGCGCTGCTTATCTCACGGAAAATTTGGTGGAAATGGAATTTTCGGTACTTCCTGCGGTAACTACCGAAATTACTTAACGTAACTTTCTCACACATAAGTGACTGTATATTTATAAATCATAAAATAAAACAATCAAAATATTTGCTTTATCACGATATATGCAAATATTGTTAGACAATCTTGAAACATTTGGCCACAGTATTTCCGCATACTGGTCCGGGACAAGTTCGATGTGTATAGTGATCCCCTATTAGATGTTTCATGCGTCGTAAACTAACCAATTTTGATCAATCGACTTTTTATACAATATGAGAATTTATGCAGCATGTTTTTCAAAACACAGTGAGAATAAATCGCAGAAAAAAATGTACAGCCAAATATGTTAGGAGGTAATACAATTTGTATACAATTGTAGATAACTACGAAACGTTTTACAAAATGCAATCAGCTGAACTTCTCACGCGAAAACCTGATAATTAAAATCAGCAATATCTCAAAAGTAACATTTCGGTATCTTGGTTCTTCGTTAAACAATGATATTTTTTTTACACTTTCATATATTTAATCTGATAATAAATATGTATTGAAATTCCGGCATAGAAATGGACACTGACTTTACATTAGTGATTAATGCGGTGTTGACAGCGGAAGCAGCGGTCCAGTACTAAGACTGTCTATGAAACCAAGGATAACGAGTTCTTTATCTGAAAATTACGAACATTGGGATCAGTGTTCAGTATACACCTGAAAATAATAGACTTGCTATTATCGAGTGCACACTTGTTTTTATCGTCGTTAATGTAAAGTAGACTCGTACATATGCATAATATCATAAACACTTCTTAATGTATGTTCTCTGAAATTAACAAATAACTGGCTCACCTGAGACACCATACTTTAAAGTAAATTCAGTTTATTCACCATGAGGTTCAAAATGCACGGGAGTCTCGTGATAGTACATGCGTTAATTTCACATGGTTGAAGTGTAAACAAATAGTTAAATTTGCTTCGTTTTATTTCTCACGGAAAAGATCGGACCGTTTTTTATATTGGAATAATTGTAGAACATATATGCATTTAAAGTTGAAAGCTGATTGTTTTCTACAGGACGTAAAACTGAAACAAGTAAGCACAATCTTCCTCAGGTGAACTTTGACATTGGTTACGAAGAGAAATCCGTTTTGTGTCATCTTTAAATGCGTTGTTCGGCTGAAACGTATAGTTCCCGGAAAAGTTCTAAAATGGTTTATTTTGGGGATTTTTGTTTTATTTATAAATTCAACACAATGTGCAATATTTCCTGTTTTTGAAAATGATTGAAATTCTTCTTTATTTTAGAAAAAGTTCCAATCTTTCATTAATATTTTGCCAGCGGATGCTTACAAATTTTAAGAGAAACGGCTTTCTTGTCCAAGGTGACAGATTTATGACACCGGATAGTGAAAAACTATACCAATTATGAATAAGAAGACATACATATTTTAGTAAGGAAATATGAGGTAAAATAACAATCATATATTTTATTCCTTGAAATAAACATGGCTGCGAAATATTTTAGAAAACTGTGCACATGTTTTGCGCATTAAAATGTTTAACGACATTTTCTTGAAAACGTAACGCTCGTGTACACTATTTTGGCATTTCTTTGATTTGAAAATAAATATTTTATATCAATTTAGGTTGCATACGATACCAAACTTTTGCACCAAAACAGTTCACTCATTTTTTTTCCAAAGCACTGTGGAGATAGGGTTCAGCATGGCTTTCATGCTCGAAAATTTACCTACAGATATATCTTTTCACCTTTTATCATATATATTTTATGTCCTTGCATTTCGAAAGCTGTTTCGAGGATTCTGATTTTTCACATAAATTTCTAATTTCATTTTGCGAAAGTACCTTAACCATTAATGATATTTCTTGCAAACGTAGCATTTAAGTAGGTAGTGATGAGACGATATGCAGAGCACATGCACACAATCTCGTCAAAGAAAAAATATGTACACACACACCCTATTCTCCCAACTACACAGACAAAAAGCGTTTAAATATTTCTTATGTACTGTATTTAGTAATAGTGTTGAGAAGAGTTTTGTGAAACGAACTGTAAATTATAAATCGAATGGTGCAGGAAACAAAGTTAACTGTATGCCACGGTGGTTTAACACAGATTGTAAAGTTACACAACGAAATTTCCATCGTGCCAAATATTTATACAAGCTACGTAAAACTGAGTTGCATAAGCAAAACATGAAAGCCAGTAGTAAAGTGTATAAAAAAGCTATGAAAGAAAACTTTAAAAAATTTAAACGGTTAAATGTAGAAACAATTAAAAAACTAAAGAGATCAAATCCAAGAGAGTACTGGAAAATCCTTAATGGTGGTAAAAAAAATGTTGTTAATGCACAGTTAAAAGATATGTATGATTTTTTCAAAAATCTAAATAGTAGTTGTAACGGTGATGATTTGCCATCTGACAATGATGTGCCATTTACTCCGTTCAATAATGATATACTTAACAGGGAAATATCTATTCAAGAAATTGAATATGCTGTTCAATTATTAAAGAATAACAAGGCATGTGGAATTGATGATGTTCTAAATGAGCACATTAGACACTCTTTTCCTGTTATGAAAAATATGTATCATAAGCTTTTTAATATTGTTTTTAACACGGGTATTATACCCGATTGTTGGACTGTTGGTGTTATCAATCCGATATTTAAAAACAAAGGTGATGTTACTGAACCTTGCAATTACAGACCTATTACATTACTCAGCTGTTTCGGTAAATTGTTTACGTCCATACTTAATATACGTTTACAAAAATTCTCAGAAGAATATGATCTGATCAATCAATATCAAGCTGGTTTTAGAAAGAGTTATTCAACTGTAGATAATATGTTTGTACTTAAAATGCTTATTGATTTGTTACACAACTCTAAAAAGAAGCTTTTTTGTGCTTTTATCGATTTGAAAAGTGCCTTTGATACCATATCTAGGTCACATTTGTGGACAAAATTGAGTCATTATAATATCACTGGAAAGTTTCTCATTGTTGTCAAAAGTATGTACAATAGTGCTAAAACGTGTGTAAATGTAAATGGTGAAAAGTCCGAGTTTTTTCCATGTTCAATTGGTGTAAGACAGGGTGAAAATTTGTCACCTATTTTGTTTTCCCTGTATCTAAATGATCTACACCAATATTTTGAAAGCAGCAATGCAAATGGTGTAACTCTTAATGATGACGAACTGTTTGGAATAGTGAAGCTTTTTGTCATATTGTATGCAGACGACACTGTTATTGTATCTGAGTCTCCTGAAGATTTACAAAATGCTATTAATTTATATTCCAGTTATTGTGACAGTTGGAAATTAACTGTGAATACATCTAAAACTAAAGTACTTGTATTTTCTAAAGGAAGACCTGTACAATATAACTTTACTTATAAAAATGATACTTTAGAAACTGTTGAAGAATACAAATATTTAGGCGTTTTATTCAGTAGAAGTGGTTGTTTTGTAAAAGCAAAGGCTCATATTGCAAATCAAGCTACCAAGGCTATGTATTGTCTGATCAAAAAGTCAAAACACCTTCAATTACCGATAGATATGCAAATTGATTTGTTTGATAAACTAGTAAAGCCAATTTTATTATATGGCTGTGAGTGTTTGGGGTTACGGTAACAATAGTGAACTAGAAAAAGTTCAATTAAAGTATCTTAAACATATATTGGGTCTTAAGTCAAGTACACCCAATGGTATATGGCGAAACTGGTGTTAAACCGTTACATATTGATATTGACACCAGAATGATAAGCTTTTGGTCCAAATTAGCTGTACCAAATGTTCTAAAATTATCAAACACGTTGTATTATTTACTACTTAGAACATTTAATAATTCTGTCAATGTAAAAAGACATACTTTCCAATGGATAAAACATATCCAAAACATTTTTGTTGAGTGTGGTTTACAGAATATGTGGACTAATCAAAATTTTCCAAACCATAAATGGTTGATTAAATGTGTAAAACAGAGATTATCTGATTTATTTTTGAATGAATGGTATTCAATAGTAAACAATTCGTGCAAATGTAAAAATTATCGAATGTTTAAGGAAACATTCCAGTTTGAACCATATTTAGTTAATACACCTCATAATTTACTTAGATACGTAATCAAATTTAGAACTCGAAATAATCGACTGCCTGTTGAAACAGGAAGCTGGAATAGAACTGAGCTTCACCTACGTAAATGTACTCTTTGTAATTGCATAGGTAGTATTGGTGATGAATACCACTATATATTAGAATGCAAAGAAGTATCAGTATTGAGAAAAAGACATTTAGAACGTCAATATCATAAACGTCCAAATGCAATTATGTTTAAGTCTATAATGAATATCGATTCGAAACAATGTGATAAATACCGACACTTCTGTGTATTTATTAAAGAAATTATCAAGAAATTTGTCAACCCGTAGTTGAAATTGAAATTATTTGATTGTAAATTGCAAATATTGTGTTCATTATTTGTTGCTTTCAAGCTTTGTATGTGATGAAATGTATGTAAAATGTTAGTATTATGTATAACGTCTCTCCCTTACATATTATATGTAAGATGATTTGTTTGCCTCTTGTATGTCTAATGTATATATGTGTTTGCCTCATGTATTTCTAATGTATATTACGTTATAGCTCATATTGTCATGCATGTCATGAATTGAGTATTAAATAAACTGTAAACTGTAAACTGTTTTGCTTTAAGATTTCTTTTCCTTAAGGCCTTTAAAGTCCCGCTTGGCTCTTGTTGTACATTGTGGTGATTATGTTCTTACCTTGGATTGTTTTCATTTCAGGAATCATTTTAAAGTAGTCCTGACACTAATTGTTGCATTTGCTGCGAGTTGCCTTCATGATGCCGTGTGGCCACAGCTTTTGTACATTATGTGCTATACTGCTAGAACGTAGAACAAAGTTATGGCCCATCTTAGACGAAACAATTTTTCGTTATGTTCTTGTATGCTCGCTGGCTTCTCAGTAGCCACTAGCAGGACCGGGTTATGACTACCACTCTTGTTCACTTTGATGTTCCGATATGCGCTGTACACATATATTTCTGTTTTGCAAAACTTTTGCCAAGTTGTGTTCCTTTTTCAAATAAGGAACGTTTGGTGAAGTTTGTGTATTGAATATTGCATCTCAGCAACCAAACGTGGGAATAGACTGTAGGAATAATACACGATTTTTTGTGTATTAACGTATGCAGAAGCCCTCGGGATTGTTTGTGACCGAGACCAAAGGAAGAGGTCACAAACATATAGCAAGGGCTTCTGCAGACGTTAATACACAAAACAAACGTGTATTGTCGCTATTCTTGCATAGAAACATTACCCGACGACTAAATGTTTTTTTTTTTATATGTGATGACTTAAAGACTCTGGTACATTTTTAATTACCAATCTGTTGTTCTTCGAAACGGTAAACCTGTTTTAAATATCTATAACTATGGCCAAAAATCAACTAAAAGCACATACTGAAGATTTTACAAACATGAAATTACCAATAATTATTCATATAACTTCAATATTTGGTAAACAGGAGTCGAATTTCAAGAATAATAACTTTACATTCGAGTTATTTTGAGTACGGACACATTAGGAGTACGGATGAGTACGAACGTAAAGTCAAATTTTCAAGCTGTTTGTATAAATTCTTCTAGAAATTAGATAAAAACATATCGACTGATACTTACCAAAATCATAAATATGATTCCTAAAAACAAACAATCGTACAAGTTACACGCGAATCTTAAATATTTAAGGTTATCTACAAAAAGAAAGCGAAGCAGAGTTCTAAAAAGGGAGTAAACAAGGGAAGAAGCGAGTACGAACATTGTTGGGTGCAGCGCTTTTGGCGTTGGTAAGGGATACAGAAAAACATTCTATGGTTTAGATTGTATCTTTTATGCTACAAAAAGAGGTTTTTATGAAGGAAACATGACGCAGTTACCAGATGTCAATCTGCGCAGAAATACATGTACGTCCCTGGGAAAGCATTTCAAAACTAAAAATCGGGTATTAACAGCACGTGAATTGCCTTGTTTGCACACGATTTTTCTCCCGTTAATACATGGGCGGATCCAGTGAAAAAAGTAGTTTTTATGCAAGAATAAAACTAAATACACTTATCAAGTGTCATGATTTAACACTGCTCTGATTTTATAACTTTTTTTTTTTTCATTTTCATAAGTTCAGTCATCGTTTGTTTATCACAAGTTTTGGTTTAATTTTTGCAGGTAAGCTGGCATCTCACATAATATTTTATTGTGCTGACCTGACGGACAATATGCAGGTTTGAAATCTCTATTTTTATTTGTTACGAATTCATCGGCCTTTTTCAAATAACTAATTTTTAGTGAAGTTTGTATATTGAAACAGATTGCAAAGAACTGGTGCGAATTGATTAAAGCTTAACACACTTGCTCCGTGAAATGTTTTAACATGCACTGCACAGGCAGTATAACGATATTTTGAATTTTCACAAAGTTACGCCACCTTTTCAGCTTGTCAATAATTTTTGTGTAATCTGTTTTCTCATTAAGTGGGGGAAATTCTATACTCTTTGTTCATGTTTATGAACAAAACAGAACAGATACTTCATTATTTAATTTATTTATTTTGTTGGGTTTAATATTGAACCGACACAATTATAGCTATGGCATATGGAGACTTTCCAGCTTTGATGATGGAAGTAGACCGCAGGTGCCCCTCCGTGCATTATTTCATCACGAGCGGGCACCTTGGTAGAACTACTGACCTTCCTTAAGCCAACTGAATGGCTTCCTCACACGAAATATTTAACGCCCCTAGAGAGACTCGATGTGAGGCTCGAAACCACATCGATGAGGGGCAAGTGATTTGGAGTCAGCGACCTTGACCACTCGGCCACGGAGGCCCTAGAGACTTCATCAGGACTTGCACATAGTACATTATCTACAATACATTTCCATTACAAATATGATGTCAACGCGACAATAAACATCTTTTAGTTATGTTTTCATTAATAAAATTTTATTCAATGACAATAATAAACTGTTTGTGTTATCTTAAGCATATATATATTTTTAACATTTTTAATCCGTAGCATGTTCCACTGGTTGCTTGATGCTGTTTTAGTTGCTTGTAAAGATTTTAGCTCAACTATTCGAAGAATATAAAGGAGGATTTCTTTTTTTTGTACTCACCCTGGCGTCACCGTTACATTCAGGTTCAAGTTACATTAAAGGTCAAAATCATTTGCGTCAAATTTTGTAATAATATTATAGGTTAAAGTTTTATTGCACGCTTCTTAATTAGAATAATTTTAATACCGGATGCATATTACCAACACGTATTCTACCCCACCACTACCCGCTTATTACCACCGCCTCCACAAAAATCACTTCAGTCCTCGCACTAACATTTCGTTAAACACTCCCTTCATTTATACCCCCTTCCAAATTCACATCCATTCCGCATCCCACCTTAAAAGGGTCTTTTATACATTTTACACTGATTTTAGCCATATATATTTCTTATTGCTACTAAGTATCCTTTATTCCTACCCACTCCCTAAACTATTATAATATCTTTATATTTCTCCTACTAGATTGTATCTCATATTGTTTTTACATACACTCACTGCTTCAGCCCCAAATGCCTCCCTCCTCTGTCACATTTTTAAAGAATTGTTTTACATTTCTTTCACCTACTTACAGTTTCTGTTGATTCTAAAATATCGTATCGTTTCTTAGCCTCCCTCTTACACTTGCTGCCTCATATCATAAACATATCTTGGTGAACATTTTCAAATATAGTCTTGTATATGTCTTCCTACAGCTCATGGTGCAATGTGTTATTATCTTTAACAGCTAAGTTTAGCATGGAGCCCGAAAGCAAGACAGCTGTTTTATTACCCAAGCAAATTGACACATTTTAGTTTAATATTTTGTTAGACATGTGTATCTTGGACAATCTGAATTTATAACGAGTTACTGTTTGATATTTCAATGTCTTGGCAGGTTTCATGGTTCAAGATGGAACCATTAGTTGGTAAATTGGCTGGAGCCACAACACTCACTTGATGTTCATAAGGGGTTGTATCTCTTGAATCCGAATATAACAGACCAGAACCTCCCCAAGGGTACATGATCTGAGCCGCAATCGACTCATTTACCCTAGGTAAGATCTGTGCCGTTGTGGCAGGCACTTGGAACGGTGCCCTAACATGCATATTTGCATAAGCTGGGGTGCGGATCATAGGAGTAGCCACGGCATCAGGTGGCATTGAAGCAGCCATAGTGTATGATGTCGAGGCCGCTAAAGATACATTAGGGAGCATTTGCGCAAAGGACGCTGTCGTATGGTAAGATGGCAGTGCAGCAACTGTAGTATTTGGGATTGAGGCCAGACCGGACCCAGCTATATTGGTTGGAACGGATTGAACCCCAACGATACCCATTCCGGGTGCCAGGGGTTAACACAAATGACCACCCCTGGGTTGCGCTACGCGAGAGGGAGCTTGTATATTTGTACTAAGTGTGCCACACGTACAGTAGGGTGTTTGTGCAATAACATGGTCACTAGCTCCATGTGGAAAGGATCGAACCACCGTTTGTTCCACCGGTGAGATGTGGTACAGGAGCCATAGCCGGTAAATTAAATTTTGTACTAATTCTAGGGGCCTGAAGCCCTGTGTCAACCACAGGGTAGGTGATCAGGTGGACGGATATTATTCCAAATGCCACTTGTGGGTTTTGGTGCAGAAACTGTTGCGGATACATTTGTGTCAATAGGAGGGGGTGATCGCCTGTGCTACCCTTATGGTAGGGTGGTCTAGCAATAGCATTCTAGCCCCCGTCAGGAAGACGGGATTGATCCCAAGTGTCACCTGTAGGATGTAGTGCGGGCACAGTTCCTGGCACATTTGAACCAGTTGTAGGGCCCTGCAGCCCTGCTCCTCCCCTATAATTGGGTGGTTGTACCAAAGTGGACTGTTTTATGTCGGGCGGACACAACCTATTCCATATTTCAGCCTGAGATTGTTGTATCGTACCCAAATCTCCCACTCATAGGATATAGCGGCATGTACTTGGATGCGGGACACGTTCCCCGGAACCACCCAAAAGATCATTTGACACAAAAGCTGATGAGGGCGTATTCGTACCATGTGGAGGTACTTGCCCCCCGGTACCACTACTAAGACACGGATGCGGGCGTATTTGTACCATTGTCCTCCAGTGCCACTACTAATAATACTTGGCACGGAAACCGATGTGGGCGCATTTGTACCAGCGGATGTACTTGTTCCCCAGTACCTCTTGATGCCATAGTCAGAACTGGTTTATATGCAGCAGGAGTCTGGCACACTCTGCAAGCATAGAGGTTCGATGCTGCTTGACCCGTCGGTTCAGACATACGGGAGGCGGAGGCTCGGCCCCTCTGAATATTCGCGTGATGCGAAACCAAAGATGAACTCTTTTCATTTGTATTTGGATAAGTTGTATGATCCCTCGCGCCACCCGTAAGATTTGAAGATGTTTGCATTGCTGGATCAGACATACGGGAGGCGTGGACTTGGCCCCTCTGAATATTCGCGTGATGCGATCCCAAAGATGAACTCATTTCAATAGATATAAATAAGCATTTTATTTCTACAGAAACAACTTACGTCTTACAAGTAAACTTACAAGTAGAATCGCAAATACATTTTATGTATGAGTTTTGAGTATTTGACGTATACAAAGATACCCCATTAAAATGTGCCTAGATAGCTTCCTGCATATGTTCTCAAAGACCTTCTTCTATTTAAGGCTTTTCTACATTTTGTTCTGCTATAATTACCCCATACTACAAAGTATGAGAAGACATATGCTTTCTTAAATAACAAATAAATAAAATTAAGATGTTGCTATTTCAAAACCATGACTTACATGTAGATTACTTAAATCATATTGTGTCAGTTTGTATCAATCAATATGTGTTCAATGTATGTTGTTTTTTTTTTTTTTTGTTTTTTTTTTTAGAATTTAATAACATTCTAAAGGTTATTTATTCAAATTTTAAAAAGATGTCATTGAAGAGCAGTATTCCATATTTTATCATAGCTCACAAGCTTACAAGCTTACAACTGAACATAAAATGTCGAAGACATTATTACGTATGTTGTATATTAATCATTTTTACATTCTCTTTTTACAAGAAAATGACTAGCAAGCAGTAAATAAGTTTAAATCAGTATTTTATATAATTGCTAAAGAAATATTCTATTAATTGCTGTTTGAATCTTCAAATTCAAATTTCAGTCTGTTTTAATTACTTTTAGCAAACATATGTTTACTTAAAGATCGAACCATGTCATAATGTGAAAATGATACATTTTCATCATTTACTGATTACCCAAACCAATTATGTAACTTAGTTTTATTAATGTCGGTATATATGCCACATTTTATTCATGTAACAGTTCTTTTTCATGTATTTGTTCCGTCAAGAAAAAGCAATTTGCACATTTAAAAGCCTGCACCTTTACTTAAAATGAATTTTAAAGTATTACACATATTTTATGTAAGTGTATATAGATTTACCCCACCCTCTACGCTGTTTACTAAGCCCTTGATTGTTGGATTAACAGATAATAATTTAATTAAAAGTTGTCATGTCAAATACTTATGATATAGTTTATAAAATTATGAACATAATAAAGCATAAAACTTGTAAAATATAATCAAGCAATTAAAAGTGGTAGAATTATTAAAAGAATGTATGTAAAACAACGATTTTTTCTGATCATTTTGCATGCAAAATCCATCATATTTTGTAAGCATATATTTCCTTTTATTTAAAAATGAAATATACTATGTTTTAATCTATTCTGCAACAGAAACTAGTATAAAATTAGGACGATGCCTTTAAATTTGAAATGTATTGTCCAGTCAATATGTATAATATGGTTTTTAATTTTCGGCGGCCATATTGGCGGCCATCTTGAATTTGAGCACTTTGCCCACCACTTGCATTCTGGCATCAACTGGTTTTGGAAACTTAAGACTGTTACAAACATTTTGAAACATAGTTTGCGATGTGCACATTCGTAGACCACCTACCTCCCGTGGAAGTGAACTCGTTTGCGACAGTAGTAACCTATTGGATTAAAACCACCCTCCTGCTGGAATTCAGAGTTAAAATATTTAAATTGTTGAGTCTCCTTATACGACGCACCAGAGGTTTTTTTTACCAAAACACTAGATGACGCCGGGCTGTACTTTCTATTCCATAATAAGGAACCCCTTAGCCACAAGGTGCGATAAACGTTTCCTGTTCATATATACCCTTGCCTTATTAAGACTTGTTATCCGGTCTAAGGCTTTTTGGCAAATATCTAAATACTCGTTAAAATCAAGAATCTTGCATACGGTCCTTTGCTGACTTCTGTTGAATAATTTTAAGAAACCATTCCGATTTACTTTTAGCGCCTTGTTTGTAGAAATCATAAATTGGGGACAGTTGTCAAATTTACGGAAGCTTTAATTTTGGACCGAAATGTTTGCTTTCATCATTCAATGTGGATATTTTATGTCGTCTTGCAGTCATACGATATGGATTACACCTTTTTACCGTAGCTTGCATTTCGGGTCTAAAATAAGTGTCTCGTTAAATTTAAACTTATGACTGTCTTCTTTTGAAATCTTCTTTATTTATTGTTGACTTAAAAATAACTACAGTTGAATATCGTTACCTCAATATCGGTTAGCTCGATACTCCGGTTAGTACGATGTGTTTGAGTCGGTCCCGATTTTTCCCTTTTTATCTTAATGTAATTATTTATCATTACCTCGATACAATTAGCTCGTTATTTTGTTTAGCTCGATGAGATTTTTCAGTCCCGTTAACTTACCTATACAGTTTTTACACCTGGTTTTGTCGATATCACAGATTGTCAAAAAATATCCATGTTATTTGTAAGGTGTGAAAATCAACCTATTGTTGTCCGGCGATGTATTAATCATATTCAAGTCAGTTTGTGTTTTTTTTGTCTTTAATCTTTTATCTAGTTTAAATGTCAAAAGGTTACTTAACTCCAAATAATTATATTAGTCTTATAAAAGCAGGAAAGCTGTTTCCAATGTAACAACTAATTTGGATGAAATATTTTCTGTTTGACGGGGTAAAATTCTGCCATTTAGGATTGAGTACCAATATGCGTATTTTACTGGCAAATTTTCGTTATCGAAGCACAGTCAAAATGACTACTCAACTAGGAACATTATCGCTGCATTCAGACTTGTTTAGGGAAGGAATAGAAATGTTGATGTTTAAATGTATATTTTAAAATTAAAAAGTTGTATGTATGTATTTGAATAAATTAAGATGCTTCATTTGTCAATAAATTAAAATCGTATTTACGTTTTAAATTATTTCTTTCCCCTTTCGAACCCTCTGGAAAAAGCATTGGATATAATGACAATATAGACGTCCGAAAAAAGTACAAAGTAGTCCCAGATGTCGTCGATATCGTTACGTCGAACTTCGGATACGTCGATGCAATGTTTACAGTCCCTTGAATATCGAGGTAACGGTATTCGACTGTAGATTGTTGACTTAAAAATTAAATAACTGGATTCTGAACTTGCACAGGATATTGAAAGAAATTCGCACTCTTGCTTTCAAAGAGGCCCTGCTGGTAACGAACCTGGTCATGAAAATGGGTCAGATGTGTTGCTGGCTACAATATCTAGTGAATGGTTTGGTTCTGAAACAAGTTGAAAATGTTATTTAAGTGTGACAATCATTTAACTGTCAGGTGTCAAAGGTCCGGTTAATTGATTAGGGTTAAATGTTCAAAACACAATGTTTTATATTTTCTTTCTCAGGTATACATATTTAATGCTTCTTCACAAGAACTTGGATAAAATTGCCGAGTTGAAACGGCTAAGACATGAACGTCCTCTTGCTTCATCTCATCTTCCTCTATGCATCAGATTGCAGAATTTTCTGATTTTACATTTCTTGTCATCAAACTCAGATTAACAACTTTGTCAACAAAATTTATGTTGTCTTGGTATATTAGTATAAGTCATGAGTTACATGATGTAACTATGGCGCGTTAATTTAGGACGTGAAGTTGTGTAAATATTACGAGACGCGGAGTTCTCTTTTGACAACTCGCAGTGTTATATACATGTGCACATGCCGTCTTACTGCGTCTCAGAGTAGACTACATCCGGTGCCAAAGTAAAGCTTCAGGTATTTTTTGCACTAACGATTCAAGTAGTTGTCCAAGTTTTTCATCTCATTTCTAAGTTTCAACTATTTATTATTCGATCACAAAAGAAGGAAGTCAACATGACATTCTGGAGACCGGAATTTAATCTCAGTTCGCTCCCTTTTTTTTCTTTTGTTTGTTGCATTTTGCAAGGTTTCCTTGGCCTATCTTGGTGTTTTCATTCAGAGAGAATCAAGAAATGCACGTTTTTGGACAACAGAACCTATTATATATCATCGCCGTGCCAAGCGTACATTACATAACCAAAGCTATGCAACTGCATGTTAGTGACTGTATATCGACACATTCTTTCTTCAGTGAATATTGCTACATGTATTCATACATTCATTTCGCTTTTATTATTATTATTATTATTATTATCATTAGTAGTAGTAGTAGTATTTGTTTGATTAAATATTATCTACCCTTGCAGAAATTTAAGGAAGACGACGCATAAATTGTGAAAACAATTGTTTTATGAAAAAGCAATAACAACAAAATAAGAAGAAGATATAGAATGAAAGAAAAAGAAAACAACAGTTGATAAATTTGAATATTATGACAATTCTGCTGCAGCTACGAAGGCGAAAAATGAAAGTATGCTGCCGAGAAGCTGAAAATGAAGACGAAAAGTCGAATATACGATGGCCGAAGCAAAAACTGTGATTTTGTCCATGGATCCATTGCATACACAAACAGAATACTGTATGAAAGTAAATACATTGTAACACACAGTGACACTATTTAAATGAACGTCACAGCATGTACATGACATTTTGTTTTTGTTTCTGCTTGGTTCGAACCACCGACCTTCCGTAAGCCAACTAGATGGCTTCAACACATGAAGATTTCTACATCCAGAGGGGAGGCTCAAACCCACAGCGGTGAGGGGAAAGTGATTTGAAGTCTACGATCGTGACCACGGTCATTACGTCTGACGTATTCCCAGTTAGTTCCATGTTCTTGCCTACCTTGAAGGGAAGATAAGGTTGTCCGAGAAGGGAAAATGAGCTAAACGTGCGCATATTATGGCATCATAGTGTATCAGCGATACTTAATTTACAATATCTCTAAAACAATTGCATTACTACAAATGGTAGGCAAGAAAACTGATCTCACATTTTGCCTGAGTATTGTAGGTATTTTCCCGGCCCCCCGGACAGCATAGGAGGAAGACCAAGTCTGGTAAAAAAAAGTGTTTTATATGAAGACGAAAATGCTTAGGCTAGTTATTTCTCCAAGAAAAATGATTTTTAATCAGCCCATCGCAAATAAAGATGAAACTTGGACATATGCAACTTCAACGTGTGTATGATGCTCTCGTCGCATTCTGGCGATTTCGCATCTTTATGAAAACTATCGGAAAAGTAATCGCCCATTGCTAAATTGATATCACCGCATACTAGAGTTGTGTTTTCTCTAGATCGCTCAGTTTTTTTCCGGAGTGTTAAGTAATAAAATTGTCTTTATCATTTTTATCATAACTTTATATATTTTCTCTTATTTACATAGTTAGTGTCCTTGTTCCGATAATACTATGAAAGTAATCATGTTTCAAAGTACGTAATGTCCTCTGATTGCCTTTTCCCAGATCTGAAATCTATATACCATTCAGAGATTTGAAGCAATCACATAGGAAATCAAGACAAAATCTATGAGTGATACATAGGTATATGCGACCTAACACTACACTATCCTATTTTCGGAACTTGAAATCTTGTGGTGGGGAAGGGTTTTGTGAAACTTGAATGGGAATTTAAAATTCAGATGTTCAGTGATTAAAAACATGAGGTTATTTAACAGTGTTTAGTACAGTATTCTATTGGACGAATACACATCAGAAATAATAATGTTTTGGAGGAGGTGAATGTTGGGTCTAAATATGGATTATCACTGTTGTTTACGAGTCCATTGATTAATTACCTTTTTATACATGTTTATACCTTAAAGTGTTAATATGTTAAAATGATAGAGAAAGAATGAAACATTTTGAATTACAAACAACAGCTCACATTTATTCATTATAAATCCAGTTCATCTTAACAAAATAAAACAAAACATAGTCATGGGATAGTATTTCAAAATTGCTCTTTGTTAGGAATGGGGTCTGGAAAATATAGAGAGAGAGAGAGGATATATATATATATATATATATATATATATATATATATATATATATATATATTAAAAACCTGAACTCCAAAACAATATGGAGCATTCATACAAGACCTAATGACCTAATTAAGTGGTGCAAATATCAAACCAGTATACATGTATGTGGTGGAATATATGATTAGTATATATGCCACACAAATAGGTCTTATTTAGTTTTTGCATTTAGGATTCAGCGTTAAACAGAAATATTATCGATTGTCATAAATTATAAATTTTGAAATAATGAAATAATGATAAGATATTTTCTGTTTCTCGTATAATATGGAAAAAACCTTCAACGATACATGAATAAATTGATGTATTTTACAGGCGAATGCAAAACAACGTGTTCCATGACTTAACGTATGGGAGACGTAGGATGACGTTGATGATGATGATGATGATGATTTATTTAAGAGAGTACAGAATCAACAATGAAACGTTTTGTTGAATACATATTAAAGTTGGTATTGCTAAAGGGATATTCATCTTGAAGTTGACCTTAATTAATTAATACAAAAAGGTGTAGGCTTGCATTGCGCAAGAAATATTACAAACAACATGTTCCAGGAAAATCCGTCTTGGTTCATTTACTAGTATAAGAAAATACTATTTAAAGCGTAATACCATCTTCATTTTATCGATTTTCCTGCAAAGTTATCATGGTACTTCTTTTACCAATGTCATCTTCTAACCTTTAAACGACTTTTATTATCACAAGTTGGAACCAGCTTTCATGATGCGGGTTATTTTCAAATGTGACACCTGTTTTGTGGGACGTGTCTATATACATGTAACACCCCACATTTTCTATGGAAAGAACTTAGAGTCGACCGTTATCATTCGACGGATGATGATCATCTGATAATAAAGTCATCATAAATTAGTATCATTATCGTCAAATTTATGGGAAGAAAATCGTGTCGATCGTTATAATTCCGTTTTTAATTTTAACCCAACAACAAAAGCATCATTACTAAGGTTCTTTATCGTCAGTGCTATGATTGATTTATACATTTATATAATGGATGTGAACATCTCAGTCTTAAAATTTTAAATAATATAACGAAGAAGAAGAAAAAAGAAGATCGGCACTACTGTAAATCCTTTCTACAGAAAATGTGGGATGTTATATAGTTTTTCGCCCAACAATTAGGTTTCACATTTGAAATCAACCCGCAATGAAATATATTTCAATAGTACCCTAGATATATACAAATATTAGTTTTTGGGTTATGTTTTGGTGGAATGTGTCCCCAGGCATATGGAATATGTCCCATGCCCCCATGACTTGTGAAATTTGTCCCTCAATATGTGAAATATGTCCCCCACCTGTAAAAAAATATCCCCGAAAAGTGTCCAACCTAATTTTGACAAAAGTTATCGGACCTTAGTGGTAGGGTTTATGGGCCTTTGGTAAGGGGCAACATACAATATATTTACGCCACCTTAATGTTACGTAATATAAATGATGGTACGCTAACACTATGGTTATAGTAGAGATTTCTGGCCACATTTTTTATTATCATTTAGAGGTCAAATCTTGACCTGATTGATCGCCTATGTCCGGTTGAGACCATATTTAGTATTTAAGATCAGTAACTCCTAAATTTGACAAAATATTCAATATTCAATATACCCGGGTGTTATACTTTTGGGCTGCAAATGGGTATAAAACATAATTAAAACCCAAGTAATGATGAAGTAATAGCCAACAAAAACGTTTTTGCAGTTCTTTGCAAAATCATACCTTACTTTTAAACTTTAATATTTTCGAAATGCATTAATATTTACGTTAGCAATTAACATGTCTGTAAAGCCCTTTACAGTACTATTTAGTAAAGGTATCACCCAGTCTGAAGGAAGGGCTCCTTTGGTCGTACCGGCTCGAAGTTCGGTACCATCTCACGGACCCTAAAAAGTACCGTAAGACCTCAGTTTTCATATATTCTTTGGCTAAAAATATCTTAAATAATAGCTGAGAAAGCCTATAACTGTAGTAAGATGTAGTGTAATTTCTATCAAATAAAACCATTCCGAGCAAAATCCGATCATCCGTACGCGTTCTAGATAATGTACAACTACAGTAGAACAAAAACTTCTTGTGTTTTCACGGCTTTTTTTCTTGCGAATTTATTCAACTTCAACAAAAATTAATGGAGTGACATAAAATGAAGGGATGAAATAGTTTCGATTCTTATCCAACGGCAAACTCGTTGAAAATAGATATTGGTATTTTTGCGTTTTGAAAAATCCCCTATTTCTGCACACTCAAATACATAAGTTATAACGCTTTAAAGGTTTTTTTCGTATAGCTTGGGACATGAGTTAAAGAATCATATATCATAAGGTATTATATGATCGCCCTACCGTAGGTCACAAAGGTCAAAAGTCATACAGGGGGTATATCACCACGGCTCAAGATGTCTTTTTTATGTTTACTTCTGCACTTCTGCAGAAGTTTCATCAGAAACTTTACTGAACTTATATGTGACTACAGCACATAAAATTAGGATGATTTTTCTTCAAAAGCTTTTTAAATGACTTTTAAATGACTTCAAAGCATGCAATTCTGTTAATTTATTAACGTTACTTTTTGTACTTTTCCTACACTTTTAACCACACTTTTCCAACTTTCTCCTACTTTTTGACGAAAAAGAGTCCTACATTTTCCTACTTTTTGTCTGAACTATACTGGAAGGCTTGCACCCCATACCCCCAATATTCTTAATCTTCCTACGACTCTGCATGATGTTGTAAGCACCCCAGCTTTTGGATTACCGACAATTTATATGTGTAGGCGTACAGGATGGACTAGGAATATTTAATCTGCGCTATTAGTCACTCTATATTCGCTGAGTAATCGCATCATTGCTGTGTCAGTCTTGTCGAGTGGTTGTTTCTGTTGATCTGTTCCGGTGGAGAAAGCTGAGCGAGTGGGTTGAACCAGTCGTGAGAAAGTTGTTCGTGACTAATTGAGAAAAAAAAAAACATTTCTATAAATGATTTGTTGTAGATCGGGCTATGATGTAGGGACTGATCTTACACTCTAAAAAATAACATGAATAAGTTCAGAGTTTTATATGTTATTTAATGTAACCATAAAGTATTCTTTGCATATATTAACGATATAACAATGCTTCTTATAGTTTTATTGGTAAACACGTAAGGGATTAAAAGCATACTCAGCAATGGACCAGTTGCAAAGAACTACTTTTAGCCATTTAGTTTTATTAAAGTTCTATTAAAATAATATTTTATAGAGATCTACGATATATTTCACAATTCTAGAATATAGTGATAGTATAGTAAAGAAAATTTGGTAAACTGTTTGTACCTTAAGCGTCAGAGCTAGATCGCATTTTTTAAAGTTGTTGAAGATCGAACTTTAAAAGTATGTTGTTGTTACTTTTGCAATTGATCCAGGTAGCTGGAACTTACGTCCTTTTATATATTTTGACGCAATGCTGGAAGGTATGCTGGAATGCTGGATGCTGGGGACCAATCAAAATCCTTGACACAAAGAGCGCGCTGTCAGTATAATCAGGTCAAGTCACAGTAAACATTAAATAATATGGAATTAACGTAAACTGTGCTGATATACAGACTTTAAAAGGTAAGGGCACATACAAAGAATTGATTCAAAAAGGGGAACTGATACAATTGTCTCCGATAAACCAAAATAGAGACAAAAATATAGCGTTCCGGCATTTTCCAGCATTGCGCGTTCAATGCAAACAAATATTTACACGGAGCGTTCCAGAATATTCCTGAAGTTTGCTAATTACATACTCGCTTTCGAATAACATTTACTTCAGAAGCAATCATTGTTAACAAAACAGTAATCTATAGCAATATAAATCAGTCACTTAACCATTCCCTGCAAAAGTACTAAAATTCATGCGCAAACATTCATAACAAAAATGGCGAACATATTCCACTTGTAAATACCGCATGCAGGAATGCTGGAAATCGAAATATTAACAAAAGTGATTTATAACAAGCAAAGATTCTCTCATGAAATCAAAGTATTATGTCAGTACTAAACACACATTCAAGGAAACTGGATTAAAATCTGTATTTTACACATGGTGAGTACTGGTTCGATAGGTGGATAGTATTTGGATACCAGAAAGTTCGGACATCAGATTTCCAGCTACACTGTATCACACTCTCCCTTAATATGTGAACTTCTCCTGAAGTTGACACAATACAATAAACAATGAGCAATTATATGATTATGAACATATACAATTAATAAACATCAGTTGATAAATAATGCACATATTCAATAATGAAAATATAATCTTTGGTACAAATATCATATGGGTGTGTGTGTGTGTGTTCGGGTTTAACGTCTTTTTCAACAATTTTTCAGTCATATTAACGACGGTGTCTACTTGTAGCAGTGAGCACAATGCCCAACTTTATAGTGCAGCCTCACTGGAATATCACGCTGTAGACACGCGACATGATACCCCACCAAGTCACATTATACTGACATCGGGCTGACCAGTCCTAGCACTACCCTCTTAATGCTGAGCGCCAAGCGAGGAAGCTACTAGTACCATTTTTTACGTCTTTGGTATGACGCGGCCGGTGATCGACACCACGACCTCCCGCACTCGAAGCGGACGCTCTACCATTAGGCTACCGAGCCGAAACATCTCCGTTAGATTCTCTATCAAAATGTTAACTTAACACATTTGAAAGTTGATAATAAGTACGGTCTTAACTACACTCCACAGTTTATAATGGTGACTCAAGTCTGTCACATCTTTAAGTCGTTTCACAGTTTATACAGAAATACATTCTAACACTTCACAGTTCATAGCATTATACCTAAAACTTCAATGGTCATAATGCTTTTACTTCAACTCTCCACATTCGAAGATACGTAATATTTAAATAGTTCATCAGCACTTCATAGTTCATAACGCGCAAATAGTTCAGGAATATTTCACATGTAATACTTTGAAAGTTTATGATAACTTCGCTGTTTGCAATACGTAAAAGTTAATGATCACTTCATTTTTCATTATACTTAAAAAGTTCATGAATGCATCACGTATAATATTTCAAAAATTCATGATCATTTCACAGTCTATAGTACTTAAATAGTTCATGATCATTTTACACTTTATAATACTTACAAAGTCCATGAATATCTCACATATTGCATTTTAAAAGTTCATGATCACTTCACAGTCTATAATACTTAAAACAGTCTAGAGTCCTTAATGTGGTAACGAGTTGACCAGTTGTAAAACTTAAAAATAAAAAATCTACAGTCCATGCAAGGAAAATAATTCACAGTTCATTATGTTAATAAAATGTTACCAATATATGTATATATATAAATTGATATTATGTATTCCAGGGTGTAGATTCCTCAGATGTGTTAAGATGTGGTCAGTGCTGGCTTTCAGAATTTTCATGATGATAATTGTGGTCGCCCCTCGATGGTTAGTCTCAGTGGAATGTGTTTAATGCTTTGAAGAAGAGTGGAAGGTGGAGTTGGTGAAAATGAACGGATTATTGCCATCTGATTTTCTGTGGAGCCGGTATCTTTTCCTACAGCGATGTTCTTGATGACCTCATAATTGTATTCTAATATTTTTGTTGTTAGTCCAGTGTGGTGCATTTTGGTTCCTGGCAAGACTAAATAATTATATTTGAAAATTAGTGTTGTTCGGTCCAGATGTTTGAAGTTGATGACGTTTTGGTGTTCCAGTGACATTGCTGCAAATTCAACCGCCAAAGCTTTCTGGTCATGTGTAAAGGATGTCCAGCCATTAGGTGGTCAGCGGAGATTATGTGTAATTGGAATACTTTCTTCAGGTACAGAACTCCACCCTCTTCTTCCGGGTGGAAGAATTGTCATACTTCACTCATGAGATGAGTTTTGGCTTATACAGATAGAGTGATGTGAATTGGAGTTGGTCTGTATATCGGTGCTGCTGCTGAATTCTGAATGGTGGTTGTTGGTTCATACAACGGTGCTGGTGCTGCTGGACTTCTGGTGGTTGTTGGTTGGAATGATGGTGTTGTCGCTGCTGGATTCTGGATGGTTTAGTTGGCTCATATGATTGTGTTGGTACTGCTGCATTTCTGGTGGTTTTGATGGTTGGAATGATGGTGTTGGTGCTGCTGGATTCTGGATGGTTGTTGTCGGCTCATATGATGGTGTTTATGCTGCTGGATTCCTGATTGCTGTCGTTTGTTCATATGAGGGTGTTGGTGCTGAGTTGAAAAGTGGTGGAGGTGAATCAATGTAGTACCTTGGTGATGATATATTTGAGTTGTGAACTGGTGAACTTTGTGGGCTGTCAGTTCCAAAAAAGTTAGGAGTTGGTGTGTACAGTGACTCTAGATCATCTTCATAGTCTGCTGGTTTAGGCGAAAAGATTGTCGTTGTTAAAACTGGTGCTGTCGTTATTTTTTTGTCAATGTGTTCGTTGTGAGTATTGCTGTTGTTGGAGTAGTTGTTGGAATTACGTTGGTGCCAGTCATTGTTAAAAAAGTTGCTGTTGTTGCTGTTGATGATGTATCAGTGCGGATCGCTGTTTGAGATGTTGTTATTGTTCTTGTTGTTTTACATTGGTGCTGGTCACTGTTGAAGAAGTTTTTGTAGTTGCTTTATCGGAACAGGTTGCTGTTTGAGACGTTGTTGATACATTGGTGCAGGTCACTGTTGAAAAAGTTGTTGATTTTCCTACTTTTGCTGGGGCCTCAGTCTTAAACCAGACAGAGGTTAGAAATTGAACGTCTATCCCAAGAATTGTTGCTAACTCAAACCTAACTGAAGCTGAATCTGGTTGGGATGGGGTGGGGTGGGGGGGAGTGGGGGGAGGGGTCGGACAAATTTTCTTGTTGAATGTTGACTATGTTAATTTATTCAAGCATAGGTACTGATGACTGGAACTGTTACCAGTAGTGAACATGGGAAAGTATTACTGAAGTGCATTGGACAAAGCGTTTCTAATGGAAATCAGCCATTCAGGTATATGTGAGCATTTGTACAAAGAAAGTCTGTCTATATGTATAAATTTTGCTGGGACACTCGGGGAACGTTTGACTAGGTATACTGGGTCATCAATTTTCTTTGTAATTATATAAGGACCTTTCCGTTGTGCAGATAACTTGCTGCAAACGCCATGGCGTCTAGATGTATCATGCAACCATATAGGATCTCCAAGGTTGAAAGCTCGCTTCATGGCATTCAGGTCATAATGCCACTTGCGATACTGACTTTTTGTGTATAGGGTTTTTCGGGCAATTTCATGAACACTCTCTAGCTGCTGTTGGAGGTTTTTCAACGTATGTTTCTGGTGTGTCAGTTGTATTACTTTGAGGGGGTAAACCTATGTAGGCTTGCAGAGGAAGGACATTTTCTTTCCCAAAGACCATTTTATTTGGGGTTTGGCCTGTGCTGGCATGAACTGAAGACAGATATGCCATCATAACCTGTGGTAAGTACTGATCCCATGCGCGTTTGTTTGTGTGGCAATACATGCTCAGCATAGTTTTAAGTGATCTATTGAAGCGCTCTACATTTCCGTTCGCTTGTGGGTGAAAAGGCTAAATCGGGAGTGATGTATTTGCAGCTGCTTACAGATGGCTTCCGTTTAATTAGAGACAAAGTTTGTACCTTGATCTGTGTGGATTTGCATAGATACGCCAAATCTGCAGACGTATTCATTAACAAATGCTTTTGTGATCGTTTCAGAGAGCTGATTTGGCAAGGGTATGGCCTCTCGGTCCATCGAGTAAAACAATCACATATAACTAAAATGTAGATATTCTGGAAGTAGACCAAATATATATAAAGCAAGCACACTTTATCTGAGGTTCAAGGACTGGCGACAGACCTATAGGTGATTTAGCGGTGGGGGGGGGGGGGGGGGGGGGGGGGCTTAGGGGGTTTACGTGCTGCGCATATGTGGCATTTCATGCAGAACGATTCAACATCACCCTTCATACCAGGCCAGTAAAAGGTTTGCCTGATTTTCTCTAGTGTCTTATCAGAGCCTAAGTGGGCTAAGGTATGTCATGCATGTTATGAAGCACGTCGCCTCTTCGCTCTATCGGTATTTGGGGGGAGGGGTCGGACAAACTTTCTTGTTGAATGTTGACTATTACTGTCATCGTAACAGGTGCAAAACAGACAACCATCATGTAGAGACAACCGGTCCCACATGCGCCATAGTTAGTAGTATTGTTTGTATCAGCAACTTGCTTCTAAGGAGGTCTGTAGTCTGAAATCTCTAGTGCATTTATGATGAAATGAATAGAGGAATCACCAAGCTGCTGATCTCTAATTTCTTTAGATGACCAATTTGGAATTACAAAAGATGTGTTTGAAAACAGAAAAAGAACCAGTCTGACTTCTTGTTGCTGCACGTGCTACACGTGAATCAGGATTGTCAGAAAAGGACAAGGGAGTGGAAGGGTATAAATCACAATTATGTTGCTGCAAATGTGTATTGTCTGATTCACCGTCTATATTTATTTCATGGGTCACATTATCACTCGCGTTTTGTTGCTTAGCACATTTGGTGCAAGGTGATCTGGAGAGGGCATCTTCATTTCGATGTTGAGTGCCTGGGCGATGGGTCACATTTAAGTCATATGTACCATGTACTTCGAGCCATCTTGCGACTTGACCAGAAGGCTGTTAAGATTCCTCATCTATGAGACAGCAGCATTATCGGTTCTCAATACGATGGGTTGCCCATATAAATAATGGTGAAATGCCTTGAGTGCATGGACAACCGCCAGGAGTTCTTTTCGTGTTACGCAATAGCTTTTCTCATGTTGATTCAAACTTTTACTGTAGTATGCGATAACAACTTCTCTTTTGTCTTGTAGTTGCGAGAGTACTGCTCCGTTAGCAAAATGGCTCGCATCCGTGTCAATTATGAATTTCGCGTCTGGTCTTGGATAACGTAGTATTGGAGCTGACGTCAAAGCTTGTTTAAGTTGATCAAAAGCATTTGCGCAATCTTCCGTCCATAGAAATTTGTTACTTTTCTCACAAAGCTTGTGCACTATTTTGGTGTAACCGTGTACGAAACGTCTGTAATACGAACAAAGTCCGAGAAAAGATTTTATCGTTTTTGTGGGGTATTGGCCAGTCG
Organism: Mercenaria mercenaria; assembly: GCF_021730395.1. Taxonomy (NCBI): domain Eukaryota; kingdom Metazoa; phylum Mollusca; class Bivalvia; order Venerida; family Veneridae; genus Mercenaria; species Mercenaria mercenaria. The sequence goes on from NC_069364.1 coordinate 45,499,312, forward strand.
CGAACCGCTTTGATTCTCTCAGGATCAGTGGCTTCGCCAACTTCCGAAACTAAATGTCCTAAGAATTTAACCTGCTTTTGAAAGAAGATGCATTTTGATCGTTTACATTTCAGACAAGCATGCTGTAAGTGTTGGAAATTGACATAGACATTCAACCCAATGTAGGCCACGGAGAATATTTACTTGTCTTTAAAATGTCGATGGCGCATTGGCGAGGCCAAAACTCATTACTGAAAATTGATATAAACCCACAGTAGTAACTATCTTCTTCTCTCGTACCTACTTGCCAGTAGCCACTGTTCAGATCTAGAGAACTGAAGAACTTAGACCCAGACAATGCATCAATGCAGTCGTCCACACGGGGAAGAGGGTAGGCATCCTTTATCGTGAGGTCTTTCAATTTTCTATAATTTATACAAAACCTAGGGGTGCCATCCTTTTTAGTAACTAATATTACAGGTGATGCCTAAGCACCTTTATAAGGTTCAATGATACCTCTTTTTAGAATTTTATCAACTTTATCTTTTTCGATCTGACGCTTACCGAGAGGCAAAAGCCTGGGAGGTTGACGAATAGGGTGTACATCTTTAGTATCGATAGCGAGATGAACAACATCAGTGCGACCGATGTCCTCAGAAATTTTTGAAAAGATGCCCCAATATTTATGCAGTAGTTGAGCAAGACTTTGTTTATCAGGTTGAGTTTGATGCGTAGAGCTACGTTCAAGGAGATCTAAAAGATGGTTAGGGAAAGGAGTATTTTCTGTAGGTTCAAGTACTGAGGCAATTCTCTCCTGTTGAATTTCTGGTTCAAAGTAAGGCTCACATGTACCGAAAGTAGTTTCTTATATAATGTTATATCAGACTGAACATAGTTCATTACATTCATAATGAGAATTTTAGAGGTCACATCAACAATGCCACCTATGATGCAAACTTCACTTTTTGTCATGAGTTCAATGGAATGCTCTACAAAACCTTGCTGTGTCAAGTGTTCTTTTTGTGGTATTTTAATAGAGACCGTCTTGCGAGTATGGGACGGAAGTTTCACAGTTTCAAAGTTCAGCTCTACATATCTGTTTAGCCTGACCACCTGTCCTAAGTGAGACAAAATTCTGACATATTACAAGACAAGACTTTCTGTCATTAATGCTGTCAACATATTGGCGCAAAAAAATCTTGACCGAGAATACCGTCTGTCTCCATTCTGCAGACGACAAAAGACAGATCAAATCGTTCATTGGCCATTTCAATCAGGAGATCAACACTTCCTGTCACAGCCATGGAGTCCCCATTTACAGTCTATTAGAAAATTTATAGATACAGACCCAGCTTAACGTGTTACATAAAAACCATTGTCATATTTATTGAAATTCGAACCTGAACGAGCTGAGTGAACTTCGTGTTGTGTATTTTGTAATGTAGGCCTTTTTGTTGACATTGTCGCTGACCCTTGGCCTTCAGAGTCAGCGCAAATTAGTTTTCCTGCCTCGGTGCAGGAGAGGAGTTTACCTTAACATCAAATGTATTGTTGCTGAAATTTCGCATATCCCTATTTCTTTGAATATTGTCATGTTGCTTGGGATGTCCGAATGCATGTTGCCTACTTCTGTTGGTGCAGTTATGCCATGACGTTGAAAATTTTCGGACATGATGCCCACATGTGATTGGTTGAATTACAACCAAAACATGTTTTAACACTTCTCAGCTGCGGCGTGGATCTGTGAACATTTCATGATGATTCTATTTTATCAAGTCGTGACTCGATGCGTTTGAAGGACAATTCAATGTCTGAACGCGTATTGCGCGAATTGCAAGCTAAAACAATGGACTCGTAACGCTCGATTACCGCTACCGCATCGTTAGTAGTAGAGCAGTTGTGCACCTACATTTCATTTCAATTAAAACTAGTTTGTACAGCTGATTCAATGCTAGTTTCTCTTGTGAATGATGATCAAGGTCGGAATACGCCTTTTGGGAGAGCTGCCGGAGATCATCTGCCATTGATGCAATGCTCTCACCCTTTAAACGAAGCCTATTTTCTAACTTTTTTAACCATAAACCATTGATGTTTACTGCTGCTACCGAAGACAGACAGACTATGTATTTGTTTATTTATTTACTTGCATAGATCTATATAAATTTATAAAACTTATAAAACATGTAGGTGATACAGTTCGATCACTCGGTCTGTTTTATTTAGCACTCACAGACCGCGCTTCTGACACCAGAAATTGTAAGCACCCAAGCTTTTGGATTGCCGACAATTTATATGTATAGGCCTACAGGATAGACCAGGAAAATATTTAATCTGCTTTGTCAGTCTTGTTGAGTTGTTGTTTCTGTTGATCTGTTCCGGTGGAGAAAGCTGAGCGAGTGAGTTGAACCAGTGGTGAGAAAGATGTTCGTGACTAAGAGCACGGATTAAGAAAAAACATTTCTATAAATGATTTGTTGTAGATCGGGCTATGATGGAGGGACTGATCTTACACTCTAAAATATAACAGAATAAAGTTCAGAGTTTTATAATGTTATTTAATATAACCATAAAGTATTCTTTGCATATATTAACGATATAATATGCTTCTTATAGTTTTATTGGTAAACACGTAAGGGATTAAAGACAGACACGGCAATGGACCAGTTGCAAAGAACTACTTTCTGCCATTTAGTTTTATCAAAGTTCTACTAAAATCATATTTTATAGAGATCTACGATATATTTCACGATTCTAGAATATAGCGATAGTAAAGTAAAGAAAATTTGGTAAACTGTTTCTACCTAAAGCTTCAGAGCTAGATTGCATTTTTGAAAGTTGTTGAAGATCGAACTTTAAAAGTATGTTGTTGTTATTGTTGCAACTGATCAAGATAGCTTGAATGTGCGTCCTTTTATAAGTGACGCAATGCTGGAAGGTATGCTGGAATGCTGGGGACTAATCAAAATCCTTGACACAATCAGGTTAAGTCACAGTAAACATTAAATAATATGGAATTAACGTAAACTGTGCTGCTGTACAGACTTTAAAAGGTAAGGGCACATACAAAGAATTGATTAAAAAAGGGGAACTGATACAATTGTCTCCGATAAACCAAAATAGAGACAAAAATATAGCGTTCCGGCATTTTCTAGCATTGCGCGTTCGATGCAAACAAATAGTTACACGGAACGTTCCAGAATATTCCTGAAGTTTGCTAATTACATACTCGCTTTCGAATAACATTAACTTCAGAAGCAATCAAATTTAACCAAGTAATATAAATCAGTCATTTAAACATTCCCTACAAAAGTACTAAATTTCATGCGCAAACATTCATAACAAAATGGCGAACATATTCAACTTGTAAATACCGCATGCAGGAATGCTGGAAATCGAAATATTAACAAAAGTGATTTATAACAAGCAAAGATTCTCTCATGAAATCAATGTGTTATGTCAAGGAAACTGGATTAAAATCTGTATTTTACACATGGTGTGTAATGGTTTGATAAGTGAATGGTATGTGGATACCAGAAAGTTCGGACATCAGATTTCCGGCTTTTACAATATGAATAAAAAATGAGCTATGTCGGCTAAAAACATACCCGTCTACAACAAATAATTGTAAAACTTTGTTAACACTCTGCATGCTTCATTTTTCATTTCATATTATCTGATGGTACCTTCCAGTGCATACTCTGTATAGAATATGGGCCATGTCAGATGAAAACGTACCCAATTACATCAAATTAATGTAAAACCTTTGTAACACTCTACAGGTCACATTTTTCTTTTTTTTTTCAGACGTAAGTAGTAGTGTTTAATGTGTACAAGATCTGTATAGAAATTGGGCCATACTGGATGAAAACCTACACAATTTCATTAATTTATTTTCAAGACGTTTTAACCCTCTATATTTTTCATTTTTCATTTGATCTTTAGAAAACTTTGTCAGGTACTATTCAGTTTCTGCATGATCTGTGTAGGAATTTGGTCAGGTGTTGCACTGAATTTCAATATTTTCTTTTCTTTTTCAGATGATCATGGTGTTCGAAAATGAAGTTAAAGAAACTCTTTATGTTTAAGCATTCATGCACTTGCAAAAATCAACACTTCATCCTATACTCAGGTTTTATACAGCCTCTAAGTATATGTTAGTGATCATCCGTACTGTTTTATGGGGGGAAAAACAAACATAGACGGGAGCGTAGCGACAGGAAAGTTTCTTTTTCTATAAAACGTGTACTGTTTTATGGAAAATAGAAACATCGACGGGAGCGTAGCGACATGAGAGTCTATTTTGCTATAAAACTTGTACGGACGAATACTTACATATTTAGTAAGCAGCTTTATTGGACAATTATTGATTTTAGGTGCTGCTAACTGACTAGCCCGGCTTATAAATCCTAAATTATGGTCGAATCTTGCAAACTTTAGTAGAGACTTAAGATAATACATTTCTTAAAGAACAATAGCAGAATATAATTTCTGGATATGGAACACTCGAATCAGTCAACCATGAAAGCCTGGGCAAACTGTTTTATGACGTCAGCGTTAGGACATTTAAATTCGTAAAAATAATTTGATCATTTTCAGCAACGTATAAAATTTTATTGCCCTTTTATAAATTTCTAATAATCTGTTGACAAAACTATTGGGCTATGTAGAGCTTCTCAAAGTTACATTATTCTAAGAAATATTAAAGAAAAGTTACTTTGTGAATAATTTGTATGAAATCGGGTAAATTATCTAAAACGACGCATCACAAGTAGTAAACTTTACATTCTGTTTTCAAACAAAGACAAACTTTTAACAAATTAGTGTCATGAAGAAAGAAGAAGCATGTGTTTATACTCAGATTATATTGATTTAGAATTCTCCCGACTATAAATGCCTTTTCGGGTCATTTTAAACCTGTCCATACATACGGGAGAGATGCTTCATTTTTTGCATATACTAAATGTTGTATATTTATGTTCCCTTCGAAGAAGGAGGGGTATATTGTTTTGCAGATGTCGGTCAGTAGGTCGGCCGGTCGGTCGGTCTGTCGGTATGTAGACCAATCAGTTTCTGAATGATAACTCAAGAACGCTTGGATCTAAGATCATGAAAGTTGATAGGAAGGTTGGTCATATCCAGCAGATGACCACTATTGATTTTGATATCAGTAGATCAAAGATCAAGGTCACAGTGACCCGGAAAAGATAACTGGTTTCAGGATGATAACTCAAGAATGCTTAGACCTAGAATCATAAAAGTTTATAGGGAGGTTAGTTATGAGCAGTAGATGACCCTATTGGTTTTGAGGTCAGTAGGTAAAAGGTCAAGGTCACAGTGACCCGGAACAGTTAAATGATTTCCGGTTGATTACTTAAGAACGCTCGGGCTTAGGATCACGAAAGTTGATAGGGAGATTTATCATGACGAGCAGATGACCCCTTTTGATTTTGAGGTCAAGGTCAAGGTCACATTGATACGAACAGTTAAACAGTTTCTTGATGATAACTTGAGAATGCTTTGGCCTAGGATCGTGAAAGTTGATAGGGAAGTTGATCATGATCAGCAGATGACCCCTTTTTATTTGAGGTCAGTAGGTCAAAGGTCAAGATCACAGTGACCCGTAACAAGCGGTTTCCAGACGATAACTCAAGAACGCTTGGGCCTAGGATCATGAAAATTTATAGGGAGGTTGACCAGCAATTGACCCCTATTGATTTTGAGACCAGAGGTCAAGGTCACAGTGACCCAGAGCAGTTAAACAGTTTCCGGATGATAACTTGAGAATGCTTGGGCCTAGGATCGTAAGAGTTGATAGGGAGGTTAATCCTGACCAGCAGATGATCCCTGTTAATTTTGAGGACAATATGTCAAGGTCATATTGACCCAGAACAATAGAACTTTTGTGTACAGTGACCAAATAATTTCCTTTCCTTGTGCAATTACTAAATGCATCAAGGAGGGCATTTCGTGTTCTACGAACTCTTGTTCTTTCTTGTGGATACGAACCAAAGCTCGTATTTATGTAATAATCAATACATACATAGATCTTAATTCGAATTAAATACTTCTCTATTCTTTTGCAGCGATATGTTAGTTGATATAACATGTTGAAAAACAATGTAGAGTGGTTAAGTTCACGACTATTTCACAACAGAGCTAGGTTAGGTGATGGCACATAAAATATTGGGACAAGCAGACCCTTTCTAATTGTTAAAAAATCAAGGAAGGTAGTTAAAATTGAAAGAAGAAATATTCCCTTAAAGAATACTTGTAGAGATATTTCTGAGAGATTTTATTTGTACCGTGATGTTGCATACAGCTGTAACCTGTATGACAACACGCACTTACCAAATCTTCTAGCGTAATACTTAGATTTTTTCAAACACCTTTCAAATTACTACATGCACATATTTTTACTTATTTAGAAAAGTATACTGTTAATAAAATGTCAAAATTACAGCTAATTGAAATATGCAATCTCTAGATATACGTTTATTCACATCAATGCCTCAACCCATTTAGAAGCGGCTCAATAAAGAACTTATATTTATTTGAGTATCTAGCTCATATCTTATTGTATATTGGAGTAATTTAAAGCATTTGTTTAGAACTGCATTTTTAAAAAGTGGCATGTGAGATAATGTTTTGACATGAACTAATGCAAGTTGATACCGATAAGGTAAACTATTTGGAAAGAAGGGGTGTGTGTCTGTTTTACTTTGTCAAAAAATAGTGTTATTGCACGTTTTATGATAGGATTTTTAAATAAAATTTTAAAATGCATTACTGCTATATCAACATATATGTTTTTGTGACTTTAAAAACAGACGGGTTAATTCATATAATGAGAAAAAGTGTATGATTGCTTAAATGTTTTTCTTATAGTGTGGCGACTTTTATCTAATCTATTTATATCAAACTGCACTTCCCCGGTAAGATGATATACTTTGCTAGTCTGTCGTATGACTGTAGACAAAGTATTTATAAATGTACTTTTACATTGGTTTCAAAGTTTGCAAAGTACATTGCTATTTGGACAGGCTACCTCATTATTATATGTTAAAACTGCTTCTGCATTATAAACGATATACCTATGTACCATTGCTATGACGTTACGTAAAGGCGGAACAATTGCAGTATGGTGTGTATGTTACCGGATGTGACCAATGGAAAAACTGCATTGTGACACGACATAAATACGTTTTCTGCAGGGTTCCTGAGAAGTATAACTCCCAAAATGTGTTAAATAAGACTGAATATTTCAAGTAGTAGTTATAAGATATACATCATTATCGTGGTTTAGAAATTTCTATTTTGGTATGAAATACATGGATTTTGTTTAAAGTGCAGATGTAGACCACTGGCCTCTATAAACTAAACACGCCCATATGTTTCATACCCAAATGTGAACAACTAAATCACAGTCTATTTCCTAATGAAAGGGAATGTAAAATGGACATAAGCATCTTTACACCACTAAGTACTCTAAAACGATTGCATTTGATGAAATGAAATGGAATAAATAGTTCTACCGAAGTTAACTGGCTTTCCAAAACGGGGCTACAAATATCACAACGTTTGGATGTACGATTGCTTACAGACGTCGCGTCGTCATTTTTTTAAAATACAATGGACAGTAGTCATAAGACACTTTCATGATGATGCATGCTAGTATAAATATATGCCGTAAGTTGAAAAGTTTATCGTTAAAAAACGTAAAAGTAATGCAAAACCGAATCAGTGTGAACAATATTAAAGAAAGACTAAACAAAATTTTATTTATATGATATAAATAACGGTTTAGCAGTTTCCATTTTGGTACGTACTACATGGGTACGTTTGAAATACGCACTCCTTAACACTTAAAACACGTACAAAATATACTCAAATGAACAGTGTTATATGGCGATTTATTTCTTAAGTTAATCAAACTGTGTTTATATCTGTCAAATGAATATTTTTAGATTGAAAGAAAATTGATATTAGAACATGATTTAGTCGCATAAGGCATGAAAAATTATTACAGAGTAATTATTGACCTATCATCCCAAAGGTCCATGACCATTGTGTAAATAAAAATCAGCTCAGAAAAAAAACATATTCAGTCACAATATGTGTTGGCTTATAGTTTAATTTGTTATCTGAATATAAATCTTTTATTACGTTAGTTTGCAAAAATATACAGAATGATACACACTTCATGACGTTACAAAGACTAAAACCGCTTTCTTAGATTTATAAATACATTTCACTTAAAATATTACACACATGTCTTTATATAAATCACAGTGTTAATAATATTGCATTTTAGTAAGATATATTAAAAACATTTTGGTTCAATTCCTGCGCATCTGAGCTCTGCACCGTGATAAATCGGGTGAAAACCCACTCGAAGGCCTTATTTATCTTTATTCTTGCATGGTCATTGAAATGCTTTGATAAAATTTTGCTGGGCTCATTTATCCAAGTAGTAATAAAACGGACGTCATGCGATCATTTGACTTTATAATGGACTTCATAATGTTCTCTTACCAGATTGCGCATCAACCCTTGTTTATTGCAGATTCTAACACGACCCAATTCATTTTCCTAGCTAAATATTATATAAATATCATATGACATTGATATTGTCAACCCGAGGGCAGAATGTCACCCGAGGCGAAAACCGAGTGGTCACATTCTGTTTCGAGGGTTGACAATATCAATGTCACACATGCTGACATATGATATTCATTTTATTATACCGAACAAAATTAAGTAAATAAAATGTTATTGGTGTTCTTTCTGATAGTTACTGTCGTCTCAATCGCCTGTGTACACATTGAATAGTGACGTCACTACTAAAAGTGTACAAGGGAGGCAATCATTTCATGACTTGGCTAAAAAATTGATGCAGTTATTTGCACTAATATGACATTCGAAATATCAGCGCAGTCACATGACCTGACAGTCACTTTCGCTTTGTCACGTATCAGAACGGTTGAAAATGACTTTTGATAGTCAAAATATCTCTTTCTCGTGTAATGGGAATTTAGCATTGTAGATAAAAGTGAGGTATAATAATGTGTATTATTATACAACAATACATTTTCCTGACGTCACAATTATTACGTCAAAGGGTTAGACGGCATACAGACGCGCAGGAAAAGAAACCAACAGAAAACAGGCAAATACGAGTATTTGATGGATGTCGTCAAGGGTGTACTTAAAAGTCCTTCGTAACGTGTTAGAATCGAAATAATATATATCATTTAGTGATTTGCTCTTGAATAAAATCATTGATGCGTATTATTATATCACTCGAGCTGCGTGATATTATTCTTTATTTCTTAAATATACAGAGATTGACTACTTTCTTCTTTGTTTAACTGGCAACCAAATCCTGCTATGTTAGAAAATGCAATTTATTTAATGGTAAATCGCTCAATTTTTTTTTATATGAGATCGATTTATTAACTTCAACTAGACTAGTAAGACTTTGTGAAAACATGTACGATATAATAATGTTTGTTTTTTTCTATGAATGATTCCACTCAGTTATTCTTTTTGTGATCACGAACCTTTAAATCTAAATACGTAAGTGCCTGAATACTCGTAACTAATCAACACAATAACACATTAATCACAGTAATGCGACAAATATGCACAATCTATTTGGTACCGATTACCTCCCATTTAATTGGGTTAACTGATGTTTTTCAGAAAAATGATATATTTGATCACGGATAATGTCATAAATGTGTAAAAAGTTTTGTCATAAGGGTTTTGTATTGAAAAATGAATATTATCGATAGCTGTATATAAATCACAATGATATTTTTTTGGTCTTTTTCTGAAATATATATGTTTAATTTATAACATTTCAACTTTGCATTCCTATAAAGATGTATTATATAACAATTTTGTCAGGTTTCATTAAAAATATAACTACTAAGAGCATTTTTATAAAAATAACGGAAGTCGTTGTGCATGAATAAACTTGAAAGCAAACATGCTTTTGTTATATAAAAAGAAAGATATTAACATAAAACACTTAAATCCCAAAATCTTAAAATTTTGTTAAATACAGAGCGAAATATGAAGATTGAAAAAGAAATTAAATGAAAAAATCCTTTATACGAGTTGTCTGCCCCTGACAAGAGAAGGGGCGAAAAGTCGGTGTTCCATATCCAGATTTCTATTTGACATAACCTTCAATCATTTTATGTTCATGGATTGTTTCTACTAAAAAGTGCAAGATCGAATGACATAATTTTTATAAGCTTAGCTAGACCTAGTGTGATCAATAAAGTGCTTTAAAGGCACGGATCTCCAGATTTTGCCTAAAATGATCTTTCTATCAAATTGAAGTTCGATCAAGTTATGAACATTAGACTGTGAGTTTTTGTTTCTAAACAATTTTAAAAATGCCAAATCAATAAAAAACAAAGATGACCCCGTCGGGAATCGAACCCGGACCGCCGCGGCAATAAACAACTTTTTGCTGCCGCTATCATTAGTGCTATTGGAGATTTAGTGTTCAATGTGCGTTTAATATAAATATTTATGATCGAGGCAGTTTACTTCGAGTAAAGAGTTATAAACGCTTCCCGATCTTCATCGTAAAAAGTAAAAAAAACAAAACAAAAAAACAACATATTCTCAAGTGTTTCCGTAACATATAGTATGACAGTAATTAAGCTTTATAGCATTCTTAAGAAATATAGCATTAATTTCCAGATAGCTAAATATTTTTTGTCGAACGATCTGGAAGCCGGTAGTATAGAATATGTTTTATGAGAAATAGTAACGTTTTAGTTGTTCTAAGGAAATAAGCACACTGAAAAAAGAATAATGCAGCATTTGCACTGGATCACAAATTAAGCTGGCCACTAAGAAAGTATGCCTTTCATCTGAGATAAGACAACGCAAGGCATGCACAACTTGGTTACAAAATTGGAATTCCTAAACTTAATAATGTGACATGTGTTGCATGAACTTCTTATTAAAACTCATGTATTTGATAGACATTTTACTAATTTGTTATGTTGTTATTGTCAATTTTACTGACCTAACAAGTGTAATTAAAACATTAAATTGTAAGAAATATAAAATCCCTGTTTACAAGGCTTTTCATTTTTGCAGATGATAATTATGTTACTAACAGGTAATAAACTATCAGAATGAGCTGACTATGTAATATGCTGTCTGTAAAATCGCTATTATCAGGTCACAACCTGCTGAGATAAATTATTGATGCTTATAACCATATTTTTGAGATTCACAGGATATTTAAGCTTATGGTTCAGTCTGCTATTACACATGTACTCTCGAAGTAGTTTTACAATTTATCAATAGCTCTGAATAAAATATTGAAGTTCAAAAAATAAAAACACACATTTGGTTTAGATATTTTATATCCTTTTAATACGGAAAGTAAATGACGACATAAACAAAAGGGATACACAAAAGGATACAGAAAGAGTGAAAATAAAATACAAGTTGTTTACTTCTAATTTCATGCAAGTAAAAAAGTTGAAGTGGGAAAACGTTTCCTAGAAATCAGCTGAACTTTATCAACAAAAATACGATTTTAACAGAAAACAACGTTATAATTCAAATTTATTCAATAATATTCTCTGTTTATATGACGTCAAAACTAAAACTTTATACATCACACAGGGTTTTAAGTGCCATGTGGTGGCTGTAAAAAATCTCCGCGTATTTGGATTCAGTTTTGTTATATTTTCTAGTCCTTTGGGATCATGGCGTCCATTCAATATATGTGTAATAGAGTTCCACTTAAGCTGGTGCTAGGGGGCTTGGGAGGTATTGCATATTTCATTACCTCTCATGAACAGACACAGTCAAACCTAGTCTGCTTTTATTCTGCTTGTTTGCATACTTTGCTTCCAATGGATCTTTTTACAAATTTCATTAATCCGTTTCAGTTTTATTTCTCGAGTCGATAAAAGTTAGTTCAGGGAAAAGTTCACATCCTTGCAGTCTGATCAGGATCCATAATGTTCGCTGATATAATCAGAGACACTTTAGAGACTGAAATGCAAACAGTATGGATCCTGGATCTACGGATGAGCAGGCTGATCTGGATTCATAGTCCAGGCCGAAATGTTGGTTTTTGCACAGTTGGGCTCATTTATGTATCAGAAGTAACGGTGACCTTGATTTTTGACCTTTGGGTCATCTACTTGTCAGAACCAACCTACCTAGAACTCAACGCATTTCATAAATGGAAATGTTTTAAGTGTACATGCTTCATAATAGAAAACAGAAGGCCAGAATACGAATGAAAATTGTCTGCTTTATTGAAGATCGAAATAACACACAGCATGTAGAATATGTATGCATATTTAATAGCACCATGCAATGTCTCCTTCATTAAAATCACGTTATTTAGCCTGACACTGCACACTTTTATGACAAAAATAAACCTGAGGTCTTTCAGCGCAGGTAAACTATGGATTTTACAAAGTATACCATTTACAAACGAGTAAATGTAAATGCAAGGTATATAGACATCACCATGATTATAATTATGCCCTTCAAATCACATTAGTATTGTATTCAATCTGACAGATATCACAACTATATTTGGTATGAGTGATATCATTTATAAAATTAAGATTATCAGTATGATTTCATGAAAATCCATTGATCGATTCGTAAATAAAAAATGGATTTTTTTACGTCGGATTGCGTCAGTCAAAAAGTTTGATCGATAAATTTAATCGACACGGGGTTCACTATGCATTTTAGTGGGTTTTCATTTCTATCTTTTGGAAAAAATGTACAAGTTTTATGTTAAAATATTGATGGTCATTTGAAATTCAGTTTTGATAACTATTTGAAATGTTATTCAATAATGTCTCAGAAAATAATGCATATAAATTTAAAGTACTATGAGGCGCGAGTGTCTTGAAAACGCCCGAAATATTTTAATGAGTAAAATAAAAAGGCTACAATATTTAATACATCAAATACATTATTTATCGTTTTTGTTTTGTAGCGGAATAATTCTTCAATGTATCGTATATGATGGACTTTTCTCTGAGTTCGGCGCTCGAGAGTCGTAGAAGGAGGAAATGAAAATAAAATAATAAAAAATGAAATTGATTTTTTCTTCATCGTAGGAATGTAGTAGGCCTAAAGGCCTATACAACATAGCGTTTTAAATTTCTTCCAAACCTACATGACCCCATTAAGGAGGTAGGTTACCTTGTTACAAGGGTAACTTCAGATTAGTTGAACCGCAGCAATTTTTTGTATTTCGTGTAATATGATGTTTTAACTGCTACAATCTCAATTCCGTTTATCTCAGTCCCTTCAAGTTCAGTTTTTATCCAGGTTTGAAGAACATGACCATCCAAAGGTATTTTATATTGAAAGAAGAAGTAAAATACGGAGATTTAACACTTTTCATTGTATTATAGTTCCATTGATATCCGTAGAAGTCTGCATAATTGATAATTTTACTAGTATGCGCGTTAGCTTTCTAATAAAAGCTTAAAATGTATATGTAGCGGGGCTCGTGTTTCCATGGTAACGCATTTTCTCTCATTTTTAAACAACTATGTATAAAAACGGGATTTTTCGACGGCTTCAGTACCATTCTGTTAATGACCAGCATGGAATATTTGGGTAATATTATTAGCAATATACCAAGCACTTTACATGGTACCCTGTTATTCTTAAAGTTTAAAATAACCATGGCAACAGAGATGTTTAAAAAAGCTTATATCTTGCTTTTTCTAGTAATTTCTTATACAAATATTGAATGAAATTATCTTTCTTGTTAATGTAGCTTTAAAACATATTATTTCTAACATAAATTATATTTTTCGTGTTATTTGCATTTATTCAAACACATTTCACAGCTTAAAATAGTTACAACAGTACCCTTCGTCTGGCATTTTTCATGGAAAAATCGTTCTGCATGCTGCTATTATTCTTATGGATAAAAATAAATAAAAAGCCGAAGCTGTGTTCCTTAAATAGACCAGTGTCAACGCATTTGAATTTTACATTTAGGTTTATAGGTCACGGGCTTCGTTTAGCATCAATTCAATTCAAGAAACCACAATTTTCTACTGTGGGCTTCGTTTCCATGGTAACATCAATTCAATTCAAGAAACCACAATTTTCTACTGAAATTTGAACAATTTTAGATCTTAGTTTTAGTAAATAAGTAACAAATTAGCAACTGAAACTGAAAAATAGGTATTACAAGTCAAACTGCAACGTTTTTTATTTGAAAATGGCCGTGGCAAGTAACCATTCAAGTATATTCCAAATAACATTGGTGTTGTGAAGATAAATGGTCAATTTTTGTAGAACATTATTCTGTTGTTCGAATTTTTTGTTGATCGAGTTGATCAAAAAGAAAAAAATAAGGAGGCAGTAAACAGTTTTGAGCTGTTAGTGTCGAATTGGCCAGGGGTCAAATTTACAAATGCATATTTGAACTTCTAAATAATAATAATTGCTAGAATTGAAGTTTCAGCGGCTAGAATTGAGTTTCACTTATTTAAAGAAAATCAGTTGAGTAGCCTTGATCTTGATAGTATGACGTAATGACTTGCAGGAGCGTATACATGCTTCCTATGAGCTAGCTTAAAGTGGGGTTGTCATTTTAGCAGGGGCCTCAGGAAAACTGGAATAGTGAAAAAACGGTACGGATGGCACATATATTTGAGCTTATTTTCAGATTTTACAGTGTTACTGGAGTATGGAACAGTGTAGCAGTTGGGGCTATCATTTGCAGGGAATTTTCTGCAGCGATTTGAAAATTGGCAAATTTAGCTTTTTTCGTCATCAGTTTCCGCGACCGGGAGAGCACAAAATTCAGGTCTTGTAAACAGAAAACTAGATATTAGAGATGTATTGCAGATGGTTTGTAACGATAGACATACAGTGATGTTAATGTTGCAATATATTTATTTCAGGTGTGTGGTTACTGACTTTTGTGTGAGGTTTTGAAAGTTGGGTAGGCGACATTTAGGCCGAGAAGCTCAGAAAACTGTTTACTGCCTCCTTAAGAGCAAATCTTCAAAATTTGTAAGTTCTTCCATGTGCATTTATTTGATGTCTTAGAGGTTTTTCAGCATGATTTGTGAAGGAATATGAGTTTTAAAGTTAATTTTGAAGCAAAATGAGAGTTTTTAAGAGCAATAACTAAGGGGAGATAACCGCGATTCAGACATGAAAGTCAGTTTTACAGTGTTTTCCGAGCCGATATAATGAAAGATATATCTGTTATGACACCATTTTACTTAGACATATGCTTACTGTGACATTAAAGTCGTCAAATAAGGCATTTAAATGCAAATTCATTGATTTCTATTAATTCAGTAAGCTTTTTAACAGCAAAATAGCGGCTCGGACTGTGGAACAGACCTCGGGGGTACTTTCGGCAGTATGTCCTCTGAATCAGTATTTCGTTGTTCGTTTCAGTTTAGAATTTATGTACATATTGCATATAGCATAGACGCCAGTCACAGCACACAAAGTTTAGAGAATAGACATCTTTTTCCCTAAAATAGATAGGTTTTGAAAGGTTTGTCTCAAAAATAACGTTTTTCTCATATTTCATCACTCGCGAAAAGTGATCATTATCAAATTGAGGTCTTAACATGGACTTGTGGTCTGATGCAGTCAGTTCTATGGGTTGAAAGTCATGTACATCATAGCTAAATATCTCAGTGCACATAATTATCTTCAAATAGACACCATTTAATGTCTTGGAATAGACAAATTAGTATGTTGTGGTATTTTGTGAAACGTTAAGACGGTGACATATGGTGCTCATGCACGTGCTTGTAGCTTCCTGGAGCAGGTCCAGCACAGTACCAGTGACTTAAAATTGCTATAATATTCAGCCAGCTTGGCAGCTGAACATATCTAGATACTAAAAACATGGTTGAGACCTCATTTTTGTATGCAATGGGCCTTAAATGAGACTGTAATGTTACTAGTTAATTTCGGTACGCGTTCCTGGTAGAATTTTTGCATACATGATGTATTCCAGTTGTCAAAATTTTCAACAGCATATGTTGGATATGTATGAAATTGGGTTTCTTTTGGTCTGAATTGATTAAATTACAAAATAAACAGCAAATGTCATACTATTGGGATCACGTTTGTCTCCATTAAGGAGGCAGTAAACAGTTTTGAGCTGTTAGTGTCGAATTGGCCAGGTCAAATTTACAAATAAGAGGCAATTTACAGAATGAAGTGCATATTTGAACTTCTAAATAATAATAATTGCTAGAATTGAAGTTTCAGCGGCTAGAATTGAGTTTCACTTATTTAAAGAAAATCAGTTGAGTAGCCTTGATCTTGATAGTATGACGTAATGACTTGCAGGAGCGTATACATGCTTCCTATGAGCTAGCTTAAAGTGGGGTTGTTATTTTAGCAGGGGCCTCAGAAAAACTGGAATAGTGAAAAAACGGTACGGATGGCACATATATTTGAGCTTATTTTCAGATTTTACAGTGTTACTGGAGTATGGAACAGTGTAGCAGTTGGGGCTATCTTTTGCAGGGAATTTTCTGCAGCGATTTGAAAATTGGCAAATTTAGCTTTTTTCGTCATCAGTTTCCGCGACCGGGAGAGCACAAAATTCAGGTCTTGTAAACAGAAAACTAGATATTAGAGATGTATTGCAGATGGTTTGTAACGATAGACATAAGTGATGTTAATGTTGCAATATCTTTATTTCAGGTGTGTGGTTACTGACTTTTGTGTGAGGTTTTGAAAGTTGGGTAGGCGACTCTAGGCCGAGAAGCTCAGAAAACTGTTTACTGCCTCCTAAACGTGGTTGAACAAATAGTCGTTTTCGTGAAATTAGTGTTTTATCGGCACTTTGATAGTATATAGAATATAGAACATTTAATGGTAGCAGAGCGAGGTTGTTTCGTAAGAAAATTGACTATAGAAACTGTACAGAAGGGTGTTAAATCGCCGCTCCAAAATAAGTGTAATAGTAATCGGACAGGAAGAATATTTCGAATATTTTGTGAAATATCACGTTTTTGGAACATATAACGTTTGCAAACTAAAATCGAGATGACTGAGCTGGAGAAAGCTGAAGGGGCTATTAAAAGCCATGAAGATGCATCAAAAATTGTTGAACTGAAAATGAAAAAATCTCGGTGTAAAGCAAAATTCACACGAACAAAAAACAAATTAATAGATGAGATGAATGATGAAACACCGGACACAGATCTAATGAAAGAATTAATAGACAAATTAGAGACTGCAATGGATGGCGCCACGGAGGCAATAGAAGAAGTATGTAATGAATACAAATTGCAAGCGAAAACAAAAGAAATGGTTTCTACTATGTCGGAAGTTGAAGCTATTGAAAAAGAGTACGATAAAGTTATACTATCATGGACTATCATGCCTTGCAGAATGAAACAACAGTAGTGTCAGATGCAGGTGAAGACACAAGCGATAAAAAGCAATTAGATTAAGACTTAACGCGCCAGATGAAAAGAGTCGCGATACCAGTATTTCATGGAAATAAGCAAGATTTTCCGTTTTGGGTTGCAGCGTTCAATGCTTGCATTGACAGTACAGACGCGTCACCGGAATATAAATTTTTACAAATGCGACAGTACTTAGAAGGAGAAGCCTTGAAAACGGTAGAAAGCTTAGGACATTCAGAAGTAGCCTATGAAAAAGCAAAAGAGAGGCTTGAAAGAAAATATGGAGGCACAAGGAGAAGAATCGCGCTATTTATGGAGGAATTAGAAAATTTCCCACCTATGAAAGTTGAAAATGCTAAAGAGTTTGAAAAAATTGCGGACATTTTAGACATTGCCATAATAAATATGAAAGAGAAAATCATGGAGATATAAATGATGGAGCACTGTACATGCGTGTTCAAAAGAAAATGCCAGAAACTTTTTTAGGCTAAGCGAGATACCGTAGGTGGATAGGAAGTTCAGGAAAGAAAGAATCACTTGAACAGTTAAAGGATTGGGTGATTCAAGAAAGTCAGTACCTTACTATTGCTTCAGAAACAATTCATGGACTTAGGTCAGAAAACGAGAGAATATACTCACCGAAATCAAGTGCTAGAACACGATCGTACTATGCTAATCCACAAATAGGGAAAAAGAAGAAAATCTGTGGGGTATGTGACAATGAACATGAGACACACCAATGTGAAAAATTTAAAGCTATAGATGTTCCAAGTCGTTGGGCGATGGCAAAGGAAAAACGCCTATGTTTTCGATGTTTACGGAACAATCACAGAGGAAATGAATGTCGTCTATACCGAAAATGTCACATAGACGGGTGTGTGAAAACACATGATAAACTTTTGCACTCAACCAATGACCAATCAAAACAGGGCTTTAGTTTGAATGTAAATGCACAAGAATTTACTTCAGGTACAAACACAGATGAACAAGCATTTACCAGCAGACAAGCAAATAGTAAAATTGCTTTGAGAACAGTTCCAGTCATTATATCAACTGAAATGCGAACATTGAGAATTAATGCATTATTAGATGATGGAAGTTCTAAAACTTACATAAATGAAGATGTTGCATATGAGTTAGGTTCAGATGGAGAGTCGGAAACTGTAAAAGTTAATTTATTAAACGGTAGGACAGAGAGTTTTTCAACTAAAACAGTAGCATTTTGTATTGAAAGTGAAAATAGACAGCTAAAAATAAAATTAGAAGCCAACACTACTAAAAATGTAACTGGTTCGTTGAAAGCAGTTAACTGGAATGAACATTGCGGAAGATGGGACAACTTGAAGGGAAAACCATTTCCAAACATTACAAAGAAAAGTAAAGTAGACTTACTGATCGGCATCGATTATTCAGATTTGCACAGGTCATTGAATGAAATTAAGGGGGCGCCAGGAGAACCGATCGCAAAATTAACGCCACTAGGTTGGACATGCGTGGGACAAGTCTTATCGCAAAGTATTTAAGAAGATAAAAATTTCTTCACATTTTTCGGTAGCACATTAGATGAAACAATTAAGCAGTTTTGGGAAATTGAACATGTAAAAGTGGACAAACCGGAACTGTCACAAGAAGAAAATGTTGCTCTTGGAAAAGTGAAAGATACAATAGAGTATACAAAAAAAATGTATGAAATAGGAATACCATGGAAAGAGAATAATGTTGAGTTGCCGAACAATTATGACATGGCACTGACTCGTTTACAGAACACTGAAAAAAGGCTCGATAAAAACCCAACAGTTAGCAAGGCATACAGTGAGATAATTAAGAGCTATGAAGAGAAAGGGTACATTACAAAGATAACTGAATCTGTGCCACAAAATAGCCAGTCATGGTATTTACCACATTTCCCAGTAATTAGACCTGAAAAGGAAACAACAAAAGTACGTATCGTGTTTGACGCTTCCGCGAAGTATCAGAATGTATGTCTGAATGATGTAGTGTACGCTGGACCAAAACTGCAGAATGAATTCTTTGATGTTCGCTTCCGTTTTCGAAAGAAGCCAGTGGCTATTGTTTGCGATATAGCAGAAATGTATCTTCGAGTCGGTATCCTTGAAACTGATAGACGTTTCCATCGATTTCTTTGGAATTCAAAATGTGACCCACCAGAACAGCATGAATTCAATCGATTAGTATTTGGGGTAAATGCGACTCCTTTCTTAGCTCAATTTGTAGCTTAAGAAAATGCAAAAGCTTTTAAAGATCAGTTTCCTCGAGCTTCAGAGAGTGTGATGAAATCTACATACATGGACGATACAATGGACTCTGTAGGAAATGAAAATGAAGCAATGAATCTTTATCATGAACTGTCAGAATTATGGAAGTTAGCTGGCATGAACCCAAGAAAATGGATGACAAATTCAACTGCAGTCTTAGATGAAATACCTCAAGATGAAAGAGCATATAAAGCTGGGGTTAAGGCAAATAGTGAATTACCAGCAATTAAAACATTAGGTTTAAGTTGGGATTCTCAAGAAGATGTGTTTTCGTTCAGTAACACATTATCGCTTGTCTCGGGAAAAAAGTTAACCAAACGAATTGTGTTGAAAAACATAGCAAGATTGTTTGATCCACTAGGTTTTCTCACTCCGTTCACTGTGCGCGCAAAAATGATCATGCAAGACATATGGGTGACTGGAGTAGACTGGGATGATGAACTCCGTGAAGAGTTGTCTGAGGAAATAAAAAAGTGGTTTTCAGAACTAGAACAGTTGAATAAACTACAAGTGCCAAGGTGTCTCGATATAAAGTTAGATAGTACATTACACACCTTTGTCGACGCGTCAACTAAGGCATATAGGGCAGTTGTATATTCTGTAAACGGTGGAGATAACGGACAGACTGTGAATTTGATAGCCTCGAAAAGCAGGGTCGCTCCTTTGAAATCCATAAGTATTGCTAGACTTGAATTGTTAGCTGCTAGCCTTGGACTACAGTTGACACAGGCAATATGTAATGTGTTGGACATGCCAGTTGAAAACGTGGTATTCTGGTCGGATAGTATGAATGTGCTTTACTGGATTCATGGAGCAAGTAGACAGTATAAAACGTTTGTAGCAAATCGTGTAGGGTCAATTCATGAAATAACATCTCCAAGTCAGTGGCGTCAACAGTAAATAGTCCAGCAGATTTGACATCGCGAGGAAGTTTGATTCTAGAATTGTCAGATTGTTCGTTTTGGTGGCACGGACCAGAATTTCTAAAATATGCAGAGGAACACTGGCCGGAAAATAAGTTTGAAATGACCGAAGAAGTAAAAGTTGAAATGAAACGAAAATCTGAAACTGACAAGAGATACAATTTTGTAATTACTACGAAAGAAGAAGATAGGCTAAATCCTTCTAACTATTCAGACTGGAATCATTTAGTTAGAATTAGTGCATGGATTAATAGATTCATAGACAATTGTCAAATGTCAAAGAGAGATAGAAGGTTGTCAAAAGAACTGTGTTTAAGTGAAATCGGAGAGGCAGAGAAAAGACTTATAAGAATAGCCCAAATTGAATGTTTTGAACAAGAATATACCTGCATTTCGAAAGGTAAAGCTATTCCTAATAGCAGCAAATTGGCTCCGCTGATACCCATATTAGATACAGATGGTCTACTGCGTTGTAATAGTAGGCTAAAATACGCGGATTACATTTCATATGACGTAAGATACCCGATTATTCTGCCAAGAAAACATAGTATCACAAAACTTGTAGTGAAACAGAACCATGAGCTCGTTAATCACGGCGGTACAAACCAAACATTGTCATCATTATCAAGCAGATTCTGGATTATATCGGCACGCGAAGAAATTCGACAGTGGGAGAACATTTGTGCTGAATGTAGACGCCGTAAAGCAAAGGCAAGCAAGCAAATAATGGCACCACTACCTGTTGAACGTTTAAGTTTAAGCATTCAGTCAGGGCGTTTGCAAACAAAGGGGTGGACTACGCGGGTCCATTCATTACTAAGCAATGTCGTGGGAAAGTTCGGCTCAAACGGTATCTTTGTGTGTTCACATGTTTAGTAACGCGGGCGGTGCATTTGGAAATTTCGTACAATATGGACACAAACTCTTTCTTGAACACACTATATAGATTTATCAGTCGGAGAGGTGTTCCTGACACTATAATTTCAGACAACGGTAGCAACTTTGTTGGTTGCGTGAATGAATTGCGAGAACTGTACAGATAAATGGACGAAAACGTCGTTATTCATTATGCTAATGAAAAACGTATAAACTGGAAGTTTTTGCCGCCAAATGCCCCCCATTTTGGCGGAGCTCATGAATCAATGGTTAAGTGCGCTAAGAGAGCTTTGTTCGCCATACTGAAAAACGGTGACATCACAGATGAAGAGTTGATAACAGCAGTTGTTGGAGCGGAAGGCTTGATTAACAGCAGGCCTTTAACGTATCAGAGTTCGAATCCAAAAGACTACACGGTTTTGACGCCAAATCATTTTCTTTATGGACAGGCTGGTGGCAATTTTGCACCAGATATTACAAATGTTACTTCTAGAGATCTACAACGTAGATGGCGTTTCATTCAAGAACTTTTAAGACACTTTTGGAAACGTTGTCTCCAAGAGTATCTTCCTACACTTGGTGTACGCAATAAATAGTTTCTGGGTACTCGAGATTTCACAATAGGGGATATCGTTATGGTCATTGATCCAGACGTTCCGAGAGGTCAGTGGCATCTTGGGCGAATCACGAAGGTATTTCCAGGACGGGATGGTCATGTTCGAGTAGCTGAGGTTCACATTGGAAACAATATTCTCAAACGACCAATAACACGTTTAGCTTTATTACAAGGAAATGAGTGGTAAACATAGTGAATGACAGTTTTAAACTTCGCGGTACATGTATTTGAATTACGTTCATAAGCCAAAGAGAAGCATACAGAAAAGCAATGTTAATTAATCTGAATAGTTCATAAACTAGCACTTGTAAGGGCATAATAATCCCTGTGCTATAAAAGAAGTGTGTAAAGTGTTTATTGTATAGTATATAAAAGAAAGTGTGTGTTAAAGGGCATAATAATCCCTACACTTTCCAACGTATTCCAAATGGAAATAATCATACAAGTTCCTAATGCAACTCGAAATGTTCCATTAGAAGTCCATTAAACTGTTAAAGCCAACAGAACTTATCATCATCCAACATCATCCATTTTCTTACACTCCGCATAAGATTTCAATATAACTACATAAAAGAAGCAAAATATTGATTATTATTCAGAACAAAAGACTCATAAAAATATTTCAGCAAATAATGGTTATTTGAAAATAGTTAAATAAAGAAAATGCACAGAATTACGTACTTTCAAAATAAAAGCTATTAATTTTGCGCGGTAACTGACACGTAGCGTCATGACGTCAATGACGTCATTTTAAGGCAACATTGTTTTGAAGCGTTTCTGCGGCAATTTATTCATTATATCTGCATTATTAAACAATATAGCATCAGATCGGAGACAGGTTCATGATTTGTTTTCAGCAGAATGGATATACAAACACATTTAGTTTGTCGTAAACGTCGTCGTAAATCGTCACGTTAGCTTCCGGTTGGACATGCGCACATACAACTATTAAGGTAACCTACCTCCTTAAATAGCCATTTAATTGTAAATATAGACATGAACCTGCAGTGCGCAGGATGAGCAGTTCTGGTATTCTATCTCTTAAGAAATTCAGGTAGCAACTTCATGTGTTAACAACTATTGATAAAACAACCCTAAGCTTCGAAAACACAGGTTTCAAAAGTGTGTGTTATTGCTCAGAATTGATAAAGACTGACGATTACGAACTAATGAAATAACTGTGCCATTTGTTTAATAAATTAATGTAACGACTGGTGTAAAACTTGTGGGACTATATATACAGGTCCATGTTAACGTAGGCAAAACATTGGGCTTTATATATTATACTCTCTGGTCACATTTTGTTTAATGCTCCATGGTGGAAGTCCGACATCCAACCTTTTCCTACTACACAGAAGGTCACCAATAACAAATACTGATTAAAATGTTTACCAAATTATTCCAAAAAAACATGAATTTATGTCTTCTATATGAATTATACAGCCTGTTATCTGACAGCCATCTTTTAATTACTGGGAATCGGTCTGCGAAATTGGATCATTCTGAGTAAAAAAAAAATGTGTATATAAACGATACTTATGCCTTGGACAAAGTTGTATAGCTGTTTCATATTAAACTGTTAATGTTTTTGGTAATATTTATGTACAACGTGTTTTGTCTTCAAATGTATATTACCTATAGTTAGAAAAACATTTTTCAACAATGCACTCATTTTGCTTATAACGTGTTGTGCCAAAATATTTATTCTTTCAAGGAACACTGTTCACTTCGCTTACAAAACGTCCTTGCGATTCGATACAGGAGATTTATTTTCCATGGCATACGTCACCCTAGCTGACCTGTAAGATATCGTAGCTGATCACAAAAGAGTAAAAAATGGGGTGTTATATATATATCAGGTAAAAGCTACAGAATCGGACTGTGACTGCTAAGTATAAAGGGAGATCAATGCTAAGAGCGTGTATATATGGTTCCCATGTAGAACCTTATTGTCTCACTTTTGTTCACAATGGATTGTATACTGACAATACAGCATAAAAATTGGGTTGAGAAAAAGAGGGATGTTATAATTAAACACCCCATTTTTTCACCACCCCACAGAAAGGG
Organism: Mercenaria mercenaria; assembly: GCF_021730395.1. Lineage (NCBI taxonomy): Eukaryota > Metazoa > Mollusca > Bivalvia > Venerida > Veneridae > Mercenaria > Mercenaria mercenaria. The sequence continues at coordinate 45,523,481 of NC_069364.1, forward strand.
TTTCATATTGAAAAACAACCCATATTTTGGAATTTTCTTATATATAACATAACAAATACATATATCTCTCTCCCTCTCTCCCACTCTTTCTCCTCTCATATAAATATAAAATTTTGACTCACCAATCAGTTATAATCAAAGAGACAACTTATCGGTATATATATATATATACATTGCACTGTTGTTTTTTTTTTCTGGGGGGCTCTGTGCCCGAATGATCTGACCGTTATATATCCTTAAAGTGACATTTCTACTAAAAGTATTATCTAATCGGCTATTATCAGAATAAATACTTATTCTATTCCACGAACACTGGCAAAGCTTATGCTAATCTTTAACACGGTGGGGAAACCACGTGACTAACTTGGGTAACGTGCACGCAAAAGTGCTAAAAATAGGCCCGCTTCAGGTATGTTTTTTCACTATAACTTTTTTGATCCGCCATTGTTTTAAACGAGATTACGTGCATAAACCCCGCAATGAAAAGCTCTTTTATCGGATATATGTAACTTGATGAAACTCTCTCCCGTTTTTACGTAATCCTTGCCCAACCGATTCGAAAGATGCAAAATATTTTGGTAACGAACACGTCTGTTCACAAGTTACGCACCTAGCACAGATTCTGCAGAGAACTTCCGCTGGAATTTAAGTTTAAAATAAAGTTTGTCATTGTCCAAAGTCCTGTACCAAATAATTAACATGACTATTCAGGAATATTAAAGATATCGTAAGACAAAGGGTGCGGTAACGTACACGTTGCGGTTTTTCAGGAGGTGACGTACACGTCATTTTTCCCCAGAGGGTAACGTACACGTCAAAGACTATTTATCATGCATGTAGACCATCTTTGTCTTTAAATGACTGAATTGTTAATATTTTGACATTGTTAAAAAAGATGCAAATGCTGGGAATAGGCTGTTTTTCTTTCGGTATGTTAATATATACAGAAATGCTACAGTGAAAATGTGTAGCGTCGGTCCTCATCCTAGCTTGGAAATAATTACACGTTTACAGCTCTTGGTATATCTATACATAAATAGGCAAGATGATAAAATTTTGAAATTATTTTGCTCTAAATCCATCATATGCGCAACTGACCATGTATCTTTGAGTGAAAAAGTTGACAGTTGCTTACGGGTGATGGAAGCCTATAACTTGTTCTTTCCAGTAACGATAGTTAGTTTAGTTGTCCGCACCATAATTATGATTCTGACTTTTGAAAGAGACAACAAAAAGAAGTATTAAATACGCATATAGGTATAATTGTTGCACCGAGAGTAACAGCAGTAAAACTTTTTATCTATTTATAGCACGGAGAATGAATATATTTGCCAGGAGTGCGAAATGTCTTTTCGGAGAAAAAGTAATTTAAAGGCGCACGAGAAGAGACATAGTGGAGCGTGAACCTACCACTGCATGTGGGAAAAACTTTTTCGGACGACCCATTTTCTAAAAATAACAACAGAAAAAAACTTGTTACTTTTCTTTTTGACATGTTTATATTTTGTATATCATTGATTTTACTCAGTGGATTCCATACAAGTTTCTTATACATACAGAGAGGTAATTAAAAATGGAGTCAGTAAGAGTTACGATTCCTTATCACTGCACTATCTTTCACTGACCTGTATTAATGTACAAAGTATCAAATCAACCCTTCATAGTTTTTGGCTTGGGCTTCAGTCAAGCTTCTTGCTTTTCCTTTTCACGCATAAAGGGAGGTGATTCAAAAATGGGGTCAGCTAAAGTAATGGTTCTTTGACACTGCACTTTGCTTCACTGACCTCTATCAATGTATCAAGTATCAAGATAATCCTTTATATGGTTTTGACATTGGCCCCAGACAAGTTTTTTCCATAGATAAAGGGAGGTTATTCAAAAATAAGATCAGTTAGAGTTATGGTTCTTTGACACTGTACTCCTTTCATTGGACCTCTATTATGTGCAAAGTTTCAAGTCAATCCTTTATATAATTTCGACTTAAGCTTCAAGACAAGCTTCTATATAACGATAAGGTGAAGTAATTTAAAAATGTGACCATACACTGCGCTTCCTCTGTCAATGTGTAAAGTATCTTCAAATTCTTCAAATAGTTTTTGACTTGGGCTCTGGACAAGTCTTTTTTATAAGGATAAGGGGAGATAATTGAAAAATGGGACCACCTAGATTTATGGTTCTTTGATACTGCACATCCTCTCACTGTGTTCGATCATTGTATGAAGTAACAAATTACCACCTTTATTATTTCTTGAGTTATGCTCCGGAAAAGAAGCGTGACGGACGCCAGCCGGTCGCCAACGGACAAAAAGACGGACGACGGAAAAGTGATCCCTATATGTCGCAGCTACTTTGTAGTAGGCGACACAAAATCTGTCTAAGTCAACTGTACTTGGTTAAAAAAAATCAACTTTTTTGCGACATTTTCTAACTTTTTTTGCGATCCTATATAGCTTAGTTTAGTAAAATAGTTAATGGTAATCTCGTTAATGCTTATATAAGGTATTTGATTTTGTAAATGAACAGCCTAAACATAACCGAGGCTGTTACTTTAAAGCTTTGGATGTAACTGACGCATTTATAGATCTGTATTATCAGAATATGTCAGCATTTATAATTTAAATCAACCATGGAATGACTATGTCCTTAGATATGCAAAATTTAGGTCAATACTGATATGTTGTTTCAGTAAGGAGGTCTAAATGAACAACTAGCTGATCAACAAACTGTCACTAACCCTAAGAAAGAATAACATTACTCCCGCACGATAATTTAAACGACAACGTGTTTATATTATTGGCTGATTGTTATGGTGCCATGCATGATAGAACTCAAACAGTTTGTCAATGATTCAAATAAAGTGCAAGCTGTCATATTAAACAAAAAGATTTTCTGTATTGTAACGTTTTAATAAAGAAAAATCATGGTTATCAAGCATGCTATCGTTCCAGTTATCGTTCAGAATTTATACTAATTTCAGCATCTTTTTAATAATATAAAAAATGTTTACAGTTCAACGGGTCATCAAAAAGATTTGAACATATGGATTTGATTAAACCCTGCTGACAGACGGACATGGTTTATTCCCAGAAACCTAATTAACTTTTGATAGTTGGAGAAAAAAAAAGTTGACATTTAAAATGGCAACTGCTAACAATGTCTACTTGTCAAAATAACATACACGATTAGACCATAAAATTCCAAATGCTATTCATTTTCACTGTAGCATTTCTGTATATACTAACCTACCGAAAGAAAAACAGCCTGTTCCCAGCATCTGCATCTTTTTTTTTAACAATATCAAAATGTTTACAGTTCAGTCATTTAAAGACAAAGATGTTCTACATGCATGATAAATAGTTTTTGACGTGTACGTTACCTCTCTGGGGAAAAAATGACGTGTACGTCACCTCCTGAAAACCGCAACGTGTACGTTACCGCACCCTTTGTCTTACGATATCTTTAATATTCCTGAATAGTCAATGTTAAATATTTGGTATAGGACTTTGGACAATGACAAGCTTTATTTTAAACCTACATTCCAGCGAAAATTCTCTGCAGAATCTGTGCTAGGTGCGTAACTTGTGAACAGACGTGTTCGTTACCAAAATATTTTGCATCTTTCGAATCGGTTGGGCAAGGATTACGTAAAAACGGGAGGGAGTTTCATCAAGTTACATATATCCGATGAAAGAGCTTTTTATTGCGGGGTTTATGCACGTTATCTCGTTTAAAACAATGGCGGATCAAAAAAGTTATAGTGAAAAAACATACCTGAAGCGGGCCTATTTTTAGCACTTTTGCGTGCACGTTATCCGATTTAGTCACGTGGTTTCCCCACCGTGTTTAAGAGAATATAAATAAATATCTTTGTTAATTCTATACAGACCTCTTTAAAAATTAGCACATAAATCAAATAGAAGTAGACATGTTCTTACAACACAACCCTCTTAAAATCAAACCCTATAGAGGAGTTTGTAACGATGTAGCTTATGTTCTAATTAGGCATTTCATATTCATAACAGATAATTTGAGCTGAGTTTTTGAAATAATTAGGAACAGAATCAGTGACACGTCTGGTACGACGGATACTGGATTATGGATGAAAATATCTGTTAATTAATAGTAAAATAATATAAAATGATCCTTTTGAAGCATGGAATGCAACTAAGCAGAATAGTATCAGCATAGTCGGTTTTACTTAGTCTGTTCGTAAGAGGTAATGAAATATGCCACACCTCTTACGCCTCCCCTCTCCCCCCTCCCACCCCCGCCTAACTCCGGCTTAGGCGGAACTACATCACACACCTATAGAATGAACTCATCTCGCTGGCAAGAGGAATTCATTTCATTCTAACCACCTTTAATTTAAACTTCATAGCACAATAAATTAGATCCCTATCGGAAATGTATCTTTCATTATTTTTTATGAAATTTTGTAGTTATTTCCCTTTGATATGAAAATGTTTAAAAAGTGAATTCTTTTGATTTCAAGTTAATTTCAATGTTTACAGTTGCATTTGATATATACCGGGATATTTCAACTACGTAAAACAAAAAGCAAGTTTTAAAACAGCTTGTAGCTTCGAAATTAATTTATTTTCAATCCATCTTGGTTTCTCAAGATAGATAAAGGGAGGTAATTTAGGATAGGAAAATCAAAATACTTTCAGTGATAATCTGACATGCATTAAAAACTCTTTGAACACAAATAAGTGTAAATGAACAGCTGTTTAAGTTTCGAACAAATCCATTACTTGACCAAAATCTGTTTAACCATCTTTAAATATCTCACTCAATTACTATCATAGGCGTTGATGGACCATTTCATATGTGGTTTGTACCACAGCGTACATTAATTATAGACTTAAAAACTATTTTTCTGGTATATAATTGGAGAAACTAACTGAAGATTTTTTTTCTGAGAATTGATTTTGAGGGAGAACTTATAGGATTGCGTAAATGTGCAGAAATGTCTCTTTACACCTACATTACAACAGGTAAGAATTGAGACACTTCGACAACAAATGTCCAACACTGCAAGCAAGTAACCAGTCAGTAGAGGATTGTTTGAGACCGACGCCTTCTAGGATTTCGAGCGTGAGCAAAGTTTCCTTACTAGTAATTGAGAAAATTAGAATTTTGGGTCTACACCAAACCGTCAAGAACATATTTCAGATGACTTGAGACAATATATATTAACATACCAAATAAACCATATACTGTAACTAACAATTTCACAGGGTCCTACATCTAATCAAACAGTTTATTTCTTCATACATGTATCTAAGGGGTCTCGTAAGAAATTAAGGCATCCGAAAGACAAAACGTCAAACCCCCAAAAGCACAAGCGGTGCAACAGAAGTTGTATATCCCAAATGAAAAGCAGAGGATCGAGAAACAGGGTTTTTTCTATCTTTGAAATAGATTTACTTAGCTAAAAAGCTGATTTTTGAAATGACAAAACAGGTTATTTTCCATTCAAAATAAATAAGTTGATTCAGTGCATAGATGTTATACATTTTAATATTTTGCTGGTTTTACATTCCATTTACGTCTTGCTGTGTGATAATTCAATTCAAATAGCCATCATCCTCTTGTTGAAATAACTTGTATTTGGTAACATGGCACATTTTAATACTAAGTTTTCTGCGAATGTAATGAAATTACAAATACATCAGATATACAAATACATATTGACCACGATCAAACGATGTACTATACAATAACAACTAACGACAGATAGGAGAATAAATATTGCTAAAATTGACCAAGTCGAAAAACAACTCTCATTCAAAGTCATCTGGTGATATACACGGGTTTGACGAAAATGCCCATGTATCAATATCTTTGTTTGTTTTAGTGAACATATGTGCATTATTCATTCTTCTGCATATTTCACACATAGCTTTATAAAAGACTGATTCATAACTTCCATGCGATGTAAACTGTTGTTTCCTTCTTAAAATATCTAAATATGTTTTATCTTTAATAGACATTAAATACAATCCCAACTCTTTAGCATTTTTAAAGTCATCTGTTGATACAAATGTTCCCTCTGGGAGTTTTTGTTTTATCTGTCCCTTTTTCCCTCCTCGTGTTAATAAGACAACATCGTAATCAAAATGTTCATAAATTTTTTCTGTGAAATAATTATTACAAAACGAGTTTTAGAACGCTAAGAAAAATTTGTAATGGTTTAATAGTTCAAAACAATCGTCATTGTACTAAACTGTTTCCGCAATTCCATTTAGTACCACATGCACCAAGAACGTCAACGTCCATAAACTTTTTTAATTCGTTTACATATCTAAGCCTGTCGGCGGGAGTTTTGCAGTGAGACATTACTATAAGTGCTGTTCTGTTTTTACTCCGCATTAATACCTCATTAACCTTGTTTGTCTTACTTGATTTATTTTTTATTTCCCCGTATGGTAAATGTATATCAGTAACACTTTCATCATATGTCATTGTCCAATTAATTGAGTAAATTGGAAGCCAACTGTATTTTTGTTTTCTATATCTGTAGGGAGGTTCATGTTCATAAAATATCCAAATTTGGCCATTTGGTCGACTAAAACGCAATTTTTACCGAAAATGAAAGCCTGTTAAAATAATTGCATCACTATATCCTGCATCGGAATTGTTAAAAGACATTTTGCAATTGCTGTAGTCGCATCTTTCAAATCCCATGTTCACGACTTTAGGTTTTCCTTTCAAAATTGCTGGTAAGTTATACCATGTGATTCTGAAGTATTTCAAGCCTTGTTCTTTCTGAGTTATACTCTTCTCATTTTTATAAATACTTCTTGACTTCTCCTACAATTACGTAACAAGGATTATAAAGAGGTACGTACATACATTTGGCAACACAACATTAAAAAACGAAACATATATAAATATATAAATATTATATACTAAAAACGTGATATCAACGGATATATATTAAAAAGCAGTCCGTTTACCTTTCTGTGTAAACCTTCTCCAAATCGTTGCATCATCAAGTAATTTCCGATTGCAAGCCCCAAATTTAACACACAAAACCAAAAAATGTTTGAATATGTTTTTGTCATGATAAAAATTATAAGACCAGTGAGTCAAATGTGGTTTGTATTGTTATAATATGAATTGTGACAAATATAGCCACTATTTGCATGTTTTTTTGGTTTTCCTGTTTCCTTTCCGCATCTAAACATTGCAATTGTTTCTGTGCGCTTAAGTATCTAGTGTTCCTATTGTTTGTACGATTAAGCCGATGCCATTTAAGAACTTTTGCTGATTGAAAGGCACCTGCAAACGTGACAATGACTAACTTGTGCTTGAAGCAATATTTTTGCTTGCACCTGCCTGCAATGACTCAATTGTTCTTGAAAAAGTATTGCCACTTGTGGCTCACTTAACGGTATCTCCTTTACATTATTGACATTGTTTTGACTGTATTTATGTTCATTCTTATATCATCGTTTTTTGTTTTTCTAATTTTTTTAACAAGTTCAGTTATCTTTATAATGTACGGGACATTGTTCTTACGTATTTCACAAATAACTCTAACTTTTCCATTTAGTTATAATAATCAAGGAGTGAATGAAAATAATTTGCAAACTTTACCACAAGAAATTCCCACTGTGATTCAAACAAGATGTTTCTCAAATAGGTATAATAATAAAATTAATATGAATAATATTACAAAGATAAAATGTGAATCTCTAAACACAACAAAAGGTCAGAAAACACTAAAAGTATGTTCTCTAAACCCAAGATCTGTAAAAACCAAAACAATACCCCTTTGTGATTTTATCCTTTCAAACGATTTTAACGTTGTTGCCATCACAGAGACATGGCTTGACATTACCGTGGAAAAAACATGCAGTAGTGAGCTTGTCCCTGACGGTTATCGCATGAAGCAAGTCCCTCGTCCCGGGAAAATGCGCGGAGGCGGAGTCGCTATTATTTATAAGTCCAATTTAGAATTTAAAATGCTGACATCTTCCGTTGATGGACACTTCTCAACATTTGAGCACATTGATTGTAACATTGCTACAGATAAGAACTCCTTGCGACTTTCAGTCGTATACAGACCACCACCATCACAAAAGAACGGTTTCAGTACTAATGAATTCCTTCAGCAGGAAGGCCTCTGTTTCTTTCAAAATACGCCAATAGTTATTGCTGGCGACTTAAACTTTCATCTAGACATACCTACGGATCGTGACGCTTCCAAGTTCAACAGCTGTCTAGAAACATTCGGTATGGAACAACATGTTCGAGGACCAACACATGTTGCAGGACATACTTTGGATGTTCTTATCACAAGAGACACTGAGAATATTGTATCAAATATAGAAGTTACTGACCCAGGACTCTCTGATTCTGATGGGAAGATATCACGCGACCATTTCGCTTTGGTATTTCATATTCAAGCAGAAAAACCTGCTCCAATAAAGAAAACTGTGACCTTCCGAAAGTTGAAATCCACTGACATTGAATCATTTAAAAACGAAATAAAATCTTTGGAGATTCTTGACACGAACACGTTAATTTCTGATGTTGACGAGCACGTGGAATCATTAAACAACAGTTTGATATCACTCGTTGACCAGCACGCCCCTTGGATTACTAAAACAATAGTGCTTAGACCGACTTGTCCATGGTATAATGAAGAACTACATGAAGCCAAACATTTGAAACGAAAACTTGAACGCAAATGGAGAAAAACAAATCTGACAGTGGATCGTGGGATATACAGAAATCACTGTGCTTCTGTGAATAAATTGCTGAAACAAACACGTGTAAATTTCTATTCTGAAAAAATAGAGTCCTGCGGACGAGATCAGAAAACTTTATTCAAAGTGACAAAGATTCTTCTTGGTAGAGACGAGGAGGCCATGCTGCCAACATCTTCTTCCAAAGAACTAGCGCAAACTTTCAGCGATTTCTTCGTCGATAAAATTGATGGAATTAGAAATAAAATTAGGTCAGAAACAGACTCACAAACCGGTGTTACCACCGAGGAAATTTCGAACACGCAAATAGATAAACTTGTTGAATTTACTCCAGTCTCACAGGGTGAAGTGAAAAAAGTTATTTCAAAATCTGCAAGTAAATCGTTTGAGCTAGATCCACTTCCAACATGGCTTTTGAAAGAATGCTTAGAAGAACTGCTACCACCTCTCACTAAAATAATCAATTATTCTTTGGAGAAAGCATATGTACCGAAATCCTTCAAAAGTTCGTTTATCAGACCACGCTTCAAAAAGTCAGATCTAGATGCAAATGTTCTGAAGAACTACAGACCTGTATCTAATTTACCGTACGTGTCTACAATACTTGAAAAGGTAGTCGATGCTCGTTTGGAAAGCCTCTTGTCTTTGAACAGTCTCCACGAAGAACACCAGTCTGCATACAGAAAATTTCACTCCACTGAGACTGCATTACTGAAAGTTCAAAATGACATTCTCAACTCCCTTGACCAAAATGATGTAACAATGTTAGTGATGCTTGGCCTTTCGGCTGCTTTCGATACCATCGACCACAATACACTATTGCACCGCCTCCACGACCACTTTGGTATCGCAGGGAAAGCACTTGAATGGATAACTTCATATCTGAGCAACCGCTACCAAACAGTGACCATAGATAGTGAATTGTCAAAACCAGTGCAAATGACATACAGTGTCCCACAGGGGTCCGTTCTCGGACCAAAATAATTCACAATGTACACTAAACCAGTTGGTACAATATGCAAGAAACATGGACTAAATCATCATTTTTACGCCGACGATGGGCAGCTTTATTTATCTTTCAAACCAACAAATCCGGTCTCTCAAAAGGATGCTTTACGCTGTGTTGAAAACTGTCTCGTAGAAATCGTATCTTCGATGAACAGCAACATGTTGAAAATCAATGCCGATAAAACTGAAGTCATTGTATTTACCTCTCAAAGAAACGAAAAACATATTGAATCGGTTACTGTGGAAATTGGAGAAGAGAACATTAAACCATCTAAATATGTAAGGAATCTTGGTGCTTTTCTAGACTCCAAAATGAGCATGGAAAAACATATTAACTCAGTTTGTAGATCAGGGTACGGACAGTTACGTCAAATAGGCCACATCAGGAAATATCTAAATACAGATGCTACAAAATCTCTAGTAATTCACTCGTCACTTCACGCCTTGATTATTGCAATGCGCTCTTGTATGGTGTCCCGAAGGTCTTGCTGAATAGACTTCAAAGTCTTCAGAACACTGCAGCTCGAATTATAACGAGAATATCGCGTTATGATCACATTACGCCGGTATTAAAAGAACTGCATTGGATACCAGTTACTCATAGAGTGGACATTAAGATTCTAGTTCACACATACAAAGCATTGCATGACCAATCTACGGTCTATGTTAAAGACTTGCTGGAACTCTATCAGCCAGCAAGAAATTTGAGATCCAAGAACAACTCAAAACAGCTAGTTGTTCCAAAAAGCAAAACTGTGAGGTACGGTGATCGTAGTTTTTCATCAGCTGCACCGAAGTTATGGAATGCTCTTCCGGCTACCATAAGAGACGCTAAAAGCTTGGATGCTTTCAAACGATCATTGAAACACACATTTTTTCTTCAAGGTCTATTGAAACTCACTTTGCACTGAAAAACAAGTTTTGCAATGGAAATTATTTCCTATTGTTTATTGTTCTTTGAAATATCTAATACAATTAAAATGTAGAGTAAACCCTGATTCAGGCTAAATACCTTTTATTGTTGATACTAGTATATTTTTTGTGTTGTATTGTATGTCCATATCATTCTGTGATGTGTAGTTTGTACAGCGCTTTTGAACGTTTATTTTATAGATGAAAAGAACGCTACGGTAAAATATAAAACAATAGATTTATCACATAGAAATTGTTTGTTTCGGAAAATAGATGTACTATTTATAACTAGTACTTAACACTGAAAAAATCGACTATTTTGTCGGCATATTACGGAAGCAGAGTAGAATCTCAGAATTATGTTACAGTCGTAGGTTGAAATGGAACAGCTATATGTTATCGTAGATTCATGCATAGGCGATTTCGCTATATATAGCTATTTCTGCGGATCGTGTTAGAATTTTCTGTAATGTTTCCCAGATATTGTGAGCGCAAGCAAACATGTTCAACGTCTATATTCAAGGAAATATTGCTTGCATATTGAACATTTATTTGAAGAAGTTTGTAAAAGATTGTTTTCCCTATACGTTTCAGCAAATAGATTAGAAAGCAAAGCTTGTGTCACCGTAATCAAAACGCCGCTGATATTTTCAATGCCTTGGTTACTAGAAACCAGTATTATAACTAAATGGAAAAGTTAGAGTGATTTGTGAAATACGTAAGAAAAATGTCCCGTACATTATAAAGATAACTGAACTTGTTAAAAAAATTAGAAAAACAAAAAACGATGATATAAGAATGAACATAAATACAGTCAAAACAATGTCAATAATGTAAAGGAGATACCGTTAAGTGAGCCACAAGTGGCAATACTTTTTCAAGAACAATTGAGTCATTGCAGGCAGGTGCAAGCAAAAATATTGCTTCAAGCACAAGTTAGTCATTGTCACGTTTGCAGGTGCCTTTCAATCAGCAAAAGTTCTTAAATGGCATCGGCTTAATCGTACAAACAAATGGAACACTAGATACTTAAGCGCACAGAAACAATTGCAATGTTTAGATGCGGAAAGGAAACAGAAAAACCAAAAACCGTGCAAATAGTGGGTATATTTATCACATTTCATATTATAACAATACAAACCACATTTGACTGACTGGTCTTATAATTTTTATCATGACAAAAACATATTCAAACATTTTTTGGTTTTGTGTGTTAAATTTGGGGCTTGCAATCGGAAATTACTTGATGATGCAACGATTTGGAGAAGGTTTACACAGAAAGGTAAACGGACTGCTTTTTAATATATATCCGTTGATATCACGTTTTTAGTATATAATATTTATATATTTATATATGTTTCGTTTTTTAATGTTGTGTTGCCAAATGTATGTACGTACCTCTTTATAATCCTTGTTACGTAATTGTAGGAGAAGTCAAGAAGTATTTATAAAAATGAGAAGAGTATAACTCAGAAAGAACAAGGCTTGAAATACTTCAGAATCACATGGTATAACTTACCAGCAATTTTGAAAGGAAAACCTAAAGTCGTGAACATGGGATTTGAAAGATGCGACTACAGCAATTGCAAAATGTCTTTTAACAATTCCGATGCAGGATATAGTGATGCAATTATTTTTACAGGCTTTCATTTTCCGTATAAATTGCGTTTTAGTCGACCAAATGGCCAAATTTGGATATTTTATGAACATGAACCTCCCTACAGATATAGAAAACAAAAATACAGTTGGCTTCCAATTTACTCAATTAATTGGACAATGACATATGATGAAAGTGTTTCTGATATACATTTACCATACGGGGAAATAAAAAATAAATCAAGTAAGACAAATAAGATTAATGAGGTATTAATGCGGAGTAAAAACAGAACAGCACTTATAGTAATGTCTCACTGCAAAACTCCCGCCGACAGGCTTAGATATGTAAACGAATTAAAAAAGTTTATGGACGTTGACGTTCTTGGTGCATGTGGTACTAAATGGAATTGCGGAAACAGTTTAGTACAATGACGATTGTTTTGAACTATTAAACCATTACAAATTTTTCTTAGCGTTCGAAAACTCGTTTTGTAATAATTATTTCACAGAAAATATTTATGAAAATTTTGATTACGATGTTGTCTTAGTAACACGAGGAGGGAAAAAGGGACAGATAAAACAAAAACTCCCAGAGGGAACATTTGTATCAACAGATGACTTTAAAAATGCTAAAGGGTTGGGATTGTATTTAATGTCTATTAAAGATAAAACATATTTAGATATTTTAAGAAGGTAACAACAGTTTACATCGCATGGAAGTTATGAATCAGTCTTTTAAAAAGCTATGTGTGAAATATGCAGAAGAGTGAATAATGCACATATGTTCACTAAAACAATCAAAAATATTGATACATGGGCATTTTCGTCAAACCCGTATATATCACCAGATGACTTTGAATGAGAGTTGTTTTTCGACTTGGTCAATTTTAGCAATATTTATTCTCCTATTTGTCGTTAGTTGATATTGTATAGTACATCGTTTGATCGTGGTCAATATACATCAACCGCGACTGGAAAATGATAAAGAAAACGCACTCAAAAATTCAACGGGGTGAACTCCTGCCCATATGTTATTAACTGATAAAATATAGGGACATATTTATTATTTCTTAAGTTAAAATGAGGAGTTACCAACTCTGTTCAAATTCATTTGTCAACCGTTAATCTGCGGGACACAACCTTGGTCATGAATTCTCTGCCCTTGAAAGTCGGATAATACTGAAAAAAAATCCATTTTCATGAGCAGATGATTTAAGAATAAGCATCGGTACCGATGGTTTTTAATGCAAATTTCTGTTTTAAACTTGATTCTCAGTCTGTACACAAAGTTTAAAGAAATTCTGTCTGTAGGAAAATTTTTGCCTATGTACATAGAAAACTGTGTCTTTAAGATATATTAGTAATTATACATTAATTACATAAATTAAGGCGTTAGTTACACGACTATATCTGTTACCCAACTAACACCACACCGTATTTATGTAGTCAATATTAAACCACACGGGTTTGAAAGGAGGTCGTGGGTTCGATCCCTGGCCGCGTCATACCAAACACGTACAAAATGGTACTAGCAGCTTCCTCGGTTGGCGCTCAGCATTAAGGGGATAGTGCTAGGACTGGTCAGCCCGGTGTCAGTATAATGTGACTGGGTGGGGTATCATGCCACGTGTCTACGGCGTGATATTCCAGTGAGGCAGCATATAAAGTTGGGCATAGTGCTCACTGCTATAAGTAGACACCGTCGTTATTATGACTGAAAAATTGTTCAAAAAGAAGTTAAACCCTAACACATACACACACGCGGGTTTGAAAGGACATCGGACATTATGCTAGGATTTTGCCCAAATTTCAATGGCATTTCTTGACTTCGATAGCTAATAATTTTATATATTGGCTTCAAATACTCATAAATAAGTTAAATTACTATCAAACTGTCACAAAAAAAAAATTAATTTCATATTCTTTCCTTGAATTCTAACCGTTTGTGACTAAGGGACTATTTTTTAAATATCTAAAATGTGTATTTTTAGTAAAATAAGCATATGCATTTAAGGTATGCTTAATATAACATAAATAAACGTTTACCATGCAGATTATCAGATTATTAACAATTTAAAAAATAACTGAGAAAAAAAAAAATCACGTGATCATGGAGGGCATGTTTTGAATGTTGCTGACAATTTGTAAACAAGAGGGTCATGATGACCCCGGATCGCTCACCTGAGTAATATGACCTACATGTTTCAAATGTCAAACTGATGAGAAAATATTAAGAAAGTCAGTAGGTCACATTCATGGTCAATGAAATTCAGTTTTACGATTTGTGTGCAAAACTGTGTACATCATCCAAATTTCAAGGCTGTATCTTAAAAAACAAGAAAGTAGGTCAGTAGGTCAAGGTCACAGTCAAGTGACATCATATTACTTGGGGTCTTCAGGTAATTATAATTAAACAGTCTTGGAAATAGGATCAGATGATTTTTTAAGTATTTTTCCTATATAACTCACATAACAACTAAGTGACCCCAGGGCGGTGCCTCTTTTAACCCTAGGGGCATAATTTGAACAATGTTAGTAGCGGACTACTAGATAATGCATCGTACCAAATATCAAAAGCCTAGGTCGTATGGTTTCAGACAAGAAGATTTTTAAATCTTTTTCCTATATAAGTCTATATAAAACTTGGGACCCCCAGGGCAGGGCCTCTATTCACTCAAGGGGTACAATTTGAACAATTTTGGTTGAGGACCATAAGACAATGCTACAAACCAAATATCAATGGTCTAAGTGTTGTGGTTTCAGACAAGAAGATTTTTAAACTTTTTTTCCTATATAAGTCTATGTAAAACTTGGGACTCCCGGGGCGGGGCCATATTTAACCCTAGGGAGATAATTTGAACAATCTTGGTAGAGGACCACTACATGATGCTACATACCAAATATCAAAGCCCTAGGCTATGTGGTTTTGTACAAGAAGATTTTCAAATTTTTCCCTATATAAGTCTATATAAACCATGTGACCCCCGAGGCGGGGCCATATTTGACCCTAGGGGAATAATTTGAACAATTATGGTAGAGGACCACTAGATGATGCTACACATTAGATATCAAAGTCCTAGGCCCTGTGGTTTTGGAGAAGAAGATTTGCCATGGCAACCAGAGTTCTGCAAGGAATTCAATTCTTTGAACGATTTTGAAAGGAGGCCACCCACGGATCATTCTTGTGAAGTTTGGTGTAATTCTGCCTAGTGGTTTTCAAGAAGAAGATATTTTTTAGAAATTGTTGACGGACGACGGACATGAAGCGGTCACAATAGCTCATCTTGTCACTTCGTGACAGGTAAGCTAAAAAGCAATCGCTTTCGAGCTACAAGTGCTATATGGAACCCAAGAACCCAAGAACAATAAAACATTAGTGATATAGAGGTATTTTATTGAAATAACAAGACAGAAAAAAAACAAAGGAAACATAGAGATAAAGACAAGTAAACAAACGGAAACAAAGACCAGTACCCCACCCACCCGTGACTCTACCTGGTATAATGAGGAACAATACAATAAAATTAACGCATTTAACAAACAATTGTTCTGTAAATGAAAACCTTAACCAGACAACTGATTCGACAAAGGTTGCACACCAGTTGTCACAAGCAAGAGAAACTCTGTATCCAGTATATGAAGCCACCCAGCAACAAAATGGAGCTGGTTTCCCAAATCCACATATGGGTTTGAACACATCAAATGAGCAACACGTAACAAACATTAACAGTAAGAATCCCAACAGAAATGGATATTTATATATGTTGCCTCCACCCTTACAAACACTTGCCCAACCCCATATACAACCCCATATTCAGCCCCATGTTCAGCCTCAAGTACACTCAGAAGGGTGTTTCAGTGATATTCCTCAATGGCTATTGATCATACTCCAAGATATTAATAACAAATTGGACACAAAATTAGACAGCATTGAAACAAAGTTGGTGAAACAAAGTGAAGAGTGGTAAAATCTTGACCAGACATTGAAACATCAAAATGATAGGCTTAACAAATTAAAAACAAAATGACATATATGAATGGGCTCAACAACAACATAAAACAATATCTTCTAAACAATAAAATGCAAATGAGAAATGTAGACACAGACTTGATAGAAATTCACACCAAGATGAATGATTTAGAACTAAGTTGCCAATCAAATAGTGAAATGTTTGACAACCAGATGATTACAAATAAAGAATCAAATGATGTTCTACCTGACCACCAAAAGCAAATTATTGATCTACAGGAAGAAAAAGAAAAGCTTCGATAAAATCAGGAGATACAAACAGAGACAATACTTGAAATGCAATGTAAACTTATGGAAAACAACCTGATCATGTTTGGGATAGAGGAAACAGATGTTGGTGCAGATGCAAAAGAAAATATACAGAAGGAGTTATAAATCAATTTTTGAAAGAAAAATTAGATATAAACAGAACATAAAAATAGACAAAGCATACAGACTAGGAAGAAAAACAAGACATCAAATTCAGCCAAGACCAATAGTGATAAAAAAACTCTCATTAAAAGATAAAGAATATATACAGAACATGGCTTCAGAAAAAATAAAGGAAACACAATACACTGTCAGAAAACGGTTTCCCAAAGAAATACAAGAGAGAAGAAAGCCATTATATGAAGCACTCAAGAAAGCAAAAAGTAGTGGTAAAAAGTGAAGTTAATAAGGAACAAATTGTACATAAATAATGAAAGATTCACACCAAAAGAAAATAGAAGACAGGTAGTTCAACTGATTAAAGGTCACCCAGGAAAAATTAAAATAGACTAAGAAGAAACCCACAAGCAAGTTATAGAGTGGTTTATTACAGTAACAGAAGAGATTCATTACCTGAACGACCACAAAACAATTTCCCAATATCTAACAGATTTGACCTTTTTAATAGTGAAACACCACTAAAAAGAAAATAGACAGGAGTTAAAACGTATCAGTATGAAGCATACGTGGTTATCAAGTAGTAATACGACGGCCGAAGAAAGTTTGACCCTTTGCAAGATCTTATCAAAGTTCTTTGAATTGGTGCGTTAAAATTACACTGAGGAACAAAAGGACTTTCTCCAGTAATGGAGGGTCAGATATATATCTTGCGTTATCCTTGGATATTGGCTTAAAATTTTCAGACTTCAAAAAAAATACTGAGGCAAAAATGAAGTATAAATCATATGACATGTACCTCAGATTGCACTACTCGAGATTCATTTATCAATTCTTTTGGAGGAGGCGTGCCCCTGGGACATCCTAGAAATTATGACGCCAAACTCACGCACACGATTCATTTTTTGTTGGCTGTTATGTCGCACCGGCACAGTTTTAGGTCATATGACGACATTCCAGTCCCGTTGTCCCTCCATGCATTATTCATCACGGGCGGGCTCCTGGGTAGAAATACAGACATTCGGTAAGGATGATGGATGGCTTCTCACATGAAGTATTCAACGCCCTGAGTGAAGCTCGAACCCACATTGGTGAGGGGCAAATGATTCGAAGTCAGCGACTTTACCCACCAGGCCATAGAGCTCCTCCCACCCCCTGCACGCAGATCGATCACGTGAATAAGATGCTAAAACAAGCCCATGTTGATTATTACACAAGCAAACTTGACTGCTATGGGAATGACCATAGGAGTTTATCTAAGATCACCAAAAATCGCTATACTATTTAACATCAGAATGATGAGATATACATGAAATATAAGAAAACAATATTTCAATAACTTTTATGTTTGAATGGCTGTTAGCATTCATAGGTCGTTACTGTGTACTCTAGGATATCTCAAAAACTCAATCCTGTGCAATGGCCTACCAGTTAAATATCAACATTTAGGTCTATTAAAAATATAGTGCTATTATTAAGCTTTGTATAGTAAATACTTTAAACATTTATCTTAAGTTTTTATTTAAATCTATATTAAAACTCCTTGAATTGCCAAAATAGATATAATATATGAACAAAACTGGACAGGACAGACATATTACAATTTTCTGTGAGATATGATTAACATCTATGATACATACATGGAAAAAAATATTAAATTAACATCTATGATAATTATTGGTAGTAGCATAATTATGATCAATAACAGCACAAGTTTCATTGTTCTTGTGTGGCCAAACAGGATGGTCTTTGGCTTATTTTATCATCTGATACAACCACTTAAAATAAGTTAATTAATTTTCCATTTTAATCAAAGAAGTACATTTTGTGTATTTATGTTTTATAGCTCTTTGATTTAAGCAAGGGAGTACCAGTACTTTTCCCACATCTTCGGTATGGCACAACAAGGAGCCAAATTCAGATAACATAACCATTTAGCAATATATCTCCTGTAACTGTTTATTTTTTATTCTTTATTTTGATGCCTACATGAAAGTATTAAATGGTTGTTTAAAGCAAGTGACTGCTTCAGACAAGTTGAAATAAGAACATAAAGTTAATTTTGGATGTTAGCAGATTGGCTGCTTAAGACAAGTGGCTGCTTAATAGGTGGCCGGTTTAATTGCAGTCACTTTCAAAAGAAATGTAGAGTATCTGTACCTACAGTGTTATCAAGGGGGTTAGTGGTATACTAGCCACATTCTAACACTATAAGTTTGATATACAGAACTTAAGTACTTTACACACTTTGTGCAGAGAGAAACTATGAAATCTTACACTCACAAAGATCAGAACAGTTGAAAGATTTTTTTTTAGATTTTTTTTTTGAGAATACAGGGCCGGTATTTCTTCAACTAGAAATTAAATAGTTACTGGATAATAGTTTAAAATTGTATTTTTTTATCTTACATAAACTATAGACATAGAGAAAGCTTTAACGTTGTTTAATCACAGCTGCTTCCTAGACATGAAACAGGTTACCAATGGAAAAGTATCTAGTACCTTCTTGGATTTGAAACTAGGAGTTTGAAGTTTTCCAGAAATATTTCTGTTTATATCAATTGCATGTAATGTATGCAAATCATTTGTATTGGTCAGAAGGATTATAACATTGAAACAGATACTTAGAACTCTGTTTTGTTCAACAACATTTAGAAAAAGCATGTCAGTCTACTTATTATAATTTACCTACTGAACAGACATTGGTTTAGTCTAGACTATATAGTCTCCAAATAGTGTGACAGGATTTGAGAGCGTGATGATTTTTTTAGAAATGCACATATTTCCAGTTTCACTGTGAGTCTGATGTTCACTGGAGAGCAGAAAATAAAAAAAATCATACAGTTGGACTAAGAATCTTTTAACTAAGTTTCTACACTTTTATTTTTTTTATCGTTTCATTTTGTACCTTTGAGAATTAACAGATAAATGATATAGTACAAATATTCTAAATCCTTATTACCGTATAGAGGATTAATTCTGCGGGCAAAAAAATTCTGCGGTTCTGTTCTAAAATGGGCCTAGTTTATTTCTGCGTTCTTTTCTGCGACCTTCGAGAAAAGCAGGAATTAATTTTTGCGGTTTGCATAAACCTGAAGTAAATTATGTGCATGAGAAATACTACGTCATAATTAACGGCTAAAATGCATGATATCGTTCTCGTCAGTTATGTCTTGGTGGCATTATATAGGTTGAAATCTAGGACAGTGAAGTTGGCGCAGCTGATTTATGTTTAAATCTGATTTCTTTTCATTACCGTGCATGATAAAAAATCAGAGTTAAAAATAAATACTGTAGGTCTAGTACCGGTAATTCATTTTGAAATACATTTTCATAAAATGTAACATTTAAAGTAGAAAAAAGTACGATTTATTTACAAAATATATAATTATACAGATGCAGACCCTAGTATATAGTCCGTTCACAGTCCATTCATTTACAACAGTTACAATATACAATTATTGACTTTTTCATAGGTTGATGTCGGGATTTATTCTATATCTATTTTATCTATCCAATCGCGAACGTTCATTTGCAACACGTGACCGTACAATATATTACGGTATTTGGACGCACGTGCATACAAAATTCCTGTATTTTCTGTATTTGGACGCACGCGCGTACAAAAATCGTGTATTTTCTGTATTTGGATGGTTCAACAGTCCCATGTTAAACAGACAATAAAGTCCGAAACGCGTGAAAATGTTCCGAATGTAAATCGGATGAAGTAGGGGCTCTATGTACAGAGTTTGATTATGTGTCTTGAAATCAGGATTTAATTGTTTTTTCTTTACAACACACAAAAACGATTCAAGTGATGACAATGCTATCTGATTTAGATATTAACACGTTCTTTAATAATCAAACACCTAAAAATACAATAAAAAAAGCAACATCATCAGATGTTGGAATATTTGGAAAGTGGCTAAAAGAAGCCATTCCGGACAAAACTAACAAATTGGAAGATATCAGCCCTGACTGTCTGAATTGCTACCTCAGAAGTTTTTATTTAACGGTTCAGAAACAAAATGGAGAAGATTATGAATGGCAGCGGATGGGCGGTCGGCATCCAAAACATGTCCGTTCTCTAATTCAGTTTTCATCGGATCTTCACCAAACTTGCTGACAATGTTTGTGGACATGACTGTTGTAGGGAGGTTGCACCATATATTTATTTAATACTGATACGCAGAAAAAACAACATTCAATGAATTACGTATGAAGTGAAGTAAATATAGAATATAAAAGTTATTTAAGGCCTACCATTGTTCTGTATAATATACATTTGCACTCATACCAAGCTGGGAAAATACAGAAAAGGCAGGAATGCAATATTCAGTGAAACATTTTAATTTAAACTAAGATAAAATAGATATAGAATAAAAATGTTATTTAACATTGTACTGTACAATACGAGATATATTTGGACTCATACCCAGCTGAGAAAACCATATTGGACGAGCCGCTAGGCTAGGTTATTTGTTTGTTTTGAGTGAATATGGAATATATCTCACTGTGAAGTGAGAAAATTTGAAAATGTGAAAATGTTCTCACTTCGAGGTGAAATATATTCCATATTCACTCAAAACAAACAAATTTTCTTTTTATTTTATGCTCAATTACGTTGAGATGTGCATTTTGCAACTATTTTTTTATTTCAGCGCGTGAAGCAGACGCGCGTGAACAGACATGACGTCATACGTGCTGTGACGTTATAAAGACGCATACAACATAAAGTTCCATTTTATTTTATTTTTTGCTGCATAACGTTATGAAATTCTCTTTAAGTAAAATAATTTGAATCGAGAAACATACTATAAAGAACAAAGTGCAACTACAATTTTCATCCTGTTTTAACCAAATAAAAATTCATGCACAATGTAATGAGGGGGCGGAGCTATATCTCTCACAGTATGAAAATATAGATTTCATATTTTCACAGTGTGAGTGATGAGATATGAAAATATTTAACTGATAGAATACAGTATTTCATTAGTTAGCATAAAATAAATCTCGGTATTGTACAGAACAATGTTAAATAACCTAATATTATCAACCCAAAAAAGTTCGGCTCGGTGAATATTACTTTCTGAGGGTTGATAAATCCCGATATCAACCTATGAAAAGGTCAATAATTGTTTTATTACATGAAGAGACGTATAGGCAGTCTTGTTATTATAATTGTATTCTCATTTAATTGGACGATTGAAATTGGAAATATTGTCGTCTATTTTTAGACCAAATCAGGTTGATATTGGTTTTCCAAGCACCTACTTTGATCTATTTTTATTATAGTACTATTTATAACCCAAGATAAGTTGATATAATATGTACCAATTACTTTTCGAACCGTTTTCAGCCAATCTGAGAAACAATAGAATACAGTCATGTAATAACACACATTAATTAGTTTGTTTAACTTTTCATAAACCTCGAGTGTGTTGTGATATACACTCGTAAAGATTACACGCCCAAACGGTAACCATTCATTCGTGGACAATAGAATGATACAATGACAAAAGCAATCAACCACAATCGATACGGTGTGAATAACTTGACCGCAGACGAAAAACTCGTGAGATAAAGATAACGGGTCATTATATTAAGCAAAATATCAAAGTTTATTTCTGCGTAAAAAATTCTGCTGATAGTTTAATTGTGCGAAATTTATTTCTGCGTGACAGCCTCGACCCGCTATACGGTACTTTGTCCAAAAAAGTTTGAAATTGTGTTCATAATTTGTTAAATGCATATTAATAATTATGATAAAAAATCATGGTCATATATATATGAAATCAGCTGCATTTAGTAGAAGAAGCTATATTACATTTTGATATTAAATGTTTTCACATTTCATAATTTTATGTCCTTCCATGCGGTATTATTCTGTGTAAAATCATAACATGGAATATTACCCTTGTGATAGTAATCACAGGCTTTGATAGTAATCACAGGCAATGAAATGGGCTTTAGATATATTCTGTTATCTACAAAAATTATTTTGGCTGATTCTCTGTTTCAGTTTTTATTCTTCTAGCAATTGTTTATTTAAAAGGTCAGTAACAAGTACTATAGACACTTTTTTTTAATTTATATTCAGGTTCTACAGTATATATACAAGAGAACAATTTGAGTTGTAGTATAAATAAATGAATCTTTAAACCACCATTTAACAATACAACAATCACACAAGCCTGTATTCCGCGTGTTTTGCAGTATTTTGGAAAAATTACCTCCCTTTAATTATCCACTTGATATCTTTGTGAAGTCAGTTATAAATGACTATCTGGGTAAGAATGAGTTGAACATTAATGCTCTCATGTAAATAGACAGATATTGTAAAATTTAACCTTAAGTAACTTTATTTGAGAAATTTAAATACATCAAATTCTAAAACTGACAGTCACTGAAAACATGCAGTTTTACTGCATTTAGGATTTGAAGTTCCTATTTTCATGTTACAGACTGACATTGAGGCATTTTAATTGAATTTTTAATGTAGCTGAAGTTTTATATAATGTTAAAAATATATTTTGATGGAAAAATGAATTAAACGAGATACTTAGATACCATCTATAGTTTTGGATTATGTAAATGGCGGTAATATTTTGTTGTGGCATATAACAGCAAAAGTTCAAATTCTTATTAATGGAATAAATACAGAATAACACATTTTGAGTCATTTCTGTCTACAAAATGGTACTTGATGTAGCTTATCTGAAACAGAATCTTTTTTAAAAAAGTGTAAAAATTATATTTTTTAGTGTTGTGATAAGATTTCAATCTTATAAGTTGGTTTCA
The DNA here is from genome assembly GCF_021730395.1 of Mercenaria mercenaria. Classification (NCBI taxonomy): domain Eukaryota; kingdom Metazoa; phylum Mollusca; class Bivalvia; order Venerida; family Veneridae; genus Mercenaria; species Mercenaria mercenaria. The sequence continues at coordinate 45,546,914 of NC_069364.1, forward strand.
TAGTATTTAAATATGTCTGTGATTTAAATGTTTCACATAATCCTACTGATCACTTACATATTGAGGCAAAATTTATTCGAAATCTTTTCTATGTAGACTTTACATTTGCAATTTTAACAAATTTCCAAAATAGCTATTTTGTTTAGTATGGAACAATTTTTTTTGCATAAATGTTTAGCCTCAATGTGTCATGCTGAAACCCCTGGTCACACTTTGTGGGTCAAGTCTCATGTCAGATTTTGTCCATGCAGGATAACTTTGATATGAATATACTATAGCATTCTTATTTTTATTTGGCATAAAACTCTGTCCGAAAATGGGACAATGTCACATGTAAATCCAATGTATATTTAATCAATTGTAGCTAATGACATTTTTTTACTTTTAATATATTCTGTTCATAGACATTAATTTAGAGAAGTAATTCTGGTTTAAATTGCTAGTATATCTTTTATAAAGTGAGTGATTATTAATGATGATAATTAATATTCAAACAGGAACTAATAAGTGCAAAATTAGAAATAAAAAAATAGAGCCAAATTCCTGTATACAATGTACAGTGCATGTTTCATTTAGTTTACATCTTTTTCGTGATTATGGCACAAACTGATTAAACTGATTTTTAGAGCTGTATATTTATACTGATTTCAATAAAAGTCCTTGCTTCACAGTACCTTTATCATTTCAACAATGATAAAAAAGGGAGATACTTATATAGTTAGGAAAGTAAACTGCTGCTTTACATTTTAATTTTAAAAGCAAATCTGTGTCATTCTTGAAATAATTGTTTTTATATTCCTAAATAATATTTGAGAATTACAAATTGTCAGTGATCACAGTTTCCACACGACACAAATCAAATTGAATGTCTTAAAGAAAATAACAAAAAATATACCCCGAGGTGGGGCCTCAAAAATCAAAGGTAGTTAATCCAGTCAGTACTTCCTTTGAGTGTTCTTGTCAGACGTAAACATAAAAAATGGAAAAGTAACAAAAGTGCTTGGATAATATCCTGGATATAACTTGCATAATTACATCTGAATATGGATGTATTACAAATAACTAGAAATTATTGGGTTATGAAGTGGATAACAAAACAGAAGGTAGCGAAAACCTGTGACAAAAACATGAAAGATTACTGGCACTTTTCATGGTGTTGACTTGTTGTTTTGTATTTTGAACTAGAACAACAATCAACTAAATGTGCTGTCGTCAGTAAAATCTCAAAAAGCAAGTGACATTTCTAGTTATAAAAGAGGGACTGCATACAAATTATATGCATGCAGTCAGACATAAAGGAATATGGACGACATATGAAATTAGCTACACAACAGGTAACACAATGTTTGGTATTGAAGCTTTTTTTCAATGCTAGAAGAGGAAGTGTAAAAAAGTGGTGTATTATGGGATAAATGTCTCAGAATTTGTTAAAAGATTTAACGCTTTGTAAGCTAACGAAAATTTTAGCAGTGCGTTCAACAACTTAAAAAATAACAATTCGTTATCTAACGTAGTAGTAAAATTTTACGACCGTTTACTTAACGACTCTTTAAATTTTACATTGGCTGGTAATTCGTTTCAATGGTTGTACTATTGGGTCTTTTTGCAATCATGAGACTGAAAATTAGAAAAATAGACAAAAGAAAAAATGCAAAGTTTATGAGTCTAACAGTTTTTATTAGGTGGTGCTTTAGTTGGGCTGCAAATATGAAAACTGACATTAGAGTGCCATTCTAAAGTTTGTGTTGTGATGGTACCAGAGTTTGTGTCGGCTTTTGTCATGCCAATTATGAGAAAATAAATAAAACTGATGAAGATGCGCCTGTTGAGGAAACTTTACACAGAAGAATTGACAGATTAAAAAAAAAATACGAAGGACTTTGAAAAAACAGGAAGCTATTCAGCATACTATTAGGTCAACTTGGAAATATTTAGCACGCAGAGTTATACAAGATGTTAAAGATGATGAAGTCATGCGTGATACTGAACTGAAAGAAAAAGAGTTAATTTTTAAAAAAACATTTAGCTATGGGAGATAACAAAAGTGAAAAGTTGCCATATGTGTTTGTTTTGAAAATGTTAGCAACCACAGCATCTATAACAAGTTTGTCACGATCACCATTTTGTGGTAGGTTACAGCATTTTCTCAACAATCCAACAGTTGAAAATACAGAGTATAATTTTATTCTGAGTGAAATGCGTACTTATGCACCTGAAGTAAGAGATCTCATTCATGCTACCTTCAGGAATAATAATTCTATGTTGCCACATGATTTGAGATTGTTCTTACAGTATATAGGTAATGAATCGTTAAGTTTAACGGTAATAAACAGAACCAACAGTTTCACAAGCATATACAAACAATCTTGAAAAGTTTGGTAAGGCGTATTACTTTAATGAATTTGGTATGAAATGGAGAAACGTGAGAATGTTTAATATTGATACTGACAGAACTGTCATGTTAATCATGATGATGACATTATGTATTCTGATAGGTGTAAAAAATTGCTCTGGAAAGAAGTCAGGCATCAGCTCGTGGAACTTCAAATTTACTTCTTTGGTTTTGTGCATCATGGACATTGTTGCGGATTTCATATGACTGTTACAGAAAGTAGAAACGACTCAGCAGCATCTCTTCATTCCTATCTTAAAAAAGCCTCCTCATGACATTCTTTACGATTTTGCACGTAATATACAGTATTGTTTAAAAAGAGAAAGTGGTTATTACAAAGATGTTCGTTTTTTTTTTATGAAATTGTTCACGGTCATTCACACAAACGTTCATGTGCATTTAGGTCAAGTAGGCTGCAGGGTTTTGAAACTGTAGGTTCTGAAATATGTGAGCAGTTCAACAGTTCCAAACCATGCATTAAAAGATCTGCTCGACAAGTGTTACAGTCCCATTTCTGTTTTTATCTTCAATTTTTTTTGCATCAGTGGAATGAAAAAAAAAAAATGAGTTATATCAAAACACAATAAGGGTAGCCCTTGCTGGAAGTGAACAATAATATTGAGGAAAGTTATTGATAGTGCCAGGCTTTGTTCTTGACTGGGGAGACATTATTTTTGTCTTGCTGTCTGTTACTATTACCATCAATCTTATAATTTTAGGCGCTTTATCTCCATACAGCTTCGGCAGAATTTCAGTGAACTTTATAGTATCGAAGTCGGTTAGAATAGTGCATGTTGTCAGCATGTTTTGCTATATTAAAGAGTCATGATTCTTTACATTTTATTCTAGAATTTCTAATTTATGCGGATTAATTCTATACTACACGTGACATTGATATATATAGAATGGTACAATGCTGAAAAATTGAAAGAAAAGCCTTCCCGAGCAGCTGCACAGTCTCTTTAATAGCGAATTGCAGTGCAAGCTCTATTCAGTGAATCTTATCAGAGTGAAGATGTGCATTTAAAACATGAAATAGGTAATTTTTGTCTTAACCTTTCTAAATTGTTCAGCTATGGTCAGACAGTGTACATCAATTTAACTTTCAAATTTAAGTACAGCTGCAAAGAGAGATATAATTTTGTTTAATTATATCTTTTTTTTTAAATCTTATTCATGCTCCTTTGCTTGTTGGAAGTAAGAAGATTTCAGCCCTTCTGTTTCATTGTTTCATAGCCATGTCCGGTTTTAGAAGTCAGATCTACAGTTCGATAGGAAGGTTTGAAATGGTGGAAGAGTCTGGCTTGCCCCAGGCACTGGTCCAGCAATCTAGAAAGGGTCTTGTATTTAACCCGGATGGATATCTGGATCGACCACCGCTGAGAAATCCAGAGAAGGACCCGGTACCCAACTTGGTGGGATATCTGGACTCCCGGCAGGAGAAGAAGGAATTGTATTGTCCTTTTTTCAATAGTCATGTCAGTTGTAATTTCCTTTATGTACTGCCTTTTTCATAGCCATATCAGTTGCAATTTCCTTCACGTATTGTTTTACCTTTTCATAGCCGTATCAGTTGTAGTTTCCCTTATGTATTTTTTGTATAGCTATGTCAATTTTTTCCCATTATCATGTCAACTGTATATTCCTTCATCTATTGTGCTTTTCTCCATAGCCATGTCAGTTGTAATTCCTTTCAGGTATTTCTTTTTCATCAGAGCCATATAAGTTTTACTTTCCTTCATGCACTGTCATTGTTTCATAGCCATTTCAGTTGTTATTGCCTTCATGTATTGTTCTTTTTTTTCAAAACAATCTCAGTTGTAACTTTTTTCATGCATTGCTTATTTTATAGCCATGTCAGTTGTAACTTCCTTCCGGTCGAGCAATTTAGAGAAGGGCTCGGTATCCAACCCAGGAGGATACCTGGATCGAACACCGCTGATTAAAAAGGACCCGGTACCCAAGGGATATCTGGACTCTCGGGAAAAGAAGAAAGAATTATATTGATCTGTTTTTCATAGCCATGCCAGTTGTAATTTCTTTTATGTACTGTCTTTTTCATAGCCATATCAGTTGTAATTTCCTTCTTGTATTGTTTTAGCTCACCTGTCACGTAGTGACAAGGTGAGCTTTTGTGATCGCCCTTTGATCGACGTCCGTCCGTCGGCCGTTCACATTTTCTTCTGAACACGATAGAGACCACAGTTTGCAATCAATTTTTATCAAACTTGCATACAACTTGTATTGGCATAATATCTCGGTTCTTTCGAAAACTGGCCAGATCCCATCATGGATTCCAGAGTTATGACCCTTTAAAGGGTCAAAATTTACTATTCTTTGCTTGTAAACACGATAGAGACCACATTTTGCAATCAACTTTCATCAAACTTGCATACAAGTTGTATTGGCATAATATCTCGGTTTCTTTTGAAAACTGGCCAGATCCCGTCGTGAGTTATGGCCCCTTAAAGGTCCAAAATTTGCTATTTTAGCTTTTGCAGCCATTTAGAGTCTTCATTTATGGTTTGATTTGATATAAAAATATCTTCAACAACAATACATCTTGGATTCCATGACGAATCTGTCAGATTCAATCATAGGTTCCCGAGTTATTTTATATCTTATTACCTCCCCTGATTTTAATCAAAATGGATTTATATCAGTATGTACTTAAAGGACTCATTTGAAATTTCATTATTGTCATTAGTTGGACTGAGACAATCAAGATAGATAATTATGAACTGATTTTATGTCAAATTACCTCCCTTTATTTCAAATTAAAATGGGTATATATCCGTAACTAATGAAAATAAGGATCTGAAATTCCATTTATGCCATCAGATGAACTTGAAAAATCAATGAAGATGCATATTGACTGAATTTATGACAAATTACCTCCCTTTATTTTTTATCTAAATGAATATACCTTAGCAGCTTCTAATGAGATTGGTTTGAAACGTTATTTATGTCTTCCATGGTAAGAAGTAGTCATGTTAAATAACTCTTGATATAACATTTATCGATGTAAATACTTTTCTAATATATTGGTGTAAAGGCTTGTACTCTGTACCTTCTACATGCATATACCAGTGTATGATTACATCCCCTGATTTTAATAAAGCTGGATTTATCTCAGCAAGTATTTAAAGAACTCGTTTGAAATTTCATTATTTTCATTAGTTTGACAGAGACAATCAGGGTAGATAACTATGTACTGATTTTGTGTCAAATTACCTCCCTAAATTTCAAATTAAAATTGGTGTATCTTAGTAACCAATGAAGATACTGATTTGAAATGTCATTTATGCCATCAGATGGACTCGGACAATCAGGGTAAATAACCTTTAACTGAATTTGTGACAAATTACCTCCCTTTATTTTATGTAAATAATTATACCTGAGCAGCATTCAATGAGATTGATTTTAAATGTTATTTAAACCTTCCAGAATGAATGAATGAGTTGGGTTTTACGGCGAACCGACACAAAAAGGTCATATATCGCCGAGAAAAAGTTAAATGGATTACGTTAATTGTAAATCATATATAAAACTATTAAAGTAAAAATGTATATACATATATAGTGTAAAAAAACATTTGCAAGCATAAAAAATGTAAAAGTTGTGAATAAAAATCAAATAAGGTTCAGATTTTATGATGTAAGCCTATTTGTTTCAAAAATTGTAAAATTTTGTCGGCAGGAATTTGCTCAAACAACTCTTTTAACGATTCTACATTATAGTATGAATTGCGCTGTGGATCGAAGTCTACACAGTCGATTAAAACATGTTTAACAGTAAGCGTTGTTTGACATGGTACACATTCAGGTTGATTTTCATTGTTCAAAAGATACGAATGAGTCAACCGCGTATGACTTATTCGACAACGAGAAAGAACAACTTCCTCCCTGCGAACAGATCTGTTTCCTTGGTGCCATTCACCTAAAGTAGGTTTAATTTCACGAAGTTTATTGAACGAAGCATTGTTCCATGAAGACTGCCATTTAGTTAAAATGTATTTGTTGATATTTGGCCTAAAATCAGTATATGGTAATTTCAATTTAGTTTGTTGTAATGAAAGTGATTTCTTTGCTGCAGTATCAGCATCCTCATTTCCATGAATACCAACATGGCTAGGAATCCAACAGAATATGATGGACTTCTTAAAAGATAGTTTATGAACCCTGAGAAGAATATTTTGAATGAAAGGAGTTTCCGTATTTCGGTTGTGAATTGATTGTAATACTGAAAGTGAATCGGAAAAGATGATAAACTTTTCTTCATTATATTCTGAAATAAAATTAAGGGCCAAATCAATAGTTTTTGCCTCAGCTGAAAAAATTGAAGCGTTATTTGGCAAACGTAATTTTGATTGATGTAGGTGGCTAACGGCGGCACATCCAACCTTTGAATCATCTTTTGAACCATCTGTATAAATTGGAAAATGATCTTTGTAAGTCGATTTGATTTCGTTATATTTGGACTTGAATATTTCAGGGTTTGTTTCAGACTTTTTCAAGGCAGTTTTCATATCAAAAAGAACTGTTGGAGAATTAAGAGTCCATGGTGGTGTATTCAGAACTAAATTTTCTTTTATACTATCGAAGTCAAAATCAGTTTCCTTCATAGTATTGTTGATGCGACATCCAAAAGGTTTAATTTGTTTTGGTTTTCTGTTATACGAATCTTGGTACTTGGGTTTAAATATGATTTTATGAGCAGGATTTGATTTATTGGCAGCTACCCTCAGAGCATATTGCAATGACAGTTTTGCACGTCTCGTGTAAAGGGAGGGTTCGTTTGCTTCAACATACAAACTTTCAGCAGGCGATGTTCTAAATGCGCCAAGAGCAATACGAAGACCTTGGTTATGGATAGTATCCAACATTTGTAAATACGATTTTCTAGCTGAACCATAAACTACACAACCGTAATCTAGCTTGGATCTAATCAAAGCTCTATAAAGTCTTAACAAAACCTTGCGATCTGCTCCCCAATCAGTATTTGAAATTACCTTTAAAAGATTCAATGATTTCAAACATTTGGCTTTCAAGTATTTTATATGTGGTATAAAAGAGAGCTTTTTATCAAAAATAACACCAAGAAATTTTACTTCGTCAACAACAGGTATTTTTGTACCATTTAGAAAAAGCTCAGGGTCACAATATTGTTTCCGTAATTGACAAAAATGGACACACTGAGTTTTTGATTGGGAAAATTTAAAACCATTTTCCATGGCCCAAGTTTGAATTTTATTCAAACACTGCTGTAATTGGCGTTCAATTGTACGCATATTTTTTGAACGATAACATATCAAAAAATCATCAACATATAATGAACAATCTGTCCCTGAAAATAAACATTTCACTATATTGTTTATTTTGATGCTAAAAAGTGTAACAGATAAAATAGAACCTTGTGGAACTCCCTGTTCTTGCTCAAATGAGTCAGACAGGGTAGAACCAACACGTACTTTAAAATTGCGATCAGATAAAAATTGTGATATAAATGTTGGAAGACGACCTTTAAAACCTAAGTCATTAAGATCATTCATAATATCATACTTCCATGTGGTGTCATAAGCTTTTTCCAAATCGAAAAAGACAGACACTAAATGCTCTTTTTTAACAAATGCATCACGAATAAAATTTTCCATTCGAACAAGATGATCAGTTGTGCTGCGCTGCTTGCGAAAACCACTTTGAAAGTTAATTATTAGGCCTTGAGATTCAAGATACCAAACTAGTCTAGAATTGATCATACGTTCTAAAGTTTTACATAAACAACTAGTAAGGGCAATCGGTCTATAATTACCGGGGTTCGTGCTATCTTTCCTGGGTTTTGGTATTGGAATAACTAGCTTCTCTCCAAGAATCTGGAAACATGCCAGTTTTCCATGTAATATTATTCAAGTAGGAGGTCTAATGATTCTTGTGGTAAATGTTTTAAAAGTTGATAATGAATTTGGTCTGGACCAGCTGCAGTATCATGACATTTGTCTAAAGAGTCAAGCAATGCTGTGGGCGAAAAAGGTTTATTATAATCTTCATCATTATTTGAATCAAAATTTAAAGGTTTACTTTCTTTAGTCGATTTTATGTTTTGAAACCTTTTATCATAATTGTTTGATGAAGAGTTTTTTGAAAAAGTTTCACCAAGTGTATTGGCAATGTCCTCCTTGGTAGATGCAATAGACTGGTCTGATTTTGTTAGATGGGAAACATTTGAAGTTTTTCCTTTTCCACTTATTTTGCGAATCATTTCCCAGACTTTTTTAACCGATGACCTAGAATTAAGTTTTGAAACGTATGAATGCCATGATCTTTTCTTTGCTTGTTTTATAGTTCTGCGAGCTTTTGCTCTCAGAATCTTAACTGATTGTAGATTTTCTTTTGTCGGCCGTATATTGAATTTTTTAATGGCTGCCCTATGTTTTCGAACAGCGGTCTTACAATCATCATTATACCAAGGCTTATTTTTATGTTTACCATTTCTTGAAGTTTTAGGAATGGACTTGTCAGCAATATCGGACAGAAGAACCGAAAACCGATCAATAGGATCATAAAAATTTGTAAAATTCTCCAAAGTCAAATCATTTTTACATAACGTTTCAAATTGCTTCCAGTCAGCTTTATTAAATTTGAAATATGAAGGGTGGTCTGAAGGCAGATTAGAAGTATTTGAAATAATAATTGGAAAATGGTCACTACCATGCAAGTTATCCAGTACTTTCCATTCAAAATCAAGAAAGACGTTCGGTTGACAAATTGTCAAATCAAGCGATGAAAAGTTACCTGTTGCAGGATAAAGATACGTTTTGGATTTATCATTTAATAAACAGAGGGCATTTCTTTCAATAAACGTTTCAATAATTTGACCTCTAGTGTTGCTGTCAGAACAGCCCCAAAATTCATGGCGACCATTAAAATCTCCCATAAGCATAAATGGTTGTGGTAATTGTTTTATAAGATCATCAAGCTCTTCAAGATTTAGTTTAAACTTGGGAGGTATATAAATCGAACAGATAGTAATTGGTCGATGCAATGTAACGTTTATTGCAACTGACTGAATATTTGTATTTAGAACAATTTGTCTGTGCGGACATGCATTATTAATAATAATAGATGTACCACCAGAAGCTCTGTCAGTGTTAGTATTAATGAAGTTATACACTGAATAATTTTTGAAAGCTATTTTGTCCGTTTCCTTTAAAAATGTTTCACTAAGGCACATAAGTGAAGGATGATATTTCGATAAGAGAAGGAGAATTTCATTATAATTTGCTTTAAGTCCACGGCAATTCCACTGGATAATTTTACTTTCCATTTACATTCTAATATTTATTTAAAACGGTAAACAAAGATTGAACGACTGGAAATTTAAACGAAATATTAGTGCTGCATTGACTCAGGAGGTGGGACCCTTTTGATCTTCACCTCCTTTGTGTTAGTTAAACTGGACGGAGCAGACAATGGCGGATCGTCATCATCCTCCCCCGTCAACATGTTCAGATCAAGAGGGAACCGGTTATGGGTTTGAATGGGATCATTTGATCCCTTTCCAAACCCATCAGTTTTCAAGTCAATTTTTTGTCTGGGTGTTTGACTCACACCACGTTGATTAGAATTCAAATTAACATTTTGCTTTGATGATTGCGAATTTGCGTAGTTTGGAACATTTTGTACAGCTGGTGGCAGCTTTGGTTTAGCAGCTGCAATTTGAACTACTGGTTTCTGAACAGATTTTGCTGCAATATTTGGTTTTTCGGTTTGAACGTCTGAGACACGCACAGAATCAGTTTGCGTAGACGTATCAATACATTGAGTTGATTTGTTAGAGTTAGATTTTGTTATGGAAGAATATGTCGATGTCAGCGATGGAGATACGAATTTAGCATTGGCAATTTGTCTAGCTTCAGGAAATCCAATGCCCTGTGTGAATTTGACATGGAGAACTTCCTTTTCGATCTTCCATGTCTTGCATCTCGAGACTTGGCTGAATGCGGCTCGCCGCAATTCACACAACGCAATTGATATCTGCATGTGTCATGTTCATGAGAATAGCCATCTTGGCAGCACTTTGGGCAGATGTGATTACCTTTACAGTTGTTTTCATTGTGGCCAAAATTGAAACAATTATAGCATTGAAGAGGATTTGGAATGTAAGTGGAAACTTTTGTACGAAGATAGCCAATGTTGATAACAGAAGGAAGAAATGGAACGCCAAATGTTAGAATGATAGTGTTCGTTTGGATTTCTTTGCCTAATTTTCTTATTTTGATGCGTCTAGCAGCAGTGACATGTTGCACCGTAAGTTCTCGCAAAATTTCCGTCTTCGATACTCCTGCAAGATCAGGACAACGAATGACCCCACTTGAGGAGTTCAGAGAACGGTGTGGAATACACTTGCATGGGTGGTTAAAAAATGACGTCATGCCTAGTAAATTATGTGCATGCGCTGCTTTGTCAACCTCCACGAGCAGGTCCCCTGTACGTAGTATTTTTAACTGATTTTGGAACACCAGCGACAATCTCGGGTGTTTTCTCAATCACAAAAGGAGAGATACTTGACATTTTAAATGTTTCGTTGGTGGACTGAATCAGCAAGAATCTAGGGTAAATAGTATTTGAACCAAATGGTCGGTGAGACGAATTCTCACCTTCCTTGCCGTCAGAGTCTGTTTCCGTATGCGGTCGTTTATTTTTATTTATATTTTCCATATTTAAATGATCCAAATTCATCACTCGCAGCCCCCACCCGCCGCGGAGTCCAACAAGGGAACATGTGAACAAAGTGGATATCCAGCTTATACATGTTAGGGATACTGTAGTGATATACTCGGCCAGGTATTTTGCAATCTTATTTATATCACCAGCTGTACTGCATAAATGCAATAAGGGGATTCAAGGGATTGCTACTTTACCCAACCAATTGACCCTAAGCCACCGCCTTCTAGGAAATTGAAATTAAAATGTATATTGCAATAAAGTGTTCAATGAATTTGTGTGAACATACTATGAATCTTTTGCTGAACGCCGTAGAATATGACATGAGAAGGAAAGAACATTCGATGATGTGTAACGTCAGTTTGACAAGAAAATAACAGAAATTGTGCAATGTAGAAAAGAAAACATATAGATACAGTTTAACGTGAAAAATATATTAAGATGTAAGCGTAATTAAAGTGAGATTTCCTAGGGCTTGGCATGACTAGCCGATTGATCGTATCGGGCCAATACGACCGCCAAAACGTCTACACCGAATTAGAGGCCAAAGATGTGTATTGATATCCACATCCCGGAAAGACGATGCGAACATGAAAACAAGCACGCATCATCTCTCCGGGATGCCATGGGGCACCTCAACATCCAGGACCGTCCTCTCCGGCTTACGGGCCGCCACCTACGGCAAACAGGTGGCTCCATTTTCGGGGGAGTCCTACCCCTCTGCATGGAGATACAGCCGGCATTTTATATCCCCCCGCCGGCAAGGGGCATTAAACCTTCCAGGGTAAGAAACAGTCATGCTAGTACAAACATGCAGCATTTGAGCCTAGAACCCTCAAACTTGGTATGGAGATTGGCCCTGACTAGTGTGTGACCCATAGATCAAAAGGGACTATTCCCAGAAAATATTTATCCTGATAATATTTAATGTTATGCCTATGTGAAATATGTCAAAACTTGATCTTATCATTTTGAGCAATGGTACTCAGGTGAGCGATATAAGCCATCATGGCCCTCTTGTTTTTATAGCCATGTCAGTTGTAATTACCTTTATGTTTTGTCATAGCCATGTCAGTTGTAATTTTCTTCATGTATAGTTTTATTGCATAGCCATGCCATTTTTTCCATAGTGACTGTCATGTAAGCTATAATTTTTCATAGCCATGTCAGTTGTACTTTCCTTATTGTATTGTTTTTATCTTAGCGATACAAGTTGTATTTTCTTCATGAACTGCCTTTTTTTAAAGCCATATCAGTCGTAATTGCGTTTATGTATTGTTCTTTTCTATCAAAATCATGTCAGATGTAACTTTCTTCATGCAATGCTTCTTTCATAGCGATGTAAGTTGTAACTTTCTGTCTTGTAGTCGAGCAATACAGAGAAAGACCAAGTATCCAACCAGGGAGGATATCTGGATCGACCACCGCTGAGAAATCCAGAGAAGGACCCGGTACCAAATCCAGTGGTATATATGGACTCTCGGTAGAAGAAGAAAAGGAATTGTATTGATGCTTTTTTTCGTAGCCATGTCAGTTGTAATTTCCTTTATGTACTGCCTTTTTTCATAGCCATATCAAATATAATTTGTTTTATTCTTTATAAAAAATAAACTAAGTTACTGATATCGAATATCATACTTCTACCTTTACATTCTTTTCGAAATAGTTAAAATCTTTTTTAAGAGAAATGAAAAAAATGCCATGGCAAAATGGTGATTTTTTCTTGCCATGGCAAAACAAATACAGGCGTGGCAGAAAGACACTGGCGGCTATTATAGACATATCAGTTATAATTTTCTTTATGTATTGTTTTTTGTGCCCCCCATGAGAGGTGGGGGGCATATAGATTTGCTCTTGTTCGTGCATCCGTCCGTCCGCTCTCCCTCAACTGACGTTGTGGGGTGAATTGAACGTACGGATAACACTTGCGGGGTTTTTGGTTGCTTGCGGGGTGCACCCCATATGCAACCCATTGCAAACGTGTCCATGGTTCCTAAAACCCCGGAAAAAAATGCCTTCCAGTTTTGCACCCCACAAACATCGGACACTACTGGCCGTCCGTTTTCTACGGACGATATCATAAATATTACAAATTACATTGATGAAATTTATAATTAGATATGAGACGTGCGCATGCGCACTAGCAGTAAAGTTGAGCGCGCGCACCCAAGTGCAATTCACTTCCGTTGGTAGTAACGCGTAATAGCGGACTTACAAGGAAATTGAGGTAATTATTTTTCTTTTTACGCTTTGTGTATTCAGTAAATTTCTCGATTTTTTTCGGGAATGGAAATTATGAAGTACCAATACCATCAAGAACCTAAGGTTAATATCTTCTGTGACTATGAACACCCAAAGTGAGTTGAATGTCAAAGCATGTATAGCGTCCGACGATTCGGACCAAGGACTTTTCGTACCATTTTTATGTGGAGGTTCCGTACCGAAGAGGTTTCATATTACTTAATATTTGCATCAAATGTGAAGGTTTTATTTCAATTAAAAGCGTCAAACCCCTTTAAGCGTAACACAATGTTTGAACACATCATTACTGGAAGCCTCATTTTGATATCTGCCATTGTTTACTTCCGGTGAACCGGTCGATAATTTTTTGCACTAAATATGGACATGTTAGGGAATTTCATCTTTATTTTTGTGCTTTTGACAATCCTAAAGGCATAGAGAGTTCCATCTACCAGGATGAAAATGTATCAAATGGTAACAGTAGCAATAACCACAGGAAAGATAACTCTTGCAAAGCCTTGTTTCAGGATTTCAAAAACATGTGTCCACAAAAGAATTGAAATCCTCGTGTTCACTTTTCAAACCTATCCTATCCTGTCACATGGGGGTATTTAAAATACTATATGACTTTCAAGACTTTAAAATGTGCAGATTAGAAATTATACACTGTTTTCCAAAGCGAAAGTACATGTATTTGAATTGGGCTAAATTTTCAGTCATACTTTTTTTTTGAATGGCTTCGTCATTTCTCTAAATAAACTAGGGAAATGTTCATAGTGGATGTAGTGGATGAATAAGTCATATTAAGATCAATCAAATACATGTAGCAGAAAAAATGCAATTAACTGTGGACACTTTTGCACAAAAAACCTGAAAAAGTTGTTACGTGTCAAAATCTAGGACATGACTTTAACACCACATAATACTTTAGTGATATTTACATTCAAAAACACAATTGATTTGTCATTCATACACATATTAGAGTCCAAAAACATTATTTTATGCCTGTAAATCAAAACTAACAAAAAGTGATGGTTGTTGCTAGTAACGGACAATGTTTCATTAGGCCTGTAAAGACAGATATAGGCTAAATCGGACAATGGCAGATTCGGCCCAGATTTACTTGGCTTATTCGGCACAAATTGTTCCTGTCACTAATATCGTTAGTAAAAATAACGTTTTAATATGAGTATTAAATTTAATTTCTGCAAAGAATAATTAAATTGCTTTTTGCTTTTTAAGTGCATAACTGATGCATTTTAGCCGGTTAAAGCTTCTTACCTGCTTGTACGGTGTATATTCTATAACATAAACTACTTCAAGTTAAATCCCTTTAATCTGCATTATTTCCAGAACATTGCCAATCATCCAAAATATATGGTCCTTTCTGACTCCTAGTCGTAAATCAAAGTTTGTGGTCCACATCAGCCGAAATATATGGTCATTTTCTACTTTTATTTAAAGGTGCAAAATAAAGACAAATGAATAGACATAAATCTTAAAAAAAGACTACACATTTTGAAATATAGTACTAAACATTACGATAGCCGTGCAATATTCCCTTGAAATCAACACATGTACAGAGAAACAAATGATTGTGTCTGTATTTTCTTAGACTGACATGGGGGTCATTTTGTCCTACTTTCGTGTTTATCGCTTTTCCGTAATCGGTCGGAAATTCTTCGGGATCACGTGATTTTAAAATTGTTTCAAACGAATATCCATTTAAGACGCGCAACAAAATAACTGTATTTACATGATGATAATCATGCACGACTTGCACGAAAAATATGAGATGTACAAAATTTAAATTTAAAATTGACAGTGACATATATTAGGCCAAGACAATGTGTTTAATGTCTAAAATATTATTAAATTAATGTAGCCATGTGTACATAAATAAGTGTATTTAGGTAAATTTCAATCATACTTTGTTTCTGCAGTGTAAGACAGTTACTCATTTATATTCTTAAAATTATACTGAAAAGAGATTCACTGAAAAAGTTTACAGACGAAGTTGTAAAAACACTTTTATTCGGGAAGGGCCTGAATTGTCCTTATGAAACTTGTAGTATAGCTGTATATTACCTGTATTATAAGAATGATTTTCATGAAGTTTTTGTGAGTTACAAAATTGTTGAATTCCATGTGCTAAGTTTGTAAAAATCACGTTATCGTTTGGGCATATGATATATTTTGCATCTATTTATAAATTATAGCCTCGTTTCGGAGCAAAAATCCGAACATGCTCGACGGGTTCGTAAGCAGTCGGAAAGCATACTTTCGGTTTGACATAGGCAACATTTTTTGTTTATTTGTTAGTTATTCTTGAACATATTCATGACTATTTGGTCAGAACCGATGCAATGGGCCATATTTTCAGTAAATAGGAAGTCTCAGCTACAAACTCTGGTTTTCATATAATACTCGTTCGGGTTTTAGTAATGGACCTTTAAAGCATTTGGTCTGAATAAGCCAAAATTTATGGTCCGAATCAGCCTGGGCCGAATCAGTCATGGTCCGAATCAGCCTGTTTCCGTAAAGACTTTTGTAACAACAAGTTTGCAGTGAAGGCAACAATGTCAATGAAAAAGCGTCCAGTTTTTTTTGTGCCGACTTCTTCTACTCTTTGTATGTTATTTCTGGCTGCATTTTGTGCACAAGAACCTAAACCTGCAGGGTGTGGTGGCTACTTGTTGTAAAATGGAGAACTCCTGGCATGAAATATGAAGTTAAAATGCAAAGCTGACCCCCCAAAAAAAGAAAAAAATCTAAAAGTACTTTTTACCGACCTACCTATCAAGCTTCCAATGATGTAATTTGTTGAACCCCTCACAGGGATGTAGAGTCCTAACTGTAGACATTTTGCACGTCAATATTTCTTAAGCATGAATCCAGAAACAAAAAGAATTAGCCTAGGCCTTATACAATTGTTTATGACAATAAACATTAATGAATAGTTGCTCAAAATAACCTCAGTAGAGCGGATCCACCTCCGTACAGAATCTTAGATCTGAAGAGCACATTTGTTTCATTCATTTCATTGTTACTCAAGACTAGAGCAGGAATACCGGTCATGTGAATTAGACCCTGTTTAGGCCTACCTTGAGAAAAAAAATGATGACATCATGATTGTCTACAAAAGTATTTAACTATTGGGTCCAGAAATCATAATAAATAATAATAAATTTAAATTATCCCGACCCGATGCAAGAAAGACTATGTTTTCAACACGATTTTAACAAGATTTGTTTTGTCTTTCACACAAATGATTATCGTTGGACACTGTAAGTTCTTGCCCCCTTATTTACATGAATTAGTCAAGTTTGTGCCCAAACCTTTTACCTAGGCTCAGTATCAGTAGTCTGTCAAAAAATTAAAATAGGTTATGGTTGTGAACTGACTAACTGTTTGTTTAGGAAAATATTACCCAAGTTGATTACTTGTCTGCAATGCTACTCGTCCATAATTATTTGAAGGATTTTTAACACGACTTTCTGTATGGTTGTCGCTTTGTCATATGCATCTGTTTGTTGAGTGTTTGGGTTCACAGTCAATACTTTAAAATGCCTGTCAGACACAAATGTCTGATCAGGTTCGAATCTTGTGAGACATTTGGTCAATCTGTCAGACACACATGTTAGCTACCTGTAAAATTTTCAAATTTCTGGTCAGACATTGTGACTGATGCTTCCCAAATTTTTGTCAGACATTGCAATTATTTGTCAGGTTTGTCTGACAGGTTTCGCGGAGTCTGGGTTCAGAAAGGTAAAATTTTATCGGTCTTTACAGTTGAAGAAAATGTATTATTGTTTTTTATCCAAGTACAGATTATTTTTATGACAATGCAACCCAGTAGTGCCTTTATGGTTTGAACGGATCTATAAACCCCAAAAGTTAATATGTATATATTAAACATTACTGCTGAAACCCACAAGTATCTTGAAAATAACTAACCCCACAGACAATGTCTAAGTGAAACCCATTAGTGCTTGTAGATTTAGTTGGAAAGAAAAACCCCAGAAGTAGCCATGTTCAGAATCTTACTGAAACCCACATATACCTCTGTGTTTTGTTGTTTGTTTGTTTGTTTGTTTGTTTGTTTTGGGTTTAACGCCGTTTTTCAACAGTATTTCAGTCATGTAACGGCGGGCAGTTAACCTAACCAGTGTTCCTGGGTTCTGTACCAGTACAAACCTGTTCTCCGCAAGTAACTGCCAACTTCCCCACATGAATTATCAGAGGTGGAGGACTAATGATTTCAGACACCCTACATGAACCATATTATATTGAAACTCACAATTAACAGCTTTTGTCAGAGTCTAGAATGCAGTGAGAAATTCTTCATGTATGCAGTACAATTTCACACTGCAAGTTGAATTTTCAGCACACATTAGTATTACAAAATGTATTCATTTTTCTGTCATTTAAGGAGTAAGCAATTTTCCCTATATTTTATTTGCAGACACTAGTAGCAGTGACGATAATGGTTCAAAGCCTAAAGATGAACATTCGCAAGAAAATTGTAGTAGCCAGAAAGGTAAATTTTTATCAGTCTTTACAACTGAAGAAAAAATGACCTATTGTTTTTCCACCAATTGCAGATTATTTTTATGACAATGCAACCCAGATGTGCATTTAAGGTTTGAACGGATCTATAAACCCCAAAAGTTAATATGTATATACTATACATTACTGCTGAAACCCACAAGTACCTTGAAAATAACTAACCCCACAGACCATGTCTAATTGAAACCCATTAGTGCTTGTAGATTTAGTTGGAAAGAGAAACCCCAGAAGTAGCCACAGGTAGCCACAATTGCTTCACTAGATTAAACTAAACCAACACTGTTATCAATGATATAAAATGGACAACAAACCCCACACTGTTTCTAACTTGATGCAGTGTTGTGAAAAAAAAGACATTCACTGTTTAAAACTTAGCAGAGTATTCATGTAGTCAGGCCACAAAAAAACCCACAAAGTTGCATCCAGGTAAAACCCGCAACTGAATTGCTTCGCAAGATGGTCAAACTAAACCCATAATGAAAAAACAAGTAAAATGACCATAGACCCATACCTTAACATGATGCAGTGTTAGGTATTCCTTTATGGTACTCACTTACACATTTCATGTTATTGTACCCCCCGACAACAAAGTTGTAAGGGGGGGGGTATACTGGTTTCAGGTTGTCTGTCTGTCTGTCTGTCCGTCTGTCCGTCTGTCTGTCTGTCCGTCTGTCCGTAGACGCAATCTTGTGCGCACCATCTCTCCTTATCCCCTTGACAGAATTTAATGAAACTTCACACAAGTGATCAGTACCAACAGTAGTTGTGCATGGGGCATGTTAGGTTCTTTTAGAAAAAAAATTTGCAGAGTTATGGGACTTTGTTTTTTTGTTACTATACTATATACATAGACACAATCTTGTGCGCACCATCTCTCCTCATCCCCTTGACACAATTTAATGAAACTTCACACAAGTGATCAGTACTAACAGTAGTTGTGCATGGGGCATGTTAGGTTCTTTTAGAAAAAAAATTTGCAGAGTTATGGGACTTTGTTTTTTTGTTACTATACCATATACACAGACTAAATCTTGTGCGCACCATCTCTCATTATCCCCTTGACACAATTTAATGAAACTTCACACAAGTGATCAGTAACAACAGTAGTTGTGCATGGGGCATGTAAGGTTCTTTCAGAAAATTTTTTTGCAGAGTTATGGGACTTTGTTTTTTTTTTTAGTTACTATACTATATACATAGACACAATCTTGTGCGCACCATATCTCCTCATCCCCTTGACACAATTTAATGAAACTTCACACAAGTGATCAGTACCAACCCTAGTTGTGCATGGTGTATGTTACATTCTTTTAGATAAATATTCTGCATAGTTATGGGACTTTGTTTTTTGTTACTATACTGTATACATACATTCTATATACATACAGTCCACATAATTATGCAATCCTGTGTGCGTCAAATTGCAATGTACTGTCAGTGCATGCGGGGGGTACATTCATCACCTTTAGTGATAGCTCTAGTTTTAAACATGCAGTATGTTGGAGAATTGTTATGCAATTGCTGCAATGAATTATTTCCAAAATCAGGCAATTGGTCTGTTGAACTGTAACATACTTTTCCATTGCTGGCTCAAATGCTCACTAGCATATCGTCGCTGCTCTACGAAAACAGCGTAAGTCGATTTTGGCCACTTTTCAGGAGACGAAAAAAACGTGATATTGTTTTATAAAATATCAGCTTATTATGCGTTATGTGTACATAGTATTTGATTTCAGTGCATCTTCTACTTGTGATCCTGGAATTTTCAGTCACTTAAGTAGTTAAGCCAAACGGACACTTACGCGATTTTTCTCATTAAATTTGAATCAATTTTGACTTACGCCGTTTTGGAAACACACACTTGCGCGATTTTCTCATTCATCTTGACAAAAGTTTTACTTACGAGTTTTTCATATTCTGTAATATTGATAAACATCCGTCTATTTAATGTCACAGAAAGGGTAAATATTTATCTTGAATGATTGTTTAGTTGTACAGATATCAGTAATGATATCTAGGATCATTTTTTTTACAAATGAGTGCTCTACGATTGTTATTATGTATGTAAGTTTGATTAATAAATCAGATGCCATTCGTGTAGAACTTTTACAATTAAAATGTGTGTGTCTTCCGCATAACTAAAGTCAGCATCATTGTCTTGAACATATTAAAGATTTAGAGGGTCTCACTCAAGTCGGCTATGAAAAACACAGTCAGATTTCAGATTTTCGGTTACGTTTCTATTAACTTTTCTGGACTTTGTGCTTTGCATTCATTAGATCTTATAATTAGTTTTAACTGGTTTCTCTTTCAAAAACTGTAGGTGTTCAATGTTCAGACTGTTTTTATATTGAAAACACATGCTACAATGTTTCTGAATTTGTTCTATGTTTTGCTGATTTGAAACTAATCAATTTCAGCGCATTTAACCTAAATAGACACGAATGTGTACGACATTGTAACACGTATTTAGATACAAAAGAAAACTAGAAAACCTGTCGATTGAAATGAACTTTAATCAAAATGAACTGCAAACATGTTATCTATAATTCTGACTGTGAATCGCGAATACAATAACATTCCATTGTATTGCAGCGAAACGAAAATAATTATAAAAGGTACTGTTAATGATATGATTTAACATTAATGCCTACTTTTGGGCCTTTAAAAGTACAAGACAGACCTTTTTTCTGTAAATGAAACAAACGAAAATAAATAAATCATCAGATTATTCAAACTGGCGTAACAAACCCTCTGTTTTATCAAAATTAGAGCGGCTATTTATATTAACGTTGTTACATTGTTATACCATTAGGTTTCATTGTTATATATCTATACAATAGTTTTGTATTGTTAGCGCCAATTCAAGCTACATTCAATGCAAGCCGCCTATGTATTTTGCAAGAAATTTTACCACTGATACTAGTATTAATATTGACATCTTCAAGAATTTAAAACTAGAATTATAAGATCTGGAAAATGCGGAACATTATACAACTGTGGTTCATGACATATCTGTTGCGTATCAAGTCACGCTATTACATAATGAAACTGAGTATTGGAAATGAAATGTTTTAAACTTGAATTCAATGTAACTTATAAGATATTGAAAATGCATGTGAAAACTCAAATCACATTTAACATAAATGAACTAAACACTCTACGAAAGAAGAATCAATGGAATAGTTCGAGTATCCATAAACTGTCTATGAGCTTAACGTTAGCTAGAAAAGTAATGAGCATTAACTAGGTAAACTATTTTCAAAATCAACATGATGCATTAAGGTCAGTTACGCTTATTAAAACTCGTTACATCATTCTCGTCCTTGCACAAGGTGCATTAAGAATGTTTAAGTGTGTCATAGAATGGGTGATAGTCTTTGGGGATGACAGCCTTCAACTGCTGTAAGTGCTCATATTTAGATGTTTTTATTTGTAGCGGTCCTGTGTACAATGGTGGTATCACTTCGCGCCCAGTTGGCACCGTTGCATTTCTACGTTTAGGTAGATCTATGTAGACGTCGGCATAAGAAACCTTGTACTGTATAATCCCGTCGGGCTTGTACTTGAGACTACGAATATCGGTAACCACCGGGTCACCAACCTTTATACCTGGGCGTATCGTGTCATAGAATTTTAAGCAAGTGTAGTCCTTGAAAAACGTGTGGTCCACGTACTCGACTACATAAGGGTGTGCTTCCCGGACACTTTTCATGACTTCAACATAGTTTGTAGGAGCATAGATAGGTCTTGTTTTGAGACGACGTTCTATTGTGTTGTGAGTGGAGTCCACCTCCATTTGTGTATGCCCTTTCTCCAAAAAGTTTTGTGATATCACAATATTATAATGCACGGCTAGTCTAAGTAACGTATTTGCTAAAGTAGCGTTACGGTTCTGATAACCGCATCCGTCGCTAAACAGAATGATTTCCTCAACACCTGGCTTGATTAATGTTCTTGTTAGATGATCGTTAATACAACTAGCAAACGAATTTGCCGTCAGTCCTCCTTCACCCTCATGCCAGAAATAGAATTTGACACCTTTGGTCCCTAAATCGTACAACGTAAAATTATGGGAGGCTAATTTCGTTTTGTAATAAACTGCACTCGCTTCGATTCTTGGTGAAAGTAAAACAGCTTGAACATCCATTGTAATGACTTGGTATGTCTAAAAGTATTTTGACAATGATTTCAGTAGGCAACGAAAGCAAATTGTGCTCCATTCCATCTGTCAAATGGCATTTCTTTTATCTGTAAGAGACAGAAAAGTCTTAGAAACTTATTATCATGCATCTAAAATTATTCTGATAATCAATGCAATAGGAAAGCAGCATTTTATCAGGCCTATCGGCACTATGATTCTTCTGACTGTGTGGCAAAATTGTACAACAAATTAGGCTTGACATTTCAAAAAATATCCTGTCCTTGCATTAAATCATGATTACTTAACAAATTATTATATTCGAAAACCGCGTATATTTTGACATGAGCAACACCAAATTCAGTTAATGAAAATCGCGTATATTAAAGCTTCAAATCCCTGTTCATTCAACATAAACCGTATTAGATTCAACAGTTTATCGATTTTACAATGACTCTTTATTAAAATAAGCACGTTATATAATTTTCCCGAGGAAAAATGCGAATAAAAACATAACAAACATTGTTTCTTTCGAAAATTATGTTGTTTTAGGAAGTTATGCATGTAAATACATCAATTAACATTAATGGATAAACATTTATATTAAATTAGTTGTATAAACTAAAGAAATAACTTACATCTTTCATTAAAATCCTTTAAAACTGTTCCATACAAACACCACTCTGACTTAAACAATTATACGCGGTTTTAGCGAAAAAAATATCAACCAATGAATATACAGGATTTTGTCACATGGTGAGTAAAACAACTTTCTGATTGGCTAAAATGTCCAGGATTTTCGCAGAATACGTAGCGTGTACCCGCCTTTCCAATCGTAGAAAATAGTTTTCGCGCCAAAATTGACTTACGCGGTTTTCGTAGAGCAGCGACGATATACAATGTCATTTTTTTGTATAAAAGTTTAACAATCTGCATTTTATTATTACAAACTTCAGAGCTTTTGAAGAAGAAAAGGCTGAATTCCACCTTAGAGACGTTCTTGTGTGATATAGACTGGGCATTGGCCTATTGTAAATAGAATTCATCAACAGTCCAATTTTCTATGATTAAACACCCATTATGACACTTTGTGTATGAAAATAAAGATAGGTTATACGAGACTAAATTATCAATATTATGCTTTTCTGACCATCAAGTAACTGTAGACCATTGTGGAGTTTTCTGGCCATCAGATAAAGGTCATTGTTGGGTTTGCAGGCTATATTCATTATGTTTCAGAATGTCAGATTACTCAGTATAATTGTGGATTTTTTTCAGATCATGGGGTAACTTCAGATATTTGTGGGTCTTTTTTCAGACAATTCAGTTACTTCAGATCATTGTGTGTTTTTTAGACCATCTAGTAATTGTATACCATTGTGAGTTTTTTCTGACAATCAAATACCTTTAGACCATTATGTTGTTTTTTTTTCAGACCATCAAGTACTTGTAGACCATTGTGGGTTTTTTCTGACAACAAAGTACTTGTAGACCTTTGTGTTTTTTTTCTTACCATCAAGTAACTGTAGACCATTGCGGGGTTTTTCAGACCATAATGTACTTGTAGACCATTGTGGGGTTTTTCTGACTATCGAGTAGCTGTAGATCATTGTGGTTTTTTTTAGACCAATATGTAACTGTAGACCATTATGGGGTTTTTCAGACCATCAAGTACTTGTAGACCTTTGTGGGGTTTTTCTGACCATCAAGTAACTGTAGACCATTGCGGGGTTTTTCAGACCATAATGTACTTGTAGACCATTGTGGGTTTTTTCTGACTATCGAGTAGCTGTAGATCATTGTGGGTTTTTTTAGACCAATATGTAACTGTAGACCATTATGGGGTTTTTCAGACCATCAAGTACTTGTAGACCTTTGTGGGTTTTTTTCTGACCATCAAGTAACTGTAGACCATTGCGGGGTTTTTCAGACCATAATGTACTTGTAGACCATTGTGGGGTTTTTCTGACTATCGAGTAGCTGTAGATCATTGTGGTTTTTTTAGACCAATATGTAACTGTAGACCATTATGGGGTTTTTCAGACCATCAAGTACTTGTAGACCTTTGTGGGGTTTTTCTGACCATCAAGTAACTGTAGACCATTGCGGGGTTTTTCAGACCATAATGTACTTGTAGACCATTGTGGGATTTTTCTGACTATCGAGTAGCTGTAGATCATTGTGGTATTTTTTAGACCATCAAATAACTAAAGACTGTTTTGGGTTTTTTCTACCATCATGTAACTGTTGACCATTGTGAGTTTTATTTGACCATCAAGTGACTGTAGACCATTGTGGGTTTTTTGTTGTTGTATTTTTTTGTTTTTCTTTTGACAATGAAGTAACTATATACCACCGTGGGGTTTTTTCTGACCATCACATTACTTAATATAATTGTGGGGTTTATTTTTCAGATCATTTGGTAATTTTAGGTAATGCAGGTTATTGTTTGGCTTTTCAGTCCATCAAGTAACTACTATTCTATGTTTTCAACTTTCAACCTCGCCAACAATTAATTCAATAGCATTGTGCATTGTTTTTAGTCATTCTTATCTTCTCTATTGTGTGCCTTTACTTGACCATTGACTTCATTATGTCTTCCGCCACACAGTGGTGCGGTAGACATATTGATTTACACCTGTCTGTGTGTCAGTGTGTCACAAATCTTGTCTGCACTCTAAGTCGAACATTTCGCATCCAATATTCACGAAACTGGAACAAAACATGTTTGCCAGTAAGTCTTCTGGCAGGTTCGATAACTAGCCAAACCGACCCAGCACTTGAAACTTGTTTTTTTTGATAATCAAAGTACTGAAAGTCTGATAAGGCAGTTGAGTGATGAGCAACGCTCTGAAAGTCTGATAAGGCAGTTGAGAACTCGGTGCATGGTTTGACTCATAGTCATATACTACTATTCAGATGGTTAGGCAGTTTTCGGAGACATGCTCTTTTCTCAAAAGCACCTCTAGTTTTTACCTAATTTTTCAGCCACATTGGTAGCCTGTTAATTGGCTTCCAAGAGATAAGCAATATTTAAAAGTGCCTCACCTACAATTCAGGGTAGTCTTCATCTTGGATCTTTAATACTGATCTTTTCAGGGTCACCAGCATATACCAAGTATAATACCTGAAGGTTCTAAGACTGGGATGAAGTTTAATACCGATTGAGCTGTAAGGAAAGAGGTTGGAATCAAAGTCCTTGTCTGTTGGCAACTACAGGTGTGTATTATCTTTTTGTTTAAAACCTCTTCACTGAGAATGTCATCTATTTTGGTTGAGAATTCATTCGAGTCCATTTTTGCAAAAACTATTTGACATATGGCTTTGGCACTTTGAACACTTAAGAATATAATAGATGTGTACATATCTCTGACAATTATTTTGTCTGAAATATGGCCCTTTTTGACATGGAAATTGGTACAAATTTCATACAAGTCCATATTTTGTCAACATTATTTGCCCTTTCTAGAGATGGAAATCGGTTCGTACATGTCCATATTTTGTAGAAACTATTTTATATGTGGCTTTCAAACATTGAACACTTTATTATTATAACAGTCTCTACCTGTAGGAAAGAGAATATAATTTGGAAAGTGTTTTGGCTAAATAGTGGCCATTTTTGGACTTTGAAATTGGTGCAATTTTTTCGTGAAAGCCCATATTTTGTCTAATTTTTTGACATGTGTATTTTAAACTTTATGAACTTGTTTGTCATCAAGATTTCCATCTGAAAAAATATAAGTTTGTAACTCTGTCATCTATTGATTCTGAATTATGGCCCTTTTTGGCTTGCCATGACTATCAATTTACATCCCTAAAAGATTTGCTGGTCATTTATCCAGCTTTTTATCATTGCGGTTTTAGCCCATCATCTAGATTAAATTGGGTCAAACTTGTTAGAGAAAGAGGTCGAGGTCGACCAGAAAACCAGAAAGTAATAAAAAGGTATATGTCTTATTTCAGATATAGCAGAACCAGATTAAACACAGGAAATGGCTGCTCAAGATAGCATTTAACCAAATGAGCTGAGTTAATTGCTCATGGAGTCAGAACACATGGCTCAAATGGAACAAGAGGACCATACCCTGTAGACGAAAACATCGCAAGAATTCATCAAAAACAAGACAAAAATGGAGTCAGAATGAGGACGAGGAAATAAGAAAAATATTTCATAAATGTTTCCTTACAAGAAAATGTCCAACAGCTCATCATTGTCTTAAAGCTATAAATTTAAGCAGGAAGAACAACTGTTGCATTTGTAAACGTAAGAAGGATGTCCTTGAAAAAGAAGTCATATTGAAGGATTGACAGCTTAAGTGATTAACATTTATGTAGTAGACAGCGACTGGGAAACCCATGAGACATGAGCCATAGTCACATAAAAATAAAAAAAATTGTCACATAAGTTTTAAGTGCTGATGAGCCCTGTGTCACATGGCTAAACTGTATTGAATGCAAAAGAATGAAACTATTTAATAGTGCAAATTTTATGTAAAGGAATGTAACCAATGTGGGGATTCAAAGTGCTTTCAATGTTTAAATACATGTGTTAACATAGTATTTTATTCTAGACTTTGATTTTTATGTCAGTTTTCAATATTTGTCACCAAGTAAGAGGAAATTGTTGCTAGTAAAAAGGCAAAAAAGTTACCTTTAAGTTTATGTTTTACAAATATCAACAATAATGAGGAATTGACTTGCGATGAAAATAACAACACCCGTTTTTAAACATATTTAAAATAATTGTTCATAGAAGTAACGGTACACTTAGTCTGCTTCTTCTTCCAAAGTATTAAATGTTGACAATGTTTACTTTTATCACATACAGTTACATTGCTGTATTTGTTTTTGAAGAATGTTATCCAGGGTATGATTAGAGCATTGTTCGGAAGACTTACATTTATTATCATTGGTATAAAGGAGTACTGTTCAGTTCTACCAGGAAAGTAGAGTAAAAGAAATGCTTTGAATATTATTGACATTAAAGCTGTTGAGCTGTTACAGTTTTAGTTGCTATACTTTTATTTAATTAAGAGCTTATTTAATCTGAAATGTATACATACTACAGTGCAAATTCCTAGCACACAAATCGCAGATGTCCCATAGAAATTTCTGAATGTCTCAAAATTTTTAAATATCACTTAACAAATTGTGTATGATGGGCCTTTGTCCCATGAACAAAAATTCTTTCCCTGTCACTGAGTAGAATGAATATCATCCAAACTTTTTGCCTGTTCGGAAATAAATATAACTGATTTTAGTCAACACTTTAATTCTTTTGAGGAAAAGCTAGTGTTGTATGATGTTTAATCAGCTCTATTTAGTATAGACTCAAATAGTAAACCTTAAAAGTGGTGTACCCTGAAGTTCTTAACTATATTATTATTTCTCATATTGGACCAGACATTGAGCAGATTATTCCTTTGTCATAGAAATGAGCACACGGTGTACTGAATTTTTTACTAGGCTATATTAGAAAAATTTGTCCTGATGAAAGATGCTACGAGTTTTAGTGTACAGCACTTTTAGATATAGTCACTGTAGTGATATGTGTTTGACGTACATCTGCTTTAATTGAATGTAAACCCATGTACAAGGCAGGTTTCTTGTTAGTGGGTTACAAGTTGTTTTACCTTTTTTGTGGGTAACAAGTTTTACCCTGTTTTATGCTATTGTTAGATCGACTATTCAAAGAATAGGTAGTGCTATTGCACTCACTCATGCGTCGGCGTCGCGTCCCGACCAGGTTAAGTTTTTGTATGTAAGCTGATATCTCAGTAACCACATATCGGAATGGATTGAAACTTCACACACTTGTTCACTGTGATAAACTGACCCATATTGCAGAGGTTCCATAACTCTGTTTGCTTATTTACAAAATTATGCCCCTTTCTTGACTTAGAAAATTTTAGTTAAGTTTATGTGTGTAAGCTGATATCTCAAATTCCACTAATGGAAATGGATTAAAACTTCACACACTTGTTCCCTGTGATAAACTGACCTACATTGCACAGGCTCCATAAGTCTGATTGCATATTTACAAAACTATGCCCTTTTTTCGACTTAGAAATTTTAGGTTAAAGTTCTGTATGTAAGCTGGTATCTCAACAACCAATAGTGGGAATGGATTGAAACTTCACGTACTTGTTTACTGTGATGAACTAACCTATACTGCACAGGTTCCATAACTCTGATTTGCATTTTTTCAAAATTGTTCCCCTTTTTCTACTTTTAAATTTATTTAATTGGCAAGGCTGTTGAATAGTCGAGCATTTATGTCCTCCGACATTTCTTGTTAAACATGTAGAATGTTGGTGTAAACATACTCGAAATTGTTCTTCTGGTTTATTTCTGTTATTGACAAAAAATAAAAATATTCATGACATATTAAAATGACATTAAGCTTACCTTACTGCATAGGTGTTTTTGGTTACTGTGTTAGACTGTCAGTTTTATATTGCTGTACATTTAGATGTGTTAAATAACCAAAAATGCAACAACAAAAGTTCAAGTTAATACTATAAAACTAAGAATTTACTTTCCAAATGTTATTTTTCTTATTTTGACTGGGACAGTCTTTTTAAGAAAATTAGACTGTGTACTGTAATTCCCTTAGTCTGTTTCTTTATATTTAAGGGGGTGATTACCTTAGACACCAGAAATGGCATTTTTGCAAAATTTGTATGATTGTAATGAAACTTGGTACATACATAGTCGTCATGTAGTCACGGGTGTCAATCTTAGGCGCGCCAAAAATGCCAAGAAATATAAGTAAATGTGGTTTAATATTGCATGTCCGTGCAATATTTTTCAAAAATAACAAAAATCATCCTCAATGTATATTATAAACATGTTGCAAAATTTTGCATATCAATGTCAGTAGTTCTTGTCTTCTTCTTGGACAGAAAAGAAAAAGAATGGCAGTAGTTGAGGACTTAGATCATGACCTTGACCTACTTTCTTGTGTCACCAAATCACAGTTGTAAATCAAGATAAGCCTAATGTCAATTTAAGTGGATTTTCAATTTTTGACTGGGATAGTCAAATAAAATTGTGTTTACTCCTTTATATGAATAAAGCTGAACATATCTATATATTTTGGTTGTTACTTGGGTAATTTTCTTTTCTCTTGAAGTAAGTTAAGTCGTTGACAATCGGCAAGTATGAATTTAATGATTTCGAAAATTTTCATCTAGTATATAGATTAATTACATAAGATAGATAATTTGTTCTTCTCTTGTGAATTTTCAAAGGAAAAGTAGTGCTATTTTACTTGCCCCAGTGTTTGCTTCCCTATTGGATAAAGTTTATGATCAAGTCAAATATCTCTGTATATCAAAGCTTTTGACTTTAAAATAGTAATTAAGGTGGAATAGCACTTTGTAATTTTTTTACAACCCGCATATGATTTTGATATCATATTAAAGTAGAAGTTATCCCCGGCATGAATGCGTAGCTGTTTTCTTGGTTATTAGTGAAACGTTTTAGCTATGACGTCGCAAACATCACCATGCACGTCTGTTTTGGCGCCACGTTAAAAAGCGATAAAAAATCGGTTTATTCTCTCTCATTTGTTCATTTTTCTATTTACAGCAATGAAACTTACATCTTTATGTGTGTTACACAAAAGTCTACGACGCTAGACAGATTTGTCACTTTTATTTTCAAAATTATGAAAAAAATGAAGAAAAACGACATTTCCAATTTTTCAGATTTTTAGAAAAAATGGCACACTTGTCTAATTAACGAAAAAACGGCTCGAAATTGTTTTGCCATTTTTTTACATTTTCAAGTTAAACTTATGTTTGATAGTATATTAAAAAACCAAGTACCTTTACCATCCAGTTATTTTTTAATTAATGGTTTATTAAACATATCCCTCAGTAAATTGTGACGTCAAAATATAAACTCTATCTAATTAACGTTGCGTCAATAGAATAATATGGATGAACAGGCACAATACATTTCCAATCACGCTTTGTATGTGCATATGACAGAAATCGCAAAGTATCAAGCTTTAAGTATTTTTGCATTATGTATTGTTATTTAAAAATTACTTTATGTTAAATGTATTTTTGCATGTATAACATATTACGTACTCTTCCTATGTGGAGGTAATAAAAGAATTCTATTCTATTTTCTATTCAGAACATTTTTATAACCGAAAAAAATAAACCACTGAACATATATAATAAATCAAAAATGGCTATTGAATGAAAAAAAAAAAATGAAAAAAAAAAAAAAAAAACGCATTAACTCATTTTCATAACAGTTGGAAAAAATGTACTATTGCATTTAGTTTAAACATATTTTATCCCCAGTTATACATATACAAATTAAATACATGCTTCATAGTTTGGACACGATAAGTAGAAAAGGGTAAGAATGAAAGACACATAATTTATAGAATTATTGCATTTGATTAAACATTTGATATAGATTGTTCCGCGCAATATCGATGCGATCCCAAACTATTACACCTACGTGCAGTGAACTTCTATGGATGTTAAAAAAACTTGCATATTTTTTACAAATAAATTCCACCTTTTTGCCCGCTACACATAGCTAAAAGTACAACTTACCAGATTTATGTTTTACAAGTGCATTTTAAGTGTGTACAATGAAATTGCACAAGCTGTCGTATTCTGAATTTCAACAACTCGGGAGTTTAAAAAAATACGAAATTTAGAAATAAAATACTACTCGTAAATGTGCACTAACAATAGCGCTGAAACGTACATTAAAATTGCACATCGCATTTTCATTTCCTATCAAAATATGATGACATTGTGTCCATTATTTTTGACCAGTTAG
The DNA here is from genome assembly GCF_021730395.1 of Mercenaria mercenaria. Classification (NCBI taxonomy): domain Eukaryota; kingdom Metazoa; phylum Mollusca; class Bivalvia; order Venerida; family Veneridae; genus Mercenaria; species Mercenaria mercenaria. The sequence goes on from NC_069364.1 coordinate 45,577,794, forward strand.
TTACACTAGCACTTTTTCCGACCTTATCAGTTAATATTGCGCATTTCCCTGCCGACGGACACGACAATGTGCCATTTTAGCATTCCATCCTGTCGGAAAAATATTGCAAATAATTTGAATGCTGACATATTTTTAATGTCTTTATTCTTTATAGAAAAAATGCCTGTCTACAAACAAGATCGAACTTTACACTGTTAATATTTTAAGGATATCAGCACTGTATTATGCGACGTTATGCTTAGGAAAAGGGCATTTATTTTAGATTAAAACATCTTATCTCGAGCCCATGACGTCTTATATCGAGCGCATGACATTTTATCTTGTGCTTTCGACATTTTATCTCGTGCGCGCATATAATCTCCTGCGCATGACAATTTATCTCTTCCCTTAAATAAAGCACAAACGGAAACATAGGGTCTCCTCCATCATCAAAAGCTAGAAAGCCGCTATATGACTAAAATTGTGTCAGTGTGACGTCATTCTCAACATCCGTCTGTTTAATTTTTGTTGCTCCACATTGGGAAAATGCTACATGCTTGCCTCAGTATGATGATTTTTGTGATTACAACCTTTCTCTAACCACCTCAGTTAAATGTTACATTTATCCTACAGATAGAGGTCCTTTGTTTGCTCGCGAGAATCGATCTCACTGAGCAAAGCATAAAGTATTTTCAAAATATACGACGTAGTTATGATCTGGACAAAAATTAGCCGGACAGATGGACAGACGGATGCACGCACGCACGCATGTACACACGCTTGCATCCACTCAAACATGAATATTTCCCTGTATCTATATGACATGAAAAATTTCGTTATTTAAAAGTCACATATCTTATCACTGTTGGACTCGCCGATGAACTGAGTGATGTAAGGTGAAGGTCAGGTAAGTGGGGATAGAGTGGTAATATTTCGTTGGGGACAGACAAATATATCATAACTTTTCATTACTTTCACCACTTTTTATTTCAAATTTGATTAATACAATCGTGTTTCGTTATTCCGGAATGCCAAACTTGATACGACGTTTCCTTTTCTTTTAATATCTCTTTTTTGTGGGGGACGGGGGAGGGGTGGGGTAGGAGGGGTGGTGATGTTCAGATAGGCGAAAAACTGAATGGCACAGCAGCTATTTTTTATATATTACAATTTATTTTTTAACAATTCCATTTTTATCATTTTGGAAGCGGGTTACGTTTATAATAGTAAAGTAATGAGACTGCGGAGGGCCGGTGCGCCATGCTATTTTTTAAATGCCAAAATGTCGTGCTCTCCAGATAATATTTCTTGCACACGAGATAAGTTGTCGAGAGCACGAGATAAGATGTCATTACCACGAGATAAGATGTCGTGCGCGCGAAATAATTTAATCTTCAAAAAAAAAAAAAAATAGATGTATGTTCTAAACATACCACCGTAGTATTAACATCTGCTTGAAAAAGTTATTAATCACAAATGTACGCCTACGTCTGAATTTTATTCATCAATGTAATAATAAGCGTGAACTGACACTGAAATGATCAAAACTGCGACATCTCTAATCATCAGCAAAATAAAGCATGAGCTCCTACTTAAGTTACTAGCAAAGGTACATCTATATACCAACACCTATCACTGCAAAGTATTATAATTTTAAAGGAAAACAAGTAATTGTCAAACACTACTACATTTTAGAAGAAAGATATGTTACCTGCGGAAAGGTCTTGCTGTAAGACATTGTCTTTATCACTACACTTGATTAAATCTGTTATGTCGTGTGATCTCACTGTAGTCATGAGATTCTTCTTTTGTTTGTTTGTCTTAGTTTTTGTAACAGTATTTCATTTATGCAGCGTCGGGCAGTTGACCAATTCAGCTTCCCTGGATTCTGTACCAGTACAAACATGTTCCCCGCTAAGTAACTGCCAACTTCCCCTCATGAATCAGAGGTGGAGGACGAATGATTTCAGACACTGTTTTTATCATATTGTCACGGAGAAAGTACGCCTCGCTCTGGGCTCGAGCTCACGAACCCGCGATCCGCAGATCTGCGCTCTCACTACTAAGCGAAGCGGGCGGGTTCGAGATCCTTCTTAAACGTTCTTCCGCTTTTACATTCTTTAGTTATTAAAATTTTCAAACAATTTTCTTTTCGTAAAAAATGAAAAAAGGTATATTCATAAAAAATAAATGACTTTGATTGCCTACATGACAGCACATTTTTGCCAGATTAAACAAGATCTGGAAAAAAATTGTTATAAAATTCATTCATGAAATATTTTTATTATAAAACAATTAAGAATTGAGAAAAATGAAGTTTATTTATAGGGGAATAGTCATGCCTTTTTAAGTACATGTATACAGAATATTCTTGCGAAACGTTGTATCTAAAACGCACTTTGACGTCAGTTTTTGTTCGTCGGATAGGGGACAAAATCAGTGATTGAAAAGAATACTAGATGGTAAAAGTTCTCATTTTTTTTTAACTTTTATCAAACATAATTTTATCTTGAATATATAAAATTTTGGCAAAAAAGTTTCGAGCCGTTTTTCCGGCAATTTAACGAGTGTGCGATATTTTTAAATGAAACTAAAATTTTGAGCATGTCGCTTTTCTTCATTTTTACCATCGTTTTGAAAACAGAAGTGACAAATACTATCCAGCGCTGTAGACCTTTGTGTAACACACATAAATATGTAAGTAAATTGAAAAATGAACAAATGATAGAAAATAAACCGACTTTTTATTGCTTGTTAACGTGGCGCCAAAACAGACGTGCATGGTAATGTTTGCGACGTCATAGCTATAAAGTTTCACTAATAACCAAGAAAACAGCTACACATTCATGCCGGGGATAACTTCTACTTTAACATGATATCAAAATCATATGCGGGTTGTAAAAAAAATACAAAGTGCTATTCCACCTTAACTATCAAACTCTACACCAGGATAAACAATTGCCATAACTGTGATTTGAATATTTGACAGAATTATTATTATTATTATACCACATTTATATAGCACTCTTTTCATGCACGTGTACACGTTCAAAAGTGCTTCACAGAAATATTGCAAAAATACTAACTAATACACATACAAAAATAATGCATTCCACATTAACACAATTCATAAATGTAAAACGTATAGATTAAACAAGACAAACATACATACATATTACATCCCTTCTTAATTTTGATTAGGGATTTTGATGAAGTCAAAATTCTATTTCGATATATATATAATTAATATTTGATTGAAGGAAGACATTTTTACTGCCCCACTCCACTCTCTTTCACTGAGTACTAACCTTGAATGAACTTCGGACCGTCCCCTAATTTTAGAGTTATGGCCCCTGAAATAGTCAAAAATGCACATTTTCACCTTGTGACACGCCTAGCTCAAAAAGTATTTGATATAAATTAATGAAACCTTGTATGAGTCTTTATTATGATATGAACTTGCGCACCTACTATTTTTCGTCTGGGTCCGCCCCCTAATTTTAGAGTGATGGCCCCTGAAATAGTCAAAAATGCACATTTTCACCTTGTGACAAGCCTAGCTCAAGAAGTATTTGAAATAAATTGATGAAACATTGCATGAGCCTTTATCATGATATGAACTTCCGCACCTTTTATTTTTTGTCTGGCTTCGCCCCCTAATTTTAGAGGTATGGCCCCTGAAATAGTCAAAAATGCGCATTTTCACCTTGTGACACGCCTAGCTCAAAAAGTATTTGATATAAATTGGTGAAACCTTGCATGAGCCTTTATCATGATATGAACTTGCGCACCTTCTATTTTTCATCTGGGTCCGCCCCCTAATTTTAGAGTTATGGCCCCTGAAATAGTCAAAAATGCACATTTTCACCTTGTGACACGCCTAGCTCAAAAGGTATTTGATATAAATAGATGAAACCTTGCATGAGTCTTTATCATGATATGAACTTGCGCATCTACTATTTTTCATCTGGGTCCGCCCCCTATTTTTAGAGTTATGGCCCCTGAAATAGTAAAAAATTGCACATTTTCACCAAATTATGTGCCTCACTCAGAAAGTATTTAATGTAAATTCATGAAACCTTGCTTGAGTCTTTATCATAATGTGACCTTGCACACTTGACATTCTTCTTGAGAATTTTAGCATTTATTGCAGAGTTATGGCCCATGAAATGGCCAAAATAGTGGATTTGTTTTGTTTGTGATGCTCATAGCGCAAAAAGTATATGGTATAGTATAATGAATCCTTTTCAATTTTTTTTCGATATACCCCATTAAGACTGCAAACATTTGAATTATTTCACCTTATATGTGACAAATGTACCAGTGGGGGGTGGTGGGGGGGGTGGTGGGGGGGGGGGGGGGGGGGGCACACCCTGTGTCCTACAGACACATTCTAGTTTTTTCATGGCCATGTTAGTTGTAATTTCTTTCATGCATTGTTCTTTTTTTCATAGCCATGTGAATTGTAATTTCCTTCATGTATTGTTTGTGTTTTGCCTAGCAATGTCAGTTTTTACCCATAGTCCTGTTATCTGTAATTTCCTTTATGTATTGCTCTTTTTATAGCCATATAAATAATACTTTCCTTCATGCATTTCTTTTTTTTTCAAAGCCATATAAGTAGTAATTTCTTTCACGTACTGCCTTTTTTCATAGCCTTATAATTTGTGATTGTCTTCATGTAGTGTTCTTTTTAATCAAAGCCATGTCAATTGTAATTTTCTTCATGTATTGCTTTTTTCATACCCATGTCAGTTGTAACTTCTTTCCTTCCGGTCGAGCAATCCAGAGAAGAACCCGGTATCCAACCCGGGAAGATATCTGGATAGAGCACCGCTGAGAAATCTATAGAAGGATCCTCTCCTGTGTGGTGGGGTGGGGGGGGGGGGGGTATACTTGGACTTTCGGCAGGAAAAGAAGGAATTGTATTGTCCTTTTTTAATGGCCATATCAGTTATAATTTCCTTCATGTATTGCTATTTTCATAGTCATATCAGTTGCAGAAAAACTGTAGTGTTTCGCTTTCTTATATAGCCATGTCCCCGCATTTCTCATTTTGTATGGCCATGTCGGTTGCAATTTCCTAAATGTATTGTTTCTTTTTTATCATAGTCATGTTTGTTGCAATTTCCTTTATGTACTGCCTTTTTTTCATAGCCATATCAGTTGTCATTTCCTTCATGTATTGTTGTGTTGTTTTTTTCATATCCATGTCAGTTGTTATTTCCTTCATATATTGTTGTTTTTTTTTTGCATAACTATGTCAGTTGTAACTTCCTTCATTGAAAAAAAAAAAAAAAAAAAAAAAAAAAAAACTTAACCCTTATTCCTTACCCTAACCCTTATACTAACCCGCAGGTAGAGTAAGATTGAACAATGTTTAACACTAGTGTAACAAGAGTCAGATTACATTCAACCATGGCAGTGTTACTGCAGACTGACTCTGAGGTGGCTCTGCTTTAATCTACCGGATGTTAAGAGTAACCTTGCCTTGATTTTACAGGCAGGGTAAGAGTGACCAATAGAGTCGGTGACTGGTGACTCAGGAGTTACTCCGATGTGTCTCTACTTTAAATTACCGGAAGTCAACCGACAATTTCCTTGATATTTCAGGTAGAGTAAGAGAACAATGGTTAACACCAGTGTATCATAAGAGTCAGACTACATTCAACCACGGCAGTGTTACTGAAAACTGACTTTGATTTGACTCTGCTTTAATCTACCGGAAGGTAAGAGTAACTATACCTGATATTCCATATAGAGTAAGAGTGACCAATAGGTGACACAAGTGTAACATCAAAGTCACGCTAGAGTCAAACATTGAGAGCGACATCGGCCGGTGACTGGTGACTCAGGAGTGACTCCGACGTGTCACTGTTCTTTAATAGCGTAGTTCTTATCAGAGAAAACATTTGGTAAGACCTAGGTAACATCACAGTAAAACATGAGGCAACCATGCATAAGTAAATTTGACCTTACACTGGAGTAAGTCTGGTTGAGTGTGACTGAAATCGTGTAAATCAACACTTACCTGCAAGTCATTTTGCCTTTATATCATACTAAAGGTAACAGAGACTTCTTGGTAACACTGCTATAGTAAATTAGATTCTCTTAAGATAAAGGTTTTCAACCTTAATCCTGCTGGTTTTGGTTTGAATATTAGAGTCGTTGATACTAGGTATAATCAAAACCCTATGGATTTACAATAACGATCACATGCATTGCAACTTCTTTATTTACCGCAATTACTCTTACACACAGCACACTAAAGCAGTCACTCTTTTGCGTTACAAGACAATACAGACAGACACATGTATACCAGTAAGATCATTATAGATAAGAACTGTAAATGAAAATAAAAAATAATGCAAGTCTTTTCTATGGTGGATTAAACTTACATTAGCATTAATTTTGTTACACATTCAGCATACTTAAACAGTCACTGGTATACGTTACAAGACAATACAGACAGAAACATATGTACCAGTAAGATCATTATGAATCAGAATGGTAAATCAGATTTAAAATTATCAAAGTATTTTCGACGGTGCAGTATATTACATTAAAATTAATTTTGTTGCACATTCAGCATACCTAAACAGTCACACATATCCCTTACAGTATAATCATAATCATTCTTAATCAACACCATTCAATTCAATTCAATTCAAATTTATTCAGGCATAAGATCATAAAACATTATCTATAACTTATACAATACATATCTACAGTGACCAATATAAATTAGTTTATACAGAATTTATTTTAGGTCGATTTTGAAGGAAGTTCTACAACTTATATTAATCACTCTCGACACCTCATTCCTGATGGAATCCATCGCCGCCACGAGGGTATGTGAGAAGAGGCCAGTTTCCCTTTTAATGCTGAGCGCCAAGGAAGGGAGGTACTGGCACCATTTTGTACGTCTTTGGTATGACGCGGCCGGGGATCGGACCCACGACCTCTCGCACTCGAAGCGGACGCTCTACCATTAGGCTATCGAGGCGGTTGAAATATAAATTAAAATGCTTTGATTAAAATTTTATTAAAATCTTGTAATATATATGCTAATTGATACATGAAAGTTTAGGTCAAGTATATTTATAATTTATGGCATAGAATAAAAGTATGATCTTAACACCTGGGATGACCCATCAAAGTAAAACTAATCACTTATTTCCAATGGGGTCCCATAATCCAAAACGCAGAGTCTTCATTGAACCCTGGGACGTATTATTAAACACAGGGTGGCTTAAACGTTTTTCAAGTAGCTAAATCAGAAAGCTCTAAAATTGGGCTGGCCAACCTTTGAAAAAATGATCAAAATAATATTTGTGGAAAATCATAATCTGTATCTTTTTCTCGAGATTCAATTCTGATATCTTCTATATTTATGATTTTTCTAAATCAGCAATTCACAGCTCAACTAATTTCGTTGGGTCTTTATTCTTATAGCTAATTTCAATGTATCCTTTCCAACATACAACAAGTACTCACTAGATTAGAAATAATATATCAGATCACGTGATATAAACACGTGATAAAACTCAACAATAAGAACATAAGGCACAAGGTCCACAAGCTGCAAGGCCTCAAAACGGTCCTACATTAGATATTTATGACTGCCATTTTGGGCAAAGCTACTTTGGGCAATCGCACAATGATCTATCCATAACACTTACCTGACCCTAACCATTTTACCGTAAAATACGATGAAGTGTCACAAAATGCTATTTTTAACCACAAAATACGATAGGTTATATAGCATTGTCCCCACCCTAACTTAACCCGGCAACCAACATTTATCCGTCTTCAGTATTACAGTATTTTAAACTGTATCATTTACTTTTACTGTTGGTTCGAGTCATTCATTATAGAAGGTTTTCATTCAATTCACATTTGCATGGCAAAAACATAACTTTTACATAAAAAATCAGTTTTGACAAAAACAAAAATCTGAAATATGTTGCCGACGACAGGTTACATGTTTTGTGAAATAACTGAATATTAGGTAAGTGTCCTTCTGTAGTGAATTTATCAAGTGAGTAGGAGAAAAAGCTTATTCGGTGAAGCCGTATATCGAATGATTTGCCACTTATCAATTTGAGTCTCTCTGGGGGCGTTGAATTCTTCATGTGAGGAAGCCATCAAGCTGACTTACGGAAGATCGATGATTCTACCAAGATGTCCGATCGCGATGAAAAATGCAAAGTGGGTCACCTGGGGTCTTTCACAACCATCAAAGCTGGTAAGTCGCCATATGCTCTATAAATTTGTCGGTGCGACGTTAAACTCTACAAAAACAAAACTCATCCCATAGTGTGAATCCCTACATATGTAACAGTTTCAACAGGAAAAAATGTATCTCTTTTTGTATGAAATCGTCGCAATGTAATATTCTGTTTTCGTTCCACTAACAATTTTAAATCAATGTTGCTTTATGAATAATGAAATTTGTCGTTGTATTTATAGTTATTGTATTGTATATCCTTTCGGCTACCATAGCAGACTAATACGTACCATAAAAACGGGGGTCGCTATTACCGCTATCATACACCGACTGACTACCGCAGACGTCTAAAACGTACCATCAAAACGAGGGTCCAGATTACCGACATCGTACGGCGTAGGACTACCGGAATTGTTTAATCTTTGTATCTGGGTGGGGGGGGGGGGGGGGGGGAATTTGAATGCTTTTTAAATTTATTGCAGAATTTGATCTGAAGTGTAAACTTTCATTTATGTATTAACAAAACGGTATAGAAATCAGTTAAACTAATAAGTTAAATCATTCATAGACATACTAAAATAATATTACGCAACAAATTTTACAGGTCTCCATAAAATTTTAAAACCAAAACCAAACGTCTCGTGCGCAATAATGTTCTAAAATCATTGTTATCGCAATTTGTTGATAAGAAAATCCTTTTCAGACAATTAAGGGATCATTACTCTCCAAAAATACCCATTAGTTTTGATGGTTGCTCGTCGCGGTAATTACCGAACTCAGTTTTTAAAACTTAATTAATTACTCATTTTTACGCTACGGTATTTAAAGCTATTTTACTACGTCTGCATTATGCGGCTCCGGCATTCTAGAAGCCTGAAAACCACGGGTCTGCCAGTGATGCGTTCTGTAGACTTTTCACCAGTTACTTTCACTGTGGCACTACGGTAGTTCTGAACTTTTTTTCCATGAAATACAAAATTTCACTGTGGTAATCAGAAATAGTGTACATTTATACACTACGGCAGTAATATTTTAAATTGTTATTGCAAATGGAACATACATATATACACTGTGGTAATTCTCTACAGAACGCTTCATCGTTTTTACGCCGCAACGGTAATACATATGCACACATCGCTTCTTCCAATTGCATACTAGACGTGTGTAAATTTATCCACTATGGAAGTATTGTACTATTCAAATTTAAAACTCAGACTTTAGGTAAGAATGCATTTAAATTATCCCAAAGTACACAATGGTAATCTTGACTTTAAGCTCCATGCATTATGCATTATAATGCATGGATACTCTGGACTGCTTTATAAATGGTACAGTATTCAGTATTTCACATGTGCCTTTGTATACTCATTATATTAATTTATAGTCCGGGTCCGTAATGTAGGAGATACATTCGTGCACTTGTAATCTCTGAATCCTCTCATTGAAGGAGGGTCGCAGGTTCGAGCTGTGCTACCGACTAGGATTTTTTTATGTGAGAAAGTAGGCAGTTGCTTACGGACTTTGGCGTCTAGTACTGGTCTTGATATAACTGAAATAATGTTGAAAATGGAAGTAATTTCAAACAAAAACAGACTCTAAAATGATCAGTTTCCAAAACCGTACATGAATGTGCTTTCGGTGAAATGAGATCTTACAATTCTTCATTATATGATTAAACAATTGATACTTTAATTGGGACTTTAAAGAAAAGTATCAACGGAATACAGCTCGCAACTGGGATACTCTCTAATTTAGATATAATGCTATTAATAAATTCAGCTATTTTAAAATCTGTTTGAAAGTCAGTAAGGCATAACAAACTAAGAAAAAGACACTTTTAGCTACTATTATAAGTTTTACCACGAAGTGTCATTTGACATTTTTGAGTTTTGTTTTGGCACTTGCATCGTATACACCACAAAGACAGATTATGAATATGAATAAATTTAAATGAACCTTAATAACGTATAGTTGACGCGTTTACATGGTCCGATCCGCTGACATAACTGGTAGGTGACTAAAAGTAAAATGCAACAAAAACATTTTTATAACAGAAAATAATAAGATAGAATAATAAAATTAACAACTGAATAAAAACACTACAGTACAGGAGTAGTATTAAATATAGCGCTTCTGGCGCAGTTTAATCTAATTTAACATTTAGTCTTTGACCTAAACCGACCAATGCCGGACAATTAAAAATCCACAGGTTTTAACTTTACTTTCATTTTCTCATATTTTCAGAAAACCTGGTTATAAATAGCTGACATATTTTCTGAAAATGTTATGGAGCGAGCCCTATTTTAATTGGAATTTACGTTGTATTTTCTGAAAATGGTTATGTGGGAAACCACAAATTCAACTAATAAAAATAATCTGCAAAAAGCCTGCCATTTTTCTGCCAACTTGGCAGACACTGCCACATTCCTGCCACGTGGCAGACTTTTGGCAAAACTTTGGCAGATTATATTATATTATATTTATTAATAAAATGTAAGATATTTGATCTTATTTTGAATTAGTAAGTATATTATTAGGGTACACATAGTAATAAAAACTAGGGATTAATCCAAAAGTTTACTTTCTTTATAATTTATATATTCCTCCAATATGTGGAATCTGACATAACTATCCGACAAAAGTATAAATGATACTTCTGTATATGCTGAATCGTCATAAGGATGAATATCAAACATTGTCCTTTCTGTTAAATAAATTTTAATTTTTTTCTGATATAAACATATACTATCCGTTTCAGGCCCAAATTCACCGGACTATTGGGTATTATATTTACACTCCATGGGGAAATGTACCTGTATAAAAACATCTTGCACACCACCTAAAAAGAAATTGATACTTTTACATTTTTCCTTCTGTGCGGGTCGCCGTTAAATAAAACTGATATTCTTTGTTATAAATTCCGTTTTTTTTGACTGAAAACACATTTTTTAATAGCTTTTTAAATAAAAAAACCCCATAATTCATCGGTACCAACTAGTTTATATCTTGGTTTGGTGTTTATAATATCATTATAATCTACCGGACTTACCGATTCCCAAATAATCATATCAAAAATAGACCAAATCATAACCAGCTCTATATATTATATGTTGATCTATTACAGACACCTGACGATTCGAATATTTTTTTATTGTTATTATATTATATTTGATTAAAGTTTGTTGGCTCTGGTTCTGATTCTCATATTTACCGCTGTTATCATTCAAAAAGAACACTTTCACGTGTCATTTATTTTTCTGATTTCTTTTCCAATTCTTCTTTTATTTTTTTTGTCTTGCTTTTTAGGTTAAGAATTATTTCAGATAAATATAAGTCGTTTTGTTGTAGCAACTTCAGAGCAGATAAATTGACAACAACACTTTTGTTTCTTGCTAAATTGGTTCTTGTTTTAAGAAAAAATTTTTTGCTTTTGTATTTTCTTCAGCATTAGTGGTAATTTCTTACGACATTTGCGGTGATTGCTTTAGTATTAGGCTGTAATTTACTTGGGTATTTGCAGTGATTGATTCTCCGTGTTTAGTGATATCTCAAATACAGAGTCCAAATCATTTGTATTTTTTTAATTTTATCATTAAATCATTAATATCTTCTTGTAATTTTTTTGTTTTTATTACTTATTCTGCATATTTAAATTGTGACGGTGTCAACTATACTAATCAATTCGAATTTGTTTTTTTAAAGTCATCTATTTAGAATAATTCTTTTTTAAGGTTATCTAATGCTGGATCTTTGATCATCACCTCTTTGTGAAGCTGCCTTTTCAATTCACGGATTTTTATTCTGCAAATTTATTTGAAAATGTATCGAGTAAAATCTTGATTACCTTTTGTCAATTTCAGTATTGAGTTATTTAGTTCTGTTCTGATTTCTAAACTGTTACTATTTGTAACTTTTTTTCAGCTTCAATAAATCTTGTCTTAGTTCTTCCTGTTTATTCTTACTATCTTTTAATTCTTGAACTGAGGGTATAAAAATGTTTAATTTAACTCGAAATACTTCTTTTATGTTTTATCTGTCAAATCAGATTTCTCTTCAAGTTCTATATAGAATCAGTCATCGTTTTCATTTCTTCTTCAATTTACCTTGTAATTGATTAATTATAATGAATTGTTTTAAAATCTTTTGTTAATTCTTCAATATTCTTTTACTTCTACTTCTAGTGTTGTTTTATACTTTTGACATCTTCAAGTTTATAGTATCTATTACACTTTGAAATTTTTTTATACACAAACCGTCTGAAACTGCATCGTTGGTTTATCTGGGATTGCTAGGTTGTTATTTCATTACTCCCATTTCTAATGCTCTCTTCTTGTTTAATAAGATTTATTTGTTAAGATCCCCCCGCATGTTTTTTTTTACGCTTTTTTGATATTGTTTTTTAGTACATAATCACTTAAATCAATATTAATTTAACTTTACTTATACTGTCAGGTTCACTTATTAGTTTTACTTATTAAAAACTCCATTATATAATTATTATATTTTACCAGTAAAGTTTTTTCTTAAATTTTCCTCAGGTTTGTCAATATATAAGAAATCATATTTTTGATTTGTTGCATTAGCAAAGTATCACGATCTATATTTTTGATCATCAAAAATCCTAATATTTTCCATTCTACCTGGACTTTCAAATAAACAGATTATGTGAGCAGTTTCATTGAATTCTTTTGGTGTTTTTTAGTAAGGATGACTTAAATAAATATCCAAACAGTTTTTGTGGCGTCAACTTGAATAAAGTATTTTGTTATTTCATTTTGACCTTTTGATCTTTATACAAAATCATCAAAATATTACTATTTTTGTTTTTCTGATTCATGATTTCACAAGGTTCAATTTGGGTCGGGATCAGCTGAATATTCATGTATTTCATATGGATCTACTTTAATTTTTTTTGCATTTGGTTTAAGTAGTTAATTTGAATCCTGATATTAGATTGTTCTAGGTTTTTAGCTTAAGTATAATTTATTCATTAATTTATAAGAGGTTTTCGAAAGTATATGATTATGTATTTGTTTTTCCGATCCTGGACGAATCACATATTAACATTCTAAACCATGAATTGGCATAAAAGGATAAAATGTTTAAAGTGAATGGATTTATCACGTTTTGTATCATAATTTGGAATTTCCCATTTATATATAATAATAACATTATCTTACATTATTTTACATTATTTTAACATTTATCTTCATTATTATATAATGCAATCAAAAACTTAATGAGATGTAATAAGAAAAATATTAGTTGGGCAAGATGAGAAGATCTTAGAGAGAATTAATGAGAGAAAAATAAGAAAAAGCTACAATCGGGATATGTACACTGAAATTTATAAGCCAATTACTGAAAAAATAGAAAGTTCAAAAAGGAACGATTATCAAGTCTGCTTTAAAGCATTTACCTGGAATTAAGGAGCAATTAGCGTTACGTTCAAAAGTTTTGTTGATAAAATAAAGAAGTAGAAAAACAACAAAAATTGGCCCAGAGATAACGGAGAACTAACACCTCGGGGACACAAAAACCATTACAACCATTACCCGCCGGAAGATACTAATGGGTTTGGAAGAGCTATTCCGAGAACAATGCGATTAATACCGCCGAAAGATCATATGGGTTTGGATGATGAAGTTGATGTGTTTGAAGACCTGATGTACAACTGAAGGAATCAGAAGAAGTATGGGGCAAGATCAAAAGAATTTACAGTTCGATTTTATAAAGAAATTGATTTAGGTCTTTTAGATGAAAACAATTTATAGCACAAGAAGTGCATTATTTATTCACAGCAATCTGTAATCCTGATGAAAAATAGACTAGGAAAGATGTAGAGGATATTATAGAAAAGGTATAAGAAATTAAAAAATTGGGTAAATGAATCTGGTGAAATAAACTAGAATGAAAAGTCCCACAGATCTTGATCTGAGCAACAGGAAGCAATTATAGCTAGTCGGTTAATTATAAAAAATTTAGAGACGTAATCATTGATATTCTTGATCAAGGAAATAAAAGGTATATGGGAAGAAAGGAATAAAAACATTCATAACCCATTTAAAAGTTTTACCAATGGACAATTTACGGTAATTGAATTATTAACTTAATAAACTTTATGGTCAAAACAATTACTTGCTAAGGATAGAATAACTGGAAAAGAAGTTATTAACACTAAAGTAAGTAAGATTTAATTGATTTGCTTAATAAAAGATATATAACAATATTAATACATTCAATTCATTCAAGAAAAATATTTAAAGTAATTAACAGAAAAGTCAGGAATATTACCCCCAAAACCAAAAAACTACTAAACCCCACCTATCAATATAAAGATCTATGAATTTTAAAAAAGTAATTAGAGGACAAAGATTATGACGTTTGTCCAATGTAATCAAAGATGGTTAATGACTTGGAGTTAATTTGTGGATTAAATTAATCTGGAAATATTAATGAAAAAACTAAAAAATGATGGTATTAGATTAATTGATGTACTATTAAAAGCTGAAATCTCTTTACCAGAACAACATGAAAAGTGATATAAAACATTTTTTTCTTGAATTTGATTATTTTAATTTAAACTTTAATTATTAAATGCGAAACAAAAAAATAGTATTAGTTCTGAAAACAGTTAAGATAATAAGAATACTCGAGTGATTTACAATCAGATTTAGTCGTCTTTAATTTTAGTAAAAAATAAAACTTCGTTGTGGTTTGGATAGTATTAACACTATGACCTACTCTTGGCATATTATTGTGATGAATATGACAATAAAAGAAATTGTTATCTATGGTAAGGATTGGAAAAGATATTATATTTCAAATGGTTCTACAGTTCAAAGAATATTATTAATTATATTAGGAAAACATTAATAAGTATGATGATTTTTGAATTTGATAAATCAGAAATTGCCTCAATAAGTTTGGAATTTGATTTAAGTGAGTGTTTAAGATTTTTTTTCTGTGATTTCAATTACAGATAATTTTAAGTTGGATTTGGAATATCAAATTTTCATACATTGACTGGAATTGAGAAAAAAAATTAGACAAAACTGAATGGGGAACTAAAACACCAAATATAACTAACTCTGTGGATACAATTTTACATTCAGTTGATCATATTGATAATTCACTTGTTGAATGGTAATTCAGTGATATTATTAAGCTTAAGTACTGCAGATTTAACAGAGTTATCCATTTACAAAAGGACACAAAGAGTAGGATATTCTGAAATTATAAATATATTTTAAATTCATTAGAATATATATTTACAGATGTTTTTGGTAGAATAATTAATTTTAATGAGGTTGAAACATAGTTTTACACTAATTTTAAAAAAATTTAATTAAAACTAAAAGTTTTAAAACTTTTATTATGAAAATTATAAATTTTGTTTTATATAATGTACATGAAAGTTTATGATAAAAATAAAGGATATTTATTTGTTGAATGCTACACAGGAGAAGAATCAACACGGAACAGGTATCCTTTGACACTTTAACGAAATTGCTTTTCAACGCGGAGTTGCATTTCAATTGCACAGCTGGAAAAAATGCTTTGGAAACAGCAGGAAAAGCAGCACTTGAAAGTGAACAAAAAAGGTTGGAACAAAAGGGAGTTGGAAATTTAGCTGTAAATAAAATTTTTGCCCCATATAAACCCGACCCCTGTCCGGAGTTGGTAATTTAATTGCTAAGGAATTACAAGGAAAAGAATAATAGTAAAAATAATAATAAAATAATAATGATAAGAGGAGGATATTAATATAAGATTAAATGATTATTGTCAGTAATCTGGGACTTTTGGCTCGTGGCTGGAACTTCAGCCGCAAACAAAAGTATTAACAGATTAATTTATTAAAAAATAAGTTTTAACTTTATAATAAAATAAAATAAAAATAAAAATAAAAACTAGAATAAAATAATAAAATAATATATAAAATAATATATAATATATACATGTTTAGAACAAAAGAATATTGTGAAAAGATACGACTACTCCTATTCATTAGATACAGCTTTAATATCTGTCTCGGGAATAATGTTAAGCAACAAAAAAAACGGATATCTCACTTACAATTAATGATAGAAGTTCATATTTTGGATTGTTTAATGGTTATTTGAGTAAGTTTTAAAGTTAATAACTGGCTGATGGTGTGAGTATGATGGAGACAAATCGCTTAATTAATAATGCAGCTTCATTACAATTGCACAGGAGTGGTTAAAACAAATATGGAAAAATTGTTTATGAATTGTTAATAATTTATACAAAAAAGGTAATTTTAAATGTAAGAGTTTGGTTGAACTATCTGAAGATATGCAAAATTCAAACTGCGATACAAATGTGTTTTATTTATTTAGTTTAATACTGCTACTGCTGCTGCTGATGATAATGGGGTTTGCTATTAGAGGGATTTAATCAGAACAATAATTGAGGTAATTGCTAAGTACTCCATTAAATATTATTCATTTTTTCAGGTTTAGAAACTTAATATTTTTACCTCAAGTCAAATTCAATAATACTGCAGTTGGACAGATGATGATGAAATTAATTGGTTAGAGCTGGCGGTGACCAGGTAGGGTTATTGTAACAAAATTAATTCTATGGTTTCCACGTTTGGTTTTTAATAAATTTGGGTTGATCTACTTACTACTGAAAGATTTAAAAAAGCAAGATGGTCATACCTTAGGAAATGATGAGCAATCAACTGATTACACAACGATTAATACAACTTTTAGGAATAACAGCTGGTGTAATAAAACACACTTGTATTTGTTTATTTACATAACGACCTGATAAAGTAAAATTCACAAGAAACTAACCCACATTTATTAGATACATTTAAACTTAATGCAGCAGTGATGATTATCAATTCTGTTTTGAGTCTGTCGTCTGAAGTGGTAATGGTGTTTTTTATCCAGAACAGAATATACAAGTTTTCAAGAATTATGATGATGTAATGAATTATTATTATAAAACAAAATATGCCAAATACTGGAAGTCTGCTAAATGATTTAATTTTCAAAGTTTGTTTGGAATTGTTTCATTTGAATTGGAATATAAAAGGAAGTAACTACAGAAGATCCTAAGCAGATTACATTAACAATTAAGTTAACTGCACTTCACACTGCAAATATCGTATTACGCAATTTGTATTATATGAAGGAAACAGTTGAAATAATTACTATTGGAAATGACTTGTGATTGTTTAATTAAAATAAAATATAAATTTAAAATAATATAATTAATAATATAAGTATATAATGTCATCAAATTATATTGAATATAAAATTAACCTTACAGATGGACAAAAGAAAAATTTAAGCCGAGCTACAACACAAAACTCCATATAATTTTAGATTAAAACATGAACTATTACTGTGGAAACTTTCCTTTACTTTAACACAAACACAAATAATCAAATTTAAAAAGCTGTTGCAAATAAGAAGGATTAGAAATTACAATTTCAATGAAACAAATGTCCAGTCAAGGTCAAAATGGTGGAAAAATTTTTAGGAGCTTTGGCTGCCCCCATTTGTTAGGAAAAACAATTCCTTCCAAATGGCAGCCAAATAGCTCCAAAATATTAGCCCTCTAGGCAGTGGGCTTTATCTTGGCTAGCCAGTACTGGTGTTAGTCAAATACTTTGAAATGGTATGATCGGACCAATGGGTCCTCTCTTCTCCCAGGGGGAAGAATTTCGTAGCTAATGATAAGAGAAAATATGTTTTCACCTTATCTCTACACCTAATCAAGAAAGCAATTATTAGGATCTGGAGTGAATTAAATTAAAAACAAACAAAAACAAGACGGTGGCTTTTTAGGTTTGTTGGCTGCTAGTCCTAGGAATACCTCTGATTGAATCTTTGTTAAGTGGGAAAGGATTACAGATGCTTCTCAACGGAGACCTTACTGACGAATTCCTATAGTAAAAAAAATAAAATTTATAAACAACCCTATTTTAACTTTGAAATGTACTATGGTAAAACAATTAAAAGTTAAAAAACTTTAAGGGGTGTATTTAGTAGAAATAATTTACCAAGAGTGAAAACTCTCGGAGACACAGGTCTACCAAATTAAAGAAAAGGTGAATGTGGATTTATAAATTTGGACGATCTGTTGGTCCTGGAAACACATGGTTTGTTACTTTAATACTTTGTACTTTGATTCCATTTTGGATTCTCACTAAAGAAGTAATTACGTATTATACCAATGTAAAATACAACAATGTTCAATATCAAGACAAAACAAGTACACTTGCGGATATTTATTGTTTATTTTTCATTAAAACTGTTACAAGATAAAGTACAGTTGTATGATTTATTGTATAAAATACTAAAAATTAATAATCAGAAGAGTAAATGAACAAAACTATTATAAATTAATTTTAAACTAAAAAGGAATTATTAACTGAAAATAATTAATATAATGGGAATATTTAATAATATAAATGGAAAAAGTAAATAAAATAGAAAAACAATAGAAAGGCAATTATAAGAAACCTCCATTGTTTATAACAAGTTATACCCAAGATAATGATAGTGGATTATTTCAATGGAAAAACTGTAAATGCTAGTCCTGGTTTAGTTCAAAATGGTAATAATGTAACAATTAATTTTAATGCATTTTAAATTATTCTTGTTGATGCATTTAAATTAGATTAAGGAGAAAGCTAAAATTACAAATAAAAAAAAAAAGAAATGTATTCTTCAAGTTATATGTAAAAATAACAGAAAAAAATGAATCTATTTTCTATTAATTATGCAATGAATTAAAATAAATGATGTTTAATTTATTAATTCTTTAAACGTTATGTAATTCAGTTAAAATTTATGGTTCTATAATTTAAAAAAACTTTAATAAAAAACTTAATAAAAACTTTAATAAAACTTTAATTAATTTAAGAAATTAAACTAATGTATCAATTACCATTATCAAGAATATATCTTTTATCGTATCAACATGATAAGATGTTTTATTTATAACATAACTGGAAGATTGTGTTTATTAGACGAATAACTTAAAGGTGTGATTACTTTGGTTGAATAACAAAATTTCTTTATATTTTTATGAACTATTGTTTTCTTAACAAACAAGTTTTTTAATTCCTTTACATTTTTTAACATTAACTTCGTTTCTAATAATAAGGAATACATTTTACTTCTTATATCCAACAAAATTCAACGATTGGGAATCGGGCAGCTACATCTTTAAATTTCCAATTACTTTTTTATTATTATCAAAATTAAAAAAATTTTGAGTTGTTATCGTAATCAACTATTATCAATAAATCTTTGGTCCTTATAAAAGTCTTTAATGCATCTTTGGTTTTTATTTCATAAACCATTAATGAATCAGTGTCAGTAAATAATAATTACAATTACCCTCGTACTTTTCTTATGTAATTAAAATGAAATCATAATTAAATATTTTGATAAATCTAGATGCTCTTCCAAATAACAAGGTCTGTTAATAAAACAATCTTCATTTATTCTATGAATACAAAAAGGGTTAGAGTTAAACATCGTTGAACTAACAAATGAAAGGTTGGCTTATGTATTTTATAAATATTTTCATCATGTTGTTAATTCATATTAACCCTCTTACGTAAATTCTCCATAGTTTACCAAATACAGAATTGTTCCTTACTTAAAAAGTCCTTTTCATATGAATTTTTTGCTTAGTCATTTTGTGTATTAAAATCAAATATACTTTTGTAAACCAATAACTTTCGTCAAAGGTTAATTATTTTATGTATTGTTGTTACTTTTAACCTAATTGGTATTAGGTTCTAGATTTTTATAATGAACTACATAATTTTGTTTTTTCATTAAAGTTGGTACTAACTTCTTTACATTACTTTTTCCTATTTCAAATTCTGTTTTAATATTTTTACTTAATTCGATAAGGCATTGATCTGGTATTTTATTTTTTCAGAGCTAAAGGTAATCTTTGTGAGGTTTTATGTAATTTCTTTGGTTATTTCAAGATCACATTCCAACTATAAAGTTAGTTTTACCTTTTGCAATTATTTCTTAAATTGTTTTTCGGATATAATTTAAAGTTGCCAGAGGGTCAAGGTTGACACTTAGCCCAACCGTATAAAAGGTTATTGGCATCGAGGTACATAATGTATTTGCTTTCTTCTTTTGATTTTTAATCTTTCATATATTTATTGTTTGCCTTTACTGTATCTGTGTGAAATATAACTTATTCATCCTCCAGTCCCTTTTCAATAAAAAGATACATATCAATATCAGTTATTAATCTAATAATTCCAGTCATTTTTAAATTGCATCCATGCTAAACCCCGGGACTACCCTAAAATAATGAAAAGGATCTAATTTGTAGTACTCTATTACATAGTTTTCTAATTTTTCGAATACTTCTGTGCTAAAAGTAAAATACGTCAGTTTTAAATATAGAATCATGAATATTCTCCATTGTTTTTATTTTAATTTTTTTCAGTATGTTTTAGCATGTCGTATTCATTATCGAAATATTAGTTTCTGTAAAATTGAATAAAACTCTTCTTTAGAAGGTAATCTGTTTCTTTGAATTTTTTAATGAATCCATGTATCATACGGAGAAACACCTTTTGTTTTTAATAATTCTATTATTTTTATCAAATTATTGAGATAAGTATTTAAATTTCTGGAATATTTTTTACTATAGTTATCCAATGATTGAGACATAAATTGGAATGAATCAATAAAGACCAAGTCAGAATCATAAATGCCTATATCTTTCATATTTGTTGGAATAACATTAATTTCTTTTTAAATTTCCCGATTTGTTGCAGAATAAAATGACCGTCATAACCTCTTAATTATAAAAATAAAGCGGATTTTTTTTATTAGTTAAAAATTAATATTAATTCTGAGGGTAGCACTTCTCTGAATTTTCCTGTTATATGACAATGGTCGCGTACTGGCACTTCTCCTACTATTATTCTTTTTTCTCAGATATGACAAAAACTTTTGTTTTTTAAATTCGGATTGAATCTTTTAGACTATCTCAAATCTTGTTAAAATGTTCTTTAAATATTTCTTTACAATTATTCCCCTTCCTCAAGCCATTTTTTCATAACTTATAAACTGCATTAGGGCTCTATAAATCTGGGTTGGTTTAGTATATTTATCGTCTTAAATACTAACAACTTTATAGCCGTAACCACAATCTATATGATTTTGATATGGGTTCAGTAAATGAAGATTTCAGTTGATGGTAAAGCAGTTAAATACTTTTTTAGTTATTGTTTCAATTCAGCATAAACCCCCCCCCTTCAAAAGGCTACTGCTACCTTTTATGATAATGGTTAATTGTACTTTACTTCCTCTTTAGGCTTTTTTCGCCTTGGATTCCATTTAATAGCTAAACAATTTGGAATATGTTCATTTAATATTCTTTCTTGTGAAAAATTCTGTAAACATGATACCAAATGTTTTTTATGTTGATATTTTGTTTTTGAAACAATAATCTATTAAAGTCTTTTATCCAACATAATGTTGGGACTACTTATCTTGAGGGGACTTACAGTCATATCAGTTATTTTATGATTTATTTTATCATTAGTATTAAGGCAACTTGTCACAGTGTTCTTCGTATTGATATTTTTGAGAGGACAATGATTTAAATACTATTTAATACTTCAAAACCAAATATTTTTAAATGGATATTTCATTTTAAAACTTTATTTTAGGTATTTGATTTAAGTAACTGGAAAATTTAATTCAGTATAATCAAGATCGTTTATATGTTTTTTATATTTGAAACTCTTTGAGGGTTCTTTTTCAACAGGAAATTGTAGCCAAATGACACATCTAAAACATTTCATTATCATCATTCTTATATTTATTAATCTTTCATTGAATTTGTTAGTGGTTTTGTAATTCTAAATAACTTGAAGGCCAATGGATTATACCTTATTTATTTATATAATGAGCATCAAAACGGACTCTATTCTAGCCACTTCCCTTCAGAATCCAATACCAATTATTTATTTTTCATCAAAAGGCTTGATGTAAAAGTTTTTTTTATTTCGTTTTTGTTAATAATTTCTAAAGCCTTTGAATGAAAATAAGTGATTTATATATTGATCAGTTTTATCATTTTTGCAAAGGTTAATTTTTAAACAACATTTATTTTTCTACCTTTTAAGTTTTTGAAGTCAAGATTTTATGTATTCATAAGAGTAGTTTAAAGGTAAATTTAATTGATTCTTTGGATCTTGTCTATAGTATTTTTAGTTTCAAATTTCTTATATTAATATTGTTTTGTAGATCTTCGGATTTACATCTATATATTATATTTAGAAAAAAAATCTTCAAGCAAAAAGTAATTTTAAAAAATTAATTAAAAAAATAATAAATAAATTAAAGTTTTAAATTATCTTTAAGAAGAATTAAAATATTTAAATTATATCTTTTTCCATTAAATTTTGATATTCCAATTTTACTCGGTTTTGTCCTTCACAACACATTTTTATTAAACCCAGCATACATACCAAAATTCTTTAGATGCTCTGGTAAGTGCTTCTATATATTTTTCTTCATTGTTTCACAGTCGGTTTACAATAACTTTTTTAGGATTGTTTCCGAAATTATTTGGTCTGGGAACATCACATAATCTTCATCTATTTTCTTCTTCAGTTAATAGACAACCACTGTCCCATTCAAAATAAGTTCTTTTACGAAGATAAGGAATCTAATAACATTTTTGTAATTTATCAATGACGTGGTTTTTATATTCATCGCTAACTATTTGATCAGGTTTTGATTAATAACAATTTCTTCTTTTAAGATCGTTCTATATGAATTTTCATTCTGGGATGGTTGGTTTCATTATTCTCCCTACTTAAAGTGCTAGATAATTTTTGGCCCATAATTCATTTTCCATCCCCCCCCATATCCCCCCCATAATCATTCTATTTACCTTTCTATATTAACATCTAAATATAATATACTTATAGAAAAAAAAAAAATCTTTTAATAATTTTTAAAAAGCCACCTAATGTAATTATATTGATTTGAGAAATTTGTTTTATATATCTATATCTTATTGAATAAGATTTTAAAGTATTTTTTTTAATTGTTATAAACGTTTAAAAATTTTAATACCTTCTTGAAAACATCTGTTTTAACCTATCTTGTGTTTGGTAATTTGTGTAGTTAGGTTTTTAAATAATCTTAAACCAACTTTGTTTTTTCTTCGTTCTGTTTCTTTTTTTTGAAGTCTTTTTAAAACATATTTCTGGTAGTCGTTCGGGTTTTAACATTAAACAAATCATCAATTGGGGTTTTGTTCATATGGTTTTATAATATGATCTGTTAAGAAAAAGGATTGTTTACTGCCCCACTCGGGTGTCATTTAGAACACCATTGTCGTGATGTTGTTTGTAAAAACGTTACTGTTAGTTAAAATATCACGTTCAAGAACATGAAAAACCATCAAACTGTTTAGCAGAAGCTAACATATTTATAATGACTATTTAAAGTGGTTTTAGCTGAAAAAAAGAAACTGAAAAGGAAATAAATATTTGGAAAGGTGTTTTCTCCTTGAGCTAGCATGTTAAGTGTCAAATTAAAGTTCCAAAAAGGTTTTTTTATAATGAATTATAATCAGGAAGTTCAGAGGCTTTGTTATCCGAAAAGGGCGTTAAGCCCTTGTTGTCCTTGTCCATAACATTTTGCCATTTCAGTGAAATTTTGATTTGGTTCTGGGTAATTATATTAAATTTTGGATTTATATGCTTTAAATAATATCTAATAACGTTCTTTTTCCTGATGCAATATTTACCTCAACTGATTTAATTTTACTCTTTTATATAAAAATTTAAAATACTTATAGAAAAAATCTTTTAATTAAAGTTAGTTAATTTAATACAACTCTTCTTCTTTTTTACTTTTATATCCGTGAAGTTTAAATTCCTTCATATGCATTTCCAAGAGGTGTTTGAATAATTTTTTTCTTTTGCATTTCTAATTGTATTGTAAAATATCCTGAATAACTTTTTTCTCTTCTTCTTTATTTTACTTTTCCAATCCGTGCTTTTGTTTGAGTTGTTTTATTTTGATTAGGTGATGTGCTTTAAAAAAAATAATTTCTTGTCGTCAAGTTTTAGTCTGTAGTTAAATATGATAATACTGATGGAACAGCGCAGCAAATGCTTACAATATAGGAATAGCTGGAACAAGTTGCTTATTGCAGCTGAAAACCAAAAAAAACTACCTGCTGTAATATATAACCCAGAAGTACTTACTCTCCAACAAAATTTAATAACTTTTTCTGTAAGCAGAGCTAGTTAGTTTAGTTAAGTGTATTAATAATTGAATCTATTGTTTCTATTCCATTATTATTAGAAATAAGATTTTTATTAACTCATTTATATAATTAAACTTTTTATTTTCTAATTAAATTGTTCCAATTCACTAAATGTGTACCCTACTATTAAATTTTTCCATTGTAACCTTTTCCTTTTTACTAAAAGCCTTGGTTTTTTCTTAATAATTTCGTTCTATTAACTTTTCTAATTCTAAAAAACTTCTTGTTGTAGTAGTTAAAAGTTCTTGTCATTAAAATGAAACTCTTGATTTATTTCATCATTTAAATCTTTAATTGTTTGGGATGTTCTGGGATTTGTTTTATTTATTTTATAAATTTATAAATATTTCCTCTGTCCAGTTTGTTTTGTTTATCCTTTTTCAAAAAGTCTTTTTAAGTTTGCTTAAACGAACTCGATCACATTTTTTAATTTTTGCTTGCTCTTTTGTATCTTTAAAATCACATATAAATTAAAGTAAACAGTACCTTTATGTAAGTTTTTACTAGCTTCGGTTGGTTTGTCAGTTTTATATAGAGTGTTTTGTTTTGTTATATTTAATCAACCATTTCCTGCAAATTATTTAAATAAGTTATAAGTATTAATTGCTGTAAAATATTTCACATTATTCTTTTTAAACTTCTTATTAAATCTTTCAATAACTACAGCCTTTTCCTTCATTAAATAGTATCGGTACATAATTAATCTTATTTTTATTCAAAAATGATTCAAAACTTTTTATTATAAAAATGCTTTTCCTTCGTCTTACCCTAAATTTACGGGTACGTTTCCGTCTGAAGGTATTTTTTCAATGCTCAGTAACAGATTTCTCCTGTTTTATTCTTTAATGAAATAACCCAAGCATATTTTAAATATATCAATTAACGGTTAACAAGTACTTTATCTCCTTTATTATTTTTGAAAAAAGCTTCATGTCAACTAAATCAGCTGACCAAGTACTTCATCAATATCATTACTATCACTCTTCGTTTCCTAAATTTTCTTTTAATTGGTTTGTGTTTGTATTTGCTTTTTCATGCTCCATGTTTTTCGGGGGGTATTACTCTACCCCCTTTTTCCCGTTTTTTGACTTTTGTTTTTGTCCCAACCCAAGTGTGTATTTCGTTTTAATTATAGATTAACACAACTAAGGTTTTGCCAATCTTTCTCAAATGTATTTTGGTTTAGTTTTATTTTAAATGGGGAAAAGCATTTGCTTATCACATGACACTTTTTTACATCCACTGTCATAGCAAAAAATCATGGTCCAATACATACTGCATCAGTTCATTGAAGGTGGGCCCTTTTATCTAGGGGATTTCCTGGCCCACAATTAATTATATCCTGTGAAGTGTTAAACCTTTCTTAGGGTAATAAAGGGACATTGCTTTGTGAATATCCTCTAAATTACGCCCTGTAATTTTTACAAACTTTGAATTTCATTTTTTCCAATGATGCGCCAGGGTAGCCATTAACTTCTTTTCCCATTTTTTGCTTGTAACGGCATAGTGGAGGATTTATATTATACAGTTAAATTTTCGTTCTTTCAATCAATATATTTTATTCTGTAAACTCATCTATATCAAATGTAATTTAAATTATTTAAAGGACTAAGAATTGTACCCCCCCCCCCTCACACATTAAAAAATTAAGATCAAAGACCATAGACCCACTCCACCTTTACTTTTTATTATTAAAAATAATCTGCCAAGTTTTGCCAAAGTTCTGCCAAGATTCGGCAAAAGTAAAAAGCAAATGACCAGTTTGCTGCAAACTAGGCAGAAAATTGCAGGCTTTTTGCAGTTTATTTTTATTGGTTTGGATTTGTGGTTTCCCACTATCCATTTTTCAGAAATTACAAACGTAAATTCCAATTATAATTAGGTCGCTCCTTAAATTTCAAGAAAATATGTGTATTTATAACCAGGTTTTTGAAATTTATGAGGAAAATGAAAGTAAATGTTTTATAAACCTGTGGATTTTTAATTGTCCGCATTGGTTCGGTTCTAGGTCAAAGACTAAATGTTAAATTAGATTAATCTGCGCCAGAAAGCGGTATATTTAATACTACTTACAGGCACAATCTCCTATGAACGGGTATGAGTAGAAGAATCATTATATCAAATGCTTCACAACTGAACAACGTTTTATTTGTGACTAAATTTCATGATAGACAGTTCTACTTATAGTCGATCCGGCAGGAAACGGGTAGGAGACTAAAAGTAAAACATTAAAAGCAAAACAAAAACTTTTTGACAGAAAATAAAAAAAAATTTCATATTTAAACGAAAAGCAAGTGTAAAAAGCTATAACAGATGATGATCATTCATAACTTTTACAAATCATCGCAAAAGGTAACATAGGAGCATAGGTTATGTTACACAAAAAAGTTCACTGACTGATGAAAAAAGTTCATTTCTTCATGTTCATGAACTAAATCCTGTTTTTTGTTGAATTTGTACTGTGTCCGTTTTTAAACTGAGTAAGAATGAAACAAATTTTGTCAACAACTTAGACAATAACGTTAATTATATATTACATGTATTTTTTGAATAGCCGTCTAAAGGGCAAGGGGGTGGGGGGGGCTGGGGCGGGTAGGGTAATTAGCATTGTTAATGACGCATGAAAGATTAAATGTCAAAATTCACTGTGAGATACATGTCATCGGTAGAAAGTAGAACGGTTTAATAATGTTTAGTTATGTGTCTATATTTAATATGCCCGGGTTTTGAGATGATATTATTCATCATACCATTACAATGTATCAAAATTACAAGAAGAAAACTTTATTGAAAACATGTTTTTCTTGAATTTCAAACTTTATCTCTAAACCCCTTTTCCCTTGAGACAGCTCATATCAGAAAAGTATTTTTGCTAGTGAAAAATTAATTATCAAATGATGAATCAATCAACTTTTCATTCGTACTCTAAAAACATAACGTGCCACGACACATAGAAATAATGGTTTACTACACCAGTAATGTTGTCACTCATCCTTAGACCTCTGTCTGTTTGCCTTTCGCCCGTTTGTGCTTCTTAGTGTCCGCTAGTCAGACGGTCATTTCTTATTCGTCGATTTCCAAAATAATTTTGTTTGCATTTTACGGGGTGTTTCTATTTTAATATGTACCTTCTGGGTGATTTTTTGTGTCGAACCGTGATGTAGCTAAATTGAAGGAGGGATTTTTTTATTAAAATGTTAGTTAATAATGAGCAATAATTTAAACGTATCAAATTATAAACATTAGTGATTTGCAATGGTTTTATATACTAAAATCGATTTTTCTGGAGTTTCCAATTTTTGCACTTTGTTGGCCGTAAGTTTTACGGACGTTTTCGAGATTGGTGGTCTGTTGTATAATGGACTTTTTTTTTAGTTAGCAAATCCCAGTTCTGAAGCATGTGCGAAATGGTGAAAGCATTCCCTGAAAGTAATATTTAAAGATCACGGGGATAACCCTGAAAACAGATGACAAATATTTTTATGTAAGCAAAGACATTTTGATTTTCAACTACAATTATTGCACAACTTTATGGAACTGGCTTTTGTATTAAGGGCTGGATTTCTCGCGAAACATTTTTTCCTGTACTAAGAGTTTAACCTTTTAAGTAGCGGTCGTATATATAATGCAATTAACAGACTTTTCCTCTTCTGACATGGCTTAAAATATTTCGAGAGAGAAAATTTGACCCCAGAAGCGATATTTGAGTACATTTTTGGATTTGAGCGACTTGTTGCTCAGACCCAAATTATATTTTACATGGAGTAAAAGATAAGTACGTTCACCGTAACATAGCAATGACTCAATATACCACTGAAATCTTTAAAACTATCATTAGATCAATATACTTTTTATAAGTAGAGTATTGTAATACCTGTGTAAATTGTTTCTTTTACATGCTTACAACCAAATGAGACGTTTGGTGTGTTCGGGGGCGACCACCGGCGGTCTTTAGTTTCTCCATACTGCAAAACTGACAAGCATCTGTTCGCCCTGACCATTGAGATAATTTCATGTGAGTCTGCAAAAACTCTCGGTCAACGGATTTATCACTACCTGCGTTTGTTTGGGTTTCATAATTCCTGAACGGTTAACCTTTCATAACTCTAGTACCATGTTTCCATCTTTGTGATTTGACGTGTCATATGCTGTCCTTTGAATTCATTGTACTACACCGATACCAGGAATTATAATGTATTACATGTATTACATTATTCCTGCCGAAACATCCTTCTTGTTCGGTCTAATTTCTGTGGTTTTCAATCATATGGCAAGAATTTTCGCCCTTATTAAAAGACCACAAAGAGGGGTTGAGTCTGGCAAGGAACGCCTCTGTGCCAAAGCGATGTGTCTCGAAGCACTATTCGAGTTCACCATGTGTTACAACAACTCTCGTTAGTTCTACTTCTTTTTTTTTCCTCTAATATAAACTTTAAACTACCAAAGAATATGCAGAAACTGGATCTGTTTCTCCTATACGAATATTTTTTAAGCATCTCTTTAATACATTACTATTAACTAAATGTTTATTATTTATCTTTTTATACTGCCACACTCCATCTTTACGAGTTTTTACGTCAGCTGCGAGCGCTGTATCAATAAAATATTTAAAAGTAGAAAATGGACAGGAGAATAAAAGTCATACTCGTTTATGTTATGTGTATTGCAAGCATGAATACAGTTGATTGTGTTAAAAACAAGGGACTTACAGATAAAAAACAGTTTAAAGAAACAGGTCTATCCTGTAAGCATTGTGTGCCAAGTTTGTTGGTTAAACCATGCCTTAAAAACTGGTTAGGGTTGGGCTTGCACAAGTTGTTATGGAAGGGAAATTCCAAAGCACTATGGTGCCTGGAAAATAAGAGTACTTTTAGTAATTACAGGGACGTGTGGATCTAGGTATATAGGAGTGGTAGTGGTGATGCAATAGGCTTGTTAGACGGGATTTGGGATGATTTGGGAAGAGGGGGGGGGGGGCTCCTGCTTCCTCTTCTCCTCTGGACATAGGGAAGGTAAGAGGAAGTGGGTACAGCAACCAAAACCACTCTGATATAATAAACTACAGTTAGACGTCTTATTAGTGCAGGAAGAACGAATTTCAATGAGTACGCAGTGTAGTTTTATCGTCCTGTTACTAAGAACTATAGTTAGACTTTTGTGAGAAACTTGAATTTTAAGGCAGTGCGTTATTGTGTAGTGATACATATTAAATGAAATTAAGTTGAACTTCCACAGTGCTGAGAAAGTTACCCTGCGAAAGATTATACTAGTAATCAAAATTATCCTGTAGGCAATTTATTTATTCCCCCGATTACCACAGTAGTTTAATGCAAGGCATTGCGAAACCAAAGAGGAGTGCCCGCAGGTATTAATTACATATTCACACAAAATAGCATGTACTGCGCAGTGATGCAGTGGCCGTTTAAAATATGTGACTTTTAATAAAATAACATAAATGTTTGTGGTTTATCTGCATATAAATACCATAGTAGACTATTGCAGGAAACACGAAACTTATTTGTTGTGCCACAGATCGCTAGTTATACTAATAAGACCACACAACGGACAGATACTACCATAGTGTAGCAACGTTTTACATATAAATTACGGCAGCATAAAAATGTAGTATTTTTTGTTAATTCCTTCTATTTCCAATTGCGGGAAAAATATACCAATTTTTACCCCAAATACTGCATTATTCGATATGGAAATGAGCCAACTCCCCCATTTTTCTAGGTTACGTATTTGTCGTCTGCGGTAGCGTCTTCTGCAAAACAGTAGCGGTAATGGAGATACCCCAAAATATAGACTGCATTTGGCGACCGTCTCTCTCAGGTATAGCGCGTCGGTTGTTCGTTTCGATAGCGGTATTTGTCGAAAGGATATTCTAATTTTTCCCTTTTAATACAGACCATTCAGTTGCGTCGTTTAATCGGATAAGTTGTTTCTATGATAAACAGATTTGAATAGCAGTTCTTATATTTATGATTTTTATTCCTCACTATATATATTGGAAGGTACAGTCCAATGGTAAGCCTTTTATATGCATAGATTTCAACCTGGCTAGGGCTTCGTGCTCCTAATAAACGGGCAAATATATTTTGCAAAATCTTATAACTTTCTCTAAAATTTGGATGCAGATTAATTGCTCTTATAACTGTAAATATGTTTTTTTATTATATGAGATTGATATGTTTTAATCAAATATTCTTTCGATGCCGATATGTGTCTATTAAAACTATTGTTAATTTGAAGGTTGCCAGGAATTAAGAGTTTTAATTAATTCGCGTATATTCTCATCGAACAAACATTATTATGTTGAATGCAGCTAATGAACCAAACAGCAATTAGAAAAGTATAATATATAAACTTTAATACTAAGACTACCCCCACCAACATTTCCAGTATATGTGTGAAAATCCGTCGTTGCTAGCGTGGGAAAGGTAGGTTGGTATTTCTGATTTCTGCCCATGCCTCAAGTAATTCTCAGAGATGCACCCAAGGTATTCCATATTGCCTCGCGAATTCTAGGTATTTTCTCATTTTGCTTTTTTCCACTTTCCACAACACCCAACCCTTTTCCATACCCGTTACCTCAAGTTTTAGTATTTTGCCGATAATTAAAATGTACTTGTTGGGTTTGCATATGTGGTTAACGTAAATATAGATAGAAAACAACATTGATTTACAAAAACATTGTTCTGCATTATTTGTATAAATTTTTACTGTCTTGACTTTAGGGTGCAAGGACTAAAATAGGTATGAACATTTTAGGCAAGTCAAAATTTTACAACTTTTGCTTTTACAATGAATAAATGGTTTGTATTTTAGTGTCTCATTGTAATACCTTACCATCTTAAATCAAAATTATAATACCAATCAGTGTAATATATTCGGGACGAGTTATAATCGTTTAGGTAACAATTAAGGATATAAATTTCAGTATATTCATAAAATTTAGTATTTTCTAACGTTTCGTTTAAGACAAACTTTCGGAATTGATTCAAATTAAAAAAGCCCCTAAAACTGTGTTAGGCGGCGTGAAATTATTTCAGTGTAGAGCTCAGATTTTCACATTTACCATCACCATTGCACGGAATTACGTTAAGCTACTTTCGATGGACAGGAAATACATAACGCTTTCTTACCACAGTTCACAAAAGTGGTAGTCATGAGATTTCTCATCATCAAAATCAGACTTAGTCTAACACTTTTATGTAGAATTTAATTGTTAGGGTTCTTTATAATTGCTTTGATTCAGATTGAAAAGACTTTCTCGCAACTAAATCATAATACATGAAAAATCGCGTATCTATGTACATGACTTTGTATACATTTTATAAACAGATATGAAAGCAAGACAACAACAATCCTATATGTTTAGATGGTATTAACGAGTACCTGTATGAACTCTCACCACAGGCTGTTCTATCTGTGACGTATTTGTTGTCTAGGCGTGTAACTGTTTCATAAAAATCTTCATAGTTTATCACTATAAAAACTTTCAGGCAAATGAGTGTATGCCTCCTGTCGCACCTATATTTCAGTCGTTCAAATATTGTATTTACCGCACCCAGCTCCCGAAACAGTTCGGTCTTTCAGAAAGAAATACTGCTTTATACAGAAATAAGTCGACATAAGCACAGATGAAAAGCGTACTATATGTGAACATGATGCATACTTACTTTAACATAACACATAACGCGGGAAAGAAATGTTTCGCCGAAGTACATATACATACAGAAAAATTAAATAAGCCTTGTATAACTAAATATTTTCGAATAACCATGAACGTTTAAACAATCTTAATAGTTTGGACATATTCGATTCAACGTTGGAAAGTAGTTGGAAATCCTGATTTTGGATAAAGTGTACAATCCGTATAGTATAACCGCGGAGAAAAGAAAGTTTATAGTATAGAGGCTGTTGCTCTGAAAATGGTTAAATTAGCTGGCGTCATGGCTAACATAATCCTCTGCAAAGAAGTTTGAGCTTATAATTGTGTATGTTAATCAGTTGTATGAATAGACACAGAAATTTAATATATTCAATATAAAATATTTTTCTAAACATAAGAGACCTATGAAAAATACAACACATGAAGTGCTGCGCTATAACAGTTATAACTAAGTACATATTTCATAAAACGTGAAGAGGAAAAAGTGTTTGGTTTTTGTTTGTCTTCTGTGATTACCGCTGTTTTTCAACAGTATTTCAGTCAACCTAGTCAGTCATCGGTCTTCCTTGAGTTCTGTTTTTTATAAAAATCACCGCCAACTTCTCTCAACGCACCAGAGGATGGAACCCAAGATCTAAAGATCTGCGCCCACTGCATTGAGCTAAGCATTGGGATGAAAGGAAAAAACATCGCAGTTGAATATTGAACATGACGGACATTTTGTATATATTTCTATATATATCATCTGTATCATATTTATGACCATATCTTGATAAAACTTGGTCAGTATGTTAAACTTGATAATCTATAGGTCAAGTTCATATTTAGGTCAGATGGGGTCAAAAACTAGGTCACAGGGTCAAATCAAAGGAAAAGCTTGTTTACACTCTGGAGGCCACAATTTTAACTTTATCTTCATGAAACTTGTCAGAATGCTAATCTTGATGATCTTTAGGTCAAGACTCTGGGTCATGTCGGGTCAAAAACTAGATCACCGGGTCAAATCTAAAGAAAAGTTAGTTAACACATTAGAGGTCACATTTATGCCATATCTTAATGAAACTTGGTCAGAATGTTAATCTTGATGATCTTTAGGTCAATAGGTCAGTTGAGCGATACAGGGCCTTCATGGCATGGCCCTCTTGTTTGCACACGCGAGGTCCACAGGGACTGGAGTATACAAAACTTGGACACATCAAATTTTAAATTGGGTAAATAGAAATTATTTAAGATTTTTTGATACATCTGCGTTTCATGGGCGAGGATAATACTTTCCTGACGATAACATTAACTAGCTTTTCATTTGATTTGAATCAGTGACCTAGTTTTCGACCCAACATGACCCAGATTCCAAATTGACCTAAAGATTACCAAGTTTAACATTCTGACTAAGTCTCATGAAGATACAGTCATAAATGTAGCCTCTAGAGTGTTTAATAAGCTTTTCCTTTGATTTGATCTATTGACCTAGTTTTTAACCCAACCTGACCCAGATTTTAAACTGACCTTAATATCATCAAGTTTAACATTTTGACCGAGTTTCATTAAGATATGATCATAAATGTGGCCTCTACAGTGAAAATTAACTTTTCCTATGATTTGACCCGGTGACCTAGCTTTTTAACCTACATGACCCAGATTCAAACTGAACCTTGAGATGATCAAGATTAATATTCTGATCAAGTTTTATGAAGATACAATCAGTCATAAATGTGGCC
Organism: Mercenaria mercenaria; assembly: GCF_021730395.1. Classification (NCBI taxonomy): domain Eukaryota; kingdom Metazoa; phylum Mollusca; class Bivalvia; order Venerida; family Veneridae; genus Mercenaria; species Mercenaria mercenaria. The sequence continues at coordinate 45,611,725 of NC_069364.1, forward strand.
TCTACACTGTTAACAAGCTTAAAATTTGATTTGATCTGGTGACCTAGTTTTTGACCCCAGATAACCCAGTATCGAACTCGTCCAAGATTTTATTAAGGATAACACTCTGATCAACTTTCAATAAGATCGGGTCAAAATTGTGACCTCTAAACCGATAACTATTTTTTCCTTTGATTTGACCTAGTTACTTAGTTTTTGACTCCAGATGATGCAATATCGAACTCGTCCAAGATTTTATTGAGGATAACATTCTTACCAACTTTCATTAAGATTGGGCCAAATATGTGACCTCTAGAGTGTTAACTAGCTTTTCCTTTGATTTGACATGGTGACCTAGTTTTTGACCCCAGATGATCCAATATCAGTCGTCCAAGATTTTATTGAGGGTAACATTCTGACTAAGTTTCATTAAGATCGGGCCAAAATTGTGACCTCTAGAGTGTTAACAAGCTTTTCCTTTGATTTGACCTAGTGACTTAACTTTTGACCCAAGATGACCCAATATCAAACTCATCAAAGATTTTATTAAGGGTAACATTCGGACCAAGTTTCATTAAAATTGGGCCACCTTAATTTGATCTAGTGACCTAGTTTTTGACCCCACATGACCCATATTCCAATTTGGCCTAAAGATCATCAAGATTAACATTCTGGTCAAGTTTCATGAAGATACAGTCATATATTCATTTTCTGGATTGTTAACAAGCTTTACCTTTGATTTGAGCAGGTGACCTAGTTTTTGACCCCTCATGACACAGATTCAAACCTGACCTAGAGGTCATCAAGACAAACATTCTGATCAATTCCCATGTGTTTCAAACTTAAAATTAGGTCTCTAGAGTGTTAACAAGCTTTTCATTTGATTTGACCTAGTGACCTAGTTTATGACCCTGCCTAAACAAGATTCAAACTTAATCTAAAAATCTCTAAGATTAACATTCTGACCAAGTTTCATTAAGATATGGTCATAAATGTGGCCTCTAGAGTGTTAACAATCTTTACATTTGATTTTACCTGGTGACCTAGTTTCTGACTACACTTGACCTAGATTTAAATTTAACCTTAAGATCATCAAGATTAACATACTGACCAAGTTTCATTAAGATATGGCCATGAATGTGGCCTCTAGTTTGTTAAGTAGCTTTTCTTTTGACTTGAATCGGTGACCTAGTTTTTGACCCCACCTGACCCAGATTTAAACTTCGCCTAAAAATCATCAAGATTAACGTCCTGATCAAGTTTCATTAGAATATGGACATAAATGTGGCCTCTAGAGTGTTAACTAGTTTTTCCTTTGATTTAACCTGGTGACCTAGTTTTTGACTCCACATGACCCAGATACATAAATAACCTAAAGATTATCAAGATTAACATTCTGACTGAGTTTCATGAAGATGCAGTCACAAATGTGGCGTCTAGCGTGTTAAAAATCTTTTCCTTTGATTTGAACTGGTGACCTAGTTTTAAAGCCCACATAACCCAGATTCAAACTTGACATAAAGATCATCAAGTTTAACATTCTGACCAAGTTTCATGAAGATGCATCATAAATGTGGCCGCTAGAGTGTTAAAAAGCTTTTCATTAGATTTTACCTGGTGACCTAGTTTTTGATCCCAGATAACCCAATATCAAACTTGTCCAAGATTTAATTAGGAGTAACATTCTGGCCAAGTTTGATTAAGATTAGACCAAAATTGTGACCTCTAGAACGTTAACAAGCTTTTTCTTAGATTTGACCTGGTAAACTAGTTTTTGATCCCAGATGACCAAATATCAAACTCGTTCAATATTTTATTAAGTGTTACATTTTGACCAAGTTTCATTAAGATTAGACCAAAATTGTGACCTCTAGAGTGTTAACAGCCTTTTCCTTTGATTTGACCTGGTGACCTAGTTTTTGACCCCAGATGACCCAATATCAAAGTCGTTCAAGATTTTATTAAGTGGAACATTCTGACTAAGTTTCATTAAGATTGGGCCAAAATTGTTACCTCTAGAGTGTTAACAGTCAAATTGTTGACGACGGACGACGGACGACTGACGACGGACGGACGGACGACCACGGACGACGGTCACAGGGTGTCACAAAAGCTCACCTTTGAGCACTTTGTGCTCAGGTGAGCTAAAAAGGCTACTGGCTAATTTTTATATCAAATTGAATGTTTAGATAAATGTCTGAAGTATCAGAAAAATTAGGGTGGACTTGCCCATCATGGTACGTTTTTAGAAATCCAAGATAGCGTCCAAGATGCCCGCCAAAATTATGGAAAAGCACTATTTATCATTTTTAGTCTTCGAATAGTTCTTGATGCTCACAAAATATAATAGCAAACACAATTTGCCACCCATTTAAGTCATTTTTTCTCCATGAATTGTACATTTATTGAAAAAAAAAAAATCCATAATGCGATAAAATGACTAAAAACTGATACTGCTGTATATTTTCCCTGTTCATATTTATAGTTTCGATGATATTTATCATTTTTTTAGTTTATGATGTAAGTGCTATTAATTTTCTTTATATACTTTCATTTTAAGTGGGTGGGGTATATCAAAAATTAATCCCAGATTTGCTTTAATTACTGATTTTGTTTTAGTTTTCCACAATATTTCATCAAAATAAATGTTGTTAATATGATGTTTACCTAGTTCTTGTAAAGTTTTATGTTTTAAAAAGATCACTCTGCTTGAAAACTTGGACCTATGTCAGTGTTGCCATGGTAACAACTTAAGAAAAATATAAGAAAGGCTTATTGATGTTATTTAACAGAAAGAACTAGTTTAACAAGTAATCAGTATAAGATATTACTTCTATTATCAATTGCTAATGCCTCACTATTTAAACAAGGAGAAGTAGTGTTGCGAAAATTGATGTATCTAAAAAGTGTACCAGTACTAGGACGTATGAATTTTAGAATAATTTGTATATACATGTATAAGATGCATGTTTTAATGACCCAGAAGTGGAATTATATCACTTTACGTTTGGATTTCTGCAACGATCCAAGAGATGGCCAAAAATTTAGATCTAGAAAACCACTATTTATTTACAAAACTCAAATCGTCTGTGTAATATTGATGACTATTTAAGCTATGTTAAATTACATGAGTACTATATTTTGTATCGTGTTGTTTTTTAGCCCTACATACTAAAAATGCACAGAAAATCAATGTTTATTGAACTTTTTTCCAACCCCGAAAAAATTCTTGTATATTGAAAATTTAAAGTAGCTAGAACACAACACAAATATATTGATTTCAATTGACTCCTTACATTGAAAACGAATCCTACTCTTTTGAACATGTTAAAGAAGCATGATTTTCTATTTACAACATACTTTGCTAAATTAGAAACACATGCCTGTATCTAAATTTTCTTTGTCTCTCTGTTCTGAGAGCTTTGTCCCAGTCTGTTCTTCTTGTCAAACTATTCTTTGTCTGCCTCGTATAGGATAGATTTAGTACCAAAGAGTGGCTGCCAATACCTGAAACGCCATCGTATTATTTTTATATTTAGTAGACGGCGTATCTATCTACTTCCTTTTGCATGTAATCATGACCCAATATGCACCAGTCATATAATGGAAAGGTATGTCCTTGTATTTTCGAAGAGCCCTATGATTGTCAAATTGTTGTTTCGAGTCTTGATAATCTTAATTTAATTGTCTTTTTCTTGAATGCTTGTGGAATTGTACATTGTACATCTGTATCAAAACGCGTGAATTTACTTTCACCAAATTGTCACCAGCTTTCATTACTAAATAGAGATCTACTTAATTTTAAAATCTTTGTACACTTTCAAAGACTGCAGAACAATATATTTGTTTATGAGAAGTAATATGAACTGTGTTTTTTTTCTGTGGAATGTATCATGATAGATGTAGGCGAGGATTGACCCAATTATCCAGCGCGGTTTTCATGCTGTGATGCATTTCACAAGCAATATACTGGTTAATTCTGTTTGTTCAAAATGTAAGATATCTACTGATCTATTCTGTTTTAACCCGTATCTTTGATAGATCAGTTATTTTTTAATGCTATTGTATTTTGTTTCATGTTGTGATATGCTTTCTTAAAATTCAAAGTGCCCACCCGCTTAGCTCGGTAGGTAGAGCGTTGGTCTACGGATCGCGGGGTCATGAGGTCGATCCTCGGGCGGGGCGTATGTTTTCCGTGACTATTTGATAAACGACATTGTGACTGAAATCATTAGTCCTCCACCTCTGAATCATGTGGAGAAGTTGGCAGTTACTTGCGGAGAACAGGTTTGTTCTGGTACAGAATCAAGGAACACTGGTTAGGTTAACTGCCCGCCGTTACATGACTGAAATACTGTTGCAAAACGGCGTTAAACCCAAAACAAACAAACATAACCATTTATTTTTCAAATTAATTTTGTAATAGTGCAAATATCTTTTACCTTATTGAACATTATATAGATACTTTTATGTAAAGCACTTTTTCGAACGTTTCTTTACATAGTTAGAATACTAAGTAAGAAAATTTTCAATATCCCTATGCTGTCTAGCAAGGGCATAAGCCAAAGTCTTTAGCAATTGCTATACCTTTTTTTTTACTTTTCACTACCGTTTTCTTAATTCTACCAACTTAGTTTTCTTTTCTATACATACACCATTATCAAAATAATACCTCAAGGTCACTTTCTCTTTGTATATATTAATAATTTACAACTGAAATAGGTTCACCATCATCATTTTCAATTTCAAATGATGTATAGCTTTGATTCCCAAGTTAGTTCCTGTTTGATCTTTTAGACTTTTGCACAGAAAGCATGACATACAAGGGAAAACAGCTTTGCTACAAAAGGAATTACATTCAGCCAATATACCTTCATACACGTTCATTTTTTGTGTGTTGAATTATGCCTCTGCATCGGTCAAAGAAATCAGATATTTTAAATTTTAGAATTACAAATACAAAATCTTATTGCTGAAATTATTATCTATTTTAAATTTCTCCCATACGATTACGTTCAAATCAAATATACAAAATGCTGCACAAATATGTTACTACAGCTCTTATGTATACCTGTAAGTAAGGAAATAGGTGATATTGTTGATGAATTCTGCATATTTTCATTATCATAGATCGATTTTCATACAAGTCACAAGTACAATGATCTATTCAAGAGAAATGAAATGTGTTACACCACTAACGCCGCTCTCTAAGCGCCTGCTTACACAGAATTCTGCTACACAGATATTTAAAAAAAAAACATGATATAGAAGCGAATGAAGATTGCCATGCAATACAAAGTCCCTACTAGAAGGTACCTAATTGTCTCTACTGACATTTATTGTAACAATGGGAAGTAAATCCTAAAACATCTATGTAATATAAGTCCACACACAACACTTTACCAGGTAGATATAGGTCAAAAATACACCTAGAAATTGAATATAACATGCATGCTGTCCCACAGAGAAGTGGTCTCGATTTTTCCCCAAGGCCAGTATTAAAAAACAAAGGGAAGTAATTCTTGAAACAAGGGTGCCTCGTGGTAGTGAACATTTGTGCCACGTTATATCAAAATTCCTCCATGCATGAAGACGAAATGCTCCGGACAAATCATTCTTAAATTTGACAATTGGACACTAAGTGTGACCTTGTTCTTAGACAAAGAAACTGGTTCTTGCGCATGATACTTATGGTGGTTAATATTTGTACCAAGTAATATTAAAATCCCTTTAAGGATTGTTGAGTTACAGACTGGACAAGAAAAAAGTCCTTTTGGTCTTAGCTTTCAAGTGTGATCTTAACCTTTCAGCTATGGGCCCGCGGGTTTTGCACATTACATGTCGTCTCATCATGGGGAACATTTGTGCCAAGTAATATTAGAATCCCTTCATGAATGGCAGACTTATGGACCGGACACGAAATTACAAACGGACCAGAAATATAACAACACTGAAATGTCTACAATGGGGAACCTTCTAGAGAAATTAAATAAATGTTAAGAGGAAAAAGTATTAATGTTCTGTGCATCAAATCGAGCCTGCAGCATTTTCGATTATGTCTTGTTGGGCGACCTGCCGTCTTCTACTTTTTCCGTATTACTGTTCACACAATTCACACAGAAAGTATTTTATTTACATAGATATAATTTTGGCATTTATTAAAAGTTTTTGAGCAATGAAACAAAATCCATAATTACAAATTGCATAAAGGTACTATACAAAAAGGATTTTCTATATTTTAGCATGATAGTTTGTGGCAATTCTGGATTCTATGTTATTGTGAAGAAGATTTTTAAAGAAATGGAATTTTAAATACAATTAATATTTTGCAATCAAATTATATTCCTTTCCCTTTTTTGCATGAACTATCAATGAATCTTACGCTTTAATTTATGGTACCAAAGATCTAAACAATGTACTTGTTATTTAAGCGTTTTTATATCAAATTTGAGTCACTAAATATGTGGAAATGTTTAAATTTTATCCAAATGTTATTCAAACCTTTTTTATATCCGAGTACTGGTACACTTTTGAAGATTTGTTTCGATAATTCTGTAAGATTTTGTCGTGAATGTAATTTGATTAAGTATAATACTAATATAACATTAATAACTTTCTTCATAATACAAAGTCATCATAATAACAACAATAACAATAACCCATTATTATCTAAAATGTCTACTAGTACACAATTTTTAAAATATAAATTTCTACTTCTCTTAGATTGATTTTTTAGGTATTGGCATTGGATAAAAGAACAGATTACTGGTTGGTCATTCTGTGAAAAAGAAATCACCAAAACAACACAGATTTAAACCTTTTCTTCAAGCTGTTACCATGTCAACGATGATACATGGTCGAATTTCAAAGCAAATATATATATGTTAAGAAACACCTGTGTCAGATCAAGGCAAACATCATAAAAATACCATATATTTTTATGAAACATTGAGGAAAGTTAATAAAAAAATCAGTAATTAAAACAAATTTGGGATTACTTTCCATTTTTAAACCGTAAAAATGATACATTTGTATCAGTGTAAATAGAACTAGTGATATTTAAACCGTAAACAAAAGAATTGTAAATATGACCGAAACTATAAATATGAGCAATAAAAATATACAGCAGCATCAGATTTTTAGTCATTTTTCCGCATTATTTTGAAGAACATTTCTCTTCTTTTTTTTTTTAAATAAATGTAAAAATAATTGAAAGGAAATGACTTAAATGAGTGCCGAGGTATGTTTGCTATATTTTGTGAACATCAAGATTTAAAGCTATTCGAATTTCCATCAAACTGCGGCTAAAAATGATAAATAGTGTTTTTTTCATAATTTTGTCGGCCATCTTGGACGCCATCTTGGATTTCAGAAAACGTACCATGATGCAGCAAGTCTACCCTAACTTTTCTGACACTTCAGACAATCTAAACATTGATATAAAAATTAGCCGGTAGCCTTTTTAGCACGCGGGAGGTCCCCAGGGACTGGAGAAGTAGGTTTAGTCACACATGTCAAATGGTAGGCAAACCTAATCAGAAAATACCCAAGGCATATCAGCCAATACCCGCATTTAACGAACCTTTCAATAGAATCATAGTGGACTGTGTTGGTCCTATACCTAAATCTGAATCAAGGGACCAGTATCTTTTGACAACCATGTGTGAATCAAGATTTTCTCAAGCTCTATTCCTTTAAGGAACATAAAAGCTAAATCCATTGTTAATTAATTTACTAAATTCTTCACATTTGCTGGTCTCCAAAAATATGTACAGTCAGACCAAGATTCGTCCAACTATATTTCTAATATATTTTAACAGTACTACATAGCATAGGCATCAAACAATACAAACCTTTAGCCTATCATCCAGAAAGTCAGGGTTCTTTAGAAAGATTTCAACAAACATTGAAAAATGTTATTAGAACATATTTTTTTGATACAGAGAAAGACTGGGATGATGGTATTCATTTATTGCTATATGCGGTCAGAGATGTTTTACAAAAAATACTAGCTTTAGTCCATTTGAATTAGTGTTTAGTCAAACTGTCCGTGGACCTTTAAAACTACTTAATGAGTAGTTTCTATAAAAAATGACAGTTTTTTTTTTTAATTTGCTACATTATGTTTCTGACTTCAGAACTAAGTTGACAAAAACTTGTAAATTTTAAATTTGCCGACTGCTGATAACAAAATGAAATCAAAATATGATAAATGTTTTGAACTAAGTGATAGAGTTTTAATACTTCTACCTATCGCTGGTAAACCATTAAAAGCTAGATATTATGATTCTTATATGGTTAAAAGAAAGTGAGTAATCTGCATTATATTATAAACACTGCTGGGGGCTCAAACAGAAACATTCATGTTATATAAAAATGTTAAAGGAATATATTGATTCTGCCCCACAACCTGTAAGTGTTATATTACCTGTTAGTGCAGAAATTGAAAATTCAACTGAATGTGAAATTGAACATGATAACAGCACTGTTCATTGTCAAATAAAACTTCAGAATTCAGACATTCTACAACACCTGGATGAAGCACTTTCTCATTTGGAACCTTAATAAAGAAAACAGCGGAAACAACTATCAACGAGTATGAACACTTGTTTCCGGACATATCTACTAGAACTGTTAAAATCTTTCATGGCATTGAACTTATAGATTCTACTCCAATCAACAACATCCATACAGAATTAACCAAACAAACAAAAAGATTTAAAAGAGTACATTTAATATGTGTTGGACCAAGCAACAGTAACTGGAGTTTTCCATGTAGTTTTGTTCCAAATTCTGACAAATCTTACCGGTTGTGTACAGATTATAGGAAAGTTAACCGCGTCACAAAAACCGATTCATTTCCAATATCTAGAGTAGACGACTGTATTGATCAAGTTTGACATGCAAACATTGTAACGAAATTTGATTTGTTAAAAGGATTTTGGCAAAGTCCTTTCACGGGCAGAACTAAACAAGTTTCAGCAGTGGTTACGTCTAAAGGATTACTTCATCACAAAATCATATCATTTGGAATGAATAAATTCACCTGTAACATATCAAAAGCCCGCCCACTTAGCTTAGAAGGTAGAGCGGTGGTCTACGGACCGCGGGGTTGTGAGTTTAATCCTTGGGCTGGGCTTATTTTCTTCGTGGCTGTTTGATTAACGACATTGTGTCTGACATCATTAGTACTCTACCTCTGAATCATGTGGGGAAGTTGGCAGTTACTTGCGGAGAACAGGTTTGTGCTGCTTTGGAATCCAGGAACACTGGTTAGGTTAACTGCCCGCCGTTACATGACTGAAATACTGTTGAACCAGTTCTTTTGGCACGAAAGCTTGGTAACAACCTTTAATGTTAGCAGTAGATGCTAGTGATATTGGTGCTTGTCTGTTATTTCTTTAAGAAATTCAATAAACATCAGGGTAATTTCTCTACTATTGAAACATAATGTCTAGCTCTTAATTTCGCAATACAGCACTTTGAATTATATTTCAGTGTAGCTATGAATCCTATTGTCAGTGTGACCATATTCCTCCCACTTTCATAAACAAAATGAAAAAAAAAATCAAAGATTGCTGAGGTGGAGTCTTTTACACCAAGAGTATGACATGAATTAATGTTGTGCACTTTTTAAGGTGTTTCAACTGTTACTTTAATAAATAAAATTTTGTTATTTTAGATAGTTGCTAGTTTTTTCTGTTACTTTTACTTACTGTATCAAGCAATTGTTAGCCCTTGACGAAAATGTTGAACAGTGATGTGTTTTTGTTTAATTTCATATAATATTCGACAATGAGTTGTGAAAACCACTGTTCATTCCCATGTTAAATCCGACTATAACACTAAACTAGTAATTTTATCATTTCTAACGATTTTTAAAGCTTTTTGACAATTATTTTAAAGATATTGTGTGTCAACGGAGCGATAAGTCTTGCATTTTTGCAATGTTGTTTCTAATAACACCGTTCTTTTTTCTGATTTCACTTCCTTTCTAAATAAGATTATTAAATAGTAATAATAGTGCTATTGCCTAGTTTCAGTTTGACACCGGAATACGAAATTGCGTTTCAGAATATACAAGATTCCAAAACAAAGTGCTACACAATCATGTTCCTGCTAGGATTGTTCAATATGGAATCGGTGGAACTGCAACAACACTACAGTTTCAAATTTTGTGTGTCTTGATGGCTATTATTCATGAAGACGAAGTAAACTCTGTCGGTTGTTACTTCAATAAGCAGCCGTCAGCAACGTATGCCGTTGTCAAAACTCATTTTATCCAAGACAATATGATTCGGTCATTACCTTTGAATTCTTGGATTTTCATTACATCTAGTAACTCATTGCCTGCCATAAAGAAACAACAGCTCGAACGTAATAAACGTAAGATTAAAAATATGAAGATAGAAATCCCATATATAGCTGACATTAGTATGGTTTCTAAACGTGGTCATTTCATTGCGTATGAATACCAGTCTATATTTAATGTATCAGACGAACAAATGGAGAAAGTGACTGAATATCTGCGATACTGGGATATACTAAGAGTATGTTGCGGAAAACAAATGTCGGCGGACTGGCGATGGCATTTAATGCAAACTAAACATTTTACCCCACACCATGCGCCACACAGTTTATCATACCCAGCATGCGAGATGTACAATATCAGTACAGTTGAACAGCTTTTCATAAAAACTCATATTTATCAACAATTTGCACACAGACCATCACTACATGATATTATTGGAAAAACATCAAATGTTGACGGCGATCTTGATGGCCATTATTGCGAGCGCTGTAGCCAAAATATCTCAGAAAAACATTTAAGATTTAACCAAAATTGTGCTTAGGAAAGGAAAGTCAGTTATAAAATCTGGAACTGAATCAGCGCCTGTGTCTTCTAGCCCCGTAATGAGTTACATGTATCAAACATTCACGCTAGTAGTGAAATAACATTTACCAAGTTTTAAAGAGATACTGTTTTATCACATAACGCAATTCTATGTGGATGGGCTGCTTTCCTTCTATGAAAACTGGAGATGACTAATTCATTTGTGCAATTTTGGTCACACAGAAGTATGGTAAAATAATTTTGAATAACGATAAGATAAATGATTTAAATTAAAGATGAATATATCTGTTTTGTTTATGGCAATTATAATAACGAGGGGTAAGTACCATAGCCAGCAATCTCCATATTCCAAAAAAATTAAGGAGGGCCGATTGTTAGGTATTAAACCTTGAAACGGGTCCAATTAAAAGAAATGAAGATGAAGCTGTTTTTATTTCTTATAACTTTATCTAATATTGTGACTTCGTATTTCATTTGACCTGTAAAAAGCATAAATACTAAAACCTCATCAGGTTCCATTATTTGCCTAGTTTCAGTATCAACTCAGCTAGCAAAATATATGGGACCCATATGGGTCCATTATTGTTTTCTATGAGGGGCCCACACGGGCTGCCAATAAGGGACTCATATAGGATTTGCAAACGGATTTGGCACTGGTCCCGCATATGAATGATTCAATATGGGACGCATATGGGTCCAGTATGGGATCCACATGACACCTACATGGGTAATCTATATGGGCCCAACATGGGCTGCCAATAAAGGACCCACATGGGATTTGCAAACGGGATTTGCATGGGTCCTACACGGGCTTCAAGGAAAATTGCCGAACTGTATGCCATAAAAGTATGAACAAGAAATTTCCAGTAAAAGGCGAGATTAACCTGAAAATAAAATTGTATTCAAAATCTTTAAACAATAATTCGATAGTGTACTTGCCTTTAAATAAGACATTCTATTACATTGATAAATGACAAGTAAATTTTTAATCATTTTTGTTTCGCCTGTGTTGAATTTGCCAGTTTTCCACGGAAAGAACGTGCGCGCGATATATTGTACTGTTGTGAGATTTTGCGTTAGTATTTAAATTATTTTATATTATTAGTTTTCAATAAAATAAGACTGTTGTACCTGTCATTGTTTTAAAATATAACGTTTTATGACTTAAAATAAATTTTATATTAAAAACAAATATAAAGAACTGTAAAAACGGAAAATTGTATGGAAAGTTACGATTTGTTACGATTCAATCGTTGTGGGACCCATCTGGGTCGCATGCGGGTGCAAAACTGATTAATTACCAAAGTTCGTATTAAAAGGAAGATAATTGATGAAAACTTACACTGCTGAACCGAGCGAAAAATAAACATAATTGCAAACATATTGTATTTGCTCAAAGGGAGATAGACATGGGCCCTATATGGGCCTGATGTGAGCAAATAACACGTGCCAAACGGTTATATAATTGAATAGGTGGTTCTGGTGCAAAGCATATGACAACAGCATCTCAAGATTTGCTTGCCAGAACCAACTAATAATCTATTTGTGTGACCAAAGTATATCGTTTTGTTCCGGAAAGGCAAAGAGAAACTTGTATTTAAAAATCCTTGCGTGACAACAGGTTGTCCTGGCAAATGAAAAGCATTGCTAAACTCATATTCTAAGTCTGAAACATGCTTACATTATCAACAAGAAACTTACACTTTACGCGTTTAATAAAAGCTTCATATGAATACTAAGTGTTTTTAAAACATTTTTTCCTATTCTGTTCCCCACAAGCATTTGAATATGAAGTAACATTGCTTACCTTTACATATAGTGGTTGACTGTGAAGCTTAGGGAATGCTCCACTCACTTAGCATTAACTTTCGACCAGAAACAAAGCAGAAAGTATTTCTCTTACAGATTTCTCAAAACTGTAGCAACGTATTTCCGTCATGTAATGTGTCACAGGGTGAGAAAATGTGCAGCCAGACCGGGACTCGAACCCGGGGCCTCGGAATACCGTTCCGATGCTCTATCGACTGAGCTACCCGGCCGCCTACACATATTTTCCCCGTTATAATATTCAAGTTCTATACCGTGACATATTTCCCAACCATTTTGAAATTCGTCCTCGAATTTCAGCGGGTACTTTATATATAAGCAATTACAGGCGTCGGAGACTAACCAGTGTAATGCCGTCACGGCCCCACGTTGGGCGCGCCAAATGTCACAGGGTGAGAAAATGTGCAGCCAGACCGGGACTCGAACCCGGGGCCTCGGAATACCGTTCCGATGCTCCACCGACTGAGCTACCCGGCGGCCTACACATATTTTCCCCGTTATAATATTCAAGTTCTATACCGTGACATAATGCATGAATATTTTTAAGTAACATGCGGTATAAATCGCAGATTAGAGTTCAAAACAGTCCTAATGAATATTTGACAGTGTCATAGCAATCTGTTTATCTGCTTACTTTTCTTCTTTTCTTCTCTAGCACTATGTTTTCTTTGCTGGTGTTTGAGCTGACATGACTGAGTCATGAGTTCTGCAAATGTTCTTGATGAGGTGATAGTTTAACCAAAGTTTTATGAACATCTTTCAAGGGGTTTACAAAATACAGAGCGGACACAAAATGGAAGGCTCAAACCTTTGACCTTGAGCTGTGACCTTGACCCAGAGCCAACATGGCTGACTCATGCGTTCTGCACATTGTCTTGATAAGATGATCATTTGTCAAAAGTTTCTTGAAAATCCTTCAAGGTTGCAGTCATAAAGTAATTGACAGAATAAAATGTAAATTTCAGTATATTTTTTTCACCTGATTGTGCTGTCAAAAGGCCTGCCGTGTGTTTTCATATTTTGACAGGTCGAGTTGCTCTGGTACTAAAAACGATGGTAAGTGCAAAATTATATAGATTTATATAATTTAATTATTTTTGCAACGAGTTCAATACAAGGTTAATATTCAGTCGAATCTATTTCAAGATCTGGGAACGCTTTTGCATAATACTGGATGGAGAACATAACATATGTACGCGTGTATCACTGTCACCAGAGATTACGAACGTTTAGATGCAGAATTAACGCATTGTTTCATAGATAGTGAATCGATCAGATACTTTTTGCATTCGAATTGACATAATTTGAACGCAGACTGGCAGAAACCCTCTGCATGATTATGCCATGAAACATGTTTGCCGAATCATCCGGTAAAAACCATCAAGATTTCTAAAGTAATATTAATTAGGCCTACTGTGCATTTTGTTCGTCTTGTGTTTGTTTCAGATGAATGAATACCTGCACCATGGAAATAATGTCATTTCTAAACTGTTTGAACCTGTGATGGGCGTGCACATTGACCTTTCTTATTCAACAGGAATACATGATGGCGACCAACAGTACAGACAGGTAAATGTCAATATTCTATATATAATCTACAATAATTTGTAAGAAAATGAACGATGTCTGTAAGTAAGCCAAAGAAAGGTCACCTCTGCATAGCTGACAAAGGTCTGAATGAAGCATGATCATGCACTAAAATATCAACAAATTTATACAAGATGAATAATATAACATACAGTAGGCCTCTATGCACCAAGATTTAATTTACAAATTGTATAAAAATTATTTTCCATGGCATGCATGAATTGTTCAACTACATTTGTACATCAGCTGTGCAGTAGACCTACAGAATAAGCTTAAAGAGCATTACTAAAGTTATGTTAAATTTAACATATAGCTAATTTTGTCCCCTGTGCACCCAAAAAAGTGTGACATTTTACATGAGGGATAGTTTTCAAACCAAGATTTATTGTCACGGCTTTGGCTTTTTATGTAACCTAAACTCTGCACATTTAAAGCAAAATACTTTCTTTTCATTAACTACAACTTATTCTTACCACTAGTCTTTGTCTTGTGATGGAACCCCCTTCACAAAAAATGATGAAATAACACTAAATAAATGTTGAACACTACAAACAATTTCATAACCCCATTACTTTTCGTAAGTCCTAATGTTTTTCTAAGATCTTCATCCTTTCAGCTGTGAAGACACCTTATGATTTTTTGTTTGTTTTATAAATCAACTTTGTCAGAATCTTGTTCTATGTCTATACACCCAAAAATGTCCTCTGTGCACCTTTTCAGTTATTAAGTGTCAGTTTTCTTTTATTATTTAAAAATGGGTTTTTACTTTATTTTTTTAGTTGCATGTAAACTAAATGAGTTAGTTATGTTTAAAGTCACTTATTTTTCATTTAAAGCATTACATGCTTTTGAATTTTCATTTTTTTGTTGTGAAAATTTTCAGTTTTGTAGTTATTTTGTGGAATAAACTAACTGTTCGATAGACTTTGTCTTAAGATGATCACCATTAGTCTTTTTGTGAACAAAAAACAAATAATTAATGAATATTACCCTGATTTTCAGTATGTGTCCCCTGTGCATCTTTTAAATAACTAAATTTTGAGATGACAATTTTAGAAATTAAAAATCACTGGACATTCTTGAAATGTTGCATGTGGTTTTAAAACCTGCAAAATGTAAGAAAAATAGGTTTTATCATAATATGGTAATTATTTTTTATTCAGCAACAACTTTTCTAGGTAAAATTTTATTTTCATGTCAGATTTGTGCAGAAAGGGTGATTTTAAAAACCAATATCCACAAACGTTTATCAAATAAGTTTCAAACTATACACAAACACCTATTCATATTATGTTGAAAACATTAATGTTATACATATTTTCTTGTCATAAAACTTTGCAACATTTATCACCCATCTTACTGGAAAATCTAAACTTTTGAATTAAAGGCTGAAATATTATCTGACTGGTATTTCTCAACACTTTTCCAAAGGTATTTCCTTGAAATTTGAATTATTTGCTATCATAAGAATAGGTGACCACCAAAAGAAATAGGTTTGGCACACTTTTGCTTCTTTATTTTGGAAACCACCAATATGTTTCCTCATAGTTTTTATACTGTACTTATTTCAGATGAAGATATAAATTGATGCAAAGAAATAATGGGACAGTGAATGCTACAATTGCTGAAAAGAAGACTACCATATTTAAACACAATTTTATACAGGTACGTGTTTAAAGTGTTTTGAAAATGAGGCATTCAGCACTTATTTAACAAACTATAATAATTGATATAGAATTATGTACCTCTAAATTGTTCTTAATATGAAGTGTCAGCAATTGTTTATAGAGAAATCACAGTTTGTTGTGAAAGAAAAATTTATGCATATATAAATGTGCAAATTGGTCTTTTATTTCAGTTACAGTATGATATGGTGAACAAAAAGCCCTAAATGCAGCCTTATGGAGCTTTGGCTAGACCATGAACAGTAGACATCAAAAAGGTACAGGATAGTTTAGAGCAGCATTTATTAAATACTTTCATGTAATTACAAATTATCAGTTCAAATGAAACTTGGTACGCAACATCAGCATGAAGTGGACATGCACATATTGTCAGGACTGTCAAATTTGAGTATTTGTTTCTTCAGTTATTATGTCATTTTTTATCAAATTATCATATTACAGCTTCTTATATACCTTGTGCAGTAAAACTCTTTCTGCAGATTCCATCATATTCAAATGGATCATGGTATACTTCATGGCCAAGCAGCAGAAATACACCCACTATAGTGAATTTTACATTTGATGGCCCTTTTCTAAAGTTATGGCCCTTTTAGAATTTTGAATTAAATATTACAATTTCTTGTTGTCCTAAATGTACTCGACTCCTCCCCCACGTTCTCTCCAATACCCTTGAAACTTGTAATACACTTTTACCTAAAATGTAAAGGTCATTATCTATTTTAGCCTAAAATCTAAAATCTACTTTAGGGGTGTTATGGTCCCCCCCCCCCCCTTTTAAACTGTAAGAATTATATTTCTACTCCTATAATTTTCATACTTTGTCACAATGGAAAAGTAAGTTGATGTGAAATTATTAACATGAAGTAGGCATGCATATATTGCAAGATATCCATTTCAGGCTAACTTTTCTTGAGTTATGTCCTTTACTTTAAAACATCACAAATACACTTGTACATTGTTTAGGCCTACTCACAGTTTCAAACAATTCAAAAGAAATTGTGTATACATTATCATGGTGGCCAACCACGTGACTTTTGGATATCGAACACGCGAGAAAACGTCTCGATTCAGGTAATAGTTTTGCCTATATTTTTCTTTTTACTGGACGGAATTTTATAAGATAAATAAGACAGTAAAACGAATGCTTTCTTCTGCACAAAGCGTCTGTCGTCAGTTCTCTATAAAATCAGAGAAAAAGCAGTTGGGCGAAGTGTTTGAGAAAAGTACAGAGAACTGACGGCAGAGACTTTGTGCGGAAGAAAACACTCAATTTTATTTCTCGCGTGTTCGATATCCAAAAGTCACGTGGGTTGGCCACCCTGGTTATGGACATGAAGTGATCATGTGCATAGTGTTAGATGAAAAAAATGAAGATGCATGGAGACATATAGACAAATATATATCATCTGTTAGAATTATAGCTAGGTCGTAGTCTCCATTAGATGTGTAGGTACTGTTTTTCCACTCCTTAATGGCATTTTCTTGATAATGTCTGTCAGACTGATAATGTTATAATTCTTAGATTTTACATTCTAAAATGCTGTGTTTTTATGAACATAATAAAACATGTAAGATTTATACTAGTGTAAAAATGACTAAATTTTCTCATTTCAGATGGTTATCCTTAGGGCCACAAGTCTTTGACGCATTGGTCGTGCATGTACATCATATTTTTAGAATCAGAGAAATAGAAATATGAAGAACTTACATTTTATTAATTTACAAAATATTTTGAAGCCTCACAACTGTTAATGACATTATGAATATGGAAGTTTAGAAGCGTGCATTTTGATTAATCATCTACTAGCACAATATATTTTTTAATTCTCTGGGCATAATTATAGTTCTACATAAAAATTGTAACTTTATTGTATAGTCTTGTAGAAAAAGTGTGAATCTTTCATACTTGTTTTAGAGCAAATGTTTCATGATGTTTCGATGTAAATTTACTAGACCCAGACCCCTAGCTCCAAGGTCAAGGTTACACTTTTATATGTCAAAGGGTAAAAGGGTCGGTTTCGTGTCTTGTTCATAACTCTGCCATCCATAAAGAGATTTTAAAATAACTTGGCATACTTGTTCACAATAAAGAAACAACGTGTCATACGCAAGAGCCAGACCCCTTGCTCTAAAGTCAAGGTCACACTTAGAGGTCAAAGGTTAACAGAGTCTTTTTCGTGTCCGGTCAATAACTCTGCGATCCATACAGAAACTTTTAGCTAACTCGGCACAAATGTTTACCGTATTGTAACGAAGTGTCATGCGCAAGACCAAGACCTCCAGCACTGAGGTCAAGGTCACACTTAGAGGCCAAAAGTCAGATACAAAAATAACTTTGCCGGAACATTTCTTCTTCATGCATGGAGGGATTTTGATGTAAAATGGCAAAAATGTTTATCATCATGACCACTTTTCTGTAGTACAACACGCATGTTACATCAAATTTTAGATGTATTTTGACCTATGGCTACCCGATAGGGACTTTTTTGTGGACTTAGATTTATTTTTAGATTAACCTCTCTTTGTTGTCACTATAAATAATATATGTATATGGTAACTTTTTATAATTGACTGTAGGGAAAAATCAAGATCATTTTTCTGTGTTACTTTCAAATTTAATTTTGGGTGTATTTTAAAGTACCTCTTCATGGTAAGGAGTTTTTGTGGACTTCAAAAAGCAAAACATACTTCCCTTTGTTGCTACTATAAAACGATTATTCTTGAAACTTTTTATCATGGTGGTTAGAATTGGACATGTCATTGTTTTGGCTTACTGTCTGCCAAACATATAGTTTTGTACAGAAACTGTTTTATTTTAACATCTACATGACGGGCATATATTTAACATCCTGGCACTCTTGTTATATTTTGTTCATGCCAAGATGCTGTATTGGCATACAGTATGTATAATGAAAATGTCCTTAGGCGGGGGACGTTGCTGACTCGAATGTGTTGATTTTTTTGAGTTCTTGCCCTATTTGACCTCGAACTAGTTCATCACATCGATAACTTAAGTCCTACAAATCCATCCAACTGAATTGAAACTTGGTATACATCAGCAGCATGAAGTGAATATGTACATGTTGACTGTCCTGATTTTTATGATCGATTATTTTGTCTGGTGTTGTGTCTCTTCTTTAAAGACGAATGACAACTACATTGTAGTTTCTTACATTTCTGTTCATTTCAAATAAAACTTGTTCAACATCATAAACATTATGTAGATATGCGCATTTGTTTAAGTTATATGTTGTTACTTAATAACATTATTGAGCCGTCATTATACTAAATTATTGAATAAAACATTTTTTTTCGACACCATTCTAGTTCGCTTTGCAATCTCCGTGAACGAATGTTGTCAAACTGTACCGATAAGGGAAAGAGTTTGCTTCCTTTTATAGCATAACTTTCAATGCATAATTGTGTATTGATCATAATAATACTTTTATTTGTGTGAACATGCATCAATTTGTTATACTGCAGAATAAAACAGTCATTATTAATTACTTAACTTGTTGTCCCTTTATCCTTTTTACCGTAAATATCAAAGTCATTCACAGAAGATGCTGTATACTAACACATTTTGTTGTGAATATGTTCTACTTATTATATAATTATTTAATATAAAAAGTTAATCTTGGAATTTGTGTAAACAGAAATCCTTCATCCGTTTGTCTATCATCAGTCTTTTACAGAAAAGCAAAGTATTACAAGTTCATAAAGAGGAACACAGCTAGGCATTCACACAAAACGTACTTTCAGTTTCAGTTGGCGGTATTTTTTGTACATTCTTGGGAGTACTTGTTTATTAAAGCACTCGATGAATATGTACATTATGTAGAGGAAGAGCTAAACAATAACTGATATTGGTTCCTCTGACTTATGATGTTTTTCAAAAAATTCTGAGATAATTCCGAAGGCCTTGAAAAGTCGTCCAAAGTAATGCATATGTTTTAGCCGTCGATTGTCCTGTACTCATCAAGGTTGCACCAAACTAATTCGGCAATAATATTTTCTCAAAATTCAGACCAAATAATCCATCAGATGCCACCATTACATACCTATATTTCAAACTTTTGCAAGGGGGAGAACACCCTGACTCCTATTCGCGCTGGGAGCTATGCATCTCGCTGGTGATACCTTTCTAAACTGTTGCCTCGCTGCATCAAATAAAGTTATTTCTGGATTCGGACTAGCCTGGAAAGCCGTTGATAATTGTGCTTTGTCAGAAGAAATCTTACCTACATTAAAGATCCCACTTAATTTGTGTTAATTGGCATTCATCGAGTTTCTGATATTGTCAATTTGCAGGTAGAAAAAAAAGTTAGAAATTGTCAGACTGGATTCCCAGGCTAGATCCGGACCTGCCCTTAACAATGATTAAGGCCTTTAAGGTTGATGTCGGACAAGGGATCTAGCAAAGTTTTACAACATTTAAGCTTATCAACAAAGTCAGCAGAGGTCATGCAGAGATCATCAAGTTGTTCTTTTGTCAGGCTGAAAATGCAGGCATACGTAAGCTCCAAAACGACGGCCGTTTTTTGGCATATTAACATTTATTTTATACTATACAGCTTCATCAGATTTGAATAGTTCAATTGGCCTCGATATGAATTTTGTACAGGAATCATTTCTGCGTACAGACTGAAGGATTACCACTAGCGGATTCATAGCGGTGGGTGTGCACACCCAACCCTAAAACCGCCGGAGCATAGATAATTTGTCTTATTTTCTGGGTAAAATGATTGCAAACTATACAGTTTTCCTCGCGTGCATACTTTGTTTTTTATTCTGACTGAAGAATATAAAATATGCATTGTTCTCGCTCGCTATGCTCGCATTGAAAATTTATCTTTCGTTCTGGCTGAAAAATATGTTTGTTTTCTCGTTTGCTACCATCAAAAACGGAATTTATCTTCTGTTCTGGGTGAAACATCAAGAAATGCATTTTTATCTCTACCACACAGGAATTTATTTATTTTTTTATTTTTTTTTTTTTTTGATGAAATATATGCATTTTTCTCGCTCGCTATGCTCGCACATTTAACATCTGACAAAGTTTGCATGAGCTCCTATAAAACGCTTTACAATTTTTATGCTAGTCCTAGGTAAACCCTCCCCATAAAAATCCTCAGGAAACTGGCTGTTCCGAGATACTCGCATAAGAATAAGTCTGACAATTCATAAGACGTGACTATAATTAGCATGTTATTTGTGTTGATTTTATCACAAAACCTGTCCTTTATCAATAACAAATAAAGTACCATAGAACGCCCAAAAATGCACATGATGGATCCATTGTTTTCATAGTTTTCCGGGAGATCATGCCACTACAATTGACACTACAAATATTTTACGCCCCCTCATACACCAAATCCTGTATCCGCCCCTGATTACAATGACGACTCTGGTAGTCAAATTATTCAAAAGACGTAATGAAAGTAAGAATTTTTTACAAAATCGAGAATGATAATCAGGTCAATAGCTCTCCCTTCAGGTAAACGGCGTGAAGAACTATCCTTTATTATATTTGGCGGGAATCGGACACGGTTTCTCCTTGCAATATTAATATTTATAGTAACAAAAAAGTAGTCCGTCATGTCAACAAAGGACGATGAAAATAATCGTTTGAAGCTATAACATCAATCAAGTTATGAGTCATTGTGTCAGTATTTAAAAGACGACATCAAAATGCGTGTTGGAAGTAACATGCCGTGTGTCAAGTAAACGGTCAATTTCGGAACATCCCGAACCTAGTATCTGATTACTTTGGTTGATTAACGGGTCTCACTTTGTAAACTCCGTATTGAGCAACAGGATAACGTAATTAACACTTATTTTTTACTAATTGTCAGGTGCTGTTTACAGAACAAAATCACACATCATCTCTATGCTACCTCCATGGGATATGTCCCTGCAAACTGGATCTCATATTTCACTAATGTTCATACTGTGACCAAACTTTTAAAGAAAGATGTTTTTGGCCAGAATGTGTAGGTAAATGCATTAAAACCGTTCTTAATACTGAAATTGAAAAATAAATATAGATATAATTTTCTAAATTGTGTTTATTTCAGTTAGATTTAAGAGAGGGATTTTGTCGGCTTCATCCTTCATATTATACATGAGGGTGTCATTTTGTAACTGATGTATCCCAAAAATGATGAATTCAGATTCCCTGCACACCTTTTTAGATGAAATTTATTCAATAGGTTGGGCCGGAGGTAGTCCTAGAGATGCCCCACCCCCACACTCCCTCCCGCAACATATCCTTAGTTTAAATACATGTAATACCGTTTATTAAAATTATTTGCAAACTTTAGTTTGAACATATTCAAAGTTTGACGTCGAAGGCTGACAAAAAAACCCACAAGAACAACAACATCAACAGAGTTATCACTTTCACATTTACGCAAAAATGTTATCAACTGGAATCGCATTTAAATGTACAAAAGTCATAAAGCAAGTATGAACACTTTCTTAACAACACCGATACCGGTATGGAAGATAAGATCAAGTCTGTGCTAGTTAGAGGACCCTCAGTTCTGATTATAGGTAGATCACAAATTGCACTTTGAACGTTTTTGGACCTTATATTGGTCACATGTCAATTAGTGTAATATATTGCAATGACGCCTGTTCGGAGTTTAACAATTTTGCGCAATGCGAAAGAAGGTTATATTCATGTGTATCAGTGCTATACACGCGCACGTTAAAGTACCAGACTGTCTATTCGAAAAGAGCTAGGCTAAGTTAGCCGGACACGTCTGTATCTGAAAAGTTATCTCTGTCTTTTCTGGGGGCTTTCTCTCACTCTGTCCCTCTGGTAAGATCGCTCTGTGTCTGTACTAGTAGAGCATGATTTCGCGCCCTGTGTGGTTGCAGCTGCTGTAAAGCGCCTTTGAACGTGTTTATCATGAAAAGGGCGCTATATAAATCTGGTATAATAATAATAATAATAATAATAATAATAATAATTTATATGAATATTTACTTATTGCTGTTTTTCACTGCTTTCTATTTAAGTTTTCGTTTGTGTACTACATAAAACTTTTTCGTTCTTATTTCTTTAACTTTGTCCTTTTTCTTCGTACTTGTCTTTTCTATTTATTTCTAATGACACGCAATACAATCGTTTTAAAGTTCGATACCCTTCACACACACGCGGTAATTAACACTCTTACCATTTCATTTGACTTAGGCGAATAAAGTCCTGCTGCTCCACTCCGTATTTAGCTATAAGAAATTTAAAAAATATCTACGAAGTTGTAAAATAACAATTTCACGGAGGGGCGATTATCAACTTTTAAACAGGCTGATTTTAAAATTGAAAAATTGTAATAAATGGCGGGGGAGGGGATATGGGAGAGGAATTTAACGTTAAACAGGGGATAAAATATGTTAGAAACAAAAATTCATATTCTAATGTTCATGATATAATCAAACTTCAATTTGAAAGAAAGATTATTTTTAGCCTAATCTGGAGGCATGCTGCTTTAAAATTAAAATAATTTAATTGTGTCAAATTGTATTTAATCACCCTTTAAATTTCATTGCGTATTACAATATTGCCTAGGAATAAGAAATATCCGGTCAGTGTTGTTCCCAGCTGGATCATAAAAAATATGTTACCCACTTACTATAAGTGACAAGTATTCTTATGGTTTTATGGTTTTTGCGTTGTAATATATATATATATATATCACTTTCTTTCTTCTGTCTTTATATCGTATTTTTTTCTTGCTCTCGGGGATTTAGCTATTATGATTTATGCACTTATGTCATAAATCTTATGACAGACGGAGGAATCAGTACATTCTGTTAGACATTTACGGATTAAGTCTACGTGGACTGTGGACACCTAAGGCGATAGATTTTTCAAGAGGACCGTCTCAACATAGTTTAATTATATTATGCGCGATATGAAAAAGAGTTTATAACGGCAATAGGGTTATTATATCATCACTATGCAGGTAGGTGATATAAATTTGGATGTGCCTGTTTTTAGCTCGACTTTTCGAAGAAAAAGTAGAGCTATTACACTCGCTGCGGCGTCGGCGTCTCCGTTGGTTTAAAATGTTTCATAAAGTCAAATATATCTGTTATTGTCAAAGCTATTGACTTGAAACTTAAAATACTTATTTACTATCAAGGTCTACACAAGGAAGAAATTTTTACAGAATATTGCCCCTTTTTAATTTAGCATTCTTGGTTATAGTTTTTGATAAAGTCAAGTATCTCTGTTACTATCAAAGCTATTGGCTTGAAACTTATAATAGTTATTTACTATCGAAGTCTTCACCAGGAGAAATAACCCCATAACTCTGATTGAATTTTGATAGAATTATGCCCCTTTAACTTATAATTTTTGGTTAAAGTTTGTGATAAAGTCAAATATCTCTGTTACTATCAAAGCTATTGACTTGAAACTTAAAATAGTTATTTACTATCAAAGTCTACACAAGGAAGAACACTCCCCATAACTCTGATTTGAATTTTTACAAAATTATTCCCCTTTTAATGAAGAATTTTCTGTTAAATTTTATTATAAATTTTCAAGTCA
Source organism: Mercenaria mercenaria (assembly GCF_021730395.1). Classification (NCBI taxonomy): domain Eukaryota; kingdom Metazoa; phylum Mollusca; class Bivalvia; order Venerida; family Veneridae; genus Mercenaria; species Mercenaria mercenaria. The sequence continues at coordinate 45,636,221 of NC_069364.1, forward strand.
AATATCTTTGTTACTATCAAAGCTACTGACTTAAAACTTAAAATAATTATTTGCTATCGAAGTCTTCACCAGGACAAACATTCTGCGTTACTCTGATTTGAATTTTGATAGAATAATGCCCCTTTTAAACTTAGAATTTTTGGTTAATTTTTTTGATAAAGTCAAATATCTCTGTTACTATCAAAGCTATTGACTTGAAACTTAAAATACTTATTTACTATCGAAGTCTACACAAGGAAAATCAATCCCCATAACTCTGATTTGAATTTTTACAGAATTATGCCCCTTTTTAATTAAGAATTTTCTGTTAATTTTTTTTTATCAAGTCAAATATCTTTGTTACTATCGAAGCTATTGACTTGAAACTTATATGACCTTTGACCCCTTAGTGTGACCTTGACCTTGTATCTAGCCATCCAAAACATGCACTCTGCACGTCGACTCGATGTGGTGGTCATTTGTGTAATGTTTCTTTAAAATCCCTCATACAGATCAAGAGTTACAGAGCGGACACGAAACAAAGTCATATGACCTTGACCCCGAAGTGTGACCTTGACCTTAAAGCAAGCCACCTGATACAGGCGCTCTGCACGTCCTCTTGATGTGGATAACATATGTTTCAAGTTTGTTTAAAATCCTTCAAGGAGCGGAGTCGACACGAAATTGTTAACGGACAGACGGACATACAGACAAACAGACAGACAACCAGCCAGATGAACACCTGTGGTATCCCAAAATACGTCCCTTCTGGAGTATAATAACAATAAAGAAATGGAGATGCAAGATATTACGTTTCCTACAGTTTTCACAATGTTTTACCTGCTGACCTACATTTTGATCCCAACTTACACAGTTTAGATATTTTTTTTTTCATGTTGGACGACGACGACGATGGAATACGGATACATTGCGATCAGACTAGTACATCTTTTCAACTTTGTCGCAGATGCGCAACTTATAATATTGAAGAACATTTCAGGAAAGTGTTATGACGCTAGATCAAATACATTTTGCGATATGTATAACAAATCTTTTCTTTGGCGAACAGACGGACGGACAGACAAATCCAAATATTATCCTGTGCAGTGACATATTAAGCCAGACCTTACCATCATTATAGGAATGTTTTCCTACCAAACATAAATTAAAATTATCATGTTGAGACGGTCCCCTTGAAAAATCGATCGTCTTAGGTGTTCACTGTCCACGTAGACTTAATCCGTAAATGTCTAATTAACAGTAATAAATGTTCGTAATGGACTTGTTATAGAGTTGCATATACTGAGTGATTAGCGAACATTAAAGATCCTGGTCCAAATTTCACGAAAAAAAACTTAAGGTATCATTATTTTTACTGGGGTAGGGGAAGCGCAGTCGTAAATAGAGCGAAATCTTTAACGGTGACCTCCTTCTTTATTATTTTTTGTAATCGATAGCGAATGAAATTATGTACGCTTTTTGAAAATTGTTCAAAAACTATCGGGCAGTTTCTTAAATACAGGCGTCTTTACGCAAAATGTTGGGTGCAACTGAACGTCAGATTTATGTGTTTTGCGTTCAAAATCGTTTGCCTCCAATGTGACGTCTAATTTAAATTGACAAATTATATATCATTGGAGAGATAATTTTAAAACAACCTTGAAAACAAAGAACTTTTGTGGTATTTTGTTGTATATAGAAACGCTACATAGAAAACATGTTAAGTACGCCATTTTGCGCCCTGCTGAAATTAAATTAAAAGACGTTTGTGGTCATATTTGAAGATTTTACAGCTGCAAATTGCAAACAGAGAACTGAAAAAATACCAGTCAATCGGAAATATCGTCAACTTTAATTAACTTTTTTTCAAATTCATAAAAGTCCGTTGATCGGTGGCGCTTATATAAAATAATAATTACTTTTTTTTGTACATGTTTGGTCCTGAAAGTAAATGTTTGTGTTAGATGTATAATATGTAACGCTTTCTTAATATGTTAGATACCATATTCATGTTACTAAATATTGCTTTTATTTGACAATAAATAAAGCATTATATACATATTCGACTTGTTCCCCATTTCACTTTAATATTAATTAAACTTTATTCATGTACATCGTTTAGTAAACTGTCCGCCTGTAAATGCATCAGATACAATGATAATGACCAAAGCTATTAGTTATCGATTAACCTGACCCCCACCCCCGTGTTACAACAACAACAACACTTAGTACGGAAATCGACGAATTGGATTATTTGTTCTACTGACTTTTATGATAGGTAAAGCTGTCCCGCTTTATCGGTTTTAAAGATGTTACTAAAAGTAGTAGCGCAAAATATCTAGAATATGTATGTATTTTTTCCGTATTTTTAGGTTAATATAAAATTCTTAACACTTTCAGATTAATAATCAAATTCTACATAATATGAAATTTTATTATAACCAACCTTTTCTGATATAATACTTTGAAAAAATAATACGCATCACAACCGCTTACATTTTAGTCTAGAAAAAGCGTTATTTTGTCAGTTAGATTACTCATTTTCTAAAGATTAAAGGTCGTAATTATTAACTTCATGAATGCTTTCCCGAGATTCCAGTTTTGATCGGATGAATTTAAGAATGTACATGCCGCCTTATTCATTCTTAAAGAAGCTAGCCTTGGCTACTTAGCTTCTACGAAATAAAACTTCTGTCAGTAGCTGTTATGTCCTTGCAACTCTATTCTCGTTTAACCACAACTTTATTCATCAAATGTTTTTGTACGATATTTTTTATTTCAAACATTTGCAACATCAACTTTGGTGACTGACATCCTTGTAGACTATTGGATGAAAGAATGAATGAAATAATAGTGAAATGATGAGTTGTGAAAAAATAAAAAAGATCGATCGATGTTATAAAATGTATTTATACTGAGAAAAAATCTGTCAAATTTAGTTTTTAAAATTAAAAGAGATTAAATCAATGAAGTACTTACCCGTGACTTCCTTTTCCTCTAGTATTTACGACTATACAGATTATTGTGTGCGGTCACTTCTGCCAGATGTTATCGCCTCGGGATACATGAATGCGCGAAGCATGTTCCCCACTGATTTGATGGAAGAAATCATACCTACTATCTACGCATTAAATATCCCACTTAATTTGCGCTAATTTGTGTTAATTGGCAGTTAGAAATAGTCAGACTGGATTCCAAGGCTTAGGGTTCATGGGCTATGTCTATATTATTTATATGTCTTAAATTTAGTTAATATGCATATAATTATTATCAATTAATGTTGCAGTAAAACTGTTCCGCAGAAATTATATATACAGATTATTTTCGTGGAGATGGGTAAATCAGTGTAAATGCTTATATAGCATTCGATGAAAGGTTTATATTAGACGATTGTGTTTATTTTCATAATAATCATATATTGTCCGTAAATATTGACCTTGCACTCATTAATCTTTGCAAATAGCTTTCGAGCGTTTTCGTTAATTTACGGAATATTTGTACTTTATACAGTTAATCAATGTCACGGTGGGTCTGACTTCCACCCACGTTACCACGGTTATCATTTCTTTAAAGTAAAGTAATGTAATTTTATCGCTACCTGTTTTATTTTTATGAATTTTAGTTATTTTCTCTTAAAGTATTTATTTTCTAGTACCCTTGTGACAGGTAATTTGTCTTTTTGTCTAGAATATTTTTAACAGTCCACTTTTTTACAACGGGTGAATATGATAACTTTTAATAAATGGACCATAGATATCACGATATGTTTGACAAAAAAGTGGTAAGTTTGTAAATAAAATAAATTTGGCGGAAAAGGTATGTCCAAAACTCGAACCCACTACCCTGATATTGGCAGATAAACGCTTTGTCCGCTCAGCTACCTGTACATGCGACAGTATTATATCAACTAAGAATTATATATGTAATATTTGTATCGTTATCTATGATTGGACATTGAAAATAAATTTACGGAAATATACGAAATATTCATGAGTGCTAGGTCAATACTAAAGGACACTACATCTAAGAGAAATAAAATAGTCTTGGAACAGTGTATACTACGGTGGCATAGAGGGGACAAAGGAAACATTATATTTATTACGTGCGCACGTGTTAGCACCACATTCGTACATGTTAGCTACCACGTGCGAATATGTTGATTAACACGTGCGCACGTGATAACTATCTTAGCTTACACGTTCGCATGTGATAGCTATCACATTCGCAGTTGTTACTGACACGTGCGAACGTGATAAATGACCAACGAAACTAACCGAGATATCAGCCTTTTTTTCAAAAACAAGAAACACTTACTTCATAAATTACAGGTAACTACAAAATAACACTTCCTAATGAAATACATCCATTTAGAAAAAGTGCAAATATATTTCACTCTTTTTCATTGGTCAGCAAACACATGCGCACGTGTTAGCATGGTTAGCTATCACATGCGCACATGGTGATATATTTGCGAAAGTGATAGCTGTCACTTGCGCATGTGACAGTTATCACCCGCGCACTGTTAATTACCACATTTGCACATGGTAGCTAACACGTGCGCACGGGAAAAAATAAAATATTCCCTGTCCTCCTATGCCACCGTACATAGAACATCTGCGGAATTACTTCGAAACAAAAGTCTACAGATATGAAAATATATTTCACTTAATAATTCATAATTAAGTAACAGCTGAAGTTGAACATTGAACAAAAAAGTTTAAAATACATTTTATAGCGCTTTGAATTATACTAAACTGAATGACTTCGGTTAATTATGTGCTTTCTTTTTAGCCAAAATGCTATGTTATCTACATGTTGGTTTAAAGGTCCGACCTCTCCGTGACTGAGTGGTTTAGATCGATGGCTTCAAACCAATTGTCCATCACCGATATGGGTTCGAGCCTCACTCTGGGTGTTGAATTCTTCGTGTGAGAAGACATTAAGCTCGGTAGCTCTACCCAGGTGCTCGCTCGTGATGAAATAATGCACGTAGGGGCACATGGGGTATTCCTCCACCAACAAAACTGGAAAGTCGCTAAAGGACTTATAAGTGTGTCAGCGCAACGTTAAACCCAACAAAAATACACACACACACACACATACACACACAAACGGCGTACTTGGACGGTAGCAGACGATACTGTATTAAATAGAACGAAGGGCGTTTGTTCGAATCTTTGGACGCAGGCATATCATATCGATTATTTTGCGTCTGTAAAAAATATAACAATCGATTTCATAAGTAATGTATTAATACATGTCATGTATACTTTTTTTAGTACAAATCAGAAATGGATTAGTTCATCTTTTTTCTATAAATATTTGCATTGTTAGCACAAGCGTTGGAAATGTGCAAAAAAGAGTTAATTTATGCTTGCATTTGATTTTTACAATGGCGATGATCCGTGAATGTATTTATCACAAATAAATAGGGAAGAATTAATTAATTTGTTTTTCTCAATCGGATATTTAGATTAAATGTTAAAATAAATCGGTGACGCGCAAGATGAAATGATGTATTCATTCATGTCTTTGATTTTATACCTGCTTTGGTCCGTGAGTGCTTTTTTCAGTTCATGATTTATTAGTATTAAACATTTCTTTTTTTCAATATTGGCATTCATTATACATACATGTACAAGTTCGAAAACATGCAAAAGTCTGACCTTTGAAATGGTCGCAGAATATAATTTTCACTACATATATATATTGATTGCATCCCGTATTTTCGAGATATATAAATTATTTACATCCCGTATTTTGGGTATACACAGCAAATATAAGAAGTTGTATACAAAGAATATACGGGAAATATAAGTCCCGTATTTTCAAAATATACAAATTATTTAAATCCCGTATTTCTGGCATATGCGGGAATAATACGGAGTTGTATACCAAGCATATACGGGACATATACGTCCCGTATTTTCGAAATATACAAATTATTTAAATCGCGTATTTCCGGCATATACAGGAAATATACGGAGTTGTATACAAAGAATATACGGGAAATTTAAGCCCTGTATTTTCGAAATATACAAACTATTCATATCCCGTATTTTCAGAATATACGTGTAATATACGGGGTTGTATATGAAACATATGAACGATGCAGAAGAGACAAATGCCAGACGACTGAAATCTCTGGAAAAAGCATGCAAACATTTAGGATATACGGACGATCATAATACAATAGCTATTCGTGCACATATGTCTCCGAATTACAAATTTCTTTATTGTCGTGTAAATAAATGCGCTTCTACTACGACTCTTGAAGTAATGAGACAAATCTTTAACTGTGATACCGAATGTATGGTCAAGATGGCATATCTAGCTAGGTCAAATGTTAATGCAAGTAAAATAATGAAAAATGCTTTTTCATTCATTGTGGTTCGTGAGCCGTACGGGCGTTTATTTTCAACTTACTGTAATATGTTTATTTTCCGAAGGAAGATTGGGTTTACAGGGGAACTAAGATCATACAATTAACAAGGTCGTATATTTCATCCGATAGTCTTAACTTTGGACACGACTTAACTCTTTCAGAGTTAATAAAGTATACTGTTGAATCATATGAAAACGGCCTTCATTTAGATGAACATGTCAGACCGATGCATCATAAGTCATGCAATCCGTGTTTATTCCATTTTGATTACATTGCACACTTCGAAACACTGAAAAAAAGACTTCGAATACATTTTAAGGACCATCCACCAGAGAAACATAATACAAAACTACCACAAAGACCTAGTGTCATCCCTTAGAGAATGGTCTCTTTACGGACCTGTAAAGGATTTATTTCGAACCATATTGCTTGTAAAGGGATCTTGTATTTCATCCTACAATATATTTCTTAGAGCATGGAGTTATTATCAAATTATAGGTCAAATTTCTAAAAGCATAGACTTTCCTTTTAGAAAAGACGATGTTGAAAGTATTACAAAAGAAGAATTTCTGCAAACATTAAAAGTTGCTATTGAGTCGTCTAGAAGAGAAGGCAACGACCTAAACAAACAGAGACATGAAGCCATGATTCAAGCATATTCAACCGTCTCTCCTGAATACATGGAAAGATTAAGAAAAGTAGTAGCAACTGATTGCTTTTTGTTCAACTATGAAGAGAGACCAGATTTCATATTTAACAGAAGTAGATTTTTATTTAATAGAGACAATACTACATTCAATTTTTTCAAAGGTCTTTAGATGAAACAACAGACGGGAGGGCTAAGTAGTGTTTCCCTCCGACTTTGTGCAAAAGAAATAAAGCGACTACACAACGTTGCATATTCCAACAACTTATATGTCGTGTAAAAACTTATATACTGCAGAACTTATAACCTATGGGACGTAAATATTGATCTTAAATATCTATGTTATAGTTTAACTGGAATAAACATTCAATCTGTAAGCAGATACATTTTAATTTTAACTAACTTATCAGAATGTTGTACCAGGTCATAAAATAATTGGGGGCAATTCAAGTCATTAAATATATCATTAATTTTGCCAATATAAGTTGTAGTTGCTACATACAAATTTACGTGATAAATCATAATATGAATGTTATATATCACTTATTGACCTTTTACTGAATTACTGTTTTGTGTTCATTTCACTTCACTGTTACGTTACTGCAAAACGTGTTTCCATAAAAATGTCAATAAATTACCTGTCACCTGTACACACCAATAACTGGCTATCCTCACGCCAGATGTATAAAGAAGTCCGACTGAAAAAAATAACCCTAATGTCTATGGGTAAGTTGATTTGTTCATGTATTTTAAGATAAATCTAGATCTAGTTTGGAATGTGGTTAGGAGGCTGTTTCATTGAAAAAAAAAATCATTGTTAACACTCAGTAGGCAATATTTTTCTGGATCTTATGGATCCGAGCGGAATATTTGCCTTTATCAAATGTAAATCAACATTGAACATTGGTCAAAAATTGTGTCACTTTGCCAAATAATAGAAAAACTTTGTTACCACTAAAGAGACTACCTTGTATACCTGATCTGTATTAAAAATGGCCATACTGTTTGCCTTTACCAAGTCTAGGTAAAGTCTGAAACCTGGTTATCTGGCGTTAAAATGTATGTCAGCAGTTTAAATCATAGAAAAAAAAATTTGACACTGCAGATGCCATTTTGTACATAAAACTTAGTCAGAACGTTTCTCTTTATAAATTATAGAATGAATTTAAAATGGAATTAACTGGGTTATAGAACTAGGCATATTTTCTGATTGATCTATATGAATTTTAGTCAGAATAGTTGTCTTCAAGAAGTCTAGACTAATTTAAACATTGCATTTTCTGGTATTAAAATCTATGTTACTTTGTAAAATCAGAAAGACTTAGTTAACCATCTAAAGTTCTAGTAGCCTATTTTTAACCAAGTTTCAAACTTGTCCAATATTCTGTCTTGTCAAACATTCTTACCAAGTCGCAGTATGATTCGGCCAAAATAGTGATTTCTGGAGTGTTCAAAGCGAAACTGTTTACCTCCGACGAGGACCTGGGACGACGGACACTGGGCGATCACTTTGTCCTTGATGCTTAACTTCCGATATTGAAGAATAGCCCGCCTGCTTAATTCAATAGGGTTAGCGCAGATCTACGGATCGCGGGTCGTGAGTTTGATCCACAGGAGGGGCGTATGTTCTCCGTGATGATTTAATAAAAGACACTGTGTCTGAAATTGCTCGTCCTCCGCCTCTGATTTATTTGGGGAAGTTGGCAGTTGCTTGCGGATAATGGGTTAGTACTTGTACAGAATCCAGTTAGGTTTACTGCCTACTTTTACATAACTGAAATTATGTTGAAAAACGGTGTTAAACCCAAAACAAACAAACAGACAAAAACGTTTTGTAGAACATTTCTGGAAAGTAAAGTGTAATGACGGTAGGTCACACACTTTTGGCGATATGTATAGCACAAATTTTCTCTGACGGATGGACAGACGGACGGACAAACCAAATCTATATCCCCCACCACTACTTTGTCTTGATTCGCAAATGTCTAATGACACGAAGACAATTCTAGCAAATCAACTCGTCAGTTCCTTTAACGAATAGGCATGGCTTACATTTATAACTTTTGATCTTGATTTGAGAATTTTCTCAATTTTTGCAGTCGGGAAAACAGAAGTTAAAAGTTTCATGCAGTCAGAACCAAATACTGGAAATTTCTGAGATACTCTTGCTATATTCTTCCCAGGAAAGTTTGCTTCGTTCCTACGAGTGTCATTCTAAACTAAAGGACAATCGGCCCAAGTATAGTATAAGCAAAAAGTAGTTTCGTGATTTAGTTTTTGAAATAATACGCTTTTAAGTATTAATTCGTGTTTACTAAATAATAAATAGTATATTACTACATTTCTAGTGATGAGAACGAATCTATTTTATCTTGTTCTTTATTTAGAACTCATCCCATTGATTTATAAAAATAAATAATAATTATCAACATAGAAATAAGACAGGCTGACAGGTCGACAGGTCGACAGGTTGACAGGATGACAGGTTGACAGGTCCACAGGTTGACAGGATGTCAGGTCGACAGGTTGACAGGTCGACAGGTCGACAGGATGACAGGTCGACAGGTTGACAGGTCGACAGGTTTACACGTTGACAAGATGATCATGATATATTGAAAACTAAATATATCAAAATGTTTATTTATAGATTAATGTTTTTTGGTCTCTCAACCTGTCGACCTGTCGATCTGTCAACGCAATTATATTTATTCATTAATGACCTGCCAACCTGTCGACCTGTCATCCTGTCAACCTATCGACCTGTCATCCTGTCTCCCTGTCAACTTGTCGACCTGTTTGAACGCCATTATATTCATAGATCAATGTCTATAGATTTTATTAATTCCTTCCGAATTACTTTTTACTTGAAACAATAACTATTAGGAATTAGGGCAATAAGATTTATTTGTATTCTGAAGTATATAGCCTTATAATAAAATTCAGTAATGTAATCTGGTTTGTCATCCTATCAACCTGTCGACCTGTCAACCTGTCAACCTGCCGACCTGTCAACCTTTGAACGCCATTATATTCACAGATTAATGTCTTTAGATTTTATTCATTACTCCCGAATTACTATTTTACTTGAAACAATAAGTATTAGGAATTAGGGCTATAAGATTTATTTGTATTCTGAAGTATATAGCCTTATAATACAATTCAGTAACCAAATTACTCATTTATTACACCAGAATTATTTTTTGCTTATACTATACTTGATCCGGACAATCGTGCTGGAATACGGTACACAGTGTGTGAACAGACGTCTAACTTAGTTTATTCCCATGCCCTTGACTTCCACGCGCTTCCGCAGTCGAGAAATCCAAGAGCTGAACGCTGCAGAGAAATCTCCCCTTCATATGGCCATCAGAAACTGAAAAATACCACTCCGAAGTGAATTATTTGATAAAAAGTTGCGCCGAGTCAGCATCTTTATTAGCCTCAGAAAGAGGAAAATGTCACAAGGTCTCAGATCTGGTGAATAAGCGGGATATGATTGCCTTGTACCACTTCTTCATCTCTAAGAAACTTTTGAACAATGGTACTTTTGTGAGTCGCAGCGTTGTCATGGATAAGCTGTGGCGTTGAACGATTATTTAAGTTTGAGATTTTTTTCAGCGTTTCTTTAGCGCACTCGACCCTATTGGCCTTTAGATCCTTGGTTAACATGCGAGGCACCTTTCTTAAACCCAAGTGCTTGGGGCGGTTTTTATGAGTTCTCCCCGTTTACATGCCAAGTAAAAACGCTATCTCCGAAACTGCGTTCCTTGTGTCTTTGTGTATCAGATGCCTTACACCAGCAATGTTCTTTGACGTCACTGCTGTTTTATACTTGCCAAGTCTTGTCTTTTAGGACTGCCCGACAATTTTTAAGTTTACATACCAACCTGAAAACACTCTTCTCTGATACAGAAGACTTCCCATATGAAGTATACAGTTCATAGCTAAATGTATTTTGCTTAGTAGTATGACAGTTTTCTATAAACATCTGCATGATTATAAAGGAGTCATTCTTGTATCATCCATGAACACAGTTTATGGTCAGGTCGATGCGAGGCTGTTCTAGTAGAGGGTGACTGGCGCAATCCGTCAAACAATGTCTATATAAAGCGGATTTGAACAGTTCTGTAATATAAAAAATAACAATATTATGATTTTTTAATAACAGAACATAACAGAACTTTATTCATAATAATATGACTTGAACATAAGAAGATCCTCTAACGCTGACACTCCTATATATATCTCCTTTAGGCATTAAGCGGAACATCATATATTTTCTACCTTACGTGGACAATTTGTATACTTTAGAATAAAGCACTCTTACAATAAATTGTACTTAAAATGGCCAAATATGTTTCCGTTACTTTTATTTTCCATGAGCTTACACGTGTGAGAAATATACAGATATTTTGGTCTGCTTAATATATATTATATTGACTTCCAACATAATTTGAACAACAAATATCTAATGTCTTACCCTTTCAGTTCTAGATAATTATTTAAGATTTCCCAAAAGAAGTTTATGTAAAACAAGCGGATCTGAGGGAAGGGGCCATTTTGATAATGTTTGAAAAAATCTTAGTAGAGGACTGTTACCCAATGCTACACATCCAATGTCTGAACCTTGCAGTTTTGATAAGAGTTTTGAAGGTTTTATTTGGACGCCATGTTAACGCGAGTTCTGCTTCGATGGATTTTATTTGAACAATATTTTTAGTGAAAGATGTTTGGATCATTCCTGCCAAGTTTTATCAACTTTAGCCAAGTGATTTCACAGATGTTTAAAGTAACAAGAGGGCACTGAAAGCACCTTATTGCTCACCTGACCTCGTTCTTACTCCAGATAACCTAGTATCTAATTTAGACGAGATTTCATAAAGACCATTATTTTGACCATGTTTTATTTATATCATGTATTAGATCCAAATGTTTCATGACTTGACCTAGTGACACAGTTTCTGATCTCTTGTTTCCAACTTTTGAATTTGACCAAGATTTTATACATTCAAATTTTGACAAAGATTTATGATGACCAAGTTGAAAAAGTGGTCTCTAAAGTGTTAACAAAGTTTGTATATGATTTTACCTAATGACCTAGTTTTTACCAAATAGACCCAGTTACAGTTTTATCCTATAATAAAAACTGTAAAAGATCCTTTCATAGAATGCAACCAAGCAGAATAATAGCAGACTCGGTTTGACTAAGTCTGTTCATGAGATGTAATGAAATGTGCAACACCTCTCACGCCCCCTAGCACCGGCTTAAGCTGAACTCTATGACACATATATTGAATGGACTCCATGATCCTAAAGGACCAGAAAATATAACAACACTTAATCCAACCAAGTCTCACGTAGATCAGGTATACAATTTTTCCTTTCGAATGTTAACAATGTTTTTCTATAAATTGACCTAGTGACCTATTTTTTGATCTGGATAATCCAGTTTCAAATTTGAAGGAATTCGTCCGAGATTTTATTGAAATGTAATATTCTGACAAAGTTTCATTTAGATTGTGCTACAATTTTGAACTCTAAGAGAGTAAATAGTCAAATTATTGACGACACACAACACACGATAAGGAACACTGGCTGATCACAAAAGCTCATCTTGAGCTAACAATTTCAATGCCGGTACACCTATAGTAATAGCTCATCCTAAACAAGTTCAGACAAGCTAAAAATGTTAGGACAGACATCAACACTATAAATTCCTTTTCAAAATTGATCTTTAAACTCAGTCCAGAATAATAAGTATAAAATAACGAAAGAAAATGGACAGCAACAATTTTAATCATTCAGATATTTGCTAACATAATTAGCTGTATCTATTTATTCAGATATCTTATTTATAGATTATTTGATAACTTACAATAATTATGCATAAACTATGTGGTGGAAATATTGGCAAGAGATGTTTGTAAAACACGTATGGCTCCTACCCTATATATGATAGCCTGTCTGCGAAAGTGGATAGTAAAGTACTGATGAAGTAATTGCAAGTAATTTCATGATGTAGGTTCAAGCGTCATTCAAAAGAAACCTGTCTTCAGTGACGAGGTCACTGTGACCTTGAATATACTGACCTCACAAAAAAGCAATGACCCCACAAAAATAGCGCCAGACAATGAAGTTTGACAACTACATGCCCAAGCCTTCTCCGCTATAAAGCGGAGACTGTTTTCAGTGTCATTGTGACCTTGATTTACTTATTCTAAAAACAATAAATTTAAAGCAATCTACTGATCGTAGGGAGTCATCCAAAACTTTGACTGCTGTAGGCCAAATGTTCTCAGGTATTCAGCTGAAATTGTGTTCAGTATCGAGGTCAATGAGACCTTGATCTTTGCCCTACTGACTACAGAAACAATATATGTCATCTGCTGACCAAAGGCAAAAATCTTATGAAGCTCGAGCAGGACAAAAACATTATTTAGTTCTAATCGGAAACCAAATGGTCTACCGTCTGTAATGAGCAAAACTGTAAAACACTGCGTCTTTGATTTGGGAAAGGGTATACAAAAAAGCCCTAAATTCATGCAACATCTTACAAGTTCATATTTGTAGAAACAAAGCATTTGTATAACAAAATGTATACACATTTACACTAATACATGGGAGATGATGACATATCTGATGTATATGATATCTTCTAAAACCTAATGTTACTGCAACCTTGGCCTTTGACTACAAAAAACAACTGTGGGTTTTTAGTGGTCACGAACATTACAAACACGAACGGTAAAAGTACTTTACACATGACAACTCATAAAAATGACAATGTAACACCTAATGTGAAACTCATACCTCTAAATGGACATATGATTAAGTTAGCACCACTACATAATCACATTTTTGTATCAATCCTTGAAAACCAGAGTGAAGGTTCAACTCAATCCCATATGCATGCAAATGCTGTCCAAGAGTTACCTAATTTGAGTGCCTGATGCCCCTGAAGACCCGAGTGAATTTTCTAATGAGTCCCATTGAAGGTTTCTGAGATACCTGCATGAACACAAAAGTTATTGAACTTTATTCTTTAAGTAAAAAAGAGCATAATAATGCAAAATTTTAGACAAGAGTTAATGGGCTTGCTTCTATGAACTTGTTCATTGACCCAAAGACCTGTGCAACGATGTTTCAATATATAAATAGATCGGGACATTCCAAAAACTGATTTAAATATGATTCCTGCTATGTTTTGGTCAAATCTAATATCTGCATTATTTTTGAAGATAACACTTCGACTATTTTCCAGTTGAAGAGAATAATGTGTTTTTGCATCTTTTTCCTTTGTTCAAAATAAACTGTTTTAAACATTTTACAAAAGGATCATAATGACCCTATATCACCCACCCGAGTACCAGCGCTCTCATAGACAAGGTCAATGTCAAAGACATCAAACTAAGCTGCACCAACCTCAAATATTCAAATGTAAAATCCATATTTCAAAATGCATTCCTCAGTGCTTGTATGTGCAGTCAGTTACAAGAGGATTAAAGGTAAAACTAGGTGTCTGTCCCTAGGACACAGGTTCCCCAACTCCTGTCACTGTACATGGTTTTATGACTCAAGGTTAAACATTTTTAAGATATTTGCAACACAAACGTTTAAGAAGTTTATGTGTATTTTTCCCTTAGTGAAGGACCATAACTCCGGCCTAGCTGAGTAAAATCGCAAAGAGCTAATGGTGTCTTTTACCATTCAATATTTTAGCTTTTTGATATCGATTGAAATTCTCTACCAACTGTCATAAAATAATTTGATCGGTAGTTATTTTATTTTTGTAAATCTGGTTTTGTAGATATCAAAGCATTTTCAGTTTGCTACCACTATTCTATCTACAACTGGAACTTGAAACATTTTAATATTTCATCATCAATTAATTGTGTGTTCCAAAATGAAGATAACTTGTAGTCCATTTGTTTATACTTAGCTTAGTTGATGAAGCCCCTGAATTCCTCCATGTAGCCATTGGACACAGTCATATCTTTAAACATACCTTCCAGTTCTGATGTAAACTGATAGACACACCCGGTCTGAAATTCAATGTGATATATCTGTATTCATCTGTAATAGGTACCACCATGTAACATGTTATGCATTGTCTTAAATACTACAAAGCTATACTCATGTTTCTTTTTATCTTTTGTAAAAGTAATGGTGTAACCTACCCCAAGTCTGAGACAGCCAACTGACAGATTTATTTAAAATAATGCCCAGAGGGGCACCTGTGGGTCTTCTTCTACCATGAAAAGCTGGAAGAATTGCCATATGACCTATAATTAACATGCTTCTCTCCCCAACCCCTCGATAAAAAAACAACAGTCAATTGCATATCTGTTTAAGAGAATTCCTATAGTTTTTTCCTTTCATAGATTTTTTTTCAAATTCACATATGTGATAGGAAAATTTGTGCTGAAAACAATGAACAAACAAAAAGAATGGGTCACCATGCTTGTTTTTGTGAAAAATTGTTTTGAATACACCCACTGTTGCTGAAACTGCTAGCGATTTTTCAACATTTTCATAATTTCTGCTTTTTTATAAATACCAACTAAAATATGCATCAAGACAGTACAATATGGTTTATTCTTTTTACAGATTTTATTATATACTTATTTGATATCATAGTCATATTTATAATACTATATCATTACAATAATGGGTACACATGAAAACAAAATTGTTTCATATTCACTTTTGTGAACTTTTTTCAATGACAAATACTCATAGTAAAGAATTTCTTTTTTAAATTTTGAAAAAACTGTTTCATAGATTTTTTTCTGTTTTCCTTGTGTATAGATAATTGCATGTTGAACATAAAAATGGCCAAAAATGTATGGGTCACCGGGCTAAATTGTATGTTAAGACCGCTTGAATACAACACCTGTTCGGACGAAAAGTGGCGTGAACCTGACCAAATTGATTATATCTGCTAGAAGTTAAAAAAAGTTTTAAAAAATCTTAATCCTTTCTATTATTGAATACTAAATGATCTGAAAGGAGATATTGTCTTATCAATACGAAGTTAATTGTCAAACATTATATGAACAATACTGTCTTTGTACTAAAATGCGCTGTCAAAACACAGCCACAAATGGCAAGTTGCATGATACATATCAGGCATGATACATGTCAATACAACATAAACCAGTATCAACATTTTATTACTGATAAAACTTATTGAAAAATGTTATTTTGTTCAAGATTCCTCATATTTAAGATTGTCTGTCACATGTTCCAACAAATGTTGACCTCACTTTAATTTTCTTTAGATAGTATCGGCTGCGCAGAAAGATGTGCATAAAAACTATAGGAATTCCTTTTAAATAGTCACTTTCAGACATTTTCTTTTTACTTCAACAATTTAATACATGCAAAAAGTAATATCCATTAATATGTACCTTAAACTTAGAGATCACAGTTTTCTCTGAATCATCAGAGACACTTTTGTTCAGTAGTAATCTGCGTGCTAGATGTTGTTTGTAGTATCACTCAAACACGTATTCCTCTTGTAGGAACCGGAATAACACCATGTTCTTGTCTAATACCGTCTCGATCTCCTGCTCTGTCATCTACAAATACATATGTCTTTCATGAATTTTATGTCAGTTTTAATATAAACTACAGGTTCTTGGCTCAGAGCAGAACAATTTCAATAGAAACCCGGTGCAGAATTACATAGGCTATAAAACAATCTTTTTTTTTTTACTCTAGGTCAAGTACGTTTTGGCATACATGCAGCACAAATTTTATTTTTTTACTCAGTAAAGGGCCATAACTCTGGTATTGCAAAGTGAAATAAAAAGAAACAGGCGGACAAATTCACATGATGGATAATATTCCTACATGATTTTATGACTCTAGGTGAAATTTGTTTAAGATATATGCAACACAAGCACTTTATCTGTAGTTTTCACAAAGTCAAGGACCATAACTCCAACCTGGCTGAGTGAAATCCCTTCACTTGCTATATAACTATCCCCTACTGTTTTATGACTCTAAGTCCAAAACGTTTTTGAGATACATGTGACACAAACTTGTATCCCATTTATGAATATTTTTGAAAATCAAGGGCCATAACTCTGGTCTGACTGATAAAAATCCAGAACAGAATCCTATGTGCACATCTTCACCTGTTGAATAATATTCCTATGATGTTTCATGACATTATGTCATATCCTTTTGGAGATATGTGCAACGCAACTTTAATACCTTTTTATCCATATTTTTCTTCACTAAGTCAAGGTTCATAACTCTGGTCTGACTGAGTGATATCTTTAACAAAACGCCAGATGCACAACTTCACATGCTGAATAATATTCATGTAATTTTTATAATACTGGGTCAAATACTTCTTGAGATTCACGCAACACAAAGTTAGGCCAGTTTTATACCTATTTTTGACTAAGTCAAGGGCCATCACTCTTGTCTGATTGTGTGAGATCCAAACTAAAACCCCTGGTGCACTGCTTTTCGTGCTGAATATAAATCAGGTTTGATGACTCTTGGTTAAACGCTTTTTGAGATACGAATGACACAAATTAGGACGGACGGAAGTAAGGAAGGAAGGACGGACAGACGGACAGGGGCAACTCTAAGTTACCCACCCCCCACGAAACCCCCCCCTCCCCCCCCCCCCAAAAAAAAAAAATAACACTTTCCTATACAAAGTGTTACTTTATTAATGCTAAAATTTAACATAGCTAACATTGACATACACGCAAACCACTTGGTTTGATTTTGCCTTTAAGGTGGAATGCGCCTCATTTGAAGTTATTGGGTTTCGTTTCGACATTTTAATTAATATGAAATTCAGCATATTTCTCATAGACTGCGTATTTTACTTTTTTGATATTTCTGTACCTTTTTCTCTGCAAATCTTCAAAAACGACCATTGACGTCCATTTTTGATGAACCGTGATTTCACGTCCGTCAGACGCTGTTCGTAAATCGTTCTGTTCATTCTACAAGAATCGATTTGCTTGTTACTCATCATATTTTTATTTATAAATGTCTTTAAAATGGTGTATAATTGATGGAGATCATTTTAAAGTAAATGTCGATATTTACGTTAAAGTGTTGTCAGAGCGACAAATCTGACGTTGAGTTTCGAATTAAAATTTTGTTTTAATCTTGTCTCATGTAAAACCCAAAAGATAGATTTTGGGAAAAAACTAACATGATGATGATGATTTTATTTTCTATCGATTTATGAAATAAAATTATGGGGTCACCGAATTCATTTTCGCGTAAAATTACATTACGCTACCCCTACCCCCAAATCACAAGATAGCGCAATTGAGTTTTTTTTAGTATGTCCTCTTTCCTTCCATAAATCTACTATTTTATTTTTCTTAATACAATTAAATCAAAATACCTTTAAAACTCTGCTAACTTCGGCGAAATCATTTCAGTGTAGAATTCGGATTTTAATGTTTAGATTATATTCAATTTTAGAAAATGAGACAAAATCGACACCGCATTACCGTTGCCATGAATTTCATTACTCTTACCTATCCCAGATAAAAAACAATGCGTAATTCAATAGATTTTCTTTTGTCTTGTGATAAAGACAAACACATAGTGTTTTTACAACTGTGCAATGATTTCATTCATCATTAGGATTGAATTGATTTATTTCGCATGCTAATGGTAATACATGAACAGTCCTGTATTGATGCAGATTTACAAAAATGAATCAGAAAACGACAGAATAAAATTCAAATCTTTTATTTGAAATATCTTAACTTTTTATTTTAACAAGTACCTGTACAGAATTCCATTATAGGCCGCTATTTCCGTGACGTATGATCTGAGCGTAAAACAATGAAATGTTATGCATGTAATAGCATAGCATAGAGACAAACAAATAGAATACAACTTTACAAAAATTGAAAAGCCCTAAAGTAATTTATATCATCATGTTTGAATAAAGTTTATTGATTTATTTAACTTTAGTACAAAGTTTACGTTTGGGAAATATTTCGATTGTTTGGAGGGGAGTCGGACACACCGATTTCGAATAAAATGCATCCTCTGCGAATACCCGCGGGGAAACAGAGTATATTTGTTGTACGGAGGCTGTTGCTCTGAAAAGGTTAATTTATTTAGTAACTTGGCTAGAACAGAAACACCATCCTTTGCAAAGAGGTTTAAGCTCTCCAGATACATATGTATGTGTGTAAAGAAGGTTATCCTTCTATTCATAGACACGTAATAGAAACATATTCCATATGTACTTCTTTTTCTTAACAGTAGAAACCTATCAAACACCACAAATATGAGTAAACATTCTGCTAAATCTGTAAAATATTCCACAAAATAAAAAAAATGTTTTTTTTGGGGTTTAGCGCTGTTTTCTAAGTTACGGCGGGAAGTTAACTTAGACTGTTTTCCTGGATACTGTATTCTCAACAAGTAACTTCCAACTTCACCAAATAAATCAGAGTTGGAGGACGAATGATTTCGGACACGTGCCTCCTATCGAGTCGCCATTCCCTACCACTGGATCAAACTCAGGATTCATAATTCTGCGCTCATTCTATTGAGCTCAGCGGGTGGGGTACTGAGAAAATAGTGGTTGTGACTGAGACTCTCTGTATTTCAACAGCGGTTGATTGTTAAATATGTGTAATTCTATGTTGCCATTATCTATATGTGCGGCTCAAGAATCGTAACTTTGTACGGAGGACTGGAGGCTCAAACTTACAAACCCTGCATTCGTATTTAAGAGATATTAGGATTCGTACTGGCACGTGTGTATGTGTGTAAGGTTTCACTTCTTATTTTAGTAAGCGTCTCAGGTGTCAAAATTCAGCATGTAACAATTTTCAACATTCATCTGAAGTTTATAAAGATACGCTAACACGTATATGTAACCTAGGGATAGTATCTCTTATATCATGATTACGGAAATTATAGAAGTTATAATTTACTTTTTTATTTGATTATGGTATAAAATATCAAAAGAATGAAAAATAAACTCTGACCTTTAAAACCGAACTCTGCTGTCAATATATATGAATATCTGCGTAGAGCAGGTAATTTACCGGGCAAGCCCGTCGCAACTAATCTTATGGTCAGCTTATGGGATGTGCGTGCGTGCGTGCGTGCGTGCTTGCGTGCGTGCTTAGTTAGTGTTACGGATAATAAAAAGAAAAACAAGATTCAAACAACCTTTACTCCCGTGGCTCAATACATGTGCCGAGAAAGATAGCTACGTACAGTATTTGAACTACTATTATAGAATCCAAATGATATAACAGAATCTTGTTACACATAATTCACTGTACTAATTGTATGAAGGGCACACAGAATAACTCACAAGACGTTTACTCACTCCTAAATTGTTCAAAGAGGCATGTCGAAGGCTGAGCGTGAATCTATTGTATCTTGTCTTTTATTTATTTACAGTTAAAATTGCTTCACGCTCAACAAACAATAATATAATTTATAGCAGAACCATATTTTACTATATCTCAACAATACAAGTCATAACTTAGATGCCTCATGTATAATTCACTCGGACTTTGCTCTCGTGAAACAATTCTGCAGGCTTATTTACCTCTTTGCCTTGTTTTAATTTAGTAAAATATGATTCTGTTGTATTTTATTTCTTGAGTAAACGAAAGTATTTGTCAGCAAAAATAGTAAAGTATTCAATGTCATGCATTCAAACATTGCATGAATTGCTAAAATCATATGAACATGAAAATTCACCAGAAAAGGTCAAACGAAACTGTTTGAAAAAGCAATATGGGCTTTTGTAAGGCTCGGGCACCAATACTGGGTTTTTCTGTAGCTTCTGAGCTATATCCCAATAGCCTAGAAATGTTCACTTAAGATGCACACTTTCAGAATTCAAAGCAATAAAACTACGACAGTAAACTATTTATTCAGACATATCTATAAAATTAAATTTATCCGACAGTCAAAACAGACAAAATGCAAGAGAGTTAAAGTTTCTGATCTACTTACTAATCTAATGGTAATAAAGTAGTATAAAAGGTTTCAAAGTAATTGCTTTTAATGTAAAATGGACCTTAATCAAGAAATTCCAATTTTCTAAGTAAAACCAGGATCCTAATTTTGACAAAATAAGAACAAACTTATGGTTCTTGGTTAACAAACTCATCAAAAGGTCTAAAAGTTGACCTAAATAAAAATCTTAGCCAATGCCGACTATCAAGCAACACTCTCCTAGTAGATTTATTTTCAAAAATCAGAGAAGCTAAAACTGTGATTGGTCACAATTGATTTTATAGAGCATAAGCTCAGGTAAATTTATAATTCTTCCTTTATCGATGCTGTTATAACCAACTGGTTTTTCCCCTCAAGGTTTTTCTTTCGCTGAACCATTTTGCCCTGACTTTCCTGTTTTTGTCTTCTAAGGTTAGCCTTAGCTGAAACAAGAGCTATAAATTTGATATTCTGCATTTACTATTGATGAATTATTCAGATTATGCATTTTTTGGCTAATTTAGGTGTCAAACAATTGTTATGCAGATAAAATATTTACTAAAATTTGTTAATATATAAAATACAGTAGCAACTAGCCAAGACAGACTGCTAGATTATCTTAACAGATTTGTTGTATGGCATGTAAGTGTGTAGGCAAATATAATAAAACCAAATCTATCATCAGTAATGTGTTTGTGTGCATGTAGGAAAGGTGGAGTAATAACAAAAACGACACAAAAAGACAATATAAACAAGAGCACCGCAATGTGTGACCTTGACCTTGAAGCGAGCCACCCAACACTGCCTGTTGTCTCGATGTGGTGAATATTTGTGCCAATTTTAAAATCCTTCAAGCAGTTAAAGAGTTTCAGAGCGGACACAAAACAAAGTCATATGACCTTTGACCCCTATGTGTGACCTTTACCGTGAAGCGAGCCATCCAAAACATGCACTCTGCACGTCGTCTTGATGTGTTGAACATTTGTGTCAAGTTTCTCCGAAATCCTTCTAGGGGTTCAATAGTTACAGAGCGGAAACGAAATTGCTAACGGACAGAAAGACAAATGGACAGACGGACGGACGGACGGACACCCGCGTTATAATATTATACGTACCTTCGGGCTTTTAAAAGTATGGGGAGTTGGTAATGGGGAAAGGACCTTGAAGGAATTCGGTAGAGTGTCACAAGTTACATTTTTAGAGTTTGGCTGAAATTGGCACAGTGGTTAAGAAGGAGTTGTTCTCTTAACTCATTAATACCTGCAGCCATATCGCCGCTTAATTATTGGTATCAATTTATCGATACATTCCTGAGCCACTTATCAATTTATCTGCTTTGTATGCCTGTGATAATCAATAATCGATAAGATCTAGGCATCCTTTGATCAATATTAGGGACAAACATCTGTTTATAAAAGATGAACAAAACTGAAATTTTCATAACTGATACTACAACTTATGATCTATTCAATAATTTAAAATTTACTATTATTTTGATTTTCAAAATTGTTTTACAGGCCAACTGAAGTAACATGAATATGGAAAACTGCAATAGTCAAGAAAGATTGGACATAGAAAATCAGCCATTATATGATTATTTTATATTTATTCAAATATCATCTATTGCTAAACTTTAAAGCAAATGACATTATGAAAGAACAAAATTATACTTTATTTAATAAAATTAAAAATACTGAATAAAAAAGAAAGATTCTGCAGTATAATATAATGAGAAGATAAAACAGGCAATACCTAGAAATAACTTTCTAATTCCGATATTTAGTGATGAGTATATTAAAAATGCATGCTTAAATAATAAATATTTTGATTGTTTCGATCGCTTCCGGGTTTTATAAATCTTTAGAGTAAAATATTTTCATTGGTTGACTTTGACAGCAGTCCAGTCGTTAGTACTCTACAAACGTAAAATCACGTCACGCGGCATACAGTACTATCAGGCGGATAGCGCATTTTTGCGATCCTCGGCATACACGCCTGTTATCTTTTGACGGATAAATACGACATGCGGTACTCGATAAGAGGTAAAATGAACGCATAAATGCGATCTGCGTCCTTAATGAGTAAAAAATCTTAAGATAATGGACATCCAACAGTTCTAAAAGCTTAGCATGACAAGAGGGCCATGATGGCCCTGTATCGCACACCTTAGTGTAGTTGCTTGCTTCAATAGTTAAAAGTTTCTACTAAATAAATACAGGCAGGTAATGTGTATTTGTGCTCTTTTTGGAAGGAGGATGGGGTGGGGGACGTTGAAGTGGGATAAGACATTGGGGAAATTATGTGATATGACAATATCAAACATGATGATTTCTAACAATTCCACTACATATATAGGGTGTTAAATGACCACACACCCTGGAGGCAATGCTTTTTGATGAAACAAAATCATTTTTACCCCTAGAAACACTTGTACAAAACAAAATAATTTAAACAATCTTGGTACAAGATCACACAAGGACCATTTGTGTGAAATTATTTCAAAATCGGTCCAGCAGTTTCGTACAAGAATATTTTTTTTATAGTTTTCACAACATACACATAGGAAAGGTGACCATGCCCTCTGGTGCCATGCTTTTTTACAACTATTAATAATTTAAACAGTCTTGGCAGAGGATCACATAAGGACCATATGTGTGAAACTATTTTAAAATCAGGCCAGCAGTCCCATTCAAGAAGATTTTTAAAATTTTCACTATTCCTATAGGGAAAAGTGACCATGCCCACTAGCGGCCATGTTTTTTTGAGGAATCGGCATAATTTGACCTATCTTAGTAAGTCATCACACAAAGACCATTTGTAGGATTTTTTTTTTTCAAACTAAGGCCAGCAGTTTCATGCAACATTCTCTTCCCTGGTATTTGTTTGTTCATCAACTTCCTCAACTCTGTAGTGATATTGTAACATTCTCATCTTGTTTATCACTTCCCATTTGTAGTGGAACTGTAATGAAAATGCCCCAGTAGCTGATAAAATTTTCTATTTGTATTCATTTTCTGATGGTGGAAAACAAGGTGTTTTCTCAGGAAGATGAAGATGACTAGACAAGGGTTGACATATTGTCAGTTTTAGAATGAAAGGAAAATGGTCTGACATCATCTTATCGCACTCAGGATTTGTCAGTTTTTACATATCGAAGCAACTTTTGTTTGAATTGATCACATTATAAAAATGCTTTTATCTGTAAGAAATATACTGCAAAGAAATGTATAAAAAGCTTGATCTACTTTTCTGACATTTAGTATAGAAAAATTATGCGCACGTGTATGTACAGTCTACAGACAGTTAAAATATAATACAGAAATTTCAGGCTTCGATGATATATAACCTTTCGACTGCCGCTCTGAAGGGATACTAGAGACGACTTTTGCGTACCAGAAAAACGGGGTTGCCTATTTCCCTAGTCGAGTAATGCAGGTTTTTGGTGAAAATCGGTTTATCTCGCAATTGAACAAAGAAGAATATCCCTAAAATATACTACATTTTTACGCTGCGGTAACTGTTATATAAAACAGTCTATACATAATGGTATTCACCTCTATTGTATGTTAAAGACATAAATTCACTATGTTTATGCTTGTAAGTTTTTTTGTTAAACGCAACAGTCTACTATGGTACTTATAAGCGAACTAATTGTCGTGCCGTAGTGTAAGTGGTCGATGTATAGTTTACAAAACCCATCAGTAGCAGATCTATTGTTTTCAGAATCTAAGAATGCCGAAGCCGCATAATGCAGACATAGCAAAATAGCGAAGATTGCCATAGCGCAGACATGAGTAATTAATTGATTTTTAAAAATGAGTTTGTTAATTACAGAAAAGAACATCCCCTAAAACTAATTTGTATTTCTGAAGAATAATCATCCCTAATTATGCATTGTCATTATTACAGTTAGCGATAAGAATAACTGTAGTACATTACTGGACACAAGGTGATTCATTTTCTTTTTAAAAGTACATTTCATCTGTGATTTTTTGCGCAATATAATTCAATATATAATGCAAATGAATCAAATAAATAAATCAGGTCACTGTATAAGAATATGGTAGCAATATTAGTGAACGTTTATACTTCATAGTAAACAAAAAAATAAGAAAAGAAAAACCTGAAGATTTAAGAAGAATCTAAAAGATCCTGGTAGTCCAGCGCTGTACGATGTTGGTAATCAGAACCTTCACTTTCTTGGTACGATTTAGGTATCTGTGGCAGATCTTCAGTATACAACAGAGGTAGTAGCACCCCGTCCTTCATTTTTATGGTACGTATTATGCTGTTATGGTAGCCGAAAGGATATTCTACAACATATTTTCTAACAAAAATAAATTTACCAATTCTTGAATTAGTCGATTCTTATTCCGTTGAGAAGGAAACTGAATCAAGAAATAACTGATTTGTGAGTAATTCTTTTTTTTCCCTGCCAATTTAAGGAAAATTAATAGAACACGGTAGTTCATGGGACTACTAAGCTGCACGCACAATTTTGGTTAATTTGAAGTGTTGATGGAAGAGTTCAATTTATTTCAAGATAACAATAACATTTTACTTATTTTGTTTACTTATTTTGTTATCTTAACAAATCTTGCATAAAGCTACAGTCACACATACGGAAATGTCAGTGCGTTGAGGTACGGTGCGGATGGGAATGATCTGTGGGGGACTGGACACGGATAAGTACGGAGCAGTAAGTCTTAGTACGGGATAACTGGTGAGAAACGGGGAACAAAAAGATATAGGACGCGATTAAGTACGGATAGGTACGGCATACTACGTTGAACTACGTTTTACTGCGCCTGACAACTTGCCCAGCGCGTGGACGGATCTGCGGTGAACTACGTTGAACTACGCTTAAGTACGGACAGCCTCGGATAACTACGTTAAGCTACGGATCAATAAGCATTACTACGTTCGCATTAAATTTTAGTAGCGGGTCGGCAACTTTCATATAAATTAGGTCACGTGTATCCAGCGTTTTCATTACGATTATCTTTGACATCATGTCAAACTACGGCAAGGTACGTTTCAGTACGGATAACTACGTTTAGTACGTTTAACTACGGATGAATAAGTTTCGACCAAGTTGGACTAAGTCACGCTCAAATGGCTACGGATCGCTCAAACTTTTGTGCATGTTCAAAAGTTGGAGAAACTTGCAAGTTTGGAGTACGTCTTGAATACGTTTTGATCAAGTGCCAATACGGATTGATACGGATTACTACTTTGAGGTACGGCTCAGGTACGGATCGATACGGATAACTACGTTTCTATCCGTGGCTAAACGTAGCTATCCGCGCCGTATGTGTGACTGGGGTATAAAATAGTACCATGAAAAAGCTTGATATTTCCCTGTTCATTTTGATATGATAAAGTAAGACAATCCACTATTGCTTAGATTTTGTGTCCTCAAAGGTGTTTCACAGAATGATAAATATTTACAGTCTGTCTAAAACTAAACAGAAATCCTTTACATGTTTTCAATACAGAAGACGGAACATAACATTTACCTACACAAGAGTACGGAAGCCCTGAGTACGGAAGCCCTGGAGGGACATTTTAGTTACTTCTAATGACTTATTTGTTATTACTTATTTGTTATAACATATTACTTATTTGTTACGTACTTAAAACGCGGGAATACAAACAAAATGGAGGAAGAGTCCAGCTTTAGGCACCCACCGCAGGCATCTCCATGTGTACCTAGGAAGCATTTAAACAATTTAAACATGAGTAAAGAAATAGGAAAGGGGGCATTTGGTACTGTATATGAATGGGACTAAAGTTGCTATAAAGGAGATTGTTACGGTAAAATTAAATACATATTTAAGAAATACTCTGAGTACTGGGAATAACATGTTTCCCGAAAATTTTGAAACAAATACCAGATTATCATTCAAAATCACCAATTTGAAGAAATTGCAATGTTATGTATATCAGATAATAAACATGTACGTCGATTTAATTCCGTTCTTGTCAAAATAAATTAAAAGTGTTATTTTAAATTACATGTTTGAATAAAAATATTTAAATTTTAAAAATTACTCTTTTTAATTCATTAACTTAAAATTTATGACTCACTTATATTTTTGCCTTTAAAAGATATAATCAAAAGATTAAATACATAAAGTTACGCTAGTAATGGGAATAACCTTCCCGACTCTAAATTTTGAAACAAAAACCCGATTATCATTCAAAATCACCAATGTGAAGAAATTAAAATGTTATGTTAGAGCAAGAAGCCTCGGGCAAAGTATAAACTCCGCTCATTCCATGTCGTTACAATACCCCTAACAAAACCAGTGTAAAGTCAAGATTATCAAGATAAGAGAGAAACGCGTTTAAATGGTATAAAGGAAACACTCAAATTTAAACAACTTGGCTTAATAATCAAGGGACAATACTCTTCAAAACACGATCTCATTTCCGGACATAGAAAACAATCAATTTTCAACTTCTAATGCATACATGTTCTATAATTATTCCAATAACAAAAACCGTCCGATCTTTTCCGTGAGAAATAAAACGAAGCAATTTTAACTATTTGTTTGTACTTCAGCCATGTGAAATTAAAGTCATGTACTATCACGAGACTCCCGTGCATTTTAAACCTGTGTTTGCTTTAAAGTATGGTGTCTCAGTTGAGCCAGTCGTTTGTTAATTTCAGACAAAATACATTAAAGAAGTGTTTATGAGATTACGCATGTGTACGAATATTTCAAAGTCTACTTTATATTAACGACGATAGAAAACAAGTGTGCATTCAGCAAATAGCAAGTCTATTATTTTCAGGTGTATACTGGACACTGATTCCAATGTTCGTAATTTTCAGGTGAAGAATAAATATACAATTACGTATATGTGAGAAAGTTACGTTAAGTAATTTCGGTAGTTACCGTGAGATAAGCAGCGCGTAAGTACATCAATTTCAGTATAATAAATTAAACCTTTCTCAAACTTGCAAAATCCTTGAGTACATCAATTCCAGTATAATAAATTAAACCTTTCTCAAACTTGCAAAATCCTTGAAATGAATGTTGGATCGTTGCCAAATCTTGTTTACATTAAGTCTGAGACTTGTCTTACAACGTTAGGCAGTTTGGTACACCATATATAGAAAACAACCTTGACCGCACATTACACTACTTTTATGTATGCTGAAAATATCAACATATACAAATGTCTTTTCGTTTTAATACATGAAGTGGTCAGATTTGAAAACAGATTTGGTAATAAGTTTAGTTCTATTCAGTAAGACAATTCTCCTATGCATTAATTGAAACTTTGAACTAACTTTTGCCATTCATGAATTTTTAATAAAGTATTTGGAAAGGATTTATAAATGTAACCAAAAACTTAGAAAATACAGGTAAAAAAATCTGCTTTGTTTATTTCCAAAATTTATTATTATAAAAAGATAAATGAGTTTTTAACTGTGTCTACGTCTCGCTGTGTATATTTAGAAGAGACTACTGCAGACGAAGAAAGAACTACATGAGCGCGTGTAAGACAAGGGAAGTAACACAGTCTTCGGGCAAATCTTCGACAGTCCCAATCAAGGATGCGACTTTTTTTCAGCACGCAATGCACCGCAATAGCTGTAGCCTTTTTTCAATCCAATCTTCAAAATATTATCGGACAGTTCTCCGGCGACTTGATGCTCTACATTTAAATTTTACCTGTATCACTTGAGCGAAATTTCGCACTTGAAACATGGTTTCCGTCAATTTTATTGAGAACAGTTTTTCTGATGTATCGTGTGTTTGTGTATATCAAGCGGTGTATGTATTGATGACGTCGCTAGCGATTGCATTCTAAAAGATGCCATAAATAGGTTATATTCATGCGCTTTGTTGTAGCTGCACTTATTTTTCAGAGGATGTAGAATATGTTATTTGCCGTTTGGCACTAAATAGTGTAGTGATGTTCATTTTTTCGTCACTAACTCCATTTAGGCGTAGCAAAGCCAAAATTGGCAAATTCGTCAGTAGATTAAGGTGGAATAGCACTTTGTAATTTTTAAACAATCCGCTTCTGATTTCGGTATCATATTAAAGTAGAAATTACCCCCAGCATGAGTGTGTAACTGATTTCTTGGTTATAAGTGAAACGTTTTAGCTGTGACGTCGCAAAAATTACCATGTACGTCTGTTTGGCGCCACGTTAAACAACGATTAAAATCGGTGTATTTTCTCTTATTTGTTTGTTTTTCAATTTACAACAATGAAATTTACCTCTTAATGTGTGTTATATAAAGGTCTATGTTGCTAGACAGTATTTGTTACTTTTACTTTCAAAATGATGAAACAAATTAAGAAAAACGACATTCTCATTTTTTTTGTATTTCTTTTGTTGTTGTTTTTTTTTTTTTTTTTTTTTTTTTGAAAAAGAATGGCACATTCGTCTATTTAATGGAAAAACGGCTCGAATGTTTTTTGCAAAGTTTTTTTCTATTTTCAAGATAAACTTATGTTTGATAGAATGTTTAAAAATTAAGTACTTTTACCATCCAGTTATTTTTTTAATTAATAGTTTTTTAAACTTATCCGTCAGTAACTTTTGACGTCAACATATAACGCATAAAACTCTATCTAATTAACGTGTCGTCAATAGAATAATATGGATAAACATGCACATTATGTCTTCACAGTTTGTTTGTTTTTGCATATGACAGAAATACTAATTTAAAGTATCAAGCTTTAAGTAATATTCTTTAAAAGCATTTTGAACATATTTTTACTGAAATAATCATAATATAAGTGGAATAAACAACTGAACAAAAGTAAAAAAATGTCTTGCATATCACAAGTGTTGTTTTTAGAATACTAGAAATAGAATATTAGAAATGGCTATTGCATACTACATGAAACTGTAAAATAAAATGAACATACAGTATCTGCATGAACTCATTTTCATAGCAATGTGAAAAAGTGTATTACTGCATTTTATTAAACATACGATATTATTATTATTATATTATTATACCAGATTTATATAGCGCCCTTTTCATGATAAAGCCCCCAGAACAGACAGAGAGAACTTTTCAGATACAGACGTATCCGGCTAACTTAGCCTAGCTCTTTTCGAATAGACAGTCTGGTTCTTTAACGTGCCCCGTTGTATAGCACCGAAGCCGTCTTTCCTGGGAAGAACCAGTACAGGCCTCTAGTGTGGTGGGAGACACTCAAGAGCATCTCAGAAATTTCCAGTGCCTGTACCGGGATTCGAACCCCGGACCTTATGATTGACAGTCAAGCGTGTTACCACTAGACCACAGGCCCAGCTAAATACGTTGTTCTATGCCATATCGTTGCGATCCCATACGGTTACACTACGTGCAGTAACTTTTATGTATGTTAGATAAAAACACTTGCTTAAATTTTACAAATAAATTCCATCTTTTTGCTCGCTATACATAGGTACAAGTATAACTTGCAATTCATTTAAAGCGTGTACAATGATATTGTACAAGCTATCGTATTCTGAATTTCGACCACTCGGGATTTTACAGAAATATAAAATTGATGAAATGTTGCTTACAACTATACTGAAACGTATACTAAAATTGCACATGCTAAAGTACATTTCCATTTCATAACTTCTCAAAATATGATGACAATGAGTTTGTTATATTTGTCAGTTACTCTAGCACTTTTACGACCTTCTCACTTAATATTGCGCACATACCCTGCTCACCTTCACGACAATGTGTCAATTTAAGCAGTTCGTCCTGTTGGAAAAAAAGTTGCAAATGGTAATTTGAACTTGAATGTTAACATATATTTTTAATATCTTTATTCTTCATAGAAAAATCCATCGAACTTTACAGCAACATGATAGTGTGTAAATATGTTTTCAGGATACCAGCACTGCATTATACGATGATATGCTTAGGACATCTATTTATTTTAGATTAAATCATCTTATCTCGAGCCCATGACATCTTATCCGATCGCATGACATCTTATCTCGTGCGTTCAACATCTTATCTCGTGCGCGCGACATCTTATCTCGTACGCATGACAACTTATCTTTTCCTTTAAATATTGCACAATCGGGTACATGTGTTCACCTTTATCATCAAATGCTGGGAAGCCGCAATATGACTAAAATTGTGTCGGTGTGACGTTATAACCAAAATCCGTCTGTTTAAGTTGTCGCACATTGGGAATATGCTATATGATTGCCTCAGTGAAGTGATTATTTTTTAGCACGATCTTTGCCTAACACCCTCGGCCAATTATGCCATTTACCTTTGCACAGATAGAGGTTCTATGCTTTTTCGCTTGAACCGATCTCACTGAGTAAAGCATAAAGTATTTTCCAAATGTACGGCGAAGTTATGGTCTGGGCAAAAATTATCCGGCGCGCGCGCGCACACACACACACACACACACACACACACGCACACGCACACGCACACACACACACACACACACACACTCATGTAATTGGTGTCAATCGCGGACGTATCCCTAAACCACTATAATTGGGGACTTCTTTATTATTGGTTGTTTTGCATTTTTATTCACTTTATTCATGAAAGGAATAAAGCTTAATCGTTTTGCACATAGTGGTGCTTAAAAGATCTTAAAGATAAGCGAATAGAATATTCACAATGCAAATGCGGACACCCACAAGGCTATATTTTATAATATAATATTGGGGACACATACCAAACCTTATTAATACACTACTTTTGGGGACATACACAAAGATCTGTATTTTTGTTAGACAATTGAAGACATTTTTTTGTCCTTTTTTGTATATAACTAATTAAATCAAGTCGATTACTACGCATGACTAATTCCTCTCATTGGCAACCATGTTTTTCAATTGATGAGATTTCGTAGCAAATTTCCAATAAGTATAAGTTATCGTCACGTCTTTTTTGGGCCGAGCTTTATCGTTTAGCAAATATGTAAACAGAAGAAAACTACGAAATAAAGGAATAGTATATTCACAATGTGAATGTTGACACATACGTTGTGCTCCTAAACTGTTGAATAGGGAACATGCACGATGTCTTATTATAACGTGCCGTTTGAGGACACACACATATGCTCTTGGGTTATTGTTATCAATTGCAAACATTGATTTGATCTGCACAAATAAATGTGAATTTCGAAGTTGTTCTGCGAGCAAGGGCCTTTTCCACGTGTTCGTATCAGTTTCATATACGAGTAAAAATAAACATGTAAAATAACACATTATTTTTCCTTTTCAGATATTATCAGCTTTAGTCTGAACATCTCTAGATAAAGTTTTTGATGAAAGTTGTACTTACCGCTTAGGTAACTTGGGTTTTTATATAATGCTTGATGTCCTCTTTGAAAGTTGAAGTCATAGTGTTCAACAGCGTTATTTATGTATTTTAGTGCCCAGTATATAAACACTAGCTTTGAGAACTTGACCACACAGTCAACAATAATAGAAAGTAATACTCTGTACTGCTACCATGACACTTTGACCGTTATATACGTGTAGCTTATCAGCTGTCTGATATACATGTTACTATATCAAAGCTTCAATTTCCACTGGGATTCTGCTTTGGCATGTATATCTCTGTATACAGTTAGTATAGATAATTAATAAATACAAGTTTTCCTTTGTACTTTCAAAGGTTATCACCATTACAAATATAACTTTTTGTGAAACTAAAGCACGGGCAGCGAAATTTAAATGACCTGAATATCTACAAACACCAAAGGAAATTACAATAGATGCACTCATGCACCCAACATTTAATCTAACTAAAATGACCTAACATTTCGGTTCCCACCTGTCTGTAGCAATACAGTTACCTGTCATTCTAATTGTGAATTAAAATAACCCTTGTAAGGTCAATCTGGCACCACATAATTAATTCATTTCTGCACTGAATTCTCGGGTATAAAAGGCAATCCTGCACAGGAAAAGAATGCAAAATATTTACTAAACAAGCTGTCGAGCTAAAAAGTATACCTTTTCTGAAAGGGCTTGAAGAGACCTGTTCATTTAAAACAATAAAACTTGATATACACAATAAGACAAGACTTACAAACACTAAAAACAATTTCCAACCAGACCATTTTTAAACAGTGGCCACCATTCTATATAGTACCCAGGTAGCTCAAAAACTAATTGCGTTTTAAAGCTCTTGCATTATTTTAGGGAATTCGCCTCAGATTATTTAAATTTAATATGCTTCTTTCAAGTTTTATTTTCATTTTTTGTACCTAGTGTGGGTATATACCCCGGTATTAACAGTCATTATGTGATTTAAATCACGATAATAAACATTTGTGGCAAACTGCCCTTAAACAATGAAATCGCTTTCAAACGCTAGGGTACTATATAGAATGGTGGTCAATGTTCTAAAATGGTGGGGTTGGAAATATTAAAAGATCTTTTCACATGCTTTCATACATACTACTTTTAGACCATCAATAATAAAATGTTAAGCTCAAATATTACATTTAACATTACCAATTTATCGAAAAAGATATTTCGAAATCACCTTAGTAATTCTAAAGTTCTTCAGGTTGCCCTTTCTCAATCAGGGGCATTAAACTGAACTGATGGAGATGGATGGATCAAGCGAGAATTTCATGGAGATGAGCGTCATTTTTGTCAAAAGATGTGATCTATTTTTTCTTACTTTTTTCAATTTTTCAGTGCTTTATCTTGCACTACAAATGATGTATGACCAGTACCTAGTCAAACATCTTGCGCATCTTTTGCCAATTTTATCTTTTTAATCGATCTGATGGAAGTGATAGTGAGCTATGGTCATTGATTCATCATTTTAGCTTGTCTAATTTTGGACGATAAAGCACTTTAATATTGAAAAAATTAAGAAAAGAAATAGCTCACCGTCAAAATGTTTATGATGGTAGCTAGGTCAAGCCTGAAACTGGGTCACGTGGGTCAAATTACAGAAATAACTAGTGACCACTCTAGAGGTCACATTTTTGGTCGAATCTTCATCAAACTTGCTCATAATGTTTATCTTGATGATATCTAGGTCAGGTTTGAAACTGGGCCATGTGAATCTATGTCATGAGGCCAAATCATAGAAAACCCTGTTACCATTCTAAAGATTACATTTTTGGATGGATCTTTACCAAACCTGGTCACAATGTTTATCTTGATGATTTGGACTTTTTATTCAATGATTCATAAGGTGCAAGTGAGTGATTCAGGACCTTCTGGTCCTGTTGTTTCTATTCTTGAGGACACTGGACAGTCTTTATGACAAATTACG
Organism: Mercenaria mercenaria; assembly: GCF_021730395.1. Taxonomy (NCBI): domain Eukaryota; kingdom Metazoa; phylum Mollusca; class Bivalvia; order Venerida; family Veneridae; genus Mercenaria; species Mercenaria mercenaria. The sequence goes on from NC_069364.1 coordinate 45,670,454, forward strand.
ACAACACAAATATCACTATGTGATAGATGAACTCAAAAGTAACAATACATATTCTTTTTCATTTTACTTTTTTCTCACCATCGATTATACTACAGTTAATAAAGCAACAATCAAATTACTACATAACTATACACTGTTTCTATAAAATGTATATTATTTTGGAATTGAGAATTAATTGTATCACAATACAATACAGTCAGAACTTACCATTTATAAGCTAGACTTGGTTGTGATATCCATCATTTTTAAGCTACCTCCATTTCATGTTTGACGCCTAATATTTATTTATACAAATGAATATCCACCATGGTCTTAATTGTCACCTGGGTCTGATCACGCCATGTAAAACTATAACCATGATGTGTATGGCTATAAGAAAAGAAATGTTTCTTACTAATATCATCAGAGTTACCGGTGCAATTTAAGTGCAATTCCTCGTTGCTTGAGGGCTACCTCATTTGACTTCGATAGGGAGACCAGTGTTCGATAGAGGAACATATTTTTTCTTTTGTTTTCATTTTGTTTTATTTACTTGTAAGGTGACTTATTTATTTTGGATCAATATTTCAGGTCTAAAATTGTCCAAAACAAGCAAATATTGACGAATATCTGTAAAACCGCACATTTAAAATGTCCCTATAAAGGGTTGTCCCATGATTGTATGTCCTATGATATGCTTTGTATAAATTATGCGGGGATATAGATTAAAAAGCTTGTACATTATCATGTTATTTTTGTACAGGGAACATCCTTCGAAACCGGAAGCACCTGTAACATCATTATTATTAGTATATCACTCCGCCCAAGTCGCCATATGACCTATCAGTTGTCGGTGCGACGTTAAATCCAACAAAAAAATATCACTCCGCCCAAATGATACGCTAGTTCGGACGGATCGGAAATAATAGCAAACATTTTACATCGATAAAGATAGAAAAACTTAACTCAAACATTAACATTTTCTATGTCTTGCAATAATATATGATCAGGCATGTCGTGATATCTTATGTCGATATCACGTCTTGTGTATAAAATATAAAAAATATTGACAAGACGAAATGTTGACAAAAGATATGTAACAGCATCGAAATCAAAGCATGTATGTCGACACCAAATGAAATATCATGACATAATATCAGTCTCAAAATCTGATATCGGTCATTTAGTGTAGGCTATAAGCCGAAAGATTGTGCACATTTTAGAAGAGTTTTAGTTTTGTATGATTCTTGCATATTATATCATAATATTACAATTCTGATGTAGAACCCATCGCCGCATGAAGTATTTAACAAAATATAGGCCGATTTTTATGAAACTTTACCAGTGGAGATTTTCATTTTACTTGTCATAACTTTTTTATTTTTTGTTTAATTCTAAAAATATTTTGTACAAATATTTGGCTTTTAGCTGCTGACGCGATAGATATATTTATTTGGTGTTTGTGGCAAAATTACCGGAGCGTGTCAAACTTTATTGATTTCAGCAATTCTGCATGTAAAACATGTATACATTGACCTACTTTGTAAAAATTCATGTAAAGGATAAGGTTGGAGCCGTGCCAATTAGAATGGATATAAAAGTGGATATAATGTCAATGTAGGCGTAATTAGATTGATCTGAAACTTTTTTAGTTGACATTTTCATTGCAAGTTTCTCATACAATGTTCAGAAGCTTATGACAAGAACCATTGGACCGTGACAAATTGTATTCATTGCTAGTATGTCCGTATTTGTTTGTAAATATTGAAAAATACTTTAAAAAAATCCATGCAGATGATAGCCAATAAGACGTTCAGATGAAATAAGGTAAAGCTTGACGACTTTGTCACAAGGAAGCTATTTACTACTAAAAACAAAGCGGCGCCAGGTTCTTGTGAAAGCATTTAAATAAGGAACGGAGGTAGTAATTCGCCGATTCTGCCTCTGTGGTCACGCCGAAAGTAGTCCATGTTAGTATATAGTGCTATTTTCCCGCCGAGTAAATGTAATTTTCATGCCAGATATAAGCTGTATTGATACTTTATAGTAAAGAAGAATGTCTGTGGATGATGTAAAGCTACGTTAAGTTTTATCGTTCCATGTTTGTGTAGAACCTGCTGGGTAGAATGAAAGTGAATGTAGGTACCTGCTGATGTCTTCCTACGCAATATTATTGTTTTATCATGTATTTCAGTCACGTGACCATGGTTTCATTGCATTATGGAAAACCCAATATTTTTGTTATTTATTGTCTATAGACAGACCTTCAAGACAAAGGCTATCTCGCAAGAAGTGAAAGGCTGGACATGCTGACATAAATGCTATGCATTGTCATTTTACATTGAAAATAATAGCAGAGACAGTACATTCTAACCTACAAAGAAAAAACCGTTGCCATTTCTTACAGGTACGAAGGTAGTAATTTGCTAGATATGTCCCTGGAGAGTCGATTACACCGTGACGTTATTTGCCATCCGTCTTGTTTGTGGCATCCTTTTCCAATTTCATTCTAGAATATTTCTTTGAAAATGTTATCATTTTTTTCATCTAGCTGGAAACTTTGATAAGTAATTGATAAGTAACTTTGAGCAACTGGATGACGTTATATTATTATTATCATTATTATTACACAGAGCGATCTGACCAGAGGGATAGAGTGAAAAAAGGTCCCCAGAACAGAGAGAGAGAAATCCCTTTTAGATACAGGCCTGTCCGGCTAACTTAGCATAGCTCTTTGCGAATAGACAGAAAGTTTTAGAATCCATCAAATACATGATCGTTACTCGAGCTCTCTGTTGATACCAAAACAACACATACACTTTCAAAATTGTATTATGGTGTGTTGGCGTGTGTGCCAGGTCGACACAAAGAAACGTGTTTCATAAACCGCGCGCAAGCCAATGCAACATCACCAAATATCCTAAGGGAGGTGTTGCAATGATGTGGCACAGACGTCACGATAACTTTGTGGTTCCATTGACAATGGATGATGATAGAATAGTAGGAGTGCAATTTCAGTTTGCACCAAATCAGTATGTATACATATTTCAGGTTTATCTGCCATGTGTTAATCATACAATTGATTTATATAGTGACTATATAGGTAAATTATATGACATTTAGAACACATATACGAATAGTGGAACAGTTTTCTTTTAGGGCGACTTTAATGCCAAATATGACTTTTCTAGCAAACGTACTAGATATATTGCTGCATAGGTTCTGTTTAGATACTAATATCACTCCTGTAAATGTCACAGGGTCTTGTGTAGGAGCACAGAGCTCTTATGTTTCATATGACGGCAAATATCAGACATTGATAGATTTTATTTGTATGCCTGTTGAAATGGTTGATTGTGTTCAACATTGCGAAGTTCTAGATGACAACTGTTAAATGTATCATGTCATAGGCCTATCATTTGTATAGTCAGTTTTCCTATTCTTAGGTTTGACAATTTTGATAGCGATGTAACGTTTGTAAATTGGGGTAAATGTAACAATGTGCAAATTGATTTGTACAATAACTTGTTGATGTCCGATTGTAATTTAATGCATCTAGCGCACTGTGAATTAGATACAACATCAATTGAGTCTGCGTACAGTCTCCGGATTTAGTTTGCAAATCCGGAATTTTCGCAAACTCAGCTACCTTTTGTCTTTGACTTTTATGTGATCTTTTGACACCTAACAATAGTTCGGGTCTCATAGAGAAATAATTGGCCATTTCCTTTCAAATATCTCAAACAACGAACTCTTGGGACGGCTTCAAAGTTGGTCCTCCCATGGGAGTTTTTTTTCTCCCGCGGGGTTTTCGCTATCCCATGGGAGGTCCAATCGGAGGTTTTCTCCCACTTTAAGAATTGCGGGAGAAATACCCCATTGGGTTTTAACAAAATTTCTGAAATTCAATATTTATCGCTGGTAAGTATTTCTTAGTCTTTACTGTCGTGTTGTTTCTATATTAGACCTGAAAATAAGCGTTCTGTAAATCTCCCACTGGAGGTTTCCTCCCACATGTGATACTGGCGAACTCCAGCGGGAGAGTTCACCTTCGGGAGAAAAATAGGGTTATTCTCCTGTTTTGAAAATGGGGTTATTCCCCCATTTATTCTTACTTTCAAATATAGAATCTGTTCTTGGTAGTTTACGCAACAATTTGTAATTACAACTGATTTTCTTAAAATAATAATAATAACAACAACAATAAGTTAACAGTAATAATAATAATAATAATAATAATAATAATAAATAAATAATAATAACAACAACAATGATAATAATAATAACAAGAACTCTAAATGTTTATTTTCGTGTAAAGTTATTTATGCTTATAAGAGATCTCACCTCAATTAAATGTATGCAAGCTATCTTCTATTAGAGGTAATAAATATGTTAACGCGCACCGAAATAGCCTGCGGGCGGGTTTTACAGCTTCTGCAGGAATTCACCCGTGACGTTTTTCTCTTGTTACCTGTATGGTCAAAATTAAGATCTGCATTAGTGGTTCTGTCAGATTGTTTCTACGCTTTTGCTGAATACTTTGTGCAGCCGCATCGTTTTATCTAACTGAATTTAGCGGGTTTTTTAGGCAGTCAGCTCTTAATTTTCAGTCTGCTTTTCAAGTTTAAATCCTGTTTCATTCAGGCCTGCTGTTTTTTTTTTTTTTTGTTTGCTTTTCCTTTTTTAAAATAGATTAGCCTTGATTTCTATTTTTATATTTTAATATTTCATTTTTACATGAGTATATTGTACTGTTAATGAAAAATACTTTTGTAGTTTGTTTAGTTAGCTTTACATGTTCATTTCCAAAGAAACCTTAATTAAACAGAACTAACATTAACAATTGTATAAAACTAATACTGTACCATAAACATTAATCATTAAATGATTTTCAATGAGCAAATAAGTTACGTTTACGGTATTATTATTCTTTGCTGACTTAATTTTGATTTCGTACAAATGTGCAGCTGATAAATTAGCTTATTGTGCATTTTTTCACCATGTTATAAATATTCGCAATTACATGATATTGCACTTTTAAACGATAACAAAATTTAAAACAGGCAATGTCCTTGACACATCTTTGAATGTTAATCAATATTAAAATCAGCAAGTGACCAAAATACTGTAACTGAATATATGAAAGATCAATGTTTTCGAAAAATAGTTTTTCTTTAAAATTCTTTTACTTCGGTGACCTTACAAACTATAACATAAAAACAGTGAAATAAATATAATTGTCTATTTTTCAAAATTTATTTGTCCGTTTCCGTTTCTAGGTCTACGAGAGGTATATGTCGCAATTAAACTGATTGCTAGTTTTCTTTGTATTATTTTCGGTTTAGTCCCGTTTTTCAACAATATTTGATATAAGTAACGACAGGCATAATATTGTCAATAGGTCAGTACTCATCAGAGATGGTGCATTGTGACACATTTACGGCATCCTTTTAATCACAACAGGAAGCAAACGGCTAACCCATTGATCGAATTACTGACTCAAAATCCACACCTGCCTTATCGGAGCGGCTAAATATGAGAGGGGTGAGCAGCTACATCTACGAAGATACAAATCACACATTAATCAGTTGATCGCATTTATACGGAATTCCGTTAGGGTCATCGCCTTTGAATGTGTTCATCTGAAACGCGATACTCGATAGGCGAAATAACGAAACTACGATAACGAAAACGCGACAACACGATGTTAAATACGCGATACTACGATAACGATAACGTGATAATACGATAGTACGATGATGATAATGTGATATACCGTCGTGTCACGTTTTTACCATTGCACTGTCGCGTTTTCGTTATCATAGTATCGTTATTTCGCGTTTTCATCATCGTACTATCACGTTATCATCATCGTACTGTCGCGTTATTACCTTCGTACTGTTGCGTTAACACCATCGTACTGTCGCATAATCATTATGGCATCATCGCCTTCCGGTGAGCATGTGCATGCTCAAAATTAAAAGATTAGAAGTTATGCTTTTAGAACTACAGCTCCCGCCCTCAAGATAGGGCGATATGCAGATTCGAACTCGGGTCCTCATGTATGAAAATCATGATTTTTATTGATGATCTCCGCTAGCTACAGGTGCCAGTTAGCCAAAAGCAACATAACTAACTATTCATTTTGTATTGGCAACTAAGTAGACATTTACAGAGAATGAATTTAAGGAGGCGAACAAGTTCTAAAGGCTTTAAAAATATAATTTGACTGCATTTCTCATTCCTGTAAAATCACGAATAAAATTTCTGATTAAAGGACATTAACTCTATCACTTTTGGTTGTTAACCGCTTTACTTTTTATTTTGACACGTGAAAACTAAAAATGAAATGCTATGTATTTCTGAAGAAAATGCCCAGACGTTGATGCATTAAAATGAAAATATGTGCCATGCAAACTGCAAATAAAAAATATTCTTCGAATATTTGCGATGTTCCGATTTCAGCGTGGTTATGCGTCTTATGGAATTCAACATCGATAACTTGAGTTTTACAAGACATGCATTCGCTTGAATTTTATTTTCAGTGTAGAAATAAAAGCCATCATATTTGTGCCGAACACATTCATCGACATATTTGTGAAAATATTCATGTTAGACACAAAAAAACTCTCTGATCATGTTACAATATGACATTCTCTTTTGTTGTTATTAATCTTGTACAACATAGAAAACTAATAGCGACTGACCTACAGAGTGTTTGCAAAATAACATATTTGGTTTTACCTGAAAAACGTTATACAACCCGTGAACAAGCAACAGAAATCATTTTGAATTTTAACAATACTAAATTAACATGACAAATATTAACCAGAACTCTGCTGGGGGAAATCTCCCATGCACATAGGCCACGTAAGGCGATATGATCATGATGACGAGACAGTACAATGGTAATAACGCGACAGTACGATGATGATGATGCGACAGTACGATGATGATAACGCGACAGTGCGATGATGATAGCGCGACAGTATGATGGTGATAACGCGATAGTGCGATGATGATAACGCGACAGTACGATAGTGACGATTGTGATAACGCGGCAGTACGATGATGATGACGCGACAATACGATGATGATAACGCAACATTGCGATGGTGATAGCGTGACAGTACGATGGTGATAATGCGACAGTACGATGATGATAACGCGACAATATGATAGTGGTAACGCGACAGTACGATGGTGATAACGTAATAATACGGTAATGAAATTGCGAAATCACGATACTACGGTAACGAAAACGCGATGATACGATATTACGATGGTGAAAACGCGACTGTACGATCGTACTATCGCATGATCGCGTTTTCGCCATCGTGTTGTCGTGTTTCCGTTATCGTAGTTTGGTGATTTCGCGTTTTCATCTTCGTACCATCGAATATGAACATATTCAAAGGCGATGGCCATAACGGAATTCCGTACATTTAACGTTTTAATGTCGCTTTTTACGGCTAAGTAAATGTGTATTCGAAAGCTGTTGTTTTTGTTTTTTTGTTTTTTTTGTTTTTTTCACAAAGCACACCAATGACATGTGTGCGGCTCATTGTTGTGTCCTTATGTTTTAAAATAATGTAAAAAAAAAAATAAAATAAAAAGATTTATGATAATATTGATATGATTCAGATAAGTCCTTATTGTACTAGTATTTGGATTAATAGCCCCAAAATGCTATCGAATATTATGTCTTACATTTTTATATATTTTCGATATATACTTTGAATGTGAATAATGTTTGTTAAGCGAGAGAAAGAAGAAATCCATAGTTTTGTTGGAGAGAAGATTGAAAAATATCATAGCTCCATGTTCTACGTTACTGCTTCGCATTCATCAAAACAGAATATTTGTGCAGCACAAAAAAAGGAGACAAGTCAACCCCGCGAACAACAGTATTATTTATCAAGTTAAAATGGGACCGGGTATCAGAAGAGCAGATAATTATTTACTATTGATTTAATATAATCTGTTTTCATTTCAACATAATTTATTTCCTTTTCAATCACAGTCGTAACTTAGTTTCTTGAAAGGAATATGAGCCGGAAACTTTAAATACATCAAAATCTTTTATTTCTCTTTAGATAATTATCTTTCACTTGCGCATTGACTGTGGGATATTACGTAATGCGCGTTCCTTACCTAGTGATCATACGACACCAGGCCGACTGTGTAGCACCGACCAATATACGACGTAATAAAATATAACATCACGGCAAATAGAATATTTCGCTTTCTAAACCCTGTCTTATTTACACAACCTTACGTTTATGTTTTCAACGTATTCAGAATTTTTTTAAACATACCAATAAACTAAAGTTTAATTTCATTACTCCGATAACAAGAAAAACTATATATCATATATCTTAACCTATATAATGCTGGACACGGCTGGTTCTGCCTTTGTGACCAGTGTAGATCACGATCAGCCTGCACACCAGTGCAGTTTGATCAAGATCTGCACTGCTCGCAATTCAGCCAGCGTTCCCTTGTAACAGTGAATAGTACCGTCCAAATTGAAATTGGGACAAGATTATTATAGCAATTTAGCATAGTAAGGTTAAAACTGTATATTTTAACATTTTGAGAGACTTAAAATTGAGTTGACCTCCTTTTGAATATTGTTACTCTTTTTATGAAAAAAAAAGTTCACGGAGTACATAGGGACGGGAGAGTAGAGGTCGGGGGTAGGCAGAGAAGAAACAATCAGTTACATCGAGTTACCTGAAACAATGCCTACAGAATGTTTGCTTTGCATTTTAATGCATTCACGTTAACAAACAGAAACTGACTTTTTACGGTCAGTTATGTTTTGATGAATTTTGCGAATATGTGTTTCATTCTGCAAACTGTTCTCCTTGAATATGGAAATTATTTTTAATAATTCATGATACACAGTGAGTAAATAAATCATAAAAACGGCAACATTACTATAATTTTACTATTTACCAAAAATATATTATCTCCAAGCGTTTGACGCCGTAAATAATTCCAATGTGTTAAAAGCAGCGTGTATTTTGCGAATCCCTTAAAATGTAATATTTACAGCTGTCTCATCAACATTTAGATTGTAGAAAACATAATTAAACGATATTGGTTCAACGCCAATAAAACACAGCTTGACCCGTTATATTATACCACTCCCATTCATTTGCACAAAGTTAAAAGGGTCCTCTATTTCAGCCAATCAGATACAAAGGAGAAAGATAAGTCACACCTACAGGCATGACGTAATATGTAAAATAGACCCTCTTATACTTGTGCATTGTTTCAACAATAAAAGAATATTCTTTTTGACAGAAATTTTCCGAAATGAGCTTGTTTATTGTCTAGGTTATGTTGTCGGTAAGTAAATTTATATAGAATAATGCGGCAATTATAAATATAAGAGTAAACATTAAATATTATGTAATATTTATCCAGAGAATTATTGAAATATTTGAGCGAAATGTGTTTTGGTAGTACCAAGACGAAATTGTCATATTAGAATGGATCAGATATGCAAAATTTGGGAAAATTAATGAAAAACTTCAAAGTAAATAGAAAATTAATTTATTATATCAAAATACCCGGAGTAATATTTTGTTGCTCATGTTGGTATTATTATATCCAGCTTTCCTTAAGATAAAAAAAAATGAAAATGGAAAGAAAAGAAACAGTTATACGTTTTAACACAAATGCTGCGGTCAGATCTTTTAAAGATATATACAAGTGTGTCAGAAGTTTATTGCTTTTAAATTGTTTGGATCCTTGCTTATTTTTCTAAAGTCCGTATGTTACAGAAGTGCTTATTGCGAACATACTAAAGACGGGAGGGTCGTTATTTAATTTCCGCGAAAATGTTAATCTAACTGGTGTTTCGGTGTCGTTCTTCATTTCGTTCCTTAAATTATAAGAAAGAAACATAAATTAAATGGTAGTTATAACAAACTTTCAAGATGTAAAATTTGATTCGTTGTAAAATATATAAAATTTTCCCGTTATTTTTACACTGACCACCAGAATATACATTGACTAAAATTGTTTCGTGAATTACTTTGCATAAGAGGGGCGTTAATATATGCTCTAACGTGCGTTGGGTGTGCTTTTATTATTATTATTATTATTATTATTATTATTATTCTCAGTCTCAATTCCTACAAGACCAACGTACAAACTCGCGATTTACTATGCAAGTTATATTCACACTCTAGAAGCTTGTCTCGGGTATTTCGTTCGTATGAGATAACTTCTGAAACTACTCAAATATTTATCATTCTTCAAAATATATGCTATAATATGAGCAAAGAAAATATATAGACATAAATGATAATAAAAGAACAAGAGCGGTAAGAGAGTGTCTGATCAGTAGCAAGAGAAAAAGTGAAATAAATTTATTACATAACATTATTGTATTATTTTCATTTAGTAATTTACTGATATACAACGGGTGACTTTAATATCAGGCATATAACGTTCACTGTTCTAAACAGAACGATTTTCGTTTTTACTGCCACAGGACCAAACTTGAATTCTGAAGAGTATGAATTAAAAAAAAAGTGGAATTTCCCGAAAAGTATTAATCAGTAAAGTCTGCAAATTTAAAGCAAATAGAATTTGAATTTCGCTCCATGGTATTCAAATATAAAGAAAATATAAAAAATTGTATGAATCAAGGCACTGCCTCAATCGGGATTTAAAGGTAGATTTTGTTATAAAAACATACTGCCCATGCTTGCACTGATGTGCAAGACATTGCGGTTCGGACAAGTTATGTGGACGCTTATTACGCACAAGGAAAAGGCGTATTCTTCCAAAAATCCGAAGTCAGACGCTCTGTGCACGTGTCGGAAAGACACATTTTTTTTAATTCCTTCGATAGTATATCTCATTCGGTATATATCGTATGTTACTGTAGAGGGTTCGATCCCCGGCCACGTCATACCAAAGACGTGAAATGGCACCAGTAGTTCCCTTGCTTGGCGCTCAGGGAAACTGGCCTCATCTCCCATACCCTCTTGGTGGTGGATTCAATTGGGAATGAGGTGTCGAGAGTGATTAATGTAAGTTGTAGAACTTGCTTTACAACTGACAAAAATAAATGTATAAACTAAATGCCTATCACGCTGTGTAATCAAATAAAATAATAATAATAAAAAAAAACATTTAAAACACATGAAAAGAAAATAAGTACGATCGGATTTCAAACATGTTTTTGCTTCTTTTCATATTTTACCTGCGTGTTAGCGAAAATATTGCATCTGGTGTCAACACTATGAGAAATATTTCCATTTAAGACTGATTAAGAAACAAACAAACATTCCTTATACCATAACACTTAATTAGATAAGAGTCTAAAGAGACTTTAAAACCTAATCTATAATGTGACATAACAATGTAATAAAAATGTCATATTATAGCTCATCTAACACCAGCCCGAATTGCAATGGATCCGCATCAGGTCATAAATCCCCCGCTGTCACGACGTAATTACTTTAACTTTGGATTAGTGCGAGAGAACATACAGGCTCTGATTAAGGACTTTATTCAGGTTTGTAGTTTTTAACCGTTTGTTGCATATTTATTGTATTTTGAGAAACTTTAAAAACGAAGCAGAACGGAGAAACAGGGTTAAAAAGTACAGAACAGACATTTTATTATATTTAACTTTAACATTTACAGTTTATCGTCTGTTGTGCTATTTTTTAACCCGTAAAATGTGATTGCGTTCGATATCTTAATATTCGGCCCAACTTCGGTGCTGTCCGTATGTTTTATGGAAATAAATTTTAGTTAAATGTCTAAATATCATAATAAGTATTGCAAGTGAAACCCATACTCGTCGTTCGTATTTGTGGCTCAGTGGCTAATATGCGGGAAATTGCTGGTTCGAGCCCATTAGCAAGAACTTTTTTAATTTTCATTTTTAGTTTTTTATTGATTTATCAAATTTTATGTTTTAAATTACAAAGGGACACAGGAAAATTGAAATCCACGGGCTTCACGACAAAATGTGTTTCGTACTAATATTTTAACGATCGAAACTGAATCATGAATATAGCTTGTTTTGGGAATAAAATATGTTTAAACCAAGTAAGTAGTCAAAACTATTGCCCGAGCACCATTAGATCAGAAAGAAAGATTCAAATTTTAATGTTGAACTATAGACCGGTCAATAACACAAACTATGAACCGACGATTTATGCAAGGAGTCAGGTTGTAATCTGTTGGTTTAAATGTAATACATAAACAAGAGTGCTTGTAGCAAAAGTACTACCCGACATATTTTATGCGAAAAATAATTTGTCTCTAAAACCAGTAAAAAGTGAGCACTCTGAATATGCATACTTACAAATAACCAAAAATATATTGTGAAGAAGGTAGTTAACCGTTACAGCTCTTGAAATAATGCAGAAATTTTACAAATAAATATCTTTTATTTTCACAAACATTTTAGAAATGAACATGTTGAAAAACATTCACCAGAAGTGTTAGGGGGTTGCTTTAATAATACTTTTAAAGCTTCTATTTTTCTGTCGCCGCACATGTTTAGTTGATTCGTTATTGCTTTAAAAGAATAATTTATAAATACACACTGAATATACATGAATATTTACATGTATATGTATTTTTAAAGATAAATTATATATTGTCAAAATGGTAGATTCATAATAATAGAATCATAGAATCATAGCAATTCATTGTACTTCGTGTAATTAAATGTTTTAGCTGTTAAAATTGCACGCTTTTTTTTTCCTCTTCAAGTAAAATCTTTCTCCAGGTTTGAAGTACATAACCCTCTAAGGTATTTCTTAATGGAAGAAGAGAAAAATATTAAGATTTAACACAAATCACCTGGCGTAACACTTTTCATATGTCTTATGTTTGACACTCCGAAGTCTGCGAATTTGATAATTCTATTACATGTAGCGAGGCTGGTGTTTCCATTGTAACGCATTTTCTTTCACTTTTAAACACCTACATTTTTATATAATTATGGTAACGGGGTTTTCGACGGCTTCAATGTCATTTTCTTTATAAGTTAAACGAAGTATTTGCCGTTTAAACTGTTAAAAGTTAGCTTATGAATTAAAAATAGTTAATGCTCAAATCACATCATTTCAAGATGAAAACTATAAATTCTGCTTAATTTTGTTTGGTTTATAAACATAATAACGTTGGAGCGTCTGTGGCGGCATTGTAATATACGGTCACGTGATGTTAGGTAGAGAAGACATGAATTTATGTGGGGAGATTAAATGGATTTTTAAGTGATTTGTGGTGACTTATTTCTAGCATTTTTTGGATACACATGTGGAAAAATAACAAACGTTCATGTCAACGGAAAAAACTAATCAAAATTCTGGCAAGAAAAAATAGAAAAAGCGAAAACCAAATTCACCAATTTCAAATGAAGAGAACACTGTGTGTGGATTATGCACGGGACAATCATGCGATATACAGGTACGATGTATACATAACCAGTTTAACAAAAGAAAGTGTAATGTTGAAAATAGCCAAGGGGTTTTATCGGATAACACAGATAAGACAGAAAGTTTTGTAGTTACGCCATTGTATAGCAATATGAACATGAATCCCATGACCAGTATGACATCACCTTACGGAATGCAACATCCCCAGTTTATGTATGGTTCACCGCCGGCGTCGGTGGCACCAGTACAATCACAGACGCCAGCATGGGCTCTACAATTGTTGGATGACATTAAAACTTTAAAATCTTCATCTGATAAAGTTGAAAAAACTGTGAATAGTATAAATGTAAAATTGTCGGACATGGAAGTTAGATTATCAGGTCTGGAAAAAAAAGTCAATGACGTTGAAAAATGTTGTTCCTTTCTAAGTGTTGAATATGAGCAGCAGCGTAAGGATCTTGACGACACACGGGTTGACGCAAAAAATCTACGGAAGACACAGAAGGACATAGACAAACGCTATGCCGAGCTTGAGAAACATAACTTTGAGTTAGAAAATTCCATCATTGATTTACAAACACGTTCTATGAACGATAATTTGATATTTTATGGTATTCCGGAACCGAATCATGACGAGAATGTGAAAGAGGATTGCGAATCCTCAGTTAAAGAGCTAATCAGCACGCATATTAATTTAGACACTACCAACATGGAATTTGTGAGAGCGCACCGTCTGGGGTCGGATCGCGCCAAAAAACCGCGGGGTATTGTTGTTAAATTCAAAGATTACAAAGACCGCGAAAAAGTTCGCATGAGATCATACGAAGATGACGCAAAAAAGGCCCTGAAAGACGCCAAACGTGGCATTGGCATGCAGCGACCACAGGTAATTCGAAACGCATGAAAGGCATTTCAAGATACCATCGAAACTCAGGAGAGTAATGGCAACTCAGTGAGGCAACAAGGGTGTAAACTTTTTGTAAACAGGAAGCTATTCAAAATATTTAAAGATGGAAAAGTATCTGATCCGCCTGCATACATGTTATCTGAGAATCGTTAGGATTGTCAGGAAGAACATATAAAACTATTTTCGTGGAACGTCAACGGACTTAGTCGCAAAATCAGCGACCCAGATTTCTTAAATATCTTATCTAGATATGATATCATATTACTTCAAGAGACGTGGCTGAATAAAAATGTTTGTGTTAATCTTGATATTCAGGGGTATATAGGTGTTCACATGTTTGGTAATAAGTCACAGAACACTAATAGAGGACGGTATAGTGGCGGACTTTCGTTATATTATAAACATTCTCTTAAGGAAAAAATCTCAGTTATAGAACAAAATCAGCACGGAATTATGTGGATTAAGTTATCAAAAAATATGTTTAGTTTTAATGAAGATGTCTTTTTATGTAATGCCTATATTTTACCCTCTAATTCAGTTGTTATAAATCAACGAGAATTTGACTTTTTTGAGCAAATTGAATCTGACATAGAAAAGTATAAGACAATGGGAAAACTTTTTATTTTAGGGGATTTGAACTCTAGAACGTCTAATCTCTCAGATATATTACATTATGACAGATATTTAGATGATGACGATAGCGATCTGTTAAATTACGATGACATTCCCGCGCGTGTTAATAATGATCACGTGATAGACGCGAATGGTCGTCGTCTGCTCGATCTTTGTAAGAGTACATCTCTATTGATAGGTAACGGTCGGTTGCACAGCGATATCACCGGAGAATTTACTTTCCATTCATTAAATGGGTCAAGCACTGTTGATTATTTTTTGTTAGATAAAAATGACTTTAAGTATATTTCTTATTTTGAAATCTTGGAACAAAATGAATTTTCTGACCACTCTGGTATACACATTAATGTAATCGCGAAACATACTACTATAAAGTCACGAAACCAGAACTTTACTTTGAAAAATGAAAAGTACCTAAAGTGGGATGCGTCGAATGTAAATTTATTCTTACATTCACTAGCAAATAGTGAACAGGAATTACTATCATTTGTATCTCGGATAGAAAACACAGACAATAGTATTGATAATATAGTAGAAAATTTTGTTCAATTTATGCAAAAAAATGCTTATAACGCTTTCGGTAAAACATACAAGTCAAGTACTAATACTTATAACACGTATGCGAATAAGCAAGAATGGTTTAACGCGGACTGCTATAATGCGCGAAAACTATATAAGCTGGCAAGAAATAAATTTCTACGGTCGAAGACGGATGTAAATAGGCGTGATTTTATCAATGCGAAAAATACATATAATAAGATAAAGAGAAAGGAAAAAAATAAATTTAAGACAAAGGAAAAAATAAAATTACAAGATATGGCGAAGCAAAATCCTAAAAGGTTTTGGAAAAAAATAAAAGAGCAATATAAAAAACGTTCTGCTTCATCGGAAAATCTTACCGCTGAAGATCTATTTGACCATTTCCGTAATCTATACGGAGACGATGTAACTGCAAGTGAGACAAATGAAGAGTTTGCACCTATATATGATGACATTTTGGATACTAGTATTAGCTATGATGAAATAAAAAATGCAGTGTTTTCTCAAAACAATAATAAAAGTAGTGGGTTAGACGAACTTAATGCAGAAATCTTTAAGTGTTCATTTGAACATATTGCACCGATTTTATTAAAACTCTTTAACCGCCTTTTTGAACGCGGAGAATATCCTAAGATTTGGGGACAGGGGATTATAGTACCGATTTTTAAGGGAGGGAACATAGAGGACCCTCATAAATATAGAGGTGTTTGTCTTATTAACATACTAGGTAAAATTTATTCACAGGTTTTGATGAATAGAATTACAAAATGGTCGCATTTACATGAACAAATTTCGAATAACCAATTTGGATTTCAAAAAGGAAAATCCACGACTGATTGTATTTTCATATTATATTCAGTAATAGCAAAGACTTTAAGTACAAAACATAAGTTGTACACAATATTTGTAGACTACGAGAAGTGTTTTGACAAGATAGATAGAACCCTGTTATGGCAGAAACTTTTCTTGGAAAATGTTAGTACAAAAATGATTAAAGCCTTGCAGTCAATGTACAATGTCGTGAAACAGTGTGTACGGTATAACGGTCAAAAATCGACCTTCTTTGAATCACATGTAGGTGTGAAACAAGGTGACCCCAGTTCCAGTTTATTATTTTTATTTTTCGTTAATGATATAGTAAATAATATTAATTCAGATATTGCGGGACTATTCACTATAGACGAATTCAAATTATTCATTATTCTTTTTGCAGACGATGCAGTATTATTTGCTCATACTCCCGACGCATTACAACATTTATTAAACGAACTAGAAAACTACTGCCACACATGGGGATTAAAAATTAATACCGATAAAACAAAGATAATGATTTTTGAAAAAGGCCGACATACTCATCATAATTTTACATTATGTGGAAAAATATTAGAAGTTGTCGATTCATTTAAGTATCTTGGAATACATTTTTTTAAAAACGGATCGTGGTACAGAACGCAAAAAAGAATTGCACAACACTCCGCTTACGCTTTACATAATTTATTTGTGGTATTCAATCAGGTAGAATTAATGACCAGTGATAAATGTCGTCTATTCGACAGTCTAGTTGGTTCGATTCTTAATTACAGCGCAGCCGTATGGGGAAACCATGATTCAAAAGATATTGAACTGATACATTGTAAATTTTTACGTAAGATCTTGGGTGTTAAAAAATCGACAAATTTGGATGGATTATTTGGAGAGCTAGGAAGATTTCCTATGAAAATTTATAGAAAGCTCATAATGTTAAATTACTGGATTAGAATTCATAAATCATCAAACCCATTGATTGTTAAAATCTATGAAATGCTGGCAAATGATGCAAATAATAATATCTCATATAATAATATGAACTGGGCAAGTCAAATTAAAACAATTTTAGATAACATAGGTCTTTCTTATGTGTGGATCAATCAAAGAACATTAGACATTTCTTATTCGCATATAAAACAACGTGTTACTGATATCTACAAGCAGTCTTGGTACGCAAATATTAATAATTCTAGTAGATTATCGTCTTATAGCTTATTTAAGCATAATTTCGAATTAGAAAAATATTTAGAGTGTATAAAGGAAAGAAAGTATCAAATTGCTCTTTCTCAATTTCGATTATCTTCGCATAAATTGGCGATAGAAACGGGAAGGTATAACAGCATTGATAGACAATATCGTTTATGTTATCATTGTAATATGGGTATGGTAGAAAATGAATACCATTTCTTACTAGTTTGTCCGAAATACAGAAATCTAAGAACGCGATTTTTTAATCCTTATTATTGTAGATGGCCAAACACAACCAAATTTATCAAATTATTAACATGTGAATCTAGAAAGAAAATGGTTAATGTAGCTAAATATATATATTTTGCTTTTCAGCAACGTAATTCAAGCGATGTTAATTAATGATCGTATAATATCTAGCATGTTTATCGTAGAATTTTATTATTGTTTACCATACAAACACTAGCGTCGGTTACAATACAATTCCTCATCGTTTACTATACAATTTCTAGCGTCGTTTACCATGTAATCCTTAGAATTGTTTACCGTAATCTCTAAAATTGTTTACCGTACAGTCTATTATATTGTTTACAGTACAATCTCTAAAATTGTTTACAGTGCAATCTTAAGCATTGTTTACCGTACAATTTCTGGAATTGTTCACAGTGCAATCTCTAATATTGTTTACTGTACAAACTCTAGAATTGGTCACAGTGCAATCTCTAGTATTTTTTTTTGGTTTACCGTACAATTTATAGTATCGTTTACCGTGCAGTCATAAACATTATTTACCGTATAGTCTATTAGTATTGTTTGCCATACACTAGCGTTGTTAAGCAAAACTACAATTTTCAATGAGATAGCTTGTTTCATAATGTTTCTTTACAATGTGAAGTTTTGTTCTTCTATGTAAATTCATGTCTTCACTACAGGTTTATTGTATTATACACATGTAAGAGGCTATAAATGTATTTATGTCATTTAATGCCAATAAAGTTATGTTATGTTATGTTATGTTATGTAATGCAACAATGTCTTGTAGCGTTTCTGGGGTCATTTATTCATTATTTCGGCGGTATCAATTAAAAGAATCCACAAAAATAAATAAACAAACTTATTTTGGTTATCGTAAATTCTTACGTTTGCTTCTAGTTGGACATGCGCACATTCATACTTTACGACTTACTACTACAGGTTTCTTCGGTGTTACAGTCAGATGACTGTGTGTGTGTGTTTGTTTATTTATTTTTTTTTTTTTGTCTTTCTTTTTGACAAAATTTATCAATTTAATGCATTCGAACAGTGAGTAAATGATTTTAAGTTCATGATAAAATGTGATAATTTCAGGTATGTCGGTTCATAAAGACGCCTGATGTCGGGACGGTGAAGGCACGTCTACAAGATAATGTGGTGTAAACAGTTGGTAAACGTAATTTCTGGACACAGATGCGACTTGCAAGGGTCAAAATCTTTAAATTATGGTAAGTACCATAAACGTGTGGTACGGTGGTCTAGAGTGAATAATATGAAATAAGACAAAGTCTCAAAGCGAGCTCAAAGAAATCAGATTTAGCTAAAAAATAATATACATGTCATTTATATGTAACACGGAAACTATTCACTACTCAAAAGAATTCGCGAGAACGTTACCGTATTCACATATTTTCTTTCATTTTATCTATTTTATCAACAAAACTTCAGATAGTTGTTATATATATTTTTCTCCGACTTGAATGACATCTACATACATAGGGGTTGCGGCTTCATGTCACTAAAGTTACTGTTTTAAGTAATATACCGGAAATATTACGTAACAATTATGCAATTGACATGATAAAGCATAGGTCACTTCGGTAATCAAGACCCTAACTTTATTTCGACAATGTCCCCTAATTAGAGCGGATCATAAAATTTACTGAAGCATATAAGATTACCTTGATGTGACAATGTCATAAAAACGCACTCGGATTAATAATATTGAACCGCGCCATGGGAAACCAACATCCAGACCGGCCTGCGCATCCGCGTGGTCTGGAGCCTTGCTGGTCGGAAAGCCACTATGTTGTTTTTTTTTTGTTTTTGTTTTTTTTTATTGTACGACTTACATATCACGTCACGCGACAGGCCCGTGTGCAGGATTTGTTTGCTGGGGGGCCCAACCTGGGGTGGGTTCGGGAGGGGTATCCCCTGCCGATTGCGAAAATTTTTTAATATGGCACATGAATAGATGCATTTTCCTGCTACCTGAAACACCTTTAAGGATGCATGAATGTATCATACATTTAAGGAAAAGTCTACTTTTTAATCATTTCATCAAGCCTTTTCAATGTATGCATGATTGTACAGTCACAGTGTATGGACTTATTTTTCTGTATGATACCCAGTTGAAAAAATGTTGAAGTTTTAAGATAATTATTAAGTAGACTAGCTCCTAGACTATGATAATTTTTTTTTTTCTTCACATTTTTATGATTTCATGTAATGAACTGAGTCAGTCTATATACTATGTCCAGTATTACAATTTTAACATCAGTCCTCTTAGAAAATCTCTAGAATAGACTGGCTTTTGTCCCTATGAACATAAAAAAGAAAAAAAAATCATAGAAATATCGTAATTATCAGTCTAGTGGCTAGTCTAATTATTAAGGGTATCCTATTTGTAAAATGGCCAAATGTTTTTAGATTTCCAACAAAACAAACGAAGTATTATGACAATTACTATTTACATCATATATTTCAAATGACAATGAACTCTTAACTGTACCAGAGATCTATAAAAATAATAGATGTGTATTTATACTTCTTTGACTGTACAAACTATATACATCACAGCACATATTAAATGATATTTTTATGTATATAAACCCCTCATAGTAACGAGTTTTAGATGCGTTTTGTAAGATTTACTGAGAAACTACTTTTAAAACTATGAGAGTTTTTTAAGTAAGGTTATTGGACACAAAAGAGTAAAATTGATACAGTAGTTTCAAATTCATAATTGTTGTAAAATAAAAAGATAGGATATAATATCTATCAATTTAATAATTTGGGGAATGTGCCTAATGTAGAAACAAAATACAACCATCATAATGTTTCAATTTTCAGATTCATTTTAAGATTTACTTAACAAAACCAACAATGTTCTGATCATTTTATAACACTTCCAAAGAGTAAAAAACATAATAGTTTCTCCACTACCCAATCAAGTACCGATCAAGCGATCAATGAAGCATGCACAGATAAACTTTTACCTGTGACATGCCTTGGGCTAATTTCCACTACCCGACACGGTTTTTATGGCTCTTTAGCCCGTGTATTGCTGTCAAATTAAGCCAGTTGCGCTGGTGTATAAATTTGTTAATTGAGGGGCCCATAGTAATAAAAATCGTAACTAGCCAGACAGCTGGGGGGGGGGGGGGGGGGGGGGCTGGCCCCTCACCTGGACACGTGCCTGCGCGATATCTAGTATTTTAAAATCTATCAGAATTTATATACATGTACTTTGTGTACTTTGGAACTTTATGGATATTTACATTTATCACATCCGTGCAGTCTGATCATGATCGGCACTATTCGCCATTCAGTCAGTATCTTTTTGGTAAGCACCCCTTTTAATAGTTAATGGTACTGTCCAAATTGAAAGATGGAGAAGATCATTATAGAAATTTAGCAGGGCAAGGGTTAACAACAGATAAAGAATGTAAGTGTAGAACACCCCTCCCCGCTACCCGCCCCTTCTCTATTAAATCTAACCGCTGCATTCACCATCCGAACTACTTTGATATTGTCGAATAAAACTTTCGAATTCAAAGAATCAATAGAAATAAAAAAAATAACAATTATAAGATGATTAATATTTTTTGAATACGGAATGAATTGATCGCGATTTGAGTATAATTGGATACAAAATCAAAGACTGGACTTTGTTAATTGAACATTTCGTTTTTAGCTTCATCTTCAAATTAATATATTGCAAGTATCATGTAAGCTTATTACCATTAGTGGTAAGTTCTGTGAGATCATGTTAGGAAATAAAATAAAAACTTCATAATTACTTCATAATTACTTTATAAATTCATGGAAAATACCATTATTTTTATTTTTTCTTAAATTACTGCAAAAAATAGTTTATTAATCCAAAATCATCAATGGTAATACGCATTAGTTAAAGTATACCAGGTGTGGTTTTGCAAAGATATTTTTCTTTATCTTGTGGTGGATATTTACTATAAAATAAATTCATTACTGATCGAAAAGATTGAAATACAATATAACTCTAACGTAATTTATATTGTGCGGTCAAGTCTTTTTGCCCTACATAGATTGCGCATGCGCGAAAATTGTCTCCCGTTGCTAGGGCAATAGCTCTCTGTAAAAAGATTGCGTTACCGTAAAGCTCGATTCTTTGAGCTCGCTATTAGTAAAACTTCTGAAAAACATTCAAATGACATTATGTAGCGGCTCAATATTTGAGTCAAATTCAAAACAGAAACTATCGGCTGCTAGCTCTACTTGAACAATCAGTAAGATTGACTGAAGTATCTAATATATGGTACATATTTGTATAAAATGCTACAGAACACCCATATTTAGCAAATTAACAAAACG
Source organism: Mercenaria mercenaria (assembly GCF_021730395.1). Taxonomy (NCBI): domain Eukaryota; kingdom Metazoa; phylum Mollusca; class Bivalvia; order Venerida; family Veneridae; genus Mercenaria; species Mercenaria mercenaria. The sequence continues at coordinate 45,692,540 of NC_069364.1, forward strand.
ATACATTTTTTATTTATCCTTCATTTCTTTCAGATCTCTATGTGCATGCGAATATCTTCAGCTGACTTGTGAAATGTCCAAACAGCTCCAACTGCTACCTAAGATGATAACACGGACGATAAAGGAATGAAGGGTTAGTTGACTTTTAAACAGAACAGAAATCTGTTGACTTTTAAATTAAATTTTGTGATGTCGTTTGACACTTTTATTGATCAGGTGTGAAATGCTACAGAACACCTATATTAAGCATAGCCGATACACTATATTTTTTTTTAGTTAGAACTTATGTATATGTTGCCATTTAAAAAAAAAAAAAAAAAAGTAATCAGAAGCAGACACCTTACCGACAATTATCATCGTGTACATAAATGCACGTTTTCTTAAAATGTCGTCAGATGACGTACTAATTATAGGCACTACTTCCGCTCTAGACTTCCCTAGTATTCTCAAAATTGTATTTTAATGACGTTTTTCGCACTTGTAAATTTTCCAAAGAACCGATGTCATGGTGACGTTATTTCTATTTCCTATTCGCCACGTTATACTGACTTTTGGAATATTAATGCCAGTATTTCCAGTATCTTTCTAAAGTTTATCTATTGGAAGAATATGATCATTTAGAAACTTGAGTGATAATTTAGAGCAATAGAATGACGTCCTCTCTTCCGACTGTGCAGAGAAAAAAGTTCTCGCCCATAGGTTTGCCTTGTTAGCTTCCGGCGGATATTTTCAAATCCATCACCATGTGCGTTACCGCAAAGCTCGGTTCTCGAAAAGGCCTGCTCTTAAAGTTCTGTACAACGCATGCATTTATACTTCATCTGTGTTACATTAGTTAACACATTCTCTTTCCGATGTTGCCAAGTTTTCAGTTTCTGTAATTATCTTGCTGAAAATGATTTAGAAGTGTAGATTTTGAAATGATGAACGATTAGACAGTCTGTTTGTGCGACAATTTCATACATCTGTTAAGATCAGTTTTTGCGTAAATTTTATAAAGAAATTACCGATTTAATGAATCGAAACTATAAGCGATTAGTATTGATAAATAATGAATTGTGATTGTTTCAGGTATGTCTACTTCACTACGATTGGCAAAACTTGCACATCTACTTTCAAGCTGGTGAAAGCACGATTTCAAGATGTAAGCTAAAAAAGAAGATGGTAATTTCCGGCCACAAGTGTCAAAATGTTAAAATTAGGGTAAGTCTTAATTTTTATTGGTATGCTTAATTTTGTTCGCGTGTTGGACATGGAGCAAGTCACGTGACAGGTTTTCGACACTGTACAGATTTTTTTATTCGTAGATGTGTGATACACTAATACTTTATTTAAATGATAAAATATTATAATTTTGTATATATAATTTATCTCTTTTTTTTTAAATAAGAAAAAAACTTGGGTCACGTGACACGTTTCGTCCATCTTACGTAACACACAGTAAGTTTCGACCATCTTCAACTTCGCTTTCGGATGGCTGTGACCTAGTTCACACGATCCTTTTGTCCACGATTGGAGACGCGCAAATTCATACTGATTTTAAACATTTTTGGAATGACATAACGTGTAAGAAAGATAGAAACGTTGCTCTTATAATAAATATACTCATCGATTACTTTTAATTCATAAGGTTGTTTTCATCCAGGCTTTACACTAGCGGATCCAGAGGGGGGTGGGGGGGGGGGGGGCGCATCCGGCGCGCACCCCCTCTAAAATCGCCGGAGCATACGTAATTTGTCTTTTGTTTGGGTACAATTACTGCAAAAAATATACATGTTTCTAGCTCGCTACGCTCACGTTCATTATTTGTCTTTTGTTCTGACTGAAATAAAAAATGTACTTTTTTTTTCACGCTCGCTTTGCTCGCATGGGTGAAAAATATGCATTTTTCTTGCTCGCTACACTCGAATACGTAATTTGTCTTCTGTTCTGGGTTAGAAATATAAAAAATGAGCCGCGCCATGAGAAAACCAACATAGTGCGTTTCCGACCATCATTGATCCAGACCAGCCTGTGCATCTGCAGTCTGGTCAAGATCCATGATGTTCGCTAACAGTTTCTGTTATTCCAATAGGCTTTGAAAGCGAACAGCTTGGATCCTTACCAGACTGTACGGATGCACAGGCTGGTCTTGATCCATGCAGGTCGCAAACGCACTAGGTTGGTTTTCTCATGGTGCGGCTCATATGTATTTTTTCTCTCTGTCGCATAGGTAATATGTCTTTTGTTCTGGGTGAAAAAAATGCATTGTTTTCTCGCTTACTCTGCTTGCACATTTAAAACAGAATTAGTCCTAGGTAAACCCTCCCCATAAAATCCAAGAAATTCCGAGATACTTACGAAAGAATTAGTCGGAAAATTCATAAAACATTACTTTAATTAATATGTTACTTGTATTGATTTTGTCACAAAACCTGCAGGGTTCCCGCTGTCGGTCGCCAATGGCGCCAAATGCGACAAAATGTAAATTCTGGCGCTAAAAATCTTCAATTGGCGAATTTCATTGGCGCCTACAAGATAATCGTCGATCTGATCTTCTGATCTTTCTCAAGGACGCAATAACGGATTATCCGATTTGTAACACTACACGAAGACAATACACAACGTGTCAATATCGATTTACACCTCGGGGCATAATTTAAAACTTCGCCGAGTTCCTCCACGCAAGAACGATTATCAGTCCATTTGATTCGCCAAATTTAGCCCCGCCTACTTACACGAAAGCAAATGAAACGAAATATTAGCTGCAATATTAGCTGCGTGCTTCGTCTAATGCACCACCTTTTTTATGATGCAAAAAGCGCGAGATAAATTTACAGGTTATTTTAATGACAATCCGATTCGCCGAAGTAATCCAGACCGAGAAAATGCCGGAAATAATGACACGTCAAAGCGCGATCAAAAGATACACATATTCTCCGGTCGTAATAGATAAATTTTGCATAAGCGTTGTTAAATAAATCTACGCGTTCGTCGCGGTCGCATAATTTCAATCGAAGAATTTTTTGAGATACAAATGAACTAAAGCAGTTCTTTTGGTTCTTTTACGTGCCCAACGTAAAGCATTGACACACGGGGATAATTTTAAAAAGCTCAATCCCAGAACTTCAAAACAAAGTGCTAATAATACCTGTAGGTGGTATTTTCGCTATACATTAGTATGTATGAAAGGAAATAGAAATTTAGTTTTATATATAATGAAACTTAAGCATTTTAAAAAGCTTTTTAAAAGTTATAAAATAATATAAAACAACACTGTTTTTGATAAATGACCAGAATAAATTTTGAAATAAAAAGTTAAAAGAATAAAGAGATAAATATTCATGTTTTAAAAACATCTATTTAGTGAAAATGACCTTAAAGGGAGATAATTAAAAATGGGAACTATAAAAGGGATAATTTTATTAGATTGAGCAATTACTTTTGTTTAGAAAATGTTCTTGAAAATGGTTGAGAAGATTAAAAACTATTTTTGATTCAATGTGATATTAGGATAAATATTCATGTTTTAAAAACATCTTATTTAGTGAAAATGACCCTTAAAGGGAGATAATTAAAAATGGCAAACTATATAAAGGGATAATTTTATAGATTGAGCAATTACTTTTGTTTAGAAAATGTTCTTGAAAATGGCTGAAAAGATTAAAAACTATTTTTGATTCAATGTGATATTAGTATAGACTGGTTCAAGAGCAAATTGCATGGTTACTGCAAAGAATCAAATAAAAAGAGATTGAAAAAGAAAATGGTATGTCACCCATCACAGACTATTGGCTCCAACTTGAGAGCCACTGGCGCAAAATTTTTCTGATTGGAGAATTGGTTGGTGCAAAGTGAAATTGACCCAGAGGAAACCCTGAACCTGTGATTTGTGAATACCAGATAAAGTACCTAAGAATACACAGAATGCACCAGATGGGGCAATTGTTTTCAAAATTTTCAGGGGGAGCATGACCCCAGACCCCCCGAGTTGCTCTACACTACAAATTATTTACGTCCCCTCTAACACCAAATCCTATATCCGACCCTGCTTTATTCCACGTTTTCCTGATTAATCACCTTTTAAACATGACTTCCGGTTTATCAAACGTGTAGAACTACCTGCTTGTAAAAGACCCGCCCACCAGCTCAGTAGGTAGGGCGTCGGTCTACGGATCGCGGGGTCGCGAGTTCGATCCTCGGGCGTGGCGTATGTTCTCCGTGACTATTTGATAAACGACATTGTGTCTGAAATCATTAGTCCTCCACCTCTGATTCATGTGGGGAAATTGGCAGTTTATATTGCGGAGAACAGGTTTGTACTGGTACAAAATCCAGGAACACTGGTTAGGTTAACTGCCCGCCGTTACATGACTGAAATACTGTTGAAAAATGGCGTAAAACCCAAAAACAAAAACAAACAAAAACCTGCTTGTAAAATGAGAACTTCACGAGTCTTCATCATGTTTCAGATGTTTTAAAGAATGCACTGTTACAAATTAACATTGTATTTGTTTGCATACAAATACCATATTTAATATTAATCCTACTTGTTGATAAATACTATTGGAACACAAAAAGGTACATGTCTTTGTCATAAAATCACCTGATGAATAATAATTGTATTCCACAAAATAATCAGTTATATGTATGTGCGTTGCACGTGTGTGCGACAGTGCGTGTGCGCACAAAATGTGTGTGTTTGTGAGTTTGTGTGTTTTAATAGAGATGTTTTGCTAGATGATTTCATTAGTATTTGTATACGTGTTCGAATTAAATAATTTATATTTCAGGTCGAAGAGAAATATACGTCTCCTTGCGGTAAACCAGAATACAGCACGGCATTTTGCTTCATATACGTGTTATTCAAAAGACAACAACAGTTTAAAGCCAAAGGAACCCAATCTAACAAATTGTGTCAGTATTCTAAATCATTATCTGATATATCGTTTGGAAATTCTCTCCTTTGCTGATGAAATACCATCTATCATTTAATGGATATTTAACTAGAACAGAACGGAACAGAACAGAACAGAACGGACCAGAACAGAACTCTCAGTCAGCATTTACATCTCTGTAAACGGCATCGATATTGCCATTTAATTTATCATAAATTTATCGATTTAATATATACATTGACATTTTCTTGACAAAATATTGATAAATCAGTTGATAGACCGATTTGCTGTTATCCGAATTCAGGAAGCAGCATAATACAATAAGTACAATGATTATCAAGATTTATAAAAAATATTTCACCTAGAGTTATTTTGACATAGGAAATTCTACACGTCTGACAAACCGGAAGTGAAGGCATGACGTCATTTAACCGGAAATATAACAAAAAAACCCTGGACACGGCATATGGATTTCCTTTTCGTTTCCCAAATTTTCTTAAAATATCTGTTGGTTTGAAAACTTAAGATTTTTTCAATTTGAGCAAAAAAACAACAAATACAAAACACCATAATGTAAATTCTGTATTTTTTGTGCAAATTTGTCAAGAGGATACATGTATATAAATGTGTACTGATATTTTAAATTAATTGTTAAGAATATTATTTACATTTGGATATAATAGATGAATCTAATATAATGAAGTTTACATATCTGTGTTTTATTTGATAATTGCAACTTTTTGTCCCTCGGACAGTGTCTTGGATACCTTAACTCATTAAGCTCGTTTCGTGCAAGTAACTGTGTAACAGGAACATTTTGAGGATGAATTTTTTTTCTTCAGAATTATCCTGGAGACATAATTTATGCTTCATCATGAATTAGAGTTTGAAGTGTTTTTTTAATACTTCATGACAGGTCTTTCCCACCACATTTTAGACCGTACCATCACCGTCCAGTTGCGTCAATTAAGTGTCGTAAACATTGCATGCCCCTAATTTAATAGCGATAGATCGGGGGCCCATAAATCTATCCTATTATTGCTTCCTGTCGGACATGCTTAACAAAAAAGGGAAAAAAAAAAAAAAAGAAGAAAAAAAAACATAATGTATTAATAGGGGAGGGTTATGGTATTTCCTTTGTTACGCAGATAATACACAGGAAGCTTGAGAGCATTAGGGCACGCAGCAGTTCGATGACTCGATAGCGATTTCGTGTACACCTGACTGGACTAAACTCAAAAACCGTTTCTAAAAACATAAGTATAAATTATTAAAACACATGCACGTTGTTAAATTATTATGAAATGACTGAAAAGAAAAGGCGCGTTCTTTTTTTTCCCACGAAATGCTTGTATGAAACAGGTTTGTTTTCAGACCCTGTGTTTTGTTCACAGTAGATAACTCCTGAGTTTGCTCAAAATTTTTATAATTATGTCCCTTTTCTTCTCAAAAACGCTAGATAATCAGAGACAAGAGCTGATGAAGTCAGAATATTTCAACAAAACCCTTTTCTAAAAGATTGTTATCTAGCCCGGGTTTAGCCAGACTAGTATGAAACTTAAATGCTCCCTTTTTCCCTGCAGGTTAAAAAGAAGTAATTCGGTCAAATATACTTCCGTGGTGTAGTTCGAAAGTAGACCTTATGATAATATAGATCCTATTTGTTCCATTTTTAGCGCATTGGTGCGTAAACCGGGACCCAAATGGGGCATTATTTCACACGTGGAAATTCAATGTATTTTAAATAAAATAAGACACTTTGCATGCGTTCCGGTTGTTTGTTTGAAAACAAAAAGGTTTTTATTCTGCGGACAGCGGCAACATGAAGATAATTGACTTCTTCACTGGTTTACTCACTACCCATTTTTTCTTTTCGTTTTTCTTGTAGCAAATGCTTTGATCGATTTTTTTTTTGAAATAGGTCTTCCTAGAAACTGTATCAAATTGGATCTGAAGTCGCCATATGACCTATGATGTGTCGGTGCAACGTTAAATAAAAAAAAATGGATCTAAAAGTAGCAGAATTCTATATGAAACAAAGAGCAATTTCATTTATTGGTATTTTCCTTCAAAGAATTGACTATTTATAAAAAACAATTTGATTTCATCCTTTTTGTTATATTTCAATTTCAGCGGTTGCATCAATTTTTGATAAAATCCAGATAACATTTTTTTATAAGTTTGGTGTTATAAAAGGCCACTTTCAGTGTTTTGACATTTTTAATTTATTTGACTTTTGGAGGTTATTGTTATAAACAAGTTTTAACAACAATAAAACCACCTCCAATATTCACGGCTTTTATCCCTAGGACGAATCTCGCCAGGTATACATACGTCTTTGACAACACAAGAAATGACGTCAGACGACCTTCAGCTTTTCGCGGAAGCAGTGAAAATGAAAGTACATAGGTTAAACTCTGAAAAGAAAGTCGCATTTGTCTTGCGCAGGGGCTACTACGCCGTCTAAATGTATCAGCGTGGAATTCTTTTTTTTTTGGTACTATAGGGGGTCAATGTTCTTTTCTTCTAACGATTTGAAATACCGGGGCTTTAGTAAGACATGCCAGCTTTTCATCTACGAAAAAAATGTTTTGCACTCGGAAAACACAAACATCATCAAATATTCCAAAGATCTTTTCTGTATTGTCTAAAAGTGTTAGCATATCCTTTATGTCAGATACTTTATTTTTTGAGCGCTGCATACCTCATATTTCAGAAATATCCTAAAAATAAATGAGCCGCACCATGGGAAAACCAACACAGTGGCTTTTCGCCCCAGCATGGAGCATTCGCGCAGTCTGGTCAGGTCCATGCTGTTCACTAATGGTTTCTCTCATTTGCAATTTAGGTTTTTAAAAGCGAACAGCGTGGATCCTGACCAGACTGCACGGATGTACAGGCTGGTCCGGATCCATGCTGCTCGCAAAGTCACTATGTTGATTTTCTCATGGCACGGATCATATATCACGTGGCGGAGCTGATCTTCTTAAATAAAAAATAAACATTTCAGGGCGATATCTAGTTTTTTAAATCAGTAAGAATTAATATCACACTTGGAACTTATATTAAGGGAAAATTTCCTGTTGATCTATGGAAGCGTTAATAGCCTTCAGACGGTAATACGTTTTATAAGGCCGCCTGGGATGTTACCAAAGTAATGATATTTTCATAGCACAAGACATAGATCACTTTATTGTCTTGAAATGATATAGACTAGCCACTAGACTGATGATAGATAATTTCTACGCCCCCTTTTTTCGAATTTAATTCCATAAAGACAAAAGCCAGTCTGTTTGAGAGAATTTACAGAGGATATTGAACATAGGTATATTCACTACATTGTAAAAAAAATGCAAAAAGATATCATAGTTATGAGCTTGTCTTAAAAAATGATACTGAATTTCATTCAGCGGGACGGAATTGATAAATTGTTTGTATGAAAAAATAAAGGCCAAGGTTTCATAATGAAAAGCAGACGACCGCTTTGCACTTGACTAGAATCCATTTTTCCATATCAAAAGTCAATTTAAAACATTCAAACACGATAGGAAGGTACAGCTACAGTAAACAACAATTAAGTTAATATTTTAATGTTTTTGCTGGGGATTAACTTAAAGGTTGCATAAAACAAAACCATGTGTTGGTTATGCTCATAATACATAATAAAACATTGGGAAGGAACCACATAATTACCCTGCGAGGCTAGTACTACCTACGGTAGCACAGATGTGGAAATAGATGTTTTATTACCTGTTTTATGTTTTTATTTGTTTCGTGCTCACATATAGTTTTAAAAAAACCCCCTGCGCGTATTGATATAAAGGTGCAATCTGCGCCCCGTATTAAATTAAGCAATATTTTCGCAGGTAATAGCTGGTAAGTTTTACACAATAGAAAGCAAAAACACGGTACTTTCAACATGGCGATGATACATTTTTAAATGTGCGAATATATGAGGGCGTCATAGAAAACCAACTTAGGGGTTTTTGCGAAAAAGCATGGATCCAGACCAGCCTGCGCATACTCGCAGTCTGGTCAGGATCCATGTTGTTCGCTTACGGTTTCTCGTATTGCTATAGGGTTTGAATCCGAACAGCATAGAATCTGGCACAGGATGCGCAAGCTGGTCTAGATCCAAACTGGTCGCAAAGCCACTATGTTGGTATTCTCATGGCGCGGCTCATATATATTTTATATTTATATGTGCGCAGCTATTTCAATAAAAGTATGTGCGCGTTTAAGATTAGTACGTCCGCCCCAAATAATTATTATTTTGCTCATGTTTTTTGTATGAAATACAATAATCTTTATTTCTCCTCGGGTAACATTCTGCCCTCGGGTTGACAATATCATTGTCAAACACGTACGCTGCCAAAATGTATTTATATTATGTGACCTCTGTGCCACCGTAACAAACCCCTATATTCCCCGATATTTATATTGTACTGTTATTTTTGGAAACGAAAAACGGCATAACACCTCTAAATTTCATCACCTCCATTTTCGGATTGATGAATATTTATTTCAAAAAAGTATTCACTAACAGAGCAGACACACTTCTTATATGTGAGGTCGTGAGTTCAATCTCCGACCCCTATTTATGAAACTTCATACTAAGAAAGTATTTTAAACGGTCTAGTAAAACATGGCATTTATTCTACAAATTTAAAGAAAAAGCACTTATCGAATGGTACGTTAAGTACATACAGATTGTAGGCTTTCTGCATCATTAGTACAAAACACATTTTATAACATGTAACGGACATACAGTAAATGAAAGAAAATAGCCTAGATAAATGGTTCGGAATATTTAAGCTCGATACTAAAATACAAAATATGGTACGAAAGTCTAGTGTTTTTAATCATCAAAGTAGTATGATCGTTCGTAATTGACAGAATAATGCCTTTAGGACTTTGACCTCAAATACCACTGAGCTGCCGAGCGTACCGATCGCGTCAAAACAGAAAATAATTCTTACATAAACAAATTATTAACTTTTAGTAGTTGCGCTGCTCAGAGTGGGCTTTCATGCTTTTTAACATTTGGGAAACCAAACCCTTTTTTTCTTTGAAAATGCCGCTAAAACACTATCAACTTGAAAAAAAACGCGAAATGCAGTTGATTTTGGGGTTTAAAAAATTCAATGTGTTTCTTTCAATTTCACTTTCATCAAACTCATAGCTATTAAAATTTCTTATACCCCCCCCCACCCAGTATGTATCTTTTTTTTGTACGGTTGTTAAGAAGAGATAAGTGCGTTATCCTGTTTACTTCAAGTAAGCTGAACTTCTCTTAAAAATGTTTATTTTAGTAAAATGCATTTGACTTGATTTGAGTTTTTTAATCATAGTATTAAAACAGTTATGATCTCTTAAGTTTTTAACAGTTAAAGTTTTAAGTTACAGTATTAATTTTTCAAATTCTTATCAAATTATATCGTCCTTTCTGTTGATTTAATTTCTGTTACGGTTCTTGACTGGTCAAATTACGGAGGAGAATTTTTCCAGAAGGGGCGGTATGTTTAGGTTGTTGGAGGATGGTCCCTTATGTTTTGGGAATTCGAGTTTATTTTGTTAATAATGTCATTATATTGAAAATTATCGATTTCTTCGCATCGTATTTTTTAACAATTTATTTGAAGAATACTGTACATTTGATGGAAATATATTAGGGATTTCAAATAAGAAAGGAAGTACTTAATAATGATTTAAATATTTGACACTAGCATTATGAAAGAGGCAGATCGGGTTAGATTTGGATATGTTTTTCTTTGTGAACCTCAATTTAAAAGAGAGTTTCATCTAATCTCCTGCATTTTTTAATTTTTGGATTAAAAATGTGCCGCGGTGCATATTTGTCAGGTCAAAAATATCGTATAAGCTTCAGTAAGTCTTATGACCCGTCTAATTATGTGACATCGTTGAGATCGCCTGCTACGGTCTAATTTAGCAAGGCGGCATTTTGTTTAATCGTGTCGATGGGATTGTAATTATACAATGTATAATATTTTCGCTGAGTAGAAACCAAAAAGTTACTTTATGATGGAATATTAGTATTAAAAAAAAAAACTGATGTTTTGTTTTGTCAAAAGTCACAGTATTTATTTTTTTTTTTATTTCTAACCTCCCACGGGATGTGCTTCTATTTAAAACAATGGGGGGTTTTACCCGTGGGGTTTACGATTATTTTTTATTTCGCACAGTAATACATCTTTAAGTTAATTTGAGTTGATATTGATAAAATTATAATTAATTAGCAAAAAGTGAAACATTAAAAGCAATTTCAAAAATTTCATCGAGTCGCCCGTGGGGGGTTTCCTCCCATAACGAAAAGGGAGTTTTTTTTTCAAAAGTCGTTTTTTCAACGCGAAATCATGTCAGAACAGTTTTTATTGTATAAATTATTAATTTAAGTTAAAATATTTGATTTGAAAATTTTAGAAAAAACCCACGGTTTTTTTTCTCCCGTAATTGGTAAAGTGGGAGAAATCCACCCGTGGGACCTCCCATGGGTTAGCAAAAACCCCATGGGAGGAAAAAATACTCCCATGGGAGGACCAACTTTGAAAACCTCCCATGAATTCATTCTTTAAGATATAAAGAAGAAAACGACCAATTATCACTCTATGGGACTAGAACTATCGTTTAATGTCAAAAAATCAGAGAAAAGTCAAAGGCAAAAGGTAGCTGAGTTTGCGAAAATTCCGGATTTTGCAAACTAAATCCGGAGACTGTTAGTATGCACTGTTAGTAGAAAGTGTTACAACTTATGCCAATGATTCGTTGCCAAAGAAACGTTATCTAGAATATCTCAAACCGTACTGGAATAATGAACTTACTATTCTTCATAATAAGATGAAGTTAATCAGACAGGAATGGTGTCGACAGGGGCGGCCCCGTAACGTCAGTGACAGGTTTTATTGTGAATATAAAACGGCTAAACGTGACTTCAGGCGCTTACACAGACGTCATGTTAATGAGCATTTAATTAAATTCCTTCATGAAATTTACTCTACCGCAGAAGTTGATTTTGAATAAATTCTGGAAAAATGGTTAATACCCAAAAGGAAAAAGAATCAGGGTAATCTTATGCTGGAATTAACTTTAATGGTACTGTTGTTAGAGACCAAAATCGAGTTACTGATGGTTGGTACGGCTATTTTAAGGATTTATATACGCCAAATGAAGACAATGATTATGATACAAACTTTGAAAATGTCATATCACAAACCCTTTTAAATATGTCAACACATTCCCCGCAACCGGATACTTCACTTACGGTATTACCGGAAACGTGAGTCTATTATAGAAGCAATGTCCGAAAGGGAAGTTCTATGGGTATAATACAATACAATATGAACATTTTATTTATGCAAAAAACATTTTAGCACCTGTGTTAGCCAATATTTTCACATAGATGCTCAGACGTGCTTCTATTCCAGAGACATTAAAGCGAGGAGTTATTGTAGCGTTACATAAAGGCGGGAACAAAAGGAAAGATAATCCAGATAATTATCGTGCGATTACCCTGTCCTCAGTAATCCTTAAATTGTATGAATCTGTTTTGCTATATAGAGCAAAAAGTGATATAATGGCAACAATTAACAACCAACAGGGTGGTTTTCAGGACGGTCTATCTTGCATTATGACGTCATTTTTACTAAGGGAATCTGTATATTATGCGCGTGAATTCGGTTCCAAGATGTATGTGTGCTTCATGGACGGACGCAAGGCATTTGACACTGTGTGGCTTTCAAGGGATGCTGTATAAGTTACTCTTTGAGACAAATATTGATACTACCACATTCCTAGCATTTAAAGCAATGTATGCAAACTCTTCGAGTTGTGTAAGATTTCAAGGAAAATATTCGAATTGGTTTAAGGTACTTCAAGGTACCAGACAAGGGGGAAAGAGCTCCCCGATTCTATATCTTCTGTACATAAATGGACTTATAAATGCATTGGAACAGAGTGGTTGTGGCGTGTGTTTGTATGACATCAGACTCAGTTCTCCTACTGTAGCCGACGACATAGTGCTGATTTCGTACTCAGTTCAAGGGCTTAACGCAATGCTAAATATATGTGAAAACTACTCAAAACGTTGGCGTTATAGCTACAATGCAGACAAATGTGCTGTGGTTGTCTTTAATGAACGTGGTAATAATACTGATCAAAATAGAGCGTTTACTCTTGGAAACAGTGTCGTTCGTGAAACATCGTGTTATGTACATCTTGGTTTTGAAAACTGATCCATTTCTGACAACTAAGGAATTGGTTGATAATGCTTGTACTAAGCTCGGGGAACATTTTTAAGTATTATCATTAGCGGAATCAGTCCGCAGGGTTTGAATCCAATTTCTTCCAGAACTATTTTATAATGCTACTGTTATTCCGAAAGCATTGTATGGCTGTGAACTTTGGTCTTCGCTTACTGCTAATGATATCGTACGTCTTGAACGTTCGCATCGATTCTGTCTCAAACATATGCAATCTTTCCAGAAGGGAACATCAACTGATTTTACGTTGTGTGCCTTGAACATGACTTCTATCGAAACGATCATAGAACACAAAAAGTTACAGTTTCTCGGTCAGTTGTGTAGACTGTCGAATTCGTACTTAGCAAAACATGTTTTCAACAATAGGCTTTTTCATTACATTAACTACGACAATCAAACCCAAGGATTTATTCCGGACATATGCCGGATTCTACACAAATACGGACTAAACGGTGTGCTTGAGACTTACAGTACTGAAGGAATTTTTCCACCTAAGATTACTTGGGGGAGACTGTTGTGCGAGTATGTTCTCGCCAAACAGAAAATAGACTCGTTCAATAACGTTACAGGTCAGTCACATATATTGAAACCGTCATTGCTTGAGGTGGATAGTCCATGTTCTTTGTGGACTATGTCGAAGAATAACCCACGATTACTATCCGTTTGTAAAAGGTTAATGTTTGTATTATCACGTTACATTTCTAGAAATATGTATGTAAATGCCCCAAATGTGATTGTGTCAATGATGATATTGTGCTACATTTGATATGCTACTGTTGTAAAAATTGCAGTATTCGTGAAAATATGTGGACAGTATAAAATTTTAAAAACTTGGGTACAGTGCATACAGAACGTTTATTCAGTTATCCCCAACAGATCAGTGCGAGTATTTGCTAAGTTTGGCTGTTGAAACTGATGGAAATAGCTTGAGATACTTCAGCCTTGTTATTGCATTGTGCAAAATGTTTTAAAGGTGTGGACAGAGAGCATGTTTGCTATTGGTCATTTAAATTGTTGTTATGTTCATATGTGTCTTTCAATACTTAGGATATACCCGTAGCATCGCTATAGTAAATGTTTTCTAGCAAATGCACATCCTTGGTGGTCTAGTACTTTCGGTTTCATTGACTAGGCTGTCGATATTTTGGTGTGAAAGTATTTGCTATGTTTCTGTCCTGGTATGGCTTTAAAACATTTACATGTGTATATATAGAATTCTGGATTTATGCCTTTCGATACTTTCGAGATATATGTTATCTAAATATAAGTCCAACTATATGTGTGTTTTTGTTAGAGCTAAGTAATTACATTTAATGTTATGCTAGTTTGTAACTGTATTTGTAAGTGTTGTATTAATTACTGACATTTTGTATTATTGTACATATACTTGTATATAATTATGTTGTACTCTCCATTATTGGGGGAATAAAAGATATCTATCTATCTAGCTATAGATAAACCAACGACAGCATTTATACCTGACGACATACTGAAATTATTACGTATATCGCAGAATATTTGAAGACAAGTTTCAGATGTTATCATCGACGAAATGAAATTGTTTAACAGGCTGAATACAAAAAAAAGACAAGTTTTAAATGAAAAGGTATACATCAGATGACATTTTCGCGGCAATGCTTTTTCACATGTTTTATTCATGATTTTTTTATATAAAAGTATAGGTTATAGATCATTTATTGACATTCTAATGCAATTAAGTTTGCCGAAACGGAGCGCAGCGTAGTGAAGGCAAAACTTAATGCATTAGAATGTCAGTAAGTGGATCTATAACCGACATGTAGTTAAAATACCCCTTTTGGTCAACATCTCTGTCTCACATAGGGAACCCTTCTTTGAAATTACCTTTAATCAGTAGAAAGATATCCTTTTAAATTTGAAAATTTGTACATAGTGACTTTTTACAATATCTTATTAAAATCGGTTTCTGTTTTATTTTGCAAAGGTGATTTCGTGGATAAAAGTTTAAGATTTGAATTTGAATTTCCCTGGGAGGTTTGGCCAACATTGTCTTTGCACAAAATCATGCGGGTGACGTAGATCTAATTATAAATACAGTAGACGACTCACTTATCGAGTAGTTTGTAGAACACAATATTACATTCTTATCCAATGAAAATATGATATGCAGGTTTAACTTTGGGCAAGCTGGTTTATTTTAGATCATTAGAGGTTAATTGACCTCCGGTTTACATTTGAATTTAATGAACAATAGGAAAATTTATATATATATATATATAAATAGCAACAATTAGTGCACTTCCAGGTCAATGCTGTATTTAAATTGTGGCGGTAATACAAAGAGTGAAAGGCGCAAAAAGGTAAAACTTGAACTACAAAAGTACAGCTTGCATTATAAAGATAAAAGAAGAAAGAACAACACAATTTGATATCATACTGATATAGACATATTGTTTCTTGAATGCAGTCCCTGTTTTGGCAGTTGCTCCGCTTCCTGAATGTGGGAAATCCATAGTAGGCGGAACAATGAATACTCCTTATTTTTGTACCACTTCAAGATTAAGTAGAACTTTTTTTCAGTTATGAAATAATATGAAAATAAGTTGGTTACATTGGCTTGCCATTGGATGAACAAGATGTTTGAACTATAATGTAAGGGTAAAGGTCCTGTTTATCATAGTGTCTTCCCTTTTGACAGGGCCAACCAATTTGGTTTATGAGACACCTTTATTATGCGTACCAATTACCTCCCAACTCCTACCACTATACCTGGCGCCAGGCGGATAGAAGTCCGTAACCATTCATTTAACTAGCTCGCGGCTCACGAACCGGCCCTTTCGGACAAACATCCCCCGGACGACCGCTCCCTATGGGGCTCGAACCTTCAACCTCCCGATCGCGAGGCGGACGCCTTAACCACCGTGAAACGGTGACCGATTATAAGTGACAATAACATATAAAGAACATGAAAATGTGAATAAATGCAAGGGCCATAACTCCCCACTAATCACCTGACAACTCGTTTTGTAGATTCTCATTGACACTTGTTTTAAATTTAGCTCAATATTTGCATGCATGGAGACAAATGGTTTGACATCTTCTTTTATAACAAGACATTTTAGACTTTGCGTTTGCGGATACTACACGATTATTTTTGCTTTTGACTCCTGATTAACTTGAATTTCAAATGTCACGTGTATAATATTACTTTGTTTAATGGCTAAATCTTATTAAAATCATGTCCTGCAAACGATAAGCTTACATTAAGGGAACATCTTAAAGCTTTTGTAATGATGACAAGCTTATGGCTAATAATTATGTTTATATAATTTTAATATTTATTGCCCTTTATTCACATCTGACCTTGATCTGAAGGTTTAAACTTGAGGACAAATTGTTGGATATTTCTGAAGGAAAGAAAACTGAAATAACGGTACTGAAGGCAAGAATCTGATATTATGTCTCGGACATTGACAGCCTAATGACAATGTATAGAGACCGAAACTATTGGGACATTGTGCACTGAAAGGTTGACATACTGACTTCAAATCAAAATTAAGGCTCATTTACCAGTCATAAATGACCTGTAGATCAAATTTGATTTTAGACCAAAGCATTCTCTTGTTATTTGACAAAATATTTTTACTGTTCTAGGTCAATGTGACATTTTACTTATGATCTACTGATCTCAAAATCAACAGGGGTCATCTGCTGGTCATGACCAACCACCCTATCAAGTTTCGTTAATTTCGTGATTCTAGGTCTAAACGTTCTCAAGTTATCATTCAGAATCGGTTCAACTGTTCCGGATCGCTGTGACCTACACCTTTGACCTTTTGGTCTTAAATTTAATAGGAGTCATTTGTTTGTCATGATCAACCACCCGATACAGTTTCGTGATTCTAGGACTAAGGGTTCTGAAGTTATCGTCAAGAAACTGTTTGACTGTTCTGGATCACTGTGATCTTGACCTGCCTATCTCAAAATCGACAGAGATCATCTGCTGGTCATGACCAACCTCTTTATCAACTTTCAAGATCCTAGGCCCAAACATTCTTGAGATATCATCTGGAAACGGTATACCTGTTCTTCGTCAATGTGACCTTGACCTTTGACCTACTGACCTCAAAATCACTAGGGGTCATCTGCTGGTCATGATCAACCTTTCTATTAAGTTTTGTGATTATAGGTCAAAGCGTTTACAAGTTATCGTCCAGAAACTGTTTAAATGTTCCAGGTCACTGGGATCTTGACCTTTGACCTGTTGATCTCAAAATCAATAGAGGTCATTTGCTGGTCATGACCAGTCCTCTTTAATAACATTCATAATCCTATGCCCAAGCATTCTTGAGATATCATCGGGAAACGGTATACCTGTTCTTCGTCAATGTGACCTTGACCTTTGACCTACTGACCTCAAAAACACTAGGGGTCATCTGCTGGTCATGATCAACCTTTCTATTAAGTTTTGTGATTACAGGTCAAAGCATTTACAAGTTATCGTCCAGAAACTGTTTAAATGTTACAGGTCACTGTGATCTTGACCTTTGACCTATTGATATCAAAATCGATAGAGGTCATTTGCTGGTCATGTCCAGTCTTCTAAACAACTTTCATAATCCTATGCCCAAGCATTCTTGAGTTATCATCTGGAAACTGTAGACCTGTTCTTCGTCAATGTGTCCTTGACCTTTGACCTACTGACCTCAAAATCAATAGAAGTCATCTGCTGGTCATGTTCAATCTTTCTATTAAGTTTCGAGATTCTAGGTCCAAATTATCGCCCAGAAACTGTTTAACTGTTCCCGGTCACTGTGACCTTGACTTTTGATCTACTGACCTCAAAATCAATAAAAATCAATTTGCTGGTTATGAACAACTTTCCTATTAAATTTCATGATCCTAGGTTTAAGCGTTCTTGAGTTATCATCCTGAAATTGATTGGTCAACATACTAAATGACCGACAGACAGACAGACCGGCCGACTTCTGAAAAACAATATACTCCTCCTTCTTAGAACGGGGGCATAAAAATAGGGTGTCACAACTAATTAGCATGTCCTTTACTACTTACAACATCATTTTTTGGAAAGATAGCTGAACAAAACTATTCAAAAATCAAACTTTAAATGTACCATTATAAGTGTTGTCCGATTCTTCTATAATTTTACAAAGTAAAGGGCCGTAACTCTCATATATGCTCATCTATTTCGTTTCTTAGACTGATTAATAATTTCCTCCGACATACATTTCGCATAAAATGATGGGACATTTGTATTTCATAAAAAAGTATATGGTGGGTGTTGTATACTAATACCTTTTTAAAAATGATTTCAAGGGGCATAACTCTGACCCTTATTATTTACCATAAAAGGCTTGGTAGAGGTGGGTTCTACATCTAAAATGTTTCGTTATAGATAATAGTATTGTATCAGATAAAGATCCAAACTCTTCTAAAAAGTGCACAATTCGGCCATATTTTCAGCCTACACTAATTACTTGAACAATACTTACAGAAGCGGAGCAGGCTTTGTTACAATGTTACTCCCGCATGCGCCAGCTACGCCCCTGCAGTTTGATAAACATAACATAACCGAAATCAGAGCATGAACAAGGGTTGTCCCATTAATTTGTGAACTTTTGCAATTATTTAAAACATGTCAGCGTACGACAATGAAATTTCGCCAGAATATTCATGCATCACTTCGCCATAAATATGCTAGATTTCAACGAAATATTACAGAAAGCATTTCTTTTTACCGAGAATGAATGTGTAACGCAGAAAGCCGCACGCAAAAAAACCCCAACAGAATAGAAGTTGTAAGTTCATACAAATATGATTTTGTTTTAGGATGTTGATATTTTCGAAAAAAATATCACTGATGTGAGGTTCTATTATTCTAGCATCAATATACAAAATTTCATAAAGTTAACGTAAGTAACACAATAATAATATCATTTTCAGACAAATAAGTACATACACCATCACCATCAAAATGGCGACGTCGGAAAATTCACCGGAGCACAAAACGGTGATAATATGTTGTTTCGGGTCAGGATTGACGCATATAGACACTTTAAAGAAAACGAAACATACGATACCTATACACTGTGCATGTATAGAAACATGCCGTACCCAGTCCGTACGTTTTCAAGAGAAAAAGCCTGTTTCTTTAGCGATATTAGTCCGATTTCTTTTCAAAAGAGCATATTCGCCAGTAATATGTGGTAAATGAACATTTTAAGAAGTGTAAAATTTTGTATTGAAAAATTGTGTGGGAATTTATGATTTTTTTATTAATGAAAAAGTCCACGGTTTCATAGGACAGCCCTTGTACATAAGATATTTTGCATATTTCAAAAATGTTTATTGCGACAACACTGATATAATGTTATTTGTATAAGGTACTGTTATTATCACTCCAGCGAGAAGTATAGGCAAGTCTATCTAAGGAAATATTTGATTTCTTCTACAAAGGTATGTTTTGACAATGCGCTCAGAGGCTTTTGGAGGACAAGAAACAATATGATAGCTAATGTTCTGATCAACTGTTAAAATTATAAATACACCATTTGTCAGCCATCACCAACTGAAGTTTATCTTCTTTTAACACATTTGTAGATTCTGAGGTCGCTGTCTTACCGGCAAGTATAGGGAGAACCTTTTCATTGTAATAATTCTTGATGTTCAAACGCTGATAACGTAGGATATAGAATACATAGTTATATCGACTTTCCTCTTGAACAAAATACAACCGATTATATACTATGATTTCTGGCATTTTGTGTATTTACATGTACGTTTGTATCTATCGCCTGAAAACGATAAGGAAGGGTATCATGAAATATGATCCGGGTTTATAATAAGAGACAAAACATACTGACATTTGTTTACATTCATACTCAATCGGATTCGTACCCGTATATGAAATTTGACTTTTTTCATTTCCCTAAGAATTACAATTGCAAACGTTAAAACATATTATGACAAGCTATCATTTAGATCTATAGTGTCTGTTAAATTAAGTCTTTAACAGTAGAAATATTTTTTCATACATTATTACATTTTCAAGTAGATATATCATCTTTTAAATTTTCACAATTATGATATTTTCTCGTATATTTTAGAGAATACAAACATTAAGTTAACTTACACAGAGTGAGACTTTGCCGCCTTGCTACATGAATGCAACGTCCTATAATATCATTTTTCTGACATATTGTTATTGCTCTTCTCAAGTCAGCTTCTTCGGTGAACTTCATCACACGTTCATTCTCGTCTTTAATCTAAGATTAATAGAATAAACAAAATCAGAAACTCGGAATAGAATAACCAAAACAACACTATTTATTTCGAAACATGCTTATTTGGAACCGATTTTGATCAAATCTTATTAATTAATGTTGTCCGTGCCTTTAAAGTTGTTGTGATGCAACTTATTATATTTTTAATGCATTTTTACAATAAATACTACGTTGCATAAAATATGACAAAATGAATACCTCAAATTTGACTTTGTCATCATGTAGCTTTGAGACTAAAACTTTGAAGTCTTCATTGAATGCCAGGATTTAGACAAATCCATCTACTTGCAATTGTGACATGATAGCTTCTCTTTAGTATTGTATGAAACTTTTGTCTTTCACTTTATCGGGGCGAACTGGGATATTCTAATGGATGTTAAATCAATCCTTTCCAAAAGTCATTTGACCCCGAAAATATGTGCGGTGAATACGCATCATTTATATTTAGGTTGAACAATAGCCAAACTTATATTAAAGCCGCTAGACTGATGAAAATCGTCAAATGTTCTGCAATAATCTGAATGTATTATATGAAAATGTACTGAAAGATGACTGTAATGACCATTCAATAAAAGTTTAAAACCTGCGGGATCATTCCGTAATTTTACCCTTGTGTTCAGACGCTGCAGTCTAAATCATTGTTTTTGTAAACATTATTTTGGCGGGGAAAAAACGTAGATCTTTCAATAATGATACCTGTATTTTGAAATTTTTATCAATTGTTTGGATGTGGTATGTGAATTTTGCTTCAGAATGATTAAAAAAAATTGATGAATGGTTATCTCAATGATGTTATTAATTTTTTCTGTAAACAAAAGCATTAACTCGGGCTGGAGCATCTGAACTCATTACGGTCTAATTGCCAAATGATCCCATAAGTTTTTAACGTTCATTGAATGGTCATATAAGTCATCTTTAGGTACGTTTTTATATATTATATTTAAATTGTGAAGAATATTGGATGATTTTCATCAGTCTAGGGGCTTTAATGGCACTATTAACTCTCGAAGGAAAAAATGGAATATATTATTACTCTGTTGATGACTGACACTCTTTTGTAAACACTTTCAAGTAAAATTAATATCGTCGACCACAGCAATATCTTCGAGGGATATTAAAAATGTCCAGGGAGATCGAATTCTAGTACTGTATGCCATATTTTTATTGCAGAGGCAAGCTTGCATTGTCTTTGAATATGCATATTAATAATAAAAGAAATTCTAATGTGTTGTCATACTTCTGTAGATGTTACATCTAAAGTTTAGCCATGACTATACCTTAATTCAAATGTCCAGTGTCACAAATTTTCGCCAAAATATGCATGGTATAAAAATTTTAGTCCTGAAAATTTGACCAAAATGAATAAAACCAGCTTACACCAAAATAGAAAAAAAAGCAATGCTAATCAAAGAAATTAAATGTGTTGCCACCTGGAATCGAACCCGTCTTGAAGTCAATAATTGCCAATTAGATGCGTTTTTGCTTTGGACATATTTATAAATTGTTCATTAACGGTACAGATTGACACAAAATTATTGAGAATTTTTCTGTATTTTTTTATAAAACTATATCTCATTGAATAACACTTCTTGGAATACAATGTTCAAGTATATAATATGGGAACTGAAAGTTGAAACCAGCAAAGCATGTAAAAAGGCTTACAATGACTATATAACAAATATAATAAGTCCAGAGTCACAATCAAATCCGAAAAAAATCTACAGCTTCATCAAAAGTAAGAAAACAGAAAACCAAGGCGTAGCACCCCTGAAAGACAAAAATGGCATCACCTATTGTGACAGTACAACCAAGGCCAACATCCTTAACGAGCAATTCTCGTCTGTCTTCAACAAGGATGAAGATGCTTCAAGTATCCCCGACATGGGACCTAGCCCTCACCAACATATGGAAGACATAACCGTTACAGAAAACGGCATTCGCAAGATTCTGGCAGACTAAGACCCTCACAAAGCCATAGGGCCAGATAAGATCCCAGCTAGACTACTTAAGGAACTAGCAGTAGAACTTGCCCCCATATGCAAGTTCTTTTTCCAGACTTCGCTGGACCAGGGTGTCATACCAGATGATTGGAAGTCGGCGAATTTGGTCCTAATCTTCAAAAAGGGTGATCGAAGCAAGGCAGTAAACTACAGGCCTGTATCACTTACCTCTATAAAATACACATTGTCACCAGCTCCGTTATGACTCATCTAGATAACAACAATATTCTCACAGACGCCCAACATGGTTTCAGGAAAAGGAGGTCCTGTGAAACTCAACTCATCCAGACAGTCCAGGATCTTGCCAGCAACATTGACATATCAGGTCAAACAGACGTCATACTGCTGGACTATTCAAAGGCTTAAAAATTGATAAAGTCCCGCACCAACGCCATATCTCTAAGATCAGATACTATGGGGTAGGAGTCAATCTTCACAGATGGATAGGCAGCTTCCTAGGAGACAGAAACCAGAAAGTATACCTCGATGGCCATGAATCATCTCAAGCCACGGTCCGAGCTGGTGTCCCCCAGGGTAGTGTCCTGGGACCTCTGTTATTCCTGCTATTTATCAATGACCTACCCAAGTACATATCCTCTGAATCTACTGCCAGAATGTTTGCAGATGACTGTGCGCTCTATCGACACATCAGATCAGAAGAAGATGCCATAGCATTACAGAAAGACCTGGAGGGACTTCAGCGATGGGAAAAGGACTGGATGATGGAATTCCACCCCCAGAAATGTCAGGTTCTACATATAACCAAGAAACGTAAACCCATCAAGCTCCCCTACAACATTCATGGACATATTCTAGAAGAAGTAAACACAGCAAAGTATTTAGGCCTGAACTTCGAAAAATCACTCAACTGGAACCACCACATCAACACCATCACTAAGAAAGCAAACAACGCTAGATCATTTTTACAACGTAACATCCATCAATGCCCCAGGAAGACCAAGGAGCTGTGTTATCTTACCCTGGTGAGGCCACTACTGGAATATTCGGCAATTATATGGGATCCTTTTACTGACATCAACATCCGGAAGCTGGAGATGGTGCAGCGTAAATCAGCCAGGATGATCTTCTCAGACTACAGAAGAACAAGTAGTGTATCATCTATGCTGCAACAGCTCCAGTGGCCCACTTTACAGGAACGCAGAGCACAGGCAAAAGTCACCATGATGTACCGGATTGTGTACCAACTAGTTGAAGTCCCTACAACACACTTCATCCCGATCAGTTCAGTGAGAGGCCATGGACTCAACTACAAGTACCTTTTGCCAGAACCCTGACTTATCAGAGATCCTTCTTCCCAGACACCATCCGCCTATGGAACAGCCTCCCACAGACTGCCGTCAACAGCCCCACCATTGACAGCTTCAAGGGAGAAGTCCAGAAGGTGACACTTAGATAGACTCTTACTGGCCGTTTTTAACTGCACTGTACATAGATATTTTTACCAACCACCTCACCTGATTTTAGATTTTCTTACACCGCGCTGCGCCAGTACGAGTATACGCTTTAAGGTGTCTGTACTAGAAAGGAAGAAGAAGAATATATGTTGGACATTTTGGCATGCATATACAATAAAAGTGTTTTGCATTGTCATGGTAACGAATAACTTTTAAAAAGACGTCAGAATTTTTTACTTTTTTCAGAAAGACCCTTGTTAAAGAAAATTCCATACACCTTTAAATTTTGAAATTCATTCTAAGAAGTTTAATGAAGCATAAAAATTGAGAATCAACAATTAATAATGACAATTAAAATGTGATTTTATAGTTGGCAGATTGTGAGTTTGGAAAAAAGAGGTTGTAAAATTTGGGTCCGAAAATTGGGGTATGTTTGATATCATTATATGTTACACATTTATTTTTGTTAATGATAAAAGAAATGCATGTGATTTTCTTTCGTATCATGTAGTATTACTGATCTAAAACATCTAAAACATTCGTATATGTCAATTGTTCGTAGAAAATGACATTAACTTTAAAAATCAGGACAAAATGATCATTTTGAGCAGTTTTTAACAGAAAATATCGAATTTTAGCAAATAAGCATGGATTAAAATTTTATTAGGGGTCAAATACGTCTGATACATATTTTACTTTTGAATATCATTATTTAGGAAGTATTTTAAATGCAAGTTTACTGTAATTGTACCGGTAATTTGAGTAAAATCATCACTTTTCTCAACCCTCCCTCATTTTTGAAATCTACAGGGTCTTTTCCTGTCACTGCAGCCGGTTGCATACGACATTCATGTTACTCCATAAATTTGACAAAATACGATAACTTATATTTTTTTTCAAGTTAGAGCTCATGCGGTCCTATCAAATGGACTTTAAATTGACGTTTAAGTATGCATAACATTTTCACAGGGACTGAAAATGTGATTCTCAATAATTTTGTGCCATACTATGATATTAAAATGTATCTTCGTCAACTTTGGCCTCTGCCCACAAAAAGCGATTGTAACTCAAACCGAATATCGCCAGGCTGGTATGGCGCTGTTCGTACCCTAAGTTCAGGCCTACCATCTCGTATTGCCAGCATAAAAGGCAAGATTCAAATCCATAGGATAATAATCCGTTACAAATAGATCACGAATAATGCGTGCAAACGATTCGCTGTCTATTGTTCGGCAAACGAATTTTATTGTTTGAATACTTAGGACAATGCACTCTTTTTTGTGATTATGTAGGTCAAACCTTGTCTTTAACATATCCGAAATGAAATATCGTAAATTCCTTAAGGAATCCATCAAACCGAGCCTGCAACATTTTCGTTTTTGTTGTGTTGAGCGACCTGTGAAGTTTCCACTTTTTCTATTTGAAGTATTTTTTAAATTGTCAATTTCAGCAACCGTGACACTGGACCTTTAAACCAGTGTAGTAAACAAGGTCAAGTTGTTCGAGTTTCGCAAATTTCACCCTAGATGCAATAGTTAGCACACCAGCTTACGAGCTGGTAATGACTAAACTGCAGTTCTTAAACAATATGTTAAAGCTATAAACGAATATACTTCAGTTCTATAGAAAGATTTTTAAAAATATATATTGTTATGCCCCCGAACCATAGGTTGGGGATGGCCATTATAGGAAACACTTTGTCCGTCCGTCCTTCTGTCCGTCCTTCTGTCCTTCTGTCACACAATTTTTGTAACCTGAACTTTTTATTTATTATTTGACGGAATCTATTCAAACTTTCAGGAATTACTACTTCTGATGCCTAGTTGTGCAGGAAGAAAAATTGGATTATCGCATTCCGTTCAAGAGTTATGGCATTTTTTGGTGAAAAATATCTGAAGGGGGGCATGAACCAACCTATGATAGGTCTAGTTATATTGTATTCCGGGAAATACATCATGTGTATATTATAGCAAAAGCAGTGTCGTTTATTTATCCTTCTTTGAAATCATTGAAATCTTTGAAAGACCCTCATATTTCGATAGCCTTTATGATTCTGAATTAATTGTGTTGCCATATGATCTTGTTTTCATTGTCAGGGTGACGTTCGGTCATTAATTAGGTCTCCTATTTATATTTAATTATACAACTATTTGGTTTGACTTTTAGACCAAGCTGCGCGAACCAAGAGTTTGATAAAGGCGCATGCTTTCGAAAAAAAATCATGGAACAACTTCAGGTGATTTTAAAACTGCCAAATTATGGTTTGATTTGAAGCTGAGGATCCCAATCTTCGAATGTAGTCATTCGATATCCAAGATAACAAATACAAACTATCAACAGCCGAGTCTCGAACTTTTATGCAAATACAACTTTAGGGGAATAGCCTGGATCTGACCGCACCAACCGACGCCCAGATCCCCATAACTATGACTGCAGGTTTTTACCACGTCAGAATTTTTTTTTAAAAAATCCAAGTAGCGAAGAAGTTACATCGATTTGAAATTTTCAGTATCACGCTATCGACCGTTGTCCCTAGTAAAGGCGGAAAATGTTAGCGATCTGGGCCTGTGAAAAGGCTAACAGTTCTGAAACGGTACCCTCCGCCTACGGGCTGTGGTGCTCGAACCCCTTGAGGTACAGTCAAGCTCTATAGATCAGTGGAAGGGGGAAGGATTCCCGCCAACGATAGGGCCCGCCAGCTTGACGTGGACCTGTTTTTTCAAAATCAGTCCCCTATTGGAAGGTGTGTATTCAGTTGAATGTCCCCAATTGACATCAACAACAAACGCTTTTCACCAATCGTAGAAAATATAAATACTACCATATCCACAACGTAAAATATAATTTCGTACTGGCAAGCCTGAGAGTGATTATGTCTGGATAATACTCATTTCCAGGAAACGCAATTGGCTATTGGGATATAATATATCAAATATAATATTGAAATGACAGTCATGAATAAAGTATCCGCTTATGATTTCATATCCACTTGCATTGCAAAATCATGACTGACAGGTCAATATTTCAGCATAAAACACGGACAGCTAATAAATATGAAGTAACGGTCAA
The DNA here is from genome assembly GCF_021730395.1 of Mercenaria mercenaria. Lineage (NCBI taxonomy): Eukaryota > Metazoa > Mollusca > Bivalvia > Venerida > Veneridae > Mercenaria > Mercenaria mercenaria. Next base: position 45,719,460 of record NC_069364.1, read on the forward strand.
CCTGACCGTTACTTGCGGTACAGGGATATGGAATTTATTTATTCATCAAATGTTCAAACGAGAGTTCTCAGAGGAAGACGTGTATTAAATTACATAAAGCACGCTATCACTCATTAAAATGAGTGTTACAAAACGTGGTCTATGTATAAAAAGGCAACATTTGTAGGACAAGATTATTGTATTAAAATTATTGCAGCTACAAAAAAAAAATATTTTTTTCCAAAGATCATTTCATATAGAATTAAAAGAACATGGAAATCAGAAGGAATAGCAAAACAAAAACTGTATGCTTAGAAAACACGTGGCATTGTCGGTTTTCACTCTAATCTGACAGGTTGATATAGTATCTGAGATCATTTTGAAAATTGATATGAAACATATGTGCACAAGAATAGATCACATTATGCGTAGTATTAATGATGCTAGGGATAATCGATAATTGATCTCCAGGACTATCGAAAAAATTACCAGAGATTTGATAATCAAAGTAGTGCTTATACATACATCTTTGAAAGTAAAAGTATATAACAGTGTGAGTGGGAACACTCAATATTTATTATTGTATCATTATTATTGTAAAATAACAATAACTAACAACAACAACAACTATAACAACAATAATTAACAACAACAACAACAACAATAATAATAATAATAATAATATTATATATGATGAGCTACCTTATGGGAAAAGGGGTTTATGGTAAATTATGGAAATTCAAAAGAATTGTTAATTCTGCAGATTGACATCTTGTGAATGAATCCTGAAAATTTGATGAAGCTACCTCCAACACTAATATGAGTTGTTAAAGTATACAAGGAGCCAATCAATGTATGACGTTTAGAACGTTGTCATAACGTCATTTTAACGTCACTGTAATTTCATTACTCTTGTGATTTACTTACTTAATTTTTAACAAAAATACGTTATTCTGGTATCAATGTGTTCATCAAACATTCTATTTCAATCATTTCATGAATATCCCCAATTAGCATTTTTGCACAACTGAAAAGTAACATTCATTCTTAGAGAACCACTATCAGTTTCTAAGTTTCTCTAGGATTTCAGAAAATGATTGCTGTGGCAACAGTAATTATATTTTAAGCCAGATTTTGTCATGTCATAATATTTAACTTTAATTATGCCTCTACAAAAATAGATAACTATACAATGTTAACATTGACATGTTTATTATAATATTTCTGTCAATTTGTTCTCCTTACTGCCAATAATAGTCAATGTACGTTAAACCCTTTTTAGTCTGAGCCGGCTCATACATAAGGGTTGATTTCTTTAGTCGTTTAATCGTTTTATTCTCATTGATATATGACATCTGTCAAAAAGTTTACTTTTAAATTATCAGGTGCTAGTTGGACGTGAACAAGAAATAAAAACATGCACTGACAAAAGCAACGACAGGATCACATAAAACGACAGGATCACATCTCGGTATTTTAAAGTTATCGAAACATGAGGCCAATCAACAAGTATCAGGAAAATGTCCATATTTTATGCAGGAAGATAGATTAATGAAATTAAGAATGTAAATAGTTACAATATCAAAGACTTGGGCCATATGGTTCTAGACTGGCAAGATTTTATAATGTTTTGCTACATTCGAGTAGGCATATAAGGAAATCAAATGTCCTCGGGGCTGGTCCAACTTTGTGCCCAGTGACATAATTTGAACAGGTTTTGCTATACAAAAGGCAATTCAAAGCTCTAGGCCGTGCGATTCTGGGCAAGGCGATTTTAAAGGAGTTATTGGTCGATTTAATAACAAATTTCACCAACACACCATCCATCGTTCCAGAACCCATTATAACGCCACAGTTTCTAATATACCAAGCCCTAGACATAGCATTACTGATGTGTAACATCATCTTATTTGGATAATGAATAAATTAATTATAAAATGTATGGAGTTGCCCTGTGACATTTTAAATACCCCTCGTAGATGTTGTTTGTTCACTTGAACGCGTGTTTGTGTTTGGGATTTAGAAATAAAAGGCAAAACCAATCATCGGTTGGTTTCGATCCCAAAGTAATTGTGGATCATTTTGCTATTTAGAAGATTGTACAAACGTTTGACAGACATATTGTTTATAAAAGTCAGCATCTACAATTAGAATAAAACCCATTTTGATGTATTTATAATTGATATATATGTATTTCGTAACATATTTTATTTCTTTTGGTAAAATGTTAAAATATACTTATACTTTGGAAGACAAACATACAAGTGATAAGGTTCGCCTAAATAAAGCCGTAAATTTGATTTATCTAAATTGTCAGCTGTTATTTATACAACTGTTTAGACTATTAACAACGAAGTGAAATATTTCCTTGCCTTTGCTTTTTTATAGCAGATATAAACAACAGATTCTGTTGCATTCATTCGCTCTTGATACTTCACATTGTGAAGAGTAGAATACTATAGTCATTGTGTGTAAGCATGTCACAACCACGAGAAAAAAAATTGACCGTCTCTAACGATGGAGAATACAAAACAGTTATTGAAATATTGAAGGACCAAAAGATATCATTCCAAGTAAGTACATTGTATTATTGTTTTCGTCAACCATAGACAAAGGGGCATTTTACCAGAACGGTTATAAATATAATTCGATAACGTGTCCGTTTTCAACTTTTATACTAATTAGATATTTTAAATATCTGAAATATTGCAGGGCTTGGAACTTCAATAGTTTATCAAGCATACGTCAGCAAGTCCAAGGGCGTGGTCACTGTGTATGATAGACAACCACTATGTGATTACAAAATAAAAAAATAATTATGTTATCGGCCACAATAACGTGTGCAGTCTATACACATGAATCAAGATGAGTTATAATAGTCAAATTCAAGTCACTTGAGGATTTATTATAAAACTTAGTTATTAATTTTGAAGTACAATTGATAAATACGGCTTTATTTGTATTAATTCAGACATGTAGAAAAGATCAGTTTTCTGATCAAGCAAAAACATACTTGCTTTGTTTAATATGGTATTGTAACTAAAAAATTCTGAGGAAAATCAGGTCATTGCGCATGTAAGTAAAATTCAGAATAGATTATATACCAGGATGTAATTTTTTTTGGAGTATCAAATTCTGCGCAAGTAAACGGCATATTAGTAAGCATTTATAACTTGTGTCTGTTCAAAACCCGAACACCTAGTTTCGCCATAAACCACCCCGGAGAATAAGTTCGAAATTGGACTGCTTTTCAGTCTGCTGCACGCATCTTCCTTTGAAAATACTAAGACATCTGATAAATTTGTATTTTCATCAGTATTTGTCATTAAAACCGAAGAACTATAAAGTGTCAACTTAGCTTGGTTGAGATTCTCTCGTTTGCATGTTATAATTCAAAGATGATGTTGAACATTATTAGGTTCATTATATAAAATCGTTTATTATACATTTAACGGAGAGTGATCGCTCAGTGGTAGAGCGTTCGACTCGGAATCGGGAGGTCCGGGTTCGAAGCCTACCAGAGTCTCGTCACTTATTTCTGTGAGCACAAGAAGTGGATCTACTTGGCTCCACTCCACCTAGGTGTGAACGGGTAACCTGAGAGGGCGGTTTCTGTGCATGTCCGAATGTCCTGTGCGCCATGTGTCGGCTGCAATATCCAGGAGTCGAAATTATCTCCACGGGGAAACCCGAACGATAGTTCCAATATGTAGCCTAATGACCAGGGGAAGTTAATTGCCAGAGGTCGACTGAGCGATGCCTATGCGCATTGGAAGAAGAACGCAAAAACCTGAACTTTAACTTTTACATATGACTGGGTAACTAAACTTGAAATATTTATACTTACATGTATTTCAAATATCTAAAGCATATCAACTCTATTTCTTCTAGGTAAAAGATGAGGCCGCCCGGAAACTAATGTTCGCGGATGAGGCCGAGTTCAATGAAGCCGTTAAACTCTGCGAGAAGAATGGAATCAAGGTGGTTCAGGCTACATGTATGTAAGTAGACTACGTGTGTTTGTTCTTTAAAAATACACAAGAATAAAAAAAATATGGATCACATATATTTGAAGTAATCATTTTTTAAAAATATAGATCTATATGACTCAAACGCTTAAGATTATAAAAGGTCAAGACAATCATAATTTTAGAATTAGTGTGTGCCTAATACCATTGTCCGTATCCAGAGGCGCTCTCTTTCTTTGATTTAATGAATTAATACATTGAACATATTTACATTATTTTGTTGATTTTTACTTACAGGTAAGAAAGCAGTGACTCGGAAGTGTAGACCAAGTTAAAAGACGGCATATGCAGTTAACTGGTGACACTTATGACTCCGGACATTTACAATTAGATAAAAATTAATTGGTTTCACAAACAAACAACAAGAAATGGACAAAAGAAAGTAAAATAGATATTAATTAGACACAAGTGTGTTTATTAAAGACCCAAAGTTACAGATGACCTGATCAATTCCTCCCAAAATAAAAACATGCTTAAAACCCGATAAATTCATAATTATGCATATATAACATTAAATTTAATAATTCTTTACAACTTTCATTTTTTTCCAAATACGAAAATGTGAGGCATATCTGTAACAATGGACCTTTGAAACGACTATTTAGCTGATATGATTTTTCATATCATAATTATGTTTAAGTTCGCATTATATTATGTCACACATTTATGCATTATAACTTTCGCCATATTTGCTGTGAATGTGAATGTACCACATGGGTTTATGACCTGATTTAAATTGAAATACACTTGTCAAATTTGTCAAAACCTAAGGTTAGAAATATTTCTCAAATATGATCTTTTAAATTCGCATTCTTTATCTTCAGAGAGTTTTTGAATGACGAAATATATTAATCTTAAAAGAATACGTCATAAATCTGAGTAATAATGTGAACTAAATTTTCCAACGTTTGCAAGAAGTAATTATAGGGGTATAGTAGAGAAAACATGTCCCAGGCACGGGAAAATCTGACTGTTTCCAACGATGGAGATTAAAAACACTAAGTCCAGTAAAAATATTAAAGAAAGAGAAGATTGCGTTTCAAATATCAACAGAAGACATGATTACAAAAGGTACGATCCGATTTGATTAATAATCTTAGATGCTATTTTTGAAAGGATCCGGGTACACGTGTACAGACACCCCTAAAGTACAAAGTGCAAACCTGCGTTTGATTGTGTTACAATACTTACAGCATATAATGGTACTTATACAAAATGCATTCCAAACCACACGTACAAGTACGCCTTGTCTTTTAACTTGGTTCTGTAAAACGAGCTGCAGTATGGAAGTTTGTTATATTGACAGTATGGAAGTTTGTTATATTGACATTATGAAATTTTGTAAAATTGACAGTATGGAATTTGGTTATATTGATATCATGGAATTGTAATATATATACACTATGAAGTTTTGTTTATATTAACAGTATGAAATTTTGTTACAATGACAGTATGGAATTTGTTACATTGACTGTACTGGATTTCGTTTATACTGAAAGTATGAAATTTTGTTATATTGACAGTATGAATTTTGTTATATTGACAGTATGGAATTTCTGTTATTATCAAAACCAACCTATAAATAACAAATGACTGTATTGATTTAAGATTTATTATTAAGTAAAACATGCGCGTAAATTTCTTACTATAAGAAGCTATTTTATTATTATTCTTGTTGTTGTTAATCCACATGTTTGTAATAACAGTATTTATTTAGAACATTTTTTTTTCTTTTTAAGTTTCGACCTTTTTCTACCTAAGTAAAAAGCTGGTCTATTTCTATTTATTTATGTTACAAAACTGGAATGATTTAATGGATATTCCATTTTCTATAGAATAAAGCGTAAATATCTGCGCTACAGGTATCGGTTTGATAGTAAGCTAAACGTAAATTAATTCTTTAAATCTATTTCCATTTATTTTTTTTTTTTGTTAGTTGGCGATTTTTTTTCTTTTCTTTCATCTTCTTCAACAGTAGAGATGCTATGTTACTTTTTCTTTTCTTTTTGAACATTCGGGGTAGATTAGGATCCAGCATTACGGGTGTAGGATATGTCACGAATTTGGTTTGTCTGTCCGACGTTGTTTTTGTTTTGTAAAAAACCGGTCGAAAACGGTCATGCATGGTGAACTGTTTTTTCTTCTCCCTAATGGGTAGCTGTATTGAAGCATGACGGACGGCGATCGGTTTATTATATAACGTTACGGCACACAGGGTATTAGACATTTACGAATTAAGTCTACGTGGACTGTGAACACCTAAGACGATCGATTTTTCAAGGGGACCGTCTCAACATGATAATTTTAATTTATGTGTGGTAGGAAAACATTCCAATAATGATGGTTAGGTCTGCCTTGTTATGTTACCGCACAGGATAAGATTTAGATTTGTCTGTCCGTCTGTCTGTTCGCCAGAGAGGTGTTTTGTTATGCATATCGCAAAAAGTATTTGATCTAGCGTCATAACACTTTCCCGAAAGGTTCTTCAATATTATAAGTTGCGCATCTGCGACAAAGTTGAAAAGATGAGCTTATCTGTTCGCAATGTATCCGTATTCCATCGTCGTCGTCGTCCGAAATGAAAATAAATCTTAACTGGGTTACCTGGGATCAAAATGTAGGTCAGCAGGTAAAACATTGTGAAAACTGTAGAAAACGTAATATCTTGCGTCTCCATTCCTTTGTTGTTATTATACGCCCGAAGGAACGTATTTTGGTGTTCGTCTGACCGTCTGTCTGTCTGTGTGTCCGTCTTAGGGGTCAAAGGTCATATAACTTTGTTTCGAGTGCGATGTGTAACTCTTAAACTGCTTGAAGGATTTAAAAAAAACTTGGCACAAATGTTCACCACATTGAGACGACGTGCAGAACATACAGCTCGCTTCAAGGTAAAGGTCACATGACTTTGTTTTGTGTTTATGTTGCTTTGCATTGCGGTGCTCTTGTTTTTATTTTGCAGATTCTTTTTTTTTTGTTCACTTACAATATTTTTTATTGAATTACTTCCCTTTTATGTTACTAGAAATAGGTTATTTTGTAACTTTTTTATTATTAGCCGTAGGTAAAAACCGAGACCACTTTTCTTTGGTACCTGCAAAGTTAAGGTGTATTTTGACACATCTGTACCTGCTAATAATTTAGTGGACTAAGAGTTTTTCGGGGAATTTCTTCCCTTTGTTGTCATTTTCCTTAGGACTTCAACAGTAAAGTTCTTTAAATTTTGCTCCCATCCTCTGATATTTGACTTTATCAAAACCTTTGGGGGCCTCCGTGGCCGAGTGGTTAAGGTTGCTGACTTCAAATCACTTGCCCCTCATCGATGTGGGTTCGAGCCTCACTCGGGGCGTTAAATTCTTCATGTGAGGAAGCCATCCAGCTGGCTTACGGAAGGTCGGTGGTTCTACCCAGGTGCCCGCTCGTGATGAAATAATGCACGGAGGGGCACCTGGGGTCTTCCTCCACCATTAAAGCTGGAAAGTCGCCATATGACCTATCATGTGTCGGTGCGACGTTAAATCAAAAAAAAAAAAAAAAAAAAAAATATCAAAAACTTTTACCAAACATTCTAAGTTAAAAAGGGACATAACTCTGTCAAAATTCAAATCACAGTTATGAGGACTGTTTTTCCTGGTGTAGACTTCGATAATAAATAACTATTTTAAGTTTGAAGTCAACGTTCCATGGCTTGCAATATAAGAGCTGATTGAAAAACATTTTCTCACAAAACAATTAATTACAATTACATGTAAATACATATTTATTTTCTAGCACAGAGGTTAATTTTGAATACAATATTTTGTTTACAAATAACATTCGGTCGGGTGATATTCGTTTGAACAACACCCTACCGGTTGATATTCAATTTTATACCTCATGAAAAACAATGTAAAACAGAAACTATTATTGAACAGTACATTTCAAACAATATTAAGGTATGATATGTTTTGAATATTATCATGTCAGATGATATTCATTTGAGTGATACACTGCCGGGGGATTTTCATTTGAATAACACCCGGGTGATATTCGTTTGAATAACAGCTGTCGGGTGATATTCAATTAAATAACATCTGGTCTGGTGATATTCATTATAATGATACCCGTGCCGGAAAACGTTCAAATTATTTGATCATTGGACAGAGTAGACAATACTATACAATACAATTTATTTATTTATTTCGGTTTTACGGCACACCAACACAGTATAGGTTATATGGCGCAAAACAGGACTACAAATTTTGGTTTCATATCTCATTTACATCAAAATAAAAACATGACAGAGGTATGGAATCAAAATTTGCATACCTGCTGGAATCACAGAGTTACAGCAAAACCAAGTGTTAAGACCCTATTAGTCGCCTTTTACGATCATGCAAGGGTAAGGCAGTGGTTCCAATTCTTTTCATACACAGATCGTCCCAGAACCACATGGGGCACTATACAATGCAAAGGGTGAAGCGCGAAAGTGCAATGGTAAAGCTTCACATTACGATGGTGACACTATGATTGTGAAGCGCGACAATGCAATGGCGAAGCGCGACAGTTCGATGGTTACACTACAATGAAGAAGCGTGACAGAGCGATGGCGAAGCGTGACAATACGATGGTGAAGCGCGACAGTGCGGTGGCGAAGCGCGACAGTGCAATAGTGACACTACGATGGTTAAGCGCGACAGTGCGATGGTGACACTTCGATGGTGAAGCGCGACAGTGCGATGGCGAAGCGCTGCTATAAGATGGTGAAGCACGACAGTACGATGGCGAAGCGCGGCTGTTCGGCGGACCGTCACCATCGCACTGTAGCGCTTCGCCATCATTTTTTTTTTTGTTGTTGATTGTTTGATAAGACGTTCTTTTTCCATTGCATATCAGCTGACGCTGCAAATTTCTAACTAAGTGCCAATCACGATTCCCTGCAATATCAATTGTGAACTTAAACGGATCTTCTACTTTAATTGAGTACTTCAGTTTTGTTTTTTGAACAATCCATTACCAACTTTTAGTAACATCTCTAAACCGATAAAGCTGGACAGATCTACCTATCATAAAAATCAATAAAACCAATAATCCAATATCATCGCTACCGGACGGATTCGTTGATTTCCGTACTAATTGTTGTTGTTGTAGTAACACGGGGGAAAAATCGATTATTAACAGCTTTGGTCATTATCTGACGCATTTACAGGCGGGCGGTTTGCTAAACGATATACTTGATTTGAATGAAGTTTTAATAATTATTAAAGTGAAAATCGGAACAAGTCGAAAACTTATATAATACTTTATTAATTGTCAAATAAAAGTTATATTTAAGAATATGAATATGTTATCTAAAATATTTAGAAATCGTTACATTTTATACATCGAACATATAGATTTACTTTCTTTTTAATACATGAAACATCATGCTAACGTATCTCTATGTACAGAAAAGAAATATTTACGCACAAGAAACTGTCTGTAAATAAAATAAATATTCAAGAATATGAATATGTTATCTAAAATATTTAGAAAGCGTATATACTTCCTCTATACTCGCTTTCTTTCACATATTATGAACATTAGAACATGAGCTTTTGTTTCTAAAATATTTTCAAAATTCTAAAGAAAGTGAAAGATATATATTACAATGCAAAAACCATAAAACCATAAAAATACCTATAACTTATAGTAAGTGGGGTAACATATCTTTTATGACCCGGCTTGAAACAACACTGACCGGATATTATTTATCCCTAGGCAATATTGTAATACACAATAAAAGTCAAAAGGTAATTTTAAGATATTTGTTACAAATAAATTATTTTATGCTTAATCTGAGTGTGTGCAATCTTGAGACTAAAACAAATAATAGATAACGCAATTTTTAAATGAATGATTAAAGAATGTACCAAAAACATGCATTAATTTGAGAATACAGAATAATATATACAAAGGAGGTTCAGAAACAAGCAGAATTATCAGTTCATCAAGGCTATCTTTAAAAAGTTTGGTCATATTATGAATAATAGAAAATGATATTTTTTTTTGTTTCAAAATTACTAAAAAATCCAATATGAAGAAAAAAAGATGACCGCGTCGGAGATCGGACCCGGACCGCCGCGGCAATAAAAAAAGTACCCAGATTGCTCGGCAAAAAATAATATAGGTATCTGGAAATTAATCATCGCTATATTTCTTAAGAATGCTTTGAAACTCAATTACTGACAGACTATATTTTACGGAAACACATGAGAATTTGTTGCTTTAAGTACTTTTTTTGCGATGAAAATTAAAAGCATTTGTATATTTAATGCGAATTGAACACTAAATCCTCCATAGCGTTATTTTAAACGACAGCGGATCTAGGTTTCGGCGTTTCTGAATTCAACAATTAATTTGTTTTAATTTGTCTAATTACAATCCCAGTTTTTTTGTCAATGTAAAGTTGCTTACAATTCATAGGCTTTGAGCTGTATCAGTTTGTATCGACAAAGTCAGACTAGCAGACGACAATATTTTCCGTAACGGCTTCCGAGTACTTACGGATAACGGCGGAAAAAGTCGGATTTTTTTAAGAAATGTTCACTGTACACACTAAAATGCAAAAAGGACCAAACAAACCATTATTAAATTTAAAACAAATTACACATAACGAAAATTGAATAATTTTTCTACATTTTTAGGGGTATCGATTTTTTGATTATTTGCGGAAAACATCTCATTTTATCTGTTATATTTGAAAAAGTCATTTTTTTCGATCCGTTTCCTACAGAGTCTTTATGAACTGAGGTGGGTCTATTTAAAGTCAAAAAGGACCAACCAAATATTAAAATATTCTTTTGAAAAAATATTCATAATATCCGCAATAAATTAAACTTTAATTTGTGGGGTATCGAATTTTTGATTTCCAAATAGAACTTTTTCTATTTAAGTTTAAGTATTTTTTCCTTCTTTGTTTATATAGGCAAATGTATCGATTTTCCGATAGATCGATGTTACTAAAAGTTGGTAATGAATCCTTGCTGCTCGATACACTCTTAAGAGTGTATGTGCATCTTCGACATCACTGTGGGCATAATATGTCTCATGCAAGAACTCAAAGTACAATGAAGTAGGTTTATACTGTTTTTAAAATATCTTTTTTTTCTGATATGTAATGAAAGAAACGTTATATCAAGTCAACAATCGAGTTCGAGTTACAAACATAAAATCAGCGATAAAAAGTATACAGTAGAGTATTTCTTTAAACTAAAAATGAATAAGTAAACAAACTCAGTTAACAGTAATAGTTCAACTTGTTGATATGCCTTAACTTTTCATACATATAGCAACAATCCGACATCTAAGGCGCACAGTTATAATGTTTTACATTTATATCGTACATGTATGTACAGTCTCGTTGTGCTTTAGATATATTTGAAATGGTAACATGCATGATTCCATTATAATCGCACATTCACATCGAATACTAATAAAGTGAAAGAAGATTTTTAAGATGCGCATTTTCACAGAAGTAATTCCATTATAATCACACATTAAAATCGAATGCTAATAAAGTTCGCAGCTCAAAACTAGTCGAGACTTCTTTTTTCTATTATAATTCGATTTATATGTGTTATTTTCTTATATTTTGGTATATGCTTTCATTAAACGTATATTTTTACGATAAAATGTCGACAATATGCTCCATAGTACAAGTTTTCTGAAATCGTCCGAAACCTTCAGCATAACTTTTAAAATACCATCAAATAACGCCTCGTTTAAGCTCGGGATGGGGAAACAATATTGGTCCTACTGAAAGAACAAAGTCGGCGACATACAATTGTTTGTTTATCAAATGCAAGTAAATATGATTGCGCATTTATGATTAAAATTTAAACAAAATTCCTCGACTTGTAAAAAGGCTATACTCGAAAAACGGACAACTTTCCAGCAAAACTCTACGTTACGATTTATGTAAGTCTGGCGCTTTAATACGTCATAATCTTAACGTACGTCATAGATCATGCACGGAATTTATATCACAGGAAAGGAAATTTTTTAATCTTTTAAAAATATATTAATTTCATGCGTGTCCGCTTCCAACTAAAATAGGGATATGCTGAAAACCTTTGAGAAACAGTGAAAATTACGTCAAGTAATGACGCCCAAAAAGTACCGTTTTGGGCCAAGTTTTGCAGCGAAGCTTAGGTTAGAGCCAAGCGGAAAACGGGAGAAAATCAGAAATATTCTCAATTGTCCTCCGTTCGTTTTACTTAGATTTATCTAAAAAAAATTAAAGGTTGCACTCCTCCTTAAATAACATTTTTTTTTGTAGTTGATTTTATATTAGTAGTTATTTTTTTATGTCTTGATATTAAACCCCCTCATTGTGTCAAGAAAGATGTCGTGACACTTCATTCGTTTTTTCGGGCCTGGTAGGTAGGTTTTAAAAATGGGAGGATGCTTAACATATACCCAGTTTGGTAGGGCCTTAGTCATAACTTTATATCAAAATATCACTTCTTTGTAACTTATGAAAGTAAAGGCCACTCACAAAATGCTCCTTATTTTAAGCACAGTAATTCTGTATCTGATTGCAATTGATGTGCATTAAGATATGAAAATGTTTTGTTACAGTAAAGATAACTTTAATAGATGAATGAAGTTGTCATTTCTTTCTTCCCAACTAGAGCAGCTAACGTATAATGTATTTGTTTTAGCACACCAGCAGACAGCGGTAGGACCTTTTAGATTTTTCAACACTCTATAACATTTCTGTCCCAGTCACACACAAAGACACTTGCATCATCTGTCAGAGTTATACCACGGGGTCACCCATATTTCCATATCTACCAATCATCTTACATTTCCAGTTTAATCTTGTAACTCTTTTCATTCTCCAGTCAGATATATAGATACCATTTTGACTACATTTGACATAGTGAGGTATACTGGAAATAATTGTTCCTGGACCAGCGATAAATGAAAACAATTCGTTTTAAACTGTTTGATGTACAGTGCCATTGGTATGAAAATTTGGAGTTTTATAGGATCTTCAAATGATACAAGTTTCCCCTGATAGCAACTTATACCTTGGCATACTCCACTTGTATTCAGAGTGTGTTTCTTTGTGAGATTGTTCGAGATAGCTGATATAAACTGAATCGCATTTTTTTCAGCAGTGTGACAGCAAGTTCTGTAGCGATAATTCTATAGGCATCCGCAGTCTACTTGCAATATAAAAAACAGTCCCGTACAAAGGCCCTTATCCCCTTATTCGTCTTATATTTGTTTTTTTTTTTTGCTCCGTGGGGAAAGGAATGGAAGGGGTTGAAAGAGGTAAGAGCTGTTTTGTGTGTCTTGGGATAAAGGAATGGGGCACGGATAGGCATCCGCAGTCTGTCCGCAATATAAAAACATTCCCGTACAAAGGCCCTTCAATTAATTGACTTCCTATATAAAGGCTTCATATACAAAAGCCCTCAAAATTTTACACTGGCTTCCCGCTAACCCTGTCTTATACAAAGGCCTTTCACGTGTAAAGGCCCTAAAGTTGCTACACTTTGTACTTGTTGTCCAGGCCTTTATATAGAAAAAGGCCTTTGTATGAGATAATAAGTCTTCATATAATAATGCTTTTCTATATAAAGGCCTTACCCGTGCAAAGGTTCTTCACATACTACACTTTATACATTTTCAGAGGCCTCTGTACAGGAAAAGGCCTTCATATGCGACATAAAAAAGGCCTTCACAGGAAATTATCTTATACAAAGGCCATACCGGTACTAAGGCTCTTCACGTACTATATTTTATACTTTTTCAGAGGCCTCTATACAGGAAAAGGCCTTCATATGGGACAGGAAAATGCCTTCCTATAGGAAACTATCTTATACAAAGGCCTTACCCGTACAAAGGCACTTCACGTACGACTATACTTTTTGAAATGCCTCTATACAGGAAAAGGCCTTCATATGGGACACATAGGAAATTATCTTAAACAAGGGCCTTTACCCTTGCAAAGGCCCTTCACATACTACACTTAACGTTTCGCGTATCCTATACAAAGGCCTTCCTATACAAAAACCCTAGAATTTCTTCACTTGGTGCTTTTGAGCGACTGGGTAGAATCTTCCTATACAAAGGCTTTCCCGTACAAAGGCCCTCCATGTATTATAATTAGACCTTTGAACACATGTTGGCATATTCGGTCCGTCTTTCCGGCCATGGGCATGACCTTGACCACGCCTATCATACCTTATCTTGACCTGAGAGGTCCTGGCGTTCCACCTATGGTCTCGGGGTAAGATTCCGTCCATCCGTTCAAGGGCAATAACACGCCCAATCTGACCGTTATTTCACCTTGATTTTGTCCGCGAGCTAGATACGTTCAAAATATTGTAGTGTTAATTACGCTAGTATGCACGTTACGTCTTACCGCGTTTATGACGTCAACGTCACTTCCGACGTTATGATATGTTGTTATTGTTATGTATGCTATCAAGAGATTCAGAATACAGATACGAACTGACACAACGCATTTTATTGTTTCTTTGCTGGATCTTACTTACATTTTTGGTGCCTTGACCAGGATTTTGATTAACCATGAATCTTCAGAAACTAATTTCAACACGAGAAGGTCAGCGCAGAGTTGTACAGAGGAAATTAGACAGTATAACTGATGATATGTCGCCACTTGAATTTATGTCGCTGATGGACTATTTGACAGAGAAAGCTGAGATAATCAAAGGACTGAATGAGAAGATAGTAAACCAGTGTGATGTCGCAGAAATTGAAACTGAAATTGTAGAAAGTGAAGAGTATTCATACAACTTAGATCTCAGAATTCAGAAATTACGTGACACTTCTCGCAAGCATAGTCAAGATTTTACAAACAATAGTTCTGTGGATAATGAAGAAAACCCAGCGTTACCACGTCATTCAGGTTCGAGTACTTTTTTTCAACACAAGCTTCCGAAACTGACTTTACCTACCTTTGATGGAGATCTAACAACCTGGCAAACTTTCTGGGACTCTTTCGAGTCATCGGTTCATCTAAATGCTTCGTTATCGGACGTTCAGAAGTTCAACTATCTGAAATCTTTGCTTCAAGGTACAGCTTCATGGTGTATTTCCTTTGACGAATTCTAACTATTCCAAGGCAGTGGGTCTACTCAGAGAGCGTTTCGGTAAGTCTCAGAAGATTATTCATACGTACATGCAGTCTTTGTTGGAACTTGCAAAACCTGACCACAGTGTGGTGAGTTTACAATGTTTTATGATAAAATGGAAACTTTTATTAGAGGTTTGGAATCCCTCGGACAATCGCAAGAATCATACGGTAGTTTACTTGTACCAATAGTGTTGGAAAAATTACCTGGTGAGATCAAACAAAACATGGCACGTGAGTATGGTAGTCAGAGTTGGAATTTACAGGACTTGAGATTACATGTATCTTTATCCAAAGAAATTTCTTTTCTGGAAGCAGGTGAAACAATGGAAGTGTCGGAAGCACACAACCCTACAGCGTTATTCTTTGCTGGAACCAGACCAAAGCCGAAACAACCCAGCCACAGGCATAGAAACGATCATTACAAGAAAAATGACAAAAAAGTGTGCCCCTTCTGTAAAGATGAACATTCTCCAAACGAGTGCACAAAGGTCACATCATACGAGTCACGCATTGCTATAGTGAAAAAGGAACATCTGTGTTTTAACTGTTTACGGAAACATCAAGTATCGTCGTGCCGTTCCACAAATAGATGTCGTCACTGTCAGCGCAAACATCATTCTAGTATATGTGATAAACATTTCAAGCAATCTTCATTAAATCTGCAATTTGCAAGTTCACAGTACCAGCTACGTCCGACGTCGTATCCCAACCCGATACAGCAACTCTACATTCAACAATTGATTCCAGACCAGATATACTACTCAAGACAGCAGTCGCCCAGGTATGTAATTCCAGTGTTTCTATAGAGACAAACATTCTTTTTGATGAGGGAGCTCAGCGTTCCTTTATTACTGAAGTGTTGGCAGAAAAGTTACATTTTCCCCAGACCGGAAGTGAGGTAGTACATTTAGCGTCTTTCGGTGATACCAGCCAGAGAGTTCGAAACATGACCAAGGGAACTATTTCTCTTATTACAGACGATAAAGAAAAAATAGACATAGAAGTGTTGATTGGGCCAAAAATAGCCGTTTGAGTGTTCCGAGGGAACGGTCCAACTGCGGTACAGTCAAGAATTGGATATCTTCTGTCAGGTCCGCTTCCAGTATCCACATACAAGCAACTTCCGGTTTCCGCACAAGGAAGACCCACGCATCACATGCTTAACGTTCTTACGTCACCAACAGACCCCTGTGATCTTGAGAGATTTTGGAGGCTTGAGTCTCTAGGAATTTCAGAAAATGAAGAAAATAAGTCTACATCTACTTATCAAGAGGATTACCTGCGGGATTCTATAAGCTATAGCAATGGACGTTATTCAGCAAAACTACCTTGGAAGGATGATCATGAGACTTTACCCACTAATTATGACATAACGAGGAAACGTACTGAAAATGTCATCAAGCGTCTACGTCAAGACCCACAAATCTTACAGAAATATGGAGACATTATCAAAGATCAGGAGACGAAAGGTTTTATTGAGAAGGTTGATGAAACTATCGTACCACAACACCAGATACACTACATCCCTCACCACGGAGTTAAGAAAGATTCTGTTACTACACCGATACGCATAGTAAATGACTGTAGTTGTCGTCCGTCACATGGTCAGCCTAGTCTTAATGATTGTCTAAAATCGACCCCTCCTGAACTCAATGACATTACCCACATCTTGATGCGTTTCCGGTTACACAAATACGCCGTATCTTCCGACATAGAAAAAGCCTTTCTCCAGATACAATTAGCAGAAGAAGACAGAGATGTCACGAGGTTTTTATGGCTGAGCGATCTCAATGATCCCGACAGTACTTTGATCACATACAGGTTCAAGGCAGTTCTTTTCGGCGCAACATGTTCCCCATTTATTCTAAATTCGACACTCTTGAAACATCTAGAAAGCCATTGTGATGTATGGGTCAGTAACATTTTGAAACGAGACTTATATGTAGACAACATCCTGTCAAGTTTTGAAGATGAGAACCAGACGCTTGCTTACTTCCAGGATGCGCGCGTTCTGCTGTCGTCTGCTAACTTCAATCTACGCTCATGGAATTCTAACAGCCAACGTCTACGAAACTTAGCCGCAACAAACGATGTTTTAGACACAGACAATATCACAAAGATACTTGGTATGCGATGGAATGCAGAAACAGATATGCTGATGTTTCAAACAACACATATACCAATCAGAGCCATTACAACAAAACGTGAACTTTTACGACAAACGTCAAGATTGTATGATCCGCTAGGTCTGCTTAGTCCGGTTACAGTACGTGCTAAAATTATGTTACAACACATTTGGCAAGAGAAATTCGACTGGGATACTCAGTTACCAGCTGACATACAACATAGATGGGAAAACCTTGTGAATAACTTGAATACCATATCCACAACTAAATACAGACGATGTTACTTTGAAATCCCTGCCGCAGGCGAGAATCCCAGAAAGGAGCAGACACTTTACCCCTCACCCTAAATGTTTTCGTAGACGCAAGCCAGTCTTCATATGGTGCTGCAGCATACCTTTGCAAGGGACAACAATCATCACTTATCAGCACCACTTAAGAAACTTACGTTACCACGACTAGAACTAATGGCAGCTACAGTTGGTGCTCGATTAGCGAAGCACATACAGAAGACACTTCAGCACACAGATGTTTACTTCTGGTCAGATAGCCAAATCGTTTTATACTGGTTGGAAACAGCTAAACCCTTACCACGAATTGTCCAAAACAGAGTTAATGAAGTGAAAGAACTTACAAAGAACAGCAAATGGAAATACTGCCCCACCAACTCAAACCCCGCTGATCTACTTACCCGTGGAATTACAGCTAAGCAATATGCAGAGAACGAAAGTTGGCTGAATGGACCACCGTGGATCAACGACCCTTCAAATTGGCCTACATGGAGTACGAATGAAACTTCAGTACTCGCAACTTTGCACGACACTTCCGGTGCTAATCCCACGACTATACCTATGGAACCAGCGTTTACCTCCGGCATTCATCAAGTTATTGATATCAGCAGATTCAGCACATACCAGAAGCTATTACGTGTAACAGCATACGTCATGAGATTTATATATAACTGTAGACATTCTAGCAGACGACTTGAACCTTGTCCTACAGTGAACTTACACACGCAGAGAAAACATGGCTTTTAAACTGCCAAACCATTACTTACCAGGAAGAAATCATCAACATGAGGTCCAGTAAATCACGCTCAGAACTTGTCAAGCAACTAAGATTATTCATCGACAATGATGGTGGAGTCCGCTGTGGAGGTAGAATTCACAACGCGCCGCTGGCCGAGAGTTCGAAATTTCCTTACCTGGTACCATCAAGGCATCCCTTGACCCATTTGATTGTTCTTGATTGCCACCAGAGAGTTCTACATGCGGGCGTTGATTCTACTATCACTTACATTCGCCAGATGTTCTGGATCCCAGCCATTCGTTAATGTATAAAGACAATCATTCGAAAATGTATCACGTGCAGAAATGTAACTGGGAAATCATATGCATCCCCTGATCCACCTCCCTTACCCAGATGTAGAGTAGAAGATACAATACCGTTAACAGTAACACGTGTCGACTTCACAGGCGCACTGTATGTCAGAAGTAAGAATGAAACTGAAGAAAAGGCATATATTTGTTTATTTACATGTACATCCACACGAGCGGTTCACTTAGAAGTCGTCCGAGATTTATCCGAAGAATCCTTTCTTCAAGCTTTTAGGAGATTCACCAGCCGGAAATCTCTACCACACGTCATGATCTCCGACAACGCTTCAACATTCATGGCTACTTCTAACCATATAAGACGTCTGTTCGAGTCGCGGAAAGTACAAGATGCCCTTACCAGTCAAGGTACCACGTGGAAGTTCATACCCAAGCGCGCTCCATGGTTTGGCGGCTGGTGGGAGAGATTAATCGGGCTCACCAAGACAGCACTGAAGAAGACTCTTGGTCGTTCTTACGTTAACTTCGACATGCTACAGACGGTAGTTACCGAAATAGAAGCTGTTTTGAATGACCGGCCACTAACGTACGTCTCTTCCGGTATGAATCCAGAACCACTCACACCAGCACATCTTCTATATGGCAGACGCATTATAACATTACCATATCACGACCCTAAAGATGAAACAGTCCCAAGTTCAATCCTTGGTGGACACCGTAACATTAATAAACAAGCCAAGATCCAGATAAAACTGATAAACAACTTCCGGAAACGATGGAGACACGAATATCTTACTGCTATCCGAGAGCAACATCGTACATCAGGGCGGAATAAACAATCCATAGCGGTAGGCGACGTTGTACAAGTTCATGATGAAGTTCCAGGTGCACAATGGAAGTTGGCAGTCATAGAACAACTCGTGCCCGGTAGAGATGGACTGGTTCGGTCAGCGAAAATTAGAACAGACAATGGTACTACTAATAGACCAATAGTAAAACTCTACCCTTTGGAAGTTACAGAACTGTAGATGTGATATACATCATTCGTGAAAAATGACACTGATACGATGTGAGAATCTTTCAATACAGTTGATTTAGACTACTTAAATACGATGGATTATTCTGTTAGTTTTAATACATTCTTGTGAAATAACGCGTATAAATCATAGTGACTTTAACTGGTATTTACATGATGCTAATACCTGAAATTATGGACATTCGCATTTTTTAGTTTGCATGTAATATCGGAGACTTACAATTTACACATTAGATGAGCATTATCTAACATTTCGCGCCCCCAGTATGTCCGCGAGCTAGATACGTTCAGTATTGTAGTGTTATTTACGCTAGTATGCACGTTACGTCTTACCGCGTTTATGACGTCAACGTCACTTCCGACGTTATGATATGTTGTTATTGTTATGTATGCTATCAAGAGATTCAGAATACAGATACGAACTGACACAGCGCATTTTATTGTTTCTTTGCTGGATCTTACTTACAGTTTTTGCCCTTTCAGGGCCAATAACTCCTCATGGGGTCAACCGATCGAGGTCAAAACTCGGCCGATTGATGTCTGTGCCAGATCGACTCGACCAAAAATTATCCAGATCGGAGACCATGGCATCCGTCCCAAAACTTCCTAATATTTGGTGGCTCTTGCCAGAGGCTACCCCTTTTCCTATACCATGGCCTTCGTTCCCAATGACATCCAACAATTCCTACCCCTACCCCTTTTCACGTACAAAGGCCCTTCAATTGATGGAGATAAAACATTTTTTACTTAACGCGGCTCTTCTCAAATTCTATTATTTTAGTGATTCCCTAGGTAAAACATTGATGGGTAACAATGAAGGGGTAAGACCGGTTTGAGGTGTCTGGGGTTCGGGATTGGACGTTAACATAGAACCCTAACCCTAACCTTTACTTGTCAAAAACATGTGAAATAAATCCATTTTAGATCAAATTTCCTGTACAAAAGCCCTTCAACTGATAGACTTTGAGCAAAAAGTTTCCTATAGATTATGTCAAATAAAACCATTTAGCAACAAATGTACATGTCCTGTACAAAGGTCCTTCAATTGATGAAGATTTTTTCGGATACGAAAATAAAATCATCACAGCCTCCTACCCTACCTCGACCCCGACCGCAAACCTGACCTTGACCCCCACCCCTACCCCGACACCGACCCTGTCTGATCAAGTTCGATATCTTGCAGGAGGAAGGGTCCTTTGTATAGGACACCCCTACCCCGATGGTTTACAAGGGAGACAATTTAAGGGAGATAATGTGCGAAGACCTTTGTAAAGGAAGTATTTTACACCGACGGCAACCAAGGGGAACAATTTAAAGGGGGCCACTTTAATAGAAAAGCCTTTATATAGGAGGTCGATATAAGCCAAAACATGGTACCATTGGGGCAGAAAATATGTTATTTTTGGACATTTTTTATTTCTAGCCCTACCGAAAAAAGGAACCTCACCCTCGAGGGACCACGTCCTAAACTGTCCAGAAATGAAGAAAAGGGTTTGCCTCGAGGTCAAGTGTTAGTGTTATACGATATAAAGGCCCTGGTAAAGGCCCTGCTTTTATTAGTGATTCCCATATAATGGCTCTGGATTACATATAGTGGCTTCTTTTAAAGGCCTTTTACCATATAATGGACTCAAATTCGCTTCCTAAGGCCCTGCATTAGGACCTGACCCAAGCCAGATGTAAGACTGTTCACATGATCATTTTGTACCCACAAAATGAACTATATTAGTCGAAATGTCATAAGGTATGATAAAGTAGTTTAAAATCCATATTGTTAAGAAAAGGAAAATATGATATTATTTAACAGCAGATTTAGGTCAAATGACCAAACATAGAGATACAACCTGTCCACATCCTCATTTGGAAGTATTCTCTATGTGTCACTACAAAAGGTATATGTACAATGTCCCTTCATTAGGTCTGATTTGCACTGTTGTTATGTGCTCGTTTCATAATATTGTAATGCTCGGCATTTCCATGCTTGTTTTTCTCATTAAAATTATGTGTTATTTATTAGAAAATTAACTTTTCTATTTATTTTTCTAATTCAAAATAAGTAATTTCTAACCATTTCCATGTTTCTTTGTCTGCCATTATCGTTACAGTTTGGGCATGCGCACTTGACTTTCCTCACTTGACCTACTTTACATGTAAACAAATCAATTATCTTTAGTATCAAATTATTATTTATTTCATGTCCTGTTTTCTGGCTAGCTTTAAGGGTGATATCATCATGTAATATTGTTTTTGTAATAATATTACTGTGAAATCTCAAATTTTCGTGGGGGACTAATTTTCGTGGATTTCGTGGTTGAGTCAATCCACGAAATTTAATCCCAACGAACAAGTAAAATTCCAATTCAATTTGTGTTCAAAAGTTGAAACCCACGAATTCATATCCCCACGAAATTGCCGTTTTGACCAAAACCACGAAATTTCATGCCCACGAAATTAAATGATTTCACAGTATGTAGTTTTACTACGTGAATCTCCGTATTGCAGTTTTCCTCCTGAAATCCTCAGTTTTCCTCACCGAGAATCGTAAGTTTGATGAGCAAAAACAGGAATCTGCATTTCCTCACCTCAACCCGGGACTTACTACAGTCTTCACCATTCCATTTCAGTATTTCTCTTACATTTTCTCTTTTGTTAATTAATCATAGTCATTTTAGGTGAAGAAAAATATTTTTTATATTAATTTCACTCATGAAAAACCAGTTTTCCTGTACATTTGTCTTTCCAGTATCCATAATGTGTATAGTAAAGGTGATCGAAAACATACATCGGCATAGAGACACCTCGGCCCGGTCCCAGTCCTTTTATCAGTTGGGAAATATACCACACACACACAATGAGAGAGGTGATACAATGTATATACAGGCATATTGGTTAATATAAGATATTGGCGTGTGTTGGGGGGAAATATTAATCTTATTCCGGACTTTTATAGTGGCTTTAATGAGTAATAATGTCTGTTATAATGTCATACTTATTCTAAATTTAAATATAATTCTATCATGTTATGATTTTACAGAATAAAACTGATCTTGCCAGTCAAATTTATCATGTTTCAATTTTTATGTATAAAGTATCAAATATCAAGTATAGGTATTTCCAATTCAGTATTTAATGTGGTCAGTGTAGGTCATATACCTCAATAATAATAAGGCTATATCTTAAACGATAATCTGCAATCTATAATAAATTGTCCACATCTTGGCATACAAAATGCTGTGCTTTCTTGGAAAGGTCCAAAATATTTTAATATTATAGTCAAGTCCTACTGAGGCCAATGCCAGTTTTAATTATATGTTTGTAAACAGTATACAGTTAAACCGGTTTAATTCCCCAAATGACTGCCGGGCAGTTGGTCTGTTCCCAAATTTCTATCGGTACCTTCTTATTTTCATATAGTCCACCGCATGGCTGAGCCCTACTTTGATTAAAGTGTGTTTTAATGTCCGTAGGCATGGATCTAAAAAGACTACAATTTATGTATAACCTCGGTTCGAATCAGTGGTTGAGAGACCAATATCCTCAATAATTATAAATGCTAAGATTCAGGCCCATCTTGGACCCAGTGTCAACTCACTGCCAGGTATACTTATATGTGTTAGACACCATAGCATGTAAACCTGTATGCCTGTCTCCAAGCCTTCATTGCATAATATATCTGTTTCTAGTCTCGGCCGAATATTATTTGATTTCATAGAGGAAAAGTATTCTGAAAATATGGCAGCCTTTTCTGGTTTATTGGTCGAGATCCAGCAGATAGGTTTCTTGGATGAGAAGGTGGAGTGGCAGTGTGTGGGTGGTAGCCCCAAAGCATATTCATGGATTTCATCTAGAAATAAAGTAACCCCATATAACTTTTGAGTTTAAAGACATTTTTAAACTAATATTATTAAAGGGATTGGTAAAATTCAAGTGCTCCATTTTTCCTACACTCTTCTCTCCTTCATACTGTAAGTAGTAGCAGAGCTCTCATGACAGTGAAGCAGTATGATTAAAGCTACCTGTATTGTCAAATTAAAAACAAGCGTGGCTATGTGAATAATTCTGTCTTAATCAGATAAATGTCTGCATTGCAGATGCCCTTAAATTATGTTCTATTGCACAACTTTCAATTGTTCTCACGTCAAAAAATGCCTTCACTGTGCAGATCCAACCTGCATACATAAATAATTTAAACAATTCTGAGTGGAATTACATTACCCCTTTTTGAAATAAGGTCTTAGATTTGTTGCACATAAAGTAAAATATAAACTCACCCTGTTTCTTTGTTTACATTTCTCGTATAGTTCCGGTCTTTAGCGCCGCCTCGGAAGTATCACTGGCTCTTTTTTTTTAATTCACCTCCATAAAGAGAATGAGCCAGTGTTTACAGCCCGTGAGCAAGCAACGGTGTAAAAACCATAGTTTTGTCTCTACCCGAATAAATCTCACACTTTTTAAGCACCAAAGACTTCCCCCTAAAACACACCAAGCACACCGTACCAGTTCAAAATAACGTTATAACTGTTCAGAACAGGCTAAATGCAAACCAACAAGACCGAAAATCAGGTTCAGTCCGTCTTTGTTACTTACAGATTCACTATTTACCTTTTTCGCTTTCGCAAATTTCCTTCGCCTGCTATGATTTTCAGTGACAAGGCGGCAGTGTAAAGAACGTTTTCATTGGCGGAGACAGTTTACGTAATTAAAACGTAGCGATAAAATCCGAATTGTACCCGAATATAAACAAGCGGCTTTGGTAGACAAAGATTAATTAAAGAACAACTGGTAAGTAACTAAGTAGGATTGAACCTAATATTTAGTCTTGTTAGTTTGCATTTAGCCTATTCCGACCGCTTGTAACGCTATTTTTAACTGACACGGTGTACTTGATGTCTTTTAGAGGGAAGCCTTTGGTGCGTTCGGGTAAAGAAAAAACTACCACTTCGTACGTTGTTCGTAAACGGTTTGCAACTGGGCTTTGAAGTAAGATTTTTTTCTGAAAGAGTATTCACTCCGGTTATTGATAAAGAAATATTTTTTTCAAAAAAAAAATATTACGGACCTGGAAGCAATGCTCATAAACACCTTTCTAATGGCTCATTGTCACAAGGGTAAAAAAAATCAAAATGACTTTTTGTCATTTTTTTCTTAGAAAACATCATAATTGCCATATATTAAAGTGTATATGGTTCATGGACCCATACTGTATCCTAGGTACGTTACTGCCATCTGTGCTCCTGTGTTGACTGTTTTGACTGTTTCCGCCGCATGCGCAGACTTAGACTTCCTTTCTAGGTTGCGGAACCGATGAAAAACTTTTCCGCAAGTTCGCACATTGCTCTGATTGGTTGGAATCTATCTAGCGGGTTGTCATTGGAAACCCGCAAACTAGAATCCCGCGTGTAGCAAAAGAAAACCTTAACTTTTCCGTCCGATTGAAGAATAGAGTTCGCTAAAAAGTGAACACTTGGAAGGTCGGGATTGCAATGTTCAAGTTATGCTATTTACCAGAACAGCAGACTGGGGTAGATCACGATTTTCCGACTTTCCGCATGTACTATATAGCGGGATTTCTGATGTTCCGTGTTTCACTATATATCTATATGGCTATATTCGTAGTTGCAGAAACTCAAAATTTTCCGACTTTCAGCACATACTATATAACTCTATTGAATCGGCGGGATTTCTAATGTTCCGCACTTTACTATAATATATCTATATGGCTATGTTCTGAGTTTCGGAAACTCGGGATTTTTAGACTTTCCGCAGTTACTATATAACTGTATTGAAACGGCGGGATTTCTGATGTTCCGCAGTGTACTATATACCCATATGGTAATATTCGAACTTGCGGAAACTCATTAGTTTTAGACTTTCCGAAGATACTATGCCATTGTATGTTCAGGGTTGCGGGAGCTCGGCATTTTCCGACCTTCCGCACTTACTATATAACTATATTGCGGAAGCTTGGCATTTTCCGCATTTGCTATATAACTTATATTAATTCTCCAGAGGTCATCTCTGGCTTTCCATATATATTTTATAAAAATCTTGACACCTCAGATTATATGCAAGCTTAGCGGGATCTCCCTTTTTAATCGTACGGGTATCTGTTTTCTGCATGATGCATTTAACAGAATTTTCATGAACGTTTAAGTTAAGTTTTCCGCAACATCTATTAAAGGGCGCATTGCACTTTGTAAATATTTTACAAACTATATCTCATTTTGATATCCTGTTAAAGTTGAAGTTATTTCCTATAGGAATGTGTAACTTTTTCTTGGTTATAAATCATACTTTTTACTTGTGACGTGGCAAACATGTCCATGTACGTCATTTTAGTGTCATGTTGAAATACGATAAAAATTTATTTTTAAGCTACATTATTGCAATTAACATATATACGTGCATAATATAAATTTCTATGATGCTAGAAAGATTTTGTTTCTTTCAATAATGAAATGCAGGATATGGAACGAAAAACGAAATTTTAAATTTTTTAAGTATGTGGAATAAATAAAACATTTATCTAATTTACCGAGAAAATCGGCTCGAAATAATTTCGCCACTTTTTATGTATTAAAGAAAATATCATTCTAGACAAAATATCAAAATATCAAGAAGTCTCACCGTTCAATATTGATTGTTATTTTTGATAAGTTAACCATACCCGACAATAAAAAAAATGACGTCAATTTATATACGATAACGCGCACCGCACACACTCGCAATACAGCTCTGTCATTTTTTTCTCTTTTTTTTTTTTTTTTTTCGCCTTTTGAAGTTTAACGCATATAAATATTAATAAAATCCACCCATCTTCAACAAATTTTCAATAAAATCTATGATAAAATAATCATTATAATCATATTGATCCAATTACCTAATAAAGACAAAATAGACTTCTGTATGAGGAACACATATTTACTCATATGTATGAAAGTATTAAATGAATACTTAGTCTATTGCAAAAAGATAAAGATTGAAAAGTTCAGGTTCGTTTCAGTATTTTGCATTGTCATGCGATATTTTTGTGATTCAATAATTGGACATGCACACACGTTCATAAAGTAACTCTAGAAAGCGGCTAAAGTAAAAAAAATAACACAAAGGAGACTACTAAACACTTTTAAAGCCCACATTGTGAAAATTGAAATAACGATTTGAATTTTGACACGTCAGACGCTGTTTGAAATTGCACGCTTCCTTAGTGCCCGTACAGGTAGCTCTGTCTTATGCTAGTATTCCGCTTGAGAGAAATTTTAAAGTGTAAACATTAGCATTTTATATGTGACGTCGTCTTTGAAAACCGGTCCAGATGCGGCATGACGTAATATCGAGAAACGACGTCTAAAGTTGCGCCAAGTTTACGCGCGCAGCTTTCTTACACATGTTTTAATTAGCAAAAGTTTGACCGTTAAAGTACGACTGCTTGTTACATGACTGATAACAGCCTACTAGAGAAAGAATATTTAGACATCAGACCTGTAAAAAAATAGTGGTATTACGTCTGAGACAAAATAATTCGTTCAAAATCAGTTGTTTCCCCTTCGCTACTGTATGTTTCCGGTTTCGGATTTTATCAGGGAAGCATGCGAAGTTTACTTTTGTTTAACTACCTTTTGTTCAACGATGAAGGGATCTGAGACTTGTAATACTGTTTACTGATTTGGTAAGTACCGTTTATAAACAGTTGTTAATGTAGATTCTCCAATATATTTGAAACTTTCACTCAAATAAGTCTGTATTTTACCCGGAAGTGAATCCAAAACATACCGAGGGAAATTTATGAAATTGATCTTGTGGCCACTAAACACAGATGATTTCATTATGCCTGTGTATTAAATATAAAATGGCCAGTTGGGTTATCACAAAGATTATTGAAGGCAGGCAGCTACTTACTCAAGGTGACCAGGATTCATCAAATTATTTCATTGTCCATAGTAAGCATTAGTATGGAAAAATACAAAATACATGTAGCTATGATAATTAATAAATTTGATGCAGACTTATAGATGCCTGCCTATGTCACATCATTTCTCGAAAAGTCCCCTCTCACAGTAGTAGCCAAGGTATTTTAAAAGGAAATATGTAGATGTCCGGTAACCGGACGCCTACCCTGCATTCTAGCTGTCCGGCAACAAGACGACTAGCCTCTCCCAAATGTTTTTCTAGCTGTCCGGCGATCATTTTATATATGAATACTGTAATGAATAAATTTATTGTATCATATTTTTTTGGCATACTAAGGTTTGAATATTCACCTGTAAGGCTTATTCGGACAATATTTTAAAATTGATTAGCGGACGCCTAGAAAACCCCTGCTGATTTATGAGACATGAAAACAGAGATTTGTGTATATATATGCAAATGTTGAACCAGTACGAATGTGTAGTACAATTCGGGCTCGTATATAAAGCAGCACCGAAACTAATCTTATTGGGTTAGTGGACTTGCTGTGGCATGTGCGTGTTCGTTTGTACTGCTAGGCGCTTTGCCGTAATTGGTCTGGTATATTGTGGTGGTGATTTAGTTCGTATAAATTCTCTCTACTATATGATAATTTATAATGCGAACTTGTATCCTAGCGGATCTCACGTATGGGAAAGTCAACTGTTCTGAATATAATTATATCCCATAATGCAAATTATCTATATATATATTCAATGTATCCTTGAGATCCAGTTAACTTTCAGAGAGAGAAAATATAGCTTCTCTGGTCCCAATCAGTTAAAAAGACTAAAATGTCACTGCTGATTTATGAGACATGAAAACAGAGATTTGAGTATATATATGCAAATGTTGAACCAGTACGAATGTGTAGTACAATTCGGGCTCGTATATAAAGCAGCACCGAAACTAATCTTATTGGGTTAGTGGACTTGCTGTGGCATGTGCTTGTTCGTTTGTACTGTTAGGCGCTTTACCGTAATTGGTCTGGTATATTGTGGTGGTGATTTAGTCCGTATAAATTCTCTCTACTATATAATAATTTATAATGCGAACTTGTATCCTAGCGGATCTCAGGTATGGGAAAGTCAACTGTTCTAAATATAATTATATCCCTTAATGCAAATTATCTATATATATATTCAATGTATCCCTGAGATCCAGTTAACTTTCAGAGAGAGAAAATATAGCTTCTCTGGTCCCAATCAGTTAAAAAGACTAAAATGTCACTGCTGATTTATGAGACATGAAAACAGAGATTTGAGTATATATATGCAAATGTTGAACCAGTACGAATGTGTAGTACAATTCGGGCTCGTATATAAAGCAGCACCGAAACTAATCTTATTGGGTTAGTGGACTTGCTGTGGCATGTGCTTGTTCGTTTGTACTGTTAGGCGCTTTACCGTAATTGGTCTGGTATATTGTGGTGGTGATTTAGTCCGTATAAATTCTCTCTACTATATAATAATTTATAATGCGAACTTGTATCCTAGCGGATCTCAGGTATGGGAAAGTCAACTGTTCTAAATATAATTATATCCCTTAATGCAAATTATCTATATATATATTCAATGTATCCCTGAGATCCAGTTAACTTTCAGAGAGAGAAAATATAGCTTCTCTGGTCCCAATCAGTTAAAAAGACTAAAATGTCACTGCTGATTTATGAGACATGAAAACAGAGATTTGAGTATATATATGCAAATGTTGAACCAGTACGAATGTGTAGTACAATTCGGGCTCGTATATAAAGCAGCACCGAAACTAATCTTATTGGGTTAGTGGACTTGCTGTGGCATGTGCTTGTTCGTTTTTACTGCTAGGCGCTTTGCCGTAATTGGTCTGGTATATTGTGGTGGTGATTTAGTTCGTATAAATTCTCTCTACTATATATATATATATATATTAACTTGATTTGAATTAACCCTGTATTTATTATACATATTTATTTTTTGTATCAGTTTAAATGTGTATAGTTTAGATCAGTGAATAAAATATTACAACTACCAGACTTCAAACAGATTGCACTCCAGAGAAAAACAAGTCCTGATAATATTCCCAACACAATTTTCCAACAGCGCCGCATCAGCAAATGTACTCCGGTAAAAATGCTATATATAGATACAAACTTTGATGAGGGATTTTCCTAACATACGAGGCCTTTTCAAAACGAAAAGTGAAATTATATTTATAACGCAGACGATAACGCCGATAGTGATATACCCGATGAGCTCGGTCGCATGCAACAAGGTAATGGATAAGCTTAACACTGTAAACACAAACGGTATGTCAAGCAGTGGTTAAATTAGTCCTGAAATAAGAAATGTTTGACTTTAAAGAATGCAGAAAGTAAATGCTATATTTCTGAGCAAAAATAGGCGTTTTCCAGTTGTTTTTCCTATAAAAAGCAGGGAACGTTTTATGCTTCGACAACTATGTTAATTATGTTATTAAGAAAATATATGTTGAACGGTTGAATTGTTTCAAAAATGATATGTCGTATAAACGTCATAAATTCGAACAAATGCTCGCCCGCTTAGCTCAATAGGTAGAGCGTTGGTCTACGGATCACGGGGTTGTGTGTTCGATACTCGGGCGGGGCGGATGTTCTCCGTGACTATTTGATAAATGACATTGTGTCTGAAATCATTAGTCCTCCACCTCTGATTCGTGTGGGGAAGTAACTTGTGGAGAACAGGTTTGTACTGCTACAGAATCCAGGAACACTGGTTAGGTTAACTGCCCGCCGTTACATGACTGAAATACTGTTGAAAAACGGCGTTAAACCGAAAACAAACAAACAAATAAATTCGAACAAAAATAATTGTTCGATTTTTATTTTCTATAAATTTATAAATAAAACACTATAGGCCAGATATGTCGCTTTGTAAAGATGAGATATAGCAGTAGAAAACCAGTGCACTAGTTTAAACACGTATCATTCTTATAATTCTTAAATGTTTTGCGGATTGTACCAAGTGATAAACACAGCTGTAAAGATAATGCATTACTGACTTTTGAAGTGTTTTAAATTATTATTTACACAATTTATTCGCAGTATTAAAAGATAAGCTCATTTTGCGTAACAAACCTCATCCAAATTACTGTCAAGGGGTAAAAATATAAAACAATGGACGAAAGATTAAAGCCTTTTCAATTTCTTTAGAAACGATATTTCTGCTAGCTTTACAGACATGCTAACATAAAATAGACATATGGTTTCTTACATGGATGATGGAATTTTCATGCTTTTCTTTACCTGACCTTTCTTTCAGATATGGATAACAATTTAACATTGCAATAAAAATGTCATATTGCACTTTTCGATGTTACTAATTTTTACCATAGACAATGTGCGATGATATTTTGTTTGATTGTCAGATTCTTAACTGGAAGATTTGTCATATGATTTCCCACCTTCTCATACTACCATACTACCAAGGGAAGATTTATTTCGAAATATAATAAACTAGAGCTATCACTAAAGGTGATGAATGTAACCCCGCGTGCACCGACACAGTACATTGCAATTTGACGCACACAAGATTGCATAATTATGTGGACTGTTTGTATATAGACTGCATGTATACAGTATAGTAACAAAAAGTCCCATAACTATGCAGAATATTTATCTAAAAGAACGTAACATGCACCATGCACAACTAGGGTTGGTACTGATCACTTGCATTAAATTGTGTGCAAGGGTTCGGGGGATTAGGCGCGCACAAGATTGCATAGGCAGATTGTATGTACACAGTATGTTAACAAGAAACAAAGTCCCATAATTCTGCAATTTTTGTTGTTGAAAGACCCTAACATGCCCCATGCACAAATACTGTTGTTACTGATCACTTGTGTGAAGTTTCATTAAATTGTGTCAAGGGGATGAGGAGAGATGGTGCGCACAAGATTGTGTCTATGTATATAGTATAGTAACAAAAAGCAAAGTCCCGTAACTCTGCATTTTTTTTCTGAAAGAACCTAACATGCCCCATGCACAACTACTGTTGTTACTGATCACTTGTGTTGAGTTTCATTAAATTGTGTCAAGAGGATGAAGAGAGATGGTGCGCACAAAATTGTGTCTACGGACAGACAGACAGACAGACAGACAACCTGAAACCAGTATACCCCCCTTACAACTTTGTTGTCGGGGGGTACAATAAGACGGAAGAACAAAATCTGATCACGTCGTTACATAAGTAAGATACTGGTAAAAAACTGCGTTAATCCCAAAACAATCAAAATCTGCTTAAATCAAGTAAGCCAATATATGACAAACATTCAAAATAATTTGAACACAATGATCCCATTGTACAATCTTGGATATCTTTTTTCTTTTTGCATTACTTATAATGTTTAAGATTTTCTCAGGTTCACATTAAGCAAGACATTAATTTTGTTTACTATTTGTTATCATTTGCCCTTTTTTAACACACAATTGTCTGTCGGATTAATAAATTAATTCGTAGATTTACAAAAACTAGCGCAAATTGATAAAAATGAACTATTATTTCGAACATCTAAAAACCTCCCCTTGATTTGACTTCGTTGACGTACGACAAAATCTTATATTAGTAAAAACACATATTTTCAGCAGTTCGTGAATTTACAAAGTTGTCTTAAAATATAGAAAGTAGAGAAAAACTGGTCTTCGTAAATGTACGGACACACACACACAAAAAAAAGAAAATATAATTATTTCTTTTTAACATGAAAATGCCATTATCCAGATTTCATAATTTTACGAACCACCTAAAATTATCTATTAGCACAAATATTTGAAAAACCTTTAAACATTGACGTCGTACGAACATGCTTTACCATTATAAAATCATTTCCAGACTTTGTAAATTTACAAACTTACACTTACAGACATATTTTTTTTAATTGCTGCAATTTACAAATATATATTTTTTATACTTAAAAACAGATATATTAAAAAAGTTCATAAATTTACAAACTTAAGTATAGAGAATTCTGGCCTTCTAAGCTTTAAAAACATCAATTTTCATACTTCGTAAAATTATTAACTACCTCAAATATAACAAATATCAAATATAGAAGTTAAAAGCATTAATTGGCGTCCCCTCCCCATATGAATTGGTTTTCGTGCACCCTTTAGTTTGGTTGCTGGGGTCCAGGGGCGGTGCACGATTGTTCTTCCTGCTTGTATTTGTGCGTTTGTGTGCTTGTGTGTCTAAAGCGGTGCCCTGCAGTGTTCTTATATCTGACTTTGTCTGTTTTTCTATGTCAGTTAGTTGGGAATAGTTGTGTGTTTATCTTTGGTACATGAGTGTCTGCGTTATTGTGGTTTACGTTGTAGTGTAACTGTGATTAAGGAACGTGGCATTCCCTTTGTATATTCATCCTTGTTTTATTTTCCCCTTCAACCTCTTCCCCCACCCCCTTTTTACCCATTACCACTTCCTCCCCCTCTATCTATATTTGGCATAAATTTATATGTACTTGTTAGAGTTTTGAAGCAACGCGTCTGTAATATTTTTTCCGTTACAGCTTCTTTTTTGTGGGCCTACTTTGCAAATGCGTGGCACTTAGGCTGTGTTTTAATATTTAAATCTACCCTTACCTATTATCTTTTTTTGGTTTAAATCTACGAGCGAAATTTTTTACATTTAAAAAACACACGTTTCAACAGTTCAAATTTACGAACATGTCAGGGCATATTTGTTGGAAAGAAAGACATGACTTCGTAAATTAACGAACATACCAAAAATAGAATAAAATTAAAAAAATAATTTTTACTAATTAGCTCAAACTATAAAGAAAATCATGTAAAATTATGAAAGGTACAAGATATGAAAAATAATAAATTTACGAAAAGAATTTTTTGTCAAATATCAGTTTGCATTCTTGCTTAATTTACGATCTAGCTCAATTGAGAAAAATTACAAATATCAAAAATAGCTTTGTTATTTGCATACAAAATTTAGTACATTAAAAACACAAGTTTCAATAGTTTCTAGATTTAAGAACAAACCTGCCAAAATGATAAAAGGGATTAAATATTTAAAGAAATGAGTGAGTGAGAAAGTTAGATTTTACGGCGAACCGACACAAAAAGACCATATATCGCCGAAAACAAGCGCTTTGAAACGTAAGTTGTAAAGCATCTCCAAAAAAAAAAAAAACAATTATGTAAAAATGTATAAACATATAAAATGTAAAGTAAATTGTAAAGCACGTCTAAAAACATTTATGCAAAAACGTATATAAAGGGTTAAAATATTAGTGACAAACAACAATATTGCAAAATGTGTAAAGAAAAATATATGATTTCAGATTTTGTGATAAATGCCTATCTGCTTTAAAAAGGACAAGTTATTGCTGACTGAAATGTTTTCAAACAACTCTTTCAAAGATTGAATGTCATAGTATGTACTGCGCTGTGGAACGAAGTCCACACAGTCGACTAAGATATGTTTAATAGTAAGCGGTGTCTGACATGGTACACATTCAGGTTGTTCTTCTTTGTTCAGAAGATAAGAATGAGTCAAACAGGTATGACCTATTCGACAACGGGAAAGAGCAACTTCCTCCCTGCGAACAGATCTGTTCCCTTGGGGCCATTCACCTAAAGTAGGTTTAACATCATGAAGTTTATTAAACGAAGCATTGTTCCATGACGATTGCAATTTAGATAAAATGTATTTCTTGACATTTGGCCTAAAATCAGTATATGGTAATTTCACTGAGTTTTAGACTTGGAAAATTTAAAAGCATTTTTCACGGCCCAAATTTGAACTTTATTCAAACACTGCTGTAACTGGCGTTCAATTGTACGCATAAAAAATCATCGACATAAAA
Source organism: Mercenaria mercenaria (assembly GCF_021730395.1). Taxonomy (NCBI): domain Eukaryota; kingdom Metazoa; phylum Mollusca; class Bivalvia; order Venerida; family Veneridae; genus Mercenaria; species Mercenaria mercenaria. Next base: position 45,753,869 of record NC_069364.1, read on the forward strand.
TGAGCAATCTGTCCCTGGTAACAAACATTTCACAATATTATTAATTTTAATGCTAAAAAGTGTAACAGATCAACAATTTGGCTGAGTTAATTGACCAACACACATAAATTAGAAAAAACAAATCTTTAATAACATTTTTAATATTTCATAACTAACCTCAAATTCATACAAATAATAATTTCTGAATATATGCAATGGCTTCGTAAATTAAAAAACATCTTAAACTTGATAGTCATTTATAGTCAATTATTTTGAAAAATATATCAACATAAAAAATGAAATACTTTGAAAACTTTACTTTGCAAATTTACTAATAAAATATCTTATACTAAAACAAGAAGGCCCGGAAGCCACTGTATCGCTCATCTAACCTAGACTCTACCTAAGAAAATCCTGTATTTTATTTGGCCTAGATTACATAGAGACAAACATTTTGACTATGTTTCATGTAATCCGATAATGATTTAATGATTTGGCCGTGTGTCATAGTTTTAACCTCAAGTACCAAGCTTTCAAACTGGACTTAGATTTCATACAGACAAACATTTTTAAACAAACTTATAATTATTTATTTAAATAAAAAATAACAACATCTACAGTGTTAACAAAATTTTTCTATCTTTTTCTATGTTTTGACTTAATGACCTAGTTCTTTTCCAACTGGCCCAGACAAACAGACACGAATTTTGCCCTAGTCACATAAAGATCTGGTAAAACAGTGGCCCTTTGAGCATTTAGAAAGGCTTTCTGTTGTTTGATCCATGTACCAAGTTTTTAACCTGAATAATCGAGTTTCAAACTTGACCTTGTATTCATACAGACAAACATTCTGTCAAAATTATAATAACCAATTAGCAAATGTGGTATTTAAAATGTTAACAATGACTTTCTACGAATTGACCTAGTTACATAGTTTTAAAACCTCGGGTAATCCTGTTTTGAACCAGCGAGAAAAACAATTTGACAGTTTAATAAAGATCAAGTGGTGAATATGGCATGTAGTGTGTAAACCATGTTGTTCTTCAATTGACCTAGTGATCTAGTTTAGGACCTCAAATCAGGTTTTGAACTTGACCTTTATTTCATAGAGACAAACATTCCGACAGAGACTTGTGATGATCATCTAGAAATTGCGGCATCTATAGTGTTAGCAAAGTCTTTCCATGATTTAACCTACTGATCTAGTTTCTGACATCATGTACATGTAGCACAGTTTTAAACATAATAAACATTTCGTAGAGTTATACATTCTTACACAGTTTTAAGAAAATTAACAGAAAATGTAGCTTCTACAGTAGTTAAATTGTTTTTCAAGGATTTAATCTAGTGTTCAATTTTTTTTTTTTTTTTACCTCTGGCAATCTATACTGAACAGCAAAAGAAACTATCCTGATGTATAACTGGGATTTTGTTTAATAAAAAAACATATATTCATGAATTTGACTTGTTTTCTTCATACCACATTACACTTGAAGAACTTCACATGGTAAATTTAAAAAAAAAAATCAATCAACCCTGAAGTCAGTAGTACCACAATAGCCGTTTTGCACGAAATTCACGTGCTCGTGTAATTAACGATATTCATTGTGTAATTTTACTGTCATTTGAAACATTGATGATTGACTGTCTGGAAAAACAGAATAAAGCTAAAAAAATATTGTTGGTTGTAGCGCACGACTTAATCAAATTCATCGCGAGCGCGCAATTGGGACGTTTCAATGCAACTGCCGCGCAGAAAATATAGCCAGAACTTCGTGCTAACTGACTGTACTGACTTCACTGATTTTTTTAATTCAATACGTGAAGTTCTTCAAGTGTAATGTGGTATAAAAAACAAGTCAAATTTATTAATTTATGTTTTTTATTGAAATACCCTTGTTAGACTTCTGGATGGTTTCCTTTGCTGTTCAGTATAGTTTTAAACTTAAATTTTATAGATATACAATGTGCTAAGAAGATCAAACAGAAAATGTGATCACTTCAGTGTTAATAAATTGTTTCTATGATTTGACATAGTGAACTTAGTAATAATTTGTTTCTATGATTTGACAAAGTGAACTTAGTTTTTAATCCAAGGTAATCTAGTTTTAAACTTGTCCTCGATTTCATAACAGCAACCATTCTGACTAAGTTTCAAGAAAATCAAACAGAAAATGTGGCCTCTGCTGTGTTAACAATGTTCCTCTATGATTTATTCTAATGTTTGATTTTCAGTTAACCTAGATTTTAAAGAGACAAAATTCTGAGAAAGTTTTACGAAGATCTATTTGAAACTGTGTCCTTTAGAGTGATGACAATGTTTTCCATAGCTTGACATAGTGTCCTAGTTTTTGACCTAAGGTAACTCAGTTTCTATTTAGTCCGAAATTTTAAAGAGATAAACATTCCGACACTGTTTTATAAAGTTGAGATAAAAGAATGTGATCTCTAGGGTGGTAAGAAGGTTTCCCTATTTATTGAACTGGTGACCTATTTTTCAACCCGGAATATTCATTAAAAAAACTTCTGCGTAATATAATCGAGGACACTATTCTCATAAAGCGGGCTAAAATTGTGACCTCATGAATATTCGACACAAGGTGATCACAGTAGCTCATTTTGTGCTCAGGGTGGCCTATCACAGAACAATCGTTTACATTTAACATCTTTTGATGCAAGTCTTTCCAGTGGTTAAGAAGGTATGGAGAGACAAACGGGCCAGTGGACATGTGTGACCCCCTAAAAACTAATGTCAATACTTCGTATATATTCATGAACCAGCTAAAAACACAAACTAGTTCGTAAATTAAAAAACAACATAGTACATCTTTAACTAGAATTTTGAAGCTCAGAGGGCATCAATGTCGAGCCATTTATTTTTTGCTGACACATCTCATGAATTACTTATACATTTCAGCCAATTCAAACCAGTTTCATTTTAAGATCTTGACCCAAACCAAAGTTATTTAAACAGGATTGATCCTCCACAGAAAAAAAATAATAAAGTCCACAAAAGACCAGGCAGTGATAGGTCAAAAATACACCTAAATATTTGAGGTACGATCCATGTTGTACCGCAGAAAAATGGTTTTGTATTTTTCCCTACGGCCGATAATAAAAAAAGTTACAAAATAAGCTATTTAAAGTAAAAAAAAAAAAAACGTTATTCTATTAAAACAATCGTTAGTCCACTAAGAGGGATATAAAAATTAAAAGAAAGATTGAGCAATGCATGTCAACGTTAAAACATTTGACACATAAGTGTGATCTTGACCTCAGAGATAGGGGCCTGGTTTTACGAGTGACATTTTGTCGCATTGAAATTATTATTAATGTCAAACAAAAATAAGATTTTTAATGCATATCAATGTTATGGCACGGAGAAGCTCTAAAATGACATTTTACCCATACGCGCAACCTAGACTTTTGAGGTAGGGGTCTGGGAGTTGCGCGCAAAACTCCGGTACAATCAAACACTTATGCAGAATAGAATACAAATGCTTTACGCATGGCAAAGTTTCTGTCAGAACAAGCTCCAAAATTACACTTCACCACTTAGTATGACATTGTCCTTTGCAGTCTAGTCAGGATCCATGCTGTTCGCTTTTAAAGCCTATTGGAATCAGAGAAACTGTTAGCGAACAGCATGGATCCTGACCAGACTGCGCAAAGCCACTATGTTGATTTTCTCATGGCGGATCATATATGCTTAAAATAACTATGAATGTGTAGAAATATACACAAGACAATGTACGGTACCATGTTTCAATGCATTGCGTTGCACCAGTTGCTTGGTAAGATTAATGAATGGTGTCTTCGAGTGGTAAAGGTCGCCGACTTCGAATCACTTGCCTCGCTGTGGGTTCGAAACATCACGTGAGGATGTTGTCAGTATGGCTTACGGGAGGTCAGTATTTATAAAAGTTTCCACTCGTTCTTAAAAGAATGCCCAGATGGGCACCTGTGATTAATTATTGCATGTACTATTCAGAATTTTTCTAACTGACAGACATGTCCATCTTACTCTGTCGAAATACTTGAAGTTGACAGGACAGGTGTACAGAAACAGTGTGCGAGTTTCTATGATTTCAACTAGTGATGTATATTTTGCTCGCAGATGAACAGTTTAACTTGAATTCATCAAAACAAAAACATAAAGTAGGAAATGTGACATTACTTGTAAACGTGTATTTTTGCGATTTGATCTAGTTTTTGATCCAAATTTCAGACTTGGGCGCGATTTTACGAAAATTCCGGCCTTGTTTCGTACAGATCATGACGAAATGACTGTTTCTTTCCTAACCTAGTGATAAAAAACTTCCCATACTTCCAATACAGGTTCAAACCCCAGCTTAGTATGTAAATCATATGAATGAGCATCTTTTTCACTTTGACCTTGACTCATCAACAGCAAAAACCTCAAGCGTCGTATGTTGAAAATAGAAAATAAGTCTGTGAAGTTAGTATTTTTGTTGTTTAACTCACACCGACAATTATAGGTCATATGGCGATTTTCCAGCTTTGATGGTGAATGAAGACCCCAGGTGCCCTTCCCAAGTTTCATGAAAATCGTTCAAGGGGTTTAGGAGATACAGAGCAGACACAAAATGGACGGCTCAAACCTTTGAGCTCGAGCTGTGACCTTGACCTTGAGCTGACATGGTTGACTTATAAGTTCTGCACATCGTTTTAATGAGGTGGTTTCATGAAAATCCTTGGAGGGGTTTAGGATATACTTAGCGATACAAAATGTTACGGACGGTCGTAAGGACAGAGACCATTCCTATAACTCCCCACCACTTATGGCAGGGGATTAAAACGATGCCGACAGACCAACAATGAGCAAAGCAATTCACCACCTATTCTTCAAAGTTGGGCATAAATATGACCTTTTGACATCTGCTCCCTATACGAGATTTAGAGACACAAAAGTATTTGGCTTGTGAATAATGGCCTTAGAGCTTGACCTTTCAGCTATTGACCAATCCTCCTGTTACAGCGTTTATATTTAGTCACTTTAAACTGAACTTCACGGCATACATTTATGTCTGTAATCGATCAATTAACACTATGGTTAAGTGGTAGCTTGAAAATACAAGAAGTTGTCTGTACTTTTCAAATTGTATTTCCATTTAGAACTTTATAATAAATTTTCAAAAATCACAGCTTGGCTTTCCGTTCTGTAAACACCATGCATGGCCAATCTTTGATGGATACCTGAAAATTAAAAAAAGAGAGCTGTTTGAAGAACCTGTATGCCCCCATGATGGGTTGTTTCTCTGATCAGTATGACCTTGACCTACTAATCCCCAAAACATTTGGGATCATCTGCTTCTTAAGCCTAATCATACCATGTATGGTAACTGTAAGAGCAATTGAGTACACCAGCTAGTGTGACGGACGAATTAAGAAGGCCCAAGCCCTTGACCATATGACAGTGAATATATTTATGACACACTGAATCATGAATAATAATATTTGTGATATGTATAAAAGCATAAAACAGGTCATGTGCCCTCATTTGAACAAATTTGAGAGATGACCTTACAATGATGCTATAGATCAATTTTAATGAAAACTAGAGTTGTCACAGGAGTGACGAATTATACCCCCACAATATGTCCTTGTCACAGAACTAAGCCAATGTCGACAGTGAACATGCTTGACCTTTGACCTACTGACCTCAAAATCAAGAGAGGAAATTTGTTGGCCATGATCAACCTCCCTATGAAGTTTCATTATCTCTCAAGTTATTGTCCGGAGAAAGTTTAAATGTTCCAGGTCACTCTGACCTTTGACCTTTGGAACTCAGAATCAATACAAATCATCTGTTGGTCATGACCAACCTCCCTATTAAGTTTCGTGATCCTAGTCCCAAGCTTTCTGAAGTTATTGTCTGACCTGTGACCTACTGACCTCAAAATCTGTAGGGGTCATCTGCTGGTCATAACCAACCTCCCTATCACTTTTCATTAACCTAGACGCAAGAGTTATCAAGTTATCATCCGGAAACCGTTTAACTGTTTGTGTTATTGTGACCTTGACCTTTGACTTACTAGCCTCAAAGTCAAACTTGACCTGCTGTATCATGTTACACCTGTGTACAAAAATTTATGATCAAGTTATTGTCCAGAAAAGGTTTAAATGTTCCGGGTCACTCTGACCTTTGACCTGTGGAACTCAAAATCAATACAAATCATCTGCTGGTCATGACCAACCTCCCTAGTAAGTTTCGTGATCCTAGTCCCAAGTGTTCTGAAGTTCTTGTCCAAAAAAACGTTTAAATGTTCCGTATCACTGTGACCTTGACCTGTGATCTACTGACCTCAAAATCTGTAGGGGTCAACTGCTGGTCATAACCCAAGCATTCTCATGTTATCATCTGGAAACCGTTTAACTGTTCCGAGTCACTGTGACCTTGACGTTTGACCTACTGACCTCAAAATTGAACTTGACCTGCATTTCATGATGTTACACCTGTGTACCAAAATTTAAGATCCTAGGCTAAATCGTTCTCAAGTTATCATCCGGAAACCATTTAAATGTTCCGAGTCACTGTGACCTTGACCTTTGACTTACTGAACTCAAAGTAGAACTTGACCTGTATTTTATGATAATACACCTGTGTATCAAAATTCATGATCCTAGGCCCAAGCGTTCTCGAGTTATCATCCGGAAACAATTTAACTGTTCCGAGTCACTGTGACCTTGACCTTTGACCTACAGATATCAAAGTCGAATTTAACCTGCATTTTATGATGTTACACCTATGTACCAAAATTAATGATCCTAGGCACAAGCGTTCTCAAGTTATCATCCGGTAACCGTTTAACTTTTCAAGGTCAATGTGACCTTTGCCCTACTGACCCCAATTTCGAACTTGACATGTATTTTCTAATGTTACACTTGTGTACCAAAAATTATTAAAATCGGTCAAGCCTTTCATGAGTTATCTTTCGGAAACCATGACCCCACATGACCCAGTTTCAAACTTTATCTAGAAATAATCAAGACAAGCATTCTGACAAAGTTTCATAAAGACTGGGTCACAACTGTGGCCTCTAAAGTGTTCACAAGTATTTCCTTTGATTTGTCCGGGTGACCTAGCTTTTGACCCCACATGACCCAGCTTCAAACTTGACCTAGAAATCATCAAGGCAAACATTCTGGCCAAGTTGCATAAATATTGGGTAATAACTGTGGCCTCTAGAGTGTTCACAAGCTTTTCCTTTGATCTGGCCTGCTGACCTAGTTTTTGACCCACATGACCCAGTTTCAAACCTGACCTAGAGCTCATCAAGACTAACATTCTGACCAAGAATCATAAAGATTGGGTCACAAATGTGGCCTCTAGAGTGTTCACAAGGCAAATGCTGATGCACGACGGACGCCGGAAAATGACCGGTCACAATAGCTCACCTTCAGCACTTTGTGCTCTGGTGAGCTAACAAAAAACAAAGTTCCATAACTCGGCAGAAAATATGTTAACTCTTATCATGCTGGACATGGCTGATTCTGTCTTTGCGACCAGTGTAAATCATGATTAACCTGCACATCCATGCAGTCTGATCATGATCTGCACTGTTTACCATTCAGTCAGTTTATTTTTCATAAGTACCCCTTTTTACAGTTAATGGTACTGTGACTAATTCATTATAGAAATTTAGCAGGATAAGGGTAAGACCCTAACATGCAAAATGCACAACTAGGTTTGTACTGATCACATCTGAACTAGCTTCAAGACAAGGAGTTATCTACTTCTTTTCTATTTTTAGCTCTGGATATACTAAGTTTGAAGAAGATACATTCAGCTGTTCATGACAAGTGTAGGTTAAAGGTATTTCTATTTTTAGCTCAGCCTCTAGCTGCCCCTAAAAGGGGACCCAAGTGCCCTCACTTTGAACAAACTTGGGTGAGGACCTTTAGTTAATGCTACAAACCAAATTTAATGAAGATCCATCAAGCGGTTCATAAGAAGAAGTCATTTAAAAGTTTTTCTTCCTTTAGCTTTTGATGGCCACTAAAAATCAAGAAGAATCTTAGAAAACTATTTAATTAAAAGTCCATGACAGGATGTTACTGACCAAGTTTTGTGTAATTCTGACCGGTAGTTTCAGCGAAGAAGATGTTTAAATGAAATTACTAACACAGGAAGCCGGGCGATGTACAACGAACCATCCACCTACACTAACAGCTCAACATGAACAAAGTTCAGGTGAGCTAAAATGGTGGCACCATTCATAAAATACTGGTGCCAGTTGTGGACCTTGTGTCATGTGATGTGGGTGATGATGCCAAACAACTATTTTAAGTTTGAATTAAAACCATTTAATAATAACAGAGGTAGAGTGAATGTTCATCAAAATAAAACTTTAACCTAACATTTAAGTAACAAGATGGCCAAGATGGCCTAAGGTTGCTCACCTGAGTAACACAACATAACAGTGTAAACATGTTTATCCTAGTGATTTCATGGAGACAAATATTCTGATCTATTTTCATTAAGGTTGGACCAAAAAGGTTGCCTCTTGAGTGTAAACAAGCTTTTTCTTTTATTTGACCTAATGACCTAGTTTTTGACCCCACATGCTTCAATTTAGAAATCGTTCAAGATTTGATGAAAACAAACATTCTGACAAAGTTTTGGGAAGATTGGAGCAAAAAAGTCGCCACTAGAGTGACCTAATTTTTGACCTCACATAACCAAGATTCCACAACATTTAGGACTTATTGATACCAAACATTCTGACAAAGCTGTATAAAGATTTAACCAAACATGTAGGCCCTAGAGTGTAAACCTTTTCTTTGATTTGACCTGCTGACCTAGTTTTTCATCCAAGGTGACCCAGATAAAATAAATCATCTGAGATTTGATGGAGACAAACATTCTGAATAAGTTTCATGCACATCAAATGACAAATGCAGCCCCTATTGCAGACACAATGTTTTTCTTTGACTTGACCAGGTGACCTAGTTTTTGTTCCCAGATGGCCCAGATTCCAACTTTATCTAGATTTCATCAAGAAATTAATTCTGATAAAATTTCACCAATATCCATTCAAACACGCAGCCCCTATTGCACATACACCTGCTTTTTTTGTTTATTTGACTGGTGACCTAGTTTTTGACCCATATTAACCCATATTCAAATCTGACCTAGAATTCATTCAGACAAGCATTCTGACCAATTTTCATGAGTTTCAAACTTAAAATGTGGTCTCTACAGTGTTAACAAGATTTTCCTTTGATCTAGCCTAGTGACCTAGTTTTTAAAACCACATGACCCAGATTCAATCTTGGCATTAAGATCATCAAGATAAACATCCTGACAAAGTTTCATGAAGTTTGACCTAGTTTTTAACTCCAGATAACCCAGATTCTAAGTTGACCAGACCTATAGATTATCAAGACAATTATTATAACCAATTCTCATCAGGTTCCAACTTAAACTGTGGACTCTAAAAGTATTGACAAGATTTTCATTTGATCTGGCCTAGTGACCTAGTTTTTAATTCCACATTACCCAGTTTCAAACTTAGCCTAGAGACCATCAAGATAAACATTCTGACCAAAATTCATAAAGATTGAGTCACAACTGTGACCTCTAGTGTTTACAAGCTTTCCTTTGATTCGACCGAGTGACCTTGTTTTTGACTCAACATGACCCAGATTCATTCTTTAAGTAAGTACAATTTGGCATAATTCATTAAAAATTTGTGTATTTTTTTGAGACCTTGTGTCATTATGATGTGGGAGATGACGTGGAACAACTGCAATGTATTTCAAGTTTTAATCAATTAATAATTAATAGAATGAAAAGTGCACTGAAAATTTAACCTGAAATTTTTAGTACAAAAGGGGAATAATTCATGGAATACTGGTGCCAGAGTTTTGTCCCTTGTGTCATATGATGTGGTTTTAAGTTTGAAGAAAATCCACCTTGTACTAACAGGTGTAGACATGAATGCTGATGCCGGGGCAAGTAGGACAGCTCTCCATATACTTCATACAGTCAAGCTAAACTAGAGCTATCACTAAAGGTAATGAGTGTATCCCCCGCATGCACTGACACAGTACATTGCAATTTGACGAACACAAGATTGCATAATTATGTGGACTGTATGTATATAGACTGTATGTATACAGTATAGTAACAAAAAAAAAGTCCCATAACTATGCAGAATATTTATCTAAAAGAATGTAACATGCACCATGCACAACTAGGGTTGGTACTGATCACTTGTGTGAAGTTTCATTAAATTGTGTGCAAGGGTTTGGTAGATTAGGCACGCACAAGATTGCATATGCAGACTGTATGTACATAGTATGTTAACAAGAAACAAAGTCCCATAACTCTGCAATTTTGTCGCTGAAAGAACCTAACATGCCACATGCATAACTACTGTTGTTACTGATCACTTGTGTGAAGTTTCATTAAATTGTGTCAAGGGGATGAGGAGAGATGGTGCGCACAAGATTGTGTCTATGTATATAGTATAGTATAAACAAAAAAACAAAGCCCCATGCACAACTACTGTTGTTACTGATCACTTGTGTGAAGTTTCATTAAATTGTGTCAAGGGGATGAGGAGAGATGGTGCGCACAAGATTGCGTCTACGGACAGACGGACAGACAGACAGACAGACAGACAACCTGAAACCAGTATACCCCACTTACAACTTTGTTGTCGCGGGGGGGGGGGGGGGGGGGTACAAAAGGCTTCAAATGAATTCAGTTTAGCAAGTACAGTACTTACTTGACTTGTATGTAGAAACTCAGTAGATAACAGAGCAGCATTAACAAGGTGTCTTGGGCTGTTGCCCACTCAGAACTGTCTTCAATAGGATGTCTTGTACAGTTGTCAACTCATATAATACCTGGAAAAAAACAACAACATATATACATGTTTTTCCATCAAATAATGTAAAGAACCACCCTCAACTACTTCAACTGACTGACCAAAATTGTTCCAACCCTCATTTTAATTTCTCTAGATGAAAACAAATATCCTATTATCTTCTTTCAGTCATAATCGCTGTGTTACTTTAGTGCAATTTTCTGAAAGAAGTTTAGTTGAATGCAAGAATTGTTTACAATTTGCTCTGTCTGCAATTCTAGTTTAAACACTGTATTGTGAAAAAAATATGAAGAAAAAATACCTGATGATCTACCCATATCTAAAACTTTGGTATGGGCAAAACAATAATTTCAACCTACAGTAATATAGAATATGTATATGCCACTCTATTAGTTTCTATAGGATGCCATAATGATTGGCTGTAAAAACTAATTGTGTTTATGGGGATGGGTTCTTCTCATTCCTTTGTTAAGGTCAACAAGCAATTTACCAATTGTAGTTTTACTATTTTAATATTAGTATCTCCATAGTATTTAGTATAACGCATCCTGAAAATACATATGAACAATACTTACTATAAATACTTACAATCATATAAGACACAAAGTTGTTACACAAAATACCCTACAGTTCATATTAAGCATATCTCTTAATCAAATAATGACATCTCAGGCTCAAACATATACATGTGTGTGTAGTGGCATATTACAGCTAAAATACATATACTTCAGGAAGTGTGTAAACTCAAATGTACATTGCTATGCAATTAATTAAAGGTTACAAATACAAATTATGCATGTACCAGGTTGTGGACCTTAATCCACCATATGTCACAGCAATATCTCAGCACAGCATAACACACACACACTGTGATCTGGTTAGAGGTCTGTAAATGATTAAATGGTTTATAGTGCAAATGGAGAATGAGACAGTGATATAAGAAAGACTGTCATTTATGAAACAAAATATTAACAAACTGTCTAAACAGAATGGGCCAACAGCATAAAAGATAAAATCATTACTAAGCACTTTATGAGACCATTGAATTGATAATTACAAATTGTAGTGAGTGAAATAAAAAAAACCTGTATTTAATCCAATATTAATTCAACTGTTTTAAAATAAAAAGCTCAATACATGTATTCAAGGATATAAATTAGCAGGGGCCCAGTAGCCCATGGCCCCTAGATTTTGGGCTGGGCCCCTAAATTCTTGGAGAAAATGCCCATATACCTAATGTTAAACATTTATTTTTGACAGTCTGGGTCCCTAAATAAAAATAGCTAGTTTATATTCCTAGTATTCAGTTACATGACTATACAGACAATGACCAAGTATCTTATGAAAGACTAATCCAATGAAATTAAAGCATTTCAGAGGGAAAATTTTGCCCTAGGGTCAATGCACATGAATGCACACAAAACACAATAAAACTAACAAAGGGAGATAACTCTTGATTTTAAAATATTACTATCCAAACCCTTAAAATCAGGGCTGTCACATATACATCCATGTTTAACTTTATGTGTATTTAACTATTCTAAAGCTGAAAATATTATCATCATATGGGAAGTTGTTTATGAGAAACCAGCTTACACACATTAATCTTTAATAAAATTTTCTAAATTAAAAGAGGCACAATTTCGACAAGACTGAAGCTAGAGTTACACAACTTGCCTTGTGAGGGTATCTGATGACAGCAAAGTAATTTATGAAGGCCTAGCAGTTTTTGAAACACAGGCAAAACTGTTACCAAAATCTCTAGTTTAAAAAAGGCACAATTCTGACAAAATAAAAGCTAGAGAGTTCTATGTGACCTGTCTGTGAGATCAACTAATGATGAAGAAGACATGTATGACTGACCTTTGAAAGCATTTCATAAAGTAGTGCTTAAGAAACCTGCTGATATGTAAAACTCCTGGCACATTATTAAACATAATTGATTAATCTTTAAATTGTAGAAATTCCAGCTAAAATCTAATTTAGTTCATCAAGCTATATAAGCATATTTTCAGTTCATTGTGGTGTGTACTGTTACTGCTTTCTTGTTAACATCAAAATGTTATTATGTAAGGAACTTAAAACGGACAAAATTTTTTTTTTAGTATGACTTTCAAGCTTTTAATGGTGACAGAAGACCCCAGGTATTATTTCAGACAAGATAGAGCAGGCACTTGTTTTAACAACCAACACTATGTAAATTAGCTGGATAACTTTCCTGCATGAAAGAATGCTATACCCCTAGTGTGGATTTCAAATGCACAGCAACAAAGGGCAACTGATACCACATCAGTTGTGAAAAGTCAAAATATTTTCAAGCAAATAAAAGGTGTACTCTATATGGACAAACAGTACTGTGTGCTATCTGGTATGACATATTATATGATGAATTCTGAGAAGTAAAAGTGAATATGTATAGCATGTATAAGTCTTAAATATGCCCTACAAGTCTTAGAAAAGACAAAAATAACTTACTTTGTTTCACAATTTAAAACTCTGTACTTGCAGACCTCTAAAAACCTGTGTTGACTGCAGTTTCATACCTGAAAAAGTAAAGCTAATATTCAAACTCATCCTGGTTTATTAAAGCTAGTTATGACAAAATGTAATATCAGTAATATGGTCTGTCAACTGTTTTTCTTCAGAAACAAATAAAAAATAAAATCTGCTTTAATATGAAGAATTATTAAATTATTTATAATGTGCAATACATTTATTACTATCATTCTAAGATAAGAAGGAATATATATATTTGCTACTATAATTCAGACAAAGACATGATATATCTTTAGAATGAAGGAATCTTATAATTACTTCATTTTGAACATTTTATAAACTTAAATTGACATTTTCATGGTTCTATATGACTGTATGAATTCAAGAGGAAGAAAAAAAAAACTCAAACTTTTGTCACATACCACCAAGAATACCTGCCTAAAATTGGACTGGGAAACAAGACGTCTGCTTTACGCCATGCTGCTATCTGCAGTTGACCGAGATTCCAGGACTTCAACTCTGTTCAACATTGTCCACTATCTGTTACAAAAAAAATGTCACTGTTTAGAACTTTATTATAATACAATATTAAGAAAATAGAAAGACTTGGTTTAATGCGACAAACTACCTTTGAAGGGTAATAATGACTTTGGTTATAATTTGGCAGCCATTTTTTTTATCATGAACATAAAAAAAAAATATCAATTTCTTGCTATTTCCTATTTTTTATAATTGTTATCTCAATAATAACTCATATATTTGTCATAGGTTTAAATATCTGCTTAACAGTTTAAAAGGTATTATGGATTCCAATCCTTTTATTACCTCTCTTTATGACTTTGACAGTTGACTTGCAAAATCTCAGTTTGTGCATAAGCCCATGTATGCAGCACTCCGTCCCAAAAGTTTGCCTTGAGCAGTGTTTTTTTTTTTCAGTGGTTACTGCACTGAGCAGTATTGTTGTCTGTAATTTCTTCTGGCATTCTGCAACATAAATAGTTTTAAAGACATCATAATAAACTGTGATACCAAGCTTGTGTGATAAGAATGTTTCATTTGTAACTTACATTGCATGACGTATGTAATATCACAAATATGTCAAATCAAGATTTCAAGCCAGATACAAAACCCCTAGAGGACTCTCGACTAGGCATTGGGTTACCTGATGACTATCATGCAGGCTAGGCGGCGTTCAGTTAATTTATTGGAGGGCAAGAGAATTCCTTGACTTTATTATCCAGTAAACATATGTTCAATACAGACAAGTCATATTAGTTGTGTAGCGGTTCTCGTATCGGGTGGCCTCGGTAGCTCAATTGGTACTGCGTTGGCAAGGTAAGCCGAAGGTCTGAGGTTCGAATCCCCGTCGAGGCTGCACATTTTTCCTGAGACTGTTACAACTGGGGGCTCCTCCAGGGTGCTCACCCTTGGAGCCCATGCAGGGCAAAACAGTTTGGCTGGGACAGTGGGGTGTAAATCTAAATTCGGTTAACAGTCTGCGGCAGACATTGGCCAGTAGTGCTAATGTCTCGCAATAAGAGGGAAGGTGTGTAGCGGTTCACGTATAGGGTGGCCTCGGTTGCTCAATTGGTAGAGCTTTGGCATGGTAAGGTTTGAAACCCGGTCGAGGCTGCACATTTTTCCTGAGACTGTTACAGTTGCAATATACTGTCAAACATACCCTTCGATTGCAGGCATTTGTCCGTATCGAATATGGATCATTGATGCCTATTTAATTTATTTTTATATTAAAATCAAGTCTCATGCACATTCAGTTTCTTTTATTATATAGACGATAAAAAACACTGATACGAAATAAATAGGGTACGAGTCGACCCCAAATAACCGTTGATGATGAATGTCTGCAATATGGACACTAATAAAATTATACCTAAATAACCGAATATTTCTACAACAAGTATTACCAGCATGTCCCTCCAACTGATCTGTCAACACAGGAAACACCGAAGATAAACAGCATTTATGTGCTCAATATTTCCTTTACACTCGCTTCCGCTTCGTGTCGCACTGACCCAAAGCGCGTGCTTTTGTATGATCGATGACGTAGTTCATCCACTGTTGTGCAACATGTACACGGAAAATCAAGTTTTACTGCTGAACAATCTGCAGTATTTTCGACAGAAAGTTTCGTCGTGGTTGCTCACACGGATGCCGCCATTTTATTTACGATATCGTAAATATATTAACGAGACCCCTGACCCTCTCGTAACTTTACGAGGATTTTATGTAGAAACTTACGATATCGTAGCTACGATAATTTTCATAAGACACCTGTCAGATTTATGAGAACGTTGCGAGAGACTTACGAGAAAGATACGAGAAATATTCTCGTAAGTATCTTGATAAGACGGGCCCATTATTTCTAACGTAAGTAATATCTAAGTGTTATTTGCATTTATTTAAACAAATTTCCAGCTTAGAATACTTAAAATACTAACAGCAGTTCCCCTCGTCTGACATATTTTATGAAAAATCGTTCAGCATGCCGCTATTTTTTTCTCATGAATATTGTTGAAATGCAAATAATAAGCCAAAGCTGTCAACGCCTTTGAATTTTACATTTAGATATAAAGGTCACGGGCCTAGTTTCCATGGTAACACCAATTTAATTCAAGAAACCACAATTTTCTACTGAAATTTGAAATAATTGGAGCTTAGTTTTAGCATATAAGTAACAAATTATCAACGGTAACTTGAAAATAGGCATTACAAATCAAACAGCCCAGTCTTATATTTGAAAATGGCCGTAATAAGTAACCTTTCACCCAACTATATTCCCAATAACATCAGTTACCGTCATCAATTTTCTTACATTCCGCATAACATTTCAGTCTAACTGCATAAAAGATGCTAACTACTGATCATTATTCAGAGCGAAAGACTCATAAAAATATTTCATGAAATAATGGCTGTTGCTATTTGAAAATGCACAGAAATAGGTACTTTCAAAATAAAAGCTATTAATTTTGCGCCGTAACTGACATGTAACGTCATGACGTCAATTACGTCATTTTAAGGCAACAATGTTTTGAAGCGTTTCTGCTGCAATAAATACATTATTTCTGCACTATTAAACCATTAAGCACCCTCCATTCATTAAGCAGTCTTGCAGCAGATTCTTATTCTTGTTGGTGTGTGGAAAAGACTGTTTGTCTATAAGTATAAATGCTAAGATCTGAAAAAAACATATTCTGGCAATAATTGGCTGTGCTTGTGGAAGTTAATAGGAGAAAGTTTTCATATCAACTAGTAGCGGTGAACTTTTAACAAAATGCCGTTTGCTAATACACTGGATACAGTTACTGTCGACTTGTATCTGGAACTAGCAGATGAAACCAACTGTTTTGTAGCCATGTATTGTCTTGTTGACAAGTTTAAGCCAGCATACGTATTTGATTACAGTCCTAACAACGGATCCACTGCAAAAAAAGGGTCAATATACGGGAGTGTACGGTCCCGTATATTTCGAAAATACGGGAGTATACGAGATGTATATTACAAATATACGGACCTAATATACGATCCCGTATTCGGAACATCTAGTATACGCGAAGTCCGTATATTTGTCATGCATATACGGGATCCCGTATACGCCGAATATACATAAATGTATATTTCCCGTATATATGCAATATACAAACTTTAAAAAAAAAATCCCTAGAAATGGTGTTTATTCGTGTCCTGCTTTAACATAATTTTCATTTTCATGTATTCGAAGGGTCTTGAGACTTTTTTCTCGTATACTTTCCGTATTTTAGAATATACGGAACACGTATACGAGCCTGTATATTCCGAATATACGTAGTATACGGATCCCGTATTTTTGTCATATACGGACTGTGATTGCATCTAATATACGGGGCATATACGGACTTGTATTTTCTAATATACGGGCTTCGGATTTTTTCCGTATACGCATGATATACTAAGTATACGGATCCCGTACTTTTGTCATATACGGGGCATATACGAAACTGTACTTTTTGATATACGGGCTACGGACTAGTCCCGTATATGCATGGTATACGCAATATACGGATCCCGTACTTATGTCATATACGGGGAATATACGAAACTGTATTTTTTACTATACGGGCTACGGACTAGTCCCGTATATGCATGGTATACGCAATATACGGATCCCGTACTTGTGTCATATACGGAATGTATTTGCATCTGATATACGGGGATATACGAACCTGTAGTTTTTGATATACGGGCCAGGTTTTTCCCCGTTTATGCAAGATATGCAGAGTATACAGATTCCATCTTTGTGTCACATTTAGACTGAATTTGGTTTTCGTATTCGGGGAATTCATGGACCAGTATTTCTAAAAGATACATTTACCAGACTTTTCTCGTATAGTATACAAATCCCGTATTTTTCTTTTATGTGAACTGATTTCGTATATGGGCACACACTGAAAGATGACAAAATGAATGTCAGTGATACCTACAGCAGAATACGGTATGTTAGAAAAAAGCAAGACAAAGACAGGGTATGAGAAAAAATTCATATTGTTATTAATTGGAGACATGTCAGATTAAACTAACATTTTATTCAACTTAAATATTTTTTAAATCAGTTTTTCAAACGATTATGAATCATTTTCATTTCTTGTCCAAAATGAAATAAGCAGAATTAAAATGTAAGTAATCAATAACATCAAGCACTTCTTAATATTATTATGTTCATTTCTAATTGAAAAACTAACAATTCGCACATTTAATTCTGCGCGGTTGACTCAACAAATCAGTTGAGTATCACTTCTTTTACTATTGTCTGTACATGTTTTTCGTTATTCCCATGGATGTTGATTATCGCTATAGGCTTTTCGATTTGCCGTCTTCTAAAAAGAGCAGTACGCCCCTCCTAATGTCCGAAGATGTATTCAAAACAGGCGCTTTAAAAAGACGCATGTTGGTTCTGTGCTGGAACACGATATGTAAGCAGGTTACAAATGATGAACCACATGGAATTATTCAGTTTCCTGATCTCAATAAGTATAAGCTTTTATCTGTTGTTACGAATGTCACTGAGAACGAATGGCCCGTCCGGGCTGTCTGTCTGCATCTGTTGATCAAACTAGTAGAAACTTCACACATAAAGCATATTCTCTATCGTGGAAATAAATAGTCGTCCCGTTTTCTGATTCCAGTAAACAACTCTTGTGTCAACCTGGAATAAAAAAATGCACGCATTAAAAGTTATAAAAAATGGACTCTTGCAATTCATAGATACCGATAATTATATCTATTAAATGATGTGAAAATCATGACGAATAAAATGACATGTGGGCAGGGATGACGACATCATTAAGTGTCAGAACGCACCATACTCATTTCGTCGCGAAAAGAAATTAGATATCATTAAATGTGCCTGTTGATATTTAATACAAGTTATCTACAGTGTTTTATTTGCATTTTATGGTTATATTACGTTAAAATCTATCTCCCAAATTATATTTAATATAAAATGCATGGTGTTCACACATTGTCCGGTCAATCCTCACCTCATTTTGATGGATTGTCTTCAAACTGACATACAGTAATAACATAAGTACGGGAGAGACTTTTTTTCAAGAGAGATTTTACCTGTCACAAAACTTCAAAAGCACATAAAGTGCGGTAATGGGATCTAAATAACACTTCCCCATTTTATTCCTACCAAAATGTCAAAACTACAGCCACGGTATAATTTAAACCAACGCTAGCGTTAACGTAAACTATGCTAAATTAGTGTTCCTAAACCTGTCTGCCATTACGCAATCCTCCGTGTTAGAACTTATTCAAAATGCACAATAAATCTTTTGTAAAGTTTGGATAAAATAAATCAGAGTGACATAACAGCATTCTCGCATACCAGAGGTCTACCGTTGTTCCCCGGGATTTTGACGAACATCTGATGGATGAGAATGCATAACAGTCGCGTTGTTAAGCTTTTTTTTAATTTAATGTTTCAAACATCTCTTTAAACTTTGTGACTGAACAAGTTCTGAACGATATATTTGCCTCTAAACGTTTTAATATTTGGTTAAACAATCTGAAGAGTTTCCAGAATTTCCAATCTCGCGGTCAGTATAATATTCTTAGACAAGTAAAATATTCATCATAAACGTCTCATCTCTTTATGTTCAAATAAATATAATGCATCTGTAAATCTGGATTTAAAATTATCCATATCTCATAGATTAACCTAACTAAAATATAATAAATAATATCAGGGTATCAATATAATTTACATTATTTCATATTAGAGTTGCCGAATATTCGATAATAATTATGTAACAGTGTACACATGTCTAATCTGTGGTAAAATGAAAGAAATGGTACTAGTTTGATTGAATGTTTGAAGATCGAATTTACAGGCATACTCGATTTCATTCCTAACAAATGACCATTTTGTTTTCAGAATGATTGGTTTTGCACGAGCGCATGTCTATTCGTGCACTTGAACAGGCCTGGCTAGAGTAACAGAAAAACGGTAGACATTCAAAGATAGACCTTCCCGCGAGATGTTTATTGTCCTCACAGTTTTTTTTTTTTTTTTTTTTTTTTTTTTTTTTTTTTTTTTTTTTCGAAATATATAGACCCTAGGCAAACAGGCTTTAATATTCCTTAATCAATATTCCTTAAATGCACAGGATATGCTTGACGATAAAATTCTAAAAATGACATCTACGGAGTAAAATATTGAAAGGAGGTTCGATTAAAAAGCAGAATTATCAGTTCATCAAGGATACCTTTTAAGCTGAAGTTGTCACATTATGAAACTTAAAATAGGAATTTTCGTTTCTATAAACTATTAAAAAATGTCGTATATAGGAAAAAAGATGGTCGCGCCGGGAAACGAACCCTGACTGCAGCGGCAATAAAGAAGTTTTCCACTGTCGTTACCAATAACGCAAGGGAGGGTTTAGTGTTTAATGCGCGTTAAATATACAATTTTTATCGTAAAAATTAGATTAATCACCCTTTAAATTTCATTGTGTATTACAATATTGCCTGGGGATAAGAAATATCCGGTCAGTGTTGTTTCAAGCTGGGTCATAAAAATATGTTAACCCACTTACTACAGGTGATAGGTACTTTTTATGGTTTTATGCTTTTTGCATTGTAATATACATATCATTTTCCTTCTTCAGTCTTTATATCGTCTTTTGTCTTTCTCTCGGGGATTTAGCTTTCATGATTTTTGCACTCATGTCATAAATCTTATGACAGACGGAGAAATCAGTACAATCTATTACCCAGCCTTAGAATTAACAGTAATAAGTTACCGTAATGGACATGTTAATAGAGTTGCATATACTGAGTGAATATTGAACAGTAAAGATCCTGGCCCAAATTTCACGAAAACACTAAGGTATCATTATTTTTACTGGGTAGGGAAGCGCAATGGTAAAATAGATCGAATTCTTAATGTGACCACCCCCATCATTTTCCCTTTTTTTATTTTTGGAATCGATAGTGAATGAAATCATGTACGCTTTTTCAAATTGTTAAAAAAAACAATCGGGCAGTTTCAATAAATACGGGCGTCTTTACGCAAAATTTTGGGTGAAACTCGACGTCAGTGTTTTGCGTTCAAAATCGTTTGCCTCCAATATGACGTCTAATTAAACTTGACAAATTATATATCATCGGCGAGATAATTTTAACACAACCAATTTTTGCCGTATTTTTTGTTGTATATAGAAACGCTACTTAGAAAACCTGTTAAGTACATCATTTTGCGCCCTGCTGAAAAAAAAGACGTTTGTGGTCATATTTGAAGATTTACAGCTGTAAAATGGAGTAACAGAGAACTGAAAAAGTACCAGTCAATCGGAAATATCGTCAACTTTAATTTGTTAAAATGTCAAAATGGTCCGTTGAAAATCGATTTAAAATAACAGACTAAGCTGAGCAATTACTTATTGTTTGTATATGTATGGTCCTGAAAGTAAATGTTTGTTTTAGATGTATAATATGTAACGATTTTAAATATGTTAGATACCATATTCATATTACTAAATATTACTTTTATTTGACAATAAATAAAGTATTATATACATATTCGACTTGTTCCGCATTTCACTTTAATATTAATTTAAACTTCATTCAAGTACATCGTTAGAAAACCGTTTGCCTGTAAATGCATAAGATAAAAAATTATAATGACCAAAGCTTTTAGTTATCGATTCACCCCACCCCCACCCCCGTGTTACTACAACAACAACACTTAGTACGGAAATCGACAAATTGGATTATTTGTTCTTAGGTAAAGCTCTCCCGCTTTATCGGTTTTAAAGATGTTACTAAAAATTGATAATGCAAAAGATCTATAGTATGTATGTATTTTAGGTCACTATAAAATTCTTAAAACTTTCAGATTTATAATCAAATTTTACATATTATAAATTTTTATTATTACCAACCTTTTTTATATAATACTTTGAAAAAATAATACGCATCACAACCGCTTACATAGACTTACAAAGTCTGTAGAGATAAAATAATCTGTAATAGTATCAATTTCTTCATACTGACACTGATATTTTCGCAGAAAAAAAACCTTTTCTCTCTAGACAGAGGCAAGAGATGTTGTAATTTTTTGCAAAAGTGCCATCTAGAAAAAAAAACGTTATTTTGTCAGATTACCGGTACCCATTTTCTAAAAATAAAAGATTGTAATTATTAACTTCATTAATGCTTTTCCGAGATTCTAGTTTTAATCGAATGAATGAATGTGCGTGCCGCCTTATTCATTCTTAAAGCTAGCCTCGGCTACCTAGCTTCTACGAAATAAAACTTCTATCAGGAGTTGTTTTTGTCCCTTCAACTTTAATCTCGTTTAACCCCAGTGGTATTCATCAAATGATTTTTGAACGATTTTTTTTTTTATTTCAAACACTTGCAACATCAACTTTTGGTGACTGACATCCTTGTAGACTATTGGATGAAAGAATGAATGAAATAATAGTTAAATGATGAGTTGTGAAGAAATGATCAATCGAATGAATGAATGAATGAATGAATGAACTATTTAACGGCTATTCTGAATTTCTTTTTTATATTAAGATTAACCGCATCTCATTTCTGCAGATATTTGATTAATGTATTAAACGATGGCACAACATCGTTAAATTAACAAATTACGCTACCACAACAAAATTAAACTGACCTTTTTGACGCTTCTGAATTTGTTAAAGCAATAAAAAGCAACCCGTGTTTCCGATTAATTGAAATATAATTCATGGTCTGGTTTGTCACCCAAAAAAATCAGTTTATTAAAAATTAAAACATATTAAATCAAATAAGTACTTACTCGTGACTTCCTTTCCCTCTGAAATATGCAATATACAGATTATCGCGTGCGGTCACTTGAGCCAGATGTTATCGCTTCGGGATATGAACGCGCGAAGCGTTTTTCCCACTGATTGGATACCTAATATCTATGCTTTAAAGATCCCACTTAATTTGCGTTAATTTGTGTTAATTGGCATTTATCGAGTTTCTGATATTGTCAATTTGCAGGTAGAAAAATGTTAGAAATTGTCAGACTGGATTACCAGGTTTAGGGTACATGGGCTATCTATCTCATTTAGTTAATATGCATACAATTATTATCAATTAATGTTGCAGTAAAACTGTTCGGCAGAAATTATATGTACAGATTATTTTCGTGGAGATGGGTAAATCAGTGTAAATGCTTATATCATCTGATTTAATGAAAGGCACTCATTAGTCTTTGCCAATATTTTTCGAGCGTTTTCGTTAATTTTTAGCAATATTTGTATTTTATACAGTTAATCAGTGTCACGCCATCCTCGTCACCACGGTTATCATTTCTTTAAAGTAAAGTAATGTGATGTTATCGCTACCTGTTTTATCTTTATATTTTTTTTTTTTTCTTAAAGTATTTATTTTCTAGTACGCTTGTGACAGGTAATATGTCTTTTTGTCTAGAATATTTAAATAATTGACTTTTTTACAACGGGTGAATATGATAACTTTCAATAAATGGACCATAAATATCACGGTGCGTTTGACAAAAGTGGAAAGTTTGCAAATAAAATTTAGGGGAAAAGGTATGGCCAAAATTCGAACCCTCTACCTTGATATTGGCAGCTAAACGCTTTGCCGCTCAGCTACCTGCACATGCACAGTATAATATCAACTAAGAATTATATATGTAATATTTGTATCGCTATTTATGTTTGGACATTGAAAATGAATTTACGGAAATATACGAAATATTCACATGTGCTAGGTCAATACTAAAGGACCCTTCATCCACGAGAAATAAAATAGTCTGCCGCAGTGTATACTACAGTGGAATAGAGGGGACATAGGAAACATTTTATTTATCACGTGCACACGTGTTAGCACCACATTCGCACATGTTAGATACCACGTGCGAATGTGTTGATTAACACGTGCGCACGTAATAACTATCTTAGCTAACACGTTCGCATGTGATAGCTATCACGTTCGCAGTTGTTAGCTGACACGTGCGAACGTGAAAAATTACCAACGAAACTAATCGAGATAACAGCCTTTTTTCAAAAACAAGAAACACTTACTTCGTAAATTACAGCTAACTATAAATAACACTTCCTTATGAAAGACATCCACTTAGGAAAATTGCAGATCTTTCACGCTCTTTCATTGATCAGCTAACACGTGCGCACGTGTTAGTTATCACATGGGCACATGGTAGTATAACGTGCTGTCACTTGCGCACGTGATAGTTATTACCCGCGCACGTGTGAATTACCACATATGCACGTGTAGCTAACACGTGCGCACAGAAAATATAAAATATTTCCTATGTCCTCGCTATGCCACCGTAACTATACATAAACATCTGCAGATTACTTCGAAACAAAAGTCAACGGATATGAAAAATATTTTTCGCTTAATGATTTATAATCAAGTAACAGCTGAAAGTGAACATTGAACAAAAAGGTATAAAATACATATTTTATAGCTCTTTGAATTATATTAAACTGAATGACTTTGGTAGATTATGTGCTTTCTTTATTACCAACATGCTATGTTATCTACATGTTGGTTTAAAGGTTCGACCTACCCGGAGTGGATCTCCGTGGTCGAGTGGTTTAGATCGATGACCTCATACCAGTTGCCCATCACGGATGCGGGTTCAAGCCTCACTCAGAGTGTTAAAATTCTCCATGTGAGGAAGACATTAAGCAGGTGCTCGCTCGTCACGATGAAATAATGCACGTTAGGGCACCTGGGGTATTCCTCCACCAAGAAAACAGGAAAGTCGCTAAAGGACCTATAAGTGTGACAGCGCAACGTTAATCCCAACAAAAACACAAAAAACCCGACCTACTCGGTCGGTAGCAGACGATACTGTATTAAATCGAACGAAAGGCGTTTGTTCGAATCTTTGGACGCAGACACATTATATCGATTATTTTGCGTCTGTAAAAATATTAGAATTGATTTCATAAGTAAAGTATCAATACATGTCTTATATACTTCTTCAATACAAAATATAAATGGATTAGTTCCTCTTTTTTTCTATAAATATTTGCATTGTATGCACAAGCGTTGGAAATGTCCAGAAAAAGAGTTTAATTTATGCTTGCATTAGATTTTTACAATGGCGATGATCACGGATGTATTTATCACTACAAATAAATAGGGATGAATTGATTAATATTTTTCTTTCTCAATCGGCTATTAAGATTAAATGTTAAAATAAATCGGGAACGCGCTAGATGAAATGATGGATTCATTCATATTTGATTTTAAATTTATACCTGTTTTTGGTCCGTGAATGCTTTTTTCAATTCATGTCATATTAGTATTAAACATTTCTTTCTTTCAATATTTGCATTCATTCTGCATACACGTACAAGTTCGAAAACATGCAAAACGTTTGACCTTTGAAATGGCCGGAGAATATAATTTTCACTACACATGAGGAAGAATTGACCTCATGACCGATATTGCAGAAAATCGATATCAGGGGAGACAACAGCTATTTGGTATTGGTAACAGGTGACCGGTATTGCGATGTCGATATCTACTGCCTCCGGGTATTGTCACCTGGATGTTTATAATCAATTTCAAGTGAATAAAAGAGGTTTTTCATAAGATAATAAACAAGCTTAATTGAAATGTCACTGGAGTTACAAACTATGGAAAAGGGATTTTTCATTAGAAATAAAACAAGTCATTTTTATCAAAAGAATGTTTAATATGTAATTTTCTGAACCATAGCATTTTTAACATGTTATTTTATAATAATTAAATTATTTTTTATATCAATTATAACATATCTGTCAGCAATAAAAACCATATTTTCATATAAAATATTTTCATACATATTCTTATATAAGAAGAATGTACAGTATATTTAACATGTTTCAAAAAACAATGTAACAAATCGGGTGAACATTGCTATCTAGATATCTGTAAACCATTTAGATTCAAGTTAAAGGCAAATATCGATGAAGTCTTTTTTTATTTTATTTTTTTTCATTTTCAACCAAATCTGAAAAGTAAATGACCCTTAATCTCTAGAAAAAGGATGTTCGTACCCATAGACACTTCCTTTATATTTATATAGCACTAGCATTGATATTTTTACGGCGTCTCCCATCTATAAAATACGCTGTCGTTGAAAAATAAAATCTGACTATATATTTAAAAGAAATATGATCTGATTTTTACATTGTTTTGAATAACGCTGTCTTTAAGTATAATATGTGTAAAAGACCTAGGTACCAACCGCCCACACGCCCCCCCCCCCCCCCCCCCTGCCCCCACACCACACACACAAGAATCGAACCATGTTTTATACGATTTTATAACTTTACGGCAATAACACATTCTTGTCCCCTCCCCCCGCCCCTCACACACACACACACACAAAGAAGATCGAACCATGTTTTATACGATTTTAAAACTTTTACGGCAATAACACATTACATTGTCAAAAAAAAAAAAAGCAAAAAAAAAACACAAAAAAACAAAGACAATTATCAAACAGGGAAGTCACAAAATACAAATAAACTGACGAATATATTTTAACATTGTCTGATTGATATGTATTTAAACCCGCTGCCAGTACCACGTCCATTCTTATGTCACAAAAAATACATACGTATTTTTTTTTCTTTAAACAGCTGTTACAATTTATAATTACACAGGTGTAAGTTTTGAATATTTTATTCTGAAATGGTTGAACATCACACGTATATTAATTCAGTAATTCTTTAAAATATGGTAAAATAGGAAGTTTGTAAAATTAAAAAAAAAGATAGTGGCAATCAGCGTGGTACAGGTATTTTGCCGTATTCAAGCAGACATTATTCATTTTAATATAACTACACATATACCACCAATATATGAAAACTGCTTGCAAAAAAAAAAATATGCGAAAGATTAAAATCCCATGATAATTATACCTTGTAATTACAAAAAGAAAATACCCGTAATTCAAAAACGCAATTATAGCCTTATCAGTGTTATAAACGTCTGTGTTGTTTTAACGTTCCTTATTTAGAGGTAATTGTCAAGTTTTATACAGGTCCAATAAAAAGGTTTATGCGTGATGCATATAACATTTTAATTACTTCTATAAACTATCATTCAATAGGATTACAGTATAGAAATTAGTTTTATGTAAAATTATCTTGAATTGAACATGTACAATAAATTATGAAAGTAGTTAATCACGACGACATTTATGATAACTGAAAAGATCATGAAACAGGTAAAATTTCACGAAAACAAAAATATATCATTAAGTTACTGAAGTAAAATTCAATTCTGTTTTAAATGCAGATATTATTTACATTGCAAAAACATTCTTCTACACAAAAATGCTCCGGACATAATTAACTATTCCAGCTTTAATTTGATTAAGGCGGACCTTGAATTTATTTACTAAAAATTATTAAGTAAAATATATACAAAAAATTCTGTATTTTACCTTTTTACGACAGTTTGCATTTGTGATCCAAGGGTCGTTAGGAAAGCTATCTCTTTTAATGTTTAATTGACATAATTGGCATAATTGACACTGATATTTAAATGTATATGAAATAAGGTGAGAACAACAACATAAGAAGAAATGCGCGTCTCTTTCTTTTTAGAACCGAAATATTAATTGCAATATTTAATTGCATTTCTTGTATTGTTAATTTGTGATATTAACACAAAATGAATTACTCGCGAAGTAAAATTACTTTAAATGATTAAATCATTACTTTAACGTTTTGACCACAATACCGCATGTTCACGCGGCATACTGTAATATCGTCTGCTTATGACGCTACAACAACAAGTTCGCGTTGAAGTTAATTTTTCTTCGAAATTAGTGAAAATAAACCGTCTGAGAACGAATCAAATTTTTATTTCACAAAAATGAAATAAATATCATTCAAAAGATAAATTCAATGAGAGTAGGAAAGTTCTTGCACCTAAGCTTTCATATCAATGGTTTTATACAAAAAATGCTTTGAAGAAACGCATGTATGAGATTTTTGCACATTTTATATGGAAAAAAAGAAGGGAAAAATGACGAAATGATGGCAACAAACTTCATGCGAAGAACGAATCAAAAATTAAGATAAAATTTAATTTAAAAAAACCTTGTGATGAATCAAATGTTGAACTTTGGTAATATTTTTGCACCTAAGGTTTCTTACTTTTAGTAATTTTGTTATTAAGTAAAATGTGTACATGCCCTTTTTATTTCTATATAGAAAATCTGACCGCTATCGATTAGTGGCCGGAGGAATATTCTTCGGTATGCATATTGATTGCATCCCGTATTTTTGAAATATATAAATTATTTAAACCCCATATACGGGAAATATACGGAGTTGTATACCAAGCAATACGGACATATACGTCCCGTATTTTCGAAAAAATACAAATTATTTAAATCCAGTATTCCCGGCATATACGGAAATAAAACGGAGTTGTATACAAAGAAAAATACGAAATTTAATCCCTGTATTTTCGAAATATACAAACTATACAATCCCGTATATCCAGAATATACAGAAATTATACGGGGTTGTATATGAAACATTTCGGAAATATACATCCCGTATTTTCGTAATATACGGATTTATGTATTCCGGTACACCAGACATATACGGAATATACGGTGTTGTAAAAACGATCAAATAACCCTTTTTAGAATTTCCCCCTATTTTAATAATAGACGGGTATCGTATACTAAGAATTCCGTATTTCCAAGTATAAAGGAAATCCGTATTTTATTAGTATACGGACTTTTAAAATAACAAGCCCCGTACACGCCCGAAATTATAGTTTTCCCGTATTTCTTCCCGTATACGGGTAATAAACGGGATCCCCTACACTCCCGTATATTAACTCTTTTTTCGCAGTGGGAAACCGTTTTACTTTTCCTATATTCAAGGAAAATTACCGAAATCATATTCCTCAAAGGGACATGCCTCAAGATCTAAATGAAATTTCAATAAATTTAAAACAAGTAGCAATTGAAATTTGATATCAAAAATGTTTGAGAAATTTCTACAAAATGTATTGACTAAAAAGATAATGTTGCATATAACAAGTTTATAAAACGTAGATCTACGTAGGGCATTTTAAAGAGAAACTCTCGAGTTTTTCTGTCACACTTCTGTCGTAAAAAGTCGCGAATTACGGACGAAACCGCGACATTTTCTTTTAAACATCTAAGCCTCAAGTTTTTATGCCGGGAAACGTCTCCTTATAAAAGTCGCGGCTTCTTTAAAAAAAAAAGTCGCGGATTTCTTACCCGCGACACTTTATAAAAATGCGGATGCAAAGCGTGATTCACCCGGAAGTAAAACGGGCTTTAAAAGACGTGTGCAAAGTTAGCAGTTGCAGAAGCGGTAGCAAACATAGAAAATAAGATAGTGGCAGTAGCAGTTATTGATGCGGTTAGCTTTGTAATTTGTAAACAATATCTGCCATTTACAAACTTTTAGTCCAATCAATTTTCCAGAACATAACTATTGTTAATCAACAATGTACAATGCCCTTGTACATAAGCCTCTCCCCTACCTAAGGTGTCAGAGACAAGTTTACCTAAACCCTAAGATTATGACACAAGACCATTACATCTATGGCTGGACTCTGGCAACTACTAGGTAAGTATTTCTAAGTGTGTTTTGTATCTGTTACTGTTTCTGTTTCTGCGTCAATCTGATCATATTTGTTGCATCCCAGTTTCAAATGCTAATGCCTGTGAGAGAAGCTAGCTGATGTTCTTTTTTTTTTTATCTTTTTTGTCTTTCTTTTTTCTCTCTTAAATGATTTATGTCTCAATTGTAGGCTATTCAGCGGCGTACATTGCTAGGCACTGTAGGCACATGCCTACATTTATTTATCAGATATAGATTTAAAAATGCTCAATTCAGCTTACAAACATGTACAAAACTACATCTTCCAAACTTTACATGATAAAAATAAGAAATGAAGTTTATAAGTAAGGCATGATGTAGATGTGATAGTCTGGCTGAAATTTTGTAATGAATCTTTAATTGGAACTGCAAAATTAAGAAATAAAATAGCACTTTTTGCATGTGACGGGTTTGCATCCAAATCCTTATCATTTGTTCTAATAAATGTCCTTGGTTATTAAAATTCGTTCAAGAAAATTACCTTAAGTTAGCTTTTATTTTATT
Organism: Mercenaria mercenaria; assembly: GCF_021730395.1. NCBI lineage: Eukaryota > Metazoa > Mollusca > Bivalvia > Venerida > Veneridae > Mercenaria > Mercenaria mercenaria. Next base: position 45,783,897 of record NC_069364.1, read on the forward strand.
TTTAACATCAAACTTACTTCTTTATTTCCTTTTCAAATTTACAGCTTGAGCCAAAGTTGTACAGATGTAACACTATAATAATTTGAAAAAGCTACATGTAAAATGGCCTGGAAAGGTTTGAAAAATATTCAAGTTATAAAGATTAAAGTAACGTTTCTGTATCAAGTCCAAAATAATAAAAGTTCAATTTCTTTTCAAAATTTTGTTTCTAACAAGGGTTATAAAACTAAAAATAAAAGTCACCATGATTTTATCACATTTCCAAAACACTGAATAATCTATGGCATAGTGTTTATCATATTGACCGAATTGTAAACTCATTTTGTAATATCCGTCCCATTGTTTGTTGATTTGAATGTTGTATATATTTCAACATTTTATACGTAATCAATTTTCTTTCGTATCTGTCTTACCAACAGTTTTAACTTAAAATACATATAATCAGTAAATTACCATCTTTACATATGAACATATACTGTGTAAATATGTGTCAAAATTTGTGGAGAGCCAGTTTCGCTTTCATACAAAAAATGCATGTGCAAAAATCTAAAATGACACATGAGTATTAGGAAAAACTTGCGAAACATTATCAATAATCATATAAAAATTCAGCTGGACGGAAGTTTTATTATTTTGACTGAAGCTATCAGTTTATTTGTTTTTACTTTACTTTTTAACTTAGATGCTAACCTATTTGTACCATTGACTCTACAATAGGTCAAAACTGCAATAAAAAGTGATGGAGATGTATGATAAAAACTGTTACATTATATGCCAAGTATAGCAAATTTCATTTAGATTTTAGAATGCTCTCCATCTTACAACCGCCAAACTGAATTGAATTAATAAGCTAGTCACTAAAATAATACAAAAATGAAAAAGCAAGGGTACCCCTATCAAAATGTAGGCAGTGTATTTACTGAAAAGTACCTGTAGCCAGGCTAAAGTGCAGGTGTCCTGAATTTTGCTAAGCTACATCCCTGCTACCCCACGGATTTTAGCCCTGAGGCTTGAAACTTATCAAAAATATTAGGCGTTAACATACTAACCTTATCCTCATCATTCATTTATTTTAATGCGCATTGTCTTAACCAACGGTACATATACATACACTGGGTACATCTCCCAGTCAAGGTAAATTACCTAGTTCGGGAGAATGTACCAAGATCGGGATAAAACAGAACATTAGAAAAATAGACAATATTTGTAAATCTTTGTATGATAGAGTAAGTTAAAGATATGAGGATTTCTGAGAATAATTTCTGTTGTAAAAGTTTCAAATTTTCAACATCTTTAACAACTCAAAACTAAAATAATCATTGTAGATCTATGTAGACATGCATGTCATGAACTTCCCAAATTAAAACTGCTTTTGTAGAAAAACACATGTCACTCCGAAAGCATAGTAGAAATAGGCAACAAGTCATTAGCGGACAGGAGCAAAAGTTAGACACGGTGGTTGGTTTAGTGACAGAAAATCAATAGGGATCATTTGCTCGGCGTGTCCAGTCATACTATAAAGTTTCAATGGTTAAGGTCAAGTGGTTCTTAAGTTGATTGGAAATGGTTTTCATTGTTCTGGCCCATATGACCTTCACCTCTGAAAGAAAGACCCCAAGATCAATAGCGGTTATCCACGAGGTATGTCCAATCATCCCGTGAAGTTTCAACGTTCAAGTGGGTCTAAAGTTAATGATTGGACATGGTTTTCCATGTTCAGGCCTCTGAGGCCTTGACCTTTGTTGGGGTGACTCCAAATCAACCACGCACGGTCATCTATTTTGCACGTTTAATCATTCTACAATGTATTAAGTGACAATATTTTGGGTCATGTGGTTCTCGTTAATGGTCGGAAAAACGTTTCCGATGTTCAGGCCCCAACGGCCTTGACCTTTGATCGAGTGATCCAAAAAACGATAAGAGTCATTAACTCAGTGAGATTAATCTCCCTTTGAGGCTTGTAGGCTCAAAATTACATGATTATCCCGTTCTTGATCGCAAATTGTTCCGCATGTTCATACCCCCGTGGCCTTTGATTGAGTGACCCCAAGTTCAATAAAGATCTTATTAAAGAAAAACTGGTAGCTTTATTTGAGAAAACATTTGCAAGAGAAAACGTTAATTATCTGGCTTGAAAATGAAACTAGAGCATTCTTTTCTAACAGGGCATTTTAGTAATACAACCTATGGAGTTGTGATCAGGTTTGTGAAGCTCTAAGGTTTCTGTTAGATAACATATTTATCAAATTTGGCAATATATCTTACAGAAAAGTAATTGGTATCCCGATGGGTACCAACTCCGCACCACTCATTGCTGATTTATTCTTATACTGTTTTTAACGATAGTTCATGCTTCGTTTATTTACTGAGACACAACTTGAAGTTATAGAAGCTTTTAATGGAACCTCAAGGTATCTTGATGATATTTTAAATATGAACAACCAATATTTTCAGAAATGGTAAAACATATTTACCCAAAAGAGTTACAGCTTAACAAGCTTATACGTCAGATTTAGAAGCGTCATTTTTGTATTTAAATTTAAGAATTGTGAATAACAATCTAGAAACGAAAAATAATGATAAAAGGGGTGATTTCAATTTGAAAATTGTCAGCTTCCCACACCTTGATGAAGATATCCCTCGAAACAACATCATACGGTTGTCTATATTTCACAACGTATTTGTTTTGCAAGAGCTTTCTCAAAGATAATGGATTTAATGACAGAAATCTTCATATCACCAAGAAATTATTACAACAGGGTTACCGTTATTAAAAGCTACGGAAAGCTTTCATTAAATTTTACTACAGATCGTCGGAACTGTTAGAGAAATACAATACTGACCTAAAAACACTTTAAAACTTGGACTTACACACCCGGAATACTATTGAGATGTAGTTTATAAAATTCGGAAAATTAAGCATAGTCCTTATATTGATCAAATATTTGTAAAATGGGTTAAAAGTTTATCGAAAGAGGATACGATGCGAAAATCGTGAAGCACAGTGCATGTTTAGTGATTGACCCCTCTGCAGTTAATCGCTTCGCTTTCTTATTTGATGGTGCGATGACAAATAAAGTATAAGTCTCCATGATGCTTTTTCCTCTAAATCTTTGTAAAATGGGTTAAAAAGTTTATCGAAAGAGGATACGATGCGAAAATCGTGAAGCACAGTGCATGTTTAGTGATTGACCCCTCTGCAGTTAATCGCTTCGCTTTCTTATTTGATGGTGCGATGACAAATAAAGTAAAGTCTCTCTCCATGATGCTTTTTCTCCTAAATCCTACATACAATGGACGGAGGGAGTTGAATTTTGTCTTGCAGCTTTCTTAGTCGTGCCCTTAAAAGTTAGGCTCTTGGTGCTCTGACTTCAGACAAGTTGTTGAGTACATTGGTGTAATTATTCCTTAATATAACTTAATTTTATGTTTTTCTAAATTAATCTGGTATTCTGCGCTACTGTTAGAGCCTTTCTCAGCAGGGATTTTATTTGCATTGTGTTATCTAACTTGCTGACAATAGGGTAAATGCAAAGTTGGCATGCCCTAAACGCGTTTAAACCCCCAGTTTCCTTTATATAGGTTACTGATCGTTCCAAGGCGGTGCCCCTATTTTCAACTGGTTTTCTGTCTGTCTTTTTTCCTCCTTCTCACTCCTTCTATTCCCCCGCCCTTTCCCCTTGCATTTGCGCTCCATTTGCACCCCCCCACGTTACCTTTTCAGTACACATATTCTACTATAGGAATATATTTATATAATATATAATAATTATGCATTTGATTGATACTGTAAGTATAGAACATGCGACGTACTTGACAAGTACGGTGTCCTGTATATAACAAGATTTTCAAATATGTTACCTTTATATTTTGTTTTATTTTAATAGCCGCCGGTTTCTTTTTGCCACGCCGGTATTTGGCAAATTCAGCCCATATTTATACGCGCTTTACAAAAATGAAAATTGCCTTAAATTGTTACATTAACCCACCTATTTTAAAGTTAGTATGTATTGATATGATATCATTACTGGTTTTTTGTTAATCAGTACGAGAAAATTACATTTGCCATGGCAAAAGCGGTTTTGCCATGGCAAATCGGTCTTTTGCCATGGCAAAATGTGTTGCCATGGGAAAATAATTTTGCCATGGAAGGTATTCCGGCAGCTTTAAATGTTTATTAGGACCCGTGTATAATCTATATGTATCACTAGAGGTTAGGGTATGCAATACACCGGCAAAACGATATCTTCTGACCCTAGCTTTATGAGGGAAACGGCATAATTATCATTCCCGTCTTTTATAAGTGATATTGCAACCAAGAATTTCTGTCTGTTTGATTTAGTTAATTTAAAACTGGAATTTGGCTCTAACATGCAACAGTTATTTCCTATATCACTGTAACTGAAAACATTCCCTTTCATTGCAGAATTCGGTGGAACTGTAATTGACGAGTTTCCGCCTGCCAATCAAACTTATGTTTGGTCCAATCGAATATAGACCCAAAGGTGTGTACCTCATATCGCCGCTATTTTCCTCCGACAAGCAGTATCTGCCTTCAAAATCTAGTAAAAACTCTGAATTGTATTGCTAACCTGTTAAAGTGAAGTACGAGTTGTGCAAGTTATTTATTTCCCTTTATCAAACGAAAGCCTAGAGACATGCAAACTTCGGACTTTTTACAATAATACTTGTAAGCACCTATGTCGGCTGAAGATGAATAAACTCGAGGCCTTAAAACTTACATCAAATATGAAAGTTTTTAAAAATGTTGCACCGCATTCAATGTATTTATACCATATAAGAAATTATCATCTTTGTACTCAAAGTGACCGCTATTTGGCGAAGACAAAAATAATTTAGTGCGAATATTGACAAAATACATGAAATAAATAAACATGGCTGAAACATATAATCATTTAATTTCAAGTAAACTGACTGATTTTGTGAATAAACAATTTTTGTTCATTCAGTAGCGATATATGACCAAATGAAAATAACTGATTGGGCCAACATCCTTTTTTTTTTTTGTCGGTAATTTAGTGTTTTGTTGTCTCGAAAAATGTTAATTTACTGCTCTACCTATACAAAAAATAAATTCAACCACTCAGAGTTTCAAATACAGGTAAAATTTGACACGTTGAATAATTGATTAATTGTTGGTTTCACTGGCAAAACGAATTGGCTTAATAATGAAATCGCACAATATCCTGAAACGGGCCAGGACCGCCAACAGGACCCGTTTGAAATTAGAAGAAATACCGGTGACTGCTTGGGTGCCCATACGTAGCCCCTATAAATAAATTTAGAAAATTCATTAAAAATAGTATATGCATTGTTTAAGTCGGAATTCGTAAACTCCAGTTTAAATGCCACAAGCGAGTAGCCGCTTGTAAACCGACTGAATTACAATTAGTAAATTCAAAATGAAGAAATAAATGATATCAAGAATTAAGAAAATTTAAGTAAATGTAAATAAAATGACAAAAAGTAGATGTGCTCAATACGTTCATACTGCGTTAAATATGCAACGGTTTGTAGTGTTTTATTTGAGCGGGTTAAATTTAAAAACGTTCTTGTTAATAATTACAGGCTTTGAAATATAGTTGAAATGAAGTATAGAATTTGAGCACATACACAAAATATAGTATAGAATTTGAGAGAATAATTTGGGAAACATACGAGTTAAACACCCAACATCCGATCGGACTATAGGATGTAAATGAGCTATGTTTCTGTACAGAGAGAAGCTGGTTTTTTCGTGATAGGCAGCAAGCAATGCTGACTAACTGTACAGGATCTATAAATAGCTAAAGCAGACGATGGGTTTTTACAAAAATGTCCTTCCTTATTTTTGCATGTCTACCAGGTCAGTAACTAAAAAATTAACTAATTACTGCACTTCTCTCAGAGAGTCAACAAAGTTAAGCCAAATTTCAGTCCACCAGTTGTATGTTTTCCGTTTCAGACTTTTGTTTTAATTTGTCCCCTTGAAGCAAAGGGCTACTTATGTCTTTCCTGATGTCACTTTTCTATTTCCCATGTTCATTCAGTCAAGTGTTGAAATTTTTTAGTTCTGAACCCTGTTGCTTTTTCAGAAATAGTTATTAACTTATCCTGATTATTGCATAATGATTATTAAAAATTCTAGGGTAAAATGTATCCTGCAATGTCATAATCACTTGCTGTCACTGCGAAAAGGGTCAAATACGGGAGTGTAAGGTCCCGTATATTTCGAAAATCGGGAGTATACGGGTGTATATTACAAATATAGGACCTAATATACGATCCCGATTCGGACATCTGTATCGGGAAGTCCGTATATTTGTCATGCATATACGGGATCCCGTATTACGCCGAATATACATAAATGTATATTTCCCGTTATATGCAATATACAAACTTTAAAAAAAATCCCTAAAAATGGTGTTTATTCGTGTCCTGCTTTAACTAAGTTTCATTTTTCATGTATTCGAAGGGTCTTGAGACTTTTTTTCCCATATACTTTCCGTATTTTAGAATATACGGAAACGTATACGGCCGTATTTTCCCGAATATACGTAGTATACGGATCCCGTATTTTTGTCTATACGGACTGTGATGGCTTAATATACGGGGCATATATGGACTTGTTTTTTTAAATATTTTGGGCTTCGGATTTTTCCGTATACGCATGATATACTAAGTATACGGATCCGTACTTTTGCAATATAGGGGGGCATATATGAAACTGTACTTTTTGATTACGGGCTACGGACTAGTCCCGTATTGCATGGTATACGCAATATACGGAACCCGTATTGTGTATATACGGGGAATATAGGAAACTGTTTTTTTTACTTACGGGCTCGGCTAATCCGTATATGCATGGTATACGCAATATACGGATCCCGTACTTGTGTCATATACGGGGAAAAGTATACATCTGATTTTACGGGGATCGAACCTGTAGTTTTTTTTTATAGGGCCAGGTTTTCCCCGTTTAACAATTAAAGCCGGATACAGTTTTCCCTATTTGTGTCACATTTAGCCGAATTTGGTTTTCGTATTCGGGAATTTACGGACAAAATTTCTAAAGATACATTTACCAGACTTTTCCGTATATGCACTATGTGTAGTATACAAAATCCCGTATTTTTTTTTTGTGAATTTATTTGTATATGGGCACACACTGAAAGATGACAAAATGAAAGTCAGTATTCCTACAGCAATACGGTATGTTAGAAAAAAGAAGACAAAGACAGGGGATGAGAAAAATTATTTGTTATTAAATTTGGGACATGCCAGATTAAATTACATTTTATTTAACTTAAATACTTTTTAAATCCCGTTCTTCAAACGATTAGAATCATTTTCATTTTCTTGTCCAATGAAATAAGCAGAATTAAAATGTGAGTAATCAATAACATCAAGCATTTCTTAATAATTGGCCGCGCCATGAGAAAACCAACATAGTGGGTTTGCGACCAGCATGGATCCAGACCGCCCGCGCATTCGCGCAGTCTGATAGGATCCATGGTGTTCGCTAAAATTTTCTGTAATTGCAATAGACTTTGAAAGCGAACAGCATGGATCCTGACCAGACTGCGCGAATGCGCAGGTGGTCTGGATCCATGCTGGTCGCAAACCCACCTATGTTAATTATCTCATGGCACGGCTCATATGTTCATTTCTAATTGAAAAACTAGCAATTAAACGCATTTAATTCTGCGCCGTTGGGCTCAACAAATCAGTTGAGTTCACTTCTTTTACTACTGTCTGTACATGTTTTTGTTATTCCCATGATGTTGATTACCGCTATAGGCTTTTCGATTTGCCGTCTGCCAAAAAGAGCAGTACACCCCTTCTAATGTCGAAGATGTATTCAAAACGAGCGCTTTGAAAGACGCATGTTGGGTTTTTGTGCTAGAACCCCGTTTGTAAGCAGGTTACAATTGATGAACCCATCGGAAAATTCAGTTTCCTGATTTCAATAAGTATAAGCTTTTATCTGTTGTTACCGAGTGTCACTGAGACGAATGGCTCATCCGGGCTGTCTGTCTGCATTTGTTGATAAACTAGTAGAAACTTTACCATAAGCATGTTCTCTATCGTGAAAATAATAGTCGTCCCGTTTTCTGATTCCAGTAAACAACTCTTGTGTCAACCCGGAATAAAAAAATGCACGCATTAAAAATTTTAAAAATGGACTCTTGCAATTCATAGATACTGAAATTATATCTATTTAAAAGATGTGAAAATTATGACGAATAAAATGGACGGTGGGCAGGGTGACGACATCATTTAAGTGTCAGAACGCACCATACTATTTCGTCGTGACAAAAAATGAGATACATTAACGTGCCTGTTGATATTTTATACAAGTTTCTACAGTGTTTTATTTGCATTTTATGGTTGTATTACGTTAAAATCTATCTCCCAAATTATATTTAATATAAAATGCATGGTGTTTATAGTGCCGTCCCGTTGTTCGGCCAATCCTCACCTCATTTTGATGGATTGTCTTCAAAACTGACATACAGTAACAAATAAGTACGGGAGAGGACCTTTTTCAGAGAGATTTTACCTGTCACAAACTTCAAAAGCACAATGTGCGGTATGGGATCTAAATAACACTTCCCCATTTTTTTCCTACCAAATGTCCCAAAAATACAGCCACGGTTTTAACCAACGTAGCGTTTAACGTTAAACTAGCTAAATTAGGTTCCTTAACCTGTCGCCATTACGCAATCCCCCGTGTTAGAACTTATTCAAAATGCACATTATCTTTTGTACAGTTTTTATAAATATATCAGGTGAATAACAGTCGCGTTGTTAAGCTTTTTTAAATTTATTTTTCAACATCTCTTTAACTTTGTGACTGAACAAGTTCGGAACGATATATTTGCCTCTAAACGTTTTAATATTTGGTTAAACAATCTGAAGAGTTTCCAGAATTTCCAATCTCGCGGTCAGTATAATATTCGTAGACAAGTAAAAAATTCATCATAAACGTCTCATCTCTTTATGTTCAATAAAATATTAAGGCATCTCGGTTTTTAATTCAGCTATCCTGTAATTTAAAATATGAAAAAATAGAAAAACTACTGTAAATCTGGGAATTAAAATTATCCAAATCTCTAGATTAACCTAACTAAATATAATAAATAATATCAGAGTATCAATATAATTTACATTTTTCATATTACAGTTGCCGAAATTCGATAATAATAATGTAACAGTGTTATTGTCTAAACTGTGGTAAAATGAAAGAATGGTATAGTTTGATTGAATGTTTGAAGATCGAATTTACAGACATACTCGATTTCATTCCTAACAAATGACCACTTTGTTTTCAGAATGATTGGTTTTGCACGAGGCATGTCTATTTGTGCACGTGAACAGGCCCGGCTAGAGTAACAGAAAAACGGTAGACATGCAAAGATAAACCTTCCCGCGAGATCTTTATTGTTCTCACAGTTGTTGTTGTTGTTTTTTTGTTTGTTTGTTTTTTTTGTTGTTTTTTTCGAAATATATAGACCCTAGGCAAACCGGCTTTAAAATTTTCTTTATCAATATTCAAATGCACAGGATATACTTGACGAAAAATTCTACAAATGACATTACGGAGTAAAATATTGAAAGGAGGTTCGATTAAAAAGCGAATTATCAGTTCATCAAGGTACCTTTTAAGCTGTGTTGGCACATTATGAAACTTAAATAGGAATTTTCGTTTCTAAAAAAATATTCAAAAATGTCATATATTTGAAAAAAAGATGGTCGCGCCGGGAATCGAAAACCCCGACAGCAGTGGCAATAAAAAGTTTTCCGCTGTCGTTATCAATAACGCAATTGAGGGTTTAGTGTTTAATGCGCGTTAAATATACAATTTTATCGTAAAAATGTTAAAACATTAATTCTATGTGTTTCCGCAACATTATAGTCTGTCAGTATAAGTAGCATATACACCATTAATTTCCCCTATATCTAAAAAATATATAATGGTGCATGAGAAAACCGACATAGTGGGTTTGCGATCAGCATGGATCGAGACCAGCCTGCGCATCCGTGCAGTCTGGTCAGGATCCATGCTGTTCGCTTTCAAAGCCTATTGGAATTAGAGAAACTGTTAGCGAACAGCATGGATCCTGAGCAGACTGTGCGGGTGCGCAGGTTGGTCTCGATCAAAGCTGGTCGAAAAACAACCTATGTTGGTTTTCTCATGGCACGGCTCAATTATATATTTTTTGTTTCTTGTCGGACGATCTGGAGACCAGTGCTTTTTTAAGTATTCGTTTAAAAATTGCGTTATTTCTTAATTTTATTTTAGCCCCCGATTGCATATAGTTACATTAAAAATAAAATAATTTAATTGTGTCAAATGTTTAATCACCTTTAAATTTCATTGTGTATTACAAAATTGCCTGGGGATAAGAAATATCCCGGGCAGTGTGTTTCAAGCTGGGTCATAAAATTGTTAAACCACTTACTACAAGTGATAGGTACTTTTTATGGTTTTCCTGCTTTTTGCATTGTAATATACGTATCACTTTCCTTCTTCGTCCAAGAGCTATAAAATATATTTTATACTTCTTTGTTCTGTCTTTATTCGTCTTTTTTCTTTTCTCGGGGATTTTTGCTTTCATGTTGTTTGCCCTCATGTCATAAATCTTATGACAGACGAGGAATCAGTACAAACTTTACCCCGCCTTGGACAATGAGTTACATATACTGAGTGAATATCGAACAGTAAGGTCCTGGCCCAAATTTCACGAAAACACTTAAGGTATCATTTTTTTATGGAGTAGAGGGAAACGCCCTGGTAATAGATCTAATTCTAAATGTGACCCCACCCCCACGCCCCCACTCCCATTTTCTCCTTTTTTATTTTGGAATCGTAGTGAATGAATCATGTCGCTTTTTCAAATTTGTTAAAAGCTATCGGGCAGTTTCAATAAATACAGGGTCTTTACGCAAAAATTTTTTTGGGGAAACCACGTCAGTGTTTTTTCGTTCAAAATGTTTACCTCCAATATGACGTCTAATTAAACTTGACAAATTATATATCATCGGAGAGATAATTTTAACACAACCAAATTTTGCCGTATTTTTTTGTTGTATATAGAAACGCTACTTTAGAAAACCGTTAAGTACATCATTTTGCGCCCTGCTGAAAAAAAAAGACGTTTGTGGTCTATTTGAAGATTTTTACAGCTGCAAAATGGAGTAAACAGAGAACTGAAAAAATACCCGTCAATCGGAAAAATCGTCAACTTTAGTGTGAAATTTCCTTGCAACTTTAATCTCGTGTAACCCCCATGGTATTCATCAAATGATTTTTGCACGATTTTTCTATTGCAAACCACTTGCAACATGAACTTTTGGTGACTGACAGCGTGTAGACGAGGGGGTATGAAAGGATGAATAAAATAAGAGTTAAATGATGAGTATTTGAAAAAAACAATGAATAATGAATGAAATGAGCGTACGAAACGAACGACCCATTGAACGGCCTATTCTGAATTTTCTTTTAATATTAAGATTACAAAATTAAAACTGACCTTTTTTGACGCTTTTGAATGTGTTAAAGCAATAAAAAAGCATCCCGTGTGTCCGGAGTAATTGAAATATAATTCAATGGCTGGTTGGGGTGCAGAAACACATAAAAATCAGTTTATTAAAATTTAAAACATATTAAATCAAATATGTACGGACTCGTGACGTCCTGGCCCTCGAAATATGGCAATATTCAGATTATCGCGTGCGTCACTTGAAGCCAGATGTTATCGGCATCGACATCACGGCCGAAAGCAGGGTGGTTCTCCACTAGGGGTCTTAGTTGCAGACCTAATATGTATGCATGAAAAGATCACACTGTTATTGTGCGCTTAATTTGTGTTAACTCTTCAGCGAGTTTCGGTTATTGTCAATTGCAGGAGAAATAGGGGTAGGAAAGTTCCCAGACTGGATTAAACTGACGAATAAAGGGTCAATATACGGAGTGTACTCCGGGGGGGGTTTATATTTCGAAAATACGATATACGAGGTATATTACAAATATAATCGCACCTAATATACACCCGTAGGCGGAACTCGAGTATACGGAATCCGTATAGTTGTCATGCAATACGATCCCGTATAAGCCGAATATCTAAATGGTTTTGTCCCGTTATAAGCTCAATATACGAACTTTAAAAAAAAATCCCTGAGAAATGGTGTTTTTATTCGGCGCCTGCGTTAACTTAAGGTTCCATTTTTCCAGGTATTCGAAGGTCCTTGAACTTTTTTTCCCGTATACTTTCGGATTTTAGATTAATACGGAAAACGTATACGAGCCTGTATAAGTCGATAGGAGTATACGTAGTATACGTTCCCTGGGTGGGGGGGGCATATACGGACTGTATTGCATCTAATAAGACGGGCATATACGGAAACTTGTAATTTTCTAATATACGGTGCATCGGAGTTGTTCGTCGAAACGCATGATATACGAAATACGGAATCCCGTAGTTTTTGGCATATACACGTGATGTGGCATGCTCATATACGGGGCAGATACACTTGTATTTTCTAATTATTCGCTTCGGATTTTTTCTCGTATACGCATGATATACGCAGTATCGGATCCCGTACTTTTGTCATATACGGGCCATATACAAGCTGGTACGTTGTGGGAGATACGGGCGGACGGACTTGTCCCGTAAGATGCTGGTATATCGCAATATACGAGCCCGTACTGTGTGTCATATACGGGAAAATACGAAACTGTATGTTGTACTATACGGGCCTACGGACTAATCCCGTATAATAGCATGTATACGCAAGATTCGATCCCGGACTTGTTCATATACGGAAGTATGTTGCATCTGATATACTGGGATATACAACCTGTAGTTTTTGATATACGGGCCAGGTTTTTCCCCGTGATACATTATATGCAAGTAACTGATTCCAACTGTGGCACATTTAACTGAATTTGGTTTTTCGTATTCGGGGAATTCACGTACCGTATTTCTAAAAGATACTTTTACCAGACTTTTCCCCGATATGCATGTGAGCATACATAATCCAGTAATTTACTTTATGGGGAAAGCTGGTTTGTATAATGTCACACACTGGAAACAGGAACAAAATGAATTCGGGTGATACCGAACGGGGGGGGGTGGGTGGTGAACAGCAGAATACGGTTTGGTAGAAAAAGCGAGACACAGACAGGTATGAGTAATAAGCAGATGTTATTAATGGAAGACATGGGCAGATGAATCTAACATTTGAATGCAACGTAGAGGGTAGATTACCGTTGACATGGAAATGGCTTATGTGGAACCGCAGCTCTTTGTGGTGATTTCGAAATCTGTATTATGATGTTTGTAACGCTAAAATCTCATTTCGTTATGTGTCTCTGTGCCCGGCAATCAAGTAGTTTATACAGGTTTAATACATGACTCCTCCAAAGGTATTTCAGATTGAATAAAAAGTAAATGGCGGATATTTAACACTTTTCAGTGGTTTTTTAGTGTGCACGTGGATATCTGTAAAGGGCACATATCTATTTTTTACTAGGATGCATTGGTACTTTCTAATATAAGCTAAAAATGTATAGGGCCGGGGCCCTCGTGTTCCATGGTAACGCATTTTCTCTCATTTTAAACAACGATGGTATAAAAATTGGTGTTTCGACGCTTCATGCCATTGGTTAAGGTCCATCATGAAAATTTGGGTAATATTAGTAGCAAAATACCAAGGCTCTATACTGGTACCCTATCTTTCTTATAAATTTATAGGTAAACATGGAAAAAGAATTGTAAAATGGCTTATATCTTGCTTTTTGTCGAAAGTTCTTATAATAATAATATGAAAAAAGATATCTTTCTAGTGGGATTGACTGGACAAACCTATTTATTTTCTAAACTGTTTAATTGGTCGTTGTTAGCTGCATTGTAGTCAAACAAAGTGCTAAGGTTTTTCTTAGAATCTTACAGCTGTACCCCTCGTCTGGCATGTTTCATGGAAATATCGTTCAGCATGCTATACTAGTATTCTCAATGGCTATTGGTTGAAATGAAAATAAAAACCGAGCTGGGGGGGTCGTAAATAACTATTCAACCTTGTGGGAAAGTTTACATTTAGATACATAGTCACGGGCTGCGTTCCATGGGAACATCAAATTCAATTCAAGAAACCACAATTTTCTACTAAAATTTGAACATTTTTAGATCTAGTTTTAGTATATAGAGTAAACTAATTACAACGTACGGTTAAATAGTGGTCATTGCTTGCGCTAGATTTTTATTGTAAATGCCGAACAAGTTACCGTCTCACCCAACTATATTCCAAATAACATTGGTACCATCAGCAATTTTGCTTCCATTCCGCAGAACATTTCTTATAACTAATACAAGATGCAAATAGATGGAGTGTATTTATTCAGAGCAAAAGCTCAGAAAAGATGTCACATAAAGGTTTTTTAAAATAGTTTAATAAAGACAATGCACAAATTACTACTTTCAAGATCAAACTATAAGTTTGGCGGCGTAACTGTCAACGTAAACGTCATGACGCTAGGACGGGTCATTGGAAGCACCTTTGGTTTTGAAGCGTTTCTGCGCAATTTTTTCCATTATTTCTGCCGAGTATTAAACCAGTAAGCTGCAGATCGAAACAGGTCCATGTGTTGGTTCTGAGGAAGGATGATACAAACAATTTAGTTTGGGCGTAAATCTCGCTAAAGCGTCCACGGTTACTCCGGTTGGGACTGCGCACAGACAAATATAATGTAACCTACACCTTAAATACTTGTTAATCCAGCTTTTCAAACGGTTATGAATCATTTCAGTGTCTTGTCCATAGAAAATAAGCAGTATTGGAAAAAGGGTATAATCTACAACATCAACAGTTCTATTATTAGGATGTGTTCATTTCCGTATGGGGGAATAACAGCAATTCGCACATTTAATTCTGCGCGGTTGACCGCCACAAAATCAGTTGAGTATCTCTTCTTGACTATGTCTGTACAAGTTTCGGGTATTCCCATAATCTGATTACTACCAGCTATAGGCTTTTCATTTGCCGCTTATAAAAAAGCGAGTATCACCCCTCCTAATGTCAGAAGATGTACTTAAAATTCACTTGGGAGCGTAACTGGAACACGAGATGTAAGCGGTTACAAATATGAACCACGAATGGAAAGAGCCAGGGCGTCAGAAGAAGTATAACATTTATCTGGGTTACGAATGTCACTGAAACGATAGGCTCATCCGGGCTGTCCTGTCCTGCATCTGTGTGATCAAACTGAGTAGAAACTTCACACAAATTATTCGCGTGAAAATAAATAGTCCGTCCCGGTTTTCTTATTCCCAAAAACACTCGTGTGTCAACTGAATAAAGAAAATCACCATTAAAAGTTTAATAAAAAATGGACTCTTGACAATTCATAGAACTTATTATATAGCTAGTAATTGTTGAATATTAGACGATGAAAAGTGGGGACATGACGGACATCAAGTATTCAACCCCCAGACTCATGTCGTCGGCGAAAAGAATTAATATCATTGAAACGGGCCCGTGGAGTTAAGTCTATGATGCTATTAGTGGTTTTTTTATTTGCAATTTATGGTGATTTTACGTTTAATCTAGCTCCCATATTAGATGTAATATAAAATGCATGTGCCTCTAGTGTCCGCCACCCGGTTTGTCCGTCAATCCTCACCTCATTTGATGGAGTTCAGTTATACTGACATACAGTAGTAACAGAAATACGGAGAGAGACTTTGTTCAAGAAGTGGACCTGTCTCAAATCGTCAACACATAAATGCTAAGGGATTGCGAATAAAAAATATCAATTCCCCATTTTTAGTCCTACAAAAATCAAAAACTGCCACGAAAAATGTATAACCACGCTATGTGACCGTAAACTATGCTAAATTAGTGTTCCGTATCCTGTCCGCCATGACGCAATCCTCCGTGTATAGAATTAGTCTAATAGGCACAAGAAATCTTTTGTACAGATTGGATAAAAGATATTCAGAGTGACATAACAGCTTCCGCATACCAGAGTCTACCGGGGGTCCGCCGATTTTTGACGTACATCTGACTGATGAGAAGGCAAAACAGTCGGGGGGTGGGTGAACTTTTTTTGTTTTCTAATTTAATATTTCAAACATCCTTTACTTTAGTGACGGGACTAGTTTCACGATATAGTTGCCTCTAAACGTTTAGACCTACAGGTGTTCCGTGCGACGTTAAATCCAACCAAAAAAAAAAACAAAAAAAAACGGTTTATTATTTGAGGTTAAACAAGCCGAAGAGGTTCCAAATGCCTAGCTCGCGGCATATAATATTCTGAGACAAGGAAAATATTCATCATAAACGTCCCATCTCTTTGTAAAAAGTTTATCGTGTTCAAAGTAATAAAATGCATCTGTAAACCTGATTTAAAATGTATCCAAACTCATAGAGTAACCTAACTAAAATATAATTAAA
Source organism: Mercenaria mercenaria (assembly GCF_021730395.1). Lineage (NCBI taxonomy): Eukaryota > Metazoa > Mollusca > Bivalvia > Venerida > Veneridae > Mercenaria > Mercenaria mercenaria. The sequence continues at coordinate 45,800,355 of NC_069364.1, forward strand.
GAATATCAGAGTATCATTATAAGTTACATTATTTCATATGAAGTTGCCGGGAATATTCCGATACTAATTAACACATGTATACATGTCAGAATCGGTGTATAAATGAAAGAAAAGTACAGTTTGATGTGATTGGTGGATTCGAATTTACGACATACTCATTCATTCCTAAAATTACCAATTTTTGTCAGAATGATTGGTTTTTGCACACGCAGTCGTAGTCGTGCACGGAAGACAGGCCTGTCGAGTGTACAGAAAAACGTAGACAGCAAAGATATAACTTCCCGCGTGATGTTTATTGTTCTCACAGGTTTTTTTTTTTTTCGAAATTATTTAGACCCCAGCAAACTGCTTTAATATTTTCTTAATCAATATTCCTTAAATGCACAGGATATGCTTCACGAGAAAAAGTCTACCAAAATAACAGCTACGAGTGTAAATACTGAAAGAGGTTTAGAGTATAATGCACAATTTATCTGGACATCATGATACCTTTTATGCTGAATTTGTCACATTTAAACTAAAAGAGTAAGCATGGGTGAGCGAGATACTATTAAAAAATGTCAGTATCTAGAAAAAAAGATGGTCGCGCCGGGAACCGAACTGAGCCGCACGAGCAATAATGAAGTTTCCACTGTCTTACCAATTATAACGCAATGAGGGTTAGTGTTGAATGCGCGTAATATATACAATGTTTATCGTAAAAAGTAGTGTTAAAACAGTCTTTGTCTCAATTGTTTCCGCCATTATAGGCGTTCAGGATACGTAGCAGTATTTTTACTCGGGGGGGTAGGGTGGGGTGGGTGGGGGGGGGTGTGGGGGGGGGGTAGGGGGGTGGGGTGGGGGGTGGGGGGGGGGGGAACAGAATTGTGGTAACACCCTCTGTTGTTCCTTTTGACAGTTTTTTTTATTTAGTGAATGTTTTTATTATGTGGGGATAGTACTTGGATCAGATCAATCCGCATGCCGGATGAGGTCATGCCAGGCAGGCTGCATTTCCTTTGTATTTGTAAAACTGGTATCGAACACATCGTGCCAGACATATCTGCCGTTCGCAGTGGGCACGAGCACTTGCTGTGCTAACTTAATAGTGTGTGGCGCTGGCACTGCGCAAGAGAGTGTGGTTCTGTCGGGTCTACATCCGTGTGGCTTGCCTTGGGGTGGTGTCGTAAACATTGCGGTATTTCTTACATTATTGGTATCCCCAAATGTCATACAGTTACACTAAATAGCAAGTAATTTTAATGGGTCAAGTGTTGAATCACCCGTTATATGCATTTGTATGTACTATAGTGCCGTGGTGAATAATATCCGGAGCCAGGTGTTCTAGGCGGGCTGAAAAATAGTTAACCCTCTTACTACAAGTGTTTGGACTTAAATTTAGTGTTATGTAGACCTGTTAAGGTTTTAATATTTTCCAAAAATCAGTTTTTGCGCCGCTAAAAAAAGAGACGTTGGTGGTCAGTATTTGTAGATTGACAAGGGTATAAGTGTTAACATGAACTGAGAAAAGTTCCATCAAGCAAATTCGCATCGGTGTAATTGTTAAAAGGTCATAAGGGGTCCGTAAAATCGTGTGAAAGAACAGACAAGGCTGAGCAATTACTTATTGGTTTGTACAGTTATGTCCATGAAAGTATATGTTTGTGTTTAGTTGTATATAGGTAACGATTTTAAATCTTTAGAGACCATATTCAATAGTAAATATTACTTTTATTTGAATCAATGAATTATAGGATTAAGACATTGTCGCTCGGGCCAATGTCACTTATTATGAATGTAAAACTTCATGCAGTACATCATTATAAACCGGATGGGCCCGAAACATCAGTTAATAAAGTATAATACCAAAGCAATTTAGTTATCGATGTCACCCCACCCCCACCCCGGTTACAACAACAACACTTTGGGTACGGAATTCGACAAATTGGATTTGGGGTTCTCCCGCTTTATCGGTTAAAGAGTTACTAAAAACTGTAAGGCAAAAGATCTATGTAGTATGTATTTAGGTCATTATAAAAATTCTTATTACTTTCATGATGAATAACAATCTACATAATATAAATGTGGGAGGTGTACCAACCTGGCTTATATTAGAAATGGAAAAAGGAAAAGACCATCACAACCGCTTACATAGACGTACAAAGTCGATAGAGGATAAAATAATCTGGAATAGTATTGAGTTTCTTCATACTGACACGGAGATTTGCGGCAGAGAAAAACAGTTTCTCTCTAGACAGAGGCAGAGAGTTGTATTTTTTTGCAAAAGCGACATCTAAAAAGAAAAGCGTTATTTTGTTAGATTACCGGTACCCTTTTTCAAAAATAACAGAGTGTAATTATGACGGTATTAATGCGTTTCCGAGATTCCAGGTTTAATCGAGAATGAATGAACTCGTGCCGCCGTATTCATCTCTGAAGCTACCTCGCTACACTATTTCTGCTACTTAATAAAACTGATATCTGAGGGGTTTTTTCCATGTCAACGAAGCCGTTTAACTCCTAATGGATTCACTAAGATTGTGCCACGAAGTTTTTTGTTATATGTCAAACACTTGCAACATCAACATTGTGTGAACTGACATCCGTGGTGGAGCTTTCATAAAGAAGAATGAAATAATAGTTAAATGATTAGTATTGTGATGAAATATTTAATCGAATGACTGAATAATGACTATTTTAACGCTATTGCTGCATTTCTTATTTATATTACAAGATTACAAAATAAACTGACTTGATTCACGCTTAGAAATTGTATAGGAAATAAAAAGCAACCCTGAGTTTTTCCGATACTTGAAATTTTCATTTATGCGGGCTGTTGTGCACAAAAAAAAATCAGTTTATAAAAATTAAACATAGTAAAATCAAATAATACTTACTCGTGACTCCTTCCCTCGAAAGTTGCCAAGATACAGATTATCGCGTGCGGTCACTGATGCCAGATTGATGGGCTTCAAGATGAACACGCAGGCGTGACGAAGTGTGTTGCCAACTGATTGGATACCAATATCTATGCTAAAAGAACTCAATTAAATTTGCGCACATTTGTGTTAATTGGCATTCATTGAGAGTTTCTGAGATGGGCATTTGGGCGGGGAGAAAATTTAGAAATGTCAGACTGGATGACCAGCTAGGGTACATGGCTATCTGTCCTATGTAGTTAAATACTACAATTATTATCAATTAATGTGCAGTTAAAACTGTTTAGCGAAATTATATGGACAGTTGTATTTTTCGTGGATTGGTAATCATGTAAATGCTTATATCATTTGGATTTAATGAAAAGACTCGCAGGCTAGCCGGGCATTATGGGTTCAGCGTTTTCGTTAATTTTAAGCATATTTGTAGTTTATACAGTCTATCAGGGCTGCCAGCCACGTTACCATTGTTACATTGTGTAAAGTGTAAGGAATGTGATGGTATCCGGCTACGTTTTATCTTTGATAAATTGTATTTTTTCCTGCAAAGTATTTTATTTTTTAGTACCTTGTGACTGGTAATGGGGTGTCGTTTCGTGGGGGGGGGCTACGTATATTTAAAATAACTGACTTTTACAACGGTAATATATAACTTTAATAAATGACCATTTCTAGCTCGGCTGGTAAAAATAAGGGAAATAGCAAATAATTGTAGAAATGTATCCAAAACTCGAACCCACTACCCTATATGGCAGCTACACGCTTTGGCACCGGCACCCGACCTGGCACATGCGTTGAGTATAATATCAACTAAAATTGATAGTACTATGTGTATCGCTGATTTATGTTTGGACATGAAAATATTGATGGAAATATACAATATACACATGTGCTAGTCCAATATTAAAGGACCCTACCAATCCACGAGAAATACAAGAGGCGCCACAGTGTATACTACGTGAATAGAGGACATAGGAAAACATTAGATTTATCACGTGCACACTGTTAGCACCACAATCGCACTATGTAAGTTCACGTGCGAATGGGGTTATTAAACACGTGCGCACTAATAACGATCTTAGCTAACACGTTTCGCATGGTGAGAAAGAATAACGTATCGCAGTTGATAGCGTCACGTGCGACGGTAAATATTACCAACGAAACGAATCTAATAGCACCTTGTGGCTATTTTATTTTACACTGACTTCTAAATTACAGCTTACTAGATATATCACTTCCTTATGAAAGACATCCATTCAGAAAAATTGCAACGTTCTCGACTTTTCCATTGATCACTTACTCGTGCGCACTTTAGTGTTCACGATGGCACATGGCGTAGTAGAACGTGCTGTCACGTGCACTCGGATTTATGTTAATCTCCGCCCAACCTTGGAGATTACCACATACGCTCGTGGTAACCTAACACGGTCGCACAGAAATATATAATAGTTCCTAAGTCCTCGCTAGCCAACCTGCTATACCGAGATCATCAGCAGAATTACTTCGAAACAAAGCAACGGATAATGAAATATTGTATCGCGTAATGATTATAATGAAGGAAACAGTTGAAATTAACAGTGAACGTAAAAGGTATAAAATACAGATTGTTATAGCTGTTTGAATTAATATTTAAACGGATACTTCGGAGATTAGTGCTGTTCTTAAGTCAAAAATTGCTATTTAGCACATGGGTTGAAAGATTCGACCCACCGGAGAGGTTTACGTGTCGAGTGGTTTAATCGATGACTCAAACAAAGTTGGCCCATCACCGAGGTCGGGTTCAAGCCTCACTCAGAGTTTAAAATTGACACCATGTGAGAAACATTAAGCAGGGGCTCGCTCGGTCACGATAATAATGCACGTTAGGCACCTGTGGTAATTCCTCCACCAAGAAACAGAAAGTTCGCTAGAGACCAAGAAGTTGTCAGCGGCAACGTTAATCCCAACAAAAAACACAGAAAACGACCTACGCGGTCGGTACAAGACGATACTGGATTAAATCAAACTGAAAGGGCGTTTGTGCGAATCTTTGGACCAGACCATTAATCGATTATTTTTCGTCTGGAAAAAAGATTAGATTGATTTTCATAATAAAGTACAATACATGTCTTAATCTTTTCAGTAACAAAAATAAAAATGGATGAGTTCCTCTTTTTTCTATAAATAGTTTCAGTGTTTCACAAGCGTTGGAAAGGTGCAAGAAAAAGAGTGACTGTATTGCTTGCATAGATTTTGTACAATGGCGGAATATTCCACGGATGAATTATCAATACAAATAAAATAGGAAGAAGTGGATTGTATCATTGACGTGGTCTCAATCGGCTAGTTAATAAATGGTAAAATATATCGGGGAAACGCGCTAGATGAAATGATTTATTCAGTGCTTTTTGAGGTGAATGTGTAGACCGTTTTGGTCCCGTGAATGCTTTTTACTTCATGTCATTTATAGGGATTAAACCTTTTCTTTCTTTCAATATGGCATTCATTCACATACACGTACAAGTTCGAAAACATCTATACGTTTGACCGTTAAATGGCCGGAGAAGATAAGTTTTTCACTACACAGATTGGATGCATCCCGTATTTTTTGAATATATAAAGTGATTTTAAACCCGATGTCCGCATATACGGGAAATATACGGAGTTGCTAGACCAACATATTAGGACATATACGTCCCGTATTTTCGAATATACAAATAGTTAAGATCCCGTATGTCCGCATATACGAAATATACGGAGTTTTTACGAAGAATATACGGAAAATGTCGGAATGCCCGTATTTTCAAAATAAACAAACTATACATATCCCGATTAGTCCAAATATACGGGAAATAACGGAGTGTATACAAAGAATAGACGGGAAAATATATAGTGCCCGGTATTTTTAAAATAGACAAATTATTTAACCCCGTATTTCTGGCATTATACGGGAGATTATAGAGAGTTGTACACATGCCATATACGGGGTCGATACGTGCCGTAAATACGTATATACAAATTATTTAAAATCCCGTATTTCCGTCATATACGGAAATATACGAGTTGTATACAAAGAATATACGGAAATTTAATCCCTGAATTTCGAAATATACAAACTATACATAGTCCCGAATATCCAGAAAATACGGAAATTGACGGGGTTTGTATATGACATAGACGGGACAGATACGTTCCCTATGTTGTCGGAATAACAATATTTTTTTAAAATTGTAAATGCCGGGATACCGGCATATACGGAAATATACAGAGTTTTAGACAAAGAATTTACGGAAAGTAAATCCCTGTATTTCGAAGATACAAACTAATACATATCCAAAATACGAAGATATACGGGTTTAATGAAAACATTGATACGGGAAATATAGTCCCCTATTTTCGTAATATACGGTTTATGGAGTTCCGTACACAAGACATATACGGAATATACGGGTTGTATACGATCAGAAATAAAACTTTTGAGAATTTCCCATATTTTCCAATAATAGAGCGGGTATCGGATAACGAAATTCCGGGATTTCATAGTATACGTGAAATCCTATTTATTTGTTTAACGGACTTTTAAAAATATACAAGGCCCCGTACACGCCCTTAGTGTTTTTACCCGTATTCTCACCCGTTTACGGGATATACGATCTCGTACACTCGTAGAGAACTCGTGTTTTCGCATTTTTTTATAGATCTATTACTTTTAAGGAACATGTGTCAATAACTTTTCAGCTTTGGGCTGTGGAGGATAATTTTGCTGCGTTCATAATTACATCTGTCTTGCACCTTGAAGTTCATACAACTTCTCAGGTTGTGCCTTTATAATGCCGACAATTTATATGCTAGTTCGTACTTGTCTTCTTGACCATCACAGTTTTTCATGCCCAATTAGACTGCGTTTAATGCTGCTGCTTTTCTGATAACTGGGCGGTGCCAAGTGGACCCTTCTTGTATACTTTCGCCCTGAACGAGACAGTGGGGTCAGGCGGGGGTAGATTTTTTGTTCCCTCCAATTGTCGGTTCGTTGATGTTTGTCCAAGCGGTTCCGGTTTGTGATAAAGGTGTTAAAATTTGGATGTGTGTCATGTGCAAGTAGTCTGATCTGAATATTTGTTTATCTGCATACATAGAGGTACCATTATGTCATACAGATTTTTGTTCCGATCAGGTTCATGGGTTGAGAAATTGATCCGTTATGGGGTTCGACATGACATTTTACGTACTTTATTGTAATTTGCGCCTATACACACAACACTGGGTTTGAATTCTGCCGGTGCCATCCTGGCATCAGTCAAAAGGTCAAGATATCCTGCCCGGGATGGATGTATGTCTGCTGTACTGCAAGATCACAATAGAGTCTGTCAGTCATTGCCTGACTATTTGCGTATGTAGAAAACACTTCTTGAATGTACTTACCCTCCTAGATCAACCGAGACCTTCACAGTGGATAATCTATGAAGTGATTTGTAATATTCATGTCACATAGTAGCCCATGCAGCATTTCTAAGATTAACCGAATACTGGTGGGTCCTAAAGACGACTACAACTCCATTCAAGAAATGTGTTTGTTCTTGCAAATAAATTTTTAGCACCCCACATGACCAAGTATTTAGTTACTGATAATGGAGTTTTCGGTACCAAGGAGTGAAAGGTGTCTTACACGTTTAGTGAGGTTTCTATATTGCTTATGATGTAAGGAACAGAACTGTTCAATCTCCAGAAATTCATCCATGTCCCGTCACGATATCTGCGAAATTGGAATCATCATTATACTATGACCCTAGGGGTTCCGCTTGAGCATTCTCTGTTCATTTGCGTCTCAATGGGTATCCGTAGCTTGTATTGATACTTCCATCATTAACGCTTGGATGTCACATTTGGTTTAGGATTGCCCTGCACCAAAATGTAATTAAATGGCCCTAACAAAGCTAAAAAGTCCTGCTTCTCGTCTTCAGTTGCTACATAAAATTCAAATTTTCCTCAACAGTTTCTCTTCAACATAACCTTCTTCATGATTACGGTTTTTTTACAAGGCACGGTGGATGTCCTTATAATATGGTCCTCTTTCACCCTGTTCCTCCATATATAGTTGGTATTTTTTAGAAAAGCTGAACCTATAATCATATACACCAAATCAGTGATAACTACATAATAGCTCAGGCTGTGTAACGGCACACTACAAGACAATACAGAGGTGTGACAGGACTACACGTGTTGGGTATGAGCCTTGTGTTCAAATAATTCATATATTAAATTTGTGCATATTTTCGAAACAAATTAATGAAGAAGAAAAAATCATATGTCAGAATTTATTCATAAGCAGTTTATAATAGATCAAGTAGTACAATATGGATGGTTGCATATGTTCTTACCCTCACTAGTTCTTGGACTATATATTTAGAACCTTAGTCGGAAATCCATCTTTAGGAGGGAATTGCATAATTTAGAAAGCGTTGTTTGGCTTTTTGTATATGGTTTTTTCTTTGGGGGGGATTTTTTTAATCAAATCTAAATGGATAAGTTTGGTTTGCCATTACGGTCCAGCAGGGAGAGCAAAAACTTACAATTGAAGCTCTTTCAACACATGAAGTGATTTATCATAGTGCCACCAACACTAAGAGGGGAAAATGAGGGCAGTGATAAGGTTCACTATGGGTCACAGAGAACTGGGCACAGAAATGGTGTAGCTGGATGGATCAGCTGCTACTGAAAGTTAATATCGAATAAGTAGTGATTCTGATGCAACAGATGATATAATGTGCCTACTGGGCCTTGGTGGTCTCCATGTGTAACTGTAAAATGAGCATCCCAGGATGGAAAGGGGTCAAGGCCAAAAACTACGATCATGTTTCAAGAAAAATCAGATATAAAAAATTTTGGTCAATCGTAGTAAGAAAAACGGCCTGGCGTAAAAAAGTATCTGAAGGGAGAAAACGTGAAGGCTCAGGAAAAATGAAGAACACGTGTCAGGTACAACGAGAAATAATGCAGATGGGGTATTGAATTTAGTACTGAACGGTAAATCCTAATCCACCTGGACAACCATAGACTGACACTGATTGTAACCCCCACCCATTGTAGATTATATTCACATTTGTATATTTTATAAATACAAAGATCAAACCTTGCATTGACTAATGTGAGTTGATCATTATATAGAGTTACTGACACTGAACTCTAGTGGATTGTTCAATGTGTATTTCTGGATATACGCAATAGTAAAAAACATTTAAACATATAAGCACTCGGTGGGTATTCAATAAACTGAATGTTTTTTGATAATTCTGAAAATAAAACTTTTTTTCTCAAGTAATCTTAGAGCATTGATTTGTCCATTGAGCTTGAAATATTACCTTCATGACTGCCATGTGACCACACTGCTAATGTTTACAAACAATGTGGTCACATGGTTAAATTGTATATTAAGCTCCTGCCCCTAAATCAAAGTGGGAATGCGTCAGAAAGCCTTTGAAAATATAACAACAACGCCACTAAACTCGGCTCTATTAGCTGGTGTTTCATCTAGACTGATTAAAATGTCAGCTGCTTCTAGGCAGATATTTTTCTTTTGTGTGTGTTGTATCTGTATTAAAATAGCAACCAAGTTACATCATATATTTTAAATAATCTGTCCCGGAACTGAAAAGTGTTAAATAATCAAGGAAACCACCATCACCAGTACCTCCTTTTATTACGATAGGTTGGGCGTTAAGAAAACGACAACCTATCGCGGGGGGCACTATCGGTAAAGGGTCAATACACGCACCTCTTTATGATATGACAGGTGTTTTGTTGTCCAGAAAGCATTTCAGCAGAATCGATCCGTCAGTTGAGGCTTGTTTGGGGAAGATTTCGGGTGTTCGGAATCACGGGATGGAAAGGACGGATCAGACGGGGTTGGGCGACTGTGTTCAATTTCGCTGGCTAACCGGAGTCGGCAAAAATACGGATTTTTTCGTCTCATTAAAATCGTCCCTTAGTTGTTTGAACATTCTTTTTGTAGGGTTGATAAATCTGATTCTATCCAGGAAATCATTTACATATACAGAAACTATGAATTAAAATCACATTTCGGGGGTTATGGGTTTCGACCAAAAGTTCGGAAAATGCTGACACATAAAGTTTGAGGGCTTCCGCAAGCTACAGAAAACTAAGAGTTCGGAATGCCGAAGGTGTTATTCACCCCGATCTTTTGTATGTTGCTAAGAAATAATACTCACAGCAGACCCCGGTATTATTATAAAGTCATTTATTTTCGTAGGGGACCTTGCAGGGTGAGAAATATCCTTGATAGGAAATCTTTCTCTCGTGTTGTGGATGAACGAGTGTTGTGTGTTCATGGAAACCTTAGTACCTGTGGCAGTAGCATATGCCGTTACTACCTAAGCGTGGTGTGAACTATATTTAACCGGGAGTCACTCATTATAACCCCGCACCTGTCCTTGAGTGTCTCAAATCTCCCGCTGTGGAATTGTAATTACTGTGCATACCTATCATGTTATCGCCGCGCCTTATAACAACCCGAGATGAATAGGTAGATTTACAAAGTGTCTGAAATATTTCATTGCACTCGGTATAGGCTCCACTCTCGCAAATGGAATTGCAAGTTTGGGTTTTATTGATTATCAAACCAAGGTGTTCCTCACGACCCAGTAAGATCCGAGAAAAAAAAATCTCAATCGATCAGACGATGCAATATAAATCTTTAGAACTGACTGGAGTTTCCATCCGCGGATCCATTTGTCTCCACATATATTGTTGGTAAGACACGTGCTTGAAGGCTAGTTAGTAGTTAGAGAAGGTCGAGTCGAATGTCTCCAATGGGATAATTCGGGCGTTATAAAAGCCTAGGTTTTGGCAGCTTAATTTTAGGGGCCGCTCTTACACTGTTGGTGTGAGTTTCTAAACGGATTTGTTCATAGGACATCTGACGCATATGGGCCTATTTTTATTGGCTCTGGGGAATTCTGTTTTCTGAACATGTGTCGTGTCCGATTTTCTGGTGATGTGGAAACTTCATCTTATATCCAAACTATCTTGTTCATTTTAAACCTCTATAGATTCATCATGTAGTTTTGTTTTTAACATCTATGAAGACATTATGATCTTTAAACTGTTCGCTACTGAAAAACATCTTTAATGTCCCCAGGATTTCGTTATAGAATGAAACGATCGAACTGTTGATCATTTTTGTGAACTCCATTTAGAAAACGTTCATGAGTAAAGTATCATCCTCCTCATTCTGACATGCAATTTCATTAGGCTTCTGCAACCTTTTCCATACTCGAAAATAGACTCATTCTTTTCATCTTCGGCATTAATGAATCGCATCTTTTTGATCTGGTAATAAGAGTGTCTACCTCTGATTATATCCACCTGCTGATCCCGACGTACAAACAGGATATTGTTGCATACATGGATAAATAGGGGTGGGGAGGGGGGTAATGGGCCTTAAAATGTACTGAGTTCGAATCAATAGCTCAACCATTGACAAATTTATGGCCCTTTAGGTCAATAGAAAGCAGTACGCTCACTTTGACCTATGACCTCTGACCCCGGAAGACCGGGTTTAAGCCGGACTCTGTCACGGGATTGTAGCCTGGACTATGGCAAGTCCAACTGTACCTAAACCATACCTCTTACACAAGCATTTGTGGGGTTACAGCCTTCCCAACATGTCCCTCTATTAAGCTTTATATAGCCCAAATAGCGCCAAGTTTGAGCCTACATGTCAGACAAAACGACCGTTGGATTTGAACTAATTTTTTTGTCCTTTAATGTCCAACCTATCATTTACAAGTCATTTTATATTAATGTCTCTACTAAAACAATTTCTACAGCCTGCAGAAGTAAACAAAAATAAGCAAGCCATTTTGAGCCGTGGAGATATACCCACTGTATGACTTTTGACCTTTGACACGTACAGTCGGACGGTCATATAATGCCTTATGATACTTGATTCTTTAGCTTCTATCCCAAGGTACACGAATAAAGCCTTTAAGGCGTTATAACTAATCTATTTGAGTGTACAGAAATACGTGATTTTTCAAAAGGCAAAATATCCATATCTATTTCCAACGAGTTTGTCGTTGGATAAGAATGGAAACTATTTTATTCCTTCATTTTAAAAGTTATTTTATGTTAATATCTCACTCCATTAATTTTCTACAACTTGTTTAAGTTGAATGAATTTGCAAGAAAATATCTGTGAAAACAAAAAAAAATAATAAAACTTTAGTGTTCTACTGTAGTTGTGCTTTCTCTAGGAATGACTTTATTCGATAGATGTAACGTCTTGCTACAGTTATAGGCTTTCTCAGCTCTTATTTAATATATTTTCTGCCAAAAATATATGACAACGGAGGTCTTAAAGGCATCAGGGTCCGCGAGATGGTACCGAACTTCGAGCCGGTCCGACCTAAGAAGCCCATTCCTCAGATTGCGTGATACCCTTACTGAATAGTACTGTAAAAGGGCTTTATAGACGTGTTAATTGCTTAGGTAAATTTTAATGCATTTCGAAAAGTTTCAAATTAAGTATTTTTGCAGAAAAGTCCAAAATCATTTGTTTTGTTTTTTGCTATCACTTCATCATTGTTTGTGTTATAGATATGTTTTATACCCATTTGTAGCCCAAAAGAATAACAACCGGATATAGTATTTTTCCAAAATTGGAGTTATTAAACTTTAATACCAAATATTGTCTTACTCCGACATGGGCAATCTTTTTAGCCAAGATTTGACCCCTAAATGATATTAAAAAATGTGGCCAGAAAACTGTACTGTAACCATAGGGTTAGCGTGCTATTATTTATATTACGTAAAATTAAGGTTAAGTAACTATATTGTATGTTGCACCAATGACCAATAAACCATACCCCTTAGGTCCAATAACTTTGTCAAAATTAGGTAGGACACTTTTGGGGGACATTTTTCACAGGTGGGAGACATATTCCACATATTGGGAGGCATACAGCACATAAAAGTAGGATCATTTTTCTTCAAAAACTTTTAAATGGTTTCAAACATGCAGTTCTGTTAGTTTTATTAACGTTACTTTTTCTACTTTTCCCATTTCATTTGCTAAACTTTTCCAATTTTCTCCTTTTTTTTTTGATGAAAAAGACTCCTACATTATTCCTACTTTTTGTCTGAACTATACTGGAAGGCTTGTACACCCCTCCCCCTATTATTCTTTATCTTCCGATAGGTATAGAAATTGAGCTATGTCGGGTATAAACATACCCGACTACAACAAATAATTGTATAATATTGTTAACACTCTACAGGCTTCAATTTTTTTTATTCTTAAAATATCTTAACAGATGGTGCCTTTCAGTGCATACTCTGTATAGAATATGGGCCATGTCAGATGAAAACATACCCGATTACATCAAATTAGTGTAAAACCTTAGTAACACTCTACAGGTCTCATGTTTCATTTGCTTTCATACGTAAGTAGCAGTGTTTCATGTGAACAAGATCTGTATAGAAATTTGGTCATGCTGGATGAAAACCTACACAATTACATTTATTATTTTTTTTAGAATTTTAGCCCCCCTTCGGTTTTTATTTTTTCATTTTGATCTTTTGGGGAAAACTTTTCACTAACCCAGTTTTTATCGATCTCTTTAGGGGTTGGGTTTATTTTGTTGCACTGAATTTCAATATTTTCTGTCCTTTTTCAGATAATCATGGTGTTCAAAAATAAAGTTTAAGAAGCTTTTTTTTGTATTTAAGCATCTAGAATCTTAACAAAACAACCAAGTTTTATACGCATCTAAGAAGTTTTTTGTTAGTGTTCCCTTTATATGGGAAAAAAATATTTTCGGGCGGGAGCGTGTAGGGGAAAAATTTCTTTTTCTTTAAAAAAATTGTATTGTTTTAAGGGAAATTTTTAAAAATTTGAGGGAGCGTAGCGACAGGAGAGTTTTACTTTTCTATTTAAAAATTGTGCGGAAAGAAAATTTAAAATATTAAATAAGCGCTTTATTTTTGAAAAAAAAATGGTTCCTAACTGACCTAGTGTGATCAATGAAGTGATTTAAAGGCGAAAAAATAATTTTTCTATCAAAAAATGATCTTTCTATCAAATTGAAGTTCGATCATATTATGAACATTAGAATATGATTTTCTGTTTCTAAACTATTTTAAAAATGCCAAATCAAGAATAAAGAGATGACCGCGCGGACCGCCGCGGCAATAAAACAACTTTTCGCTGCCGCTACCAATAATGATATGGGGGATTTAATGTTCAGTGTGTGTTTAATATAAATATTTATAATCGAGGCAATTTACCTTAAAGTCAACCGTTACAAACGCTTTCCGATCTTCACGGTAAAAAGTAGAAAAAACAACATACTCTCATGTGTTTCCGTAACATATAGTCTGTCAGTAATTAAGTTTCAAAGCACTCTTAAGAACAATAGCATTAATTTCCAGATATCTAAATATTTATTTTTTTTTTTGTCGAACGATCAGGAAGCAAGTAGTATAATACATGTTTCATGAGAAATAGTAACGTTTTATAATTAGCTGTTCTAAGGAAATTAGCATACTGAAATAAAACAAATGCAGCATTTTCTTTGGATCGCAAATAAAGCTGCCCACCAAGAAAGTATAACTTTCATCTGAGACATGACAACGCAATGCGTTTACAACTTGGTTACAAAATTGGAATTCTTAAATTAAATAATGTTACATGTGTTGCACGAACTTTTTATTAAGACTCATGTATTTGATAGTCATTTTACTAATTTGTTATCTTGTTATTGTCAATTTTACTGACTTAAAAAGTGATCATTAAAACATTAAATTGTAAGAAAAATATTAAAAGAACTGTTCGCAAGGCTTTTCAATTTCTCCAGTAGATATGTTACTAACAGGCAATAAATTATCTGAATGAGCCGACCATGTAATATGCTGTCTATAAAATTGCTATTATCTGGTCACAAACTGCTGAGATTCAAAGAATATTTGTGCTTATGGTTCAGTTTGCCATTACACATGTACTCTCGAAGTCGTTTTACAATTGATCAATAGTTCTGAAATATAAATGAAAAACAATGAAAACACATATCTGGTTTCGCTATTGTATAGTCTTTTAATACAGAAAGTAAATGACAACATACACAAAAGTGATACAAAGGATACAGAAAGAATGAAAATAAAATATAAGTTGTCTACTTCTAACTTCATGCAAGAACAAAATTGAAGTGGGGAAATTTTCCTAGAAATCAGCTGAACTTTACCAACAAAAATACGATTTCAACAGAAAACAATGTTATAAACCAAATTCATTCAATAATATACCCTGTTTATATGACGTCAAAACTAACACTATATACATCTCATAGGGTTTAAGTGCCGTGTGGCGGATGTAAAAATTATCCCCGTACTTGGATTCAGTATTTTCTGGACCTTTGTGATCATGGCTTCCATTCAATATATGTAATAGAGTTCCGCTTAAGCTGGTGCTAGGGGCGTGAGAGGGGTTGCATATTTCATTACCCCTCATGATAAGACACAAGCAAACCGAATCTGCTACTGTTCTGCTTGTTTGCATTCTTAGCATCCAAAGGATCTTTTTACAGATTTCATTCATCCGTTTCAGTTTCATTGCTCGAGCCGATAAAGTTAGTTCAGGGACAAGTTCAGAACCGTGCAGTCTGATCAGGATCCATGCTGTTCCCTGATATAATCAGATACACGTTAGAGACTGAAATGCAAACAGTTTGGTTTCTGGATCTACGGATGTGCAGGCTGTTATGGATTTATAGTTTTTGTACAGTTGGGCTCATTTATGTAACGTGACGGTGACCTTGACTTTTGACATTTGGGTTATCTATTTGTCAGGACCAACCTACCTAGAACTAGACACATTCCAAAAATCGAAGTGTTTAAAATGTACATGCTGCATAATAGAAAAAAAGAAGGCCAGAATACGTATAAAATTGTCTGCTTTTTTGGCGATCGAAATAACAAACAGCCTTCATATCAATTAAAAGTATCAGTTTAATTTCATGAAAATCCCTTGATCGGTTCGTGAAATAATAATGGAAATGTTTACGTCGGATTGTGTCAGTCAAACCGCTTGATCGATAAAGTTAATCGATACGGGGTTCACAATGCATTTTAGTGGTTCTTTATTTTTAACTTTTAGGACAAATGTACAAGTTTTATGTTAGAATAGTGATGGTCATTTTAAATTTAATTTTGATAACTATTTGTAATTTTATTTAATCATGTCTCAGACAATAATGCATATGAATTAAAGTACTATGAGGCGCGCGTGTCTTTAAAACGTCCGAAATATTTTAATGAGTAAAATAAAAAGGCAACATTATTTCATACATCTTATTTATTGTTGTCATTTTGTAGTGGAATATTTGTTCAATGTATCGTATAAATTTCATAACTTCAAAACACAGCTTAAAAAAGAAAAAGCGTTCATGTCAGTGCAAAAGATGGACTTTTCTCTGGGTTCGGCGCTCGGGTGTCGTAGAAGGAGAAAATGAAAATTAAATGAGAAAATATGAAATTGAGTTTTACTACATCGTAGGAAAGTAGTAGGCCTAAACGCCTAAAACATATAAGTTTTCTTCCAAACCTTTAGGACCCCCTTTCGTTAAATAGCCATTTAATTGTAAATATAGACATGAACTTGCAGTACTCAGAATGAATAGTTCTGGTATTCTGTCTCTTAAGAAATTCAGGTAGCAACTTAATGCATTATTACGATAAAACAACCCTTAGCTTCGAAAACACAGGTTTCAAAAGTGTGTGTTATAAAACTTGTTGGACTTTATATACAGGTACATGTTAACGTAGGCAAAACATTGGGCTTTATATATTATACTCTCTGGCGCCACATTTTGATTAATACTCCATGGTGGAAGTCCGACATGCGGCCTTCTTCTGCTACACAAAAGTCAACAATAACGTTTATTAAAACAATTACCAAATCATGCCTAAAAGCATGAATATATGAAATCAGACCATTTTTTTTTTCAAAAAATGCAATCAATTTGATTATAATGTGTTGTGCCAAAATATATATTTCTTCATGGAATATTGTTTACATCGCTTACAAAACGATGTGCATCCTTGCGATTCTATACAGGAGATTTATTTTCCATTTCATACGTGGCCCCCAGCTGACCTGTAAGATAGAGTAGCCGATCACAAAAGAGTACAGAAAATGGGGTGTTATATATATTAAAGGTAAAAGTTACGGGGCGATATATCTATAGAAAATGAGAATGTAAATATCGGACTGCGACTGTTAAGTATGAAGGGAGATCAATGCTAAGACCTTGTATATATAGTTTCCATGTAGAACCTAATTGTCTCATTTTGTTCACGATGGATTTTATACTGACAATAATGCATGAAAATCGGGTTGAGAAAAAGTGGGCCCACTTTTATCACCACCCACAAAAGGGGTATCATATTGGAAAACAACCCATATCTTGGAGTTTTCTTAGTATAGATATCTTTTCAACTATATTTGTTTGCAATGTTGTTGTTTTTTTTCATTTAACTTTTTAAATTTTAATATAAACAGATATAGCTGAAAAGAGTAGGCTATTCCCCTTTTTTAAAGAATTGTGACTTTTATCACGGTAAGCCCTATACAAAAATAATTATCTTTAGTCAACTATAAGCACTTAAGTGCCACAAGAGCACACAAAGTCGTAAAACTGACGTTGATGTCAATTGTTTATCATTAACGTCAATGTATTACGCGCAATTGAACTTTTATTTAATTTTCATTGAAAGAAACATATCCTAAACTGAAAAAAAAAAACGTCGCATAATGCTGATGTACCCACTTTATAAGTTTGAGCTACGTCTCACCTTTTGTTAAATTTCAATTACAAATCACATCGCTTTAGTGCATGTACAGACGGAAACACGTCTGAGACTCCAAAAACCGCCATTTTATATGTGTCTTATGCGGTGGCGCTTCTCAGCTTGCGTTTACCTGATAAATTATGATATATTGAAAATATAAAGAAATATTGAATGCTGCATGACGGTTATACATTTTAACTTTTTAAATCATAAATTGTCTTGACTCTTTAGATTATTCATCTATTTGGTCATTGTATTTTAACTTTATCATTTTCATTGCCTTTTGTAGTTAAATAGCCAAAACACTGATTAATAAAGGGATGTACTATTCCCCTCTTCGTTTGATTCGTGATGATGTTAACCGTTATTTTGCTCAAATATAATGCGTCTGCTCGTTCTCAGGGCCATAATCTGCTGTACCTAAGGAGGGAGTTTTCATTGACGTGAGCTCTGACGTGTCGACCGGTGTGGGTTTACTTGAACATCTAATTTGAATTTTCCTCCACTAAACCTCCTATAGCATTTGAAAACTAAAGTGGGTGAAATAAAATAAATTCTCACTTTGCCTTTTGAATCATTTGTATCTTTGCATAGTTGTTTTCTAGAGGTTGGCGCAAAAATTAATAACAGTTGATTTTTCCTTTACCTTCAGTGAACGTCATTATTGTCTGCTTACTAACGCTTGAAGTTCTAAATAATACGTATGTGTTTCACCAAATGCTATATATTTAGAGAACCTCAAAATTAAATCGGTAAACGTTTTTCATAGGTTTTAAAGAATTTGAGAACTCTGCGGTTTAATTTGTTAAAAGTTTTAATTGGCATTGTGTCTGCACCAGTATACTGTTACTATGGAAACTATTTAGCATATAATTTTCGCATGAAAACTAAGAAACTGTGTTTTTTCAAACAGTCTTCTTGGAAACTAAATATCCAACGATATGCTATATGTTAACATGTAGTACTTCAAACAAGTGGTAAATACACCGGTCACCTATAGTCAAACTTTTTGGAGACAACACGTAGCTTATTGGTATCCGGCAGGACTTGCAATGTAGAGGATGTGGATTTGATTCCTTCGATTCCCTACAGGATTTACATAGTTTTTACTTTTATCTTATGTAATCCATGCTGTAGTTATTGATGCAATAGTTTAGTCAAAAATAATGTTCACGGCAAATGTTGTGCTGTTTTACTTGCAGTTTTACCTACATATATAGCATTTTGTTGCAGAAGTATTTAGATTTCCTCTTGAAACGCTGTCAGAAGGAAAAAGGTATATATTAGGAAAATATGCTCACGTAGTAGCAGTTTATAACAGACTACTTTTGTTTCTATGTCATCATTTCTTGCAGCATATGTGGTGTTCACTGTTCAGTACCCAACATGTCTTGAAGTGACAATTCTTACTTCAGTATTGTAGAGAAAAGATAACAAAAGAAGAGGCTTACAAGCGGATGAGGTAACATTCGGAGAACAAAATGTTTTTTTATACATTCCAAAAAAGCAATGGTGGTAAGTTGTGGTGGCACAAAGTACAATAAAATCATCTTCTTTTACAAAATTAATTGCATGTTTTCGAATGTATTTTGCAATAATGGTCCTTGAGTGATCACCTACAAAGATCGTTCAGATTATTTTGATTAGGGAGTGGATATGGCCGTTTTGTTTTAGGCTTCATACACTGCAAACTTCATACATTAGAATTCGTTTGATCTTATGAGCACTCAGAGGCTTAAGGCACCATTGTCAGAAGTTTTGAACTTTTCCCCCCCCCCCACCTTGGTGGAGATATCACTCGAGTGACATCATAGTTATAATAATAATAATAATGATGATAATAATAAATTATGTGTAATCCAATCAACAGTATGAATATTTATGACAAATCTTATAAATGTGTTAAATATGATTACCCTTCAAAAGGACGTATGATTGTATTTTTGAACATAGAGTTGATTGATGCAAGCATATTTTTTTCAATTAAATACATTTATTACAAGCGTCAAATGCTTATTATTGTTGATAAACTGTTAAAATTAATTCCTTCACTTCATTTGCATATTTATTTAGAAATGTTCTTGGTCGCTGGATTATTTTTTTTTAAATGAAAGCACAAATGGGCAACGTCACGATAAAAGCGTATTGTATTGCGTTGTTGGTTATAAATATTTGAATTTGATCTTTCTGTAGTCAGTCTATAGTCATTAAAACGAAGTTAACTGAAAATATATGACCAACTACCACCTTTTCGCCCTGCGTGTCACATTGTTATAAATAATCAGTATTTAAATACGGGTGTATATTAGTGAAGTTTAGGCCATGGAAATTCATTCACGAATTTCCCTTGCCCTCTGGATGGCTTCCTCACTTGAAGAATTCAACGCCCCATGTTATTGTTATCCCTTGATCGGCGTCGGCGTCGGCGTTGCCTGGTTAAGTTTTATGTTTAGGTCAGATTTGCTTTAAAACTTGCATTACTTGTTCACCATCATTAACTGACTCTGTACAGCAAGAAACATAACTCCATTCTGCTTTTTGCAAGAATTATGGCCCCTTTAGGACTTAGAAAATATCAGATCTCTTGGACAAGTTTTGCGTTTAGGTCAAATTTATCGATTTAAAACTTAGAGCAGTTATTCCCCATTAAAAACTTACACTGCACAGCTAGTACCGTAACTCTGCATTGCTTTTTGCAAGAATTATGCCCCCTCTTGGACTTAGAAAATCATGGTTAGGTTTATATTGCTATTATACAGAAACAAAAACAAAAATCAGATGAGCATCTGCACTCGCAAGGCGGTGCTCTTGTTGTGTAAAGCGATAATGCAATATTTCGTTCTATTTTCTAGTGTAAGTCTGTATTCTACTTTCCTATTACTCATTTCCGGGGCGTATGTCATTCAATGTTTACGACATTATTGTTCTTTTTACAGGTCATCTAAACGTAAGAAAATGTCATGCAAATGGACATCAAAATGTTGACACGGACTGGTGTTTGAGATTTAGGATATGACTTCATAAAACTGGTGGATAAATTGAAATGGAAGTATTTTGGAATGGCGAGTAAACAGTTGTGTCTCTTTGGAGAAAAGATGATACAGTATTTACGTCTGCATTCAAACGATTCTATTTCAAGGTAACACAAAACTCAAAGAAGCTGACATTTGGCGGTGTGAGAAAAGAAATTTACTTTTGCACGACGGGAAAAATGGTGTTTGCATGCATATTTTATCGGAAGCAGCTGCAAAACCACGGTCAGGAAACTGTTTTTGAAATTATGTTGTGGTAGTCTATTTGACAGTTTTCGGTCCGCCTCGGCGGGACGATATTACGATAGAGTTTTATATGAAAAGCTACAATAAAGTCCAAAATCTCACTTGTGGAGAAAAGAGAATTGATTAATCAGTTCCTGCTAAGGAATAAATTCTTTGCGTCGAACCAGCAGCTGTATGAATACACTCTCGCTAGAATAAAGTCTCTGCGTTAGACCAACTGCAATTTTTTTACCGTCATCTGGAGGTCGTATCAAGCTACTCTACCTAACTG
Source organism: Mercenaria mercenaria (assembly GCF_021730395.1). Classification (NCBI taxonomy): domain Eukaryota; kingdom Metazoa; phylum Mollusca; class Bivalvia; order Venerida; family Veneridae; genus Mercenaria; species Mercenaria mercenaria. The sequence continues at coordinate 45,821,660 of NC_069364.1, forward strand.
TGACTCCATTTCTCTGTCGGGGCTCAAACTCCGAGGCTCTTGATCTAGAGGCAAATGCCCTACGACTGAGCTATCATGACTTAACGATTCCAATTTCAGTGATGTAATTTTGTCTAATGGTAGAGCGATGTTAAAAAAAATGTTTACGACGTTGAATCGACTACGGCCGCATACTATCGTTTATGAGTTAATGTACGAAGCCACTACTACAGATGACAATTCATACTGGAAGCGAGGAAAGCTCAGACGAATACACTGCATATCACTTCAAGCTGATTCCAGCGCGAAGGTAACCACAGAGACAGTTTACTGAGGTATTGACACACTAAACAGCTGCAGGCTCTTCTTTTTGATATGAAATAGAGGAGCTTCCACTGGCTGCAGCGCACAATGAGCAAGGCAAACACCGGGAGCCATTCGAAAAGTCTGTGACTTAGTTACCTTTTCTTGAGGAATGTTGTCAGTGCAGTATACAAATCGATAGAATGACTTATTTTCTGTGACAAGTTCTGCTTTTTACGACGATAATGCTGCAAACATATCAGGGATCGATTTGTTAAATGATTTCAACCAAAACAATGCATCAAAAGAAAGGAATGTATTTCTACAGAGCCAAAACTGCGAACTATTTGAATCCGTTATTTTCTACCATTTTTTTCGACCTATTTTCCTATTTGATATTGTCTGTATACCTACTGAATTGCAATCCTGCATGTTTGAAACAAATAGTTTTACAATGCAGAATTTCATTTAATCCTGTTTTTTTTTAACCGAAGAAATTTCGTTATTAAAAAGATAAGATCATATGCTTAATTTATTGTACGACCGATTTGGCCTTAATTTCTTTTTAAAGTGCCACTTATAAAAGTTCGAAAATTTCCAATGGTATGATAATCAGTAGATTGATCCAACTTCTCAAAAAAAATGGTGTAATATCTTTGATATTGATAATGCTGAATGGAAACATATATATAGCTGGGTTTACATGACGTGTAATGATACATATTTACAATGGTTACAAACTAGAATTTCTCAAAGAATATTAGGTACCAATGTTTTGTTATTGAAAATGAACAAGACTATAACCGAATATTGTACATTTTGTAAACGTGAAAAGGAAACTCTAGTTCATTTATTTTGGAAATGTGGTCATGTAAAACACCTGATCACAGAAATTGAAAAACTTTCCAAGACTTATGATGATAAGTTTTCACTAATTGTAAATCTTTTATCTTGGGTTATCCAGGAAAACCTTTTGGTAATTATAACGTGTTTTATGTTGTGTTTAGAAATTAAAGAATTAAAAAATACATATTTCTCTGTAAAAGAAGGGATGTTATACCGTCTTTACATTGATTTAAAGCAAGCTTTAATCTTGCTACCGCAGTAATTAATAAAACATGTTGAGTAGATAAACAAAAGGGATGGACTCTTGTAGAACTTCTAAGCCATTAAAAGAAGTATACTGATGCTTTATTCGATATTTAATATGAATTCCTGTTTAAGTACAAAATTATTAGTGTGGAGAAGAAACCTTTTATATGAAAAAGTATATATCTTGTTGAAAGGTTTGTCATCGTCATGTTGTTCTCTCGTAGCAAATTTTTTTTTGAATGATATTTTAAGCATTGTTTGTATTCATATTGTAAATGTTTATATTATATGCAACATTCAGAATTAGATAGACTTAGAACTGAAATATAGTTTTAAAAGCAGATAGATAATGGACTGAAAATGTATAGAAATGGGTAGAATAACAATATTTTTTGATAATCAGTAATGTAGATTTATATGAAATTGTTAAATTGTTATTAATGTATCAAAGTTATTTTATCTATTTTATCAACTCTGTTTTAAATCTTCTTCTTTTGTCAAAATGATTCATTCTGTTTAAATTTTATAGTAAGTAGTGACGCCAATGTTAGTATAGTATTGAAAAGCCGTAGAGCTTGTATGTAATAAATGAATTGAATTTTTCTGAATAAAAGTATACCCAAGAAAAAAAAAGCGATTGTCAGTTTTCAGTTAAAACATAAGTGTTTGTTGCTTTGTTTTGAGCTATACGCAATTTTTTAACTTAAAGAGTATTTCAGTTATGTGATTACGAAAAGATAACCTAACCGGTGTTCTCCGCAAGTACGTGCCAACTTCCCCACATAAGTCAGAGGTGGAGGACAATGATTTCAGGTACGATGCATTTTATCAGATCATCACGGAGAACACACACCTCGCCCGGCAATCGAACTCACGGCCCCGTCATACCTGAATCGGCGATCTCCCTATTGAGCGGGCGGAACAAATAAATAGCTCTGGATTCAACAAATTGTTTCGTTGTCGCAGCTAAATACACTGAATGACAGATATTACTGAACAAGACAAATACTGGCTTTTAATTCTGTCAATGAAAAACGCACCATTGGCCGTAGAAGTTGCTTATTACGAAAATGAAACTGATTTTTTAAAACTAATTCATTACTTTATCACATGTCGTATTTAAAAGACATAAATGTAGCTGTTCTGGTTTTATTTTACTTGTTACTGTGTTCTGTACCGATATAATATATTTTATGGTACCAATAAAGTTAAATATTTCATGTTGAGATATCGCTTTGTCTGTCTGTCTATTTTACCTTCAGTCACATTTTCCATGCCTAAGTAAAAATCCTAATGCTACAGCCGACATTTCATTGAAACTTAAAATGCACATAGATATCGCTGAGACGATGTGCATCGTACAAGAACCTACCGTATATGTTGTAGTATTCAGATTATTTCCATTTAAGCTAATGTTTTTGTTCAAAAATATTAAGAACATCTCTGACAATGTAACTTATATGAGATTGAGGGCAGTATAGAAGAACAGTAACTACGTTGAATGCATTTAAAATATCTCCCTTTTGTACTTAATTCTTCCCGGTCAAATGCGTATTTTAAAAAATGCTAGGAAGTTGAAATCATGATGTACATTGTATAGCAAGGAGAGAAGTAAATTGCATGAGAATCTATACTCAGTTAAGGACATTTCTCAACAGTTTCCTTTTTATCCTCTGCCAAAAGCGGAAGCATATTGTTTTCGCGTTGCCCGTCCAGCTGTCCATCTGGGTGCTTAATAATTCCGAATGTATTTAAGCTAGAATCGCCACATTTAACAATTAAAAGTTGCACACATATTATCACGTAATATCCTGACTCGGTAAATGGAGAGTTTTTGCCCTTGATTGGTTCAATAAACATGAAAATGCTTAAGGTGGAATGCGCCTAATTTGGAGTTATTGGGTTTCGTTTCGAAATTTTGATTAATATAAAATTCAGCATATTCCTCATAGACTGCTTATTTTACTTTTTTGATATTTCCGTAACTTTTTTCTCTGCAGAGCTTCAAAAACGACAATTGACGTCCATTTTTGACCAACCGCGATTTCACGTCCATCAGACGATTTTTGTAAATCGTTCTGTTCATTCTAAAGAAATCGATTTGCTTTCTACTCATCACATTTTCATTTAAAAATGTCTTTAAAATGGTGTATAGGTTATGGAGATCATTTTTACGTTAAAGTCGATATTTACGTTAAAGTGACGTCAGAGCGACAAATATGACGTTGAGTTTCGAATAACAATTTTGCTTTAATCTTGTCTCATGTAAAACCCAAACGATAGAATTTGACAAAAAACTAACATAATGATGAAAATTTTATTTTCTGTCGATTTATGGAATAAAATTAGGCAGTGGCTAGTGAACCGTCACCGGTGCAGCAGACCCGAGGTCTAGTGCACCGTCATTTTTGTTATATATAAAATATAGCCTTTGAAGTATAATTATAACATATTGTCACCAGTAATATGTATGACCATTATTAAAAGAATATAGTAAGATAAACCTTGATCTACCTTTTAATTTACCGATTTACCTCAGTCTTCACTCTTCGGCAACATTATTTCTGATTCACTATCTCATGACCAGAGCTGCCACCACAAAAGACAAACATGCCAAATCCAATCATTAAATAACTTTAACAAGCAATCCAACAACGCCTACATTTGTAGACCTTCATTCATTGTCTTAATTTAATCTTTATTGCCTTTCACAGTTTTAATCATGGATTTCGTGAGATGCAGCTATTGTAATAAATAATATAACAAATATTGAAATTATAAAACAGTTTTCACCGTGCATGTACATTATAAGATATTTGCTTGCAAGATATCAATATTTCCAAATTTACGGTCCCATGACATAATAAATCTGAAATTAAGATCGAATTTCAATTTTGATATGTATACTTACATATATATCCAAATACAGACAATAATTATTTTTATTTATTCGACTTAAATTGACAAAAATATATGGTATTCATGAAAATTTAAAAAAAAATTCAAATAAATTCATTCTGTCATTCGGAAATATCTTAGTAAATGACGACTACTGACGGCGGCGAAGAACGAAGATCAGCGCTTGATATAAAGCCATAAATTAACAAGTAAGTCAAGGTTTATCTGACTTCATTCTTTTAATTATGTTCTTGCTTATTACTGGTGAAAATATCTTTCAATTAAACTTTACATAAAGGCTATGTTTTATATATTAAAAACGACGGTGCACTAGACCTCGGGTGTGCTGCACCGGTGACGGTGCACTAGACCACAGGTCTGCTGCACCGGTGACGGTTCACTAGCCACTGCCATAAAATTATGGGGTCACCGAATTCATTTTCGCGTAAAATTACATTACGCTACCCCTACCCCCAAATCACAACATAGCTTAGTTTACGTGTTTTTCTGATATACCTTTTTTCAAATCTTAGTATTTTACACTCTCATTCATCAGAAGGTCACTACAGACGTGAAACGAATCTTGGTACGTGAGAGAGGGTTTTCTTTTCAAAAGAGGTCTTTATAACTGTAAAACTGGCGACCGGTGCGAAATTGTTTCAATGCAGAATTTTTTACATACGCCAATGCGACAACATTGCGTAAAATACTGATATGTTATTTTTTAAAATCGCTTTAAATATATTTCTTAAAGTTTATAATAATGATTAATTTTTCATCTTTTTCTTATTCGAAATACCAATAAACAAGTTTTCCGTTGTAATACACTGTTAAAATGAAAAATAATATGCATATGCAATTGTATACTATGTATATTAGTATATAGTTTGGAGTTTTCACACTTGAAACATAATTGTAAAATATCATAGTTCAATATTATACAAGTTCAAATATTTTAAAGTTTGTTATTTCAGACGTATGACCATTGACTTAGCCGCCCCGCCACGGGAGTATATGTTGTTTGAATCTTGTTTTTCTTTTTATTATTCCTAACACTCCATAAGCACACACGCAAGCACGCACGCACGCACATCCCATAAGATGACCATAAGATTACTAGTAGTTGTCACGGTAAATTACCTGCTCTACGCAAATGTTCATATATATTGACGGCAGAATTCGGTTTTAAAGGTCAAAGTTTATTTTTCATTCTTTTGATATTTTATACCAGAGGCGCTATTTGAAATAAATCATAACTTCGTTAATTTCCGTAATCATGATGTAAGAGATACTATCCCTAGGTTACATATACGCGTTAGCGTATCCTTTTCAACTTTCGATGACTGTTGAAAATTGTTACATTTTGAATTTTGCCACCTAAGATGCTTATTAAAATGAAAGTAAAGTGAAACCTTACACATGATATACACGTGCCCGTACAAATCCTAATATATCTCGTAAATACGAAAGCAGGGGTTGCAAGTTTGAGCCTCCAGTCCTCCGTACAAAGTTACGATTCTTGAGTCGCACATGTAGATAATGACAACATAGAATTACACATGTTTAACAATCAACCACTGTTGAATTACAAAGAGTCTCAGTCACAACCGCAATTTTCTTTCTGTCTTTTACCCCACCCGTTGAGCTCAATAGAAGGAACGCAGACCTATGAATCGTGAGTTCGATCCCCGGGTAGGGCATGACGGCTTGATAAGAGCCACGTGTCCGAAATCATTCGTCCTCCAACTCTGATTTATGTGATGAAGTTGGAAGTTACTTGTTGAGAATACAGAATCCAGGAACACTGGCTAGGTTAGCTTCCCGCCGTAACATAGAAAACAGCGCTAAACCCGAAACAAACATTTTTTTTTTTATTTCGTAGAATATTTAACAGTTTTAGCAGAATGTTTACTCATATTTGTGGTGTTTGATATGTTTCTACTGTTATGAAAAAGAATTACATATGGAATATGTTTCTATTACGTGTCTATGAATACAAGGATAACCTTCCTTACACACATATCTGGAGAGCTAAAACCTTTTTGCAAAGGATGGTGTTTCTGTTTTAGCCAAGTTACTAAATAAATTAACCTTTTCAGAGCAACAACCTCCGTATAACAAATATACTTTGTTTCCCCGCGGGTATTCATAGAGGATGCACTTTATTCGAAATCGGGGTGTCCGACTACTCTCCAAACAATCGGAATATTTCCCAAACGTAAAGTTTGTAGTAAAGTTCAATAAGTTAATAAAGTTTATTCAAACATGATGAAGTTAGTTACCTTTAATAGGACTTTTTAAATTTTCTAAAGTTGTATTCTATTTGTCTGTCTCTATGCTATTACATGCAGAAAATGTCATTTCTTTATGTATCCAGGTTTACGCTCAGATAATACGTCTCGGAAATAGCGGCCTGTGATGGAATTCTGTACAGGTAATTGTTAAAATTAAAAGGTTGAGATAATTCAAATAAAAGATTTTAATTATATTCTGTCGTTTTCTTATTTATTTTTGTAAATGTGCATCGATACAGGACTGTTCTTGTATTACCATTAACTTGCGAAATAAATCATTTCAATTTTAATGTTGAATGAAATCATTGCACAGTTGTAAAGAACTCAAAATGTGTTTGTCTTTATCACAAAAGATCAAAAAATCCACTGAATTACGCATTTTTTATTATCTGGGATTGTGGTAAAGTAATGTAATTCAGGACAACGGTAATGCGGTGTCGATTTTGTCGCAATATATTCTAAACATTAAAATCTGAGTTCTACACTGAAACGATTTCGCCGAAGATAGCAGAGTTTTAAAGAGTATTATGATTTAATTGTACTAAGAAAAATAAAATAGTAGATTTATGGAAGAAAAGACGAGATACTGGAAAAAATACTCAATTGCGCTATCTTGTGATTTGGGGGTAGGGATAGCATAATGTAATTTTACGCGAAAATGAATTCGGTGACCCCATAATTTTATTCCTTCAATCCATAGAAAATAAAATTTTCATCATTATGTTAGTTTTTTGTCAAATTCTATCGTTTGGGTTTTACATGAGACAAGATTAAAGCAAACTTTTTATTCGAAACTCAACGTCATATTTGTCGCTCTGACGTCACTTTAACGCAAATATCGGCTTTAACGTTAAAATGATCTCCATAAATTATACACCATTTTAAAGACATTTTCAAATGAAAATGTGATGAGTAGAAAGCAAATCGATTTCTTTAGAATGAACAGAACGATTTACAAAAATCGTCTGATGGACGTGAAATCGCGGTTCGTCAAAAATGGACGTCAATTGTCGTTTTTGAAGCTCTGCAGAGAAAAAAGTTACAGAAATATCAAAAAAGTAAAATAAGCAGTCTATGAGGAATATGCTGAATTTTATATTAATCAAAATTTCGAAACGAAACCCAATAACTCCAAATTAGGCGCATTCCACCTTAAATTGCAAATAGTATTTAAGTTATAATCACCAGAAGACATGTAATGATAATTAAGCGTAGTGCAACTACGCATTTGCGGATCCATGATGTGTGTGCAGGAAGGGACGTCGCTGTGGTAGAATCAATTGCCCCTCCCCGATGTCGGTTCGAGCTTCACTCGGGGCGTTAAATGCCAGGAAGCCATCGAGTTTGCTGCGGTTCTACCAGGTACCCGCCCGTGATGAAATAATGCACAGAGGTAAAACTGGGGTCTTCCTCAACCATCAAAGCTGAAAAGTCGCCATATGACCTAAAATATGTCGCGCGGCGTTAAACCCAACAGAAAATAATGCCTGTGCCAGGTTGGGAGTCACGATTTCTAGGCTGTTCCTTGGGTACGCCCCTTCGGAAAGAAATAAATATATCTCACGTGGTGCAACCCGACGTATATGTCATATGATTTAGCCTTCTATTTTGTCACAATATTATTTCTGAAGTCTGTAAATTTTAATCAAAGCTCAAAAGAAAATGAAAGATATACTATTGAACCTCCATCACTGGAGAAATTCCCCAGGTTCTGCAGCCAAAAGCATAGAACTTTGAATAGCAGTTTAGATAGAAAACAAGGGATCGAACCCTCTTTGGCCTATTATTATTAATGGAAAACCGCGTCAGCTCCTTACTGATACGTTTTAACTCACTACAGCACTATGACGATTATTACTTTAATTTCAAATATCCACCTGAATCTCCTCTCATTTTTTTCTGTCAAATGAAATATGCATGCGTCTGTATCGCAGAAATAGGTCTACAACTGTTAGAAAAGTTTAGAAAATATTTAAGCCAGGTGTGTAATACGATTATAATTTTATAAGCGTCTGACGAGAAAATCATCCGTCCCCCGCGTTTTACTGTTTGAACGTAGTAATTTGGAAAAACAAATTCCTGATTTGATAATGTAACTTGAAACTTGATAAGTAGGTTGAACTGATTGGTCTGATTCTACAGTTTACGTCAAAAATCTGTCTGTCTGTATTAATTTTCGTTAAGTTCAGAATGATGTGACAGTAATTTAGTATGTACGTAAAGCTAATCTCAAGCAGGTATAGCACGCAGTAAAAGAAAAGAAAAACCTTACGCATATAATAGTGATTATAATATTCATGAATAAATGCGATATTTTCTTTCCACTACATTAAAAGAAAAACTTATTGAGCTGTTAAAGAGTAACATGGAAACATTCGTATTTTCCTGTGTTCCGAAAATGTCGGTGCAACAGCATCATTTCATTTAAAACATATCAATTGTAGTAGATTTGTTTTTGCTATGATAAGACAAAACGCTTGTTTTAACATCTATCATATATTAAATTCGAACCTACTCAGTTCTTAATGACTGGTTGGCTCGAGGGCAAATAAGTCATACTTCCTTGACTTAATAACAGGCGCTGGTGTTGGCTATATACCAATAAAAGAAATTGTTCTTTGTTTCATATAAAATTCAGCTACTTCAGAACAATTTTGATACAGTTTCTAAATATTCATTCCGTCGTAGAGCTATCCATACATTTGCATCAAGAAAACAAAAAGAAGAAGGGGTACTGAATTCTGGTAGTATGCAGTGAAATGCAAATCAGCTGACGTCAGGTACCCTCATAATGCCGCATTTCAGAAAGCGGTCCGCAGAATAAACACCCTACTTTCGTTTTAAAGTAAACAACTCGAAAACATGCGAATGTTAGCATGGAAAGTATCTTATTGTATGTAAGATACATTCCACGAGTGAAATAATGCCATTTGGCCCCCGTCTTACGTGCAAAAGCGCGAAAAATGAAAAACTATTATCTATCTCTTAGGGACTTCTTTCGACTACACCACGGAAGCACATTTTTGACCGAATTACTGCTATATAAGCTACAGAGATATCGTATACATTGATCCTAGTAAGTAATTCTGTATGCGTCATTAAGTGGGGAAAAATGATAGTTAAGAGCGTTTATGGACATCTGTGGTCTTGGCATATCTGGTAACTATTTATTATTATTGCTAAAAGAATAAACCTCAAAAGTTGAGTCAAATTTACTAACTGTACTTTGATGTAAAACGAAAGCGTTGAGCGACCAGTGAAGTTTCCACTTTTTCTATTCTAAGTATTTTTTAAATTGTCAATTTCAGCAACCGTGACACTGGACCTTTAAACCAGTGTAGTAAACAAGGTGAAGTTGTTTGAGTTGTTCGAGTTTCGCAAATTTCACTCTAGATGCAATAGTTAGCACACCAGCTTACGAGCTGGTAATGACTAAACTGCAGTTCTTAAACAATATGTTAAAGCTATAAACGAATATACTTCAGTTCCATTGAAAGATTTTTAAAAATATATATTGTTATGCCCCCGAACCATAGGTCGGGATGGCCATATAGAAAACACTTTGTCCGTCCGTCCTTCTGTCCGTCCTGTCCTTCTGTCACACAATTTTTGTAACCTGAACTTCTTATTCATTATTTGACGGGATCTATTCAAACTTTCAGGAATTACTATTTCTGATGCCTAGTTGTGCAGGAAGAAAACATGGATTATCGCATTCCGTTCCAGAGTTATGGCAAATTTTTGTGACAAATGCCTGTATGGGGGGCATGAACCAACCTATGATAGGTCGAGTTATATTCCGGGAAATACATCATGTGTATATTATAGCAAATGCAGTGTCGTTTATTTATCCTTCTTTGAAATCATTGAAATCTTTGAAAGACCCTCATATTTCGAAAGCCTTTATGATTCTGAATTAATTGTGTTGCCATATGATCTTGTTTTCATTGTCAGGGTGACGTTCGGTCATTAATTAGGTCTCCTATTTATATTTAATTATAGAACTATTTGGTTTGACTTTTAGACCAAACTGCGCGAACCCAGAGTTTGATAAAGGCGCATGCTTCTGAAAAAAAAAACATCATGAAACAACTTCAGGTGATTTTAAAACTGCCAAATTATAGTTTGATTTGAAGCTGAGAATCCCAATCTTCGAATGTAGTGATTCGATGTCCAAGATAACAAATACAAACTATCCGCAGCCGAGTCTCGAACTTTTATGCAAATCCAACTTTAGGGGAATAGCCTGGATCCGACCGCACCAACCGACGCCCAGATCCCCATAATTATGACTGCAGGTTTTACCACGTCAGAAAAAATAAGAAAAAAAATCCAAGGAGCGAAGAAGTTACATCGATTTGAAATTTTCAGTATCACGCTATCGACCGTTGTCCCTAGTAGAGGCGGAAAATGTCAGCGATCTGGGCCTGTGAAAAGGCTGTCAGTTCTGAAACGGTACCCTCCGTCTACGGGCTGTGGTGCTCGAACCCCTTGAGGTACAGTCAAGCTCTATAGATCAGTGGACGGGGGAAGGATGCCCGCCAACGATAGGACCCGCCAGCTTGACGCGGACCTGTTTTCTCAAAATCAGTCCACTATTGGAAGGTGTGTATTCAGTTGAATGTCCTCAATTGACATCAACAACAAACGCTTTTCACCAATCGTAGAAAATATAAATACTACAATATCCACAACGTAAAATATACTTTCGTATTGGCAAGCCTGAGAGTGATTATGTCTGGATAATACTCATTTCCATGAAACGCATTTGGCTATTGGGATGGAACTGTCATTTCAGACAGAATTAACTGTTGTTTTAACATTCGAACTCACTGTTTTCATATGGGTGGGAATTTCATATTTTGTATCAAATATAATATTGAAATGACAGTCATGAATAAAGTATCTGCTTATGATTTCATATCCACTTGCTTTGCGAAATTATGAGTGACAGGTGAATATTTCAGCATAATACACGAACAGCTAATAAATATAAAGTAACGGTCAACTTGCGGTACAGGGATATGGAATTTATTTATTCATCAAATGTTCAAACGAGCGTTATCAGAGGAAGACGAGTATTAAATTACATAAAGCACGCTATCAGTCATTAAAATGAGTGTTACAAAACGTGGTCTATGTATAAAAAGGCAACATTTGTAGGACAAGATTATTGTATTAAAATTTACGCAGCTACAGAAAAAAATATTTTTTTCCAAAAATCATTTCATATAGAATTAAAAGAACATGGAAATCAGAAGGAATAGCAAAACACAAACTGTATGCGTAGAAAACATGTGGCATTGTCGGTTTTCACTCTGGTCTGACAGGTTGATATAGTATCTGAGATCATTTTGAAAATTGATATTGAAACATATGTGCACAAGAATAGATCACATTATGCCTAGTATTAATGATGCTAGAAATAATCGATAATTGATCACCAGGATAATCGAGAAGATTACGAGAGATTTGACCATCAAAGTAGTGCTTATACATACATCTTTGAAAGTAAAAGAATATAACAGTGTGAGTGGGAACGCTCAGTATTTATTATTGTATAATTATTATTGTATAATAACAATAATTAACAACAACAACAACAATAACAGCAATAATAATAATGGTAATATTATATATGAGCTACCTTATGGGAAAAGGGGTTTATTGTATATTATGGAAATTCAAAAGAAGTGTTGATTCTGCAGATTGACATCTTGTGAATTAATCCTGAACATTTGATGAAGCTACCTCCAACACTTTGTAAAATATGAGTTGTTAAAGTATACAAGGATGAGCCAATTAATGTATGACGTTTAGAACGTCATCATAACGTCATTTTAACGTCACTGTCATTTCATTACTCTTGTGATTTACTTACTTATTTTCTAACAAAAAAGCCTTATTCTGGTATCAATGTGTTCATCAAACATTCTATTTCAATCATTTCATGACGTAACATTCATTCTTAAAGAATCAGTTTCTAAGTTTCTCTAGGATTTCAGAAAATGGTTGCTATGGCAACAATAATTATATTTCAAGCCAGATTTTGTCATAATAGATAACTTTAATTATGCCTCTAAAAAATAGATAACTATACAATGTTAACATTGACATGTTTATCATAATATTTCTACCAATTTGTTCTCCTTACTGCCAATAATAGTCAATTTACGCTAAACCCTTTTTAGTCTGAGTCGGCTCATACATAAGGGTTGATTTCTTTAGTCGTTTAACCGTTTTAATCTCATTGATACATGACATCTGTCAAAAAAGTTTACATTATCAGGTTCTAGTTGGACGTGATGAGAAATAAAAACATGCACTGACAAAAGCAACGGCAGGATCACATACAACAAGAACATCTCGGTATTTTGAAGTTATCGAAACATGAGGCCAATCAACAAGTACCAGGAAAATGTCCATATTTTATGCAGGAAGATAGATTAATGAAATTAAGAATATAAATAGTTACAATATCAAAGCCTTTGGCCATATGGTTCTAGACTGGCAAGATTTTATAATGTTTTGCTACATTTGAGTATGCATATAAGGAAATCAAATGTCCTCGGGGCGTGTCCAATTTTATGCTCAGTGGCATAATTTGAACAGGTTGTGCTATAAAAAAGGGAAATTCAAAGCTCTAGGCCGTGCAATTCTGGACAAGGCGATTTTAATGGAGTTATTGGTCGATTTAATAACAAATTTCACCAACACACCATCCATCGTTCGAGAACCCATTATAACGCCACAGTTTCTTATATACCAAGCCCTAGACATAGCATTACTGATGTGTAGCATAATCTAATTTGGATAATAAATAAATTAATTATAAAATGTATGGAGTTGCCCTGTGACTTTTTAAATACCCCTCGTAGATGTTGTTTGTTCACTTGAACGTGTTTTTAAGTGTTTGGGATCTAGAAATAAAAGGCAAAATAAACCGGTTGGTTTCCCCAAATTAATTGTGGGTCATTTTGCTATTTAGAAGATTTTACAAACGTTTAACAGACATATTGTTTATAAAAATCAGCATCTACGCATTAGAATAAAGCCCATTTTGATGTATTTGTAATTGATATATAATTATTTCTAACATATTTTATTTCTTTTGGTAAATGCTTAAATATACTTATACATTGGAAGACAAACATACAAGTGATAAATTTCGCCTAAATTAAGCCGTCAATTTGATTTATCTAAGTTGTCAGTTGTTATTTATACAATGTTTAGACTATTAACAAACGAAATGAAATATTTCCTTGCCTTTGCTTTTTTAAAGCAGATATAAACAACAGATTCTATTGCATTCATTCGCTCTTGATACTTCACATTGCGAAGAGTATAATACTATAGTCATTGTGTGTAAAGCATGTCACAACCACGAGTAAAACTTTTGACCGTCTCTAACGATGGAGAATACAAAACAGTTATTGAAATATTGAAGGACCAAAAGATATCATTCCAAGTAAGTACATCGTATTATTGTTTTCGTCATCCAACTGTAGACAAAGGGGCATTGTACCAGAACGGTTATAAATATAATGCGATGACGTGTCCGTTTTCAACTTTTATATTAATTAGATATTTTAAATATCTGAAATATTGCTGGGTTTTGAACTTCATTAGTTTGTCAAGCATACATCAGCAAGTCCAAGGGCGTGGTCACTGTGTGTGATAGACAACCACTATGTGATTACAAAATAAAAACATAATAATGTTATCGACCACAATAACGTGTGCAGTCTAAACACATGAATCAAGATGATTTATATTAGTCAAATTCAAGTCACTTGAGGATTTATTATAACATTTAGTTATTCATTAAATCAAAGACAACGCCTCTGGATACGGACAATGGTATTAGGCACACAATAATTCTAAAATTATGATTGTCTTGACCTTTTATAATCTTAAGCGTTTGAGTCATATAGATCTATATTTTTAAAAAAGATTACTTCAAATATATATGATCCATATTTTTTTTATTTTTGTGTATTTTTAAAGAACAAACACACATAGTCTACTTACATACATGTAGCCTGAACCACCTTGATTCCATTCTTCTCGCAGTATTTAACGGCTTCATTGAGCTCAGCCTCATCCACGAACATTAATTAGTTTCCGGGCGGCCTCATCTTTTACCTAAATGAAATAGAGTTGATATGCTTTAGATATTTGAAATAAGTAGAAATATTTCGAGTTTAGTTACCCAGTCATATATAAAAGTTAAAGTTCAGGTTTTTGCGTTCTTCTTCCAATGCGCATAGGCATCGCTCAGCCGACCTCTGGCAATTTACTTCCCCTGGTCATTAGGCTACATATTGGAACTATCGTTCGGGTCTCCCTGTGGAGATAATTTCGACTCCTGGATATTGCAGCCGACACATGGCGCACAGGACATTCGGATTTGCACAAAAACCGCCTTCTCAGGGTATCCATTCACACCTAGGTGGAGTGGAGCCATGCAGATCAACTTCTTGTGCTCACAGAAATAAGTGACGAGACGCTGGTAGGATTCGAACCCGGGACCTCCCGATTCCGAGTCGAACGCTCTACCAATGAGCGATCACTCTCCGTTAAACATATAATAAACGATATTATATAATGAACCTAATAATGTTCAACATCATCTTTGAATTATAACATGCAAACAAGAGACTCTCAACCAAGCTAAGTTGACACTTTATAGTTCTTCGGTTTCAATGACAAATACTGATGAAAATACAAAATTATCAGATGTATTAGTATTTTCAAAGGAAGATGCATGTAGCAGACTGAAAAGCAGTCTAATTTCGAACTTATTCTCTGGGGTGGTTTATCGCGAAATTAGGTGTTCGGGTTTTGGACAGACACAAGTTATAAATGCTTACTAATATGCTGTTTACCTGCGCAGAATTTGATACTCTAAAAAAATTACATCCTGGTATATGATCTATTCTGAATTTTACTTACATGCGCAATGACCTGATTTTCCACAGAATTATTTAGTTACAATACCAAATTAAACGAAGCAAGTATGTTTCTGATTGATCAGAAAACTGATCTTTTCTACATGTCTGAATTAATATAAGTAAAGCCGTATTTATCAATTGTAATCTAGGTCAATGTCAAGGTCAAAGTTTATTTCGGTACACAAAACTATGCATTTGGTCCAAATTCTTCATCTGTAGCTTCAGAAATGTGAAGGTAGGTTGCCAGCTCAAAATCAAGGTCAAATTTCATTTTGGAACACAAAATTATGCATGTGGTCCAAATTAGAAGCCTGTAGCTTGAGAAATGTGAAAGTAGGTAACTAGGTCAATCTCAAGGTAAATGTTCATTTCGGAACATGGTCCAAATTTGAAGCCTGTAGCTTAAGAAATGTGAAAGTAGGTCACTAGGTCAATCTCAAATTCAAAGTTCATTTCGGTACAAAAACTATACATGTAGTCCAAATTCATCAGCTGTAGCCTGAGAAATTTGAAAGTAGGTTACTAGGCCAAAATCAAGGTAACATTTCATTTCGGAACACAAAAGTATGCATGTGGTGCAAATTAGAAGCCTGTACTTCCAAAAATGAGACAGAGGGTCACTAGGTCAATGTCAAGGTAAAAGTTTATTTCAGTACACAAACCTATGCATGCGGTCGAAATTTAAAAACTGTAGCTTAGGAAATGAGAAAGAAGATCACTGGGTCAGTCTGAAGGTCAAAGTTCGTTTCCGTAAACAAAACTATGCATGTGGTTCGAACTTGAAGGATGTAGCTTCAGAAATTGGAAAGTAGGTCACTAGGTCCAAATTAAGGTCAAATTACATTTCGGAACAAAAAACTATGCATTTGAAGCATGTACCTTCTAAAATGTGAAAGTAAATCACTTGGTCAATATTAAGATCACAGTTTATTTCCGCACACAAGCCTATGCATGTGGTCCAAATTTGAAGGCTGTACCTCGAGAAATGTGAAAGTACGTTACTATGTTAAAATCAAGGTTTTTCATTTCGGAACAGATAAACTATGCATGTGGTCCAAATTTGAAGCCAGTACCTTCAAAAATGTGAAAGTAGGTCACTTTGTCAATATTAAGGTGACAGTTTATTTCGGTACACAAACCCAAACATGTGGTCTAAATTTGGAAGGCTTTAGCTTGAGAAATGTGAAGGTAGGCCTCTATGTTAAGATCAAAGTTGAATTTCATTTCGGAATACAAAACTATACATGTGGTCCAAATTTGAAGCCTGTACCTTCAAAAATGTGAATGTAGGTCATTAGGTCAATGTCAATGGCAAAGTTTATCTCGTTATACAAAATTATGCATGTTGTTCAAATTTGAAGAATGTAGCTTGAGAAATGTGAAAGTAGGTCATTAGGTCAATCTCAAGGTCAACGTTCATCGCGGTACATAAAACTATGCATGTGGTCCAAATTTGAAGGCTGTAGCATGAGAAAAGTGAAAGAAGGCCACTAGATCAAAATCAAGGTCAAATTTCATTTCGGAACACGAAAGTAAGCATGCGGTCAAAATTTGAAGACTGTACCTTCAAAATTGAGAAAGTAGGTCACTAGGTAAATTGTATAGTCAAAATTCATTTTGGTACACAAACTTATGCATGTGATTCAAATTCTTCAGATGTAGGTTGAGAAATAAGGAAGTAGGTCACTAAGTCAAAATCAATGTCAAATTTCATTTCGAAACACAAAACTATGCATGTTGTCCAAATTTGAAGCATGTACCTTCAAAAATGTGAAATTAGGCCGCTAGGTCAATCTCAAGGTCAAAGTTTATTTATGAACAGAAAACTATGCATGTGGTCCAAAGTTGAAAGCTGTAGCTTGAGAAATGTCAAAGCAGGTCATTGTGTAAATATTAAGGTCTGATTTCATTTCGGAACACAAAACTATGATTTGAATCCTGTACCTTCAAAAATGTGAAAGTTGGTCACTAAATCAATGTCAAGGTCAAAGTTTATTTAATTACACAAAACTATGCATGTAGTCCAAATTTGAAGCCTGTAGCTTGAGAAATCTGAAAGTAGGTTTCTAGGTCAAAATCAAAGTCAAATTTCATTTCGGAACACAAAAAATGTGAAAGTAGGCCATTAGGTCAATATCAAGGTCAAAGATTATTTCGGTATACAAACTTATGCATGTGACCCAAATTCGAAGGCTGTAGTGGAGAAATGTCTAAGTAGGTCACTATGTCAAAATTAAGGTCAAATTCATTTCGGAACACAAAGCTATGCATGTAGTCCACGTTTGAAACCTGTACATTCAAAAATTTGAAAGTAGGTCACTAGGTAAATATCAGGGTCAAAGTTTATTTTGGTACACAAACCTATCCATGATATTCAAATATGAAACTTATAGCTTGAGAAAAGTGAAAGTAGGTCACTGGGTCAATCTTAAGGGCAAAGTTAATTTTGATACACAAACCTACGCATGTGGTCGAAATTTGAAAATAATTTCCATACACAAACCTATGAATGGTTAAATTTCATTTTGGAATACAAAAGTATGCATGTGGTCCAAGTTTGAAGCCAGTACCTTCAAAAATTTCAGAGTAGGTCACTAGGTCAATGTCAATGTCAACGTTTAATACGGTACACAAACCTATGCATGTGGTTCAGATTTGAAGCATGTAGCTTGAGAAATGTCAAAGAAGGTCATTATGTAAAAATTAAGGTCAGATTTCATTTCAAAACACAAAATTATGCATGTAGTCCAAATTTGAAGCCTGTACCTTCAACAATGTGAAAGAAGGCCACTAGGTCAATATCAAGGTTAAAGTTTACTACGGTACACAAACCTATGCATGTTGTTCAAATTTGAAGCATGTAGCCTGAGAAATGTCGAAGAAGGTCATTATGTAAAAATTAAGGTCAGATTTCATTTCAAAACACAAAATTATGCATGTAGTCCAAATTTGAAGCCTGTACCTTCAACAATGTGAAAGTTGGTTACTAGGTCAATGTCAAGGTCAAAGTTTATTTTTGTACACAAAACTATGCATGTAGTCCACATTTGAAGCCTGTAGCTTGAGAAATGTGAAAGTAGGTTTCTAGGTCAAAATGAAGGTCAAATTTCATTTCGGAACACACTGCGAAAAAAGGGTCAATATACTTATATATATAATATTCTTAGACAAGTCAAATATTCATCATAAACGTCCCATCTCTTTATCATGTTCAAATAAATATAATGCATCTGTAAATCTGGATTTAAAATTATCTAAATCTCATAGATTAACCTAACTAAAATATAATAAATAATATCAGGGTATCAATATAATTTACATTATTTCATATTAGAGTTGTCGAATATTCGATAATAATTATGTAACAGTGTATACATGTCTAATCTGTGGTAAAATGAAAGAATGGTACTAGTTTGATTGAATTTTTGAAGATCGAATTTACAGACATACTCGATCATTCCTAATAAAGACCAATTTGTTTTTCAGAATGATTAGTTTGCACGAGCCAGTCTATTCGTGCACGTGAAGAGGCCTGGCTAAGTAACAGAAAAATGGTAGCCATTCAAAGATGACCTTCCCGAGATGTTTATTGTTCTCACAGTTTGTTTTTTTTCAAATAAATGACCCCAAGCAACAGGCTTTAATATTCCTTAATCAATATTCTTAAATGCACAGGATATGCTTGACGATAAATCTACAAATAACATCTACGGAGTAAAATATTGAAAGGGGGTTTTCGTTTAAAAAAGCACAATTATCAGTTCATAAAGGATACCTTTTAAGCTGAGTTGTCACATTATGAACTTAAAAAGGAATCATTTTGTTTCTATAAAACTATTAAAAAATGTCATATATAGAAAAAAAAGAGGGTCGCGCCGAGAAACGAAACCCTGACCGCGCGGCAATAAAGAAGTTTTCCACTGTCGTTCCCAAATTATAACGCAAGGGGGTTAGTGTTTAAGGGCGCTTTAAAATATACAATTTTTATCGTAAAAATTAGTTAAAAAAATCTAATTCTCATGTGTTTCCCCCAAACATTATGTCTGTCATTTATATGTAGCATAATTAACACCTTTTAATATACATATATCTAAAAAAATATAATGCCTTTGCCAGAGAAAAACCAACATAGTGGGTTTGCGACCACATGATCGAGACCAGCCTGCGCATCCGTGCAGTCTGGTCAGGATCAATGCTGTTCGCTTTCAAAGCCTATTAGAATTAGAAAACTGTTAGCGAACAGCATGGATCCTGAGCAGACTGCGCGGATGCGCATTGGGTTTCTCGATCCTGCTGGTCGAAAACTAAGACTATTTTTGGTTTTTCTCATGGCACGGCTTAATTAAAATATTTTTTTCTGTTCTTGTCGACGATCTGGAGGCCATTTCCCTTTTTTTTTTGGGATTCGTTTAAACATTGCGTTATTTCTTAAATTTATTTTAACCCAATAAATAATTTTTAATTGTGTCAAATGTTTTAATCACCCTTTAAATTTTCATTTGTGTATTAAACAATATTGCCTGGGGATAAGAATATCCGGTCAGTGTTGTTTCAAGCTGGGTCATAAAAATATGTTAACCCACTTACTACAAGTGATAGGTACTTTAAATTTTTATGGTTTTAGGGTTTTAACTGTTAAGTACATCATTTGCGCCCGGGCTGAAAAAAAAAACCCGTTTGTGGTCATATTTGAAGATTTACAGCTGTAAAATGGAGTAAAACAGAGAATGAAAAAAACACCAGTCAATCGGAAATATCGTCAACTTTAATTTGTTAAAATGTCAAAAGGGTCCGTTGAAAATCGATTTAAATAACGACTAAGCTGAGCAATTACTTATTGTTGTACATGTAGGGTTTCCTGAAAGTAAATGTTTGTTTAGATGTTTTAATATGTATCGTTTTTAAATATTTAGTTACCAATACATATCATTAAATTTTTCTTTTATTTGAAAATAAATAAAGTATATATACATATTCGACTTGTTCCGCTTTTTCACTTTAATATTAATTTAAACTTCATTCAAGTACTCGTTATAAACCGTTTGCCTGTAAATGCATCAGATAAAAAATTAAATGACCAAAGCTATTAGTTATCGATTCACCCCCCCCCAACCCCGTGTTACAACAACAACACTTGTACGGAAATCGACAAATTGGATTAATTGTTCTCCCGCTTTATGGGTTTTTTAAAGATGTTACTAAATTGGTAATGCAAAAGATCTATAGTATGTATGTATTGTAGGTCACATTAAAAATTCTTAAAACTTTCAGATTAATAATCAATTCTACATATATTAATTTTTTATTATTACCAACCTTTTTTTATATAATACTTTGAAAAAAAAATACGCATCACAACCGTTACATAGACCTACAAAGTCTGTAGAGATAAATAATCTGTAATAGTATTAATTTCTTCATAAGACACTGATATTTCGCAGAGAAAAACATTTTCTCTCTAGACAGAGCAAGAGATGTTGTAATTTTTTGCAAAAGTGTCATCTAGAAAAAGCATTATATTGTCAGATTACCGGTACCCATTTCTAAAAATAAAATTGTAATTTTTTAACTTATTAATGCTTTTCCGAGTTTCCCGTTTTAATCGAAGGGAAAGAACGTGCGTGCCGCCTTATTCATTCTTTAAAAGCTAGCCTCGGCTACCTAGCTTCTACGAAAAAAAATTCTATCTGGATTTGTTTTTTCCTTTCAACTTTAATCTCGTTTAACCCCATGGATTCATCAAATGATTTTGGCCGATATTTTTTTTGAAATTTCAAACATTGCAACATAACATTGGTGACTGACATCCTTGTAGACTATCGGATGAAAGAATAAATGAAACAATAGTTAAATGATTAGTTGTGAAGAATGATCAATCGAATGAAAGAATGAATAACTATTAACGGCTATTCTGAAATTTCTTTTTTTATATTAAATTACAATTAAACTGACCTTTTGACGCTTCGAATTTGTTAAAGCAATAAAAGGCAACCCTGTTTCCGATTAATTGAAATAATTCTTGGTCGGGTTTGTCACAAAAAAATCGTTTATTAAAAATTAAAACATATAAATCAAATATACTTACTCGCGATTTCCCTTTCCCTCTGAAATATGCAATATACAGATTATCGCGTGCAGTCACTTGAGCCAGATGCTATCGCTTCGGGATATAACGCGCGAAGCGTGACGAAGCGTTTTCCCCAACTGATTGGATACCTAATATCTAGCATTAAATTTCCCCAAATTTAAATTTGCGCTAATTTGTATTAATTGGCATTCATCGAGTTTCTGATATTGTCAATTGCAGGTAGAAAAATGCTAGAAATTGTCAGACTGGATTCCCAAGGCTTAGGGTACAGGGGTATCTATCTGATTTAGTTAATATGCATACAATTATTATCAAATTAATGTTGCAGTAAAACTGTTTGGCCGAATAAAATGTACATTTATTTTCGTGGAGATGGGAAATCAGTGTAAATGCTTATATCATTTGATTGAATGAAAGACACTCATTAATCTTTGCCAACATTTTTCGACGTTTTCGTTAATTTAAGCAATATTGTATTTTATACAGTCAATCAGTGTCACGCCATCCACGTTACCACGGTTATCATTGTTTTAAAAAGTAAATAATGTGATGTTATCGCTACCTTTTTTATCTTTATAATTTTATTTTTTCTCTTTATAGTATTTATTTTTTACTAACGCTTGTGACTGGTAATGTTTTTTTTCTTTTTGTCTAGAATATTTTAAAATTGATTTTTTTTACAGGGGTGAATATGATAATTTTTAAATTAAATTGACCATAAATATCACGGTGCGTTTGACAAATAAGGGGAAAAGTCTGAAAATAAATTTAGGGAAAAGGTATGGCCACAACTCGAACCCACTACCCTGATATTGGCGCTAAACGCTTTGCCGCCCAGCTACCTGCACATCGATAGTATAATATCACAAAGAATTATATATGTAATTTTTGTTCGCTATTTATGTTTGGACATTGAAAATGAATTTATGGAAAAATACGAAATATGCACATGTATAGGTCAATACTAAAGGAGCCTCATTCACGAGAAATAAAATAGTCTGCCACAGTGTTACTACAGTGGAATGAAGGGGAATAGGAAACATTTTTTTTAAATCACTTGCACACGTGTTAGCACCACACTCTCACACGTTAGATACCACGTGCGAATGTGTTGATTAACAAGTGCGCACGTAATAACTATCTTAGCTAACACGACGGCATGTGATAGCTATCACGTTCGCAGTGTTAGCTGACACCGTTCGACGTGAAATATTACCAACGAAACTAATCGAGATATCAGCCTTTTTTCAAAAACAAAAAACACTTACTTCGTAAATTACAGCTAACTATAAATAACACTTCCTTATGAAAAGACTCCATTTTAGAAAAATTGCAGATCTTTCACGCTTTTTCTTGATCAGCTAACACGTGCGCACGTGTTAGTTATCACATGTGCACTGGTAGTATAACGTGCTGTCACTTGCGCACGTGATAGTTATCACCCGCGCACGTGTGAATTACAACATACGCACGTGGTAGCTAACACGTGCGCACAGAAAAAATAAAATATTTCCTATGTCCTCGCTATGCCACCGTACTATACATGAACATCTGCAGAATTACTTCGAAACAAAAGTCAACGATATGAAAAAAATTTTTTGCTTTAAAGATTTAATTTAAGTAACGTTGAAAGTGAACATGAACAAAAGGTATAAAATACATATTTTTAGCTCTTTGAAATTTTATTAACTGAATGACTTCGGTAGATTATGTGCTTTCTTTATTACCAAAATGCTATGTTATCTACATGTTGGTTTAAAGATTCGACCCACCTGGGGTGGGTTCCGTGGTCGGTGGTTTAGATCGTGACTTCAAACCAGTTGCCATCACCGATGCGGGTTCAAGCCTCACTCAGAGTGTTAAAATTCTCCATGTGAGGAAGACATTAAGCAGTGTCCGCTCGTCACGATGAAATAATGCACGTTAGGGCACCTGGGGGATTCCTCCACCAAGAAAACAGGAAGTCGCTAAAGGACCAATAAGTGTGTCAGCGCAACATTAATCCCAACAAAAACACAAAAACGACCCACTCGGTCCGTAGCAACGATATTGTATTAAATCGAACGAAAAAGGGGTTTTGTTCGAATCTTTGGACGCAGACACATTTATCGATTATTTTCGTCTGGGAAAAATATTAGAATTGTTTTCATAAGTAAAGTATCAATACATGTCTTATATACTTTTTCAGTACAAATTTTAAATGGGTTAGTTCCTCGTTTTTTCTATAAATTTTGCTTGTATGCACAAGCGCTGGAAATGTGCAGAAAAAAAGTTAATTTATGCTTGCATTAGATTTTTACAATGGCGTTTATCGCGGATGTATTAAACATTACAAATAAATAGAGATGAATTGATTGATCTTTTCTTTCTCAATCGGCTATTTAGATTAAATGTTAAATAATCGGGAACGCGCTAGATGAAATGATGGATTCATTCATGTTTGGGTTTTAAAATTTTTAAACCCGTTTTGGTCCGTGAAAGCTTTTTTCAGTCATGTCATATTAGTATTTAAACATTTCTTTCTTTCAAATTTTTGGCATTCATTCTACATACACGTACAAGTTCGAAACATGCAAAACGTTTGACCTTTGAAATTGCCGGAGAAAATAATTTTCACTACACATATTGATTTGGGATCCCCTTTTTTGAAATATATAAATTATTTAAACCCCGTATTTCCGGCCCTATACGGGAAATATACGAGTTGTATACCAAGCATATACGGACAAAACGTCCCGTATTTTCGAAATATACAAATTATTTAAATCCCGTATTTCCGGCATATACGGGAAATATACGGAGTTGTATACGAAGAATGTACGGGAAATTTAATCTATGTATTTTCAAAATATACAAACTATACTACCCCGTATATCCAGAATATACGGGAAATATACGGAGTTGTATACAAAGAAATACGGAAATATAATCCCGTATTTTTTAAAAAATACACAATTATTTAAATCCCGTATTTCTGGGATATACGGGAAATATACGGAGTTTTTACACCAACATATACGGGACATATACGTGCCGTATTTTCGAAATATACAAATTATTTAAATCCCGTATTCCGACATATACGGGAAATATACGGAGTTGTTATACGAAGAATATACGGGAAATTTAATCCCGGGATTTTCGAAATATACAAACTATACATATCCTATTCCAGAATATACGGGAAATAACGGGGTGGTATATGAAACATAAAAGGGAAATATACGTCCCGTTTTTCGTATATACGGATTATGTATTCCCGTACCAGGACCCTATACGGAAAATACGGTGTTGTATACGATCAGAAACCCTTTTTTTTTAGAATTTCCGTATTTCAATAATATACGGGTTCGTTACTAAGAATTCCCGTATTTTAAAAGTATACGGAATCCCTTTTTTTATTAGTATAACGGATTCTAAATTACACCCTTCCCGTACACGCCCGTATTTTTGTTTTCCCGTATTTCTTCCCCTAACGGGTAATATACGGGATCCCGTACACTCCCCTCTTTTTTCGCAGTGACACAAAACTATGCATGTGGTCCGAACTTGAAACCTGTGCCTTCAAAAATGTGAAAGTAGGCCACTAGGTCAATACCAAGGTCAAAGTTTATTTTGGTACACAAACATATGCATGATGTTTAAATTTAAAACCTGTAGCTTGAGAAATGTGAAAGTAGGTCTCTAGGTCAATCTTAAGGTCAAAGTTTATTTCGTTACACAAAAGTATGCATGTAGTCCAAATTCTTCAGCTGTAGCTTGAGAAATGTGAAAGTAGGTTACTAGGTCAATATCAAGGTAACATTTCATTTCGGAACACAAAATTATGCATGTGGTCCAAATTAGAAGCCTGTACTTTCAAAAAAATAAAGTAGGTCACTACGTCAATGTCAAGGTCAAAGATAATTTCCGTATACAAACCTATGCATGCGGTCCAAATTTAAAGACTGTAGCTTGAAAATGAGAAAGAAGGTCACTATGTCAATTTCTAGGTCAAATTTCGTTTCGGAACATAAAACTATGCATGTGGTACAAGTTTGAAGCCAGTACCTTCGAAAATGTGAAAATAGGTCAATATCAAGGTCAAAGTTTATTTTGGATACACAAACCTACGCATGTGGTCGAAATTTGAAGGCTCTAGCTTAAGAAATGTGAAAGTAGGTCACTATGTTATAATCAAGGTTATATTTCATTTCGGAATACAAAACAAGAGGGCCAAGATGGCTCTAGGTCGCTTACCTGAAAAACACACCATAACAGTGTAAACATGTTTGACCTCTGATTTCATGGAAAAAAATATTCTGACCAATTATCATTAAAATTGGAGCAAAAACCTTGAGTATAAACTAGATTTTCTTTGTTTTGACCTAGTGACCTAGTTTTTGACCCAAGATGATCCATATTCAAACATGACCTAAACTTCATCAAGGCTATCATTCTGACCAAATTTCATGAAAATCAATTGAAAAATACAGCCTCTATCAGATACACAAGGTTTTCATTTATTTGACCTAGTGAACTAGTTTTCGATACTAGACACCCCATAATCGAACTTCACCTAGATTTCATCAAGGCAACCATTCTTCCTTAATTTCATGAAAATCCAGTGTAAAATGCAGCCCCTACTGCGTACACAATGTTTTGCCTTGATTTGATCTAGTGACCTAGTTTTTGAACCCAGATGACCAATATTCGAACTTAACCTAGATTTTATCAAGGCTATCATTCTGGCAAAATTTCATGAAGATCAGTTGAAAAATACAGCCTCTGCCACACACACGACGTTTTTCTTTGATTTAACCTAATGACCTACTTTTAGACCCCAGATAAAACATAATCAAACTCAACCTAGATTTCATCAAGCCAATCATTTTGACCAAAATTCATGAAGATCAATTGAAAAATACAGCCTCTATCACATACAAAATGTTTTCCTTTGATTTGGCCTAGTGACATACTTTTTGACCCAAGATGACACATATTTGAAATTGATCTAGATTTCATCAAGACAATCATTTTGACTTAATTTCATGAAGATCAATTGAAAAATATAGCCTCTATCGCATGCACAATGTTTTTATTTAATTTGACCTAATGACCTACTTTTTGACCCCAGATGACCCATATTCAAACTTGACCTAGACTTTATCAGTGCAATAATTCTGACCAAATTTCATGATGATCAATTGAAAAATACAGCCTCTCTCGCATACACAAGGTTTTTATTTGATTTGAATTAGTGACCTAAATTTTGACCCCAGATGACCCATTTTCGAACTTAACCTAGATTTCATCTAGGCAATCATTTCCAAAACTCATGAAAATTTATTGATAAATACAGCCTCTATCGCATATACAAAGTTTTTATTTGATTTGACCTAGTTTTTGACCCCAGATAACCCATTTTCGAACTCGGCCTAGATTTCATCAAGTTAATCATTCTGACCAAAATTCATCAAGACTAATTGAAAAATACAGCCTCTATCGCATTCACAATGTTTCTGTTTGATTTGACCTAGTGACCTAGTTTTTGACCCCAAATGATCCATTTTCAAATTCGACCTAGATTCCATCAAGGTAATCATTCTGACCAAAATTCGTGAAGACTTATTGAAAAATACAGCCTCTATCGCATACACAATGTTTTTTTGATCTGACCCAGTGACATAGTTTTTGACCCCAGATGACCCATTTTCGAACTCGGCCTAGATTTCATCAAGGTAATCATTCTGACCAAATTTCAGTTGAAAAAAAAAACAGCCTCTATCGCATACACAATCTAAATGTTGACAGACGACAGACAGACAGACAGACGCCGGACGCAGGACATCGAGCAATCATAAAAGCTCACCTGAGCATGCTGAGGTGAGCTAAAAATGCATGTGGTCCAAATTTGAAGCCTGTACCTTCAAAAATGTGATAATAGGTCAATATCAAGGTCAAAGTTTATTTCGGTACACAAACCTATGCATGTGGTTCAAATTTGAAGGCTGTAGCTTGAAAAATGTGGAAGTAGGACACCATGTTAAAATCAAGGTTAAATTTCATTTTGGAATACAAAACTATACATGTGGCCCAAGTTTGAAGCCAGTACCTTCAAAAATGCGAAAGTAGGTACTAGGTCAATATCAAGGTCAAAGTATATTTCGGTACACAGTCCTATGCATGTGGTTCAAATTTGAAGCATGTAGCTTGAGAAATGTGAAAGTAGGTCACTAGGTCAAAAGTAAGGTCAAATTTCATTTCGATACATACAACTATGCATGCGGTCCAAATTTGAATCCTGTACCTTCAAAAATGAGAAAGTAGATAACTACATCAATGTCCAGGTCAAAGTTCATTTCGGTACACAAACCTATGTATCCTGTCCAAATTTAAAAAACATGTAGCTTGACAAATGTGAAAGTAGACCATTAGGTCAATCTCAAGGTCAAAGTTCATTTTCGTACACAAATCTATGCATGTGGTTCAAATTCTTCAGATGTAGCTTGAGAAATGTGGAAGTAGGTCACTAGGTCTAACTCAAAGTCAAATGTCATTTCGGAGCACAAAATTATGCATGTGGTCCGAATATGAAGCCTCTACCTTCAAAAATGTGAAAGCAGGCCACCAGGTCAATCTCAAGGTTAAACGTTATTTCCGTCCACAAATTAGAAGTCTGTAGCTTGGGAAAGGTCAAAGTAGGCCAATATCTCAAAATTATGGTCAAGTTTCATTTAGGAGCACAAAACTATGCATGTAGTCCAAATTTGATGCCTGTACATTCAAAAATTTGAAAGTAGGTCATTAGGTCAATGTCATAGTAAAAGTTTATTTCGGTACACAAAACCATGCATGTGGTCCAAATTTAAAGCTTGTAGCTTGAGAAATGTTAAAGTAGGTCACTAGGTCAATCTCAAGGTCAAAGTTCATTTCGGTGCACAAAACTACACTGGTAGTCCAAATTCTTCATATGTAGCTTTAAAATGAGAAAGTAGGTTTCTAGGTCAAAACCAAGGTCATAAACCTATGCATGTGACCCAAATTTGAAGCCTGTAGCTTGAGAAATGTCCAAGTAGGTCACTATGACAAAATTAAGGTCAAATTTCATGTCGGAACACAAAGCTATGCATGTAATCCACGTTCGAAGCCTGTACCTTCAAAAATTTTAAAGTATGTCACTAGGTCAATATCAAGGTCAAAGTTTATTTCGGTACACAAACATATGCATGATGCTCAAATTTGAAACCTGTAGCTTGAGAAATGTGAAAGTAGGTTACTAGGTCAATATCAAGGTAACATTTCATTTCAGAACACAAAATTATGCATGTGGTCCAAATTAGAAGCCTGTACTTTCAAAAATAAGAAATAGGTCACTAGGTTAATGTAAAGGTCAAAGGTGATTTCTATACACAAATATATGCATGCGGTATAAATTTAAAGACTATAGCTTGAAATGAGAAAGAAGGTCACTATGTCAATTTCATGGTCAAATTTCAATTTCGGAACACAAAACTATGCATGTGATACACATTTGAAGCCAGTACCTTCAAAAATGTGAAAATAGGTCAATATCAAGGTCAAAGTTTATTTCGATACACAAACCTACACATATGGTCCAAATTTGAAGGCTGTAGCTTCAGAAATGTGGAAGTAGGTCACTATGTTATAATCAAGGTTATATTTCATTTCGGAATACAAAATTTTCATGTGGTCCAAATTTGAAGCTGGTACCTTCAAGTATGTGAAAATAGGTCAACAGGTCAATATCAAAGTCAAAGATTGTTTCGGTACACAAACCTATGCATGTGGTTCAAATTTGAAGGCTGTAGCTTGAGAAATGTGAAAATAGGCCGCCATGTGAAAATCAAGGTTAAATTTCATTTTGAAATACAAAATTATGCATGTGGTCAAAGTTTGAAAACAGTATCTTCAAATCTGTGAAAGTATGTCACTAGGTCAATGTCAAGGTCAAAGTTCATTTCGGTACACAAACCTATGCATGTGGTTCAAATCTAAAGCATATAACTTGTGAAATGTGAAAGTAGGTCAATAGGTATAAAGTAAGGTCAAATTTCATTTCGGAACACCAAACTTTGCATGCGGTCCAAATTTGAATCCTGTACCTTCAAAAATGAGAAAGTAGGTCACTACATCAATGTCAATCTCAAAGTTCACTTCGGTACACAAACATATGCATACTGCCCAAATTTAAAAGCCTGTAGCTTGAGAAATATGAAAGTAGGTCACTAGGTCAATCTCATGGTCAAAGTTCATTTCCGTACACAAATCTATGCATGTGGTTCAAATTCTTCAGATGTAGCTTGAGAAATGTGAAAGAATGTCACTAGGTCAAAATCAAGGTCAAATGTCATTTCGGAAAACAAAATTATGCATGTGGTCCAAATGTGAAGCCTGCACGTTCAAAAATGTGAAAGTAGGTCACAAGGTCGACCTCAAGGTTAAACATTATTTCCGTCCATAAACCTATGCATGTGGTCCAAATTTGAAGTATGTAGCTTAAGAAATGTCAAAGTAGGTCACTATCTCAAAATTATGGTCAAGTTTCATTTCGGAACACAAAACTATGCATGTAGTCCAAATTTGATACCTGTACCTTCAAAAAAGTGAAAGAAGGTCATTAGGTCAATGTCAAAGTAAAAGTTTATTTCGGTACACAAAACTATGCATGTGGTCCAAATTTAAAGCTTGTAGCTTGAGAAATGTTAAAGTAGGTCACTAGGTCAATCTCAAGGTCAAAGTTCATTTCGGTACACAAAACTATGCATGTACTCCAAATTCTTCAGAGGTAGCTTCAAAAATGTGAAAGTAGGTCACTAGGTCAATGTCAAGGTCAAAGTTCATTTCGGTACACCAACCTATGCATCTGGTTCAAATTTGAAGCATGTAGTTTTAGAAATGTGAAAGAAATAAAAGTCACTAGCTGAAAGGGAATGTCAAATTCCATTTCGGAATACAAAACTATGCATGCGGTCCAAATTTGAAGCCTGTGCCTTTAAAATTGAGAAAGTAGGCCACTAGATCATTGTCAAAGTCAAATTATTTCGGTACACAAACATATGCATGCTGTCCAAATTAAAAGCCTGTAGCTTGAGAAATGTGAAAGTAGGTCACTAGGTCAATGTCAAGGTCAAAGTTCATTACGGTACACAAACATATGCATGTGGTTCAAATTTGAAGCATGTAGCTTGAGAAATGTGAATTAAAGTCACTAGGTCAAAAGAAAGGTCAAAATTCATTTCAGAACACAGAATTATGCTTGTAGTCCAAATTTGAAGCCTGTATCTTCAAAAATGTGAAAGATAGCCACTAGGTCAATCTCAAGGTCAAAGTTTATTTCGGTACACAAACCTATGTATGTGTTCCAAACTTGAAGGCTGTAGCTTGAGAAATGTCAAAGTAGGTCACTTTGTAAAAATTAAGGTCAACTTTCATTTCGGAACACAAAACTATGCATGTAGTCCAAATTTGAAGCCTGTACCTTCAAAAATGTGAAAGTTGGTCACTAGGTCAATGTCAAGGTCAAAATTTATTTCGGTACACAAAACTATGCATGTAGTCTAAATCTGAAGCATGTAGCTTCAGAAATGTGAAAGTAGGTCACTAGGTCAATCTCAAGGTCAAAGTTCATTTCGATACACAAAATTATGCATGTAGCCCAACTTCTTCAGATGTAGCTTGAGAGATGTGAAAGCAGGTCACTAGTCCAAAAGCAAGGTCAAATTTCATTTCGGAACACAAACCTATGCATGCGGTCAAATTAGAAGCCTCTACCTTCAAAAATGAGAAAGTAGGTCACTAGGTCAATGTCAAGGTAAAAGTTTATTTCGGTACACAAACCTATGCATGTGGTCCTAATTTGAAGCCTGTAGCTTGAGAAATGAGAAAGTAGGTCGCTAGGTCAATGTTAAGATCAAATTTCATTTCGGTACACAAAACTATGCATGTGGCCCAAATTTGAAGGATGTAGCTGGAACAAAAAACCATATGTGGTCCAAATTTGAATCCTGTACCTTCAACAAGAGGGCCAGGAAGGCGCTGTATCGCTCACCTGACCTACTGACCTAAAGATCATCAAGATTAACATTCTGACCAACTTTCATGAAGATATGGTCATAAAGGTGACCTCTAGGGTGTTAACTAGCTTTTCATTTGATTTGACCTGGTGACCTAGTTTTTGACCCCACATGTCCCAGATTCGAAATTGGCCTTGAAATTATCAAGGTTAACATTCTGACCAAGTTTCATGAAGATACAGTCATTAATGTGGCCTCTAGAGTGTTAAAAATCTTTTTCATTGATTTGACCTGGTGACCTAGATTTTGACCCCACCTGACCAAGATTTAAACTTGACCTAAAAATCATCGACTTTAACATTCTGACCAAGTTTTACTAAGATACGTTCATAAATGTGGCTTATACAGTGATAACTAGCTTTTTCTTTAATTTAGCCAGGTGACCTAGTTTTTGGCCCCACCTGACCCAAATATAAAGTTGACTTAAAAATCACCAATGTTTACATTCTGACCAAGTTTCATTAAGATATGTTCATAAATGTGGCCTCTAAAGTGCTAACTAACTTTCCCTTTGATTTGACCCGGTGACATAGTTTTTGACCCTACATGACCCAGACTCAAACTGAACCTTAAGATCATCATGGTTAACATTCTGACTAAGTATCATCAAAATAAAATTATAAATGTGGCCTCTAGCGTGTTAACAAGCTTTTCCTTTGATTTGACCAAGTGACCTAGTTTTTGAACCCACCTGACCCAGATTTGAACTAGACCTAAAAATCATCAAGATTAACATTCTGACCAAGCTTTATTAAGATATGGTCATAAATGTGACCTCTAGAGTGTTAACTAGCTTTTCCTTTGATTTGACCCGGCGACCTGGTTTTTGACCCTACATTATCCAAATTCAAACTGGACCTAAAGATCATCAAGATTAACATTCTGACCAAATTTCATGAAGATACAGTCATAAATATGGCCTCTACAGTGTTGACAAGCTTTTTATTTGATTTGACCTGGTGACCTAGCTTCTGACTCCAGATGACCATATATCGAACTCTTCCAAGATTTTATTGATGGTAACATTCTGACAAAGTTTCATTAAGATTGGGCCAAAACTGTAACCTCCAGGGTGTTAACAATCTTTTCCTTTGCTTTGACCTGGTGACCTAGTTTTTGAACCAAGATGACCCAATATCAAATTCTTCCAAGATTTTATTGAGGGTAACATTCTGACCAAGTTTCATTAAGTTTGGGCCAAAATTGTGACCTCTAGAGTGTTAACAAGCTTTTCCTTTGATTTGACCTGGTGACCTAGTTTCTGATCCAAGATGACCCAATATCAAACTCGTTTTAGATTTTATTGCGAGTAACATTCTGACTAAGATTCATTAAGATTGGGCCAAAATTGTGACCTCTAGAGTGTTAACAAGCTTTTCTTTTGATTTGACCTGGTGACCTAGTTTCTGTCCCCAGATGACCCAATATCTAAATCGTCCAAGATTTTATTGAGGGTAACATTCTGACTAAATTTCATTAAGATTAGGCCAAAATTGTGACCTCTGAAGTGTTAAAAGTCAAATTGTTGATGACGGACGGATGGACGACGGACACAGGGCGATCACAAAAGCTCACCTTGAGCACTTCGTGCTCAGGTGAGCTAAAAATGTGAAAGTAGGTCACTAGGTCAAAATCAAGGTCAAATTTCATTTTGGGACACAAAACTATGCATGTGGTCCACATTTGAAGCCTGTACCTTCGGTCAAAGTACCGAAAGTACAGAAAGACTGGCTACCACAAACGCTGGATTAAAACTGTGCGGGAAGATGTTTGCAAAATCTAAGATGTTATGGGTTTTTCATACCAAACTAAGGCGAGCACAGGGTACTGCTGTGATGAATAATCTTGATTAACTTGAGAAGGTAGTACAAGGATATTACAGACTATAGAAGGTGAAAAAATGCATTGTGCTTGCTCATTGGGGAGAGACAAACGGCAAATAATAGATTTACTCCGGAACTCGGTTCACGTCAGGTATTTCCCAGATTCATGCACGGGCTATGGGTACATGTACAAACAAACCATTCTATAAATAGATTGCACTATGACAAAATATTAAACTAGCACACGAACACAAATTCAACCTTGTTGATAAAGAACTTTTTGATCCAAATTTGAATGTTGTAGGTTATGGACAAGAAGATTTTTAATGTTTTTCCCTATATAAGTCTATATAAACCATGCGATCCCCGGGGCGGGGCCATATTTGACCCTACGAGGATAATTTGAACAAACTTGGTAGAGAACCACTAGATGATGCTACATTACAAAAATCAAAGCCCTATACTTTGTGTTTTGGACAAGAAGATTTCAAAAAGTTTTTCACATATAAAAAAGAAAAGTATGTAAACCAATGTGAAACCCCTCCCCCGCCCCTACCCGCCCCCCGCCCTCCAGGCGGGGCATCAATTTGGCCCTAGGGGAAATTGAAGTGGGTTGAACAATCTTAGTAGAGGACCACTAGATGATGTCACATACAAAATTTCAAAGCCCTAGACCCTTTGGGTTTGGACAAGAAGATTTTCAAAGTTTTTCCCTGTAGAAGTCTATATAAACCATGTGATCCCCGCGGCGGGGCCATATTGGACCCTAGGGAAATAATTTGAATAATCTTGGTAGAGGACCACTACATGATGCTACATACCAAATATCAAAGCCCTAGGCTCTGTGTTTTTGGACAAGAAGAATTTCAATTTTTTTCCCAATATAAATCTATGTAGATTATAAAAATAAACAAAGGGCCATAACTCACTCAGTGTTGAACCAGTCTGATTTTCAGGGGGACAAAACAAGGGTATCAATACATCATTCTGACAAAGTTTGGTAAAAAAAACAGTAGTTTCTGAGGAGATGCGATAACAAGTTGTTAATGGAAGGATGGAAGGACCTCGGACGCAGAGTGATTTGAATAGCCCACCATCTGATGATGGTGGGCTAAAGAGATAAAGTGAAAGTGCATCAAAACAATTTGTGGATAGGGATGCGGACGCAGACGCGGAACAAATATGTGGCTGTCCATATGCTTCAGATAGTTGAGCTAACAAACAAATCTAATCTTTATTTTATTCTTTTCACTTGTTTCAAAAACCTTGAACTCAATTTGTCTGCCATTAAACGTGAAAGACAGTTACAAAAGTTTGAGATTTACAAATTTCTATCTCAATTATAATATGTGTATATATTCATGTTCATGCAGAAATTACATTAAAGCATTGAAGAATAGTTTTGATAGGAATTCCTGATTATTTATACATGTAATTCATATTCTTCCGCAAATGTAATTCCTTACCTGCGAAAAATATCTTTAATATAATAATCTTTATACTGTGAACGTATCAGATAAACACCATTTTAAATAATCCACTGAAAAACGTGTAATATAATAGTATGACATGGTCAGAAAAATAAAGATAACCTTGCAATTTCATTCCATCTTCTTGTCCATAACCTACAGCATTCAAATTTGGATCAAATAGTTCTTTATAAATAAGGTTGAATTTGTGTTCGTGTGCTAGTTTAATATTTTGTCATAGTGCAATCTATTTTTAGAATGGTTTGTTTGTACATGTACCCATAGCGCGTGCATGAATCTGGGAAATACCTGACGTGAACCGAGTTCCGGAGTAAATCTATTATTTGCCGTTTGTCTCTCCCCAATGGAGCAAGCACAATGTATTTTTTCACCTTCTATAGTCTGTAATATCCTTGTACTACCTTCTCAAGTTAATCAAGATTATTCATCACAGCAGTACCCTGTGCTCGCCTTAGTTTGATATGAAAAACCCATAACATCTTAGATTTTGCAAACATCTTTCCCGCACAGTTTTATTCCAGCGTTTGTGGTAGCCAGTCTTTCTGTACTTTCGGTACTTTGACCGAAGGTACAGGCTTCAAATGTGGACCACATGCATAGTTTTGTGTCCCGAAATGAAATTTGACCTTGATTTTGACCTAGTGACCTACTTTCACATTTTTAGCTCACCTGAGCACGAAGTGCTCAAGGTAAGCTTTTGTGATCGCCCTGTGTCCGTCGTCCATCCGTCCGTCATCAACAATTTGACTTTTAACACTTTAGAGGTCACAATTTTGGCCCAATCTTAATGAAACTTAGTCAGAATGTTACCCTCAATAAAATCTTGGACGATTTAGATATTGGGTCATCTGGGGACAGAAACTAGGTCACCAGGTCAAATCAAAAGAAAAGCTTGTTAACATTCTAGAGGTCACAATTTTGGCCCAATCTTAATGAATCTTAGTCAGAATGTTACTCGCAATAAAATCTTAAAAGAGTTTGATATTGGGTCATCTTGGATCAGAAACTAGGTCACCAGGTCAAATCAAAGGAAAAGCTTGTTAACACTCTAGAGGTCACAATTTTGGCCCAAACTTAATGAAACTTGGTCAGAATGTTACCCTCAATAAAATCTTGGAAGAATTTGATATTGGGTCATCTTGGTTCAAAAACTAGGTCACCAGGTCAAAGCAAATGAAAAGCTTGTAAACACTCTAGAGGTCACAGTTTTGGCCCAATCTTAATGAAACTTTGTCAGAATGTTACCATCAATAAAATCTTGGAAGAGTTCGATATATGGTCATCTGGAGTCAGAAGCTAGGTCACCAGGTCAAATCAAATAAAAAGCTTGTCAACACTGTAGAGGCCATATTTATGACTGTATCTTCATGAAATTTGGTCAGAATGTTAATCCTGATGATCTTTAGGTCTAGTTTGAATTTGGGTCATGTAGGATCTAAAACCAGGTCGCCGGGTCAAATCAAAGGAAAAGCTAGTTAACACTCTAGAGGTCACATTTACGACCATATCTTAATAAAGCTTGGTCAGAATGTTAATCTTGATGATTTTTAGGTCTAGTTCAAATCTGGGTCAGGTGGGGTCAAAAACTAGGTCACTTGGTCAAATCAAAGGAAAAGCTTGTTTAACACTCTAGAGGCCACATTTATAATTTTATTTTGATGATACTTAGTCAGAATGTTAACCATGATGATCTTTAGGTCCAGTTTGAATCTGGGTCATGTAGGGTCAAAAACTATGTCACCGGGTCAAATCAAAGGGAAAGTTAGTTAGCACTTTAGAGGCCACATTTATGAACATATCTTAATGAAACTTGGTCAGGATGTACACATTGATGATTTTTAGGTCAGGCTTAAATTTGGGTCAGGTGGGGCCAAAAACTAGGTCACCTGGCTAAATTAAAGAAAAACCAAGTTATCACGTGTATAAGCCACATTTATGAACGTATCTTAATGAAACTTGGTCAGAATGATAAAGTCGATGATCTTTAGGTGAAGTTTAAATCTTGGTCAGGTGGGGTCAAAATCTAGGTCACCAGGTCAAATCAATGAAAAAGTTTGTTAACACTACAGGCCACATTAATGACTGTATCCTCATGAATCTTGGTCAGAATGTTAACCTTGATAATCTCAAGGCCAAGTTCGAATCTGGGACATGTGGGGTCAAATTCTAGGTCACCAGGTCAAATCAAATGAAAAGCTAGTTAACACCCTAGAGGCCACCTTTATGACCATATCTTCATGAAACTTGGTCAGAATGTTAATCTTGATGATCTTTAGGTCAGTAGGTCAGGTGAGCGATACAGCGCCTTCATGGCCCTCTTGTTGAAGGTACAGGATTCAAATTTGGACCACATATGGTTTTTTGTTCAAGCTACATCCTTCAAATTTGGGCCACAGGCATAGTTTTGTGTACCGAAATGAAATTTGATCTAACATTGACCTAGTGACTTACTTTCTCATTTCTCAAGCTACAGGCTTCAAATTAGGACCACATGCATAGGTTTGTGTACCGAAATAAACTTTTACCTTGACATTGACCTAGTGACCTACTTTCTCATTTTTGAAGGTAGAGGCTTCTAATTTGACCGCATGCATAGGTTTGTGTTCCAAAATGAAATTTGACCTTGCTTTTGGACTAGTGACCTGCTTTCACATCTCTCAAGCTACATCTGAAGAAGTTGGGCTACATGCATAGTTTTGTGTATCGAAATGAACTTTGACCTTGAGATTGACCTAGTGACCTACTTTCACATTTCTGAAGATACATGCTTCAGATTTAGACTACATGCATAGTTTTGTGTACCGAAATAAATTTTGACCTTGACATTGACCTAGTGAACAACTCTCACATTTTTGAAGGTACAGGCTTCAAATTTGGACTACATGCATAGTTTTGTGTTCCGAAATGAAAGTTGACCTTAATTTTTACAAAGTGACCTACTTTGACATTTCTCAAGCTACAGCCTTCAAGTTTGGAACACGTACATAGGTTTGTGTACCGAAATAAACTTTGACCTTGAGATTGACCTAGTGGCTATCTTTCACATTTTTGAAGGTACAGGCTTCAAATTTGGACTACAAGCATAATTTTGTTTTCTGAAATGAATTTTGACCTTTCTTTTGACCTAGTGACTTTACTTCACATTTCTCAAGCTACATGCTTCAAATTTGAACCACATGCATATGTTTGTGTACCGAAATGAACTTTGACCTTGACATTGACCTAGTGACCTACTTCCACATTTCTCAAGCTACAGGCGTTTAATTTGGACAGCATGCATAGGTTTGTGTACCGAAATAATTTGACTTTGACAATGATCTTATGGACTACTTTCTCAATTTTAAAGGCACAGGCTTCAAATTTGGACCGCATGCATAGTTTTGTATTCCGAAATGGAATTTGACCTTCTCTTTCAGCTAGTGACTTCTATTTCTTTCACATTTCTAAAGCTACATGCTTCAAATTAGAATCAGACGCATAGGTTGGTGTACCGAAATGAACTTTGATCTTGACATTGACCTAGTGGCCTACTTTCACATTTTTGAAGCTACGTCTGAAGAATTTGGAGTACACGCATAGTTTTGTGTACCGAAATGAACTTTGACCTTGAGATTGACCTAGTGACCTTCTTTAACATTTCTCAAGCTACAAGCTTTAAATTTGGACCACATGCATAGTTTTGTGTACCGAAATAAACTTTTACTTTGACATTGACCTCATGACCTACTTTCACATTTTTGAAGGTACAGGTATCAAATTTGGACTACATGCATAGTTTTGTGTTCCGAAATGAAACTTGAACATAATTTTGAGATAGTGACCTACTTTGACATTTCTTAAGCTACATACTTTGGACCACATGCATAGGTTTATGGACGGAAATAACGTTTAACCTTCAGGTTGTCCTTGTGGCCTACTTTAACATTTTTGAACGTGCAGCCTTCAAATTTGGACCACATGCATAATTTTGTTTTCCGAAATGACATTTGACCTTGATTTTGACCTAGTGACATTCTTTCACATTTCTCAAGCTACATCTGAAGAATTTGATCCACATGCATAGATTTGTGTACGGAAATGAACTTTGACCTTGAGATTGACCTAGTGACCTACTTTCATATTTCTCAAGCTACAGGCTTTTAAATTTGGGCAGTATGCATATGTTTGTGTACCGAAGTGAACTTTGACATTGACATTGATGTAGTGACCTACTTTCTCATTTTTGCAGGTACAGGATTCAAATTTGGACCGCATGCAAAGTTTGGTGTTCCGAAATGAAATTTGACCTTACTTTAGACTTAGTGACCTACTTTCACATTTCTCAATGCTTCAGATTTGAACCACATGCATAGGTTTGTGTACCGAAATGAACTTTGACCTTGACATTGACCTAGTGACATACTTTCACAGCTTTGAAGATACTGTCTTCAAACTTTGACCACATGCATAATTTTGTATTTCAAAATGAAATTTAACCTTGATTTTCACATGGCGACCTATTTTCACATTTCTCAAGCTACAGCCTTCAAATTTGAACCACATGCATAGGTTTGTGTACCGAAACAATCTTTGACCTTGATATTGACCTGTTGACCTATTTTCACATTTTTGAAGGTACCGGCTTCAAATTTGGACCACATGAAAATTTTGTATTCCGAAATGAAATATAACCTTGATTATAACATAGTGACCTACTTCCACATTTTTGAAGCTACAGCCTTCAAATTTGGACCATAATGTGTAGGTTTGTGATGAAATAAACTTTTTACCTTGATATTGACCTTTTCACATTTTTGAAGGGACTGCTTCAAATGTGACACACATTAAGCTTATTTATCAGCTGCACATTTGTACGAAATCAAAATTAAGTCAGCAAAGAATAATAATACCGTAAACGTAACTTATTTGCTCATTGAAAATCATTTAATGATTAATGTTTATGGTACAGTGTTAGTTTTACACAATTGTTAATGTTAGTTCTGTTTAATTAAAGTTTCTTTGGAAATGAACATGTAAAGCTAACTAAACAAACTACAAACGTATTTTTCATTAACAGTACAATATACTGATGTAAAAATGAAATATTAAAATATAAAAATAGAAATCAAGGCTAAGCTATTTTAAAAAGGAAAAGCAAAGAAAAAACAGCAGGCCTGAATGAAACGAAATTCAAACTTGTAAAGCAGACTGAAAATTAAGAGTTGACTGCCAAAAAACCCCGCTAAATTAGTTAGATAAAACGATTCGGCTGCACAAAGTTTTTAGTAAAAGCGTAGAAACAATCTGACATAAAGAACTGAGGCTTAGCAAACACTAATGAAAATCTTAATTTTGACCATACAAGTAACAAGAGAAAAACGTCACGGATGAATTCCTGCAAAAGCTGTAAATCCGCCCGCAGGCTATTTCGGTGCGCGTTAAGATATTTATTACCTCTAATAGAAGATAGCTAGCATACATTTAATTAAGGTGAGATCTCTTATAAGCATAAATAACTTTACACGAAAATAAGCATTTAGAGTTCTTGTTATTATTATTATCATTGTTGTTGTTATCATTATTACTTATTTATTTATTATTATTATTATTATTATTATTATTATTTAGAGTTCTTGTTATTATTATTATCATTGTTGTTGTTATCATTATTATTTATTTATTATTATTACTATTATTATTATTGTTGTTGTTGTTGATGTTGTTATTATTATTATTTTAAGAAAATCAGTTGTAATCACAAATTGTTGCGTAAACTACCAAGAACAGATTCTGTATATGAAAGTAATAATAAATGGGGGAATAACCCCATTTTCAAAACAGGAAAATAACCCCATTTTCAAAACAGGAGAAATTCTCCCGCAGGTGAACTCTCCCGCTGGAGTT
The DNA here is from genome assembly GCF_021730395.1 of Mercenaria mercenaria. NCBI lineage: Eukaryota > Metazoa > Mollusca > Bivalvia > Venerida > Veneridae > Mercenaria > Mercenaria mercenaria. The sequence continues at coordinate 45,862,540 of NC_069364.1, forward strand.
CGCCAGTATCACATGTGGGAGGAAACCTCCAGTGGGAGATTTTCAAAACGCTTATTTTCAGGTCTAATATAGAAACAACATGACAGTAAAGACTAAGAAATACTTACCAGTGATAAACAATGAATTTCAGAAATTTTGTTAAAACCCAATGGGGTATTTCTCCCGCAACTCTTAAAGTGGGAGAAAACCTCCGATTGGACCTCCAATGGGATAGCGAAAACCCCGCGGGAGAAAAAAATACTCCCATGGGAGGACCAACTTTGAAGCCGTCCCAAGAGTTCGTTGTTTGAGATATTTGAAAGGAAATGGCCAATTATTACTCTATGAGACCCGAACTATTGTTAGGTGTCAAAAGATCACATAAAAGTCAAAGATAAAAGGTAGCTGAGTTTGCGAAAATTCCGGATTTGCAAACTAAATCCGGAGTCTGTTAATTACGATCTTTTATCTTTAGAAAATGGGGAATCTAACTGACAAAATAACGCTTTTTCTAGACTAAAATGTAAGCGGTTGTGATGCGTATTATTTTTTCAAAGTATTATATCAAAAAAGGTTGGTTATAATAAAATTTCATATTATGTAGAATTTGATTATTAATCTGAAAGTGTTAAGTAATAGTTATAGTATGTGTGAGAGTGTGTTACCAGGATATATCAGAAGCTAGGGGTACATCGAGGGTATTTTTCTCTGCACATATCGTCGAGGCCGGTAGGCCGAGACAGATATGTGAAGAGAAAAATAACGAGATGTACCCCTAGCTCTGATATATCCTGGTAACACACGAGCACTACATATTATAACTGTTTTATCGCATAGTTTATCATTAAAATTTATATATTATTTTCATTTAAATTTGTTTATTATTATTTTTACTATTTTGATTCCCTTTCTGCGCCTCGCTGACTGAAACACTAAAACTTCTGTTTTAGAAAATGTGTTCCCCAGATAAAAGTACCCAACAAATTTCTGCATTGGTTTTGAATCTTTGCATTTCATTGGCCAGACATATTGTAAAACTTGTTGTTTTGTTTGTAAAAAAAATCAAAGAAAAAGAAACATTTGAGAAATCTCAGAATTTCATATATTTCATGTATTTCTGAATTTGGCAATAACTATCAAGTTTTTGAAATATTCTAGTTTATTTATTCTTTTACTTTATAAATGTAGGTGTTTGTGACAATTCTTTCTCTGTGAACTGTAAATTGGAGCTAAAATCATCTTTTCTTTGAACTCCCTTGATCAGGACCTCAATAGAGAAAAAGTGTTCCGATATATATCGGAACAGTTTTACTGTGCTGATATATATCGGAACACTTTTTTTCTTATGAAACTCCATAGAGATTTCCGTGTTGATATATATCGCAACAGTTTTGTAAGATATCAGCACAGTTTTGTAGTAATAATGTGTGTTACTATGTATAACATGCTGCAAAGATCAAAGGAAAATTGCCGCACTATGCGATAAGCATTTTATATTAACCTAAAATTACGGAAAAAAATACATAGATCTACATATTCTAGATCTTTTGCATTACCAACTTTTAGTAACATCTTTAAAACTGATAAAGCGGGACAGCTTTACCTATCATAAAAGTCAATAGAACAAATAATCCAATTCGTCGATTTCCGTACTAAGTGTTGTTGTTGTAGTAACACGGGGGTGGGGTCGGGGGAATCGATAACTAATACACGGTGTATACCCATATCGGATCCCTCTCTGTGGAAATTGAGAAAACGGTTCCCTCTCTGTTCGCGCACAGGACACTCTCTGTGCTAAAATATGAACTCCAACGTCAGTCAGCTCGGAAAATCAAATTTTTCGTCCTAAACACATTTTTGTGCACATAAACATATGGCCCACGGAATGACGTAGCTATATACCAATGCTTTTTAATCGTTACATTTGTTTTATCAGTTCACACAAGTCCAAACGAAGATGTAATGTAGACGGAGGGTATTGGCTTGGATGAACATTGTGCGATGTTTATGAAACATAAATACGACTTTCTTAAATATAGCAAATATCTGGTACCCTATATGTGAAGTAGTTGATCCCATCTTACTTGTAAACACACTTTATGTGATATTTTCATCATGTTTCCATAAAAACGCCCTACTTTCGATTTCGTTGATGCACGGGATCCCTCTCAGACGGTGCAATTTTACCTCACAGGATCCCTCTTGACTCTATGCATCCGGCACGAGAACCCTCTTCGATAAAATTTTCTATCGGCACCGGCACCCTCAACTTCAGTGTTAGAATTTTGAGATGGTATTCTTATTGAAAAGAACATCTGTTTCTAAGGGTATAGACCATGGTGTTTTTACTTCCCTTAATAGCTTTTAAATTGAATATAAATCAGCAATTTCACATAACATTCAAGTTGAAATTTCGAGTAACTAAGTCGAAATTTCGAGTTACTTATCTCGAAATTTCGAGTTATTAAGTTGAAATTTCGAGTTTCCATGTTGAGATATCCAGTTACTAAGTCGAAATTTCGAGTTACTATCTCGAAACTTCGAGTTACTTATCTTGAAATTTCAAGTCACTAACTACAATTGTTTACGTTGATGTATATGTCCTGACTAAGATTAGGTACCTGGTGTAGTCATTTTTTGTTTGTTTGGTTTGGATTTAACGCCATTTTTCAACAGTATTTCAGTCATGTAACGACGGGCAGTTAACTTAACCAGTGTTCCTGGATTCTGTACCAGTACAAACCTGTTCTCCGCAAGTAATTGCCAACTTCCCCACATGAATCAGAGGTGGAGGACTAATGATTTCATACAAAATGTCTTTTATCAAATCGTCACGGAGAACATACGCCCCGCCCGAGGATCGAACTAGCGACCCCGCGATCCGTAAACCAACACTCTCCCTACTGAGCTAAGCGGGCGGGCGAAGATTGGATTGAAAAGAAAAAGACTAATAAAGCTATAACTGCTATTGCGGTGCATTGCATGCCGTTAAGAGGCTGAAAAACGTCGCATCCTTGGTGAAACATACCCTAAAACAGCTATCCTCTTACCATCATAATATTTTTGCTTTGTTTACAAAACCCACGCTAAGCCTCGTTCTAAAACCTACATGCCAGCATGCTCACGAATAAGAACGAAAATCTACGACGGCAAATATTTTGGATTCTGTACCAGTACAAACCTGTTCTCCGCAAGTAACTGCCAACTTCCCCACATGAATCAGAGGTGGAGGACTAATGATTTCATACACAAAGTCGTTTATCAAATAGTCACGGAGAACATACGCCCCGCCCGAGGATCGAACTCATGACCCCGCGATCCGTAGACCGACACTCTACCTACTGAGCTAAGCGGGCGGGCCAGGTGTAGTCATTGGGTAGCCCTACAGGGTCATATGGCAGCGTTTCTAATAAAACATATCTCTATTTAAACAATGTTTCTTTATTTATTGATTTTGTTGGGTGTAACGTCGCACTGACACAGGCCACTTCTCAGCTTTTATGTTGGAGGAATATGTCAATGAAATATAGACATACCTAAATGAAAGTGTAATTATGAGTCTAACCAAGATTGGGTACCTTGACAGACCTTGATTTTGAGGAGAGGTCATAGAAGGTGACCGGGAAGTATTCAAACTTAGAATATTTCACTATTTTGACCTTGTCTGGAAGGTTTTCGACCTAGTTCGATCCCCTAACACATGAATATATTATACATGTAAATGAGGGTATATATCCTGGATACAGTTTGAAATCTGGAGTAGCTTTAGATGCTTAAGTAGGTCATACATTGATGTATTGTAGTTTATGTTCAAGTCCCTACATGTTCGGTACAATATATGGATGTGTATATAGAATGCTTCCACTTTGAAGTGTCAAAACTCGTCCATTACAATTTTGGCCTTTGACTGACGGACGGACGTTCAAATTTTGCTGATAAAAGGGCAAGATAGTAACTCGAAATTGACAAAACAAAACGCACCTGGCAAAAATGCTCTTCCGTAGATATCTTAGTGATACACAGATAACTTTTAAACGCGAATTTGTATAATTTGATTTGATACAAAGAGGGACCATTAATGCATAGCTAGTCTGAAAAGGTTTAGCGACACATTTGTACTTATCATAACTAACCCCCGTCCGCCCGGGCACACAAGTCTGTACCGAAAACATCGGTTCATACACTGACGCCTGACTTTCATATCGAATGGGTGGCGTAATTGAATGTGTGTCGTGGCATTATTTTTTTTATTTAGTTCAGTATTGTCAATCTTGTATTGTATGCGTATTTAATAAAAAGGTTATCATCGATCTTTGCATCGGTAAATATGCACTCGATCGTTCTTTAGCGGAAGAATATTGCGCTTCTAAAGTCGTACTATCTATTTCCGCTGCAAAACTTGTGCATAGGTAATAACCTATAATTATTGTTTTGCTTTTTAATACGAACACCATTTCATAACGCTAACATTGAAGTTAAATTGAGAGGGCACCTGTGCCGATAGAAAAATAATTGTGTCCGAGAGGGTTCCCGTGCCGTGTGTAGAGAGTCAAGAGGGATCCTGTGAGGCAAAAGTGAGCCGACTGAGAGGGATCCCGTGCATTAACGAAATCGAAAGTAGAGCGTTTTTAAGGAAATATGATGAAAATATCCACATATTGAGTATTTACAAATAAGATAGGATCAACGTCTTCACATCTAAGGTACTAGATATTTGCTATATTCAAGGAAAGTCGTATATAAGTTTCATAAACATCGTACGATTTTCATCAAAGCCAGTACCTCCGGCTACATTCCATCTTCGTTTGGACTTGTGTCAACTGATAAAACAAATGTAACAATAAAAAAGCAATGGTATATAACTACGCCATTCCGTGGGCCATATCTTTTTATGCACAAAAAATGTGTTTAGGACGAAAAATTTGATTTTCCGAGCTGACTGACATTGGAGTTCATTGTTTAGCACAGAGAGTGTCCTGTGCGCGAACAGAGAGGGGTCCGTTTTGTCATTTTCTACAGAGAGGGTTCCGATATGGGTATACACCGTGTTTATAATTAATATATTTGGTCATTATAATTTTATCTGATGCATTTACCATCGGACGGTTTACTAAACGATGTATATAAATGAAGTTTAAATTAATATTAAAGTGAAATGCAGAACAAGTCGAAAATGTATATAATACTTTATTTATTGTCAAATAAAAGTAATATTTAGTAATGTGAATATGGTATCTAACATAATAAGAAAGCGTTACATAAAATTATTATAAATCTAACACAAACATTTACTTTCAGGACCATACATGTACAAAAAATAAATAACTGCTCAGCTAAGTCTGTTATTTTAAATATGCACCACCGATCGATTTTCAACGGACCATTATGAAATTTTCATAAATTAAAGTTTTAAATTAAAGTCAATACCGATTGACTGGTATTTTTTCAGTTCTCTGTTATTCTCCATTTTGCAGCTGTAAAATCTTCAAATATGACCACAAACGTCTTTTTATTTCAGCAGGGCGCAAAATGATGTAATTAACAGGTTTTCTAAGTAGCGTTTCTATATACAACAAAAATACGGCAAAAATTCTTTGTTTTCAAGGTTGTGTTACAATTATCTCTCCAATGATATATAATTTGTCAAGTTTAATTAGACGTCACATTGGAGGCAAACGATTTTGAACGCAAAACACGTAAAACTGACGTCGAGTTTCACCCAAAATCTTGCGTAAAGACGCCTGTATTTAAGAAACTGCCCGATAGTTTTTAAACAATTTTGAAAAAAGGCGTACATAATTTCATTTGCTATCGATTCCAAACATTAAAAAAGAGAAGAAAAAATGGGAGGTCACCGTTTCAGATTTCGCTCTATTTACCATTGCGCTTCCCCTACCCCAGTAAAAATAATGATACCTTAAGCTTTTTTTCGTGAAATTTGGGCCAGGATCTTTACTGTTCGCTATTCACTCAGTGTATGCAACTCTATTACAAGTGCATTACGATTACTTATTACTGTTAATTCTAAGGCTGGGTAATAGTATGTACTGATTCCTCCTTCTGTCATAAGATTTATGACACAAGTGTAAAAATCATAAAAACTAAATCCCCGAGAGAAAGAAAAAAAGACGATGTAAAGACAGAAAGAACGTGATATGTATATATTACAACGCAAAAACCACAAAACCATAAAAATACCTATCACTTATAGTAAGTGGGTAACATATTTTTTATGACCCAGCTTGAAACAACACTGACCGGATATTTCTTATCCCTAGGCAATATTGTAATACACAATGAAATTTAAAGGGTAATCAAACATTTGACACAATTAAATTATTTTATTTTTAATGTAACTATATGCAATCTTGGGACTAAAATAATAAAAAAAATAACGCAATTTTTAAACGAATAATTTAAAAAGGCACTGGCCTCCAGATCGTCCGACAAGAACATATATATATATATATATATATATATATATATATATATATATATATATATATATATATTTTAGATATCTGGAAATTAATGGTACGTATACTGACAGACTATATGTTGCGAAAACACATGAAAATTAGATGTTTTAAATACTTTTTACGATGAAATTTGTATATTTAACGCGCATTGAACACTAAACCCTCCATAGCGTTATTGGTAACGACAGCGGAAAACTTGTTTATTGCCGCGGCGGTCGGGGTTCGATTCCCGGCGCGATCATCTTTTTTCTATATATGACATTTTTAAATAGTTTAGAAACAAAAATTCCTATTTTAATTTTCATAATATGACCAAACTTCAGCTTGAAAGATATCCTTGATGAACTGATATTCCTGCTTTTTAATCGAACCTCCTTTCAATATTTTATTCTGTATTCATAAATAACAGCTAAATAAACATAGAGAACAATAAACATCTCGCGGGAAGGTTTACCTTTGCATGTCCACCGTTTTTTCTGTTACTCTGGCCAGGCCTGTTCACGTGCACGGATAGACATGCGCTCGTGCAAAACCAATCATTCTGAAAACAAAGTGGTCATTTTTTAGGAATGAAATCGAGTAAGTCTGTAAATTCGATCTTCAAACATTCAATCAAACTAGTACCATTTCTTTCATTTTACCACAGATTAGACATCTATACACTGTTACATAATTATTATCGAATATTCGGCAACTCTAATACGAAATAATGATAATTATATTGATACTCTAATATTATTTATTATATTTCAGTTAGGTTATTCTATGAGATTTTGATAATTTAAATCCAGATTTACAGTTAGTTTTCTATTTTCATACTTTAATACAGGACTACTGAATTAAAAGCCGAGATGCATTATGTTTATTTTAACATGAAGAGATGAGACGTTTATGATGAATATTTTACTGGTCTACAACAAATCTTAGCGAGAATATTATACTGACTGCGAGACTGGAAATTCTGGAAACTCTTCAGATTGTTTAACCAAAATATTAAAACGTTTGGAGGCAAATATATCGTTCAAATCTTGTTCAGTCACAAAGTTTAAAGTGATGTTTAAAATTAAATAAAAAGGCCTAACAACGCGACTATTATGTCCCTTTCATATATTTTACCAAAACTGTACAAAAGAATTATTGTGTATTTGGAATAAGTTCTAACACGGAGTATTGCGTAATGGCGGACAGGTTGTAGAACACTAATTTAGCATAATGACGGCTGACAGTTTATAATGGGACAATAGTTATTCAAAATAAATGGCTACGGAGGTTTACGTTAGCGCTAGCTTTGATTTAAATTATACTGTGGATGTAGTTTTGACATTTTGGTAGAAATAAAATGGAGAAGTGGTATTTAGATCCCATTACTGCACTTTATGTGCTTTTCTTTTAGTTTTGTGACAGGTAAAATCTCTCTTGAAAAACATCTCTCCCGTACTTATGTCATTACTGTATGTCAGTTTGAAGACAATCCTTCAAAATGAGGTGAGGATTGGCCTGACAACGTGTGACGGCTCTATTAAATATAATTTAGGAGATGGATTTTAACGTAATATAACCATAAAATGCAAATGAAACACTGTAGATAACTTGTATTAAATATCAACAGGCACATTTAATGATATCTAATTTCTTTTCGCGACGAAATGAGTATGGTGCGATTGACACTTTAATGATGTCGTCATCCCTGCCTACATGTCATTTTATTCGTCATAATTTTCACTTCATTTTATACATATAATTATTGCAATAGTCCATTTTTATAACTTTTAATGCGTGCATTTTTTTTTATTTCAGGTTGACACAAGAGTTTTTTTAGTTAAGTCCAAATGGAATCACAAAACAGGACGACGATTCATTTTCACGAATCGGATACAGAATATGCTTATGTGAGAAGTTTCTACTAGTTTGATCAACAGATGCAGACAGACAGCCCGGATGAGCCATTCGTTCTCAGTGACATTCGTAACAACAGATAAAAGCTTATACTCATTGAGATCAGGAAACTGAGTATTTCCATGGGGTGCGTCATTTGTAACCTGCTTACATATCGAGTTCCAACACAGAAGCAACATGCGTCTTTTCAAAGCGCTCGTTTTGAATACATCTTCGGACATTAGAAGGGGTGTACTGCTCTTCTTAGCAGACGGCATATCGAAAAACCTACGAAAACAGTAATAAAAGAAGTGATACTCAACTGATTTGTTGAGTCAACGGCGCAGAATTAAATGTGCGAATTGCTAGTTTTTCAATTAGAAATGCACATAAGAAATGTTTGATGTTATTGATTACTCACATTTTCTGCTTATTTCATTTAAACAAGAAATGAAAATAATTCATAATCGTATGAAAATCTGTTTTAAAAAGTATTTAAGTTGAATAAAGTGTTAATTTAATCTGACATGTCTTCAATTAATAATAATATGACATTTTTTCTCATACCCTGTCTTTGTCTTGCTTTTTTCTAACATATCGTATTCTGCTGTAGGTATGTTTAACCTTCATTTGATGTCATCTTTCAGTGTGTGCCCATATACGAAATCAGTTCACATAAAAGAAAAATACGGGATCCGTATACTACACATGCATATACGGGAAAAGTCTGGTAAACGTATCTTTTAGAAATACTGGTCCGTGAATTCCCCGAATACGAAATACAAATTCAGTCTAAATGTGACACAAATATGGGATCTGTATACTACGTATAACTTGCATAAACGGGAAAAAACCTGGCCTGTATATCAAAAACTACAGGTCCGTATATCCCCGTATATCAGATGCAAATACATTCCGTATATGACACAAGTACGGGATCCGTATACTGCGTATACCATGCATATACGGGACTAGTCCATAGCCCGTATATCAAAAAATACAGTTTCGTATATTCCCCGTATATGATAAAAGTACGGGATCCGTATACTGAGTATATCATGCGTATACGGAAAAAATCCGAAGCCCGTATATTAGAAAATACAGGTCCGTATATACCCGTATATTAGATGCAATCACAATCCGTATATGACAAAAATACGGAATCCGTATACTACGTATATCTGGTATATACAGGCTCGTATACGTGTTCCGTATATTCTAAAATACGGAAGGTATACGGGAAAAAAGTCTCAAGACCCTACGAATACAAAAAAATAAAAGTTATGTTAAAGTAGGACACTAATAAACACCAATTCTATGGAATTATTTTTTAAAATTTGTATATTTCATATATAGGGGAAATATACATATATGTATATTCGGCGTATACGGGTTCCCGTATATGCATGACAAATATACGGACTTCCCGTATACTAGATGTTCCGAATACGGGATCGTATATTAGGTCCGTATATTTATAATATACATCCCGTATACTCCCGTATTTTCGAAGTATACGGGACCGTATACTCCCGTATATTGACCCTTTTTTCGCAGTGACATTCTGGTCTCGCAGAAAACCTTATTTTTGACAAATATAATGTGTAGAAAGGACTATTTACAGTCAAACCTGTGTTAAAGACCACCTCAGAACAGAGACCACCTGGCTCTAAAGACCACACGATGATGATAGTGACGGCTTTCAAGAATAAAAAAGGAAATTCCATTTGTCCTTTTCTTGGGGGGATATTGAAAAATAAATATACAGATATGTAACACATGCAGCCGATCCAGAGATAGGGTAACATCCACCACGTCCCATTCAACAAAAACACTTTTCATTTTTCACATTCAGTAGAGCCATAGATGGGATAACATCCCCCCACATCCCATTTAAAAAATCACTTTTCATTTTTCACATACAGTAGAGCCATAGATAGGGTAACATCACCCCACTTCCCATTTAACAAATCACTTTTCATTTTTCACATACAATAGAGCCATAGATAGGGTAACATCACCCCACGTCCAACTTTACAAAATCACTTTTCATTTTTCCCATACAGTAGAGCCATAGATAGGGTAACATCACCCCACGTCCCATTTAACAAATCACTTTTCATTTTTCACATACAGTAGAGCCATAGATAGGGTAACATCACCCCACGTCCCATTTAACAAATCACTTTTCATTTTTCACATACAGTAGAGCCATAGATAGGGTAACATCACCCCACGTCCCACTTTACAAAATCCCTTTTCATTTTTCCCATACAGTAGAGCCATAGATAGGGTAACATCACCCCACGTCCCTTTTAACAAAATCACTTTTCATTTTTCACATACAGTAGAGCCAAAGATAGGGTAACATCACCCCAGGTCACTTTTCATAAAATCACTTTTCATTTTTCTTTAAATATTAAACTTCGTCGTGGTAGGCATAACAAGCTAACAACTCGGGTTTAAAATGACACATACGCTATAGCCATAGATAGGGGAAAAATCCCTAGAATCCTTTTAACAAAAATCACTTTTCATTTTTTAACTAGTATACAATTAATGGTTGTGCATATAAAATTAACAAAACGGGTTTCAAATAACACATACAGTGAAGTCATAGATAGGCGAACATCCCCCCACGTCCGTTTAACTTTTCATTTGTCACATACAGTAGAGCCCTAGATAGGGGAACATCCCCTACGTCTCTTTTAACAAAATCACTTTTCATTTTTCTTTTAATAATATATTACGTTGTGGTAGTCATAACAAACTAACAACTCAAGTTTTAAATGACACATACGCTAAAGCCATAGCATAGGTATATAGTTCATAAGCCGTCATGGTTCCATGAAATAATCTGGTTCCTAACCCGGCTGAAGTTACGGGTTCATATCGATGTTTACTAAGCAGTCAATAGATAATGGAAATAAGGGCCATGAAATATGTGTGGTGCATTTAAAACATAAGCCTTGAAATTGCAGTCGAATGACAAGTCCGAAATACAAACAAAAAGTCAGATTAAATGTAAGCCATGAAAACGATCCATGTGTGCGAACATATAAGCATTCAAATTGCACAAAAAGGTAAGCAAAAATGTCGTTTTAGGTATTTTATTTACATAACATACAAAATCAGTGCATTCAATCTTTTTACTGAAAATTACGTAGTTATTGACCCAAGTTAATGGACAAGGTCAATTGTCTCATATACGCCATGTACATGTATACTATTTACCGAAGTTTCTGCTTTGACGACTTAACTGTAGGAATTTTTAAATACAAGTTACGAGTGCCATACAATAATAAGTTTAATATACAAGCACATGAAAAGAAATATCTAAGCTGACAGGTATATTAGAACATCTTGCTTTCTTTGACAACAGTAAAATTAATGCACCTCTTCTGTAGGAGGAGACACATGTATAATTGAGTTAAAGATGATACAATGAAATAGGAATCCGGATTTCAAAATCAAGAAAAAAGCTCATTTTTATTTTACTTATATTGTACCTCTCTTTATCCAATTAGACATAATTCAACGTAAATGTGGCTTCATTAATAGATACATGCCTGATAACCCTGACTGGTTAAGTTGTTATTTTTTTGTCCGTTAATAAAAAAGACAACTCATTGAAAAGAGATCAGCTGATTGGTTAGTTTTATTCACAGACGCGGACAGAAAACGAATACACTGAATAATTCCCTATCGAACTCTAAAGAATCCTTCCAATGGGTAATGTAGAGCAGTACTATCTGTTTTATAATTTTTACCAAAACCACAGAGCAAATAATATAACCAGAGTTTCTGCAAACGTTAAAACACAAAACAGACGTGTATTGTCGCTATTCCTGCATACTAAATCTCTTCATTACAAAGTGAAAATACCACTACTTATATATTACTCAAAATTTGATAAACATAAGCACATTTTAAAAAATAATAACACAAATTCGAGTTATTTGGAGTACGGATGAGACAATACAAAATCTTATATAATGATTATATAAAATATTTTTAAATAGTAGATATGGGAACATGAAAGAAAAACAAAATATGTTATATTCTAACACATTTTCCTATTAAACAAAGAAGGCTGAAAACAGTGAATTATTATAGAACAATTCACTGTTCTGTCGTCAGAATTATTACGTCATAGCGTCGAACGGCATAGCGGCGCGATGGAAACGGAATCGGTTGAAAACCGACAAATATTAAATGAATGCCGTCGAGGATGTACTTTTTTTTAAATTAAAGTCCTTGGTAACGTGTTTGAATCGAAATAATGTATCTCATTTAGTGATTTGCTCTTGAATTAAATCATTGTTTGTCGTTCAGATGCGTATTATTATATCACTCGGGCTACGCCCTTGTGATATAATTCCCTCGCACCTGACCTCTAAACAATAATTTATTCAGCGACAAATCACTAATGAGATATATTATTTCTTAAATGAACGAAACATTCAGATATAGAAATGATTTGTAATTTGTGTCAGACAAGCCGATGACAAACACGATTTTTCAGACTAAACCATAAATTGACTTACCATCATCATCACCATCATCATCATCATCATCATCATTAATACTACTACTTTTTATGTTCTTTGCGCCATATGGAGAAAATAAAGATTTAAGATATTATAAAAGGATTTAATAAAGATGTCATCTTATTTTGCTGTATATTTCATTTTTAGTTTAGATATTTACTTAGCGTCAAACGATAAAGCGGCGCGCTGGATAAGAAACCATGAAAAACAGGCAAATATTTAACAGATGCTGACAATGATGTACTTTAAAATCATTGGTAACGTATTAGAATAGAGTAAATATAAGTCTTTTAGTGATTTGCTCTTGACTAAAATCATTGTTTGTCGTTAAGATGTGTATTATTTTATCACTCGGGCTGCGCCCTGGTGATATATTTCCTTCGCATCTGAACACCAAACAATGATTTTATTCAGCAGCAAATCCCTGATAGGTATATACATAATTTCTAAAATAAACACGATTATTTTTCTGAAAACAGACTGTGGTTTCCGTGCTTTTTTTCGCATTTCTGTGCACAAAACCGATTGTTTCTGAATATGGATGTACGGTTGAGGTACGGTACGTGTATTAGGAGCAACATATTACGAACGGTTTGACACATTTTCAAGCATTTTATATAAATTATTCGAGAACAATAAAAAGATACCGTCTTATTCTTGCCGAAATCATTTTAATAACAAAATTCCTGGAAACAAACAATCTCAAAAGTTACAAGCATTTCTTAAACATTCATGGTTTTCTAAAACAGCTGACACGACGCCAAGTTCTAAAAGGGGAGTAAACAAGGAAACCGAGTACGAACATTGTTGCGGACCTGCATTTGGCGTTCTAAACTGGTACATCAAAACATTTTATATTAAAGAAAAAAAATACAAGCTACAAAAAGGTTATTAAGGAAGAAACAATACACAGATACCAACTGTCAATCTGCCGACAAATACATAAAAGAAATCAAAATTAAGATAACAAAATATTCATGAAAAACATTCTTTTATCTTTCAAATCTGAAAATTTGGAGTGATTTTCATTACTATTTTAAGAGCTACATTGTTTGTAAGTTAGTCACCGAGGGCATTTCGAGAAGTGACATTAAGAACGTCATGAAAGCTATGTCGTTGTGCATGGTGTGTATTTTTCAAGTCATCAGTGGAACAAATTATGTGTAACACTTACTTAACATCATACATTTCAATATTTAGGAACCGGTTAAAGCGATTTTACTGAAAACTAACTTAATCCGTTTATTTTTTGTTTCATCACAGGCCTTTTATCTATACAACTCTATATTTTCATGAAGCATGGGTGCTTTGGAATTTCCGTTGCCGTGACAACAGAAACAAAATTTACATTAAAATATGGTAGAATTTGATTTGTCTTAGATAACTTATGGAAAACAACGATTTTCCAGTATTTTAAACCACTTATTATGCAATAATTATATCATGTCATTAATACAGAGTTTCTCATGGAACGGTCTGTGAAAAAGCATTTCAAAAACAACAACAGCTGACGAAGAACATCAATGCTTGACTATTCAACAGGCTTGTCAATTGAATGAATATTCAAATTAAAAACGGTCATAATTTTGTAAAATTGCAAAACAGGATTAAGGAACATGTTTACTGCATATAAACTCATGACAATGGACACTTGTGAGAATTTTCAATCCAGTCCCATAAATAGGTACTGAGATATCAGTTTACATATTAAACTTTAACCAAACATCTTCTAAGTACAAAACAGGGCATAATTTTGTAAAACTGCAAAGTAGTAATATTAATGGAAGTCAGATCAGATGTGAAGTTTCAATCCATTTCTATTAATGGCTACTTACTTAGATACCAGTTTTCATACAAAATCTTAACCAATGACAGACGAAACGAAAAAGTGGCATAATTTGATAAAAACGCAAAACCTGTAAACTGTATGCCAGATCATCACAGAGAACAAATGTGTTCAATCCATCCCATTAGGTGGTACATAGAAACAAGCTTACATTTAAAGCCTTACCCAAAAACTTCCAAGTCGAAAAAGGGCATACTTTTGTGAGAACTATTCGACTTAAAAGCGCAGACAGGTGTAAAAAAGCCGATTTTCGGTAATGCAGGGGCCATAATTTCAAAGTAACTGGACCAGTTTGGCTAGTTATCGAGGATATATGGTCAATCACAATTTGGTCAAGTGTGATGAAGATCGGTGAAATGTTCGACTTAGAGCGTGCACAAGATTTGTGACAGACAGGCAGAGGAGTAAATCAATATGTCTCCCACATCTGTGGTGGGAGACATAATAACAAAACATTACATTATAAAGTTCAACACTGTTTACACAGTTTGAAATAACGAGTAGGCTACTTGTTCTTGTAGAGATATTGACATCTTATTACCTCGTATGATACCACCCTCTATAACCGCGGTAAATTCACAAATGATAAATTTTCTGTCAACTGTGCGTCTTTTTATTTGTTTATTATATCATTAAAATCATTCTTATCAAATAAAACGCAAACATAAGTATGTATCATGTTAATTCAAATTCTGAATCATTACCAAAAATATTGTTACATTTAAAAAAACAATATTTTCATTGATATATGAATCTTCGAACTTTGCATCACAAGTTAGAAACCCATCTTTGCTCAGTAAAAAAGAATGTGTACATGACTCTTTCTCGTGCACAGTATAAGTGTACTAATATTTGTCATTTTTCATTATTCTATGAACTGACACATAGTCGAATGTAATATTTTGCACATAAACAATATGCTTCATGCTTTTCTGGCCAATTCGTATAAAAAAAACATACTATTAGCTCTAGACGCTAGTACTATTGACAAACGGAACTTGCGTTGATGACTTTGCACGACATACACTGTTACTATATGTTATCAAAGGAATACAATTTAACGTCGTATTGTTCGACTTCGACAAACTGCAGCATTTCAGACAAACCTAGGTCAAGTAGACCAAGGGTTACAAAGGCTAGGACAGACTGTTACATAACCAATACGCATTTAGGTCATCCTTTCAAAATGGTGTCAGGTAGGCAGTTACGCTTGGATTTAGTAAGCAAGTAATATTGAACCGTTTGCGAGCCAACAGACTTCGCTAACGTCGAAATATTTTTTGTATCACCCGATTACTATATTTTAAAAATGCAATCTATAAAAAAATCTCATCATTTGTCTATGCAAGTTCCTGCCCATTAACATCATTAGCAACGGCTCTTTCATGTAAAAACTTACAAAGACGTCACCAATCCACATAACATTATTTTCGCGCCACTATGACATCTATTCCCAAGTATAATCTATTTATATTTTATGAAGGAAACAACGTAGCCAGTCCTACAATGAGATTCAATATCCAGAATGCCTGAATGGCTCTCAACGCGTTGTCGTCTGTTTTGGATCATTCTCGTTGTCCGCACTCGTATATTCAGGCACACGACTTTAGCCAATCCGGCATTCCGAATCAGATTTGTATGGTTATAACCAAATGTCTCGGAAAAGAAATAACAGACAGACAGACAGACAGACAGACAAATTCTTTATTTCATCTCAGGTACATATGTAGAACATGAGGAAATACAAATATTCTGCAAAGAACAGTTATGCTTACAGTAGTGAAAATATTATAGCCAACAATGTACATTAAAGGTTGAAGCAAGATAACAGCTTTTTTTTTCTTGTCATCCATGGGGGAACTCAAGTAAGTTCAAACGATTTGCAATTGATGTCAAGATAATTTAGATATGTGCATTTCAACTTATGGTATAATTGATAAATAACGGGAATTCGGCAATGACACATGCAGAGAAAAGATCACGTCTCCCTCGATCAAAGATTTTTTAAAACAGCATGGATCTAGATCCAACGAGCTGTGACCCACTTTACACATAACATCGCCTCACACACATGATTTAGTGATGACTAAGCGATAGTACATTTGTAGGTTATTCCAAAACCGGTTACTATAATTAGTGCATATATTTATAGGACACTATTTTTGGCTATTCGACACGCGCGTATAATTATAAGATAGGATTTTGTAAATTTGATATCTCTTTTGCATTTTAATCACATTTGTAAAACAAATATATTTTTAACTAATTAGAAGAGTAGAATTTTATTCCAGATACTTTATAAAGGAAAAGTAGTTCCATCTAGTGTATTTAATGTAATTAGGCTATGCACGTTTTACATACGGCTAGTATTATGGCATCTAACCTAAGATGTCTTTTTTTGTCATAGTCACTGTAGTCTAATAGATTTGAGATGCATTCGAGACTATTTATATCTGTCATGTGTTTCCCGAGGGAACCTGCGCATTGAGCTGCAATGAGGCACAGTTTCCCAGCAAGTGTGTTTAAATACCACATGTACACACTGCAAAAAAAATTAACTGGTATTATCTGAAAGAAATAACACACAAAGAATCAATTAAGTTTCGATTGATTAAATGAACGAAATATTTTCTTATTCACCCAGCAATACAGCTGCATCGTATGTCAATAACGTTTGATTCTTTTAGACAATGTACATGTATGTGGTAATTCATTTTTCGTCTTACTTCGACAAAATTTTGCTTTTAGAAGGCATTCCTCATCTGCTTTACAAATAAACACATCGTATATATAACTATCTATAAAAACGTGTATCCTCCTTTTTTTTAAGTAATTAGCATTATTTTAGAATTCCATTTATTTTTTTATTCCAGTTCAAAGAACTACTAGAGGTCATTTCTGAAATCATCTGTAAGCTATTGTAAAGACTAAGCTTAAATGGATACCGGTCTAATTGTGTATTTATTAGCAAGTGAAAAGAATAGATTAACTGTGGTTATTAATCTGACATGGTTGTACACATATTGCAGTGACCTGTTTGAGATCACGTGATATTGATACGGAGTGTAGGGGTTAAGTTCTTTATACAGTTTTCCTAATTTCCTAAAAAGCTATCTTTTGAAATGATAAAACTCCTATGCAATTTTCAGATCCAAATTCTTTTATGTACGCCTTTCATTAACTGCCACATTTTTCTTTTATTTACAATATCATTTTTGTCATTAATAACTTCTACACGAACAGAATTCTAAAGTATATCAAATGGTTCCTACCGGCGACTAATGTGGATCGTGTATCGGCACATCATCAAAGTGGCCATGTTTTTTGGCTATTTCAGGGGAAATAAATCAAAGTAAAAGAACAATTTCAAAACCAGTCCCTTGTGCATCAATAAATGCCACTGCTGAAACTTCTATCTAATAATGAATGAGAATTTCAGAAAACAAGAATTTCTCTTTCATAAAAACAAACAAAAGAACATTAACAAAGGAACATGATCCAAGAAATTAAAGAATAATTCTAATTGCTTTTCCGTTTTGCACAGCTATGCATCTATTTAAGTTTGAACATTTTTTCTGCCAAATAATGAATCAGTTCTAGGACAAGGGGTAGCTGGAGACTCAATTTTGATTTGGAACTTTCAGGCTTGTTGTCTTGTCAGCATGATGTCCCATTAAGAGTCAGATAATTTGAATTAATGGCACTGTCCATCTGATACGCTTGGAATCTGTTCTAATCGTGTTTTGAGAATTTTAGAACATGTTTAATGATTGCAAAACTTTAGTCAATGTTAAATTTTGTGTCTCACAACAAGAATAAATGTGATAAATCAATAGTTGTTTTAATTTGAGATGTGTTTTATTAAATATCTTTATTGAAACTGTTTTACAAAATGAAGTTAAGAGTTAACAGTGTAATCATTTTATATTGAAACGTGTGATAAAATATAATTTACATTGTAATTAGCAATGTTTTATAATACTATAATACGAATGCAACTTTGAATCACAAGACCTAAACCTTGAAATTTATAATTCACGGGTGTAGTTAGGCTAAAATGGAATTGTAGGCCACTGTCCAAGGAGGGTATGGCATGCTTCCACAGAAAATGTTAGATGCAAAATGGTGTTTATTGGTTTATGTCTGGACTTTTAATTTTTTTTATTCGTCAAAATGAAATGTAGACCCGGGATAGCTATTGTACAATTTAGAATGTACACCAGTGTCAAAGGCGTAGCTGAACTGTAATGGAAGTAGACGTCACTGTTCTAAGGGTGATGTCTCCCCAGAAAAAGATACATTCTAGATAAAACATGAGGCGTTTTAGCGAAATTCATATTCAATTTATATTTTAACATTATGTACAATAAGTAAATATTTAAAGGTCTTTCGAATTTACTTACAGAATTTAACTTTTTGTTGATTCTACCTGACAATAATTCATAATACCTATGCTCTTAAGTCAATGATTACGACCTTAAGTCAAAATGCTTGAGAGACCTTCAGTCAGATTGTCTGACCTTTATTCAGAATAACTGGGACTAATAATTTCAGAATGCCTATGCCCTTAAGTCAAAATGACTGCGATCACAAGTCAGAATAACTGTGACCTTTATTCAGAATGTCTTTGAATCAAGTTCAGAATGCCTATGCCCTTAAGTCAAAATGACTGCGATCACAAGTCAAAATAACTGTGACCTATATTCAGAATGTCTTTCTTTGAATCATGTTCAGAATGCCTATGCCCTTAAGTCAAAATGACTGCGATCACAAGTCAGAATAACTGTGACCTTTATTCAGAATGTCTTTGAATCAAGTTCAGAATGCCTATGCCCTTAAGTCAAAATGACTGCGATCACAAGTCAGAATAACTGTGACCTTTATTCAGAATGACTTTGAATCAAGTAACTACAATGATAGTGACATTAATTCAGAATATATCCAGAATGACTATGACAGTTTTGCAGAAAAACCTACCTTAACTCAGAATGACTTTCATGGATGGCTGATAAAAATGAGACTAATTTTCAGTGCAAAAAAATAACTCTTATGTGAAGTTTGGTAAATAAAAGTCTGTCGACCATACAATGACAAAGTGTGTAGCAGTTGTCCGTCTAAAGATGAGAAGACTGTGCAAACTGCTTTCTGTGCAAAGAATAACTGTCAGCTAAGTGTAGTAAATGATACTTACTTCCGCAAACATGTAAATTCAAAGGAATAATTCAGGAAATCAGACACTGAACTTGTTGAAAAAGAGCCGTGTGATTTTCATTAATTATAAAAACAAATCAATGCTTTTGCTTTTACATTGTGAACATATTTGATATGCGACACACATTTTTGATAGCAAAAATGTTTCTCACTTCTTTTTATACATTAATAAAATTATGCAACATTGAAACATTGAGACTAGAAATAGAAAGCTAAGCCATCAAAACTGTGGACTTAAAAGAGTCTGTGCTGTTACCATATAAATGTATAGTTTTTTGTTTTACACATTCCTTCTTATCATTTCACACATTGTCCAGATTTGACCACTGTCGTAATCTATAGCCCCATTGCTGAGTGTTAATGTCCATTTTATTGACTTGGAGAGTAGTTAGGCGATTACCGCAATCAGCGCAGTTCGACCTCATTTGACCTTTCACCCTCGGTTAAAAGTGACCAATGCCGGTCAATTTAAAACCCACAGGTTTTAACAAATTACTATGAAAACCTCTGGTTTGATGAACGTAAGTCCCTGGGAGCTTTTAGCTTTTATAAAGTACTGAGAAAATATATATTTAACTTTCAAAATATCTTAAAAAGGCCTTAATAAAAACTTAAAAAACTTTATACCCGGACCGAAAAACAATTTACAAAATAGTATTAGCCTCCGGTTTAAAGTCGATATTGACTTTGCAGTGTAAACAAATATTGGGTTTCCATTATAGTATTTCGCAATATTACATTAGCCGGTTACGACTAGATTATATCAATACACATAACATTCTTTACTGTTTTGAGTATTATAACGGAACAAGTGGAATTTAAACAACTGAAATGTAAGTTTTATTTTATTATCTTTTTATTTTTTAACAAGCTTATGTGTGTGTTCGGGTTAAACGTCTTTTTCAACAATTTTCTAGTCATATAAACGACGGTGTCTACTTGTAGCAGTGAGCACAATGTCCAACTTTATAGTGCTGCCTTTCTGAAATATCACGTCGTAGACACGTGACATGATACCCCACCAGTCCCAGCACTATTCCCTTAACGCCGAGCGCCAAGCGAGAGAGCTGCTAGTACCATTTATTACGTCTTTGGTATGACGCGGCCGGGGATCGAACCCACGACCTCCCGCACTCGAAGCGGACGCTCACCACTAGGCTACCGAGGCGGTTTTTTAACAAGCTTAAGAAAATAATTATATGTTTAATTATTTACCAGTGTAAACAATATATTTATACGTTGTAGAATAAGTATGTTGAGATGGTTTTTTTTTTTAAAGTTATTTTGTTTGTTTTATAGGTATTCAAGAATTCTACAAAGATATATTTAGCCAGACGAATTACAACGTGAAAAATGCAAGACTTTATAAAGACAACGAACGTTTCAAACAAAATATATCATCGGAAGACTTCAAGAAGAGAATGTTAACCGTAGCATGGTTGAATATCATAATACTTTCATGTTGTGAAAATTACTCAACCATAGGATTATACCATAATCATACGCATGGTTGGATATCATAATATTTTCATGTTGTTAGAATTACTCAACCGTAGCACACGCATGGTTGAATATCATAATACTTTCATGTTGTGAAAATTACTGAACCATAGGATTATACCATAATCATACGCATGGCTTAGTGTTATGATATTTTGATGTTGTTGAAATCACTCAACCGTAGGATTGTTCTACAATCACACGCATTGTTGAATATACGCTTTTGGGAGAAGTATGGAATATAACGTTTATGGGTACATTTTCATAGTAGTGAAGAATATTGTGTTTTTGATTACATTTTAACTCTTTTTATTAAAATAATTTATAATTGTTTGTTCATTATGTTTTACACTGTTCACTTTCAGTATTTTATACAATAAATCATAAATGTTTTTACCATCTTGTAACATTTTTATGAAAACTAAAATATAATAATCACACAATACACTTGTTTTGTTTTGATATTGTATGTTGTTATGCTTTACTCCGGGTATATATTTGATTACTTCTTTCGGTGGAGAAAGTCCAAATGGATCAAAGTATATTTTATTTACATAACATACCCAGTGTGTTCCGGGTCCGATAGAATTATCTAAATTGATTTTTCCGCACTCCTTACTTAAAGCCTTGGTCCGCTCTGTTTTTGGTAGATTATTTCTACTAAATACACCCCTAAAGTTTTTACTTTTTAATTGTTTTACCCATTGTTCAATTTCAAAGTTAGAAATTGGTTTGTTTATAAATTTTATTTTTTTTACAATATGAATTCGTCTGTAAGGCCTTCGTTGAGAATCAATTTGTATGCCCTGGCCTTGTCCCTAACCACTTAACAAAGATGTAATCAAAGGTATTCTTAGACTAGCCGCAAGCATACCTAAAAAGCCACCGTCTTGTTTTTGTTTTTGTGTTAATTTAATTACTCCAGATCCCCTTAATTGTTTTCTTTGATTAAGTATAAGATATGGTGATATTATGTTTCTCTTATTATTAGCTACCGAAATCATACCATTCCCAAGTATTTTACTAACACCAGTACTGGCAAGACCAGAAAGGGCTCCGATGCCTAACGGCCCTAATATTTTTGAAGCTATTTTTGCAGCTACCGGAAGTACTGTTCGACCTAACAAACCAGTCAAAGCTCCTAAAAATCCACAATTTTGACCTTGACTGGACATTTGTTTTTATGAAATTGTAATTTCTAATCCCTTCTTATTCCTAATAGACTTTTCAATTTGATTAATCTGTGTTTTTGTTAAAAGTAAAGGAAAGTTTCCACGTAATTGTTTATGTTTTAATCTAAAAGTATGTGGAATCTTGTTGTTATAAGCTTGTGCTATTTTTTTTTCTGTCCATCTGTTAAATTTACTTTATATTCAGTATAATTTGATGCCATTATATATTTTATATATATATATTATTTACACAATAACAAGTTCATTTCCAAAAGTATTTATTTCAACTGTTTCTTCATACAATATAATTGCATAAACACGAATATTAGCTGCCGGCCGAACATTTAATTTAGCTGTTAATGTAATATGCTTAGGATCTTCTGTTATTCCTTTCTTTTTAAATTCTAAGTTAAAATGAACAAATCCAAACAAAGTTTTAAAATTGAATACATTTAAGAGACTTCCAGTGGTTTTATTATTTTATTTATAAAAATAATTAAGAACATCATCATATATTCTTGGTATACTTGTATATTCCGTTTCTGAATAAAAAAACACCATTACCAACTTCAAGACGGCAAGATTCCAGCCTGCAATCACCATCTGCTGCATTAGCTTTAAATGTATCTAATAAATGTGAATTACTTTTATCAGGCCGTTGTAAATAAACAAACACATGTTCGGGTTTTTTTACACCAGCTGTTATTCTAAAAGTTATTTTGCTGTGTTTCTACAGATTGTGTTATCATTTCACGAAGATATTTCCAACTTGTTGCTTTCATATATCTTTCAGAAATTAAATTAATTCCGTGTATATTAAAAATTAAACGCGGAACCCACAAAAATAATTTAGTTACAATTACCCTACCTGCATCAGCAGCATTAACACTGTAAATTAATTTATCATCATTTGTTAATTGTAATATAATCTGGATTTGACTTGGGGGTAACATGTTTTGTTCCAAACTTTGAAAAAATGAATAATTATTTAGCGGAATTTTAGCATTTACCTCATTACCACCCTGGATTAATCCTTTTCTAATAGCAAAACCTTTATTAAATCCGATTTGATCATCCCTAATCTCAGCACTATCGGTATTATCTAAATAAATAAATTCGTTTGTTCCAGTTGATCCTGCATAATCCTTAAATAGTTCAACTAAATGTTTTACATTTATTACCTTATATAAATTATTACAATCACAGACAATTTTTCCATTTTGTTTAATTATTAGCTGATCAATTATTGAAGCTGCGTTATTAATTAAAGCAATTTGATCATCACCACCATAATTATTACCATTAGCAAGTTTATTAACTTTAAAACTTACTTCAAAATAACCATTAAACCAATCAAACTGTGAACTTCTATCATTAATTGTAAAGTGATACCCACGTTTTTGTTGTTTAACATTATTTTTCGTCGTAATCATCAGCAGCAGCAGCATCATCACCATCATCATCATTTAATTATCATCCTCATCATCCAACAATCATAATTATAATGATTATCTTCTCTTCTTCATTATTATTAGCTTGATTTTTCGAAGGAAAAACGTAGAGCTATTGCACTTGATAGAGACAAATATCTATGTTACTATCAAAGCATTAACTATCAAAGTCTACACCAGAAGAATCAATCCACGTAACTCTTATTTGAATTTTGATAGACTTATGCCCCTTTTTGAACATCGATTGTTCTTTTTGTTTTTTTTTGTTTTGTTTTTTGGCAAAGCTCTGATTCACTGAGAAAAGTCGAGCGTGCTGTCTTACGGACAGCTCATGTTATCATGTATTTTCTTATAGTATAATAGATGCATGTGTAAAGCTTTGCAGACGATGACAATTGTTTGTAAGCCTAAGGCGAGATATATGTACGCTATGTGTATTTCTCCCTCGATCATTGCTGATAAAAATATGGCGATCCTAACTCAAATGTCAAAATAAACAATATATATTATACTTATTTAAGTAAGTATACAAAGTGTTGTAACTGATATTTATAAAACCAATTATATTTATGTTTTAATATTTGGTAGCTTGTAAAAACTGGAAGTTTTAAATAATTTGAGATATGGTCTTTTCTATAATACTAGCTTGAATATTTTAATATACGTGTACAAAAAAGGACAGATTTGCGAATCTAAGACAAGCTGAACGCCATTGTCACCTGCTTGAGGACGGGTCATTATTAGATTGTTTGGTCGACGATGACTTCGGAATAGATCTGAATTATCAAACCACAGCTAGCATTTGTGAACCGATTTTCTTAAAATTCAGTATATGACCAAAATGTATTTGACTAGTCGGCCAGCAGGGTGTCTGTGTCTCGATTGTAAAAGTAGTTTCGCCGAGGTACCATTTAATAATGCGCTATCTATCAAGTTTGTATAATTTCCCACCGGCGGAAAACCCTAATGATGTTCATGACGATAAACACAGACTGATACGGGTTAAACCAACTAATTGCAAATCTCAAATGGCACATAGATTATGCATGGCATCTGCCTAGATATAGTGTGTAAATTTCAGAACAGTGTCTGACCGGGTGATCCTTGTAATGTGTTTTAGAGCAGGAAACGATTTATTTAATAATTTTTTTGTTCGAGAAATAACCTTAGAATCTCAAAAAAGCAAAGTCAAACAAAAATGCTGTAATTTTGCATGTATATGTGCTTGTATCGATGGCAATAACTCGTCCACCCTTTCGATATTCTACACCTTCCTAATCAAACTCAAGTCTGAAAGAAAATATTACAAAATGATAGATCTGGATTCAATTCCAGTTATTATATTCTCACTTGAATCTTAAATATATTTTTCTGTTATGCTTATATTAATTATAAGTCTTGCATAATAACTATAGTTTCTCTAGGCTTCCATAGGAAGTTTAGAAATTAGACATCAGGTCCCCGTTTGTGTCTATATTACTAAATTCCTATATTGCAATTATGAAACTGATTATTCTGAGTTCATGCGTACTAGTTGAACGGAAGAATATGATCGGCAAATTCTTGCATTGCACATTCTTATTAGATTATATATAGTTTTAGTGAATGATTCATATTTCTGAAAATTAGTATAATTATGTAGAGTAAAACAATAAAATCTTAATATGTAAATTGAAGATCGTCAACACTCAAGTGAAAGATATTCCATGCAGGATATGTGTTAAAGTTTATCAGAACTATCAAACAGTTCAACCAGTGTCAAATCGAAAGATTACTACAAATTTTATAATGAAAAAGTCTGTTTCATTTAAACACGGCAATCTCTCTTACGTTAGAATGACGTTAACATGCGGTGATGTCAATGTTTTCGTTGCGACCAAGGATGAGCGCTACTGTATTTTATCTACTATTTTAAATTCAGAGCTTACTATAATCGAAATAATTCATATCAAAAGAGCGTTTTAAATTTTTTTATTCACTCGGGCGGTAATACGTCGAACAAATAATTTCACTTGGACTGCGCCCTCGTGAAATTATTACGCCCGACGTACACCCGTCGTGCATAAAAAGTGTTAAAACACTCTTTTGCTATTAATTATTTCTTATTCTAAGATGACTAACAATGCTTTAATCATCACAACGATATTATGTTGACGTCACGTCAACGTGATATTAGCGCCATGTACGCATCAAGAAATAGCGCTTTCAAATTTCATGAAATATTTTACTTAATAACATGTTTTAAACGAAATGTCACATTGCACAAATGTGTTGATTAATTTACACAAATACTGAGTTAGATATTCGCTTTGCTGAATATTTCGCAATAATTTTCGCCCGAACTGAACTCTGCTGCAAGACGTATTACCATTTCCGGTCCTGGCGTGTATAAACAAAGACCTACTATTGGCGCCATGCTTGCGCGAAAAAACAGTTCCATCATATTTGATATAACTTTTTCATAAAGAACATATTAGAATCGAAATAACTTATAGCAAAACAGTGTTTTATCACTATTTATACACTCTGGCGGTTATACGTCGTCCGTAATAAATTATTACGCTCAACATATAACAGCCCATCGTGTATAAATAGTGGTAAAGCACTGGTTTGCTATAAATTATTTCTTAAATGATTCTTCGTCATACAAACGTTTTCTATATAGGACATATCAGAGTCAAAATCATATTTAACAAAAATGGTGTTACATTTAACTGGTACACTCTGGCCCGCATATTATTCATAAGACTTTTACACACTCCCGCTCTGTTCTGATATCATTATAACTTCATAATGTTGATGTCACATCGACTTCTTTTTTGGGGCCATATATACGACAAGAACTAGTGATTCTCTGTTTTATTTACTTCTTTATACTTAAATCGAAACAATATATAGACCTTTTTACCCAAGCTAAGGTAACTATGCCAATTCCACAGATGTTTTGATTTTTTTCGCGCATGCGCTCTTTACGAGTGGCAAACAACTCTCAAAGATAAGAAAACCTACACAAAATCATCATTTTATTACGAATTGTTTTGCCACTATAAGGTTTATTTCAGTCAAGTAATTTATTATACAGTATGCTTTGATTAAAGACATGTATGTTTTTAATCATATCTTATCTGAAAAGCCTGCTTTGTTCATATTTTCGTCAGAAAAAAAAACAAGCATTTCCAGTCCATTTCTTCACATCATACTAATATAAAACTTGTTCCTTACTTTTAAAAATGTCATATTTTTCCATCATATCTATTTTTCCCACAACTCGTTGTTGTATATATTTTTCTCCGACCTGGAAGATATCTACATACTTGGGGGTCGCGGCTCCATGTCACCGAAGTTGCTGTTTTAAGTGATCTACCGGAAATCGTTACGTAACTATTATGCAAATGACATGATAAAACATAGATCATCGTGGTAATAAAGATCCTTTCAGGGGCGTCCCCTAATTAGAGCGGATCATAAAATGTACTGAAGCATATACGATGGCTTTTGATGTGATGTACTTTAATGCATTCGGTACGAAATCGCGTTGTCGCGTGTTGGCGAGGCGACAATTTAAGTGACACGAACAGGATTCCGTAATTCGTAATTCGGTAATCAATGCCATAATATAAGAACGCACTTGGATTAATATATCACGTGGCGGAGCCGTTTTGTGAATCAAAAATAAACATTTAACGAGGTACCTAGTATTTTAAGTTCTATAAGAATATATTTTGGAACTTTAATGGACATTTTCATTTAAAATTATAAAAGTGTAGTAACAAAAAATCTAGATTCGTAAGATATGAATTAAATCCAGGACTATAACAGGACTACACACTGAAGGAAAAC
The DNA here is from genome assembly GCF_021730395.1 of Mercenaria mercenaria. Taxonomy (NCBI): domain Eukaryota; kingdom Metazoa; phylum Mollusca; class Bivalvia; order Venerida; family Veneridae; genus Mercenaria; species Mercenaria mercenaria. The sequence goes on from NC_069364.1 coordinate 45,890,443, forward strand.
ACCTTAATATAAATCTCTAATTATTTTATTTCTTATGTTTACATGCTAGATCATTTTCATATCGAAAATGTGTCGTGAGCAGAAGTCATTATTCGTAATTCAATAGAATAATTATGATAAACTTGAATTCCGCAAAGAATAGAACAGATAAAGAATGGAAATGTAGAACGCCCTTCCCCGCTACACGCACCATCTGTATTTAATCTGACCGCGTCCTAACCAATTCGATAGTGTCATATAAAAACTTTTAAATTCGAAGAATCAAAAGAAATAAAAAATAACAGTTTTAAAATGATTGTTATTTTATTTATGATTTTTATTTATTTATTTTATTTTTTTTCTCTGAATTTCGGAATGAATTTATCAGTATGATTGAATAGGCTGAACTTTGTTACTTTCAACCTCGACATTAAATTATTTTTTAAGAATCATGTAAGCTTATTGCGACAGGTTGTAAGTTATGTGAGATCGTGTAAGGAAATAGAACAAAAACTTTATTAATTCATGGAAAATACCATTTGTTCTCATTTTTTCTTAACCTGAATTTGTCGAGAACAACCTTGCTGAAAACAATGTTTATTAATCCAAAACCATCAAAGCTAGATAATGCGCATTAGTTAAATTTATCAGCTGTGAGTTTGCAAAAAGTACATACATTTTTCTTTGTCTTTTAGTGGACATTTACTATAAAACAAATTCATTATTGATCGAATATATTGAAATACAGTATAACTCTAACGTAATTTATATTATGCAGTCATATCTTTTTGCCCTACGTAGATTGCGCATGCGCGAAAATTGTTTCCCGTTGCTAAGGAATTAGTACGGAGTAAAAAGGTCTATAGCGGACTTACCTGTTTTTTAATATGTTTAAACACTTAATCCATTATACACCACCTAAAATAATTGGCTTGTGTACGAAAGGACGGTGAAGTGACTTCACACCTAAAACCTCTCACTTCAAACTTCATACTTCACATTTCTTACTTCAAATTTTCACACTTCATATTTCTCGCATCACAATTCAGACTTAGACTTCAGACTTCAGACTGCGTACTTCGCGCTTCATAGATAAAACTTCGCGTTACTTGACGGCATTATGCTTATTGTGTATTGGCATATATGTGTATCTAAAATTTTAACATAGTATATGATAGAAATGAATCTTTACTTACAGCACTGTCTAAAACAAAAGCTCCAAATAAGTTTTTGTATGAAATGCAAATGAAGAAAAAAGGGAAACAAAAATTAAAAAATGAAGCCAAATGGGAAGATGTTTTAGATAAAGAAGAAATAAAATGGAAAAATATATACCGACAAGTATTCAAATCAACAATAGACTCAACTGAGAAGTTTTCAATACAAATATATTCACCGTCTTTTTTCCACTAATAAGTATCTGTTAAAGGTAAAACTAAGCAATTCAAGTCTATGCAATTTGTATTTTGTAACATGCATGTAGAAAGTCAAGAGCATTTATTTTGGGAATGCCAATATGCTCAACATATGTGGAATAGATTAACTGATTACCTAAGTGCCTTAAACATCTCAGCATACTTTAATCTAGAAATAATCAGTTTTGGTCATTTAGTAAGCGGACAAAATAGAAATGTAATAAACTTTCTGATCTTTTTAATGAAATCCTATATTTTTCAGGTGAAAAATAGAAAACTCTTACCTGTCTTTGACAATTTTATTTTATATTTGAAACTTCGAATTAAAATAGAACAGGAAATAGCCACAATACATAACAAAATAGAACAACACAGGCAAAAATGGTCAGTTTTTGATAGTATTGGAGAAATAATATGAACTGTCTTTTAATAACATTTTGTATTAGCTAAAAAATGCATTTTTTTTTCTATCAATAACAGTAAACAAATTCTATCGAGAACATCCAAATCTTCATTTTCTTTATTTTTTTCATTCTATTCCTTTCTCTCCTTTAATAATTATTGGGTTTTTTTTTACTCTCCTCCTTTTTTTATCACATTTTTCCAATAATATAGACATATATAATAAAAATAAAATGAATATTTGAAGATTAATTAAGAAAGTATTTTGTTTATATCAATATAGAAAAGAAATAAACTGTCACTAATGTACTTGTTGTAAATGTGCTGTATGTATTGGAAATAAAAATATATTACAAAAAAAAAAAAAAACATTTATCATTCAATTTAATATTTAGATGAAAGTGTTAAAAATTAATCATTTTTTTATTTTGGAAAAACAACTGAACTGTTTCTTTGACATTCTGAGAAGGTGAGCGGCAAATGTGCTATACATTCGACATGATGTTAGGGTCAGCGCCTGCTCCCTGCGAATACAAAATGCGAAGGTATGACGGTACGATGATAATAACACGGCAGTAAGATGGCGATTACATGACAGTTCGATGGCAATAGCACGACAGTACGATGGCGATAACACGACAGTACGATGGCGATAACACGGCAGTACGATGGCGATTATACGACAGCTCGATGACGATAACACGACAGCTCGATGACGATAACACGATAGTACGATGGCGATAGCACGACAGTAAGATGGTGAAGCGCGTCAGTACGATGGTAACACTCCGTTGTTCTGTCGCGCTTCGCCATCGTATTGTCACGCTTCGCCGTCATAGTGTTGTGCTCCGCCTTCGCATTGTCGCGCTTTATCATAGTAGTGTCACCATCGTACTGTCGTGTTTCGCTACCGTATTGTCGCGCTTTGCCATTCAAATCATACTGTAGCCTTCCTTTTCAAGCATGCTCAAAAGAATTCACGTCAGATGGGATTTAGTTACTAATAAGATCTACTTTTTTTTTAAATATTATTTTCCCGTTTCAATTAAAACTTAAGCATCAGGGTCGGTCGGATAAATGGAAACAGTCAACAGTATTCTGGACCTAATTAACACCTTTGTATAAATCTACCCAAAAGCTTTGATTTAAGCAAAATTCAAACAATTCTTATATTTATTTATTATTTTAAGCTGACACACAAAAATATTAAATGGTATGATATATTTTAAATCAAAATGCTAGAAGATATTCATTTGAGAGACGGGGATTTTCATTTGATAAACATCCAGATGATATTCGTTTGAATAACAGCTGCCGGGTGATATCAACAATGCATGTACGTATACTGTATAGATATGAAATAAAATGTTTCAGGGTCATATTACTATACGGTTCAAAGTACACATTTAAGTATGACTCTTATTAATTAGTATTATCATATTGTTTTGTTTTTTTTCAGTACCGTAAAATCCCGATATAATGCTTTCAGGAGCAGCATCAGTTCATTTTTTGTTGATGTTTTACATCTTTATTCTTTATCATAGTCTCTTCACTGCACATCAATATACAACACAGATCATAACAAACATTTTATCAGTGTACATGTACAATGTCGTTCATATATGAATTATAAGAGAGTACAACAGATAAAATTGATTTCTACTATAAAAAGCCCTACACAATTTTAAAACATACTCATATTTACTATTACCGGTATTATCATTAATTAAAACTCTATCCTTATTATATAAAATCTAGGAATTAAACATAAAAGTACTTAAGCAGTGGTATTTAAAAGTTTAAAACAGTCTTATTTACAGTGATCAAGAGATGGAATAATTGTTTGCAGACAATCCTAAATATCTATATTAGTACATATAAAAAGAACAGCTATTATTATTTCTGATGTTAAACATTCTTTAATAATTATATCTTTTAAATATATTTTAAGAAGAGCTGTCCGTAAGAGCTGCTAGTTCATATATAACATGTTCAAGACTATTGAACTATATACAGTTGTTTTAAATTGTTTAAATTCGCAATTAATAGGTCCGCATTTCAATCACCGACGTAACAATACATGCATTTTCTCTACAAATCATTACAGAATTTAACAGGAGTACTCGGGAACGGCAAGACCTTGGAATTTCTAGCCAAAACGCGTGAATCGATAGTATTTCTCAATCGTAACAACATTTCGACCGCAGGTTGTTTGAGACATATGTAAGAATTCTATCCGAGTGCGCAGACATATCACATCTATGACAAGTGAAATGTTCTAAACTTCTCAGTTCATTAACTTTTCATTAGAATTTATTACTGTAAAGCATAAAATGTCTAAATGCAAAAGATAATCGCTACCAAATCACGTGAGAAACCTGTACCATATTTCGCCGCGTTTAATACAATGATCATTATCTTTATATTTGACAAGTGTTCTTACACCTTCTCGAAAGCGTGATATGTGATCGGCTGTATGAGTAGATTTATTGGTAGTGGAAGTGCTGTCTAATGGCCATTAGCTTGCCATTAGGCAGAGTCTTAATTGCTATCTCGGTCAATCAGAGAACTGCTCGAACCCCAAAAAGCAGTTAAAGTTAAAATGACCAGTTACTATCAGTATTATTATTTATTTATATATTTTCCATGGATCAGATTCAAACGCTAATATTTATGAGAAAAAAAAAATCTATAGTATATATCAATAGATATTTTCTACATGGACTTTATGTATAATGCATGAATTTATCATGGGAATAGAAGATAATTCATTCAAAGTAATGCTCATAAAGTTATTTATTATTAAAGATAAAATGTGAGGGAAGATAATTATAATCCAATAATGAACCGTTCGACCAGCCGATAACTTGCATTATGTAGTTCGTCCATTCTTTAAAATTATTCACGATGATATACAAATCTAGTATCGTTAAAATAATTATGATCCTTACATCTTTTCAATAACTGAATTATACTTTTTAAAACATTTATAAATGTTATCACTAAGTCTGCTAACTTAAAAGACGTTTTGTTGCCAGACAGTTGTCAAAATTAAAAAGAAAAAGAATGGTAATACTCAGCGTTATGTATGTTATGTATGACAAATTTAAATAATATGACCCATGCTATTAGAAAACTTACATAGTTTTATCAAATTTAATAAATTCATTTAAATTTACATTCAAACTTCATCGGGTTGCATTTTAGATTTTCGCGTAAAAAACACAACATCAATATAATCAGATTATACATCGACAGAAACATTCTGCTATAGATGAAATGCCACCAGAATTCAAGTAAGTTACAAACTCGTATTATGTATAATATACAAGTACATTATTATACAGTGATATGTATCTTAAAACAAAATATTTTAAATGAATAATACCAAGCAGTTCTTATGTATCAGTATATATTGAATGTTTAGAATGGCATAGTTCTATTAAATGCTTGCACTGGATAAGATGAAAAAGATTTTCATGTGGTATTTCTTTCTTTTGTTCATGAAACCTGGCACCGTTGCATTGAACTGAACATTGGGATTTTTTTTTAAAAATCCTAATGATCACAAGATGTCATTCAGTGGGTTCTTGTTCAGTATAAAAGAAAATGGTATTTCTTTGTATTTACCTCACTGTCAGGTTAGGTCTCGATTCACTATTATTTTACTGTACTTATAGGTCAGATAGAGTACATAGGCTTGTTAAAGTTGTAGCTTATTCAATCATAATATATCTATAACTGGGTGCAATAGAGAAGGTGTTATTCGCAAGACTCCTGATCCGTAGGCTAAAAATGATATCAATCCGGGTGCAGGCCAAAACGTACTCGAATCAAAATGTAACAAAGAGGTAGAATGTACCCCCTTCCAAAAGAGAAACTGAAATGTAAACCTATTGATTTTAAGACAAAATGCATACAAGCATTTAAAATCAAGTTCAAATTCAATGATCTGACATCTCATCCTGTATGAAATTTTACAGCTGTAAAAGACCTGTATTTTTGTTCAAAATTACAGTCATGATTATTTCAAATTTACACCTGTAGATTTCATTATCAACATTGATTTTACAGCTGTAGATTTTAATTTACAGCTGTCAAACGACTGTAAAACAGTTCGAATTATGCAAATGAGATACAGCTGTAAAAAATCTTACAGCTGTAAAATGAAAAAGTTACAGCTGTAAAAATGAAATAGTTACAGCTGTAAAATGCCTCAAAGTTACAGCTGTAGAAATATTACAGGTGTTGAAAAGAAGACATTATTTTAAGGGACGAAAGCAGAGGTGCAAAAAGTTTTAGGATGAATTGTAATTTTCTAGAAAAGGTAGCAATTACTACAAAAATGGCAAAATAAATGATCTTGTAAGTAAAAAAAAAACAGTAATGAAATATGTTTACAGTATAGCATTTGCAAAATTCAAGAGTAGGATAGTCAAAGTAGATACTGTGCATCAGATCTTGTTTTCTTTCTTTGTCATGAAAACATATGACAATTTTGTAATTATTTCACTTAAACTTATCAGCTTCAAATATAGTGTCAATAGTTAATGCATGTACATATATATGTCCTTTTATAACTATATCAAATAATAATACAGTTGCACTTACTCAATAATGGTTAAAATTCCAATATTTTAGAACATGTGGTTTCTTTGTGAACTTCAGTTAGATATCCCGCCAAATTTAATTAAAGATGGCTGACAGTACTCATGTTTCCCTCCAAAGGAGTTACAGCTGTAAATTTGTGACATGAACATTTTACAGCTGTAACTTTCAACTGTAATTTTTTACAGCTGTATTTTTTGAGAACTGCATGTTTTACACCTGTAAATTTCAATTGTATTTCTGGTCATTTTCCACTTACAGGTCTTTTACAGCTGTAATTTCAAAATACAGTTCATTTACAGACATTTTACAGCTGTAAAACAGTTCCTTTTTTCGTACAGGATAGCAAAGTTACACAGTGTCAGGTATTGCGACTGGGAATTTCTTCAGTTTTCGCTTGCTGAGGCCCTATAAATTCTTTTCAGTGTCAATATCTTCAATCATTTGATATTTTGCATTTAATTATGATGACATTGTATATCACATGCATGTCTTGGTATACACAATGAAATTTGTTAAAACACGTCAGCTAAAAACAATAGTTACCACAATAATTACTGCAGTAGGTTAAACAGTAATAAAACATTTCTTTATTTCTTTCATGATAAACATGACCTCTTCAATGCTAATTCTTTTGTCTTTACATAGAATCACTTTTTGCTCAACCTTTTTTCCACAAAATTTAGGTACAGAAAATATCAAATGAGAAATGAAGGTGTGTAGCATCGCTAAACGGTATAATATAAACGTTATACACCAAAATGCTGCTAAAGGATATAAGATATCCGCTGTTTGTCATAATAACTCCACCTCTTATTTTCATACAAATGTATAAATTCTACTAAACATAAACCTGACGGCTAAATGTCTCGAAAACAACGAAATACTTTAAAAAGGGAACTCCTTGAAAAGTAATAATTTCACTTTAAAACGTAATAAAATGATCCACTAAACTGTTTAAACTACGTAAAATATTTTGGAACACTAACAGTCTTACATTTTGACTCGAAGGTATATACAAATAAAGCTATGCCAGAACTTCATTTAATTTGTTTCTATGATTGTTGTTACTGTTTCTTTCAGTGAGGTTCTCATAGTAGTACAATCGCAATGTACTTTTCCATCCTACTTTTCTCAAAACAGGTATACAAATCCAAACCCAAACTGTACAGTTTAAAACAAAACATCATGTTAATAGGGCAGGTGTTTTAATGGAAACAGTCGGACGAATCCTTGTCAGTTTTAAACATTTACAAATATTATAGATCAGTTCTAAGACAAATGGTAGCTGGAGAATCAATTTTGATTTTGAACTTTCAGGCTTGTTGTCTTCTATCATGATGTCCCATTAAGAATCAGCTGATGTAAATTAATGATACTGACCATCTGATAAGCTTGAAATTTGTTCTAATCGTGGTTTCAGAATTTAAGAACATGTTTAATGATTATAAAACGTTAATCAATGTTGTTTTTGTGTGTCGAAACAAGAATGAATACTAGAGATGCTTTTGAGAAAAGCGCATTTGAGTGTTTTTGGTAAATCAAGGGACATAATTCCGAAGTGCCAATGCCGATTTGGCTAGTTATCGAACTTGGCAGAGCACTTATTGGCAGACACATTTTGTTGAAGTTTGGTGAAGATCGGATAAGAAATGTTCGATTAAGAGTGCGGACACGCTTTGTGACAGACAGACAGACAGACAAACACACAGACTGGAGTAAATCAATATGTCTCCCACACCACTGTGTGGTGGGAGACATAATGATAACTCATAGTTGTTTAACTTTGAGACGTGTTTTATTCAACCCAACTCAACTCAATTCAAATAGTTTACTGCATTAAACTACTGAAATTAAGAGTAAAAAATGTAATCATTTTAGCTCGACTATTCGAAGAATAAGTAGAGCTATCCTACTCACCACGGCGTCGGCGTTGGCGTCGGCGCAACACCTTTGTTAAGGTTTTCGTACCACTCCACATTTTGACATAGTCTATTGAGATAAAGCTTTGAAACTTTCAACACGTGTTTTCCATCACTATGTCCAGTAATAGGCAAGAGCATATAACTCCATCAAGGATTTTGGCTGAATTATGGCCCCTTTTGATGTAGAAATCATGGTTAAGTTTTACGTATCAGTTCATATTTTGACAAAGTCTTTTGAGATAAAGCTCAATACTTGTTTACCACCACCATGTCCAGTTATAGGCAAGAGTACATAACTCCATCAATAATTTTGGCTGAATTATGGCCCCTTTTGACTTAGAAACCTTGGTTAAGTTTTGCGTACCAGTCCACATTTTGACAAAGTCTTTTGAAATAAAGCTTTGAAACTTTCAACACTTGTTTACCATCACCATGTCCAGTTAAAGGCAAGAGTACAAAATATGTTGCTTTCCGGCGAAATTCATATTTCAGGGGCGTAGCTATGCCAAAAAGGAAGTGTAAGCCTCTGTCCTAGGAGGGTTTGGGAGCATGCCCCCTGTAGAATTCTTACATTATAGATACAAAATGGTGCATTTTTTGGTGTATAACAGGACGTTAAAATTTTTCCTGATGAAGTGTAGGTCGGGGGAAACTACTGTATACCTGTGTCAGTATTGCTGGGCCAAAGTGGAAGTGTAAGCCATTGTTCTAGGGGTTAAGGGGCATGTTCACCAGGAAAAATATTAAATTCTGAGTTAATTTCTAGATGCAAAATGTTACGTTTTGGCATTTCCGGTGTATAAATTGTCGATACTGCAGACCAAAACACTACAAAGGGAATGCATGGCCAGTGTATAATAGTGATATATTTTTCGCACTGCCCCTTTTTAAAATTAAATGCGCCAATGTTATATTTAGTACACATATATTTTTCCTTTTTTGTATAAAACTGCATGTACATGTAGTGAAGAAATATCATGAGTACTTTAATATTCAATATATATTTTAACATTATGTACAATAAATAATTATCTAAAGGTCTTTAGAATTTACGTACAGAATATTACATTTTAGCTCGACTTTTCGAAGAAAAAGTAGAGCTATTGCACTCGCCCGGTAGTCGGCGTCGCCGTTGGTTAAAGTTTTTTTATAAAGTCAAATATCTCTGTAACTATTAAAGCTATTGATTTGAAACTTAAAATAGTTGTTTACTATCAAAGTCTACACCAGGAGAAACAGTTTTGATGGAGTTATGCCCCTTTTTTACTAAGAATGTTTGGTTAGAGTTTTTGATAAAGTCAAATATCTCTGTTACTAAGTACTATCAAAGCTATTGACTTGAAACTTAAGATAGTTGTTTACTATCAAAGTCTGATGGAGTTGTGCCCCTTAATAACTTAGAAACGTTTAGTTAAAAGTTTGATAAACGTTTTACTGGCAAAGCTCTAATTCAGGGTCAAGCACTGCGAAAAGTCGCACGCGCTGTCTTATGGACGGCTCTTGTTTATGACTCTACCTAACATTAATTCATAATGCCTATGCTCTTAAGACAATGAAAGCGGCGATCTTAAGTCAGAATGACTGAGAGACCTTCAGCCAGATTGACTAACCTTTATTCAGAATAACTTAGAATAATAATAATTTCAGAATGCCTACATTCTTACGTTAAAATGACTGTGATCACAAGTCAGAATGACTGTAACCTTTATGCAGAATGTGTTTGAATCAAGCTCAGAATGCCTATGCCCTTAAGTGAAAATGACTGCGATCACAAATCAGAATAACTGTAATCTTTGTTCGGAATGAGTTTGAATCAAGTAACTACAATGACAGTGACATTAATTCAGAATTAATCCAGAATGACTATGACAGTAATGCAGAAAGACATACTTTGTCTCAGAATGACTTTAATGAATGACTTATAAAAATGAGACTAAATTTCAGTGCAAAGATAACTCTAACGTTAAGTTTGCTAAATAAAATCGTTTTGACCATACAATAAAAAGGTTTGTAGCAGTTGTCCGTCTAAAGATGAGAAGACAGTGCAAACTGCTTTCAGTGCAAAGAATAACTCTCAGCTAAGTGTTGTAAACGATATTTACCTCCACAAACATGTAATTTCAAAGGAATAATTCAGGAAATCAGACACTGAACTTGTTTAAAAAGAGCCGTGTGATTTTCATTAATCATAAAAACAAATCAGTGTTTTGGCTGTATAAACTTACATTGTGAACATAGTTGAGATGCGTCACACATTTTCGATAGTAAAAATGCATTTCACTGCATTTAAACATTGATAAAAGTATGCAACATTGAGACTAGAATAGAAATAGAAAGCACAGCCGGTGGGTGAGAGTCTATGCTGTTGCCATATGCATATGCAGTAAGTTATACTTTGTAAATAATGTTAAAATTCTTTAGAAATAATGAGCATTTTACCAGAAACACTTGACTATTTATGGGTAAGCTTTATAATTACAGTAATATGTTTTATATTTCAAAAGATTGACTGTAAACATTATGCAGTACTGTTCCTTTAAAGTTTAAAACAATCCTGTGTTTATGTGTTCTAATGTTACATCAGTTTAAGAAATTACAATTATGTAATAAAAAAGTAGTATGTATATTTCCTTTTATCGTAATTTCAGAACTCAAAAATAATTGATTTAGTATCTGAGTTACACTTGAATCTATATGACAAGTTTTATGCTTCAAGTTCTTTTCTGTATATGTATTTCAAATTTATGGTTTACACTTTAAATGTATTTTAATTTATCATGCATATCATGATAACTTTGATTTTTTTTAAATAACTTCACTGATGCTTGAACAGAGTTGATTCAAATTCATGAGCTATGACATTTTAAACTGTATGGTATCACAATGTTTTTGTTTTACACATTCCTTCTTATCATTTCACACATTGTCCAGATTTGACCACTGTCTTAATCTATAGCCCCACTGTTGAGTGTTAATGTCCATTTTATTGACCTGAGGGCTACTGAAAATTACATGCATCATCTTAGCAATCTAGGAGAAATTCCCACTCTACCCTTGTCCTATAACTGTAGCGGAACATTACACTTCGTGATGCAAAAGTGCCAGCAAGCAAATGTGTATTAGAGTTAGATGAACTGACTTTAAAAACAAATTTTAATGTTGAGGGATATTTTTATCATGGAGGTTTATGTTAGTTTAGATCCGGACAAGGTACGTATTACAATTTTACTACTATTCAAATTAACAACTAAGCTTTAATGTCTCGTACCAAGTCATTATTAACGTGATGGGTATAAAAATTATGCTTTGCACATACGCATGCAGGTGCGTAGTCCAAAACAATAGGACAACTATAAAACATCAGATTATCAAATAAGTCATCCCGAAAATCAGATGTGTATGGCAAGCGGATATATGTGAAACTACTTGTTTTCGGGGCCGAATTGTATTTTAAGAGATGGTTGGAAGGTGGTGGTAGTTAAGGTGGGGGATGAGGGACTGGGACTATGTGACTTATGAAATGACATTCTGGGGTTATATAACATCTTAGAAAGCGATTATCACCAGCAACAGATTTGCGTTGGTTTAGTACTATAGCAGTGTAAGCATATATAAAGTGTATGTTGTCACTTGTTACATTTTAGTTAAACATTTTCTCAACATTTTACCCCTTAATTTGACATCTGCATTTGAAACAATGCACTGAAACATCAAAGGAAATGACTCACATCTATTTTTTAATCGAGTCAATATTCAGTGAATTTTTATAGATATGGTAGATTTTCATAATCGTTTCCATTTGTGACTGTGTTTCTATTTAACCATATATATCTATCGTTAACCAGAGTGAAAAGTCGAGACAATGTTTTGTAAAAATCCACATGCAGTCATTTGCAAATGGCATCGTAATTTTCCAACAATGTTTTACCCCTTTCTCTTCAATTACATTCGCTCTATAAAATTTTGTTCATTTTAGAAGCACATAATATATTATTTTCAATCAAATCAATCATGAAATGAGGGACTTCTTTTCGCTCGGATACACTTACTTTGGATAGCGTTGGTCATGTAACTTTACATTATTCCAGGCCATATTCGTTAAGAAAGTGTTGCAGTCCCAAAATGTCCAAGTTTTATTCAACATGCCCTTTAAGACTAATTACCATATCAATACGACCAGCAAATCAATCAGTGGTTATTTTACTAAGTAGTGAATGTATAGAATGATCCAGGTGCGTAGCACGAAGTGTAGTTCATGTGGTAAAAAGTAGTAACCATTTTCTAACACTGTTGACACTAGTATGTCGTGTTTGAATCGAAATAACAAGTTCCCAGTCTGATTTTTCGTTGAATTACCCGAGTGTGTTGTTATTTCTAAAATACAATTTGTTTTCAGCATTCTAAAGATCTCGAAAATAACAAAACACATCAAATTATATAGAAAGTTGCCTTTCTTTTATCTACTTTCTTTTTTTTTTCTTCATATATGAAATGTTTGAAACGCCAATATAAATGCATTGAAAGAAATCTTAGTGGCAATACTTTTATGAACTGGAATATCAAACCGATTTGGTATAGAATTGAAAGCAAAATTCTGGCTTACGAAAGGTCGATGGTTCTACCCAGGTGTCCCCACCCCCTGTTATGAAATACTGCACGGAGGGGCACATGGGGTCTTCCTCCACCATCAAAGCTGCTGGAAAATTGACCTAAGATTGTGCCAGTGCGACGTTAAACCCAACAAAATAAATAACTTTATATGAAGTTATTTTTATAAATTAAATTTTATTCGGTATAATAAAATAAATATCACATGGAAGCGTGTGTGACACTGATATTGTCAACCCTCAAAACAGAATGCCACCACTCGGCATTCGTCTCGTGTGTCATTCTGCCCTGGAGTTGACAATATGATATTTATAAAGCTGAATGGTCACTATTCAGTCTTATCATTAGGTCAAATTACATGATAAATAGCTGAGCGGTCAGCCATTCTGCATTTTGTCCTTAAAAATGACAATAAATCAAATAATGATCTGAAACTTGCCTGATAAACAACTGATAGAGGAATAAGATTTAAGTACTTTTTATGAACATTCCTGCCGAGTATTAATGGTAAGTTTATTGCCTCTGCCCTGTTATCAGTTACATGCTAGATCATTATTGTTTAGAAACATTAGTTTTGCGCGTGGAGTGTATTAACAATTAATGCAATCGAATTAATATTAGCCTACGATGTTTAAAAGGTGCTGCAACAACTGATTTTTTCAAAGAATTATGTCACGTCACTTGCTATAACTTACGCCAGAAGTTAAATAAAAAAAGAGGCCCGTCCAAGTATAATGTTCAATTAAAGGTGTTACGATTACATAATAAATGTATGTCTCTTATTCAAATCCGCAGTTTTCAAGTTTTTACATACCAGTTTTCAGGACGCCAATACCGCCAGAGCATTTTCCAAAACTTTACATGAAATAATTAATATTCGCTTTGAACCCGAGACGACACCAAATCAGATTTTTCTCCAGTCTAAATGTGTTTACTTAAGAAGTAATATCTATGTCCCTATATAGGCACAAGACCACAGTTATTTGCCCTTGGTTGACCGCAATACGGAAGTGGTCACGCGGAAAATAGTTCCTCTGTTTGATGGTGAATATTGGTGAATTTCTGAGTGAAAGACCTGCAATAAATGGCATGATTTAATAGAGGAGATATGAAATAGTAAGTACATGTACAATTTGACAGAATTGATTCAATTTGTCAATGATGTTATAGCTAGTCAAAATACTTGACGTTTAAGATTGCGCATGTGAAAGACCTTATCATGGAGGGTCTGTAAACAGTTTCATCTTGGTCTAGGTGTATTGACCAAGCAGAAATACTGGGAGTAAGACATTGCTATATATAGACGATCGTCCAGCACCTGTGATCATCGAGCTTAACTCGGATTCCAATACATCATGTGACTCGGAGACTGACACAGCTGAAGGGTCGCAAACAGACACAGCAAGTGAAGTTGAAATTATGTGACACGAATTACATTGAAATAAAATTAGCAAAATATATTAGAAATATAGAAAGAATGAAAAAAAGGTAAGTCAAAACACTATCATTAAAATATATAAAATGTTTATTTAAAGAGTCTTTAAAGATTCTTTATTAAAATAAAAAAAATGTATACGAGAAAACAATATGGCCGTCATCTGGGCTTGAACTAGCACCTCGGGGTTTTGAGAGTTCTAACGCTCTACCAATTGCACCAGCGATATAATCACATGCATGGCAAGCAAAACATACATATCAACTTACATGTGCTCTATAGAGATTTTTCAGCCACGTATGGACCGAATACCGATATAACCCAATTAAAAAAGTGTATCATTCCATCACGGCTCAAAACACGCGGTTGAACTATACATTTCAAGTCGCAAAGCAGATTCGGATCTATTCTATCATGTCAAGATTCCGGCGGCACAAATAGCAATACTGCCGATATATACTTACGGGTCATACCGCTTTAAACTATCATTTACTTGTAAGCATATTTATTCAACTGTGAGTTCTAGTAACTCTATCGTAGGAAAATAATATCTAAAACGAACAACCTGTAGTATAATCTCATGTATCGTAAAAGATATGCTTCATTTAATGATAAAAAACACCAGAAACTACATGTAACTGGAATATATCTATATGTTATAATATTAAGATGTCCCTTGACACATTGTAATGTAGATCTTTTAATTTGGAACCCTTCAAAATCAGTGTTTAGTTTCAGTATTCTATCATCAAAATGAGGCGTGTCAAAAAAGTAGAAAAATTCAGAGCGATCAATCACTGTGTTTCATAAACGGCAAACAGAGCCACACGATATTATTTCGGATTTTATAACCGGAAGCTGGATACACACTGGCCATAGCTTTGCAGAAGCGGTGGTTTCAACGCCGCGGCGGTAGAGGATTCGTCGCAGAAGCTGTGGAGATATATGGCCGGCTGACAAAATTTACGCTGTCATCGGTACTTTTAAAAATGAGTTTTTCACGTTTGACTGAAAACAACCAGTGAGACAGGAGCCCACATGTGTACTCTTCCAGCCACAAACACTTGTTCAGTGCTATTCTTTGTCATTAATGTAAACACGTCTGTACAGTGTGACAAGGGACTGCCATTTTTGTAGAATTTCCATCAAAAATGGTAAAATCATGTACAAAGCGACCCCTGAGCATGTTTGCATCAAATGTAAGTATGGCACTGTCAAGTAAAAACTATTTCTCCGTAATCGGTGAATTTTTATTGCAGGCATACAAAATAATCGACCATAAATGATTCCAACGCAGTTGTGCGGTAGGTACAATTGCAACGCATTACGGTGTATCTTGTTTCTTTAATGTTAATTAAGGACTTTTAACTTAACTATACAGCGCTTTTCCCGGGACTTTGATTGGGTATGGGCCATGAAATCACTTTGACATTAGACAACAACATAAACTGAAAGTTTAGAATAAATATAATAGTGAAGTGCACATCCGTAAATACAAAATATCAAGTGACAATATTGATTGTTTGATTAAATGCTGACCACACGCGACTTCTGCATCGTATGATATACCACCTTGACTAAAGTACAATACAATGACTAATGCGTAGCATACCATTACAAAATGCCATTGAGCAGCTGCGTTACAGGAGTAGACTTTTTACAGGGAGGCTGATTTACCTCTTCTTCTACAACATGCTTTTATTTTCAGACGTTTACCACAGGATCTCAAAGTGTCAAGGAAAAAGTTTAGATTTTTTACGTAGTGACAAGATGAGATTATGTGATCGCCCTTTGTTCGTCCGTCGTCCCTCCACTATTTATTGTGAACACGATAGAGACCACATTTTGCAAAAGTTTTTAATCCCTGACAGAGCCAAAATGTGTTAATGTTTACCTTATAAACACGATAGAAGTGACACTTTACTTTCGACTTTAACCACACGTACACACAAATTAAGTCACAATAAGATCTCAGTTCTATTTGAAAACCAGCTAGATTCCACCATAAGTTCTAGAGATACTACCCCTGAAAGGGGCAAATTTTCTATTCTGGCCCTTTCAGCCATAAGAGGTTTCATTTATGTTTTGATTTGATACAAACTTGCATGGAATGTGTATCTTCATAATCTCTAGGTCAGGTTCGAAACTGGGTCATGTGGGGTCAAAAACTAGGTCACCAGGTCAAATCAAAGGAAAAGCTTGTTAACACCGTAGAGGCCACATTCATGGCCTTATCTTCAGTAATGTTTATCTTGATGATTCCAAGGCTAGGTTTATCATTGAAAAATAAACAGAGAAATAGAGTACAAACAACTAACAACAGACAAACAGAAAGCAATGATACAACACATCAAAGACAAAAACTTCATTCTCCTCTGAAAACTGTCACAATGCCAATCAAACATAAGAGACCTTTAACTCCTTGTTCTAGTGCCAAGAGGACGGCAAAGAAACAACTAATTTCAGTTATTCTTATTATAACAACTGAATAGAAATTACAGCTGGTAACATCCATAAATATGTAAAATAAAATGATGAATAATGCTAATAAAATGACAAATGCTTGCAGCATGAGCAGTGTGTTGGAGAATACTCCCCCGCCCCCACCCCAATGCGTCACCAACTTCTATATTATGTTGCCAAAACAAATTAGAAACAACGGTAACCCTATCAATTTCTTCATTTTTTGATAAAAAGGTCTGTTATATGATGTAAAACTCGCATGGGTCAGCATTTTATCAAACAATCGGTATTGTCAGTTGATATTTTGTATACAATAAGGGAAGAGGAAGATGAAGAAAACCTTCTCTTGCGTTCATATGAATAATCATAACTGGGGTGTATTTGGTACGAAAGAACATGTCGTTATTATTTAGCAATAGATTTAGTAACACAACTATGGTTTAAAATTAAACTAACTTTACGTGTATGTATTCAACAGAACGGAAGTGCAAATCTAATGTCAAAGTGATTTCATGGACCTGCCCCAGTCAAAATCTTAGAAAAATGCTGTTTCTTAAATTAAAAGTCCATAATGAACATTAAAGAAACAAGAATCACCGTAATGCGTTGCAACTGTACCCACCGCACACTGCGTTGGAATCATTTTTGGTCAATCATTTCATATGCCTGCAATGAAAATTCACCAGTTACAGAGAAATAGTTGTTGCTTGACAGTGCCATACTTACGATTCGGTGCAAACGTGCTCAAGGGTAGCTTTGTAAAAGATTTTACCATTTTTGATGGGAATTCTACATAAACGGCAATCCCTCGTCACACTGTACAGAAGTGTTTACATTAATGACAAAGAATTGCACTGAGCAAGTGTTTGTGGCTGGAAGAATACATGATTGGGCTCCTGTCTAACCGCCGGTTTTCAGTCAAACGTGAAAAACTCATTGGAAAACTTACCGGTGACAGCGTAAATGTTGTCAGCCGGCCATATTTCTCCACAGCTTCTGCAACTAATCCTCCACCATCGCGGCGTTGGAACCACCGCTTCTGCGTAAGCTATGGCCAGTGTCATAACTTCTTTTGGATAAAATTTTGTTTTCCTATACATAATTTGACATCTAAGTTTTGGATATCCTTAGATCTTTCTATGCACAGAATTGGAAACAATCTGAAATTAAGATATCCATTTCTTTCTGTGGAGAGGCCTGTACGGGGGCGGGGCGGATATGCACTCTCAATCCTTTTCTGTTTGCCATATGATAAAAAGACAATAAACCATGGCTATAGCGTATGTATCATTTTAAACCTGAGTTGTTAGTTTGTTATGCCTACCACGACGAAGTTTATTATCTAAAGAAAAATGAAAAGTGATTTTGTTAAAAGGGATGTGGGGTGATGTTACCCTATCTATGGCTCTACTGAATGTGAAAAATGAAAAGTCATTTTGTTACATGGGACGAGGGGAGATGTTACCCTATCTATGACTGTACTGTCTGTGTTATTTGAAACTCGTTTTTTTTTTAAATTTTATATGCACACCCTGACATTGTATACTATTCAAAGAAAAATGAAAAGTGATTTTTGTGAAAAGGATGTGGGGGAATGTTCCCCTATCTACAGATAAAATGCATGTGACATCTAAAACCCGTGTTGTTAGTTTGTTATGCCTACCACGAGGTAGTTTAATATCCAAAGAAACATGAAAAGTGATTTTGTGAAAAGGGACTTGGGGTGATGTTACCCTGTATATGGCTCTACAGTATGTGAAACATGAAAAGTGATTTTGTTAAATGGGACGTGGGGTGATGTTACCCTATCTATGGCTCTACTGTATGTGAAAAATGAAAAATGATTGTGTTAAATGGGACGTAGGGTGATGTTACCCTATCTATGGCTCTACTGTATGTGAAAAATGAAAAGTGATTTTGTCAAATGGAACGTGGGGGGATGTTACCCTATCTATGGCTCTACTGAATGTTTTATTACACTCTCATTTTGTTAATTTAATATGCACACCCATTGAAAGAAAATTGATAAGGGAGTCTTTTAACGGGATGTGGTTGTGGTGGTGGTGGTGGGGGGTTGTTCCCCTATCTATGGCTCTACTGTATGTGTTATATATCTGTATATTTATTTTTCAATATCACCCTCATAAAAGGACAAATGGGATTTCCTTTTTTATTCTGGAAAGCCTGTTTCGTTTCCCATTTTAACATTTACAGTGTATTTTAACCTGTGAATAAAGACCACCTCCCAATAAAGACCACATTTTCGCTCTCCCAATGGTGGTCTTTGTAGACAGGTTTGACTGTATTTGTGTCGATCCTTGGACGTTAACAGCAGTTCAAGATTTTGAAGGCTCTGGTATATTTGACACTTTAGCCAAAACTAGGCAAACAAAAGATATGTCCATGTTCTGCCGTTAGAGTTGGAAAATAAAGCTTGAGACTGCTTGAAAATTGGCCCTTTGAAGTTGTACAATTGCAATTAGAATATTAGAATAGAAGCTGAAAATCCAGCTGAAGATAAAATTATTAATGTATTTAAAGAAAGCATGTAACACCTATCGGACCTAACAGACCTGTCGGTAATTTAAGTGTTTAGGGATAAACAAAAATAATGTTGATGATGATTTGATAAAAGAGCATACCTTTTTGTCTGACTGTATTTGTGTTGATCCTTGAACGTTAACAGCAGTTCAAGATTTTGAAGGCTCTGGTATATTTGACACTTTAGCCAAAACTAGGAAAACAAAAGATCTGTCCATGTTCTGCCGTTAGTGTTGGAAAAGAAAGCTTGTGACTGCTTGAAAACTGGCCCTTTGAAGTTGTACAATTGCAGTTAGAATAGAAGCTGAAAATCCAGCTAAATATAAAATGATTAATGTATTTAAAGAAAGCATGTAACACCTATCGGACCGACAGAAGTATAGGTCATATGGCGACTTTCCAGCTTTGATAATGGAGGAAGTCTCCAGATGCCCCTCCGTGCATTATTTTATCACACACGGGCTACATTCACCGATCTTCCGTAAACCATATGAATGGCTTTTTCACATGAAGAATACAACGTCTCGAGCAAGGCTCGAACCCAAATCGGTGAGAGGCAAGTGATTCGAAGTCTGAACTGTATTCTACATTAGAGCTACTTCATCATTTACAATACATAACAGTCTATATTGACTTTTATCCTATCTACAAATCAGCAGTAACGAATTAATATTTTAACTGATACCCACCAGAGAAACTATAATAATTTATAATTCGGCTTTTAAGAATCTAAGGTCGAAGTGCGATCTTCTGTGGACTTGACTTTGTATGCATGCTATCCGTTTAAATTTACACTAAATGTTCCTCTTTAAAATATATTAATTCCATCCTGTAATTATAGCCCCATTTCTGAAACGGTCTTAATGACATTGGTAATTAGACAAAATCCAAAGTTAATAAGCACAGATATAAACTGCATTATGAACCTTAAAACATGTGATTAGGCATCAGCAGCTACAATACAATTTATTTTGGCTATTATAGACATTAAATATTGTGCCGATCTGCTCACCGTATCATGGTATAAGCCACATTTCAAAGAATTTGTTTCAGCGCACATGTGATTGTAATTTTGGCACTGGGAACTAAACTGTATTAGGCATTTATTAGTTATGTCATTTTAAGAAATATGAGTGACTTATAGTGTTAGCTAAGCTTTACATTTATCTTAGAGTTATGTAAGAACAAAATTTAAATTGCTACATAGACACACTGTTTAGGCACTACGTATTGATCATTTCTTGAAAATATGCATCTCACCACAGCTAGTTTTATGAATAAGAAACTGAATTGATAATGCGGCTCAAAACTCTGTATTACAGCGTTTACAGAAATGAATGTGTTTTGTTCTTTGTTATATTCATTATATTTTTTTTGAATGGATAGCATCGCCTTCTGGTAAGTTTTAGGCAATATGCAAACAAAATGTTTTTGAGTTGATGAAATTTGACAATTAAAGATTAATTGCTTTAATTATTGTATAATTTATTTAATTAATAATACTTGCCATGATTTTTATTTCTTATCATTTATTATTCTTTATTGTAAACATTTACTGAAATGAAACGGTTAATTGTATAATATGCTTTTTGACTGATTCTTCAGTAAGTTCATCACACGTAGTTTCAGATGAAAAATGAATTATATATCATTTGAAACTTGATAATAACGAAATTGACAATTCTACAATTTTTTTATATATATATATTTCTATTCCTAAAGAGAAGGGGTGATTTACTTCCGTGAAATTAAAAGTCTATATGTGTTCTGACAACACACATTTTAATCCCTTATTGTAGAACACATTAAATGAGGACTAGACCATGTAAGATAACTACAATATAAAGCCTCTGATCATTTGTTTTAGATACGCTTATATGCTTACAAGTTATAGCATAACATTTAACGATAGTTGCGATATTTAACCGTAGTGCGACTTTTTACGGTGTCGCGTAAGTTAGCGTATCTTTTAGGCCGTAAATTCAATGCAGGATTCGTCAGTCCCTCCATGACAAAGCATACATATGTGGGACCGCTTTCATGCCACTCACATATTATTCACTTTATTGAATTAATTCTGCATTGTGGAGAATACACATTTCTTTCCTACAAAATGTACGTAAATACACATGTTTTGATACTTGTAAAAATATAAATATGGTCATTATATGACCTTTTAGTCAAATTTAACGTTTGTTCATTTCTACCATGTTATTTCATAAATATCTGTGCTTGTATCAAGAGTATATTTAGTAGGTCTCGGACAGATGTTGTTTGAAATCGGACCATTGATTTATATAAAGGTATTTCCATGCAGGAACTTTCGGTACGCACGCGCTGTCCAATGTATTCACATTCGTTATAGCACATTCTATCACGACCCGAATTATTTCCATAACAAACAAAGAAAACTGAAACTGTGTATTATATATACACAGTTTGTACGTCAGAATTATTACGTCAAAATATAAGTGCATGTTTAAAAATATAAGTGCACGTGTAAATATATACGTCAACATGTATATATTATACATGTATCGTAAAATATAAATGTATGCTTATATGGACCTGCGCGTGTATACATACATGCACTTGTCATAATGCATATTCGTATAAATCGAGGTGAGATATATTCAGTATTTACGAAAAACAAACAAATTTTCTTTTTATTTTATGCTCACTTTCGTTCAGATGTGCATTTTGCAAGTTTGTAATCTCAGCGTGGGACACAGACGCGCGTAAACAGACATGACGTAAGACGTGTTGTGACGTTAGAAAGATGCACACAACATAAAGTTACATTTTATTTTATATTTTGCTGCAAAGCGTTATGAAATTCTCATTAAGTCAAATAATTTGAATCGACAAATATACTACATAGAACAAAGTGCGACTACAATTTTCATCCTGTTTTAAGCAAATAGTTTAAAACTTATACACCATATATGAGGGGGCGAAGCTATATCTCTCACAGTGTGGAAATATAGATTTCATATTTTCAGAGTGTGAGTGATGAAATATAAAAATATTAAACAGATAGAATACAGTATTTCATTAGTTAGCATAAAAATACGTGGAAGTATAAATCTGTGCACGCACATTTTAGCTGCACTTAAATATACGCGTGTACCTATATATTTACAAGTGTACACGTAAATATACACGTAGACGTATACCAGTAATTTAAGACAGGCATGCGTAATTCTGGGTGTTCATATAGATACTTGTGCAGTATACATTTACCATTGTACGCTTATAATTTTACGCGTGCACGCTTATTTCCGGGTGCTTATATATGTACAAATATGCGTGCATGCGGAAATTTAAACGTGCGCTTGTAATTATAGGTGTACGTATATATACGCGATACACATATGTTTGGACGTGCGCACGTAAATTTATACGTGCACGCGCAATTAAAAGTGCATGTATAATCACACGCGCATATCCATATTAGCATGCATTTACATATTTACGCATGCACGTATATTTTTATACGTGCATGTACATTTTGAAAAGTGCGCACACGCAAAGTAAACTTTCGACCCAAATAGTGCACTATAGTTATGTATGGGGAGTCTCTTAACCTAGCTAGCCTCTCTTGTCATAGGACAAACAACTTAAAGGTAAAAGGCGAAATACGATATATATATATATGATTTTTATTGCCATATGCCTGTGTCATCAACTTCCTATCAATTTTCACAAGTTTGTTTAACTTGTTTTATGACTACTGTGAGTGTACAGTTGTAACTGGCGAGCACTCCAGGAAAATAAATTTGTTTAGTTAATAAAGAACATGCAAAGCTATATTTAACTTTTCGTGTGATAAAAAACAAAGACATGTATCAAACAGGGAATGCCACGTACCAAAGACGCAGCTGCAGCCTCCACAAACGAAACCCACAACATGTAGACGTGCACATCACTCATAAACATACACACACACATACTCGCACACAGGTCAAAATGAACAAACAATGGAACACAGTGGGGCACCGCCTTGGAACGGTCAGTGGCAAAAACACCACTGGGGAGCTTAAACCGGTTTATGGTGCGCACCCAACCTCACTCTTACCCCCACCATGTTCCAAAGATACGGGACAGTGTAAATACAAGTAATCCCCGCCAGGTGAATCTCTAACACACGTAATCGAAACAAAAAGGCATGGCATAAGTCGTGCATTAAATGAGATAATGATTTCGCAAAATAGTCTACAAATGTAGAAATTACCTATATACTCCTAGAAAATTTGTATATTTAGCGTCAAGTTTTGTAACTTTTAGCGGGCCTGAAAATATTGTATCATTTACCGTTAGTTTTCTAACTTTTGGAGAGCCTCGATTTTGTATCATTTAGCATTGGTTGTATCATTTAGCTCAGTTTTATATCATTTAACGTCGATTAAATCGTTTAGCGAAGTTGTATTATTAAGCGTACCCACAACCCTCCCATGCTATGACAGAACGACCGTTTTTGTATTTGCAAAGATGCAATTTGTCATCATTTGTAAGAATATTTGCCATGGCAATAATACGTTACCATGGACTTTCCATGGCAGATTTTTGCCATGGCAACATTAACAAAATTGAGATAAGGTTATAAAAAGTAATTCTACCTGTGCAGATGTCCAGAAAAGAAAACATAATTTTAGAAAATTTTAAGAAAAATAAACATTCTTGCCGTGCCATTGCAGTGCGTTTCGCCGTGAAAAATCGTTTGTGCCATAGTGAATGCACTCTTTCTATACAGATTTACAAAAAAACTGGTACTGATGTGAAATTAATTCATACTACCTTTGAAGCAAGTAAGTAAATACAACAATTTAAAGAAGTTTTCATTTCTGTGAAGAGCGTATAAATATAGACTGAATTTGCCAAATACCGGCAAAAAGAAACCAGCGGTTATTTATTATACAAGTAGACACATATTTATCTTAGAAATCAAGAAAGTATACTATGCAAAGTAATATTCAATGTAAATATACCAAGATCGAGTTCACATTATGGATAATAATTAAATTTTCGACCAATTTGTAGCATGTGTAGGTTACCTTTACATGTTGGTTTACCACTGTGTATATGCCACGAGAAAAAAAAATACATTCCGGCATACACTCTCGGCAGTACCGTGTACTCTTCCTTTGTCTCGAAAGATGCACCAGCCCTTCTGAAAGTAGTTTAAGCATGCCTTCAACTTAAGCCTGACATCGACGAACAGCAAAGACAAATTTTATGATGTCCGCTTAAGTCGATGATAAACTTAGTTGTTGCAAAACTTTGCTAATCGTGAAGTCGTATGTTGTACCTAGTCCAGTTTTGAGTACTGTTGTCTAAGAAAGGTCGAACAGCTTCTTCTAAGGGTGGTAATCCATAAGAGTCAAAGATGTATGTTCTCTAAAGTAAATAGCCAACCTATATTCTCTGATTTTTTTTTCTGAGTCGTGTGTGTTCACCATGTAAGCTTTTATGTCTCTAAGTTGCTTTTTGTACTTTTAGCATGTGTAAATGTTGAGTTCTGCTCAACCCGGGGCTAGAGGGCGTGGACGGTAGCATGCATTTCCACTACCGTCCATGAACAGGCTCAATCAAACCGAGCCTGCAACATTTTTGTTTTGTCGTGTTGAGCGACCTGTGAAGTTTCTACTTTTCTCTATTTTATATGACAGGGTTTCTGCTCTGGGGCACACTTCTCCTTCTCAATATAAACGATTTATCAAAGATATATTAAAGTTCATGGATATTCAGGATTCCAAGCGTCTTTCACTCGTTCTGCTCATATACTCATCCAGCTTCCCCTGGGTCTGATTGATGACGTTCTAATTTCCCCCTTATATCTAACCACATATGTAAGTGCTGTGTGGCGGCCGTAAAAAGGCGCCCCGACTTCATCTCAGTGTTGTTATATTTTCTGGTCCTTCGGGATCATTGATTTCAACTCGTTTAGATTTGAATAAGCCGGTGCTAGGGGGCGAATCAAACCGAGTCTGCAATTTTCACTGTTTGCCTTGTTCTCGGTGCTTCCGAGGGATCTACTTTTCAGATTTTTTTTGTACTTTCTCACTGTCACGGAGTTCCATGAGCTCTAGTTCTGGATACCACTTTTCAATGACATTGTAGAGATTCAGTTAACTAAGAGCTTTTTCATTGTACAACTCCATCTATTCGTCCGTAGATGTGAACAAACACAGATGATGCTGTAACTGACTGGGATGATCTACTTTAGATCCAAAACAGTTCTTATGTACTTCATTGTAGATGACTGTACAAGGTTTCTCGCATATTCTGAAATTTTCTTTTAAATATCGGTTCGTGATACTTTATTGACCTATTGGTAAAGGCATGACCATCCATGTTTAATAACTTTTGATGACTTGTATTAGCCTGTTGATTTTCAAATTCTGTGTACACTATCACGTTGACAACGGTAGGAAGTGCTTGTGCAAGCTAAAGATCTATCCTCAGGTTCCCCGTGTTTATCGGTTGAAGTTGACCTTCTTTGCAACCTTGATCTGCAGTTAGATCGAATCCCCAGAGAGTGTAACTTTTATATTTTGTCAAGGTCAATCTATAAGACCGATTTAGTCCAAGAGCTCCTGTTGTCTGATACAGTAACATGTAGGATTGCATACATTCTCCGACTGGAAGGGTTCGTTGTGAATGGTTTTACCGTCGAAACTGACATCTAGTTTGGAACAAATTAAAATGTCTGAGATCAAATGGATAAGTGCCTTGGTCTCCATTCATATATGCATTCCTCTCACCGTACCAATGAGGATTCGTTTTGGAAGTTGTCAAAGAAACAGGTGATCATCAATTTAAGATCTCTGCCCATCGGGCATCGAAAATGTTTTCACTGTTCTCACGTTGAATACCAACATTTCCTTCGGCGGTGCCCATGAGACAGGAGTTGTTGGCGGCCCTGTTTAACTTGAGGTGTATTTCAATTCCATTGGGGAGGTATTTCTCTTGTAGGAATAAATCCAGATGTAATCTTCCAATGAGTTCACAGGATTTGTTTCCGACAATATGAGCTCTTCGGCGTTTCCATCCTTCATTACCTGCACCTCGTGTATTATCCTACATATTGGTGAAGAAGACCACGATACACATGATACATTTTGATTATGTCGTGGTTTCTTCCAAAAATGCAACTTCACCATAGACTTGCCACTAAAAAATTGAACTGTTTGTCCAGTGTCCCTTATAGTTATACATATTTCATCAAAGCTGATTTTTTAGATTGAGACGTAATGTAAATTGAAAAATTTTCATGAGAATGATTTGGATCTTTCTTGCTTGGTTCAAATGGAATCGCCCCGAATGGATCGGTACCTCAGTATCTCCCAGAAAAGTAAAATCTGCCAGATCAGAATAAATGAAGAAATGATTGGTTCCTACATTCAGTTCAATATCGTAAGGAAAAGAATATTCTTCCTATACTTGGTTCGGATAAACCTACATGAAACACCATGGAATTCTTATGGAAAGTGTCTCCAAGTCAATTTCAGTAATGAGATGTTCTAGGGAAGAACACATCCTGGATTTAATGCATCAACTAAACGTGTACCGAACATTGATTCTCTTACACTTGTTGGAAGTAGGTTTACTAAAATCCTTGTCGAGTTTTGGATGGGTTGTAACAATTTGAAAGTGAGATTCCTCCTTTTTCACATTGCCAATCTGAGCAGGAATGATGAGTTCAACAAAAACCATTTCCCAGTCATATTTATTGGCATGAATGGGTTTCGATAGTTTTTGTCCTGAATTCACTCTTGATAATTTCAGAAAGCATACCCATAGAACTGTCACTTAACACCATCATGTAAAACGAATTAATCGCTGCTGAACAATAGATAGAGTCTGCGACGTAGTTTGTTTTATGAATTTTAAACCCGGGGTTAGTAAAATGTTACCAAGTGTGCTACTGAGAAGGATTAATAGACCCTTGTAACAAAGGTCTAGACCTAGGCTATACAATGCTAATATGTAATGAGGAAAATATTGATAATGAAACACACTGTATGAGAAAATGCAATAATGTTGTGTACCAAAACTGTAAAACAATCCTGTTAAACTATAATTATCATAAAGACTGATATCGTTTCCATCACAGGTAACATAATATTGATGTAGTCAAGCTCACATTCCTGGACTAAAGCTCCTGTCACAACGAACCCTTCCACTCATTGTTGATCAACCAATGAAAACATGTGATTCATCTGCATCATGGTTCTATGCAGGCTACATAAAGGGAGAGCATCCTACGTCCAGCTCGTTTTGGAAGGATGGAAGATATCAAAGATTATTTACCTCAACCAAAAGTCTACTTGAAGAAGTCATGGAGGCAACAAATATCATTGAACCGTATACACAACAGCACCAAAGATGAATACATATACGCTGAATCAATAGCCTGTGTATACATTGGTACCTAAACCACCTAGCAGTCAGGGATAGATTCAGATCACATGCCCTAGTACTTGGCAATACCTACTTAGCTTTGCTTCCTTGCTTAGAAAGGTGTTGATCTGCGTTGCATAGCCATAGCGTTCCTTACATTCTGGATCGGGTTGCCGATACCACCTACTGCTTGGAGTCAACCAGAGTAGATGGGTCGGCGATTTGATGCTGGAATATTGACCGATATTTCGCAGTTACATATGTATTTCACCTCTTAGCAAACAGTGGTCACTTTGCAAATCGATTTATACGTGGCTTGCCTTGCTGTTAGCTGTATGGTACTACCTTGCCTTGCCTTGCATTGCCTAGCCTTTTAATCGACGTGGGTTGTGGGTTCGACCCCTTAACGGAGTGACCCGTGGGGATCGGACTTATGACTTTTGCGTTGTTAGATTGGAATGATTGATGGCGGGGTTCGTTCTCCTTTCGGTCGACCGGATTTTGTCCTTTTAAATGACTTAACACGGCGAAACCTGTTTAGTCACGAGCGGCCAGAAAACTCCACCAACACTTTATTGAATACGATAGGGTTCATGTCATATAAATATTTTCAACTATTTATACTATTGAGAACTTGTTTTTATACTCAAATAAAAAGAGTATACTGAATAACGATTGTTTAGTTTTTATTTTGAGTAATAAAATAAAACTATCGTTTCTCAATTTGATCTTAAAAATGTCCTGGGATAGACAGAATATGTCTTACGACTTACATTGGCGTAACAGAAAATAAAGAGCAAAGCATTTTATGACGTGAAATCCCAACTGCCTGTGGCGGTCGCTCGGTTGCTAGTCCAATGCTCTAACCAATTAGCCAACGAGTCGACTCCCTGCCGTAGTTGGCAGAGATTGAGTTTAATCGTATAGGCTATGCGAAAGCGACCGTCACACACCCCCTCTTCAAAAATGTCATCATTTATGATGACATGTAAGCCATTTTGTCGTAGAAATTGCCATTTTGGCAAGAGCTAAAGTCCGTTTCTCGGATAAGCCCCCATCTTACGATGGTTAAAGCGTAACAAATCAAAGAGCATGGCATTGCGTAAGCGACCGTTACAATACAACCCCTAGAGTCTACCTGACTGCAGAGATTTCACAACTCAAGATATGACATCTATAATAAATAAAAACATACAAAGTGGTTTTTGTCCCGATACGCTAAAAGATGTTCACGTTATTCCATTGTTTTTCAATGAATAAGCAGAATCTAGGTAATAATAGACATATCTCAATTATACCTACCATATCTACGATATTTGAACGGCATACAACTCAACTTCACAGTTGCAATTATATTTCAAAAAGAAAAATATTTTACACAAGAATCAGTCAGGTTTTCGTCCTACTCGTTCATGCCATACTGCTTTTATACATTTACTTGACACATAGTTGAAAGATGTTGACAGTGGTAAATATGTAGGGGTAAGTATTTGTTGATCTTCAAAAAGCATTCGGTCTTGTCGGCCATGAAATATTACTACATAAACAAAAGCTTTATCACTTTACAACTCACTGCAATTATTTGAATCATATTTATCAAAGATACTAGTTAAAATAAGAAATTTTATTCTAAAAATACTGCTTGTAAAGTCAGACGAGTTCCACAAGGCACGATTTAGGAATTTTACTATTTATTCTATATAATGATATCACGCTTATTTCAAACATAATTAATATTGACATGTAGGCTGACGATTGTACTGTGTATAAATCTGACACTGATATTTCAGTTATAGCAGAAGAGCTTCAAAATAATCTTAGCCTCATTAGCACATGGTGCAAAATAAGTAATATGTCATTGAATCCGGGAAAAACTAAATGTCTAAATGTGAGCTTCTAAGTACAATTTGTAAAATGAAACAAGCAAGACATCTTGAAGTGTTTATCACCGATAATCTAAAATGTAACAAGTCAAAATATTTTTGGAATCTATATAGAAAAAAAATTAACGTGGCATACACAAGTTTACAATGTTGTGAATAAACTTAACTTAAAAATTGCACTTTCAAAAAGAATTTCGTACTTTTTGGCCGACGAAATAAAGATGTTATATTATAATGTATATATTATGTCGACCATGGACTATTGCAGTAAGTATTATTCTGATGATATTTTTCAAATCATCAGTTATCATGCATTTCTTGTGACAAATGTTAGCTTTAGAATTTTCTCATATTTATGGATGAGCGAATATGTATGAAAAATAAATTTTATTGATATATATAGTTCTGGTAAAAAAAATTGCAATCTGTTCAAATTGAGTTTTGTTTAGTGTTTTAGCGGTATCACTTGTGCTGTTTTTCTCTTATCCTCTTAATTTGTCACGTTCTCTAAACAAAGTTGTTGTTATTATTATTAAAATATTATATGTTAGTTATTTCACATTTATTTAACAAAATTACTCTATTAAATGGATACTTAAAGTGTTTGAATTTTTATTTTGTATATCATAAATAATTTAATAGTAGGTGTAAATCCTAAGGTACACATAAGCATATGGTAAAGCCAATTTAGTCATAAGTTAGCAGGCTGATCTAGTTTCATACAGGTGTATGTCTTTTACTAGAGCAGATGTAAATTAATGCATATCAACACAGTTTTACCTGATATATGTATTTCAAACTATGTATACGAGTTCATTTGTTTTATTTCCAAAAAAAATTATAGATACAAAGCATTTGTTGTTTTTGAAGTAATCATCAAAACTAGGGATACAAATACGATAACAATAGAAATTTGATCCTATGCTTTTCAATAATTAGAAAAAACAAAATTAATGGTTCAACTGGTATCATAATGTAATATAATGTAGTTTGACAGTGTACGTTTGTGTTCAACTCTGGAGATGTAAATAAGTCTAGTAATCTGCATTTATGCAGTTTTAGTCGAAGATTTATGCAGAATGTTTATCGCTTGGATGAATAAGCTATATTACGATGTTTTCTAGCGTGAAAGGCATTATAGCCGCAGAAATAACATACTATCTAGTGACTATTGATATTTTATATGATGTGAATAAGAAACACAATTGTATTTTGTGAAATAGATATTATCTATTGGGAACGACCAAGCAACCCTATAACCTTGAGAATAATAAAAGCACACAAACCAATATCATTTATGTAATTTTTAAAAGCGCAAAACCATTATTAGATATAAATTCGTTATCATCATAATGTAAAGACCGAGCCAAATTTTCAATATCATTACCTTTGCAGACCAAGAGAAAACAGACACAAGAAGAACGATTATGTGAACAAGTGATTGACAGAAATAGGCTATATCTGTTACCTTCTGATTATATCATAGACAGTATGGACAACGATACACTCTATCATATATTTGACAAGTGAGTATTTAGAAAACACTAAATTTACGACACAAACAACCATACAATTTATTGCATAGAACATTATACAATGCTTATAGCAAGTACAATTAGAAATTACAAAGTAGGCAAAAGGCATTTTACAAGAGCAAAATGTTATCAATATGATTTACATTTTTAACAAATTGGCGAAATAGATCAACTACACTTACAATTGATATAGTCAAAACAGCTGATAGGGCTAATACTTTTCATCAATATAAAAAATAGTTCTATACTTAAAGTGTGCCTCTTCCATAAAATAACTCAATAATTAGAAGCTAAACGGCTCATATTCTCTAAATTTCTCATAATGTTTGAGTGAAAAATAAATTCAGTTTAGTTAGGAGTAAAGTCTTCATGCAATCAATTGTGCGTCAATTGTCGCCGATGTGGTTTTGTATGATTTTGAAAGTGAGTTACTTGTTTTTCAAGGCTGTGTCTATCTGTTTACCGTAATGAATTTGTTTTGTCTGCCTTGTCTATTAATTTCACATTTCAGTGTGTTACGTATATATCTCTATCGTTTGCACATAAATATGCCTTGCAATTAATTGTCAAATGTAAAAATATGTCTTGGTCCAAATAATAAGGAATATAACTTAACAATTCGCCTGAAAGTCATTACAGTGTCACGTGACCAATGGAACACACACCGACTACAAATGAAACACGCATGCATACTACTACAGCTGTAACGCCCGTGCAATACTCAGTTGTTAAACACAGCGAAATTCGCAACCAAATTACAGATATTTGTAGCTCTGAAATCACTGTGTCAAAGGCATGTGTGTGTGTGTGTGTGTGTGTGTGTGTGTGTGTGTGTGTGTGTGTGTGTGTGTCTACGTGTGCGTGCGTTTGCATGTGCGTGAGGATATTTTGGAGGCTGCATTTTTGGAACGTGGCATTCCCTGTTGGATTTTTTACCCTTTTTGGGGACTGCATTCTAAGGTGCCGCAATAGCCTGACTGCAATGACAGACGTGTCCAGTGCTTCCTGTGTACGGCTTCTCAGAAGAGAACTAAGCAGTTGCTGAGAATCGATGTCCTGTGAGCAGACCGACTTTGAGAAGTGTTCAACATGTCTTTCATGATAGAATACTGATAGCCTTAAATTACTACCAGCAATGTTTGATTGTCGTAGGCCAGTTTCACAGCAACTGGTTAGTCTCTGCGTGTGAACATATGGCGTTTAAATTCTGTTTACTGAGCGAAAGGAAAATCATCCCTTTCGCACAACGTTATAAAGAGCAGTGGTCTAGTGTGATTCAAATTTGTCTGGCATGAGGAATAATCATGTAAGGGTCTGGTAACAAAAAGTTCTGTATGAAGCTTACGGAATTCAGCAAAGAGCCTATTGTATTCTGTCAGGGCTGGATAAGTATGGAGAGCATTTTCATGGGCACACAAACCATTGTTTACTATGTCAGTCGAGTAATATTGTTCATGAACCGATGTCGTATCAACTCGGACTTTAACCTCTGTGTGGTCATCTAGGATCACAGGTTCCAGTTCAGTTATCTGCGTACCATTGCACGCCTTAGCCATAACACTTTTAGGTTTTCAATTTGCTATTATGTTGTTAGATTTATGCCCACCACGTTCGCTGTCAATCGGTACTTAAATATAATAAATCTATAGCTGCAGAGCGGTCAGCCATCGCTCTCTCAGATCTTCGTTTTATCTCGAAGTTTTTTAGGAATTATTTCATATTTATTAGAAAGTGTAAAAAGTAAAGTTACAATCTTCAGCAGCTGATTTTCACACACTTTTCCATATATAATTTATATAAAAGTTTAGCAGATTATGAGTTAATCCAGGGTTTTCAGACAGTAAAACAGTACACCTCCGATTTGTACAGCGCGAACATTACTTAATATATAGTTATATCTTCATAAATGTTTGTTTGTAAAACAATCGTTGTTAATAA
Source organism: Mercenaria mercenaria (assembly GCF_021730395.1). Taxonomy (NCBI): domain Eukaryota; kingdom Metazoa; phylum Mollusca; class Bivalvia; order Venerida; family Veneridae; genus Mercenaria; species Mercenaria mercenaria. Next base: position 45,923,578 of record NC_069364.1, read on the forward strand.
GATAATGCAAGTAAAATTTCAAGTCGATAAATCAGTACTGAGATATGGGGTTCGTAGTAAACCATTTGGATATCAAAACTAATTAAATGTGGCAGGTATAAAGTTAAATACGAACTATATCATATTAAAAGAATCATTAATGATTTAATAGCTAACATATCATAATTTAACACACACCTTGCCCGTGGCGTCAGGTCCTGACCTCTCGATGCTAAGTACTGTGCTCTACCTTCTGAATGAACTTTTTAAACTGTACATGTACATTTCCCATTATGCTTCACTTTGTTTTATTTTTGTACTTGTAACTCATTGTTTACTGTAAGATTAGAACGTCAAGGGGTCAAATAAGAAAGATTTGATTCCAATGTTTAAGTAGATAAATAATTCTACCCTAGATTCAAAGAAGATATGTATTCTGACCAGAGTCCTGCTTGCACGTCTAACATGTTCATAATCTGCGGTTTCCTTACCAAACCCAATTCTCAAAACAGATTTATAATATTTTGGTTTAAAATTTAAGAAAAATATTCTACATGAATATTTATTTAGAATATGCAAGCCAATCGAACAATAAAATTCCTTGTACCTTTTTATTATGTTATTACTGATGTATGTCATTTGAACAAGCTTACGGTGTTAAAATTTTATATGAGGTCAATAAATACTGTCACTCTTTTGTCAAAATAAGTGTTTAATAACCTGTCAATGTTTGAAGAAAAATGAGTAATCGGGTTTGATCGAAAACAGTAAGCACCCTGGTTGTCTCATTAAACAGGTGGAATTTTTGGATAACACCTGTCAGTACGTTTTCATGTAACATTCGGTCTTTAAAAGGAAAAAGTGTGAAGGTTTGTGCATAATTAACAGTTTTAAACTCCCGGAACCTTGTAACAGACGTGTCCACTGTATTTTTTTGCAATGTGAGTTATTTGGTTATTGTCTATGCGATAAAAGTTGTCCAAAATTTATTTTTTTTTGCATACACTTATCAAAGACATATATATAGGTGCACTGCGGTGTGATGGAACTGCGTTCTTGGAACATTCCTTTTCAAGAAAAATATTCTTTAAGAAACATACACTGATTTAATACGTACAGGTATGCAGGTAAAGCATTTATTGATTTTTATGTTCATGTCTTTGTTAAAACGTTGCTAGATTTGTAATAAAATATTTAATTAATACATCACTTACTCCATGTGCCAAAGACAGCTCACAATAAATGTTTGTTTCAACGAATATATTTTTCCACAGATATGTCAATAGTTACCAGTTCCACTGTTGTAATGTATCAAGACAAGGCCTGCGGGGTGGGTCCGGGAAAAACATTTGTGCAGATGACCGATTCAAGCCAAGTGATCCGTGTATAGTTTATTCTTTTGGGTAAGGAAAATGTATTTAAAAATCATTTAACACACTAGTTTAATATCATGACAAACACGTTTTTGTTTGATCGTAGGGACGTATTATACAATGCCGCAAGTTGTCCTTCTCTTAGCAATTTCAATAAAATTTGCCTGTTAAAAATTGTGTTTCCGCTTAATAATTTGAACAGTTTCCCTGTGATTCGCAAGATTAATAAGATATTGCACGTCTCTCATAGGCAGTTGACGACCCGTTTTGACAATGAGCAAATATCACAATGGTTGATAATACATGTACAAGAAAAGTTTCGGTTCATTATTATGAGAACGCCTTAACGTATGATTTTCACACTTCGTCAGCTCTATGATCATGATTATTAAATGACGCATAATATCTATGAAGTTAGAATGTCAAATGTCAAGGTAACTGTTAGTACAAAAGCCGTGTCCGCTCATTATCGTATTAACAATCCGTACACTGAATGTTCCCATTGTCCGTGAGCGCAGCTTTGCCGCTATCGATTTTTGGGGTAAATGTCAATGCCAAATTGACTGTTTGCACATTAATTGAGTCCGCTCAATATATAGTAAATCCATTGACCGACGATTCTCTTACTTGGAAGGCTAAATGTGTGTACTGTTCCAATATATTTGATGTCATTTGTCCGACGATCAAGGTCACATTAATTGTACGTAAACCCACCGTTGCCTCTCAGTATTTATGAAACACTATCACACACGACCCTCAAACCCTTCACGCTCATAGTGAGTATGACACAATCGATTAAACGATGCAAAACCGATTTATCGTTCTTTACTGTTTTAAATATATTTATCCATACATCAAAAAAAAAAAAAAAACACACTACAAATGTGAAATAAATGCTTACGTAAATGTATTTTAGGATACAAATTCAAATATCATTATCATATTACTTCCCTCTATCATATAAACGGTTTGAAGATGAGAATCCCTCTATAAAGTTAATATTGAAAAATAAAGATGGAGTTTGCAGTCATGTTTTTCAAGGAATTGACATTTTACTTCACGCATAGTAAACTTGAATTACGCTATAATGAATTATTTCCCGTTATGAACCAGGATCGTCATATGTTCATCTTCCCTAGGTAATCGCACATCACTGAAACAGAAAACGATTTTTAGATCTCTAGTTTTAGAAAGCTAATTCGAGGCTGTACATATTCTGTATGCTCTGACATAATCAACTTTAGCCACTTTTGAATGTTTTGCATCACTTGAAACTATAAATTCAATGAATCTTAGGAGAAATCTATATCAAAAATCATGTTTCAGCTTCTTGTATTTGAAGACATTCGTCCCACAATCGTTTTTGCAATGATGTATCTAAAAGGAAATTTAAACTAAGAAATGGTATCAAGAAATAATATATTGCCTAATATAAAATGGATTATGAAATTAAGATATTAAGACTGTTTGCAATCGAACGTTGCATATGCAATTGTTTTTTTTTATACTTAATGCGTTACAGAAATACTGTTTTCAATATCTGAAATAGCTGGAAAAGTCGGGATTGAAAGTTGCAATCGGCATTGTTAAAAATATCAAACTTTATATATCATACTAGATTGTATTTATTCGTTGCAAATCTGCTGTCAATTGTAAAAAAATATATATTTATGATTTATAGATTTTTGCACGTATCTATAATTTTGAAATTTCTGTACCCCATTAGACATTTGCGAACGTAGTGGTGTGTGAACACCTTGGACAAAATAGCTCTCAAGGGACTATAACAACATGATTTAATTACATTATGTTCGGTAGAAAAAATATGTCTGTAACGGTGAATATGTAAGGTTTTTTTGCCTCCCCTATACAATGGCGATACAGGTTTTGCCTTGTTAGTTCATCCTTCCGCCTGCCAAACAATCTGTCTAACTAAGATTGTGTCACACATATCGCCAAACGTATTGAACCACTGCTATGAAATTATATAAGAATGTTATTCAAAGAGTTGCGCATTTGCGTCTTCTTTTAGTTCAGTCGAGCAAAAAGTGTTCAAGTTGAGCTATTATGGTAGAACTTTGTGCGTAGTCCGTCGTCGTCCGTAGTTCACATTAACCTTTAACACGCTAAATGTTACCACTTTAGCCCAATCTTGATGACTCTTAATCTAAATGTTTGTTTTAAAAGTCTTAATGCAGTTTGGAACATCTTTGTCTAGATTCTAGATGATTAGGTCAAATCACAGAAATAAAATGTCCTCACACCAGAGGCAAAGATTTGTTTTCGATTTTTATGAAACCTTGTATGACTTTTGTCTTTATCAAATCTATATCTAGTTTAGAAATTGATTATTTGGGATTAAAAACTGAATCGCAAGGTTATATTACATAAAAATATAGATTGTTTTTTTTTTTTCGTCTTTTTTTTCTTTTCTCATATTTTGTTAACTTTGCAACCGGATCAAAAACTAGGTCACTAAACAAAATAATAGATATGGCCTGTTAGCATTCTAGAGACTAAATTTTTTAACTGATCTAAAGAAAACATAGTTGAATTGTTTATCTATATATAAATAAAGTTTGTAAGTTCGTCGTCCTCGGAAAAAAGAAGGGCAGTAAGTCATTTCGTAGAAAAAAACGTTTAACACCAGATGCCACTCTTCATAGATGCAGTGTAGTATGGATATTTATACTGTTGAAAAACGGCGTTAAACCCAAAACAAACAAACTCTATTTATCATCTTTAGAAAAAATGTAAACTTGATAGAGTTATCTTTGATATAAAACTAGGCCACTAGGATATAATCATGGAAAGATTATCTACATGCCTAGTTTCTACCTGATCTACATTAAAGTTGATCACGGGGGCCTCCGTGGCCGTGTGGTTGTGGTCACTGCCTTCAAATCACTTGCCCCTCGTCGATGTGGGTTCGAGCCGCACTCGGGGAGTTGAATTTTCCAGCTGGCTTACGGAAGGTCGATGGCTCTATCCAGGTGCCCGCTCGTGATGAAATAATGGCACCAGGGGCCTTCCTACACCATCAAAGCTGGAAAGTCGCCATATGACCTATAATTGTGTCGGTGCGACGTTACACCCAACAAAACAAATGAATAAATAAAGTTAATCACAAAGTTTGTTTATTCGATAAAATCTGGATCAAGTTTAAAACTATGTCATCTGGGGTCAGTAACTAGTAACTGGGATAAATTAAACAAAAGCCGTCTTAAAGTGCTATACAGCCATTATTTTGCTTTTGTTATACATGACATTTAGTCATATTACGTGTCTTTATGAATTTTGGATCTGTTTCAATATTGGAAGACCTTGGATAAAATTTTAGGATACTACGGAAAGATGTAGATAAAAACCATGCAGATGTATATGAAAAAAATATGCTTGTCTTTATATACAATCAAGGTGAAGTTTGAACTTGATTTTTCCAGGGATCAAATATGAGCAGAAATTAGAGAAAAGACCTCGGAGATTTTCCTTTTCAAATTGCCTATCCGATTAAGGAAAAAGTGACATAGGGCTAGACTTCTGAAATTGCATAGTTACGATAGTTGAAGACCATTTCTTGATAAATGCAACTTCATTTTACAAGTTTATGAACAAAAAAAGAAGGCTTTGTAGACATTTTTAATTCTCTTTTCTATTAAAATATGAACATAAATCATTTTTACGTTTTAAACATCTTTCCCCCAGTGACGCAACAAAATATTTCACATGCCTTTGTAAATAATTATTATATACGTATGCTGCAAAAATGGTACTTGGTCACAAGGGGGAAAGTGTTTAAAATTGAAAAAACTACGTACAGGGTGTCAGCAAATGAATTTTACATAAATATTTGACACATATTGCATGTGTTTCCTAAACCTTACATATCTACAGCTTTATTCATTTTTGTAAATATTTCAAGCACAGAAAACACTAAACTAAATAAATAGCGGACATAGAAAGTCAAGCTAGAAAGCAGACAGATCCTTCGAGGTATATCTTATGAATTTTTCAATCAGATCTGTTACCTCTTGACAGTCTAAGTCCGTCGATTGATTGTCATCAGGATTGAGACAACTGCGTCTGTCGTAAGTCAAGAACCAAGCAAGTGGCTTACTAGACATATTATATATATATATGTGTGTCTTCAACGTTAACATGACAAAGAGATATAGACGAACATCTATGGGAATAGTGCCACTTTAGTGCAATTTTTTTACCTTTTGTAGGACACAATTGAAGCGAACATAGAATGCATTTTAAGAACAACATTTGCTTTTATTCGATCCAGCATCCTATACCCTAACAGAACTAAACCAGACACCATCTTCTTAACTGACTCAGTTGCTTCCAGAACTAACACTGACACCCATAGAACTAATACTGACTCGCCCAGAACTTACACTGAGGCCCCCAGGATTAACATCAATTCGCTCACACATCCGAAACTTATTTTGAAGCCAATCGAAATACAAGTAAGGACCTCAAAGAACTAACACAGACACCCCAAGAATATCTACATAAATGTTGATACTAATTAGTAAAGTTCTGTTCGAATGATACAAAATGCTAAAAGTAAGGCATCCCTGAACCCACAGTTGAATAGGCAGTCTCCTGCACCACTCCGCTTCAACTGAAAAAGGCCAACTACGCCAATGTATGGCCAGCTACACCACTGCATGTATTCAGTAATAATCCTCCACATAATGCCCGGTCAGTATTGTACATGTGTATAAACACAGTATAGAAATAGATGTATAGAAAACAAACAATAGGCTATGATCAATGCATCAGTTATCATGGGCACTCTGGTGGAAATAACTAGAGTACAGTTATGGGACCAAAAGTTTTGTTCCACTTTTATTTTTTCCTTTACGTTTATTTTTAAAAAATGTCAATAAAACTGATAACCTGCATGGTATAAGTTTATTTATTGTGTTAAAATATTTCATAGTAGACATACCTTAAATGTCAATGCTTATTTTAACTAAAAATACACATTTTAAATTTTTCAAAAATACGACCCTTAGTTACAAACTGTTTGAATTTCAAGAAAACGAATATGAACTATTTTTGTGACAGTTTGATAGTAATATAACTTATTTATCAGTATTTGAAGCTATTATATAAAACTATCAGCTATTGAAGTCAAGAAATAGCATTGAACTGAGGGCAAAATCCCTAGCATAATGTCCGAAGTCCTTTAGTCTGGTTCTTAACGGGGTTATCGGGGTTTTTAAAAATATTTTTAAAAATATTTGCTGTCTCATAAAAAACAACAAAAAAACGAACATTGTTTAAACTACAGAGACATTATTTTCTACATGTTTTATTTATTTATTTATACCATATCAGATTGATTTCTTAAATAAATTACTTGTAAAACTAGGTTATCTCATGTCATATTAAAATAACTTGTTATCACTGTAGAGACAACATGATACATTTGATCTGTATGAAACCTTGTCAACATGCTTTTCTTTAGACAGGCAATATTTGATCCTAAACTCGGTTGGAGTCGAAAAGTAGGTCACATGGTAAAATCATAGACATTTCTAGTTTACATCAGATATTTACCATAAAGCTCCAGGTCACAGCTTGTACTTGGAATATATAGCCACCATTGCATAAAATGAAGGTCACTGAGCAGTGGTCAAATAATGGGAAAAATATCATTTCAAGTCAAAACTTAGATGTACCTTCATGAAACTTGCGTTTTCTATCTAGTTTTGTTTAAAAAAGAATTGCTAGTTTCCATGATACAGTTTGTCATGGCTTTTATTCAAGCCCAAAAAGTGTATTGTATGTAAGCTACTACGGATGATATGGCCATATTGTTGTGATTCGTTTAGGAGCATCAGCGTTCACCTTGACATTTTTGTCTCAAATGCACAACTTCTAATGTTTGCGATACGGACATCATACAATTACGTGTATTGTTATAGTTATTTTATATTGAGATGGTCCCCTGACATACCGATCGTCCTAGGTGTCTACAGTCCAGTTCGTCTTAATTTGCAAACGTCAAAGGTACGATCATGCTAGCACAGATGTAAACACTTTTAATCAATATTTTATAATACACATGTATTGACTGCCGAATACGAATATTTATTCGATGTATTAATGGAAACGCCAAAAAGCTATAAACGTAAAGTAACGAAACAACAGGTGTGGCACTTTGAGGCACCATCGTACCTAACAACTAACACTGTTTAAAATATATTCTAGAATTTCGAATTCGTCATTATCCTTGACAAAGTCATACATATAGTAGTGCCAAAATTAAAAATAGTCACAGGAGACTTTTGCAGAAGCATCGCATTGAAAAGCTACATTAATGGCATTATTCCTTGAATGCATTATCACAACACTCCTTATAGTACTCTGCAGCACCATTTAGTGATTTTCTGTAAAAGAAAACAACTTTGAAATACTTAGAACAATTTTAGAATAGTTTAGTATTCTTCAGATCAAAATTCGATTTTGCCTTCGAAGATGACGTTTGGAGATCATTCAAATGTGAAATACACACATTTGATCCAAGGTATGTACTTGTCCTTCAATCTGAAATACATAATGTTCTCGTCTTTCCATTTTGCTCGTCCCAAAACAAAGTCAATGATTAGTCAATAATGATGTTTCAGGTATTTGAATAAGAACCAGTCAAAAAGTTATCAAATATATTTTAATATATGTAATAATGCAAAAAAAATGTTTTCACCAAATCGGAATTTGTGCTCAATTATTCGAAAAATAAGGAGAGAATTGAACTTGCGCCAGATTTCGGCATCAGTGTTTCCTTTAAATAACAGTTTCACGACAGGCTTTTAAGTTTCACTAGAAACAAATATTTAGTATTTCTATTGCATTTCCTATCTCCTGTCATTTTCACTTCTCTGTTGAGAAAAAAGATAAAAATAGAAGAATAATCTAGCCCGCTGTCATATTGCAAGATCTTGTTTAGAATTGAAATTAAAATTAAAAAATATTTGGTAAATTGAAAAGAATTCTTAAGTTAACTCCGGGTGGCGTTATAGTATAGCCGAAAGGATCGTCTGTAGTATAATTTTATAACATACCTCAAATTTGTTCAAACGATTTCGCTTACTCTCTTTGAGTTGCGGTGAAATCTACGAACATGAAAAACATTTAAACAACTTCTTCTAATGAATTTATGGATAAATCGTTATAACACTTGTAACACTCTTATATCGATCACTTTTAGGTATCCACACATTAAAACACTTGGCGTGTAACATCATTGTATGGACCCTCGGTTTCGCCTGAGCTTTTATAGAACATATTCTAAATAGTTCTTTTTTACGACCAACTCAAGTGTCCCTCACTGAAATTGGTCCTAGCATCAGTGCTATCTAAATGTCTCGCTAATTTTAATAAAAAACCTTTGACTAATTGTTTTCTCATAATTAACTTGATGGAGATTTTTCTGAATAAAGTTTCTAACTTCCGTTGCAATAGATGGTCCAATATGTTAATTGTTGAAAGCTCGCATATTGTTTCGCTAACTGTCTGTCTGTATGTCCGTCGCTTTCTCGGTCGGTTGACAATTTGGTTTCCTATCAGTTAATAGACTATGTTGTTTTTTTCTCACAATAGCAATCTTATCTGAATAATCTTTGGATAACCTCTTTCGTTTTAAAGTCTGTGGGTCAAAGGTCAAGGTCACATTGCCAATGAATTTTCAAAACTCAATAACTATTAAAAGCTTTGACCTACAGTCATCAGGTTTACTAGGGTAATTGCATGTGTTCGATAAATCTCAAATGTCAGCTGGGCAAAACTCGTCAATATCACTGTCACGTATAGACTGAAAACAATTACGCTAAATAACTAGAGACAGTCTTGTCATACAGTCATCATAGTTTATGGAATGATTACCTGTTGGCAATAAAAGTAGGTGACATGCAAACAAGTAAGTGACCTCTAAACAGGAAACGTTTTCCGGTCAATAATTTAAGAATGCTTTAAGCTAATTTTATCACACTTAACAGTATGATTGCTTGTGGTCCGTCTGTTAGCGACATGGTATATTTCACAGTAACCTAGCAGTTTGGAACGGTTTCCAATCAGTCTCTAATGCTTTTGTTGGCTGACAAATGATTGTTTGTTGTAGGAGATGACACATATTCTTTTGGACCAGTGTTAAGATCACTGTAACATTTTGTGTAAAACAGTCTCAGATAAAGTGCAAAAGAAAGCTTGTGTTGATATATTTTCTGGTCCTTCGGGATCATTGATTTCAACTCATTTAGATTTGAAGATTGAATACTGCTTAAGCCGGTGCTAGGGGGCGTGGGCAGCGTTGCATTTTCCATTACTGCTCATGAACAGACTCAATCAAACCGAGTCTGCAATTTTTAATTTTTGCCTTGTTCTCGGTGCTTCCGAAGGATCTACTTTCCAGATATATTTGTACTTATAACTGTCAATCTTCATATGATTGTTGCGTGTAGTCAGCAAATGCCACTCTTGCTTTTGTTATAAAGATCACGACATTCAAAATTTCATACACAGATACCTAAAAGGGGTTTTCATGGTGGTGGGAGCACACGTGTTTAACAACACGTTAAAACAACCTGTTATCCAAACTAATCATTTTCTAGGAACTTTTTTACATGTATTCGACACAGTATGCGTTATCAGAAGCTGCCGTTCTATGCAAATTACATTTAAACATGTTTATCATAACAATTGGGCTGTTAAAATCTAGTGTAATATAATAATGATATAAAGTATTACATGTTAATGCTTTGATATTTACACATTTACAGTTAGCTCAATTTCGTTTTATGACTTTATCTCAGACTGTTTAGATAATTCAGAAACGTTATATGTTTTAACCTTTTACCCATAAATGGCATACTATTTATTAGGTAAACTTTATTTGATCGAAACAGTATATAATTCTATTTTCTTAGAAAAAAAATTCAGTCCTGTCAATACTAAACATTATACTCTTTTAATTCCAGTTTATCATTTGAGAAGTCACAAATTCCATATTTTGTAAATTTTCATCTTATTGGACTCTCTGGAAAGGATTTTAATCAAACAAAACCAGGAAATCGGAGATACCATAATACACTGTTTCGAAAGGTGTGGGAGATGCAAAGGCTTTCGACAATCCAAAAAGTACATTCGCATAAAAACGTAGGTGCACTTTTTATTATTTCGTACGTTAAGCTTCGGCATTTTAGTTACAGTGGAGCTCGCGATAAATTTCCATGCAATCGGGAAACAAGACGGTATTCATTCGATAAGCGTTCGTGAAACGATAATCGTGTAATAAACGAGAAACGTGTAAATGAAAATTCCTATCCAATTACGCATGCGCATCGTTAAACGAGAACCATGTAACGAGGGTTTATTGCGCCTGCGCAGCGAGAAATAAACGATAAGCGTAAAAAATATTATCGTTTCATTCGTGACGTCACGGCGATCTCTCCTCTAACGAAATAACTATAAACCGTAAAATTCCACAAATCTATCATTTACCGCATAAGAATTTAAATTTAAAGTGTAATTAACAATTTACTTTGGAATACCTGCTATTTTGCTAACAATTAAGGGGACGTAGATTTTATTTAAATGATCTGCTTCACATTTACTTTAAATAGCGTAAATTGTCCTATTGTACCCAGGCCGCCGCGGTAATTAAAGCTTTCTCGCTGTCACTAACAGCACACACCGGATGAACATGTATTAAACGATCGTTGAATATATATATATATTTTTAATTAAAGCCTTTTACCACAGGGAAAGCGTTCGAAAGGCTTTTGAATTTTCTATGTAAAATTAAGTAAAAACAAATAATCGTCATGTGTTTCCGTAACAATAGTGTGCCAGTAATTAAGTTTCTTGTAACATTAATTTCCTGATACCTTTTCATTTTCTTTTTTTTTTCTTTTTGCCATACGATATGGAGGCCGGTGCCTTTAAATTCCACTGTGCGATTACTGTCTATGAAAATATCTTAACATGAAATTACATGGGGATTATACGTAGTTTTGATATTTAGACTCTTTTACTAGAAAGCTACTTTGTTAATGAAAACTATCACTTCAGCGACATTGTATAGAATATAGTGGGAAGTGTTTGTACGGATAAATGTTCAAGTCGTACGTCACATGATCAGCATGATTAGGTATGTCAAAGAATGCGGATGCGTACAGAAAGCGTGCCACATGGGACACTAGACCTTGTGGCCGAAACTTTAATCAACAATCTTGACATCGCCTTTATATTGCGTAATCAGCAATTAATCTAATCTCTTAAACTTTTTCATCAAACATCTATATATACATGAGCCACGTCATGAGAAAGCCAGCATAGCGGTTTGCGACCAGCATGGATCCAGACCCGCCTGCGCTTCCGCGCAGTCTAGTCAAGATCCATGCTGTTCGCTAACGTTTTCCCTAATTGCAATAGGCTTTGAAAGCGAACAGTATGGAACCCGACCAGACTGCGCGGATGCGCAGGCTGGTCTGGATCCATGCTGGTTACAAAGCCACTAGATTTTCTCATGGCGCGGCTCAAATAGTAACACCACTTTTCTTCTTTAGCGTACTACACTTCAAACTGTTATATTCAAAATTCTAACACGACCGGCAAATAACCTACATACATGTAGAGCAAAATCTGTCTCGGGTTATTCTTCAATAATCGACACGCTTGCAATGAGTTCATCCGATCCAAGTGCATAGCACGGTTGTAAAAAGTAGTTACAATTCTTTCGTACAATGTTGATACTAGTATGTCGTGTTAAAATCGAAATAACAAGTTTTCAATGTGATTTATCGTAGAATAACCGTAGTTTTTCGTTCTAATGCGAAACCATATATCACTCAGGCCTACGATAAACCACGATTGGGAACTTATTATTTCTTAAATGTTAATTTACCAAAACAGACTTTCACAAAAATATACTACATTGAAACAGTATACACAGCCTTCATTTTCACGGCGATGGTCAGGGGCGGATCCAGTTTCCAGGCCCATGACCAACGGAGGTGGTTTATGCAGGTTTTATCTTCAAATAAGTACCCGTCAGTTAGTAGAGTAAAGTGTTACGTTTTGTGTTGCTCATTATGGAGGTTTGCTATGGAGCCGAAATAAACAAATACTAGGATGTTCCGACATTTTCCGTTTACATCATAACTTTACACACGGCATGTTGCTTCCAACGCTATTTTAAAATGCATGACTACACATTTTATCTGCAGTCATGGTAATAGAGTTATAACGAATCTGTTCATCTTGTAAGTGTTACATATGGCGAATGTAAATAACAAGAATGTAGATTTCGAAACTTTTCCGATGAATTAATTTAAGAAATACAGATTACAGGTTATTTGGAAAACGACTGGTCTTATTTTGCCGACATGAACCTCTGAGAGAAATGAGGAGGAATGAAATAAAACCTTGACTGGTATATCATTCGTTGAAAATTTACTGGAATACGGTTGTATCTTCAATTTGAACTGTTTGCATGAAAATAAAATAGTTAACCAAATTTACCTATTGTTCTTCACTTTCAAATGATAATGATAATTATGTCATATATTGCACAATCATATTCAAATGCACTTATATTACAGAATATGTAGTCACACTATTCCATGCAAACAGAGCACATATTATCCTTTGTGTATTTTATTGAAAAACAGTTATGGTAAAAATCTAAAACACTTTACACCCGTAGTATCAAGCGAAATTCTTTGAAGAAAGCAACTAAAGTAAATAGAGGCGATCAGCTGTTTAGAAGTCAAAAGTATAATAAGTCACTGGAAAAAATTGTCGCGTGCCAATTTTGTGTACTTGCAAATGTCCTAATTAATGGCTGTAATCGATAGGTGTGATAGTCAAACCAAATTCAATCACAAGTGATCGATACCTGTGTTTCTTAAATTGATCTTATCTTTTATCTGTCTTATGACACATAGTTAAGACTGTTGTGTGATTTGGTTAAAGTTGCATTTATTTACTTTATGTGTTTTATATGACTCATAAAAAAAATCAAATAAAGTGCAATAATAAATATATATCAGGTCATTTCCAATTATGTCCAGCCCCTTCCGATCAGCGTGTTTTATGCGCTTACTCACATTTTATCTTTCTTTCATTTTAAAACAGAAAATCATTTTTTATTTCCAACTGATAAATGAAATACGAAGAAATACTTAAATAATACCCAATAATAAATATATTAGAGATCCTTTCCGATATTCAAGCCTTTTTCGATAAGCGTGATTTATGCGCTGGTTTATAGGTATACATGATTCATTTAAAAATGAAGGAAGAAACTTTTGTTAATTTATTTTCTGTTTCAACTATTAAGTGAAATATGAGGTAATAATCAAATAAATCACAAAACAAACATGACAGACCATTTAGACCATTTCATGCCTCGACTCATATATTGACTTTTATTTGTAGAAACTTTAAGATCGGTATTTCGGCATTATGCATAATTTATTTTCTTTATAAATACAGAACAGAACATGATCTTTATTACACCCAAGTAGTTATACAATATAGGGATTAAAGATAATGTCAGTACATAATACCATGTTTACATGAACTTCCGACAGGCAAATATTATTTTGTTGGGGGAAATCATGAATGTATCAGAAATATTATACATCAAGTAGAAATCAGTATTTCAAAATGATGAAATGAAATATGAACAATATTTTAATAAGATCGAATAAAAATATGTGACAGACTCTTCCCGATAATCGGTCCACTTATTGGGAACGCCTATCGAACTTTTGATTGGCTGAACGGTTCTCGATTAACGCTTCCCGTTTAGATACCATTTGACTTGTTGGGAACGCCCACCAAGCTTTTGACTGGCTAATCGATTCTCGATTAACGCTTATCGTTTAGATATCATTTAATTAGAAGAATACTGAGATACCCGTTAGATAACGGGAAACGGGAAGCGTTTCAAAAGCGTTTACAAGCGAGATTGCTCGGAAATTTATCGCGAGCGCCACTGTATCATGTTCAAAATGTAGAATGTTAAAACGGTACAAAGCACAATCTAAGTTTTATGGTGATAAATAAATCTTACAAACTGCTACATGATGAAAGTTTACAATCTGTTAGCATACCATTATAGAATTGCATTGCTGACAAAAAGGCACAGATACTATAACATCGTTTTTAAAATTCTATTTCCTTTATTCTAATATCGCAACTGGATAAGAACAGAAACAAAACTTTTTGTTGTTTGTAAGTTGCATATTCGTCAGTTTGTTATGCCTCAAATATATTATAAGGGCACTTCTCAAAATCTTTCGATGCAAAAACAGATGATAAATTCGAACAGTTAACCTCCCTGTTAATCGAAACTATATCATCTTTCTTCGGTGATCGCATCGTCACTCTGAATGGAAAAATCCAGTTACGGAATTACTTCAACATTCTTTACAATCAAACTGACGCAGCACTCAATAATCTCTGCGGAACATGCTGCGTATTGTCGATGTTACAGAGATTTTGCCTCAATCTCAGCAGTCTGCCGCTTCCCATTGTGCTCACAAGTAATTTTCGGCCCCGAAAGATGGCCTAGCAACTCCTGCTTAAGGTATTAGACCCGTAATAGAGTACCTCCTTTCTAAAGAATATTTAATTCCTACCATAAACCTACTTTGACTGCAATTATCAGGAGGGCGTACATTCAAGCTCCACTGAGACCAACTTTTTTTCCTTATTTTCGTTTTCTTCTAGTAAGTTTTTACTTCTTTCAAAACATTTTTTTGTACAAAAGTGGAAAATTTTTATTTGATAAGCAATTTCTTGCTGCACAAAGTGAATTTACCTTAGAAACAGAAGGAGTAGAGTTAGACATCTGTTTTATAATTGTTTACCAATAGTTTAATGCTTCTTTTATCAAGATTGATTGTATAATGAATTATCTGCAAATTATTAAGTGGCCATCACTTTGAAATTTGTCTCTTCTTGAGTCTGAGGAAATATCATAAATTATTCAAAATTAATAAAAAAATACTGAACGGTAAAAGTTGTTTAAAAATTGCAACACAGCGTGGAACACAGTCAACTTTGTGAAAGGATGTGTACGTGGACATGTCCCTGTCTGATATCGACAGGTCTCACCATATTGGTGTAGGCACAAAGCATACTTGAGATATTCTTGCCACGTTCGCCTATATAAGGGTTGCACCAAGGCAAAGGAGATTGACGAATATGCACATATATACACGTTGAAAAAACCTTACCATGACATGTACCAGCTTGCTTGTCCTCATCAGAAAATTTGCTGAAGAAAAAAAGATCAATTGGGCATAGGCTTTTGAAAGTACCATTCTCTTGAACTTCCACGTAACAAGCTATTGCATCGTGCGAACACAAAGAAGACCTTTTCAAACTGCCATGCGATTCAAGAGACGTAAACAAATTTATTTTGTGTGTGTTTGTAGTTCCCTGCTAAATGTGTATCAGTCATGTGCATTCGACGTAATGCTCGTACTTTGAATATATAGCCGAATTATGAATTGACAAAACATGAAAATTCTACAATGTTGATCTACAACAGGCTTTGTCCGCTAAAATCAATATTCTACCTTGACTATATAGCATTCCACTGTGGAAAATATTTTTGTATCATCATGTACAAAATCTATGTTATTCTATCATTTACTACGCAGATATAAATTTTTCAGCGGATTATTCAAACGCTTTACCATATAGCAACATGTATATAGATAAGACATCTTACAAGAAACCTTCGACGCCTGTTTGTATTCCGATTAAAGGACTCTGTAAAGATAAAGTAGTAACACAGCAGTTAAGCGCTCTTTTTGTTATATTTATATTAAACACAAGTACCTTTTGAGGCTTCTTTATGAAAGCTGCTACCTTTGTATTACTTTCAGCTCAATTATCTATAACACAAAAAGCTTCTCATTCAACTTATATTTTCTCTTTTTGCTTCCACACTATCTTTAAACGTCAGCATACATACATTCAACCCATAACTTGTTCAATGACACGACAACATGTTATCTGTTTCTTTTTGTACTTTTAACGTACTAATAGTCCTTCGTAAATTGTCCATAACCGCTCTCACAAAATCTGTAAAACGATCCTTTGAAAGCAAAGAATGCAACCGAACAGAATAATAGCAAACTCGGTTTGATCGAGTCTGTTCATGAGACGTTATGAAATGTACAACACCTCTCACGCCCATAGCACCGGCAAGCGGAACTCTATTACACATCTATTGAATGTACTACATGATCCAAAAGGACCAGATATATAACAACACTGACTCCAAGAGAATTTTACAGCCGCAACACGGCACTTACAGATTGCTGTTGTGATAGGTAATTAAACATGTAAGGAGATCCTTTGGAAGCAAAGAATGCAGAAAAAGCAACCCAGAAGAAAGATGGTAGTCTCTGTTTGTTTGAATCTGTTGATAAGTGGTAATGCCTTATTATCACTTTCGCTCAGTATCTTTGCATCTTGTCAGTTGACTAAAATTTTTGCCAACTTTTGCATAATTCAGTAGTTATGCTCTGTTAAATCTAATATTCTTGTCTCATGCATTTCCGCGCTTATAATCAGATTTCCACATCGACTCTTGACAACAGAAAACAATAGGCAAACGTATTGCAGCCTTATTACAGGTGTATGTCTTTTCATAATTAGATTTGCCTCGTGAGTTGCCTTTCATTTGTTAGTCCCCGAATCCATGACCGATGATAGCAGTGTCGTCTTCATAAACAAGTTCTAGCAATGTGTCTAACATGGAAATTCTACATGTTACCAATCACTTATCGGTAGTCCATAGCTCGCATAATAAGGTTGACATTAAAGCAGCTGAGGTCTTTTGATGTCTTGAGCTTTTCTGAAATTTGATGAAGTGACACCATTTCCACTAACAACAAAATGTTCCAAGTTTTTCACAAAACCAGTTCATAAAAACTATTTCGGTAACAATCACGAAGGTGTAATTGCTTATGTCAAAGATCATGGACATCGTCGGAATACATAATCTAGAGATTCTCGATGTAGAATACATATGGTTGGAACTGTGTAACACCAAAAAAGTTATTTTTTGCATATTTTATTATCATCTTAACTCAAGTGTCAACTTCTTTATTCTTATTATTTAGTCTATAGGACATGCTGTTGATACAGGATTCAGATATGTTACCATAGCAGGCGATTTTGTATGTGAACACTAAAGCAATTATATGACAATGGATTCGCTACGTCAAGAATTTAGGCTAAATCAGTGCACCGGAGAACTGGCGATCCTATTCTCCAACAAAGTATTCAGTATCATTTCCTAAACTATTGCTTGTACATTGTTTCGAAACCCCATTTGCCAATAGCTTCAGCGAAATATTTGAAGATATAAGGTCGTCAATTTCGATCTGTTGAGACAGAAATTGGCGGAAGCCAATGTTTACTGTCTTAGAAACAAAAATATATAACTGTATGCATCCAATGTTACGTCCTCTCTTGTTGATATCTTTCACCAGAGTATCAAACTACGAAAATTAATATCCTCCGGAGAATCTTCCATGATAAATATTGATATCAAACGCAGTCAGACAGAGGCAATGTGCCTACCAAAGAGAATGTCTTCAAATTGCAACGCTCATTGGACAAAATTTGCGAACCGCGTAAGTTCATACTGCGTTTCGCTTCACTCAAAAAGTCTGAATAATCGTTCATCTTGTGATTCTTGGCGATGTTTCAAGTTTTTATATGTCTTTCTACGCCCTTGTCAATACCAATTTTTCTCCACCCAGTCACAGACGAGTTAGCTTTTGACGACTGTAAACATGTTTAGAACGATTTTATGCTTAGCAATCAAAGTTTGATAACTCAAACAATCAACTACCAGTTGATACAATTGAAGAGCCATAGCAGATTCTGGATTTATTTGTTATATATCCCTCTGAAGTGTTAGTGCTATTAAATGTTAATGTTTAGATGTAGCGAAAGTGTCTGGTCCTGATATCATTAGCAACCGGGTTCGTATCGAAGCCTGCTCTCTGTCTACCTTTGCGATCTCTCAAATGCCTCTTGGGGCTAAACGACGATGTCCTCTGCATGGAAAATGACAAATATGTGCAACATACTTATAAAGGGGGTCCTCTATTTTATCCAACTATCGTCCCATACCACTTCTAATACTAAGGAAAAATCTTCGAGAAGTCATATTCAGACATCTAAGGGGTTGCAAGTCTCGTTTCGTGCCAGACGACTCCACCATGAATCAACTAGTCTATATCTACAATACAGTATAGCTTTCTGAATTATCTTGATCTATTTGTATAAACGTTTAAGACACAGGAAGATATTAATTACAATTGATATTTTATAAATAATTTCCCGATTGATTATAATATCTGGTGAATTTCTATAATTTGCTCCATTGCTGGTTAACCTGCATCTAGTCCATTTATTGTGATACCGTGGCTATTCCTTTTGCAAGGTTACTAATATTTTTCTTGAGCATTAATTTATTCTTCACATCATTTCTTTGTTATCATGATAGGCATAATAACTTGTGCGACTGGTTGAATCGGTACATTTTTTATTTACTTTCTCACAAAATTTGTAACCTTGACAGCAGGTCAAAATGTTCGTACTCATACGTCCTGAAAAAAACTGTCCCCACTATAACTAATATGCAAAATTATTATTTTCGAAAATGTTTCCCTGTTTAATGAATTGCTCAGTGATTTACAGATATATGATTAATTTCATGTTTGTAATAACGAGAAATAACACTTATCGTTTGAAATAACTGAATATATGATTATAATAATGTTACTGACCCGCCCGCTTAGCTCAGTAGGTAGAGCGTTGGTCTACGGATCGCGAGGTCGTGAGTTCGATCCTCGGGTGGGGCGTATGTTCTCCGTGACTATTTGATAAACGACATTGTGTCTGAAATCATTAGACCTCCACCTCTGATTCATGTAGGGAAGTTGGCAGTTACTTGCGGAGAATAGGTTTGTACTGGTACAGAATCCAGGAACATTGGTTAGGTTAACTGCCCGCAGTTACATGACTGAAATACTGTTGAAAAACGGTGTTAAACCCAAAACAAACAAACAAAATAATGTTACTGATTTTTCCGGCCCAATACTGGATATCTATATTTGATGCAATAGTTAGCAAGAATACACGTTTGTTTTGTTAATTAGCATCCACAGATGCCCTTTGGATATGTTATTGACATCGAGCTTCGGTCTCGGTCACAAAGAAATAACGCGGGCTCCTGCTGACGTTGATGCAAAACAAAACTTGTGATATCCTTCAAAATGATTTGCAATACAGATATAAGGTGCAAGCTAAAATACATTGATGCACATATACATTTTGTAGGCCTCATCTGTTTAAATATTCAAAATTTACATTATTTCATTAATTTTCTTCCGAAAGTAATGATTGCACAACTGCATTAATATATAATGCAATGTGATGCAAGAATAATAAAATTAAAAGCTTTATGGATAAAATTAAAGCAACACTCTCGCAGACAAAACTTCCTACACCTAATTTTAAAAATATTTTCGACAAAGTACTTTTCTAAAGTAATGGTCGTTTGTAAACAATCAAATTAATTACACATAAATTTAAAAGAAATCCTCCATAATTCAAACACCCATTGAGATAACAGGTACCAATTGTACTTTTGTCCAGTCGGAATCCTAGCAGCCGAGGTCTGCTGGACACACACAAGTCCTAACACCCCCGGCCCTGAACATAAAAGATCCGACATTGGTCAATGTGCCCATGATCATTGCGTTTGTTATGGTCCGAGAGCTCACGGACATTTATTGCCACAATTGAAGCCAAAAGAAGTTTATACATTTTTTGGAAACAATATTTCATATCCTCAATGAAAACCTACCTCTGAAGTGTCACAGCCGTGCCTATCTATATTTTGTTCACTTATATTTGTAATAGCGGAAGTAAAACTCACTTGTGAAAATATAAGGAGGTAGGGTAAAGTTTACGTCTGTCTGCCAGTTTTTCACTGTATAATTACAGTAACAATCTGATTGTCAGTAAATGTCGAACAATGTCAGCAATAAGAATTTCATTAAAAAGGAATGAAGGGCTAACTTGATATTTAAGGTCAAAGGTCAAAGGTCAAATTTATGTAAAAATCACAAAAAAAATGGCATATTTGAAATTTATTTTTATTTTTTAAAAAAATTGTTTGTTATCATAAGTTACTCAGCTTTAATTATGTTATGCGATTATATCAGCCAAAGTCAGAAATGCAAATATTATTGCAAAACGTCAGGGTCAACGCTGATAGTTGAAGGTCAAAGTTCATTTTCATGTAAAAATATGAAAAAATATTACCTTTTCTTTTCCTCATCTGTTTAATATGTCTTTACATTATTAGTCACTGAAGTAAATTCATTTTAATGTTTGTATATCTGGCAAAGTTAGGAGTGCAGATGTAACCCAAAAACTGCCAAGGGTAAAGCTATTATCAAAGGTCAAAGGTCAAATTTGTTTGAAAAATCTCATGAATATCTCCCTGTTTGAAAAATAACAGGTTTTTAAAATTCATTTTAGTGTGCTCGTCATTTATTTTAATGTATATATGTCCCACAATGTCAGCAATAAAGATATTGTCTGAAATCAGGCATGTTCAAATATGATATTAAGGGCAAAAGTTCATTTTCAAGTAATAAAATGAAAAGATTAGCTCTTTAACTTTTCTCTTTGTTAAAATATCATGTCAATATTGGTCAATAATATCAGTTCATTTTAATGTATAAATGTTAGGCGATGTCTGGAATGCACATCTCTCTCTCTCTCTCTCTCTCTCTCTGTATATATATATATATATATATATATATATATATATATAAATTAGGGTCAACAAAAATATCAAAGGTCAAAGGTAAAAAAAGTGAGTAAAATGTTGCAGTAATATCACATATTTGTAATAATGTTTATTGTTTAAAAGTATTTGTTCGTCATTTTAGTAACTGATCGTTGTTCATTTTACTGTATAGTTTTCAAACTATGTCGATGTCAAACGATGGAAGAGGAAGTAAGTCAAGGACAAGCCTGGTGTGGATGATCAGGGGTCAATTCATATAAAAATCACAAAATGTAGCATACTTACTCATTACTTTGTTCAAAATTATCTTGTTGTTTTAATTCTTTGTTAGCAATGTACTGAAAATTAGCTTGTTGTTATAATACACTGTTAGCAATTTATTTTAATGTATTCATGCCAAGCAAGGCCAGCAATGTAGGTCTTATCCCAATAAGTCGGATGCAAAATTATTATCAAAAATGAAAAATATGTTTAAACATGCGCTGAAAAAGCAGTTTTGCAATTATTTTTCTTTATTGTTTTATGGTAGTTTGTCACTACTAGTAAAACTGATCATTATTCATTTTAAAGTATATAGAACAGACAGCATCACTGTTGAAATAATTATGAAAAATTTAGTCAAGGCCAAACCTAACATTAAAGGTCGAAGGTCATTTTCATGTAAACATTCAAATTACAGTATTTTAATTTCTTCGTTAAAAATTACCGTTTCATTTTTTTTCTTTGAAAATAATTATTTCATATGTATATTTGTAAGGCAATGTCGATCTAGTTTCCAAAATAGTGATTGGTAAAGCTTTATTCAAAGGTAAAAGGTCAAAGTTGCGTGAAAGATCGCAAAAATAGCACTTTTGCAATATTATTTTATTGTTTAAAGGTATTTTGTAATTATTAGTATCTTATAGTTATTCATAGAAGTTTCATATATATATATGGGTCAATGTCAACAATAAAGATATCATCAGACCTGAGTCTAGATCAGCCCTGATGTTAAAGGTTAAAACTAATTTTTGGGTAAAAATTCAAAAGATAGCACTTTTATTTTCTTTCGTTCTGAGAGAGCCTGAAGAGCGGACTTGGAGTCTGTAAGGAAGACTATATTTTGTCCCTTTTCTCCTAGCTCACACGGTTGTAGTGTGGCCGATGTTAGAGCTTGCAACTCGGATCTGTATTTGGAGCATCTCTTTCCGACTGGATGAGAGAGTGTGAGAGTGGAGCTGTCTGAAAATTTGATGTAGGCACCACTCCCAGGATTCTGAACTGCCTTTTCAACAGATCCATCGGTATATGCTTAGATCCAAGAGTGTGCTGGATAGCGGTTATTGATCATTTCTAGCGTAAGAGATTACTGGTGAGCCAGATGATGTTCCCCCTTTCTTCTACTCCTTGCACCTCGAATCTGATCTTTGGAGTACATAGTCTAGGAACCCATTCATCGGGCACAAGCGGCTCTACCTTTGTGTCCAGTACCGCTGCTTTCCCTTTTTTTCAGTTCTTTTACGATGTCGTTTCAGTCTGTTCTCAGTTCTGCTCTCGAGTTTTAAGTGGAGTGGGTGAAGTGGTAGTCTCTTTGCCTTCTCTGCCTGCACAAGGGCTTTGTCTCGTCTTGTCTCTAATGGCTCAAGGTTGGCTGTCTTTTCCATTTTTTCTTCTCGGAGTTGTTTCATTGCTCCGAGAGTTATACTCAGGCCTGAAGTTTAACATTGTCCAGTTTACATTTACTGGTTTTGGATGCAGTAAATTATGAGGTGGATGCGTACTCCTGTGTAGGCTTGCCGTAGGATCTTAGCATTTGCTCCCCAAATTAGTCTAGCCCATTTTTTCATAATGGCGAGTTTCTTGAAGGCCCTCTCCTTTGATATTTAATGTCAGGTTTGACCTTGACTAATATTTTATTGTTATTTCAAGAATGATATCATCTGTTATATTTACTTCAAAATGAATAATGATCAGTTACTAGTTTTCGACAAAAATAACCTAAAACAATAAAGAAAAATCATTGCATAAATGCTGTTATTGCGAAGTATCTTATGACTTTGACCCTTTACCTTTGATGAAAGGTCTGGCTTTGACTTATTGGAATAAGACCTAGATTGCTGACCTTGCTTGGCATGTATACATTAAAATAAATTGCTCACAGTGAATTATAACAACAAGCCATTTTGAACAAAGTAATGAGTAAGTATGCTACATTTTGACCTTTTACACAAAAATGGCCCCTGAACATTAATACCAGTTCGACCTTGACTTATTTTCTCTTCCATTACATGTCTGACATATAGACAGAACAAAATGAACAACGTTCAGTTACTTAAATGACAAAACTAATACTTTTAAACAATGGAAACTATTAAAAACAAGTGATATTATTACAACATATTTATCGCTTTTTCGACCTTTGACCTTTGATATTATGATTGACCTTAAGTGTTTTGAAGTTTTATGTGCATACCAGAAATCGCCTAACAATTAACATTAAAATGAACGGATATCATTGACTAATATCGACAAGATATTATTAACAAAGAGAAAAGTTAAAGAGATATTTTTTTTCATTCTTTTACTCGAAAATGACCTTTGACCCTTAATATTACATTTGAACTTGTCTGATTTCAGACAATATCTTTATTACTGACACTGTGGGACATATATACATTAAAATGAATCACAAGCCATTATTAATAATGATTAAAAGTATCTGTTATGTTTCAAACAATCAGTTATTCATGCGATTTTTCAAACAAATTTGACATTTAACATTTGATATCAGCTTTACCCTTCGCAGTTTTTAGGTTACATCTGCACTGCTGATTTTGCCTGACATACAAACATTTAAGGATAACATGGTGTAATAGCCATATGTGAATGAAATTTGGTCACTTTTAAGACATTCAAAATTGAAAACTTTTTACCGAGAGATTTTTCAAACTTTTCATTTTTTGGGGAAATAATCGGTATTGAAATTAACATTGATGCCTATGGGAAATATATAGTTTCTTTGATTATAAGAATCTGAACTTGAGTTTCGAGAAAATTTTGCGGTAGAAAACTGCATTATATGATTCTGATACAAATATCAAAAAGAAATCTAACATTCCCCATAGGGAAAAGGAGAAAATTATTTTTTTTTTTCTAGTTTTAAGGGGAGATAACTCATGAAAAAAGTTATCAGGGGAGGTAATCTAAAGGAAATTTGTGAGAACTTCTGTCACTATATAACTTGTCCGTATGCACCTTATATCTATCGTTTGACATTTTCAAAGCTTACATTATCAATTGTATGTACGCTTTTGGTGAAATTGAGGCCTATTACGGGTAGTCATCCTTAAACGAATTAACTTCAGAAACTAATAATGTGAATACATATTAAACAGATAAGGAAAAGTAAAGGTTACATTCTTCACATTTTTGCATGAAAATGCAAATGCAGATGCTTGAAGCACTGGTATTGGCAATAGAGGTAATTTAAAAATGACCTCAAGGGGAGGGGTGCGGTCAGGACTGTTTATTACAATAAGGCTATTATTATTATTATTGTCATTAATAATATTGTTATAATAACTATTATTATCATTATTATGTACAACGCCATTGAATATATCATGTTGTTTAAAAATAGGCGTTTAATCAAATTATTCATTTTCAGTTTTTCAGTTTAAAATGAACCTTGACCTTCAGTTATCAGGGTTGCCCTTGACTTTTTGCAATAAGAGTTGCATTTCTGTATTCGGCTAATATATACATATTACATAAATAAAGCTGGGTGACTTATGATAACAAACAAAATTTTAAGAATAAAAATAAATTTTAAATATGCCATTTTTTGTGACTTTTACATAAATTTGGCCTTAGACCTTGAATATCAAGTTTGCACTTCATACCTTTGTGAGAATTTTTTATTGCTGACATTGTTTGACATACATACATTTACCGACAATCAAATAGTAACTGTAATTAAACATTGAAAAAGCTTGTAGATGTGAACTTTACCCTACAACTTAACATTTTCACAAGTGAGTTTTACCTCCGCTATTATACAAACATAAGTGAAAAAATATAGATAAGCACGGATTTGACACTTAAGAAATGGGTTTTCGTGGAGGATATGAAATATTGTTTCCACAAGAAGAATAAACTTCTTTTGGCCTCAATCGTTGCAATAAAAGTCCGTGAGCTTTCGTACCATTTGGGATACACCTGCTGGTAATCATTTTATTTACACAGCGCTGTGACTTTGGCACATGTGAAGCTTACGTGCGAGTTTTGCTGCACTGTTTACTGGTTCGAAGCCTCAATTGCTGTTTCGTCGGTATCGTTCCAAGGCGGAACCCAAATGTGTTCCTTTGTATTGTCTAAGTTGTAACTTTACTTTTCTATGTCTATTTATCTTAAGTATTATTAACATTGTACCCTTTTATAGAAACACTGCGGAAGGGTTTTCCAATTCCTTGTTTTAGAAAACAACCTCGACTTTAAAATAAATAAACCACAAGTTATATGCTGGATGTAAAGATTCCATAAATTATCGAATAGATGCTCATATTAGAAATGTATTAATGTTTTACGAAATATATCTTTAAATAAAAGAAGAGTGATTCCGTTTTTTTTCTCTGTATGTGACAGAAAATCAATATGTTCTACTTTTGTCTAAACATATTCTGCAAATGACTTATAGATCTATCAGTGTAGATAAATGTTCTTTATTTTCAGAAAATTATTGACATTCTCAAGATTGACATAGAAGGATGGGAATGGGATGCCTTGCCGGATATCCTACTGACGGAGTCATTGAGAAATGTGAAACAAATTTGCCTTGAAGTTCATTTTGGATTTAGGCATAAGCATAGTAAAAACAATAGAAAATTGTCATTGAATTTTACGTCAAACACATGGGGCAATGTTCCGATACAGAATCAGTTAAAGATCCTGAAACGGTTATATGAAACTGGCTTCAGAATTTTTATGTCTCAAACATTTGAATGGAGATCACTCTATATTCAAGGTAGAAAAATCAGTACTCTAAACGAATTATCATTTATTAATATAAATTTCTAAACAAGAATTTAATTTTAGCGTTTTAATTGAATATTTTTATTGTTTTACATGTATGAAGACTGCAAAATTTATTTACTTTTTGTTTCTTAAAAAATATCTTTCTTTTATAAATGTGATTTTGCATTTTGTTACGCATCTTGATAATATATATCTGAATGTTTGAAATGGATTAAAATCAAAGTTGTTAATAGTGCTCATATTACACTTTAAATCTGAATGACCGTATCCTTCTTCTAAATATATTTCGACGTCAAATAAAAAACATAATGTCGTAACTGTTACTTATTAATTTTTATAACCCACACATTTTTGGAAATTCAATCTACAAAAGCCTTCACAACGTGGTTGCAATATGGAAACAAACAGTTTGAGAATTATGAAAAGGGTTTTTAGATTTTCTCAAAAGTACCATTTTCACTAAATACATTTTATTTCCCGGATGTCGATAATTTTGCTAATAACTTTACAAAATCAATGTAAAATTGCTTGAATATGGTACACGGCCTGACCAAGGAGTAGTCTCCCCCTAGTATGGTCTTAGGTAACTGAAAATTACTACCTTCAAATGCTTCATTCGATAAATATTTGCACCAAGCCAGTATAGTTTACAGCCTTGAAAATAGGAAAAGATCACAAAGACTGAATTACTGGTATTATTGATTTGCACCACCTTTATCTTACAGAAACTTTTAAACGCTGAAACATTTATATGAGTTGCAGCGTTTACATGAATCAACTG
This sequence comes from Mercenaria mercenaria, assembly GCF_021730395.1. Classification (NCBI taxonomy): domain Eukaryota; kingdom Metazoa; phylum Mollusca; class Bivalvia; order Venerida; family Veneridae; genus Mercenaria; species Mercenaria mercenaria. The sequence continues at coordinate 45,950,606 of NC_069364.1, forward strand.
GAGACCGTGGATTTTTTGTTTTGTTTTGTAAATTCGTCTGACAACTATCAGAACTTTGTCTCTATAAGAATTCCGGTGACTGACTTTCCTGGCGGTGTAGGAATTTGTACAACATTATCCCTTGATTAAAGAAGACCTATTTCAAAACCTTTTTTTACACTTTTAGCTCTATTTGCAAGTACTTGTGTACGGTCACATTTTTTGCTGCCACTGTCTTGTAAAGATATTTCTAGGTCTCAGCTCCTGTTACGGGATCTGTTGGGGGATGTAACATTGTGTGATCATCAAAATTGGAGAACTTATTCGGCGTTTCTTTAGCACATTTGACCCTATTAGCCTTTTGCGCCTCTGTTAACATATGAGGTACTCATCAAACACAAACAAAACTTAAACGCAAATACTTGGTGGTAATTGCATTCTCCCCGTTGACATGCCCGGAAAGGACGCTATCTCGGACATCGTACATCTGGCGTATTCATCAGTCAGTCGTCTTACAGCAGCAATGCTCTTTTACGTCACTGATGAGTTGGGCCTGTAAGAACGAGCCCTGTCTTTTCAGAACTGCCTGATCATTTTTTAACTTTACGTACCCACCTGTAAACAGTTTTGTCTGATACTGCCGATTTTCCATAAGAAGAATGCAGTTCACTGTATGTATTTCTGATGAACGATTTACTTTCGTGTACGCTTTTTTTAGTTACATGTATTTTCCTTCACCTGATACAAAATTAAATATCTCCGAAACGTTATGATAGTTTTCAATACTTTCTTGCGTGTCAAACTTAATACATTTCATTATTATTATTATTATCTATACATTTACACGATATACAGTTGCTTCTTTAATATGTAACCAATGACTCTTAAATGGCTGAAACAATTAGCAAATACATCTAATTACAAATAAGGATGAGTAATCGCTCTATACCTGTGACCTTTGTCCTATAGGACAACTCCTTCTTTTAGCGGATTTCTAACTACTACAACAATCCTTTGAGTCTGTGGGCTATAACTCAACCCGATATTATCAAGAAGAGATTTGTACCTTTTAAACGCTCTATCACAAAACTGAAGACAATGCCCCTTACCACGATGATGCTTTTTCCATCTTCTATCCTGTATTTTACCTGCTTTGTACTAGTCTATCCGAGTCTAGGTAGTCATACTCCCTTAGAACGTCTAGTTTGTTTAAAGTCTCAGTGAATATTACATATCAATGCATTGATGACATTTCTGTATTTCAATTCCTCACCAACAAGACAAGGTATAGACTGTAATGTCCTTACGTATCTACAAGTGAATCTCTACTCGTCATAGACGTCATTGACTTTTACAATTAAGACCCTATTAATTCTAACCTTTAACATATTTCTGGAATTACTCTATTTGCACTCATTCTTGTTGTTGGAATTTTGTGTGCCCGATTTTCGATAAAATGTACATTACTCTAGTTAGCTTAGATGATAGGCCGTTAACACTGAACAGTTTTATGTTGATGCAAAATCGATTTTTGTATTAGGATATAATTTTAATAGTTTGAGGATCAAGTAGAAGTTTATTAAAGAATAACTGTTGCTGTTGGTACTGTTATACGTATGAGACCCGCTTATATCAAACATTTTTTGTGACTAACAACATGCAAATTAGACGAGGAGCATGTATATAGACAGATAAAATAACACAAAGCGCATCCTTTTTTTATCTTGCATCCTATCAATAACTTAGTTTTTATATAAAAATCTTCTAAATTTTCAATAATATGATATAATGCACGTTTATTGACTGTCGAAATGTCAGATATAGGAATGAACATGATACACTCGGAATGAAATGAATTATTTACATATCATTAATATTGTGTTCTTTTAATATTCATTTTTAAATAACTATATCTTGTACTTTTTATCATATGTTTGGTTTTTCATAAATCATAACTGAAAAGATGAAGATCCCTTTAAAACTGTTAGGTATTTCCATTTTCTTGGTAGAGATGCATTTCTCTCGGTATGGGTTAATTCCTTTTAAAAGCTTTATCCAGCATAACATTTTGGGACTAGTGAGCGAGTGAGTTGGGTTTTACAGCGAATCGACACAAAATGGTCATATTTCGCATAGAAGAAGTAAACGCCATTTGTAAAGCATACCTTAAACCATTTATGTAAAAATGTAAAGTTCATTATGTATAATTTAGAAACATGTCTAAAATCATTTATGTAAAAATGTAAAGCATCTCTAATATCAGTTATGTAAAAATATATATAAGTACGAAATGCAAACAAAATAATATTGCAAATGATGTTAATAAAACATGAAATGTCACAATTTTTGATAAATTCATATCTGCTTTAAAAACGATAAAATATTTCCGTCTGAAACTTTTTCAAATAACTCTTTCAAAGATTGAACGTCATAATATGTACTGCGTTATGGAGCACGCAGTCGATTAAAACATGTTTAATAATTAGCGGTGTTTGACATGGTACACATTCGGGTTGATCTCCTTTATTCAAAATATAAGAATGAGTCAAACGGGTATGACCTATTCGACAGCGAGAAAAAACAACTCCCTCCCTGTGAACAGATCTGTTGCCTTGGTGCCATTCCCCTAGAGCAGGTTTAATATCACGAAGTTTATTGAATGAAGCATTGTTCCATGACGATTGCCATTTAGATAAAATGTATTTGTTTATAGTGGGCCTTAAATCGGTATGTGGTTATTTCAAATTAGATTGTGATAATGAAAGGGATTTCTTTGCTGCAGTATCAGCATCCTCGTTTCCATGAATACCAACATGACTTGGAATCCAACAAAATATGATAGACTTTTTAAAGATAGTTCATGAACCCTGAGAAGAATATTTTGAATGAAAGGATTTTCCATATTTCGGTTATGAATTGACTGTAAAACAAAAAGCGAGTCGGAAAAGATAATAAATTTTTCTTCACTATATTTTGATATAAAATTTAGGGCTTAATCAATAGCTTTTGCCTCGGCTGAAAATATTGTTGCATTATTTGGCAAACGTAATTTTGACCGATGAAGGTGGCTGACAGCAGCACAGCCAACCTTTGATTCATCATTTGAACCGTCTGTGTAAATTGCAAACTTGTCCTTGTAAGTTGATTTGATTTCATGATATTTGGACTTGAATATTTCAGGGTTTGTTTCAGACTTTCTAAATGCAGTTTTCAAATCGAAAAGAACAACTAACTGACAGTCGAATATATACCTACCTGGTTCCCTTTTCCTGTGCAATTTTCTGTCGAAAGTAAACAATTTTAAAGCATAACAGAGAGAGAAAAACAATTTACCAAGAGCGTTTCATTCCTACCTACTAACAGTAGAAAGACTCAAGCAAACACACAAGCTTGCTTGAGTTCTATGCTTCGAAATGACCTTATGTAAAAAGTCTCCCGTGCTTGAACTCAGTATTATTATATTCTCTTATTCTTTGTGATAACTCAGTTCATGCATTTTTCCTCTGATATAATTCCGCTTAAGCCGGTGCTAGGAGCATGAGGGGTGTTTTACATTACATAACTTTTCATGAACAGACTCAAACAAACCGAGTCTGCATTTACGTTGCTTGCCATCGTTGTATGCTTCCAAACAATCTTAACTAAGGTTTAATTGTTAACATCCAGAACAAAATTTCTATGTGGGAACAATCAAAGATTATCTATGTCAACACTCATCAACTTTTGTAGATGCTTTTGAAAAATATATTGACGGGTAGCGCTGAACTATGTTGGCTGGTCCCATATTCACAAAACTACCTGAGAATGATTTTCAGTCAAAATCTGAGTCTGATCATGAAATTTTGACAACGATTGTAAGTTGGTGTTCACGAAAGAAAATCAAGTGAAAAGATTTACTTTCATCTGTGTTTGAGTTTAATTTTCCAAGACAGTATATTAAGTATCTCACAAATAATGATCATTCTCAGTGTCTATATCGACATTTTAAACATTAAAGACGGTGGACATTGAAAGAAGGGTGAGAAGAGTTCGGAATTTTAACCGATTTTGAAGAGTAGACAGACGAGTGATTAAAAATGAACCCGAGATAAATAGCGTTTAAAATGTCTATAATAGTGGCAACACAAAATAAAATTACCTCATTTTTTACAGCATTGGTAGAAACCTCCTGGTCGCAAAATCGATACAATGATGCAAGAAAATTTAACGTGTATAGAATGATTAACCTGTTAAGAGCAAGACATATTCAGCCTAAATTACGATGAAGGAGTTTTTATCAATATTTTATTTTAGATATTTCTTAAATGCATTAAAGGCATGCATGTTTCATTAAACGAATAAAATTAATTGAAGAACATGGGAAATATTTTTCGAAAACTTTGTAGGAGAAGTGAACTGATCTTGAATATTTTTAACATAAATGACAAAGAACCGATATGCTAAGATAATATTTTCATAAAAAGACGAATAATTTTGACTGAAATAATAAAATATAATAAAAAAGTAAATAGAAGTCCCCCAATCTATAACAAATCTGAAATAACTCTAAAAACGTTGTATAAAGAATGGTTGGAAACAGGTCTTAAATCTATACAGTACTTTTTACCATATGATAAATAATTTCAATTCCTTCCAGATCTTTGCGTTTGTTTCAACTCTTATCTAGTACCGCATGTTGTATTTATGCGTCGAAAGATAATAGACGTGTGCCGAGGATCGTGAACATGGGCTCTCCTCCTGATAGTACTGTATGCCGCGTGACGTGATTTTATTGTCAAAGTTTATTTGTTCTTTCTAGCAATTTCAACCAGTAAACATATTTTAGACAAAAGACTAATTAAACCCGGAAGCATTAAAAAATAATATTTATCATTTGTACATGTATTTTCAATCGATTCCTCACTAAATATCTGGAAAATCGGCAAATTTTCTTCTGGAATTATGGCGGATAGTAGTGAGGACGAGAGATTCGCGGATTTTGTCCCCGATGATCCAACACCGTTAGCAGAATTAGTGTCGTGTTATGAGAATGAAAATGAAGTGGATTTCATGGACTTAGAACCTGAGAATTTACTGATTTTAGAATCCAACGAGTGATTGTTGCTAAATAACAGAACTTCTATATAATAGTGAAACGACCAATAGGCCCGGTCCAGGATCTACTTGTTATGTAAGGCCAGAGCATTCAGAATTGGACTTCATGTTGTTGTGATTTCCCATGTTTTTAACAGAAATACTGGTGAATAAGACAACCGTTTTGCAGACCAGATGGTTCAACAAAAGCCCAATAATGCATGGCGATCTGTGACAATAGACGAGATAAAAGCATGGCTTGGAATAAGAATCTTTATGAGAATTCTAAATGTTCTAGCTTCATAAATATAGTTTCCAGCAAAAAGATCATTCTTAAATTGAAATAAATTTGTGTAACCTTTGCCGGTGTAAGGACAATATTTTAATATAATTTGAAGTTGTAAATGCTTTCAAAACATCGATATATTTGAAGGTATGAAATAAATTACAAAACTCTAAGCAACAAACAGTAAGGAAGAAAGATATTTTCAGTTTTGTTTTTTCTTGCGGCTAAAAGATTAGAGTATTATTGGTACAGAATTATTCCGGTTACATGCAGTTATAAATAAACATTTGAACTGCATCGCTTTTCTGTATTTTCGTAATCCAAGAAATAAAAACATGTTACAATATGAAATAAAAAAGCACTGAAATAATGAACAAACAGTAAGGAAGAAAGATATTTTCAGTTTTATTTTTCTTGCGGCTAAAAGATTAGAGTATTACTGGTACAGAATTATTCCGGTTACATGCAGTTATAAATAAACATTTGAACTTCATCGCTTTTCTGTATTTTCGTAATCAAAGAAATAAAAAAATGTAACAATATGAAATAAAAAAGCACTGAAATAATGAACATAAAATCTAGGCACCTCTTTGCGAAAAGTAAACATCAGTAATAAAACAATATGAAACAAACGGTACCAGCTCAACTCGTCTTAATTTTGCCGGTTGCGGTTATACCAAAATAAAAAAATGTAGGAATGATTTATTTCTACAAGTTTTCAAATACACGTTTCATGCTGCTAAAAATGTTTTTCGATATTTATCAGACAAAATTTACTGGTCAACGTGGACATGCTGACCACGATCGTTTGTTTTTAGTGAGGCCATTACTTGATGTTGTGCGTCAAAAATGTAAGGTTATGTACAATCCGCATCAAAACTGTAGTGTTGATGAAGCAATGCTTAAGTTCCGTGGGCGTTTTAGCTTCAGAAAATGTATGCCTACGAAGCCAGCGAAATATGGAATATAAGTGTGGGTCAGAGCGGATCCGGAGAATGGATAGATGAATGATTTCCAGGTGTATGCTGGCAGAGAACGAAATTCTGTTGAAGTAGGACTGGCTTCACGTGTGGTCAAGGACCTTTGCCGTGACATTTATGGACATAACCATATTGTAAATGTTGATATTTTGTCGTGCCAACAGTTATTTTAGGACTTACTTGAAGTTAATGCCAAAGAAATTATCCGGTCAAATGGTAATGGTTACCCTTGTAAGAAAATAGGCAAATTGAAAAATAAGTCCGACTTCCAAACAGCTCTGAAAGGAGAAATATTGGCGTCAGTTTGGATGGACAAAAAGCTGATATAACTCTTTCAACAGCTGAGAACTCTAAATACAACGTCTCATATTAGAGAATATGGGCCTTGACCTCTCAAACAAGGTGCTAAGACCCAAAATACCTAAATTTGATAAAGATCACGACAACACTGATGAATACCTTGAGAGGCTCGTAAAGTTCGCCAGCAGTCAGAGCTGGAAAAAATGTACATTGGCAATGAGTCTTAGTTCATTATTGACTGGACAAGGGTTAAGCATCTTGCCATAAAAAGTACCTTGTGATTAAACGTCAATAAAGACTGCAATATTAAAGAAGTACCATTTGACAGAAGAGAGCATTAGAGCTAAATTTCAAAAGAGCAGACAAGGAACAGGAAGAGAGTCTTCCAGTTCAAGACTAAAAAGATACTTTGATCCCTGGTCAGATCTGGCCGAAGAAATACCAACATCTCGCCTATCTGTTGATCAATTAAAAGTTTATCCAAGACTGCTCGACTGACTTAGAGACGATCTTAACAAAACAGCGGACATGAGTCCGTGACGGAATTAACAAGACTGGCAGAGGAATACCTCGAGGCCCATAGAGAAATGATTGATTTCATTAGCGTCTTACAAAGCGTCTTAGTGCAATCTTACAAAAAAAAAACGACCTAAGGCCAATATTAGCGGGAGACTAACTCACAGTTATGTTAATGAAAATACAAAGATGAAAAATGGAACACGGAACACATGTTTTTATTGCCAGATAGTAAATGAAAGACAAGATGACTTATTTGTTGTGTAAGAGAGTAGATCACCTAGCTAAAGAGTGCAGATAGATGAGGCAAGCAATAACTCATAAGACTGAGGATAAGATAACAACCGTATGTATGCAAAACATGCAAAATAACGGCCAGGTGAAGAATGGTACCGGAGATGGAAAACTGAAGTTTGTTAGCAAAAATGCCGTCCCATTTTTTCAGGGTACAACTTGATATGTTACCAGAAGTAAGGAACCGTGAGGTGCAAAAAGGAATTTTAGGCCAAGAAGAGGTGAAGGTGCTTAGAGGTACAGGGTAAGAACTAGCAGTAGTAAGGAATAGTATAGCTAGATAAATCGTATAACAGAGGAAAATTGATTCCACGGTGCCAAAGACTTTGATATTCGATTTTGTAATCGGAAATATACCAGGTGTATGACAAGCCGAATTCTGAGTGAACACGTGACGTCTCCAAATCAGTATCTGTAATGACAGGAGCACAATGTAAGAACACTGAGCAGCCAATGAAACAGTTAAATGTTCCCAACCCTAGAGACACGGAGGTCGTTGTGGAGACACAAAAAGAGACATAGTCTCTTTGAAGTGACCTTGTTATCTCTTGAAACTAGTATCTGGGGAAAAACGAAACGAGACGACAAGCGCTGTGTGTGATACAAATATGAGGCCAGTAATGATGAACTGTACAGTTTATCTGAACAGACGAAAGGACCATACAGCCAGGAAATCAAACAGACTTTGTCTCCAGTTTCCTGAGAAAAAGTGCGATGGAACTTGCGTACGAATCCATTGTTGGATGTCATCTCTCAGTAAAGAAAATCGAACATCTAGCTTTTATGGGCCTGGTATAACAGGATATATTACTTGATACTGCAGCTCTTGTGGTATGTGTCAAAAGACAATTCCAAAGGACAAAGTGAAGAAAGTACATTTAGGGGCAATGCCAAACATAGATGAACGTTTTCCTTAGAAAAGCTATCGACATAGTAAGACCTGATAAATAGTGGAAACAGATAAATACTAACTGTTGTTTATAATGTCTTACCAAGTTCTGACATCGAGAGAGTAACAGATGCTCAGTTAAAGGTATTTCCCAGAGTTGGATCCCCGAGCGAAGTACTAAGCGACAGAGGGAGCCAGTTGACCTCTGTTCTGATGAAAGAACTTAGAATTCTGTTTTAGATGAAGCAACTCTTCACAACGCAATATAACCCTAAGTGCAACGGGTAATGCGAACGTATGAACGGACGTCTAAAGAGTAGGATGAAAAAGATGTGTTAAGATAGAACAAAGATTGAAATAGATATTTTCCTGCAGTCTTGTTCGCATACAAATATGTTCGAAAGCCAGCACAGAATTTTCGACGTTTGAACTATTGTATGCTTAACGGTTAGAAAAACGATGCAAATTTTTAATCTTTAAGTGCCGTTTGGCGGCTGTAAAAAGTATCCTTGTACATGGATTCAGCGTTGTTATATTTTCTGGTCCTTTGGGATCATGGAGTCCATTCAATAGATGTGTAATAAAGTTCCCCTTAAGCCTGTGCCATGGGGAGTGAGAGGTGTTTTACATTTTATTACCTCTCATGAACAGACTCAGTCTAACCGTGTCTGCTTTTATTCATTTTTGGTTGCATTCTATGCTTCTAAGGATCCTTTTACAGATTCTGTTAAAAGGTTTATAAGCAGAGGGAAAGACTCTAGAGACACAGAACATTTACCAGTATGTTTTAGATTTAAAACATTGGTCAATTTGGCTTGCAACATTACAAAGGAGTGTCTGAACAAAGCCATAGTTCTGGCGTTCAGCTTTCTGAAGTCCACGGAAAAGAAGTCAAAAGATTGGATATTCTTCTACAAACAAACAAGAACAAAATGACCCTTTAACTGGGGAGTCCACATGAAGTTATTGATAACATTAATAACATGGATTTCAAGAGGGAGATGTCAGCAGTGTAACTGCTAAAATAGCTGTTACCAAGGGCCAAGCTGGAACAGTAGACGATAACGTTTTGCTTGAATTGCCATAAATGAAGTCATCGGAAATATATGAAGAAGCACGCATTTATGAAGATCTGTCCATGATACAGAAACAGCAAGTAGAAGACCTACTCCGAGAATTCAAGGACCTATGCACAGGTCGTCCAGAAACTACATCATTGACAGAACAAAACGTGCAGTTTACTAACCAAACTCCCGGAAGAGTGAATGTTGTTTTCAATGCCCTAAATGTAAAGATGTAGATTTAGAGATAGAAGACATGTTTCGAGCTTGAATAATTGAACCAGCTACCTCTGATTATAGTTCACCAATTGTAATAGTTAAAAAGATTAATGACAGTAACAAATTTTATGTGGACTTCAGAAAGCTGAACGCCAGAACTAAGTTTGACACAAATAACAAAGTTTGTAATCATACTAGTATAAATGTAAAAGTAACTTGTAGATTCTTGTCGTTGAAAAGTTCCACCTCTTCATAACCTTTTCGGCTTTCAATGGGACTTTCTAGTTTAAGAAAATGTGATTTGAAATAGTTAATTCAGGGGCGAAATTTGATCGAATGATGAGAACACTTTTGGCTAGTAGCACTAATGTCGAAAATTTTGAGGACATCATATTATGACACTGTTACTTGGTTAAACTGTTTTGATCTAATGCGGAAACAACATGGCAGAAAAAATGAAGCAGGTTTAGCCATTCGATCGTCCAAATGTATGATAGGTTTAAACAATGTGTGATTTCACAACTTATTCGTTTTGCAAGAGCTTGCACAAAGATAGATGATTTTAATGACAGAAATCTTCATATCACCAAGAAATTGTTACAACAGTGTTACCGTTATCATAAGCTACGAAAAGCTTTCAGTAAATTTTACTACAGATCGTCGGAACTGTTAGAAAAATACAATACGAACCTGAAAATACTTTTAAAACTTGGACTTACACACCCGGAACATTATGGAGATGTAGTTTATAAAATTCGGAATATTGAACATAGTCCTTAATTTAATCAAATCACGCTTTCCTATTTGATGGTGCGATGATTAATAAAGTGTAAGACTCCGCGATGCTTTTCTCCTAAATCCTACATACAATGGGCGGAGGGAGTTGATTTTTGTTTTGCAGTTTTCTTAGTCGTGCCCTTAAAAGTTAAGCTCTTGGTGCTCTGACATCAGACAAGTTGTTGAGTACATTGGTGTAATTATACCTAAGATTTACCTTAATTGTATCCTTTACTTTAAATTATTAATTTCTTTTTTTTTTTTTTTTTTTTTTTTTTTTTTTGCGCTAATGTTAGAGCCTTTCTCAGCGGGGATTTTATATACATTGTGTTGTCTAACTTGTTGAAAATAGGGTAAGTGCGAGGTTGGCATGCCCTAAACGCGTTTAAACCCCCAGTTTCCTTTATATAGGTTAAAGAACCGTTCCAAGGCGGTGTCCCTATTTTCAACTGGTTTTCTGTCTGTCTTGTATTGTCTGTTGCTTATGTTTTATTGTTTGTTGTATGCGTTTTTTCTCCTCCTTACTCCCCCTATTGTCCCCCACGTTTCCCCTTGCATTTGCGCTACTTTTTTTGCATCCTCCCACTTTACTTTGAGTTACTTTTCGAGGCTCCCCTTTATTCAGGCTGACGGAATCCTAAGGAGGTACACAATTGTTTTTTCCTGCTTATATGGGTGCGTTTGTGTGATTGTGAGTCTAAGACGGTGCCCAACTATGTTATTAAGTTGGGTATGGTTGTCTGTTTGATTCTGCGCTTTTGTTGTAGTGTGACAGTTATTAAGGAACGTAGCATTCCCTTTGTATTTTCATCCTTGTTCTTCTTTCCTCTTCAAATCCCCCCCCCCCCCCCCCCCCCCCCTACACCCCACCATTTTACCACTTCCTCACCCTCTATCTATATTTCACATAAAGTAATATGACTTGTTAGATGTTTGAAGCAACCCGTCTGTAATATTTTTCCATTACAGCTTCTTTTTGTTGTGGGCCTACTTTGCTAATGCGTGGCTCTGAGGCTGTGTTTTAGGTGCTCTGTGCTTCCGAGAAATCTACCCTTACCTATTATCTTTTATAGGCCATACAGTAGAAAATGGAGTTGAACAGATGAGGGATGAAAATATCGAACGCATTTAACAAGCCGAAATACATGAAACAAGTTTGTTTATCTTTTGGTCCAGCCGGTTGCTGCAGAAAGGTCAAACCGATGTTCGTAAAAACTGCTGCGCAACTGACTGATTTAACAATGGAAGGTCAACCTACCTTAGTAAAATGGAGTGATACAGATCCTTCTTGACATTTAAAGACCAAAAAAGACCAATCGAGCGTTTATCTTGAAATTACAAGACTTTACCGAGACGTCAGTTCTGCAGTAAGATGCCTCATATGTCGGAGTTGGATCTGCCTTACTACCGCAATACGACGAAGGATTGTTTCCAGTGAAACAGAATGTCTTTCAATAGTATTTGGAATAAAACATCCAGAAATATGTTTACGGCAAGGAACTTACAATATTCAGACGGACCATTGCGCACTTCCGTATATCAAGAAAAAGGAAGTTTGAGAATTGGGAATCATAAGATTGGCTTTATATCAACAAACGTAAAAGTTTTAATCGAATCAATCAAAGCATCAGATGGTGTTGAAGCCGATTACCTAAGCAAGGAAAACCATGATGATCTTATAAACGAAGCAATTTATCAGAAATTAGTCGACAAAATAACTTCGATTTTCTCATCCCCTTGACACAATTCAATGAAACTTCACCCAAGTGATCAGTAACAACAGTAGTTGTACATGGTAGACGTTAGATTCTTTCAGAAAAAAATGCAGATTTACGGGACTTTGTTTTTTGTTTTTTGTTACTATACTATACACATAGCATGTGTAATCTTGTGCGCGCCTAATCTCCTGAATCCATGAACAAAATTTAATGAAACTTAACACAAGTAACCCTAAATGTGCATGGTGCTTGTTAGATTCTTTCAGAAAAAAATTCTGCGCACTTATGGGACTTTGTGTTTTGTTACTATACTATAAACAAACAGTCCACATAATTATGCAATCTTCTGTGCGTCGAATTGCAATGTACTGTGTCAATGCGTGCGGGGGTACATTCATCGCCTTCAGTGAAAGCTCTAGTTTCTTGTGTATTGTCTCTGTGTTATACATTTTGCGTTATTCTCATATTTACAGAACATGCATTAATAAAAATTGGTTACTTTACGACGCCTGAAACATCTTTAATAGGATTTACTATAACCATCCACCTTGAAAGTTTTGACAACCTTACTATTCTGGTTTTACGTTGTCCGTGGACCACTACAAAGAAATAAGTCAATCACAATAAAAATGTAACGAGCATTGTCAAGACGTTCTACAAGTACAAAATGCATATTGTTGAGGATGCGTATATTCAGTGGCCTGGTGTTTCACGATTGTCTTGAAAGATATCTATTGGTTTAATATAAATATTCCAAAGGCAATTTAACACTTTTAAACCTTGGATATACACAACCAGAATACTATGGAGATGTAGTTTATAGAATTATAAAATTAAACATAGTCCTTTTTTGTCAAGACTGTTCTTCAAGTGCAAAATGCATATTGTTGAGGATGCGTAAATACAGTGGCCTGGTGTTTCACGATTGTCTTGAAAGATATATTGACTTAATTTAAATACAGTCAAACCTGTCTATAAATACCACCGTTGGGAGAGCCAGAATATAGTCTTTATTGGGAGGTGGTCTTTATTCACAGGTAACATATACTGTAAATGTTACATTTTTGTAAAATGGGAAACAAAACATGTGGTCTTAAGAGACAAGTGGTCTATGTTCAGAGGTGGTCTTTAACACAGGTTTGACTGTATTTAAAGGGAATTTAACACTTTTAAAACTTGGATGTACACACCCGGGATACTATGGAGATGTAGTTTATATAATTCGGAAAATTATACATAGCCCTTATTTTAATCAAATATTTGTAAAATGGCTTAAAAACTTTATCGAAAGAGTATTCGATGCGAAAATGGTAACGCACAGTGCATGTGTAGTGATTGACCCCTCTACAGTTAATCGCTACACTTTCCTATTTGATGGTGCGATGAATAATAAAGTGTAAGACTTCATGATGCTTTCTCCTAAATCCTACATACAATGGGCGGAGGGAGTTGATTTTTGTCTCGCAGTTTTCTTAGTCGTGCCCATTAAAAATTAAGCTCTTGGTGCTCCGACTTCAGACAAGTTTTTGCGTACATTGGTGTAATTATACATTAGATTTACCTTAATTTTAATGTTAGAGCCTTTCTCAGCGGAGATTTTATTTACATTGTTTTGTCTAACTTGTTGAAAATATGGTAAACGTGTTTAAACCCCCAGTTTCCTTTAGGTCACTGACCGTTCCAAGGCGGTGTCCCTATTTTCAACTGGTTTCCTGCCGATTTGTATTGTCTGTTGTGTATGTTTTCTTGTTTGTTGTAAGCGTTTTTCCTCCTCCTTACTCCCGCTATTGCCCCCTCCTTTTGCATTTGCGTTACTTTTGCATCCCCTCCCCCTTTACTTTGAGTTAGTTCATGGCTTCCCTTTATTCTGGCTGCCGGAGTCCTAGGGCGGTATACAATGGTTTTTTCCTGTTTATATGGGTGCATTTGTGTGATTGTGGGTCTAAAGCGGTGCCCTGCTCTTTTCTTGTGTCTTACTTGCTCGTTTTTCTGTGTTATTTAGTTTGGTGTGGTTGTGTGTTTAATTTCGGTGCATGAGTGTCTGCGCTTTTGCGGTTTACGTTGTAGTGTGACTGTTATTAAGGAACGTAGCATTCTCTTTGTTTATTCATTCTTGATCTTCTTACCCCTTCAAATTCCCACCTCCTCCCCCCGTCATTTTACCACTTCCTCCCCTCTATCTATATTTACATAAATTAATATGTACTTGTTAGATGTTTGAAGCAACCCGTCTATAATATTTTTCCATTACAGCTTCTTTTTTGTTGTGGACCTACTTTGCAAATGCGTGGCTCTGAGGCTGTGTTTTAGTCCTCTGTGCTTTCGAGAAATCTACCCTAACCTAACCTAACCTATTAGCGTTTGTGTGTATAGTTTATAAATATACAATCACGTTTTTTGTTCGTACATGTTTTTTTTTTTTTATAATTTATTTTTTCTCTTTTATGACATACATCGTACAAACACGTTACACTTGTTTTTGTACAATTCTGCAGACCTATCAAATAATAATAAAACAGAAATAATATCTTTGAGATACATAAAACAATTGCAATTATTTCCCGTTCAGCTTTCTTTATAAAATCGTTTTGTATGTCAGAAAAGATAAATAATTGTATCCACTTTGCATGATAAGACGCTTAAATTGAGAAGAAAGTCAACACTGTATAAGATAAAAGTAGAGAAAAAAACATAGAGTATACCCATGTGCGCTCTTGATTACCTTTAAATAGATTATTTCATTTTTTTTTCTTGTGTCTCAGTGAGTACGTTGTAAGGATGCATACTAAAGATTTAAGAAAGACCATTTCTTTGAATGATAATCAAGTTTATTTTGCCTGATTGCTATTTCTTTTTCTAGACAAATTCTGATATTTAAATAGGATAAAAACTGGTTGAATACGGGAACCTTTTGTCTATTTTTCATTTAAAAAATAAAATATTTCATCAAAAAATTCATGAAATGTATGATCTTGCTTTTTAACCCCGTTTGCACAATGCCAAAACTTATACATTCCAGATTGAACAGGCACGATATTCCCTTTTCTGCAAGAAAGTTACTTAGTCTATTCCACAAAATTTGAACATGATTACATTCCCAAAATAGATGTTCTATACTTTCCACTTCCATGTTACAAAAATCACATAAGTTTGTTCTGGACAATTTTATTTTGAAAAAGTACTTATTTGTTGGAACTATTCGCATTAAAAATTTATACTGGAAGTTTCTGAAGTTTCTAATTTTTGTGTCTATCGTTGCTTTAAAACTTTGTCCATAAATTTTGTTCCATTTTATGTTATTATTTTCAACAGTAGATTTCCATTTCTTTTCTGATTTTATTTCTGGTTTAAGTTTTACGTTTAATTGTTTGGTGTATAGTAATTTGTTTGGTGCTTTTGCTGCCTGAATTTTATTAAGCAGGTTGTCTGTACTAGTGTATATAATGTTTTTTTTTAAGTGATTCTTTTAGGTCCGGCTTAATGCTGGTGATAATTTGATAATATTTTAGGAATTCATTATCTTCCAGAATGTATAATTACTTGAAGTGTTCAAAAGAATAAAAATCCTTTTTCCTGTAATCAAATAAGTGTTGTAAATAGTTTATTCCTTTTTCATACCATTCTTTGTAATAAAACGTTTTATTCCCATTTCTTATGTCAGAGTTGTTCCAGATATCTGTTTTCCATTTATGTCATTTAATTTAACCTTCTTAATGGTATGCCATGCAATAAGAACATCTTTAAGAAATGCGTTGTTTTTACATATTTTTTCAATGTCTTTATCATTTATAACATTCAAATACTAACTTTCCCCCTGCTGTTTTGAGAATTGCATTATAGAATGTACCCCAAATCACACTTTCACTGTTACACATAAATTGTTTTATCCAACAGGCTTTTATCGAGTTCAAAAAAACACATAATACCTATCATTTTTAGTCCTCCTCTCTCGTAATCAAGTTGTAGTACATCTCTTTCGATTTAAATTTTTTATCATTACACAGTTTCGTATCTGTATTTACTAAAGATCCCGCTCTTAAAATTGTTGATTTATTGAAATTAAGTTTTAATCCTGATACTTATCCGAAATTAGTGATGACATCAATAAATTTTTCGAATGAGTTTCTTCATCCGTTGTTTAAGAAGGTTGCATCATCTGCAAAAAGTGTTTGTTTAATTTCTTTATCATTGATCGTCACTCCTTTAATAGAATTATCAGTGTTGATATAATTGCTAAAACTTCAATGCATATTATGAAAAGCGGAGATGACAGTGGACATCCTTGTCTTACACCCCTCTTTATTGGAAAGGGTTCGGACAAGTTTCCGTTATTTATAACTACGCTACTTATATCGTTGTAAAATAATTTTACCTAATAAATAAAAGAGACACCAAAATTTAAGTGGTGTAAGCACTGAAACATGAAAGTATGATCGATGCTGTCAAAAGCGTTTTACAAAATCTGCAAACAGTAGTAGGCCGGGTTTATTTTTAGTTTGTAAATATTTCATAGTTTCAAATAGTAACCTAATATTTTCACCGATGTATCTGTTTTTCAAAAATCTGGTTGTGCTTTATCTATTATGGAATTTATAACTTTTTTAAGACGATTCGCAATTGATTTAGTTGCAATTTTATAATCAACATTTGATAGACTTATAGGGCGCCAATTTGATAAAGACAATGTATCTTTCCGTCTTTTGGTAGTAATGTAATAATTCCTTGCTTTTGTAGGTCTGTTAGTTGTTTTGTTCTATAAGAATAGTTAATTGGTTTAACGTAGTGTGTTTTAATTGTTTCCCAAGTAACTTTATAAAATTCACTAGTAATCCCATCTGAACCAGGACTCTCTTGGTTTTTCATTTCTTTTAAAGTTTCTAAACACTCATATTCAGTTAAATACCCTTCACATGTTTCCTTTTCACTTTCATTTAGTTTTTTATACTGCTGATTGAAGAAGTCATAATCTGTTTTTATTTTTGGTCGTTCTGAATACAAATTTTTATAAAATTATTTTTCTGCCTTAAGAATTTCGACTTGATCATTTATTTCAGCTTCTCCAATTTTTATTTTGAATATGTTTTTCCTCTCTGCAATTTTCTTTTCTAAACTTGCGAAATATCTAGATTTTTTTTCATTTCCTTCAATGCTTATTGCTTTGCTTCTTACTAAAAATCCGTTTATTCTTGAATCATTCAACTTTTCAAGTTCTTTTTTTTTTGTTTCTAAACTAATTTTATTGTTTTCTGTGTCATCAGTCCCATCAACTACTTTGTCTTCTAGCTCTTCTATTTCTTTTGTAAGTTTTTCTTCTTTTTCCACGTCTGTTTTTTCTTATTTCTGGCATATTTTATTGTTTGGTTTCTAATTGTACCTTTTATGACTTCCCACAATGTATTTGGATTACATTCTTTATTTATTTCTACAACTTCGTTAATACTACTTCTTATAATTGTTTGATATTCATCTTCATTTAATAGACTGTTATTCATTTTAAAATAACCAGGGCCTCTTTTAATGTCTGTGAAGTCAATTTTAATCTCTACAACTGAATGATCCGATTTTATTTTGCAATTATGAGTTATATTTACTAGGGTATCAGAAATCAAAACAAAAGTCTAGTCTACTAAAAATAATTGGTTTTGTATTAGAGTGCCATGTGTATTTTAATTGAGTTGGATTATTTTTCCTCCAAATATCAATAAGGTTACAGGAATCTCACAAATCAATTATTTTTTTCCTACACATTTTATTGGTATCATTTCTTCCGTGTTTTTTGTCTAAGCTAATGTCTAAAATCGTATTAAAATCTCCCCCTAAAATGATGTTTGTGTCATATTGTTTTAATATTTCATTTTCAAGTTGACCAAATACTAATGCATTATCATCATTTGGACCATAAATGTTAAATATCGTTATTTTTCTAATATTGATAGTGAGTTCTACACTGGTTAGTCGACCTGTAATTAATTCCTTACAAGTCATATTATTGCTTGAATAAGAAAATGATTCGTCAAAAAGTATGGCTATTCCGGCTCTATTAGTTTTATTCCCGCTAAAGAAAGCTTCTCCCTTCCATTTACTTTTCCACGTATCAGTTATATCACTTGTTGAATGGGTTTCTTGCAACAAACGTACTTTATATTTCTTATCACTTAACCATTGAAATATTTGCTGTCTTTTTTTTATTCACCTAAACCACGCACATTAAGAGAGCACATATACAAAGTTTCCATGATATATTGATATAATACATTTTTTTATGAGAGCGTATACATGGGGATGATCTAATCACATTCTTCTTTTGTTATAAAAGAGATATCAGGGCAAAATATTGTGTCAAAACTACGGATTCCATATACCGATATATTCCTTCTTTATTGCTAAAGGTATTACTTAAGTTACATATAAAGCATCAACTAAATCGATATAACATTCCAAGTGCAAAAGAAAAAGAATACATGACCTTGATACTAAAAAAAGACAGGTACAAATTTTCCTGTTCTGAAAGTTTGCGTTCTCTTAGTTGTTTTTCAATCACCAGATATACTAAGAAAACGAAGTACAACACAGGGCTACATGGACGCTCCTTAGCAAAAATGATAATTTACATCTATATACCGTGTATATATCAAATAGTCCTTGAACAAACAAAATTTAATACAAAAACTAGTCTAAAACTTTTGATTTTCGGAAAAAAACGTATTAATTTAGATTAATAAACATATTTATATTATATATTTTTTTGTCTAATTAACGTTTCTGGACTGGTTTAACATCAATCAACATGCTTTCTGATACATATGTATAATAATCATTAATAACAGGCGTGTACATTCTCAAACACAGCATACATATATATACACACATATATATGTACATATATATATAAACTTGACAATGAAAGAACTCGGCACAAGATGGAAGTCTATAAATCAAATAAATAAAATGACTTCACATGCCTTTCCAACAGTATTCAATTATAAAAATACAAACTAGATTCGCCTATCGGCTCATCAGTGTACATACAATGTAACGTGACGTTACTATGGTAATGACGCGACGTCAATATAAAGAGACGTAATTCTGGCGTTATTTTCTCAAAGGAATTACGTCCCTTTATATTGACGTCGCGTCATTACCATAGTAATGTCACGTTACATTGTATGTACACTGATGAGCCGATAGGCGAAACTAGTTTGTATTTTTATAATTAAATACTGTTGGAAAGGCATGTGAAGTCATTTTATTTATTTGATTTATATATATATATATTCGACTTGTTCCGCATTTCACTTTAATATTAATTTAAACTTCATTCATGTACATCGTTTAGTAAACCGTCCGTCTGTAAATGCATCAGATAAAATTATAATGACCAAAGCTATTAGTTATCGATTCTCCCGACCCCCACCCCCGTGTTACTACAACAACAACACTTAGTACTGAAATCGACGAATTGAATTATTTGTTCTATTGACTTTTATGATAGGTAAAGCTGTCCCGCTTTATCGGTTTTAAAGATCATGTAACTAAAAGTTAGTAATGCAAAAGATCTAGAATATGTATGTATTTTTCCGTATTTTTAGCTAATATAAAATTCACTTTAACACTTTCAGATTAATAATCAAATTCTACATAATATGAAATTTTATTATAACCAGCCTTTTTGATATAATACTTTGAAAAAAATAATACACATCACAACCGCTTACATTTTAGTCTAGAAAAAGCGTTATTTTGTCAGTTAGATTACCAATTTTCTAAAGGTAAAAGATCGTAATTATTAACTTCATGAATGCTTTCCCGAGATTCCAGTTTTGATCGAATGAATTTTTGAATATACGTGCCGCCTTATTCATTCTTAAAGAAGCTAGCCTTGGCTACTTAGTTTCTACGAAATAAAACTTCTATCAGTAGCTGTTTTTTAATAAATGGACCATAAATATCACGATACGTTTGACAAAAAAGTGGTAAGTTTGCAAATAAAATTTTGGGGAAAAGGTATGGACAAAACTCGAACCCACTAACCTGATATTGGCAGCTAAACGCCTTTTCCGCTCAGCTACCTTCACATGCGACAGTATAATATCAACTAAGAATTGTATATGTAATATTTGTATCGCTATCTATGTTTGGACATTGAAAATAAATTTACGGAAAAATACGAAATATTCATGAGTGCTAGGTCAATACTAAAGGACACTACATCCACGAGAAATAAAATAGTCTTGGAACAGTGTATACTACGGAGGCATAGAGGGGACATAGGACACATTATATTTATCACGTGCGCACGTGTTAGCACCACATTCGCACATTTTAGCTACCACATGCGAATGTGTTGATTTACACGTGCGCACGTGATAACTACCTTAGCTAACACGTTTGCATGTGATAGCTATCACGTTCGCAGTAACTGTTGTTAGCTGACACGTGCGAACGTGATAAATGACCAACGAAACTAACCGAGATATCAGCCTTTTTTCAAAAACAAGAAACACTTACTTCATAAATTACAGGTAACTACTAAATAACATTTCCTTATGAAAGACATCTATTTAGAAAAAATGCAGATCTTTCACTCATTTTCATTGGTCAGCTAACACATGCGCACGTGTTAGCTATCACATACGCACATGGTAGTATATTTGCGAACGTGATAGCTGTCACTTGCGCACGTGATATTTATCACCCGCGCACGTGTGAATTACCACATTTGCACGTGGTAGCTAACACCTGCGCACGGGAAAAATAAAATATTTCCTATGTCCTCGCTATGCCACCGTACTATTCATAGAACATCTGCGGAATTACTTCGAAACAAAAGTCAACGGATATGAAAATATATTTTACTTAATAATTCATAATTAAGTAACAACTGAAATTGAACATTGAACAAAAAAGTATAAAATATATTTTATAGCTCTTTGAATTATATTAAACTGAACGACTTCGGTTAATTATGTGCTTTCTTTATAACCAAAATGCTATTTTATGTACATGTTAGTTTAAAGGTCCGACCTACCCGGATAGGGTCTCCGTGGCCGAGTAGTTTAGATCGATGACTTCAATCCAATAGCCCATCTACGGTATGGATTCGAGCCTCACTCAGGGTGTTGAATTCTTCATGTGAGGAAGACATGAAGCTCGGTAGTTCTACCCACGTGCTCGCTCGTGATAAAATAATGCACGTAGGGGCACCTGGGGTATTCCCTCACCAACAAAACTGGAAAGTCGCTAAAGGACCTATAAGTGTGTCAGCGCAACGTTAAACCCAACAAAAACACAAACGACCTACTCGGACGGTAGCAGACGATGCTATATTAAACTGAACAAAGGGTGTTTGTTCGAATCCTTGGACGCAGACACATCATATAGATTATTTTGCGTCTGTAGAAAGTATTCGAATCGATTTCATAAGTAAAGTATTAATACATGTCTTATATACTTTTTTATCAGTACAAAACAGAAATGAATTAGTTCATCTTTTTTCTATAAATATTTGCATTGTAAGCACAAGCGTTGGAAATGTGCAGAAAAAATAGTTAATTTATGCTTGCATTTGATTTTTACAATGGCGATGATCCACGGATGTATTTATCACTACAAATAAGTAAGGATGAATTAATTAATATTTTTTTCTCAATCGGATATTTAGATTAAATGTTAAAATAAATCGGAAACGCGCAAGATGAAATGATGGATTCATTCATGTCTTTGCTTTTATACCTATTTTGGTCCGTGAATGCTTTTTTTCCGTTCATGACATATTAGTATTAAACATTTCTTTCTTTCAATATTGGCATTCATTCTACATACATGTACAAGTTCGAAAACATGCAAAACATCTGACCTTTGAAATGGCCGGAGAATATAATTGATTGCATCCCGTATTTTCGAAATATATAAATTATTTAAATCCCGTATTTCGGGCATATACGGGAAATATACGAAGTTGTCTACAAAGAATATACGGGAAATATAAGTCCCGTATTTTCAAAATATACAAATTATTTAAATCCCGTATTTCTGGCATATACGGGAATAATACGGAGTTGTATACCAAGCATATACGGGACATATACGTCCCGTATTTTCGAAATATACAAATTATTTAAATCCCGTATTTTCGGCATATACGGGAAATATACGGAGTTGTATAGTTTTACGAAGAATATACGGGAAATTTAAGCCCTGTATTTTCGAAATATACAAACTATTCATATCCCGTATTTTCAGAATATACGGGTAATATACGGGGCTGTATATGAAACATATACGGGAAATATACGTCCCGTACTTTCGTAATATACGGATTTATGTATTCCCGTACACCAGACATATACGGGAAATATACAGTGTTGTATACGATCAGAATAATCCTTTTGAGAAATTGCCGTATTTCAATAATATACGGGATATCGTATACTAAGAATTCCGTATTTCATAGTAGACGGAAATCCGTATTTTATTAGTATACGGACTTTTAAATATACAAGCCCCGTACACGCCCGTATTTTAGTTTTCCCGTATATCTTCCCGTTTATGGGTAATATACGGGATCCCGTACACTCCTGTATATTAACTCTTTTTTTTTTCGCAGTGATATAATACATATGCATACAAGGAACAGCGACCATGAACAGCCTTCCCCCATCCCGGGATGCCATATGGGTAAGACTAGTTTTCGACTGATTCGTCAATAATTTGTTGTTGTTTTATTTAGCCCTATTCGCTCTGATTCCTGACGAATAGAAATAACTTAAGTGCTTTTTATAAAGGGTATAAAGATGTTAAAATTGATTTTAAAATTGGTAACCAATTTCTGGCAAGAATGTTCTTTTAAAGTTTCTACATACATGCATGTAAAAGTGACTATGTTTTTGGTGACCATGCTTTTTCGAAGTAAAGAATAATTTGAAAAATCTAATAAGAGAGTCATCAAAAAATTATTAACTAAATGAAATTGTTTTAAATCCAACCAGCAGTTTTATGATCCAGTTTTTCAATAATTTTACACAGATATTTATGTTGTTTCCCCCTCCCAAAACATTTGAATTATATTGATTCGTCAAAAGTCATGACCACAAGGGAACGTGGTCAAAATCACCACATGTTCATAGTGCGGACTATGCAATTTTCTCCTCAAAAACTGCTTGCCTGGTATCAAAGCAACTTGACAGGACTATTTTTTTCTCCTAAAATTATTCAAGTTACTTGGAATCGTCAGATATCGTGGCCGAAAAGGGGATGTTGTAAAAATCCCTATATGTATACAATGAGAACTTTGAAAACTTCTACTCAGACACTGCTGGCCCAATATCAATATAATTTCACAGGAATGTTCCTTGTGTAACCATTCACTAAGAGTTTTCATAACCAATTTGTGAATAAGCATGGGTGCCAGAGCTTAATATAAAAAACTCTTTAAAAGCCAACTCCTCCTAAACCGTGTGTTCTTTTTTTAATATCAATGTTCTTACTTTTTAATATCAATGTTCTTTTGGTGCCATATATCGTTAAATGTCATTCTAACTTGTCAAAAACAAAGACCATATACTGAAATTAAATCCTAATCATCCTCATCCGCGATGTCTTACCTTTGTTTATTTATGTCAGACAGGAAGGCGATAAAATGACAGCGTTAGCACTGTCGTGTTATTGCAATTAAACAAAACACGCGATGTCACGATATTATGATAGCACGTTGTTGATAACATGACATAGGGACGGTGATGGTACGATAGCATGATGGTGATGGATTAGATGCACGATGACGATGACACTTGGTCACCACTCTGCCATCGTGCCTTCACCCCATCGCCATCTTACCTTTGCTCTATTACCATCTTATCGTATTGTAGTGCCATCATCATTTTGCCATCGAATTGTTGTAGCATCGCGTATACCTATCGCAAAAACGACAGCACGATGATCCTTACGGTACAACGAATCAAATAGCTAATTTGTAACATACTATTTACTTATTATGTTTTTTTTTCTATAATGATAATCTAATTTCATTAACATCTGCATGACTTAATAAAGCGTTGTATAATAGAGCCATGCAAAATATTTAAAACAAAACTACAATTGACATTTACATTTTGCATTGCTTAACAGCATGAATCATAAAGCAGATTAAACACTGTTTTAAGCAGTTTAGATATTTCGACTCTTCAAGCAGGAAATTTATGTAGATACTGGAACTATCCTTTGTTTGATTACAATCATCTGTTCTGCGAAGTTTAAAAAGAATAGATTGTTATAAACTATTTTCCGTAAGAATAATTATAATTCCTTTATCGTAAAAGTGGTTTACAGCTATTGTGCCTTCCTTTTAATTCTTAAACATAAAATATTCTTTGCTCATTTAATCTAAATTTATTAAAACTATTATAATGTATCTTTACTAGATCTAATAAAAAAGATCTGCTTTGCCTAGAGATTAATCTTAAAAATACTACCAAAGACGAATCTTAGAATGACAGTTTCGTATTTCTACATCAGACTATTTTTGAAGTTTTTTGAATATAATTATTAGATAGCTTTATTTATGATGATTTTATCTGGGTTCCCGCGCATTGTTTATGTAAAAAGATCAACAGTCGGTCCAAAAGCTATTCATGTAAGTGCTTCACTACGGCGGCAAAATTCGATTATAATTGTAGTGAGATTAATTACATAAAACAAAATGAAATAAAACAGCACACTCTACACCAGAAGAAGCCGGGACTTGAACTCATAACCACTGGTTTCGTCTCACGGTGTTACCGCAGGACTACTGCATCCGCTGTTATATTGCACTGCAGAGCCTCGACATTAGAGTGTCTCGAAAACGGCATATATATATAGTGTTTTATGTACTAGTTATCACTTATATCAAATTGTACTATGGTTTCTTTGCCACAAATTTTGAGGCCTGCGACTGAGTAGAGATCTGACGTCATCAAAATGGCAGTCATTGCAACAGGTTTATTGTTCTTAATAACCATAATATGTAAGTTGCAAACGATAATATTTCATTTCTTCAAAACAATTAAAAAGGCTTACATAGTTACATTTAGTATGATCTGTATGTACAATAAGCCTGTTTACTAGGTGACTGCCAGAAGTTACAACATCATCTGCTCAGCAACGAAAGCCAGCAGTCGGGACGTATACATGATATGAAGATCCATATATATATATATATATATATATATATATATAATAGAGAGAATTTATACGAACTAAATCACCACAACAATATACCAGACCAATTACGACAAAGCGCCTAGCAGTACAAACGAACACGCACATGCCACAGCAAGTTCACTAACCCAATAAGATTAGTTTCGATGCTGCTTTATATACGAGCCCGAATTGTACTACACATTAGTACTGGTTCAACATTTGCATATATATATACTCAAATCTCTGTTTTCATGTCTCACAAATCAGTAGTGACATTTTAGTCTATTTAACTGATTGGGACCAGAGAAGCTATATTTTCTCTCTCTGAAAGTTAACTGGATCCCGAGGATACATTGAATATATAGAGATAGTTTGCATTAAGTGATACTATATATATATATATATAGGGAAAAAGAAGAAATTGAAAGAGATCCACCAATCCAGTGAAACCGGTTGAGGTTCTTTTATATTTATTATTGGACATAATCTGAATAAACTACATATGTAATATTAGTGGATCGTGAATCTCCGTCACTTTCTTCTTTTTTGTCCCTGTATTTATATCCATTTTGTTGAATTACAATATATATATTCCGCCAGTATCTAAAGTGAGAGATATTCACCCGTGGGAGAATATCAAATTGCGTCAAATTAAAGGGACCTAAAATGAAGTTTGGAACATTAAAGTTATAATACTGGCCAGATAAGATTGCGTAGCGAATGTAATAGGAAGGTCAATTTTCTACATCAACGCATAAAACGTCCCGTTACGAACACATTGGCTGGATAAATTTACATGTAAATTGATAGACTCCACCAATGGAGACTGATTAAAAAATGTTACTTTCGGTTTCAATGAAACAACCACCATCATTCGGATATGTCCGTAACTACGCTAAAGGAAGTGGCTAATCGTACGGTCCCGTATGAATAGTGAAATAAACAGTAGGTGGCTATTCGTATGGTAGTTTTATATTACATTGTACTGAAGTCATTCAACTTATATATTTTCAACAGATTTCTTTAATTTTCTTTAATTTTCAGTAGCACATAAACAGGAAATGATTTCGAATATAGAAAAGGGCTAATTTTATGTCTGCGTGCAATATTGTTGTCATCGTATGACATATATGGAATAAGTGTGAATAATAAAAATGTCATCTATAGAAGTTCACATCAGGGTTTGAATATCGTGTAATATGCTTACATTTTCATTCATATTTCGGTTGATGAAACTGGAACTAATTATTGACAATATTAAGAGTCCCTCCCACCCTCTCTCTCTCTCTCTCTCTCTCTCTCTCTCTCTCTAAAAAAACTAGAGACGCTGCTAAATACCTTAGCGTCACACTAAGTAAATATCTCATTTGGTCAGAACATATTGATAACATCAAATAAAAAACAAATAATTCACTTAGATTCATCAGAAGGACTGTAAAGAAACAACAGGAAAGTAAAATAAACAACTTACAACACAATGCCCGCCCAAAGCTTAAATACTGCTCCTCTGTAAAAATGGGACTAAAATTTACATGTCTTCACTTGGTATCGGCAGTGTTCCACAAGATTGGAGGACGAATATCTTTGTCCCTGTATACATAAAGGGCCCACGAAGCAAAGCCAGCAACCACAAACCTATTCTTTTACTTGCATACAAAATACTATTTCAAAAATATTCTTTTGCGCTTCTCACCGTCATAGGTTATTTACAAATTCAGTTATACACTCAGCAAAATTTCTAACTCCACACTTTTAAGATACGGATATTTTTCTTGCTATAGCCGGTAATATATCTATATCTCATCTGCTAAGTACCTACGTATCATCCTACAGATAACCGATATTATTTGAAACAAATACCCTCTCCTTCATTGATTTCCACCGCGCACAGACTGCCAGCTTAAAGGCAGTGTGCCCTAAGGCAGTTGCCTTGGTCCGTGGCTGTGTCTCACCTAAGTTGGAATTCTTTTTGATGGCATTCCCAAACCCGTATCAGTCTACGGTTCTGTCGATGTTCACATAGTAAATAAAATATTTCGTCCCAAATCTGCTTCCGCAGAATCACAAGCGGTCGGAGATCTCGAACGGTGCGCAGTTACAATCAATGACTGGATGAATAGAAACAAGCTGAAAATGAACACTTTGAAAGCTGAATTCATTTTGTTCAGTAGCAGACCTCAATTGAACAAATGTTTTTCTCGATTAACATTGCTGCAGATGATATCAAACGTGAGAGCACAATTAGATATCATGGTGCATTTCTTGATAAAACCTTGAATTGTAAAGATCATAAATCGAAAATATCTTACAGCCATGTCGAATTACCTACAACATTCGCAAACCACACACACAAACAAAATAAACACAAAAGGACAAAACAAACAAATACAGGAACACAGTGGGGCACCACTTTGGAACGGTCAGTGGCACAACCACCACTGGGGAGTTTAAACCGGTTTATGGTGCACCTAACCTCACTCTTGCCCCCACCATGTTCCAAAGTCACATGACAGTGTAAATAAAAGTTATCCCCGCCAGGTGAAACGAAACCCTAACATACGTAAAGGCAACAGAAGGCATGTAATGTAAAACACAAAAATGCTCTTGTATATAAGACACAGGAATGCTTTAGAACATGTTGCCTCATTTTCCTATTAGTGCGCTTTCTCTTTAAATCTAGAACTTTTAAAATCTGAGGTGTATTAGATGATAGTTTCCACTGTAGACGGGCAAAATGTATGTCCAGACAACTTACGCTTCCGGAAAGCATCTGAATCGTCATAATTGCTTGTCAACTGTCTTATAGTTTTACATATGTTAGAGCTAGTATAATGTCCTCCCAGGTGAAGAATGACAACACTTCGAACTGTTTAATATAATACTAACCTTAAAATACTTTTAAAACTTGGTCTTACACACTCGAAATACAATGGAGATTTGGAAAATTAAACATAGTCCTTATTTTAATCAGGTATTTGTAAAATGAGTTAAAAAGTTTATCTAAAGAGGATACAATGCAAAAATCGTAAAGCACAGTGCATGCTCTCTACAGTTAATTGCTACGCTTTCCTATTTGAAGGTGCGATGACTTATAAAGTTTAAGACTCTTTGGTGCTTTTTTCCTAATTCCTACATGAATTCCTAGAATGATTTTATTTACATTGTATTGTCTAACTTGTTAAAAATAGGGTAAGTGCGAGGTTAGCATGCCCTAACCGCGTTTAATCCCCCAGTTTCCTTTATATATGTTACTGACCGTTCCAAGGCGGTGCCCCTATTTTCAACTTGTTTTCTGCCCGTCTTGTATTTTGTTTTGCGTATGTTGTCTTGTTTGTTGTTAGCATTTCTTTCCCCTTTCTCCACACTCCCCCTATCGCCCCTCCCATCATTTTTTCTTTCATTTGCGCTCCCTTACTTTGGCATCCCCTCGCCTTTTACTATGAGTAAGTTATCGTGCCCAACTTAAGTTTGGCTGACGGAATCCTAAGGCGATACCTGATTTTTCCTACTGATGTGTATGCGTTTGTGTGCTTGTGCGTCTGTGTGTCTTGAGCGGTGTCCTACAGTGTTGATATATCTTACTTGTCTGTCTGTTTATCAATGTAAAATAGTGTGTGTGTGTGCGTGTGCGTGTGCGCGCGTGTGTGTGTGTGTGTGTGTGTTTTTTTATCTTTTGTACGCGATTTTCTGCGCTGCTGTGGTTTACGTTGTAGGGTAACTGTGATTCAGGAACGTAGCATTCCCTTTTCAATATTCATCCTTTTCCCACTTTCCCCTTCAACCTCCCTCTTTCTATATTTTGCATAAAATTAAAATGTTGGATTTTTGAAGCACCCTTCTATAATATTTTTCCGTTACAGCTTCTTTTTGTTGTGGGCCTACTTTTCAAATGTGTGGCTCTGTGGCTGTGTTTGTGGTGTTCTGTGCTTCCGAGAAATCTACGCTCACCTATTAACTTTTGGGTTCTTGCCTTGAATAAGACCTATTTAACGCATCCATGAAGTTGCTCAATTTTCATTCTCGAAATTTCGCTCCAGTGAATGCGCATATCTCTAACATTGCTCTTACCTCTTTATTTGCAGAAAAGTTACAATAAGCGCTAATTAGGGCTATTTACACTAATCCTGGAAGTCCTTCCTTATGACATGTACGGAGGCTTAATTTTTGTAATCGCATATATGCTTTGTAAGCCCCGAAAAACCAACGTCCTATCTGTTTTATAGTTTCCTCAGATACGCCTTGCATTGCAAATTCGCTAGCTTTGCCAGTACGAAAACTGTTCCAGCGATGCTTCTCGCATGTGGAACCCATAAACATAAATGCCTTAGATAGAACCCCCAAAAATTAAGCTCGCGTCACTGGAGAACATCAATATGGCAAAATAACAATTCACTACGGTTATTTTAAACTTGCATGCAACTGTGAAGCAATTCATAGCAAGAAATCTGGATCGACATTGATTTCAGTATACGAATAACAGTTGGTATGCCGTACTGAGGTACGCAGTGTAATTTGAATCGCAATTCTATTTTCGACCAGCAAATCACAGACCTTTAGTGCTTTTCCGACGGACTGTACCGTTGCTGCTACTTACTCACTTACTCAAAATATGGAGGACTATATACGGCTTGAAACAACTTGTTCTCATAGTCAGACTGACATATATGCGTCAGCGCTTGGCAAATACGTACTAATATAGATAGGGTTATTGGAGCACAGGCATCTTTCTTAGAACGCAATCGTTTTCAACCTTCCAGCATTTTTAAGACAATTAAGCATCCCGATGGATTTGGCCAGTTATGAATTTTATGTTCTGCTTTTTCCAGCCACATAAAAATCAATTGTTTTTGAGGCATATTCTGATTCAAAGCAGAAAGAAATATACAACACAATAGAGAGTTTGAGATTTCAACCTTCGCCTTCTCCTTCAACGTCTCTTGCGAAGTTAACGTATGAAGTTGAAGTTCGATTAAAATTCCTTGAGATTTCAAACTTTAGAATGAACCTTACTTCTTTTAATCCGCCCATTCAATTTATTCGTAATTATGATCGATTTTTTCGTGGATTTTGATATAAATTGTCCGAAAGGGCAGGACTTTTACAAGAGGTTTTTAAAAAAGAAAATTAAATAAAAACATTTCAATTAATATAATCATCGCATGGATATTAGAGCGATTACGATAATAAAAAAAAAACGAAACAATGGGAACAATGTAAAAACTCGTTGGTGTTGCTCCGAACATTTAGGTTTTATGTAAAATGATGTTAGTATACAATGCACGATTGTAAATCATACATGAGAGGAAAAAAACTGAATGATAATCATATCAACTTATTCTACTGTTGATGGTGTTTCTGAAAGAAAATACAGTTAATATTTTTAAAACAAAAACATGAGACACCAACTATTACAAATGCACATCTCGATATACTTTGATGTTAAGTTAAATATATGCGATAAAGCAAACACAAAAGGCATGGTCATAAAATATAAAGGACAGATTCATCTGTCATGCTGTTGACTAGAATTTCATAGTTTTTCTTAAAAGTTTTCTTACTTTGAATTGGTACTTTGTACATCGAATTGCTTAAAAGACGCGTTTTAATTGTAGACTCTTATAAACAATGTACCAGATGAAAATCTAACCTTTTAAATGATATGTTGATAACATGAGCCATTATACACAATTTATGAATACATTTAACAAGCGATTTGAAACAAATGTAAGATACTCTCATGATATCATAAGTTTTGGCATCATGACACACTGTATGACTCTGTATAATGCTAATCTCTCAGAAAGCACAATATAATCGTGCCAAGTCACCAATTGTCTAGGGAAACAGTCAAAAAATATTAGGTGGGGACGAAAATTGTCGCACAAAATAACATGTGGGCATATACACGTATTTGTTTGAATATACTATTTCATAAGTAAAGCATGTGCAGATCCAGGAATTTTGGTTAGAGGGACACCAATTTTAAAAAGGGGGTCACCCATTTCAGGGGTGGGGGGGGGGGGGGGCGGGTCACACCGAGTTTCAATACCGATTTTCTTTGTAAAATGTAAAAATCAAAGGGGATGGGGTTGACCCACAATTCCCTCTCTACCAGGCTCTGGGTCCGTGCAGGTAAAGAATGGAGTTATCCCATATGGCTAACAGGAAACTTCGCGCATCATGACATCATTTATCTGAAATTGCCTGATACTTCAGAAGAATTTTCCGTCTTACTAGTACCATTTTATGTTTATAATTAAAACACAATTGTTGTATTTAGCGTCCGAAAAAAACCGGATTGATTTAATTTGGAAGTGAAAATAAAATGTTCAACCAAATGATAATCGCGCGTTATTATTCATTTTTTCAAGTAAAATGACTGTCATGCCATGTGCCTCCATTCAGATTTCAGTCTTTGATGCCGAGTATGTGCACATAGTAGATGTAAATAGACTGAAGTTTTGACTTTCGTGAAATCACATCTTCGGACGTTCAAAACCTCAATTCATATGTCAAAAAGGCCCATCTGGTATAATCGATACCGCCTGGGGACACAAATATGCCGTAGAAGTTTAAGTTTGGACAAAATCTCAAAGTTTCTCAAAATCAGTTTATAGCTTCATACTTCCAGGTTCAATTCAATGTATTTAGTTAAAATCATTAGCCATACAAAACTTCATTATTCTTATACTTATTGATAGTGTTTTGCATCAAATTTAGTCTAATTATACATATGGATAATCGAATAACTTAATAAGCAGAAATCCTGAAGCTAAGTTTTTTATTTCACATAGTAATAAATATAAGTCTTAGGCTTACTTGATATTACATAAAAAACTTTAGTAGCAACGTCTGATATAAATAAAATACACGTATATCTGTGACGTTTTACTCCAAATATATATGAGAGACGTTGAAGGGGAAGGCGAAGGTTGAAATCTCAAACTCTCTATTATGAGACAATGGAGCCGGCCACTGATTACTCCCTAAACCTAATAAAACTTCTCACCGCGTTACTATAAGAAATGTATGTATTTATAGCCATGCTATTTCTTATGATACAGTTAACCCTTCCTTGAATACGTTCCAAAGATGGCTTGGGACCATTTTTGGTTCTTTGTCTGCTTCCGGTGCCAAAATTCGAAATTCCTCTATCTGTAAATGAGATAACACATCACATAAAACGTTACGAACACAACTTATATGCTAATCATGAGCCTTAATGACAAGATTATCCTTCATACATTTTATTGTTTAATTGCATTCAAGTACCGTCGCGTTATCTAATTTCGAGGTCATGCTATTTAAAATGCGCACTAGTGCAAAATTATCACTACTAAAAGAAATATTTTTATTCCTTAATTCCTTGCCCCAAATAAAAAGCGCCATGGGTATTGGGAACAATTCCAGTACAATAATATCCTGCGTAAAGCCTTCTGTAAATCATTCCTTTGGTCACTCCGCATATGCCCACTGATCAGAGAAATAAATACCAAAACCTAAGCCCCCACCTGCCGCAATGTCCGTGAACAAAGAAACTTCATCATTTGACATCCAAAACCTATCATGAAAACTTGCAACACCGTTAAACTCCTGGAAAATGTATTTCCACTTCCACATGATCTGTCTGACACCTTTATTTATACGTAAATGTTGATAAAGCTTGCTCAGACCGCAAATTTAATTAATAAGCCGTCTGCAAAAGGGTCTTCCAATAGCTCGACATTCGAAATTCAGTATCACGAACAAGCTCTGCATCTCTCTCAACGTGATCCGTTTGCTACTTTTATTTAGGATATGGTCAATACGCTTTAATATCTCCTTTACTTTATCTTAAGGAATTATGATAAGCATATTTTCAGAATAGAGCTCAAGACCAAGAAAACACAAAATTGTCGCTGGGCCTTCCGTTTTATTGTCTGCTATTAGAACATTCAGCTGACTAAGACATTTGTTAAATGTGCGCATAAGATAGAGACATTCGAAAGTAATGGTTCTACCACCTCCTCAGAAATCATCCAAATAATGAATTAAATGCTTACTCTGAGCTTTTCTGTGCCCGCAAAATTCTACAAATGTAGCAAATATCTCGAAAGTACGGTAGAGTTCGCAATAAATTTCAGTGCAATCTCGTTTGTAAACGCTTTTGAAACGGTTCTGAAACGTTTCCCGTTAAATAACGGTTATCCCAGTGATCTTTCAATCAAATGATATCTAAAGGATAAGCGTTAATCGAGAATCGTTCAGCCAATCAAAAGCTTGGCGGGAGTTCCCAATAAGTCAAATGATATCTAAACGGAAGCGTTAATCGAGAATCGTTCAGCCAATTAAATGCTTGGTGGGCGTTTCCAATAAGTGGATCGATTACCAAAAAAAAAAGAAACATCCACCAATGCCGCCGTCTATATCTTGAATTTACAATTCATTCTACTTTGAAATGATGAAAATGTAATTCACATTTTACATCCGGTATATCGAGATACTGGAAAAGTCTTAACATTATCGGGGAAGGGTCTGCCGCATGTTTATTATTCGATATTATTGAAATATGTCTTCATATTTAATTTAACTATTTAAAAAGAAAAACTAAATTATTAAAAAATAATATCGATCTTAGAGTTTTTATATTATGAATAAAATACAATATGATTCAGTGCATGAAATGGTCTAAAATGGTCTGCCATGTTTGTTTTGTGATTTCTTTGATTATTACCTCATATCTCACTAAACAATTGAAACAGAAAATAAATGATGAACAAAAGTTTCATTTTTCGTTTTTAAATGAATTACATCAGCGTATAAAACGCGCTGATCGGAAAGGGTTGAACATCGGAAAGGACCTGTAATATATTTATTATTGGGTATTATTTAAGTATTTCTTCGTACTTCATTTATCAATAGGAAATGATAAATAATTTTCTGTTTTTAAATGAAAGAAAGACAAAATTTTAATCAGTGATCCTAAAAGGCTGGACATAATAGGAAATGACCTGGTATATATTTATTATTGCACTTTATTTCATTATTCTTACATGAGTCATAAAAAACACATTAAGAAAACGAATGCAATTTTAGCCAAATCACACAACAGTTTAATTTATGCGTCGTAATACAGATAACAGATAAGATAAATTTAAGAAACACATGCATCCGATAAGTCGTTATTGAGTTTGACTGGATTATCACACTTATCGATTATAGCCATGAACTGGGATATTTGCTAGTACACAAAATTGGCACGCGACAAATTTTGTCGCATAATTTTATTATACCTTTGACTTCTGAACAACTGACGGCCTTTATTTACTTTAGTTGCTTTCGCTTGATACTATGGGTGTAAAGTGTTTTAGAGTTTTACCATACATGTTTTTCAATAATAAAAAATAACACGAAGGTTTATTTGTGCTCCGTTTGCATGGAACAGTGTGACACGAACTACATATTCTGTAAGGTAAGCACATATAGATATGACTGTGGAATATATATGACTTGCTGCCATAATTATCTATATCATTTGAAAGTGAAGAACACCAGGTAAATTTGGTATAATATTCTATTTTTACACAAACAGTTGAAAATGAAGGTACAACTGTATTCCTGTATATTTTGAACAAATGTTATACCAGTGCAAGGTTTTATTTCATTTCTTCTCTTTTCTCTCAGACGTTTATGTCGACAAAATAAGATCAGTCATTTTCCAAATAACCCACATCTCTATTTCTTACATCAATACATCGGAAAAGAAAATCGCTTCAAAATTTACATTTTTGTTATTTTCATTTGCCATAAGTAACGCTTTTATAAAGTCCTTACAAGATGAACAGTTTCAAATTGTAGATTCGTTATAACTCTGTTACGTGACCGCAGGTAAAATGTGTGTATTTCGTCAACGTAAGTCATTGTGTCGGCATAAATAAAGACGTCAAAATGTGTGTTGGAAGTAACATACCGTGTGTCAAGTTATTATGATGTAAACAGAAAATGTCGGAACATCCCAATAATAGTATCTGTTTACTTCGGCTGCTTAACGAAACTCCATATTGAGCAAGACGATACCCAACACTTAATTTTACTAATTGACAGGTACTTTTTAGAGGATAACAAACTTGCATCCCATCTATATACTACCTCCATGGGTCATGTCCCTGGAAACAGGATTCGCCCTTGATCATCACCGCTGAAATAAAGGGAGGGTATACTCATTTCGTGCAGTATATTTTTGTGAAAATCTGTTTTTAGTAAATTAATTTTTTTTAAATATAACAAGTTTGAAATAAAGTGCACTAAAGAAAAGTGGTGCCGCTTTATTACTATGTATATAGATATGTGATCAAAATGTTTAAGAGATTAGATTAATTGCTGATATACGCATTAGTAAGGCGACAATAAAATGATCAAGTTTTACAGCTATTTTTGTTTCGGCCACAGGGTCTTGTGTCCCATGTGTAATGCTTTCTGTACGCATCTGCATTCTTTGACATACCTAATCAAGCTAATCATGTGAAGTACGACTTGAACGTTTATCCGGACCAACTCTTCCCACTATATTCTAGACCATGTCGCTAAAGTGATAGTTGTCATAAACAAAGAAGCTCTCTAGTGAACGAATCTAAATATCAAAACTATGTATGAGAGAGGACAAAACTCCTTCCGATGAATTTTGAACCGCTTCATCCTCCGTTTTATATATAAGAGTGTTATTGCTTTTACTTGACACATCTAGAAATTGATGGATTGAGATTCCCTGGACACCACTGTGAGACGAAATTAATCTGGTGTTAATATATGTTAAATAAAAATGAAAAGGGTATTCTGTCTATCTTAATCAGATTAGGATAGGATGGGGGTAGTCATTGAGAATGTGCCACCCCCTCCCCCTACCCCCACGCCCGCTAAAAATCATTGTTTCATGGTGGAATTTTGCCAAGTTACATCAAAATCCCTCCATGCATGAAGAAGATATGGTCCAGACAAAGTCTGTGGACAACACCCGCCCTCCCGTCAGCCCTCCCGCCAGGGCGTTCTCATTAAACATCACGTTTTCAAACGGGCGTATGAAAAAGTATGTTAAGGTAAACAGTTGCCCGAGAACCGGAAATTTCCTTCTGCACTTACCACCAGTGATGGATAATTAACAGCAAACCAAATTCAAACGAATGACTTTCTTGTGGCACTTTTTTCTTTAGAGAACGCAATAACAAAGCGCGGGAACTTCTACAAACTGATAGTACGTCATGACGTTACAAAGACAAACGCAACGTAATAGTTCCGTTTTTATTCTTTCACGCGCAGTTAAATATTATGTATTTTTCCGTTAGATATGTTTTTTAATCGAAAAATATACTGCAAGAAACAAAGAGGAAATATCAAGGCATTTGATTTCTATCCGGGTTTGCCTAAAAGCATTACAACTACTGCACATATCTGTTACAAAGATGTAGATAGTTATACGTAATTTAAAGCACGAGATGGAGATTTCCAGCACCGGTGAAATCACCAGAAATCCCAGTATGGCATTCAAGAAAATAAGATCAATAAGATTTTTTCTTCGTTTAAGTGCTGTTAGAAAATAGTTCTAAAAAGAAAGTCGCTCGTTTGATTTTATTTCTACTATTATTTCTTGAATATGGTATGAAAGAAAACGATTCTTTCTACAGAGCCTCGTTACCGAAAAACACTGGAAATAAACGTCCGTAAACAGGAAAGACAAATAACGATGTTTGGTTCCAGTTTTGTTTCAACATTTGCAACGTAACGTTATGTTTTATTTTGATAAAATAACGTTGTGTGAATCGAGAAATATACTATGACGAACAAAGAAAAACTATCAAGGTATTTGAATTTTATCTCGTTTTAAGTGATAAAACATAAATAATATAAATAACTGCATAAGTCTGCTACATAGATGTAGTTTTTTACGTACTTTAAAGCACGAGAGTCATCAGAAGTGAAAACTGGTGTTTTCCAGTTCCGTTAAAATCACCAAAAAGAAAATAATCTTGGTATTCAAAAAGATTATCGTCAACCAAGCGAAATGTAACGGTAGCTGAGACATTCAGCGCTGTTGCGACATTTTCAACAGTATTTGAATTATGTAACGGTGGGATGTTGGATTAAACAGAA
The DNA here is from genome assembly GCF_021730395.1 of Mercenaria mercenaria. Classification (NCBI taxonomy): domain Eukaryota; kingdom Metazoa; phylum Mollusca; class Bivalvia; order Venerida; family Veneridae; genus Mercenaria; species Mercenaria mercenaria. The sequence continues at coordinate 45,988,000 of NC_069364.1, forward strand.
TTTACTTCGAAGACAATACACAAATACAAGTAAACGACAAAGCACTGACGAAAAGTGTATTTTTAAAACCTGTTGAAAATGTAAATCAACCCGTTTTTATGACTCTCACCTATGCTATTACCTGTTGTAATGCTCAAAACATTGGCTTATAGTTGGCAGGAGCGAAGTAGGAAGCGTTTTTTCTGACCCAAAATATTTGTGACTCAGTGATAATATTGACTCAGTGATAATACGACACTATAATGGCCAAAACTGTATCCCTCCGCCTTCGGCTGGGGATAATAAATACAGGATATTCATATATTTTGCATGAACATGGTTTTTATTTTGGCAGTGGCTAGGGGTCAGGTAATCAGTACCAAAGTCCCGGAGGCTAGAGGTCCGGTTTTCGCACCCCTAGACAATCCGTGAAGGGCTGTCTGTAGGTCCGTTAATCAATATAAATACTTAAATTGTATTTGCAGAGAGGAAATTTTCTTTTAACTAGCACAAATAGGTGAAGATTTCGTTATCATCGTAGTTTTAAATACATCGCAAGTGGCTGGAAACAGAAATTCATAACCATTTAATCCCGATCGTTTTGAATGCGAATTTGAAAAAAAAAATACCAAACTATCATTCATGCTTAATAATGGATTCTTTTATCAATTTCATGTTTGGGCGGGACTGAAGGATTAAAATAATTACCTTATTACGGCTTTTGAGTTTTTAAGACATGGATTGTGCTCATGGACTGCTGGGTTCCTTTTACTGCTAAAGTAAATAACAATGACTAACAAAAATCGCCGATAAAAGTTGCTCATATTCAGTATGTCTCCAACCCGATTGAGAGCTGTTTCTAAAATGAATAACAATATTTACAAAAATAACAATATTATAATATGTGACAGAGCATTAGATTTTGGGTCCAAATGCAATTTTGGTCAAAAGTGGGGTTTTGGGCTAATCTGACAGACTGACCCGTTCTGAGTAAATATCTTCAATTTGACAACAAAAATCAGTCGTTGTCATGGAGATATTACCACTTTCCGGACACCATGTTTTTGTCTAACTGTATCAAAATTTAAGCAGTATATCTTAATAATGACACCATATTTAAATAATATCTTTTTGTTTCTTTCATGTAGTATAAAAATATTTATGTTCTAAAAATCGTTTCTATAGCAACACTGTTGTTTAACCTCTTATTTAACAGTCTCTTGATGGATCTAGCAATAAATTACATAGAATGTGAAATAAATACACAATTAACTTTTTCTAGTGTGCAAACAGTTTACAGACAACTGTTTTATGACATTCTTTTGAACAAGATGCAGAATTTATTTGATATCAAATTAGACAACATCCCAAGAACTAGGACATTAATCTTATTATTATAGACACCTTATCTATTAAACAGTAAGAAAGAAAATCAGGCAAGAAGATATAATTATTAGACTGTTATTATCATCTGTGAGTTTGCTAAAATTTCAAAAGACTTAGTTATACTGATCAGTGAATCATTACCATGGCAAGTATGTGGTATTTTCTTACAAAACTACTAACATTACCATGGCATTATGTGGTATTTTCTTACAAAAATACTAACATTTTTGGCAATTTCTTTGCAATAAATTGAATATTGGAAGTGTTTTTCCATATATTTGCATCAAAAGCTGTCTGTTTTCTTATCTAAAAGTAAGAGAGTAGACATCATTCCATGAAAATGAATGTAATATGGTTTGAAAAATACATAATTTTCAGATACACCTCTCTCAGTTACAACTATTGCCATTTTAAGGCAGACTTGTGTAATAACATAGTGCTTTGTTGATGCAATTATTACATATGAAAATAACATTCACTAACATAATGCAGCTTAACATATATAAACAAGAAAGATGTTGTTTACATATGATGATATCAAAAATAATTTAAAAGTTAAATTAATGTTACCATGGCAACAATGCACCATTTTCTTAAAAAAGTAGTTTTTTTTGTAAATTTTCCAGAAAGAATCAGAACATTCATTTAGCATCTGTTCAGTATACATTTGTTTTACACCACAAATGGTCAATTATGATCATTTATAAAAGCAAACATCATTTCATATAATATAACTTGTCTTTGAGAACTACATATTTTCCTGATATGCCTACCTGCATTACAGCTGTGCTATTTTATGGCAGATTTGTGTTATAACATGTTTTGTTGATGGTTACACAAAAAAGATATTTTTCTTGCAGAACATAGTCTGATTAGCAGAATATAAACAAGACACGTGCTGTTTACATAATCAAACAAATCTAAATTTAAGTCAAATTTGTGTTACCATGGTAACTCACAATGATTTGAAAAAAAAAATAGCTATTTCTGCAAAGGTCATGTCATGTAAAAATATCTTTTAACACAATTATAACCATGGATTAACACAATTATAACCATGGATTAACATGATTACTAGTAATTCTTGAAATAAGATATAATATATTCAGCCAGTAACAAATATTTTCTGCTATATTGGTAGTTTTCTGCCATTTCTGTAAAAATCCTTCCTACACTCACACTGGCAAGGCAGTTTTGATTGTAAAAATGTTTCCTCCAAGGGTTGTGCTTTAATGTCACACATGTTGTAGCTTTGAAACAACTAGGATTCATTCAACAGACATGTCTTAGTATTTCATGCATGCAGTTTTGGAAAATTTATAAGTTAAATTCTGTATTATTAGAACAATTAGGATAGTGCTTCTCAAACAACTTCACAGCTGTCATGACATCAAAACACTACTTTTTCCCAATATTTCTCACAGTTGACTAAGTTTTACTTTTTTTGAAACACATTTGTAATTTGAACTAGAATTTTTAACTTTTTCAGGTCATGAGGGCAGGAAACATGACCTTATTTGTGCAATATGGAGTTATTTGCTCATATCAGTATTTGTGACATGCATTCTATTCCACAGGCATGATTTCAGCTGGATGATCAGTAGAACATATTAATTCCTCTGTTTCATTCCCATTTACATATTCATAGTTCTTTCATCACTGCAAAACAAAAATTCATCAACATTAGAACTTCATTTTAATAAGATTAATATAAGGTTACAAAATATAAGACTGTAAAGCATCTTTTTAAGCTGAAGAGAGTCTTTTTGTTAAAAGCTGAATGAAAGCATATTTGATAAGTATAAACTCATCCAAGAATCTTACAGCATTCAAGCAGAAAAAAGTAGCTTTTCAAGAATACATAAACTAGCCAAGATTCCTACAGACTAGATATACAATTCATGCAATCAAACTTAATGTAAACACAAATACTGTAAAAATAATTTTGAAAATATGAAAAAATACATACATGATATATTCAATTATTGTATGTCATTACTTATTCACTTCTTAATATATTACACATATTTGTTGAATGAGTCTATAATAAAAACCATTTCTCTTAAAATGTTATGAATGAAATAGATCATTTATGTTTATGCTACTTTAATGTCTTTATCTTTCTTAGAATAGCAGTATAGTAACTGTAAAAATGTATGAAGAAATTTACAAACCCCCATAAAATCCAGCTTGTGGTGTATAGACCTTCCTGGAAAATCATTTCACTGTTTAGGGCAATTGCATCAAGCCAAACAATCCTCAGTGGTTGATCTGTGAAATGAAAACAATACTGAAAAAGGCTGAAATGTGAGATAAAAATGCCCTGGGCAGTTAGCTCAGTACATATTTAGCACAAAGACTTCTATAAAAAAGAGTAATATGTTTGAATTCCTGGCAAGGCTTTCAAAACAAAATGTATCTAAAGTTTATTTATTTTACTAAGTGGTTTTCAGTCACTTGCCAAGAACAGTACAAAATGGTGAGGAATCCAGAAATAATAGCCAAGTGAACAGTGTGCAAATTTAACATGAAAAGCTTTGGAAAAATCTGTCTCTTTCCAAGTAAAAACAATATTTTTGCCTTGTAGAAGTTTTATATATGGACTGATTTCACATTACATGTAAGAAATTTGTTGTTGAAGCTGAAAATAGATGTGTTTCAACTATTCCTGATCAGTCACTTTCATGGCATGGCTATATTTATAAAATGATCAGGGCTTTAACTTTAATATGTAATTAAACATTATGACTGACTGTTGTAATTTTGTCTGGCACCAGAGTCAAAAGGTCTTCATGTAATTGTCAAGTGCATACTGATTCTACTGAATACTTCTTGTAATTGTCATGCGTACAGATTCTACTGAATAAGAGTCAAAACCGATTAAAAAAGTTGAATTCATGGTAGATTTAGTAAATAAAATATAGTCTACAATATATTGACACTTGTAAATAAAATGTGACTGCGCTAAATCTACCTCGAATCTGTCATTAATGTCAAATCCGGGCTATTTTTGGAAAAGATATCGGACAAATCTGTCGATATGAACTCAAATAATATTTTTAACACTACATATCGCTTAAATACTTACTTACCTTGAGATTCGCTAACTGTCATTCTTTATACAATCGAAATAAATCATCAAATAATTGTTTTTGGTAGTTTCATTTTCTCCACGACCTTCGATGCTTACAAATGGCGTGTCGATACAAACGGCGATAAATTATCAATCATTTAAATTTTTTAAAGAAACGGAATTGCAAAACACGGAAATGTTTATAAATGTCACTTCATTTTTTTCTTGTGGCAAGGTAGAGTATCATTGAAAACAAGAAACGCATTAATTGCCGCGAACACGTGGTAACGTCCGCCATTTTTTTGTGACGTAACTTTAATCGATGTTTTCTCAAATGACGTAACCCGAATTTGGACCCAAAATGTCATGGTGCGTCACATATCGGCTACTTCATGACAACTAATAACAGCTTTTCTCGGTTATTATCATATATACACTGGTAACACAGTACATAACGGTACGAGCATATTGATTACCGGACCTCTAGACTCCGTGTCTAGAGGTCCGGTACCGGACCCCTTACCACTTCCTTTTATTTTCATTGAGAAATATGAAAACAAAAAACTTCGAAAGTGGGGTCGCCAGGAGTAAATCATGATTTTTGCATACCATGAGATGAAACAAAATACATATTCATGCAAAAACACTTATATTTCTGTTCATCATATACACAAACGATTGAAAACGACGATTCTTTACGGTGTCGGCACGGTATCATGTCTCCGTCTTTGTTGTATATTAAAACAAGCATTTTTGGACACGAACTGTGAATTTCACAACACAATTACATCAATGGCTCTATTCATGTCAATTATAACTAAAAAACAATGAACTTTCGTGCTACATTTTAATGTTTACAATCACTGAAAAAAACTTATCTGTCAAGGTCGTCTGGTCCGCAGTACTTCTTTAATCTTCCACACAGAAATGTGATCCTGTAGAAAACAGAGAAAACTTCTGTTAAAGACATCACTTCTCAATTTCAAAGAACTACATCCTAGGATACATAGACCATGGAATACATTAAAATACCTAAATTTAACCAATGTTGAATTTACCCAAAAATTTCCCTCAATGTCTTGTAAGGGTCTTGCAAGAAATGTTACAGAAGACATTCTAGTTATAAAAAACATTCTCATCGCAAACCAAATTCTGTACCAAAGAAACATTTCAAACATTAGGCCTCCTTTGCGGATAAATTGACTCGGAAAGTGGAATTTTGATGGTTAAGGGCACATAACAAGCCTTGTCTCTCTTTAAGAAATTCAATTAGATTTTTATGAAATCAACTGTGATGTCACCTGCTGGTCTTGTGGCATGTTTTACTTAACTTAAAATCTTTTTTTTTCTTTGTTTTTTGTAAAATGATGTATCAAAATAAGTATTTGCCTAAAAACATGCAATTTTAGTAAACAACTACCATTGCAGAAAAATGGACATTTAAATACTTTAAAGATCAGAGCCAACAAGCAAAGACACCTATTTGATTGTATCATAGACAATTACTGAAAATAAAACATATCCATACATCTCAGCCCATCTCAGAATGAATGATTTATCCGATTAAGCTAGACAAAGCCTGGTACGCGAAACGCCAAGCCGATCCATATCATCTTGGACGCAGGCAAGAAAGGAAGGAAAAGAATACTAACTTGTGCCAGAAACAGCTCAATGTACACTTAAAACAGTCAAGCAGTGAAAGACAACAACACGTAAAGCTTTTATAGAGAAACTTTGTCCTGAGGGAAATGCGCTAATGGATCGTGTAAATCGCTTGCCGAAAAGTTGCAGTCACTCTGTGGTGTTTCACAAGGAATCGAAGCTTCTGCCCAAACGATTGATAGATTTGGTTTATGGGTAGCTTGCAGACGGGTGGCATAATTTTAAATATAATTATAGATATGTACCGTAGTATGGAATTCATCGCATGCAAACGTCAAAATAATTATCGTGAACCAATGTCCTCGTATCTTGAGAAACAATTGAGTCAGTGTGTAGTTTTAAGTGTGATCAGCAACACCTCTAGAAAGAAATGTGACATATTCGACAGATTGATGCTATCTACCATACCTACATTTTACTGATATCAACAGGTTCATGAACTTTACAGGAAGCCTGGCATCAAGACACTGCAACTGAACAATTTTCTTCTACATTTGTCAGCTGAAATAGTGCATGGAATGAGCATTACCAGACAACATTTTTCAGAACAGACGATAAGGTATCTGAAATAGACATTAAAAAGGTCATAAAGACATAAATGGTATAAAAAAACAGCGTACGGATAAAAACACAAAAGCTTAACAGTAAAAGCCATATCCAAAGATTGCAGCAGAATCAATCGAGCAAAACTTACATACAAATAAAAATGATAATTTTCTTCATGAATTTACATCGGACATTATCTGTCGTTCACCTGTAAAGTATACCTACACTAGAGATCAATTATTGGATATCGGATATATGTTATCGAACAATAGCGAATTAGGAAAACTAGATCCTGCAGCATATTGGATTATAAACTTACACAATTTATCCTGTAAAATGAAAACGCATAGAAGTAAACGTGGTGGTAAATGTAAAATAATTCCTAAGCAAAATGGTGTCCACTAAAAATGTGATATACCCTAAGAAATACAATCAGTATAAATATATACGCGAACATGTATCTTGCATTGAACTGTAGATCTGTTGTGAACAAAGATGATTGTGTGGGTCAATACCTCAGGGATGAGAGAATAGATTTCGCTCTTTTGACTGAATCTTAGTTCTTGGACGAAAAACAGCATCAGTTTGAAACTTCCGACTTAAACCAGAATGGAAATAAATTATGAATAACTAATAGAAAAAAAATTAAAAAGGCGGTGGTGTTGCGATCACATTTAGAAAAACGACCAATATGCGAAGGGTAACTCACGGCACTACTCGAAGCTTTGAATATGGTATTTGGAAGCTCGTTTTCAAAAATTTAACCATACATTTAGACACCCGGCTCTATCGACTGGTAACCAGTTCGTTGCTGAATTTTTTTATTTCATCGAAAATATTTTACCACATTATGACAATTTACTTATAGTGGGTGATTTCAACTTGCATATAAACGACGACAACAGTTCTATTACAAACTTCAAGGACTCCCTAGTAGCAATGGGCCTGGAAGAACACGTTGATTTCACTACTCACACAACTCTATATCCATTGGGTGACTGATGTAATGAAATTACCGATAGTTATTGTTCTGATTGTCTGTAATCCTGAAACGTAAATGGCCTCAGTCACATTTGCTTAGTTGTTTTAATGAGTTGACTATTTCCAAAACTGAAATTCCGAACCGCATCATTCACGTGTATTTGCTTTAGTGTTGTAAAATCTATGTAATTCCGCAGATGTTCTATAAATAATAATATTTATGTATTAATACTTTACTTAATGAAATAGATTCTAATATTTTTTTTACAGACGCAAAATAATCGATATGATGTGTCTGCGTCCAAAGATTCGAACAAACGCCCTTCGTTCAGTTTAATACAGTATCGTCTGCTACCGTCCGAGTAGGTCGTTTCTTGTGCTTTTGTTGGGTTTAACGCTGCGCTGACACACTTATAGGTCCTTTAGCGACTTTCCAGTTTTGTTGGTGGAGGAATACCCCAGGTGCCCCTATATGCATTATTTCATCACGAGCGAGCGCCTGGGTAAAACTACCGTCTTCCTCACATGAAAAATTCAACACCCCGAGTGAGACTCGAACCCATATCGGTGATGGGCAATTGGTTTGAAGTCATCGATCTAAACCACTCGGCTACAGAGACCCCATCCGGGTAGGTCGGACCTTTAAACCAACATGTAGATAATATAGCATTTTGGTTATAAAGAAAGCACATAATTAACCGAAGTCATTCAGTTTAATATAATTCAAAGAGCTATAAAATGTATTTTATACTTTTTTGTTCAATGTTCAATTTCAGCTGTTACTTAAATATGAATTATTAAGTGAAATATATTTTCATATCTGTTGACTTTTGTTTCGAAGTAATTCCGCAGATGTTCTATAAATAGTACGGTGGCATAGCGAGGACATAGGAAATATTTTATTTTACCCGTGCGCAGGTGTTAGCTACCAAGTGCAAATGTGGTAATTCACACGTGTGCGGGTGATAACTATCACGTGCGCAAGTAACAGCTATCACGTTCGCAAATATACTACCATGTGCGCATGTGATAGCTAACACGTGCGCATGTGTTAGCTGACCAATGAAAAAGAGTGAAAGATCTGCATTTTTTCTAAATGGATGTCTTCCATAAGGAAGTGTTATTTAGTAGTTACCTGTAATTTATGAAGTAAGTGTTTCTTGTTTTTGAAAAAAGGCTGATATCTCGGTTAAAGTTTCGTTGGTCATTTTTCACGTTCGCACGTGTTATCTACCAACTGCGAACGTGAAAGCTGCCACATGCGAACGTGTTAGCTAAGATAGTTATCACGTGCGCACGTGTTAATCAACACATTCGCACGTGGTAGCTAACATGTGCGAATCTGGTGCTAACACGTGCGCACGTGATAAATATAATGTTTTCTATGTCCCCTCTATGCCAACGTAGTATACACTGCTCCAAGACTATTTTATTTCTCGTGGATGTAGTGTCCTTTAGTATTGACCTAGCACTCATGAATATTTCGTATATTTCCGTAGATTTATTTTCAATGTCCAAACAAAGATAGCGATACAAAAATTACATATATAATTCTTAGTTGATATTATACTGTCGCATGTGCAGGTAGCTGAGCGGACAAAACGTTTAGCTGCCAATATCAGGGTAGTGGGTTCGAGTTTTGTCCATAGCTTTTCCCCCAAATTTTATTTGCAAACCCACCACTTTTTTGTCAAACGTATCGTGATATTTATGGTCCATTTATTAAAAGTTATCATATTCACCCGTTCTTTTAAAGAAGGTGGATTATTAAAAATATTCTAGACAAAAAGACAAATTACCTGTCATAAGTGTACTAGAAAATAAATACCTTAAGAGAAAATAATTAAAATTGATAAAAATAAAACAGGTAGCGATAAAATTACATTACTTTACTTTACTTTAAAGAAATGATAACCGTGGTAACCTGGGTGGAAGTTAGACCCACCATGACACTGATTAACTGTATAAAGTACAAATATTGCGTAAATTAACGAAAACGCTCGGACAATATTGGCAAAGATTAATGAGTGCAAGGTCAATATTTACGCAAAATATGATTATTATGAAAACATAAACACAATCCGTCTAACATAAACCTTTCACAAATCAATATAAAGCAATTACACTGATATACCCATCTCCATCGAAAATAAACTGTACATAACAGTCCCTGATTAAGTTATGCAAATCCGGAATATTTTCGCAAACTCAGCTACCTTTTGCCTTGACTTTTCTCTGATTTTTTTACATAAACGATAGTACCTAGTCCCATAGAGTAATAATTGGTCATATTCTTCTTTATATGTTAAGAATGAATTCATTGGGAGGATTTCAAAGTTGGTCCTCCATGGGAAGTATTTTTTTCCTCCCATGGGTTTTTGCTAACCCATGGGAGGTCCCACGGGTGAATTTCTCCCACTTTAACCAATACGGGAGAAAAAAACCGTGGGTTTTTTTCTATAAATTTTCAATCAAAATATTTTAACTTCAAATAATAATTATACAAATAAAAATCTGTTCAGAACATGATTTCGCGTTGAAAATACGTCGACTTTTGAAAAAAACTCCCCATTTCGCGTTATGGATGGGGGGGTAAACCCCTCAATGGCGACTCGAGAATTTTTGAATTTGCATTTAATGTTATCACTTTTGCTAATAATTATTATTTTATCATATCAACTCAAATTTCGAGAACTTAAAGATGTCTTACTGTGCGAAATAAAAAATAATCGTAAACCCCGCTGGTGACAACCACCCCATTGTTTTAAATGGGAGCATAATCCTGATGGAGTTAGAAAATCAATAAAACATAATATTGTGACATTATGGACAGAAGAAAACATCAAGTATTTTATTTAATTACAATATTCCATCATAAAGTAACTTCTGGGTTTCTACCAGGCGAAAATATTATACATTGTAAAATTACTATGCCCCCGACACGATTAACACAGGCCGCCTTGCTGGTTATGACCGTATCATAGCAATCTCAACAATTCACTTAATTATCGTTCATAAAACTTACTGAAGCATATACGATATATTTGACCTGACAATAAGCACCGCGGGGAACTTTATAACCAAAAAATTAAAATAATTGCAGAGATCGATGAAACCTCTCCTTATTAAAAATTGAGTTCACAAAGAAAGAAACATATCCAAATCTAACCAACCCTATCTGGCCTCTGTCATAAGAATAGTTTAAATCATTATTAGAGTACTTCCATTCTTATTTGAAATGCCAAATATGCTCCATCAAATGTACTAGAGTGTAATGGAGTACTAATATTCTTCCATAATTGTTAAAAATCAACGATGCGAAAAATTCAATTATTTTCAGTATTAATGACATTATTAACAAATAAACTCGAATTCAAAACATAATGACCAACCTCCAAGAACCTAAACATGACCGCACTCTACTGGAAAAAATCTCCTCCGTAATTGACCAGTCAAGAACCATTATAGAAATTAACAGAAACGGACATATAATGCTAAGACCTGAGAAATGCCCCACCCAGTTTTGATAAGAATTGAAAAAATTAATACTGTAAACTTTAAAACTTTAACTGTTAAAAACTTAAGATATCATAACTGTATTTAATACTAGGATTAAAAAACTAAAATCAAGTCAGAATGCCATACAAAAAATCAACATTTTAAGAGATGTTTTTCAGCATACTTGAAGGAAAACCAGGATACCGCACTTACCTCTTTTAGCAACCGTACAAAAAAAGATACATAATGGGTGGTGGGGGTATAAGAAATTTAATAGTTACGAGTTGATGTCAAATGAGATTGAAAGTAACACTTTGAATGTTTTACCCAAGAATCAACTGCATTTCGCGTTATTTCAAGTTGATAGTGTTTAAGGCGCATTTTTCAAAGAAAAAAATGTTTTGGTCCTCACATGTTAAAAAGGCATGAAAGACACCTCTGAGCCCGCAACTACTAACAGTTAATAATATGTTTATGTAAGAGATTTATTTCTGCTTTGGAGACGCGAAACGGGTACGCTCGCAGGCATCAGAGGGTCTGAAGGTCAAATCCTAAAGGCATTAATGTCGTGTCCAAATACGAACGATGCATACACTTTGATGATTAAAAACACTTGGACATACGTACTATATTTTGTATTTTAGTATCGAGTTTAAATAATCGAACCCTTTATCTAGGCCTTATGTTCTTGCATTTACTGTATTGTCCGTTACATGTTATAAAATGTGTTTTGTACTAATGAAGCAGAAAGCCTCTACAATCTGTATGTATTTCACGTACCATTCGATAAGTGTTTTTTTCATTAATTGCAGATGAATGCCATGTTTTACTAGACCGTTTAAAAACTTTCTAGTTATGAAGTTTCATAAATAAGCGTCGAGATTGAACCCACGACCTCACATATAAGAAGCGGGTGCGGATTAGGCTGTCTGCTCTGTTAGTGATTACTTTTTGAAATAAATGTAGTGAGCGAAGGGGGGCACAGTTGCTAGCGCACGCGCGACTAATTGTATTATGATGATAAAATAGAGGGTGGATTGTTTTTAAAGCTGGGGTGCGCGTTGATTTTCGTTGTTAGGGGAGACACATGAACTTTATTAGCTTAAACAGTTACACGACAGTACTAATCTTAAATATCGGGGATATAGTGTTATTGTTACGTGGCAACAGAGGTCACATAATATAAATATCTATTGCTCGCGTACGTGTTTGAACATTGATATGTAACACCAGGGCAGAATGTTACCCGAGGAGAAAATAAAGATTATTGTATATTCATACAAATACGTGATCACATATAATATTTCGACGGCCGTATTAGATCTAAAACGCGCACATACTTGTATTGAAAGTAGCTGCGCAACATATCAATATAAAATATAATATGAGCAAATGCGACCACGAGAATACCAAATAGTGGGTTTGCGATCATAAGGATCCTGACCAGCTGCGCATCCATAAATCTAGGTTCCAAGAGTCTATGCAGTTCGGTTTTCAAACCCTATAAAGGCAATGAAGAGAAACCGTAAGGCGAATAACAACATGGATCCTGACCAACTGCGAGTAAATGTCGCAGGCGTGTCTGGATCCATGCAGGTTCGCAAAGCCACTAAGTTGGTGTTTCTCATGACGCGACTCATATATCCTCGCACATGTAAAAATGTATCACTCGCCATGTTGGAAAGTACCGTGTTATGGGCTTAATATTGTGTAAGCAATAACCAGCGTATTACCGCGAACATATTGCTTAATACGTGCGCAGTATGCTATCTTTCTATCAAGACGTACGCGCAGGTATTAGATGGTATTGTAGCACTGAATAATGAAAACATAAACAGGTAAAGAAACTCTCTGCCACATCAGTGCTACCGTGACTTTTTACAATTTTTTGACAATGTAGTGAATATACCTATGTTCTATATCGCACTGAAAAATCTCTCAAACAGACTGTCTTTTGTCTCCATGGAATAAATTCGAAAAAGGGAATGTAGACAGATAATCTATCATCAGTCAAGTGCTAGTCTATACATTTTAAGAATCATCAAGTGACCTATCGTCTGTCGTATGAAAAAATCAGTAATTTTATATATCCCAGGGCGGCCTTAAAAAACTAATTACCTTCCTGAAGCTTAATAACGCTTCATAGAAATCAACAGGAAATTTTCCCTTACTATAAGTTCCAGGTGCCTGTATATTAATTCTTACTGAATTAAAATTTACTAGATATCGCGTGAAAATTTTATTTTTTATTTAAAAGATCAGCTCCGCCACGTATTATATGAGCCGGCCATGAGAAAATCAACTCAAAGTGGCCTTTGCGAGCAGCATGGGTCCGGACCAGACTGCACATCCGCGCAGTCAGACAGATCCACGCTGTATCGCTTTAAAAGCCTATTGCAATTGAGAACCAAAGAGAACAGCATGGATCCTGACCAGCCTGCGCGAATGCACCCATGCTGGTCGAAAAGGCCACTGTGTTGGTTTTTCTCATGGTGCGGCTCATTTATTTTAGGATATTTCTGAAATATGTAGGTATGTAGCGCTCAAAATAAAAATTATCTGACATCAGAGGTAAATGCAAACACTTTAAGACCATATCAGAAAAGACTTTGGAAAGATTTGATGAATTTTGGTGTTATTTTTTTTTGTTTTTCCGAGTTGGCCAAAAACATTTATTTCGTAGATGAAAACTGGCATGTCTTACTAAAGCCCAGTTATTTTCAATCGTTAGAAGAACATTTACCCCATATTAACAAATAAAAAAAGAAAGTCGCAACTCTGAAACATTAGACGGCGTAGTACCCCTGCGCAAGACAAAATCTTTTCCGAGTTTAACCTATGTACTTTCAATTTCACTGCTTTCCCGCTAAAAGCGAAGGTCGTCTGACTACATTTCTTGTGTTTGTCATAGACGTATGAATAACCTGGCGAAACATTGTTTATAAAATAAAAATATGTCGTTCGTCCTAAGGATAACAGCCGTGAATATTGGCGGGTGTTGTAATTGTAACATTATACTGTTGTTAAAATTTGTTTTACAACAATAACCTCCAAAAGTCAAATAATTAAAAATCTCAAAATACTGAAGGTGGCCTTTTATACACGCAAACCCTTATAAAAAAACTGTAAATCTGATTCTATCCAAAAACCGCTGAAATTAAAATATAACAGAAAGGATGAAATCAAATTGTTATGTAATAAATAGTCAAGAATTCTTTGCAAGAAAATACAAATAAAGAAATAGCTCTTCGTTCATATAGAAATGTGCTACATCAGATCCAGTTGTTATTTTTTTGTTTTTTTTTTTTGGGGGGGGGCGGGGTGGGGGGGTGGGGGCGGGTTTAACGTTGCACCGACACATTATAGGTCATATGGCGACTTCAGAACCCAAATTTGAAGTATTTCTAAGAAGATCTATTTCAACAAAACATCGATCAAAGCATTTGCTACAAGAAAAAGAAAGAAAAAGGAGAAGTGTAGAATACGCAGTGAAGAAGTCAGATATCTTATGTAGCCGCTGTCCGTCCGAATAACAACCTTTTGTATCAAACAAACAACCGTAACGATGCAAAGTGTCTTATTTTATTAAAATACATTGAATTTCCACGTGTGAAAATAATGCCCATTTGGCTCCCGGTTTAATGCACCAATGCGCCTAAATGGGCAAATAGGATCTATATTATCATAATGGTCCTACTTCGAACTACACCACGGAGTATAAATTTGACCGAATTACTTCTTTATAACCTGCAAGGAAATAGGAGCATTTTAAAGTTTCATTTAGCCTGGCTACCGCTAGATAACCATCTTTTTATAAAAAGATTAATGTTTGAATATTTGTGACTTCATCAGTCCTTGTTCTCTGATTATACAGCGTTTTCTGAGAATGAAAAAGGACATAATTAATAAAAAGTTTGAGCAAACACATGAGTTATCTCCTGAGAACAAAAACATCAGGGTGTGGATCCCCCCCCCCCCACCCCCCGAAAACAACTGTAGATTCATACAAACATTATCGTGAAAAAACTAATCGCGCCTTTCTTGTCAGCCATTGCAATAATACTTAATCAAAAGTGCATGTGTATTTAATAATTCATATTTATGTAATAGAAACGGGTTCGTGTTTTTAGTCCATTCAGGTGTACACAAAATTACTACGAAAACATCGACACTGCTGCGTGCACCAAATGCCTCCTCACCGACTTCCTTGTATTATCTGCGAAATAAAGAATATACTATAACCCCCGTATTTTAATACATAATTTTTTTTTCTCTTTATTTCCCTCTTTTTAAGCATGTCCGACAGGAAGGCAATAATAAGATAGATATATGGCCACAGATCTATCGCTATCAATTAGGGGCATCAATGTTCACGCACACTTAATTGACTCAACAGACAGTAATGGTAACGAGTCTAAAATGTGGTGAATGGACCTGTCATGAAGTATAAAAAAACACTTCAAAACTCTAAATCATGAGAAGCATAAAATAATGTCTCCTGGATACATCTGAAAAAAAAATCATCCTCAAAATGTTCCTGTTGGTCAGTCCACTTTTTTCAACGAAACGAGCTTAATGATGTTAAGGTATCCAAGACACTGCCTTAGGTAGCAAAAAAGTTGCAATTATCAAATAAAACATAGATATGTATAACTTCATTATATTAGATTCATCTATTATATCACAAATTAAATAATAATTATTATCAATGAATTTAAATAAAATTTCATGTACACATTAATAATAAAAAATGTACAATGTATCCTCCTGATACATTTGCATAAAAACATACAGAATTTACATATGGTGGTTTTGTAGTTGTTGTCTGTTGTTGTATTTGGCTCAAATTTGAGAAAAATCTTAAGTTTTCAAACCCATAGATATATTTAAAGAAAAATTAGGCAAACGAAAAGGAGAATCCATATGCCGGTCCCAGTTTTGTGTTACATTTCCGGTTAAATTACGTCATGCTTTATTTCCAGTTTGTCAGACGTGTAGAATTTCCTATGTCAAAATAACTCTAGGTGAAACATTTTTTTATAAATCGTGATAAACATTGTACTTTATTGTATATGCTGATTCTGAATTCGGTTAACAGCAAAATCCCAACAACGATATCGGTCAATCAACTGATTTATCCTATTTTGTCAAGAAAAAATAGTATCAAAGTATCAATTTACGGATTCCGCAGAATACCAGTTATAAATCGAAAGAAACAATGATAAAATTTTTTAAAAAAAAAATGGGGGGCAATATCCGATCCGTTTTTACAGAGATGTAAAGCAGACTTAGAGTTCTGTTCTGGTCGTTCTGTTTCTGTCTGTTTCTCATCTCTTCCGTTTCTGTTCTAGATTAAAAATCCATTAAAGATAGAAGGTATTTCATCAGCTAAGAGGGAGAATATCCAAACGAAATAACATATCATGATGTAGAATTTCCAACGACTGACAACAATTTGTAGATTGGGTTCCTTTGGCTTAAACGTTGTTGTCTTTTGAATAACACGTATATGAAGTCAAAAGCGTGCTGTATTCCTGGTTTACCGCAATGGAGACGTCTATTTCTCTTTGACCTGAAATATTAAATTATTTAATTCGAACACGTATAGCAAATTACCAATTGTAAATCATCTAGCAAAACATCTTCTATTAAAACACACCAAACCTCACAAAGAGCAAACATTTTTATTTCGCACAACGCACTTTCGCGACACACGTGCAACGCACCTCCATATATATGATTATATTTTGTGGAATACAATTATTATCATCGTGATTTTATGACACAGGAACGTGTACCTTTTTGGTGTTCCAATATATTTTATCAACAAGTAGATTAATATTTAAAATATGGTATTTGTAAGCAAACGAAATACAATGTTAATTTTAACATTTCATTCAATAAAAACATCTAAACATGAATTGAAGACTCATGAAGTTCTCATTTTACAAGCAGGTTTTTGTTTTTGTTTTTGATTTTTGGGTTTTTAACGGCCATTTTGTCATCAGAATTTAGTCCTGTAAAACGGCGGGGGCAGTTAACCTAACCAATGTTCCTGGATTCTGTACCAGTACAAAGCCTGTTCTCCTGCAAGTAAACTGCCAAATCCCCACATGAATCTGAGGTGGAGGACTAAATGAATTTCAGACACAATGTCGTTTATCAAATAGTCCACGGAGAAACATACGCCACGCCCGAGGATCGAACTCGCGACCGCCCGCGATCCGTGAACCGACGCTCTAACCTACTGAGCTGGTGGGCTAGTCTTTTACAAGGCAGGTAGATCTACACGTTAGATAAACCGAAGTAATGTATAAAAGGTGATTAATATAGGAAAATACGCAGGGTCGGATAAAGTATTTGTGTGTTAGTAGGGACGTAATTATTTGTAGTGTAGAGCAACTAGTGAGGACAGGGGTCATGCTCCACTGAAAATTTTGAAAAACAATTGCCCCCATCTGGTGCATTCTGTCGTGTTCTAGGTTACTTTATCTGGTATTCACAAATCACAGTTTGTGACAAAATCAATACAAGTAACAAATTAAAATAAAGTAATGTATAATGAATTTTCAGACTAATTCTTTCGTAAGTATCTCGGAATTTTCTTAGCCAATTACTGAGAAGAAATTTATGGAGGTGTTTCCCTAGGACTAAATCAGTTTTAAATGTGCAAAGCAGAGCGTGCAATAAAAACAATTCACTTTTTTTTCACCCATAACAGTAAAACAAATTACCTATGTCGACAGAGAAAAAAATAATATGAGCCGCACCATGTGAAAACCACCCTAGTGCGTTTGCGACCTACATTGATCAAGACCATCCATTCGCAACCGACAGTCTGGTAAGGATACGAAGCTTTCGCTTTCACAGCCTATTGGAATCAGAGAACTGATTTAGCGAACATCCATGGATCCCTCAAGCCAACTGCAGATGCACAGGCCTGGTCTTTAATCAATGATTGTCGGAAACGCCCTATTGGTTTTTCTCATGGCGCGGCTCATATTTTATATTTCTAACCCAGAACAGAAGATAAAATACGAATTCGAGTGGTAGCAAGCAAGAAAAAAGCAATATATTTTCACCATGCGAAGCAAGCGAGCGTGAAAAAAATACTTTATTTATTTACATTCAGAACAAAAGACAAATAATTTACGTGAGCGTAGCGAGCGATAAACATGTATATTTTTTGGGCAGTAATTTTACCCAAACAAAAGACAAATTACGTATGCTCCGGCGATTTTAGAGGGGATGCGGCGCCGTGAATGCCCCCTCCACTGGATGCCGCTAGAGTAAACCTGGACTGAAAGAACAACCTTATAATTAAACGTAATCGGATGAGTAAATTTATCCAAAAGAGCAACGATTCTATCTTTCTAACCCCGTTAATCATTCCGAAAAAATGTTTAAAAATCAGAAATAAATTTGCGCTCTCCTATCGTGGACAGGATCGTGGTGAACAATGTCAAAGCCAACCGAAAGCGAAAGTTTGCAGATGGTCGAAACTTACTGTTGTTTACTAAGATGGACGAAACGGTTCACGTGACCCAAGATTATTCTTACTTTTTTGTAAAACAAAAAAGATAAAATATATAAACAAAAATATAATATTTAACATTTAAATAAAGTATTAGTGTATCACACACATCTACGAATAAAAAAAATCTGTACAGTATCGAAAAACCTGTCACGTGACTTGCTCCATGTCCCGCATAATAATAAACATTAAGACTTACCCTAATTTTAATATTTTGACACTTGTGGCCGGAAATTACCATCTCTTTCCCTTACTTACATCTTTTAAGTCGTGCTTTCACCAGTTGAAAGTAATTGTGCAATTATTGTCAATCGTAAGAAGCAGACATACCTGAAACAAACACAATTCATAATTTATCAATACGAATCGCTTAATAGTTTTCGATTCATAAAATCGAAATTCTTTATAAAACTATTTTTACGGCAAAAACTGATCTTAACAGATTATGAAATTAGTCGCACAAACATACTGTCAAATCGTTCATCATTTTCAAAATCACACTTCTAAAACCATTACAGCAACATAATTACAAGACACTGAAAACTTGGCAACATCGAAAGAGAAATGGGTTAACTAAATGTAACACAGCTGAAGTATAAAATTGCATGCTTTTTGGTACAGAAACTTAAGAGCAGGCCTTTTCGAGAACCGAGCTTTGCGTAAACGCACATGGTGCAGGATTTGAAAATATCCGCCGAAGCAAACAAGGCAAACCCTATCGGTGAGAACTTATTTTCTCTGCCCCAGTCGGAAGAGAGGACATCATTCTATTGCTTTACATATCACTCAAGTTTTCTAAATTCTCATATATCTTCCTATAGAAAAACTTTTAGAAAGATACCGGGAAATACTGCAATTAATATTCTAAAAGTCCATTAAAACGATGGCGAATAGGAAATAAAAAACGTCACCTGACAATCGTTTCTTTGGACAATTTACAAAAAAGGTGGAGTACATTGGTCTGAAAACACCAAATTCCACAAATCAGCGTTTCAACCAATTGCGAAAAACGTCATTAAAAATAC
Source organism: Mercenaria mercenaria (assembly GCF_021730395.1). Lineage (NCBI taxonomy): Eukaryota > Metazoa > Mollusca > Bivalvia > Venerida > Veneridae > Mercenaria > Mercenaria mercenaria. The sequence goes on from NC_069364.1 coordinate 46,007,684, forward strand.
ATTTTGAGAATACTAGGAAGTCTAGAGCGGAAGTAGAGCATTATAATTAGTATACTTCATCTGACGACATATTAAGAAAACGTGCATTTATGTACACGATGATAATTGTCGGTAAGGTGTCTGCTTCTGAATACTTTTTTTTAAAAGGCAACTATACGTAAGTTCTAACTAAAAAAAAAAATATAGTGTATCGTTATTCTTAGTAAAGGTGTTCTGAAAGCATTTCACATCCTGATCAATAAAAAAGTCATACCACCTAACAAAATTTAATTTAAAAGTCAACTAACCCTTCATTCCTTATCGTCCGCGTATTAACATACTTAGTAGCAGTTGGAGTGTTTTGGCCATTTCGCAAGTCGCTGAAGATATTCGCATGCAGCATACAGATCTGAAAGAAATGAAGGAATAAAATAAAAAATGTAACGTTTTGTTTTAATTGCTAAGATATGGGTGGTTCAGTAAGCATTTATACAAATATGTACCATATAATAAAGATACTTCACTTAATCTTACAGATTGTTTCAGTAGAGCAACAGTCCGATAGTTTCTGTTTTTGAATTTTGACTCAAATTTTGAGCCGCTACATAATGTCAATTGAATTTTTTTTTCATGAATTATATACTAAAGCGAGCTCAAAGGAAATCGATCTTTACGGTAAGCGCAAGAGAGTATAGATTTTTTTATACAGATAGCTAAGCCCCAGCAACGGGAGACAATTTTTCGCGCAATGCGCAATTCTAAGTCGTGCAAAAACGACATGACCGCACACTTATAAATTTACGCTAGAGTTGTATTGTATTACTATCTATTCGATCATATGAATTTATATTATAGTAAAAATATTATTTTCCATCACAAGACAAAGAAAAATATCTTTGCAAAACCATCACCTGGAATAACTAATGCGAAAATTTGATCTCGACAAATTTAGAAAAAATATCTTAGAAAAACCACACCTGGTATAAAACTACTGCTAATTTTGATCCGACAAATTTAGGTATAGAAAAAAAAATGATATTTTCCCCATGAATTTATAAGTAATTATGAAGTTTTTATTTTATTCCAAACATGATCTCACAGAACATACCACCTATGGTAAAAGCCATACATGAAACATTGCAATATAAATTAAAAGATGAAGCTAAAAACGAAATGTTCGATAACAAAGTCCATTCTTGATTTTGTATCCAATATACTCAAATCGGGATCAATTCATTCCGTATTCAAAAATATTAATCCTCTTATAATTTATATTTTTGTTTTTTATTTTCTAATGAATCCATTGAATACGAAAAGTTTTATTTGGACAATATCAAAGTAGTTTCAGATGGTGAATGCAGAGGTATAGCTTTAATAGAGAGGGGGAGGGAGCGGGAGGGTGTTCTACACTTACATTCTTATCTGTTTTTAACACCTTGCCCTGCTAAATTTCTATAATGATCTCACCATCTCTTCAATTTGGACAGTACCATTAACTATTAAAAAGGTGCTTTACCTAAAAAGATACTGACTGAATGGCGAATAGTGCCGATCATGATCAACTGCACGGATGTGAATAATGTAAAAACCATAAAGTTCCAAAATACACAAAGTACATTATATAAAATCTGATTTTAAAAGTACTAAAATCGCGTGAAATTGTTTTATTTTTTTTATTTAAAATGTATATGGAATGAAAATGATGATTAATGATATTTAAGAGGCCGTACAATGAAAAAAACAACCTAGAGGCATTCCGACCAACCATCTTCCAGACCACGTGAACCGAGTGCGTTTTTTAAATTACATTGTCACATCCAAGTAATCACTTTATATGCTTCAGTAAATTTTTATGATCCATCCTAATTAGGGACGTTTCTCGAAATAAAGTTAGGGTCTTGATACCGGAAGTGACCTATGCTTTATCATGTCATATGCATAATTTTGTTACGTAATGATTTCCGGTATATGACTTAAACAGTCACTGTATTGACCAGAAGCCGCAATCCCGCTATGTATGTATATGTCATCTCAAGTCGGATAAAAATATATACAACAACTATTTGAAGTTTTTAGATAAAAAGATAAAATTGACAGAAAATATGTGAATACGGTAACGTTCCTCCCGCGAATTCATTTGAGTAGTGAATAGTTTCTGAATACATATAAATGACATGTTATATTATTTTTTTAGCTAAATCTATTTCTTTGAGCTCGCTTTGAGACTTTATTTATTTCATTTTTATTCACTCACATTATGGTACTTACCATAATTTAAAGTTTTTGGACCCTTGCAAAGTCACATCTGTGTCCGGAAAATTACGATTACCGTTCTGTTTACACCACATTATCTAGTAGACGTGTGCCTTCACCGTCCCGACATCAGCGTCCCTTATGAACCGCATACCTGAAATTTCACATATTATCATGAACAGTAAAATCATTAACTCACTGTTCGAAAGCATTAAATTGATAAATTTGTCAAAAAGAAAGACAAAAAAAAATACAATAATAATGAACACATCACAGCCGTCCATCTTACAGTTAAACACCGAAGAAAACCTGTATAGTAGTCTTAAAGTCTGAACGGTGCGCAATGTCCAACCAGAAGCAAACGTAAGAATATTCGATAACCAAAATGAGTTTTGTTAATTTATTTTATTTGATACTCTAATTTTGAAACCTGCCGAAATAATGAATAAATGACCTCAGAAACGCTAACACGACATTGTATGCGTTACAATGCCGCCACAGAACGCTCCAACGTATTATGTTTATAAACCAAAACAAAATTAAGCAAAATTTATAGAATTACATCTTGAAATCTGTTGTGAATTTGAAGCATTAACTATTTTTGATTCATAAAGCGAACTTTTAACAGTTTTAAAACGGCAAATACTACATTAACTTATAACAATGGTATACAGAAAAATGACATTGAAGCCGTCGAAAACCCGTTACCATAATTATATAAAAATGTAGGTGTTAAAAGTTAAAGAAAAATGCTTTACAATGGAAACATACCATCCACGCTACATGTAATAGAATTGTCAAATTCCGCAGACTCGGGTGTCAAACATAAGACAGATGAAAGTGTTACGGCCATGTGAATTTGTGTTAAATCTTAATATTTTTTCTCTACATTCATTAAGAAATACCTATAGGGTTATGTACTTCAAAACCTGGGAAAGATTTTTACTTGAAGAGGCAAAAAAAAACCAAAAAACAACATAAATAATAAAAATAAAACGTGCAATTTTAACAGCTAAATATTTAATTACACTAGTACAATGAATTGGCTATTGATTCTATTCTATAATTAAGAATCTAAACCAGTTTGACAAGATATAAATTATCATTAAAATACATATACATTTCAATATTCATGTATAATCAGTGTGTATTATAAATTATTCCTTTTAAGCAATTAACGAAACAACTAAACCTGTGTGGCCGACAGAAAAATAGAAAGCTTTTAAAGTATCATAAAACAAACCCCCTAACACTATCTGGGAATTTTTTATCATAATATAAGACATGTTCATTTCTAAAATGTTGAAAATCATATTATTTTTATTTGTGTAAAAATTTCTGGCATTATTTCAAGAGCTCAAAACGTTAACTACGTCTTCACAATATATTTTTGGTTATTTGTAAGTATGCATATTCAGAGTGCTTCAACTTTTTACAGTTTTAGAGACAAATTATTTTTCGCCAAAATATGTCGGGTATGCTTTTGCTATAAGCACTCTTTTTTTATGTATTACATTTAAACCAATAGATTACAACATGACTCCTTGCATAAATCGTCGGTTCATAGATTTTTTTTTTCATAGACCGGTCTATAGTTCAACATTAAAATTTGCATTCTTTCTCTCTGATCTTAATGGTGCTCGGGCAAATAGCTTTGACTAATACTTGTTTTAAACATATATTATTCCCAAAACAACCTATATTCATGATTCAGTTTCCGATCTTAAAATATCATACTAAACACATTTTAACGTGAAGCCCGTGGATTTCAAATTTTTCCTGTGTCCCTTTGTTAATTAAAACATCAATCAATAAAAATCTAAAAATTAAAATTAAAAAAGTTCTCGCTAATGGGCTCGAACCAGCAATTTCCCGCATATTAGCCACTGAGCCACAAATACGAACGACGAGTATGGGTTTCACTTGCAATACTTATTATGATATTTAGACATTTAACTAAAATTTATTTCCGTAAAACATACGGACAGCACCGAAGTTGGGCCGAATATTAAGATATCGTAATCACATTTGACGGGTTAAAAAATAGCACAACAGATGTTAAAGTTAAATATAATAAAATGTCTGTTCTGTACTTTCTTAACCCTGTTTCTCCGTTCTGCTTCGTTTTTAAAGTTTCTTGAAATACAATAAATATGCAACAAACGGTTAAAAACTACCAACCTGAATAAAGTCCTTAATCAGAGCCTGTATGTTCCCTCGCACTAATCCAATTTAAAGTCACTACGTCGTGACAGCGGGGGATTTATGACCTGATGCGCTTAATTGGACAGATCCATTGCAATTCGGACTGGTGTTAGATGAGCTATAACATGACATTTTTATTACATTGTTATATCACATGATAGATTAGGTTTTAAAGTCTCTTTAGACTCTTATACGTTGTACGTTGGTCTTGTAGGAATTGAGACAGAGAATAATAATAATAATAATAATAATAATAATAATAAAAGCACACCCAACGCACGTTAGAGCATATATTAATGTTCCTCTTAATGCAAAGTAATTCATGAAACAATTTTAGTCAATGTATATTCTGGTGGTCTGTGTAAAAATAACGGGAAAATTTTATATATTTTACAACATATCAGATTTTACATCTTGAAAGTTCGTTATATCTACCATTTAATTTATGTTTCTTTTTTATAATTCAAGGAACGAAATGAAGAACGACACCGAAACACCAGTTAAATTAAAATTTCCGCAGAAATTAAATAACGACCCTCCCTTCTTAAGTATGTTCGCAATAAGCACTTCTATAACAGACGGACTTTAGAAAAATAAGCAAGGATCCAAACAATTTAAAAGCAATAAACTTCTGACACACTTGAATATATCTTTAAAAGATCTGACCGCAGCATTTGTGTTAAAACGTATAACTGTTTCTTTTCTTTCCCTTTTTTTTTTTGCCTCAAGGAAAGCTGGATATAATAATACCAACACGTTCAACAAAATATTACTCCGGGTATTTTGATATAATAAATGATTTTTCTATTTACTTTGAAGTTTTTCATTGATTTCCCCAAATTTTGCATATCTGATACATTCTAATATGACAATTTCGTCTTGGTACTACCAAAACACATTTCGCTCAAATATTTCAATAATTCTCTGGATAAATATTACATAATATTTAATGTTTATTCTTATATTTATGATTGCCGCATTATTCTATATAAATTTACTTAAAGACAACATAACCTAGACAATAAACAAGATCATTTCGGAAAATTCCTGTCAAAAAGAATATTCTTTTATAGTTGAAACAATGCACAAGTATAAGAGGGTCTATTTTACATATTACGTCATGCCTGTAGGTGTGACTTACCTTTCTCCTTTGTATCTGATTGGCTGAAATAGAGGACCCTTTTAACTTTGTGCAAATGAATGGGAGTGGTATAATATAACGGGTCAAGCTGTGTTTTACTGGCGTTGAACCAATATCGTTTAATTATGTTTTCTACAATCTAAATGTTGATGAGATAGCTGTAAATATTACATTTTAATGGATTCGCAAAATTCACGCTGCTTTTAACACACTGGAATTATTTACGTCGTCAAACGCTTGGAGATGTTATATCTTTAGTAAATAGTAATGTTGCCGTTTTTATGATTTATTTACTCACTGTGTATCATGAATTATTAAAAATAATTTTCGTATTCAATGAGAACAGTCTGCAGAGTGAAACACATATTCACAAAATACATCAAAACATAGCTGACCGAAAAAAAGTCAGTTTCTGTTTGTAAATGTGTTTCAGTAACTATATGTAACTGATTGTTTCTTCTCTGCCTACCCCCGACCTCCAATCTCCCGTCCCTATGTACTCCGTGAACTTATTTTTTCATAAAAAGAGTAACAATATTCAAAAGGAGGTCAGCTCAATTTTAAGTCTCTCAAAATGTTGTAATATACAGTTTTACCCTTACTATGCTAAATTGCTATAATAAACTTGTCCCAATTTCAATTTGGACGGTACTATTCACTGTTACAAGGGAACGCTGACTGAATCGCGAACAGTGCAGATCTTGATCAAACTGCACTGATGTGCAGGCTGATCGTGATCTACACTGGTCACAAAGGCAGAATCAGCCGTGTCCAGCATTATATAGGTTAAGATGTATGATATATAGTTTTTCTTATTATCGGAGTAATGAAATTAAACTTTACTTTATTGGTATGTTTAAAAAAACCTGAATACGTTGAAAACATAAACGTAAGGTTGTGTAAATAAGACAGGATTTAGAAAGCGAAATATTCTATTTGCCGTGATGTTATATTTTATTACGTCGTATATTGGTCGGTGCTACACAGTCGGCCTGGTGTCGTATGATCACTAGGTAAGGAACGTAAAATCCCACAGTCATTGCGCAAGTGAAAGAAAATTATCTAAAGAGAAATAAAAGATTTTGACGTACTTAAAGTTTCCGGCTCATATTCCTTTCAAGAAACTAAGTTACGACTGTGATTGAAAGGAAATAAATTATGTTGAAATGAAAACAGATTATATTAAATCAATAGTAAATAATTATCTGCTCTTCTGATACCCGGTCCCATTTTAACTTGATAAATAATACTGTTGTTCGCGGCGTTGACTTGTCTCTTTTTTGTGCTGCACAAATATTCTGTTTTGATGAATGCGAAGCAGTAACATATAACATGGAGCTATGATATTTTTAAATCTTCTCTCCAACAAAACTATGGATTTCTTCTTTCTCTCACTTAACAAACATTATTCACATTCAAAGTATATATCAAAAATATATAAAAATATAAGACATAATATTCGATAGCATTTTGGGGCGATTAATCCAAATACTAGTACAATAAGGATTTATCTGAATCATATCAATATTATCATAATTTTTTTTTTTTACATAATTTTAAAAAATAAGAAAAGCTTACTTAGCCGTAAAAAGCGCAATTAAAACGTTAAATGTACGGAATTCCGTTATGGCCATCGCCTTTGAATGTGTTCATCTGAAACGCGATACTCGATGGTACGAAGATGAAAACACTAAATCACCAAACTACGATAACGAAAACACGACAACACGATGACGAAAACGCGATCATGCGATAGTACGATCGTACAGTCGCGTTTTCACCATCGTAATATCGTAGCATCGCGTTTTCGTTACCGTAGTATCGTGATTTCGCAATTTCATTACCGTACTATCACGTTATCACCGTCGTACTGTCGCGTTACCACTATCATATTGTCGTGTTATCATCATCGTACTATCGCATTATCAGCATCGTACTGTCACGCTATCACCATCGCAATGTTGCGTTATCATCATCGTATTGTCGCGTCATCATCATCTTACTGTCGCGTTATCACAATCGTCACTATCGTACTGTCGCGTTATCATCATCGTACTATCGCGTTATCACCATCATACTGTCGCGCTATCACCATCGCACTGTCGCGTTATCATCATCGTACAGTGGCGCCTGCGAGTTTGTTCCCCGAGTTTGCGTGATAACGCGAGCAACTCGCGTGTTGAAGGCGAAACGTGAAACGTGTTGCACGGTTAGAAACGCGTGCATAAACGAGAAATAGTTATTGCGCATGCTCAGCGTGCAGCGTGCACTGCCGCGCAAATAAATGTTCCCCTGCGCATGCCCAGCGTGCCAAACCGAGAAGGTTAAATGCGCATGCCCAGCGTGCAAAACCGAGCAGTTTAAATATGCATGCTCAGCGTGCAATGGATTTAAGTGTTCATCGGCTTACTGTTCTAGTTTGAAAGATATATGATATTTCTTTCAAATTTATTTTTGATTTGAAATTTATCTTTTGATCATTTCCGTAAAGATTTTTTTTTGTAAACAGTATACCCCGAAAGTAGTGTAGACAGGATATAGTAGATATTGTCTACGTCATAAAAAAGCGCAGTTCCACTGCTTATCAAAGCGGCGACCCTGAAATTCTATATCGCCTAGAATTTTTGGGTTCGCATTCCATCAGTAAGTGTTGAAATGTAACTAAAGTTACGCTTGATTTTATTGAGCACTATGTACAGTATGATAAACACAGATATAAAATATAGCTTCAGTGTATCTCACATAATTTCGCGCATTTGAAAGATTTTTAATACAAGCGCGCAAATGTAATTACAATCAAATTGACTAACAGTGGTGACTTCCCTTTAATAATTTTACACCATTTGCTGTCAACGAAGGTGTTGTCATCAGTTGTTGAAAATGTGAAACATTCATGTTGGTTTTACTAGTTCTGCGGAAGGTACTGTACCTCATTTTACTTTTTAAGTTATGTATTCCATTTTTCATGATGCTAAGCCTTCAAATAGTGATACCAGTGCAGGGGCGTAGATCTATATTACTCTAAACAGCTAAAGTGTCAACACTGGCCAAGGCAAGCTGTTTTACAGAACTTCACCCAGTAGAGCACACACAGTAGGCAGATCATATATAAAAAAAGTGTAAATTACGCTTTGAAGTAATGCACAGGTGCTAGACACATAACCAAATATTTTACTTATAGGCCTATATATGTAAAGGAAGTGTCTAGGGGTACGGATCCGTACCTCTAGAATCTGATTCTAGAGGTACGGATCCGTACCTCTAGACAAGCCTGTAAGGGGTTTTCTAGGGGTACGGACCTCCGATTTTCTAGAGATTAAGGGTCATTTACATTTCAAATTTTGTTGAAAATGAAATAACAAGTAAGACTTCATCATAATTCACCTTAAACTTAAACCTAAATGGTTTACAGACAACACCGTTCACCCGATTTGTTACATTTTCTTTCGAAACGTAAATAACCGAGGAACACCAAATAAATCATGAGGATTCGAACTGGCAGAAAAATATACAAAGATTAAACAAAATAATGTTAAATATGTTGGGGGAAAAAACTATTTTTAATGATAATTAACCTTTAGGGTATTTATGTTTTCCACACATTTGGTAGCCGTTACGAGATACAAGGGACGTTTTCACAAACAGTTTTCTTTACTTAATGTCGGTTAATTGATTAATAAACAATCAGTTCTGTGCCGATTATCATTATATCTTGTTAAATAACAAAATAAATAGGTGCATATTATTATGCTTAATTAATTTTTTTTCTGCTGAATTTCAAATAGATATCATTTAAGGGTTACATGCACTCACTTATATGTTATCAACAGTTTATTTTACAACAAACTGATCGGCACGGAACATTTTATTCATTTGGAGTTCCTCGGTTATTTTGGTTTTGAAATAGAAGGTAAACAATCGGATGAACGCTGGTATCTGTAAACCATTTAGATCCAAGTTTTAAGTGAACACTGGTTAAGTTTTATTTTTTTATTTCATTTTCAACAAAATTTAAGATATATATAACCCTAAATCTCTAGAAAAAGGAGGTCCGTACCCCTAGAAAACCCCTAACAGGTTTGTCTAGAGGTACGGATCCGTACCTCTAGAATCAGATTCTAGAGGTACGGATCCGTACCCCTAGACACTTCCATATGTAAAATATTTGGTTATGTGTCTAGCACCTGTGGAAATAATGCATATACGCATGTCTGATAATTTTTAAGCATATAAAAACGTAGATTTATATGAAATAACAGAAATGCACGCAATGACTTTTTATTGGCGTAAACAAAATCTGAATCGTCTGGATGCTTTATGTAACATGAGCACAGTCAGTATTATAATTATAATTCTCCCACATTGAACATGAACACGCATTGAATGGTACTCTATAAACCTAGGTTAAACTATTTTTTACAATCAATGTCTGTGTTTACAAATAGTTGGGAATTAATACTGAGGGTACGGTAGTGTTTTTAAAGTGGCGTTGATTTAAAATATCAACTTCCAGTGTGGAATAAACAAATATGTCTTTTTCAAAGAATGTATAAGTGAACAATTGGGTAGTGATGTGAAGCCAAAAGCAAGCCAAGGGAAAAAAAAGAAGCAAATTAACTTAAATGTTTGAATTGAAACTAAACTGCAAACAAATGCAGGGGTGTTACACCCATAAATATGTTATAAAACTGATTTCTGTTTTTTTTTCACATTTATAAATTTTTAAGAGAAAAATTACTTGTAGTCAATTTCAGATATTACCATTTACTCATTCACAATAAAATATGTTGAGTAAATACTCATTGGCCAAAAAAATTATCTAGAGCTCTGGTTTAGAAAAAAATCACAGTCAAATCAGCACCTTTAAACACACATCTGGGGTTTATTTTTGATTACACCAGCACAAAAATTGTGAAGTTTCATTTCGAACACTCGAATTTTGCCTTTGGGACATGTTTTCAAAGAACTATAAAAGTGACTACTTTAGGGTTATAATATACCTCAAAATAAGTCGACAATTCGTTTCTCTGCCTTTCTTTCAATTCACCGGAAGCATTTTGATGTTGACCGGTACTTTTCCAATCATTTATTTTAACAAGCTGCATGCTAATGAAATTGAATGACGATATTGTAAACCAGTCAATCGTGACCTTCCCCTCGGAAAAGAAAGGAAAAAAATTTCGACATTATTAGTTGAATAGTTTTTATTTTGACGTATTTATAGCATTTGAACTGTTAAACTGCGTATGTGGTTTAATACAGATTTGCTTAAATGCATTTTTAATTTTACAAACACTCATGGGGCTATTGGCATTCCTTTCCGCAGCCTTAACGAATAAAACATATTAGCGTCTGATGACCCTTTCCGCTTCCATAGAATCAACTTTATTACAAAAATTAATTTTGAAAATATTTCTGAAATGTTAGGTCTGCAGTTCTCAAATATGGTTATATCTTAAATCCAAGGCATACATGTATACAGACACTCTCAGACAACATCAAAAACAACCTTTTGAATGATTTGATGAAGTTCTAAAATTATCAGTGTACCCTTGGTCCGTGACGGACCCATTTGGGATTTGTGGGTATCTGAGCTCAACTATCATTTTGTAGATGAAAACTGACATGCCGTACTAAAGCCCAGTAATTTCAGTTTCAATTTGTTACCAGGGAGCGTCCAGATGGGTGACCCCTGCGCGGACCCTTACTATCTACGAATCAAATAGGCTTTCGTTTTAAAGCGTAGCATTTCTACTTTCATTTTCTTTTCTTCCGCAAAAAGCTTAAGGTCGAGTGACTCACTTTTTGTTTTTGTCAAAACTTATATATAAAATGCCGGGGAGATTGCATAAATATGTGCTGGCTGTCCTAAGGTTATGAAATAACTTTCTCAATATTCCTAGGATCACATCAAATTGGAGTAGCCCAGTCTCTACTCTAGACCGAATTCCGGTATTGTATGTTATGGTATAGGACTTGAATATTAAAACAGCAAGAAAGAATGTAGACGGCCGTGTAGCTCAGTCAGTAGAGCATCAGAACAGTATTATGAGGCCCCCAGGTTTGGCTGCACATTTTTCTCACCCTTTGACTTTTGGTGCCAGCTTTGGACGGTGATGGTATTACACTGGCTAGTCTCCTATGCCTGTAATTGCTTTTATATACTTAAGTACCTGCTAAAAAAAAAATAACGACAAATTTCAAATGGTGGGAAATATGTCACGGTATAGGACTTGAATATTAAACGGGGAGAAAGTGTGTAGGCGGCAGGTAGCTCAGTTGGTAGAATATCTAAAAGGATTCCGAGGCCCTGGGTTCGAACCCCGGTCTGACTGCACTTATTACTAACCTTGAAACATGTTTTCAAAAACCAGTGTTTTAAAGTAATTGCTCTACTATATTAGTTATGACTATTTGTCATAGGATTGTCATTAGGGGTTGTTTTTGAAAATTTATTTCATCATAACATTAGCTCTTGTGATGTTTAAAGTATTTTTAATATGTAATTGTACCCCCCGACAACAAATTTGTAAGGGGGGTATACTGGTTTCAGGTTGTCTGCCCGTCTGTCCGTCGGGCCCGTCTGTCCGTCTGTCCGTAGACGCAATCTTGTGTGCACCATATCCCCTTACCCCCTTGACAGAATTTAATGAAACTTCACACAAGGGGTTTCAGTACCAACAGTAGTTGTGCATGGGGCATGTTAGGTTCTTTTAGAAAAAAAATTGCAGAGTTAGGGACTTTTTTTTTTTTTTTGGACTATACTATATACATAGACACAATCTTGTGCGCACCATCTCTCCCATCCCCTTGACACAATTTAATGAAACTTCACACAATGATCAGTAACAACAGTAGTTGTGCATGGGGCATTTTAGGTTCTTTCAAAAAAAAAAATTTTGCAGAGTTAGGGGACTTTGTTTCTTGTTAACATACTATGTACTTTACAGTCTGCATATGCATCTTGTTCGGGCCTAATCTACCAAACCCTACACACAATTTAATGAAACTTCACACAAGTGATCAGTACCAACCCTAGTTGTGCATGGTGCATTTTACATTCTTTAGATAAATATTCTGCATATTTTTAGGGACTTTGTTTTTGTTACTATCTGTATACATACAGTCTATATACATTACAGTCCACATAATTATGCAATCTGTGTGCGTCAAATTGCAATGTACTGTGTCAGTGCATGCGGGGGGTACATTCATCACCTTTAGTGATAGCTCTAGTTTTTTTCTGAAGAAAATTTCTATTTTGAATTAAGAGAAAAAGTATCTCAGTGAAAATGAAAAAGATCTGTTTTAAAGCCTTATTTGATAACAGGCTGAAAAAAAAAAAATCTATAACTCAGTGAAAGTTCTGAAAACTACCATTTATTGTCATGAGTAAAATTTATTTGTTTTAAACTGAATATTAACATTTTGGTATTGACTAAAAAGTTTAAATTATCAGCTTTGTAGGTTAAATTTATATTTGATGCTTTTTCTTTTGTTACAGATGTGTGTGCAATTCCACAATCTGAGCACTGTAAGGTCTGGCAGAAAAATTTAAAGATTATTCAAATGATCTTGTGCGTGTCTCCAAATCTGACATCAACTAAAAAATTTGGTATAATCATATCTTTGTTACTATTGCTTATCATGCTTATATTTTACTGTAACTTCACTTTAACAGTGTCCAGCATACAAGCAAAGTAAAGTATGTGCAGGGGCAGGGACCATTATACATAAGGACAGGTCACCAAGGTGTTATTTTTAGGTTATTTTTAAGGCTAAAGTTTTTCGACAATCTTTGTTTTTCTGTCATATCTTTGTTACTATTGCTTATATCTTACTGTAACTTCACATAAACTTGTCCAGCACACAAGCAAATATGTGCAGGGCTGGGCCGGGTATACATAAGGACAAGTCACCAAGGTGTTATACTTGGGTTATTTTTAAGATTAAAGTTTTTCTGCAACCATTGTTTTTGTGTCATATCTTTGTAACTATTGCTTACATCTTACTGACTTCATATAATCATTGTCCAGCATACAAGCAAATATGTGCAGGTAATGGCCCCCATTATACTTAAGGTAAAGGTCACCAAGGTTTTTATACTTAGGTTTTTTTAAGGTTAAATGTTTTGACAGCCTTTGTTTTCCTGTCGTATTTTTGTTACGTTACTATATCTTACTGTATCTTCACATAACATATAGCATAGCACACAGCATACAAACCAGCGCGCCCTTATACCCAAAGTCAAGGCCCACCAAGGTGTTTATACATAGATTATTTTTAAGGTTAAAGGTTTTCGGCAACTTTTGTATTTTCTGTCATGTATTTGTTACTGTAACTTATATCTTACTGTAATTTCATATTAACATTGTCCAGCATACAAACAAAGACGAATAGTGGAGCGTGCTGTCTTACGGACAGCTCTTGTTTAAAATTCTATTTTAAATGTAATACTTTGTCACAAGCAAGATCTAATTAGGTCAAATTTTGCTTCAGTTGAGCGACTAAGGCCCACTTGGGCCTCTTGTTTTCTGAAGTATTGTTATAAAACTACTGAATGATTTTCTAGTCAATAGTCGTAAACAAACAACAGGTACAGTAAAACAGGTAAATTTTAACTTCTAAAAAATTCTTACGCGTTTTTAGGCGACGGTACACAGGATCGCGTGTAAAACATTTATTAATGCATAGATTTTTCCCCAAAATTTTCAGAATCGCTAAGAACATATATAGCTATATGGCCAGAGCATTTTTTTAGTAAGATAATATAATTAAAAAAAAGCAAAATCACATAAAACGGTCGAATTTTGATAAAACCAACCGCATAATTTCATACAGCGCGATCGAAAATTTATATTTTCTATACAAAAAAGTAAAGTAATTAATATTGATATAAAAATTAAACTTAGACTTTGGACTATAAAGTGCAAAAAACAGATCTGAAAAAACATCAAAAAATGACAAAATGACAGCACATAGAGTAAAGGGTATCAGTAAAGTACATTCAAATTTACGAGTATATAGAAATAAGCTATTTATCGATATGACACATTTATGCAGTAGGCGTGGCGTGTAATCTAAAATAAACCTGTGTACTGTCAACAACGGAGTATATAAATGCTTATGTTTTAGATGGTTTTTAAAGTTTTAAAGTTTTAAAAAGTTTACTGATAAAAAAATAAATTTAGTAGAGTGTGGCCAGTGGCAGTTCATCTCAGGCGTTTCAGGAGTGTAAGAAAAGGTACTCGCGGCTCTTACCTGGATGAAAAAATTTATAAATTAAATATATATCTCATATCTATTTATTATTTTGGCAATTTAGACACAATTTAGGGGGATATAACTTAAAAACATTACAATAACAATAAATACTCCACCAAGACCCAGACATGTTCCAAAACTAACCACCCGGGCCTTAAATTTAAAGGGCATCCTTTTTATTATATCGGAAAAATCAAATATTTTGGAAATAATCCAGACACCGACCTGTATCTGGCAACGGGTCTCAAAATTCAAATCTCACGGGGCCTACGTTTGATTAGTTTGACTGGAAACAGTCATAACTACGCGCGCAGCGTAAACAAATAAAATGATTAAAAAAAAACAAAACAATCCAGTAATAATCTAAGCGGGTGATCTTCAGTGCGCCCTCGGGCAAAACTTTTGCACACTGATCTTAAAACTGACTTTCAGTGACCTGAACGTGATTTACTGCCCAACTTTCTAATTCTTTAGCATCATTTTTGCCTAAACATGTGGCTATATTACTTAGGTGAGCGATTCAGAGTCGTATGACCATGTTTTTTGTAAAAAAGATTTTTAAATAATTCGTCCTATAACTGATTCTATTTTCTGGTGTAAGTTTGTATTCTACTTTATTTATTTTTTCTATTACTCATTACCAGGGCAGGTCATACAAATACAATATTTACGACATTATTGTTCTTTTTACAAGTCATGTAAACGTAACAAAAAGTCATGCGAATGGACATCAAACTGTTGACACAGATGGGGTATTTGGAAAACTTAAATATTCAGGATATAACTTCATAAAACTGGCGGATAAAACCAGACTGCGAAGGTGCTTTCGAATGGCAAGTAAAACATTTTGTGTCTCTTCTTTAGGAACGATGATACAATATTTACGTATGCATTCAAATGATGCTGTTCAAGGTAACAAGAAGAAGTTAACATTTGGCAGTGTGAGAAAGGAAACTTACTTCTGCATGACGGGAAAATGATATTTGCATGCATATTTTATCGGGGCGCTGCAAAACCACCACAGGAACTCTTTTTGATATTATGTTGTGATAGACTATTTGACTGTTTTCGGCCCGCTTTGGCGAGACGTATTACGATAGTTTTATAGAAATCTGCGATAAAGTCCCGAATCTCGCTTGGGAGAGAAGAAACTCGATTATGATGTTCCCGCTAAGGAAAAAAAAATCTTGCGTCGAACCAGGAGCTGTGTGAATACATCCCGAGAAGAAAGTCACTACGTCGGCCAGCTGCAGTTTTTTACCAAATCTGAAGATAGTATCTTTCAGGAATAAAGGCTTTTGGCGGGACCAGCTACTCTGCCTAACTGTGACCTCATTTCTCTGTCTCCCCTTTCCCGGTGGTGCTAAAATTTCCGGAGCTCTCGACCCTGGCAGACACCATACGACTGAATATCATGGCCACGATTCCGTTAACAGTGCTGTGATTGTGTCTAATTGTAGAGCGATGTTTAAAAATGTTAAAAATTATTTACGACGTTAAGTCAGCAACAGCCACATACTAGCGTTTTTATAAAGCTAAGCTTGTTTACAATTAATGTGCGAAGCCACTGCGCAGACGAAAATTTTATATTGGAAGCGAGACAAAAACGAATCAAACAAAATCACTTCGCGCAAAGGTAACCACGTAGACAGTTTGTTGGGGTATTGACTCATTAAAGCTATTTTGCCCTTGTCTGCACATAGCAGCTTCATTTATGATTTGCTCTAACTAAAATTTTGCGCACAACTTGTAACACACACAAGATCTTTGGTTCCATTCTTGAACTGGGCAGTTTTCCATCAGGATTCTATAGAGTTAGGGCCCCCCCAAAGGTCCCAAATTGGCTATGGGGCCCTTTTGGGCAACCATATAGAATTTCTTTTATGGTTTGACTTGTACGAACTTCCAAAATAGCTTCAAACAAAAAATCTTGGATTCCATGATTTTATTTTATATCTAAATTACCTCCCCCCCAGATTGTCATCAAAATGGTTTTATATCAGTAGTACTTATAGGACTTATTTGAAATTTCATTTTTGTCTTACTGGCTTACGGAAGGTCGGTGGTTCTACCAGGTGCCGCTCCTAAATGAAATAGTGCACGGGGGGGCACCTGGGTCTTCCTCCCACCCTTAAAAAGCTGGAAAGTCGTCAAATGACCTAAAATTGTGTCGGCGCGACGTTAAACCAACAAAATAAAAAAATAAAATCATTATTGTCATTAGTTGGATTGAGACAATCAGGTAGGTAACTATGGCTGATTTCGAATTACCTCCCTTTATTTGAAATTAAAATTTGGGTATATCTACGTAACCAACAAAGATAATGATTTGAAATTGCATTTATGTCAAAAGACAGACTTGGACAATCACTGAAGATACATATTGGCTGAATTTATGACAAATTACCTCCCTTTATTTTTTATCTAAATGAGGGGCACCTTAGCATCTTCAATTTAGATTTGTTTTGAAAATTATTTTGTCTTTTTATGGTAAGAAAAAATCGTATTAGGTAACTTTTGATAGAACATTTATCGATATAAATACTTTACTAATATATTGTTGTATAGGCTTGTACTCTGTATCTTCTACATGCATATACCAATGCATCATTACCTCCCTGAAATTTTAATAAAAGGATGTTTTAGAAACCCTTGGAATGTCATTATTGTTTTAGTTTGACTGAGGCAACCAGGGTAGATAGTGTGGACTGATTTTGTCAAATACCCCCCTTTGTAGCCCGCCCCTTAGCTCAGTAGGTAAGAGCGTTGGTTCTACGGATCTCGGGGGGCGCGAGTTCGATCCTCGGGGGGGGCTATATTCTCCGTGCTATTTGATAAACGATTTGTGTCGAAATCATTAGTCCTCCACCCCTGATTTTATGCGGGGAAGTTGGCAGTACTTGCGGAGAACAGGTATACTGGTTTCAGAATCCCGGAATACTGGGTTTGGTTAACTGGGTCGCCGTTACATGACTGAAAGTACTGTTGAAAACGGCGTTAACCCAAAAAAACAAACAAAAACCTCCCTTTGTTTCAAATTAAAATGGTTGTATCTCAGTAACCCAAAGAAGACACGATTTAAATTATTTGTTGGGCCATCAGATGGACTCGAACAATCAGGGTAGATAACTTTTGACTGAATTTTATGACAAATTACCTCCCTTTATTATTTGTAAACGAATATAAGTATGTTTAAAGGGAAAATCGTGTTAGTAAAAAAAAATGCAGCAATTGAGCCTAGGGCCCTCTATGTCAAAACTTGATCATATCAATTTTTAGCAATGGTACTCCGGGAGCGATACAGGGCCATCATGGCCCCTTTGGTTTATTTTTGTAAAATTTGGAAAACGCACCACGTAGAGGTTGCTTAATATTACGAAAATGATATTTTTGTTTTAAAAGATAATTACTTTAAAATATTTTGTGTTTTTAGGATAGATGATACATTGGTTTTTATCACATGACGTGTTTAAAACATGTAAAGGTATCTGTTCCTGTTTTATTTTGCTTCTTTTCTGTATTTTTTTTCGATATAAAAAAATATTTTAAGTATCAATAAAGTTGATGTTTTATGTTGAGATTTTAGATATTTATATCGTTTTTCTGTCCGTTCGACCTTTACTCACAAATTTTTCTACTGATGCATTTCCAACTTTTAGAAACATCCTAAACCAATAAAACGGGGCAGCTCTATCTATCACGACCATCAATATCCAAAAATCAGCGCTACCAATGCATTCGTCGATTTTCCCTATTAATTGTTGTTGTTGTAAAAACACGGGGAAGGGGGTCGATAATTAACAGCTTTGTCATTTTCTGATGCATTTTCTAGTGGGCGGGTTTTCGAAACTTGAATGGAGTTTTAATAATATTAAAGTGTCGAAAATTTATATTATACTTTATCAGTTGTCAATAAATGTGATATTTAAGAATACGAAAGTCATATGTTATCTAAAAAATTTTAGAAATCGTTAAATTTTATACATCAAACACATAAATTTAACGTTCTTTTCAATACATGAAAATCATGTTAAACATATTTCTATGTACAAAAAAAAAAAAAAAAATGTTTACAACAAGAAACAGTCTGTAAATAAAACAAATATTCAAGAATTTTTAATAGGCCATCTAAAAATTTTAAAAGCGTAACATTCTTTAAAAAAATCTAACACATAAATTTTCGATCAGTGTAGATCCGTGCAGATGATCATGATTCTACACTGTTTTGCCATTCAGCTAGTAACTTTTTGGTATGCACCTCATTTCATAATTTATGGGGACTGTCCAAATTGAAGATAGACACGTTCAAAAATAGAAATTTGCATAGTAAGGATTAATTTCTAATATCGTGTTAAATAGAAATATCAATTTGCGTGACTTGAATAAAATACTGCTGACAAATACTACTACCATAGTATATTTTAAAATATAAATACATTAAAAAAAATCAAAATTAAATAACAATAACTTAAACAATACTCAATTTTAGAATAGTAATTACTTAAGTTTTTTCATGAAATTTGGACCAGGATCTTTACTTAGTAAATATTTACGGAACAAATCTATTAACGATTTATGGTATAATCTAAATTCAATAGATGGACAAGTATAATATATTGCTGTGAATTCTAAATTTTCCCACTGTCATACGATTAATAAAATAAGGGTAAAAATCATAAAATAACTCCCGAAGGAAAGGGAAAAGACTATAGAAACGACAGAAGAAAGTGAAATTATACATTTTCAACGCAAAAAAACCCCTCAAAATACCTAACAGTATCACTTAAGGTAATGGGTACGTATTTTTATGCCCGATTGAAACAACCTGCGTATTGTTACCCCTAGGCAATATTGTAATCATTCTTCCATCGAGGTCCGTCAAATCCCGAGACGTTTCATAACCGGAAAACCACAAATATACCTCTGGGATGCGAGAAAGTATTAATACACGTAAATATCAAGGGTTAGTTTTAAAACATATGTTACAATTTTAAATTAAATTATGCTAATTTTGTGCAATCTTTGGACTAAAAAGAATAATAGATAACGCATTTTTAAACGAATTAATTTAAAAAATGTATCAAAATTACGCATTAATTTAAGAAAACAGAATAAAATATAGTTATATAGGCAAATTTATCGGTTTTCCGACGATCGATGTTGCAAAACGTTTTGTATGTACAGCCGATTTTTCATTGAAACTAAAAATGCACTAGATATCGTTGAGAAAAAAGTGCATCTTACAAGACCTCATGTCTGTGTTGAAGGGGTACTCGGATTATTTTTTCCATTTATGTAGCTAATTTTTTTCTTGTCCAAAAGTACTAAGAACATCTCGGACAGTTTAACTTTCATGAGATGCGGCAGTACACAAGAACAGTTTCTACGTTGAATGCATTTAAAATTATCTCTATTTTGTACTTAATTCTTCCCGGTCCAATGCGTCATTTTCGAAAATGGTAAGTTGAAATCGAATTGACAAGTAAATTGCACGAGAATCTTTATTCAATTTAGGTCATATTTGAAAATGTTTCCCTTTTTTCCAAAAGCGGAAGAATATTGTTTTTTTTCTTGCCCGTCCGGCTGTTTAGTCTGGGTGTTTATAATAATGATTGTATTTAAGCTAGAATCGCCACATTTTACATCACGTATTATCCCCTTGACCCGGTAAAATGAGTTTATGCCTGATTTGTTTAATAAACATGAAGAAATAGTATTCAAGTTAAAATCACCCGTGTCATATAAGTGATAATTTGCATAGTGCAACTACACATTGTTGATCATGATGTTGTGCGGGGCGGGGGTGGTGGGCTCTTTGGCCGAGTGGTTGTGTCGTTGAAGTCAAAAATATGCGCGTGCGTTTTCAAACTGTATGCTATTTCTAGGGGACGACCCTCGGAAAGAGATTTGATCAAAGAAATATAAAAATTTCATTTATTTATAGCCTTTGGTAGATATATCTCAAGTGGTGCAATCCCACGTACATATCATCTGATGAGCTTCCCTTTTGTCACAATATCATCTTGAAGTCTGTAAATTCTAATGAAATCTCAAAGAAAAATGAA
This sequence comes from Mercenaria mercenaria, assembly GCF_021730395.1. Lineage (NCBI taxonomy): Eukaryota > Metazoa > Mollusca > Bivalvia > Venerida > Veneridae > Mercenaria > Mercenaria mercenaria. The sequence continues at coordinate 46,028,591 of NC_069364.1, forward strand.
ACTATATAATCGAACCTTCGTTACTGGAGAAATTTCTCGTTCTGCCGCCAAACACGACCAAAATACACAGAACTATGAATAGCAATTTAGATGGAAAAGCAAATGGTAAAATTTGCTGTGGCCGAATTATTACGGGTTCCCCTCCTTTTTTTTTTGTATCAAAGAAATATACATTACCTGTATTGCAAAAATAGGTCTACAACTGTTTTGAAAAATTTTAGGAAATATATAAGTCAGGTATGTAATAGTCTTACTAATTTCGTTTATTTTTTTAGCCAGTAAAGCTTTTTGTCTGACGAGAAAATCATCCCCCCACCGCGTTTTTTCTAATGTTTGAACGTAATTACCGATTTGACAGTAAAACTTGAAACTTGATAATTATGTTAAAAACACTAAAACACATTTTTTTTAAGTTTAATGAATGACTTTTTCGGACCTCGGGCAATATTTTCCCACTTTTTTACCGGCAAGCGATCCATCAAGTTTCTAAATTTCATCAGGTCAGAAATAAATTTCCTTCAAGTTCGAGTTCAGTACAGGAAAATATACCGTTTTACTTTAGACCAGTTAATAGCATAACTGTGGACCGACGACTTAAATAAGGTGATATTTTATAAAAATTTTATCCTACACGAGAAAGAAAGGGTCCCCTATACGAAAAACATAGTCAAATTATTTGGTCCGTTTTGACATAACTTATCGCAAAATTTTCCATCTTTCACATAACTTGAATTCCTTTCCCCAAATATATGACAAAGTGCACCCGCATGAACACCCATGGTGTTTAATTACAAAAAAAGAGTGTTTTTTTTCTTTTTTTTTATTTAAATGATACAAATGTTTAATGGACTTAGTGCGTTTTCTATTAGAAGGGTTCGGTTTTTAACGGCATGAAGATAGTTTTAAACAGCTGTTCTTCTATTTACCCCAATATTTGCAAAATAGAGATATTGCCCGAAGCTATTCGAGACTAAAAGTACTAATTGTGAGACTCTCTTTCTGATTAGGTAGATCACAAACAACACGTAACGTTCGACAATGCGGTATTGCACTTTGATCCTTGACTGGCAGGATGGGTATTGTGTCATCGGTTTCCATTAATTTTTGCGGGAGTAGCATTCTCCGCATGTTTAAAAGTGTATAAGTTTTAGTAACTATGATAGTGTATGTACAATTTTGCGAAAAAACTTATGTTTCTTCTTTTTATTATGAAAGTTTTTAGAGACATTCCTTATGATATAATTTTCTGATTTCGTTGAATATTAGAGTTGAATAATAAATTACATATTATATAAAGTTACGCATTTCTCCGTTCTTTTTTGATTGATTTTTAGAAGATGAGAGTTTATAGTACATACTAGGAAGAAAAAAATGTATCTAGCTCCCGTATAAAAACTGTATTTTTTCCCTAATGTGAAAATCTAGCCTGTATTCTGTGACAGAGTTTAGTCCAGCGTAATTTAAATATTTATAATTATTCAGCCTCAAAAGTTATTTAAAATATTTCATACAAGAATAATTTTGGGTAACTAGGTATACACTCATCCTTGTAACAGCAGATTAAAAACGCAGCAAAATCCATTAAAAATGTATAAGATCATCACCGAGGCATTTGAAAATATATGGATAATTTTTATCTTGTACTTCTTTTTATTATCTGTTCATATACAGTTATTCTTTTGATTTCATTTTGTTGTGCGCTTGTATGTTCAGTCTGTGTTTAAAAATAGAGAAGTTCATGAAAAGGAATTAAAAATGTATTTTAACACTTGTTTAGAACGAAACGATATGACATAAAAAAACCAACTTTTATATTTGTTCTTAAAGACAAAGTTTAATCTGTAATTAAGGAAGACCAATTATAAATATGTTTTGATTCCATTTAAACTTGAAATGGAAGCAACAAAAGTTAAAAACATCCACTTGTGATCATACACAGGCATCATGCAGACGACGCAAGCTGCGCGTGCGCTTTACCATCTCCCAAACTACACGCTGCGCATGCGTATAATGCAAAAAAAATCGTTCCCCCCGCTTTTCGCACGCTTACACGGTTTAAAACACATTTGATTGGTTGCACGATTAACTAAGCGTGTAACGTGAAAAGTTTTTTGATGGTGCCACGCAAGGGTTTAATCGTGTGCACGGGGAACCAACACGCGGGCGCCACTGTACTGTCGCATCATCATCATCGTACTGTCGCGTTATAACCATCGTACTGTCACGTCATCATCATCATATCGCCTTTCGTGGCCTATGTGCATAGGAGAATTCCCCCAGCAGAGTTCTGGTTAATATTTGTCATGTTTATTAGTATTGTTAAAATTCAAAATGATTTCTGTTGCTTGTTCACGGGTTTTTTATAACGTTTTCAGGTAAAACTAAATATGTTTTTTGCAAACACTCTGCGGGTCAATCGCTATGAGTTTTCTATGTTGTACAAAATTAATAACAACAAAAGAGAATTTTCATATTGTAACATGATCAGAGAGTTTTTTTTTGTCTAACATGAATATTTTCACAATATGTCGATGAATGTTTTCGGCACAAATATGATGGCTTTTATTTCTACACTGAAAATAAAATTCAAGCGAATGCATGTCTGTAAAACTCAAGTTATCGATGTTGAATTCCATAAGGCGCATAACCACGCTGAAATCGGAACATCGCAAATATTCGAAGAATTTTTTTTTTTTTTTTTTTTTTTGCAGTTTGCATGGCACATATTTTCATTTTAATGCATCAACGTCTGGGGATTTTCTTCAGAAATACATGGCATTTCACACTGTGTTGCAAATTTTAAACAATTTTTACCGTGCCGTTTTTTGTAAATTTTGTATATGTATTTCCTCAAGCTCAAGTAGGGACAAATTTCAACGTGATGGCCACTATCTAAAACATTTGCAGAGAATTCATTATAGCATTAATTTTGATAAAAGAAACATCAAACTATTGGTAAACAATCATAAAACACAAAATAAAAATGTCAAGATAATTTTTTTCGAGGATGTCTCAAGTAAACGAATTGAATGAGACAGAATTCTAACTCCAGCATTGAAATATTAAGGTCGAATACTGTGAGTCTGTTTTGGATTTTGCTCACTTCATGCAAAAATAACCTTGGGGCAGAAATAAAATCTACCTACATTTCTTTCACAATATGTTATCTAAAGAATGAAGGCAAAATAGAGAACTTTTACCGTATGTAACTCGTTATTTTTAAAGATTTCTAACTCTACCCCTTCTGTTTCAGAGGTAAATTCACTTTGAATAGCAAGAAATCGCTTATTAAATGAAAAAAGTTTCCACTTTTGTACAATACATCAATAATAAGTCTTGAAAAGTAAAAACTGCTAAAAAAAGGAAAATCAGAAGAAAAAAATTTGGTCCCAGTGGGTCTGAACCTACGCACCCCTGAAAATTGCAGTCAAAGTAGGTTTATAGTAGGAATTGAATACTCTTCAAAAAGGAGGTACTCTATTACGGGTCCAATACCTTAATGTGTGATTTGTATCTTCGTAGATGTAGCTGCTCACCCCTCATATTTAGCCGCTCCGATAAGGTGTCAGTAATTCGATCAATGGGTTAGCCGTTTGCTTCCTGTTGTGATTAAAATGATACCGTAAATGTGTCACAGTGCACCATCTCTGATGAGCACTGACCTATTGACAATATTATGCCTGTCTTTACTTATATCAAATAATGTTGAAAAACGGGATTAAACCGAAAATAATACAAAGAAAACTAGCAATCAGTTTAATTGCGACATATACCTCTCGTAGACCTAGAAACGGAAACGGACAAATAAATTTTGAAAAATAGACATTTATATTTATTTCACTGTTTTTATCTTATAGTTTGTAAGGTCACCGAAGTAAAAGAATATCAAAGAAAAAGTATTTTTCGAAAACATTGATCTTTCATATATTCAGTTACAGTATTTTGGTCGCGTGCTGATTTTTATATTGATTAAAATTCAAGGATGTGTCAAGGACATTGCCTGTTTTAAATTTTGTTATCGTTTAAAAGTGCAATATCATGTAATTGCGAATATTTATAACATGGTGAAAGAAAAAGCACAATAAGCTAATTTATCAGCTGCGCATTTGTACGAAATCAAAATTAAGTCAGCAAAGAATAATAATACCGTAAACGTAACTTATTTGCTCATTGAAAATCATTTAATGATTAATGTTTATGGTACAGTATTGGTTTTACACTATAATTGTTAATGTTAGTTCTGTTTAATTAACTCCCTGAGGCCGATATCATAATATACATGCTGCGGCGAGATAAGAATTACCACCTGACGTCGAAGAAAATTATCTGATTTTCTCATAATCACGCAGGCAGTCATCATGCATGGAAATATTATTAACATGGGTGTAAATTAAACTATACTTCTAAAATCTTCCAAGTTTGAACAAATATTTATATCTATCCACTTTCGTCCGTAAGTTATATCCAAATAGAATTACAATTTCAGTTCGAAACATTCATCATTTTTACACACCTATTGCGTTTAATAAATATTTGAACATTTCCGATTTTATTACTTTTTCACATGAAAACACATTAAATTCCAATAAATAGAAATACATTATTTACATCAGCATTACTCAAAATTAACACCCATTTTTGAGTGAATATCGATGGTTTATTTTGATGTATAATTTATTTCTAAACATGTACACAAACGTAGTGTGACGCGCACTGAGACAGTTAAGTTGTAATATTTATACCTATCTTTGAAGAATTATTAAATTTACAAAAGGCGTTTATTTACACACATTTTTATGTATGAAACATGTTTTGCTGTGTTATTTTTATCCATCTGAATTTAATGCGATGTAAGTGTACGAATATTTCAGCTTTCTAAAAGTTAACATTTTCTGACCATTCATTTCTCTGATAATGAAATGTCATCGTCGGAATCATCATCCGACGGACTGATACGTCAAAATCAGCATGATAATGAATATTTTCTTCAATGTAAGAAAAATCTCGGGCATCCGACATTATTTTAATCTTTTGAAATACAGTATGAACGAAACACAGCGGAGTTCGTCTTTTTTATTTCCTTTACCGAATATTTACAAACATTTATTTTAACAAGGAAACTAATTATTAGCATAATTAATAATTATAACATCTAAGAAATAATAGCCGGTATGCAAAATAATTTTGCTTTTATCAGGGTTATCAAAAATTAACAAGTATATGACGCAATCAGCATGATCTCGGTGCCGCGACTATACTCGTCAATCGCCGTCCTGGGGAGTCCTGATAACGCGCGTATAGTCGGATATCGACGCTACAGGGGTAGAAAATATAGCGCCTTTAGTCGCATTTCGGCCTCAAGGAGTTAAGGTTTCTTTGGAAATGAACATGTAAAGCTAACTTAACAAACTACAAAAGTATTTTTCATTAACAGTACAATATACTGATGTAAAAATGAAACGTTAAAATATAAAAATAGAAATCAAAGCTAATCTATTTTAAAAAAGGAAAAGCAAAGAAAAAAAAACAGCAGGCCTGAATGAAACAAGATTTAAACTTGAAAAGCAGACGGAAAATTAAGAGCTGACTGCCACAAAAACCCCGCTAAATTCAGTCAGATAAAACGATGCGGCTGCACAAAGTATTCAGCAAAAGCGTTGAAACAATCTGACATAAAGAACCACTAATGCAAATCTTAATTTTGACCATACAGGTAACAAGAGAAAAACGTCACGGGTGAATTCCTGTAGAAGCTGTAAAACCCGCCCGCAGGCTATTTCGGTGCGCGTTAACATATTTATTACCTCTAATAGAAGATAGCTAGCATACATTTAATTGAGGTAAGATCTCTTATAAGCATAAATAACTTTACACGAAAATAAGCATTTAGAGTTCTTGTTATTATTATTATTATCATTGTTGTTGTTATTATTATTTATTTATTATTATTATTATTATTATTATTATTATTACTTATTAACTTGTTGTTGTTGTTATTATTATTATTTAAAGAATCAGTTGTAATTACAAATTGTTGCGTAAACTACCAAGAACAGATTCTATATATGAAAGTAAGAATGAATGGGGGATTAACCCCATTTTCAAAACAGGAGAATAACCCCATTTTCAAAACAGGAGAATAACCCCATTTTCAAAACAGGAGAAATTCTCCCGCAGGTGAACTCTCCCGCTGGAGTTCGCCAGTATCATATGTGGGAGGAAACCTCCAGTGGGAGATTTTTAGAACGCTTATTTTCAGGTCTAATATAGAAACAACACGACAGTAAAGACTAAGAAATACTTACCAGCGATAAATAATGAATTTCAGAAATTTTGTTAAAGCCCAATGGGGTATTTCTCCCGCAATTCTTAAAGTGGGAGAAAACCTCCGATTGGACCTCCCATGGGATAGCGAAAACCCCGCGGGAGAAAAAAATACTCCCATGGGAGGATCAATTTTGAAGCCGTCCCAAGAGTTCGTTGTTTGAGATATTTGAAAGGAAATGGCCAGTTATTTGTCTATGAGACCCGAACTATTGTTAGGTGTCAAAAGATCACATTAAAGTCAAAGATAAAAGGTAGCTGAGTTTGCGAAAATTCCGGATTTGCAAACTAAATCCGGAGACTGTTTTGTACAAAATTGAGTAGATCATCAGTCACACTTCGTATTTTTATAATAAAGGACATGATTTTACAGGTTAATTGCTCTGTTGCCTTGGACACAACTAAGCGTGTTCGGATGAAGAAACAAATCTTCTTGCTTTGTTTTGCCTGAGTGAATTTTTCTTAATGGTCAGATAAATTTTGCTTTTCCATTTTTTTTGGCATTTCAATACAGTTTAAAGTGATAGAAAAGTGACAAATTTACATCTAATTAAAGTTCTAATAGAGATCTATCATCATCTGGAATGGTCATATTAAATGAGTTTATGGAAAAGCAGACAATTGACTTGAAAAACGATTCTTCTTTGCATTCACAACATTTCAAAATATTGGATAATTTGGTGATATTAATTGTATCAAGAGTTATTGGGTTACTGTGCATAGCTAAAGGTAAAGTTATTTTAAAACACCTTTCTTTATTGTGTAACTATTGCAACCATCATAACAGGAAGGGGTTAAGGTCAGCCCAAATCAAATCCCAATCAAATTAAATAAACAAAGAGAGAGAACCCTAGTTAACAAACAAAGAGTAAAAATCCTAGTAAACGAACACGTTCAGAAGTAAGCAATGACTGTATAGGGGACATTGCTGCCATTCAAATGCAGTTAGATACCATGACTCAAGAACTAATTAAACTTAGAGGAGAAATAAAGAGTGTTAATAAAAAGGATGATATTGAGAACTTTGTTTTACAAAACAGTAAAACAAGTATCAGAAAAGAAAATCTTTATTAAATATGCTAAGATAGAGAAAATTATGAGAATGTGCAATGTTCCATAACCAAAATCCAACATTGCTTACTTTTTCAATCCCAACATCCGTCAAGTTACTTTTGTTTATAACTGTCAGACTGATTTTATTGCATTACTCTTAACAACAAAGGATTCAAAAGGAAGTGTAATATCCATGAAAGCGTAATTCTGCCTTTCATACCTTTTTAATTGTCTTCCATTATAAATTTAGTTGTTCAGTGGTGTGAAACTACATTTTTTAACGCCGAGAGCACTTCAGAACTGATATATATATATAGGAAGCATATTTTCTTAGCCGGTTGCTGAAGCAAGATAGCAGTTTTAAGCCTTTTTGAGATAGTTACTATTTTTAAAATGCGAAAATCAATCGAATCACTAATGTTGAGTGCTTATATTTAATATCGAAGACGGAGTGTACTATTAGAGTATTTTGAGCATGTCGTTTAAGCTTTTCTGTAACTTCTTATTCAATCTCCATATAGTTACTCTTGCAAAATAGTCCTACCTATCAAGCCATTGACAAATTGATCTCTTGTACTTTATCTAAGCATAAATGTAAAATTAATCAATGTACTTTAACTAAAGAAACTCTACGTTACTCGTGAAATAATTTATTTTCATATCATTCGATGAAAATAAAACCTATATTCATGCAAAAAAAACTTGAATATCCTCTTTACATATACTAAAATCTATTCAACGGGTTAAGTTTTGATAGAGGACAATACGGACAAATGCACGTGCAGGATTGAATTGCTATTGTAAACAGCCTTGTTTCAAAAGGTACAGATTCCATGATAGGCGAGTTTGTCAGCCAATCAAGACCCGAAGTTAATATTGGCAGAGTTTTGGTTTCATATATTAACGTTTATTATTACCGCATATATATTAAAGTTTTATTCTAGTATTGACTTGATGTTATTACTATCATCCATGTTTGTTGAAATCATATTACGTGTACTATTGTATAATCATGAATATTTATACAGATAGGCCATAAACTATTTCTGTCATTTTGACATTTGCATAAAGCATACATATTATTAGAACGTAGCTCTGATTCGTGCGGGCAAATCTTGGTATTGAATTTAGAAAACTTGACCTCTGATTGTAGAAAAGAAACGTTAAACATCACGAAAAAGAGGGCGCGAGGAGTATTGCACATTTTTTACCTCTCATGTTCAGACTCAGTCAAACTGAATCTGCTATTATTTTTCTAGGCTGCATTCTGTGCTTCCAAAGGATCATTTTATAGATTTTATTAGCTCTAATATTATTAGATATGTATGAGTAATACATTGTATAAGCAGGACTGATAGTTTGTAATGCTAAACCAACGAAATGAAAGTACCTCATGGTCAGGCACTGCTATTGATTTTCCACAGGCTTCCATTGTAAAAAATGATTCTGTCACATACCCTAAAATTTAGAGATGATAATAAAAATGTGTTTCTTTTAATAAAGTAACATGTCAGGCACCAAAAAATGGTAATTCTGTATAGATTTTTTTATTTCAAACACACCTACCCACTTCAGTTAAAGGCATATAAAGGCCTACTCTAAAGTGACAATTAAAAAGTCAGGCATTCTGTCAGACATTTGTAAAATATTCCAAATTTCACAGAAGCCATTTTATTACTTGATTATGGCACAAATTTTATAATTGTAAACATTACCCTTTTAACGAATCAGCTTATGCATCATTGACTCTTACGGGCTTCCCTAGACATTTTTCAAACAATCCAAAGTCGTGTTTCAATAACATCATCTTACCGTATACAAATGAACAATGAAATCCCTCCTACCCTAGGCTTTGGTTACCAAAAAAAAAAACACATTAGGGATCCTATTTTGTGGATATATTTCTTGAAAGGAACAAATATTTCGCATTTTGCAGTGACCCTTGATTTTTGACATGTCACATGGTATAGATATTTTTCCTAAAATGCGCAAATGATTGACCATTGTAAGTAATCCTATTTTATAGTCATAACACACAAATGATTACCATTTGTCAGCGGCCCTATTTTATGTAAAAAATCTCCTGAAATACATAAATGTTTGACTTTTGAAAGCAATCATAATTTTTGGACATATTTTTGAAGCTCATGACTATTTGCCCTTTGAAAACGACCCTATATCCTGAAACACAAAAATGAATGCCCTTTGTAAGCGACCCTTGTTTTGACATGTTTCATAAAATGAAATATTTGCACTTTGCAAGTGTCTAGAGGTTCTGGACATGTTATCACACAAATATTTAGACATTGTAAAAGCACAACCCTAATTTCTGGTTAGTAAAGTAACAGAAAAATGGTTGTTGATCTGTTTTTATTTCAGTATATTAATAAATAACAAATCGCACTGTTAAATTGCTATTCCAAACTGCGAAACGTATGCTAGCTAGCCATCCCTGCTCGTGCATCATGAGTTTTTTTTTCAGTCACAATTAAAGTGGGCAAGGAAATGATTAAAGCCATAGTCCTTTATCATCACTGAGAATATACTATACCGTGACTTCACAGACATGAAAATGTGTTGTCATATTCGACAGATGCTTTGGATAGTAGATTAGTTTAAAGCGAGTGGTTATTAGTAATCAGACTGAATCATTCAAACCATTAGAAAACTTTATCATATGGGTATGAATAAATAAAGCACATGAGAGGTACAAAAAACGGGAAGCAGCATAAAAATATCAACAGTCTTTTGATTTAAACCTGTCTATAACTTACACATATGTTTATTCTATAATTAGGTATACTTATCATGATAATAATACTGTAACTGCGGAAGATAAATTCAAAACATGCTTCTGCACGTGTACAAAAGAAGTATAAGTGAGCCGGAATATCAATTTGAAATAAAAGTGTTTTCTCGTACAACCATGCACTATACCATGTAGTTTCTCAGTTAATTTATACAACGGAAAGTCGAAGTGTTTATCATATATCTACAAGTGGTTCATTGTAAAACAATGATTCGTCCAGAAGCAGTCATTATTTAATATATTGTCAAGATGTTTGACCATAATACTTATATTTGACCCAGAGAAGGGCATACGTAGGCGCGGTACTTATAAAGGCACGTATGTAAATAATTTAAACATGCACTAAAATGGCTTGTAATCACCCACAAGATCGGCATAATGTATCAAATAAAATGGAAAAAAGTATTAAACAAGCGATTAATTTGAATATTGTTATGTTTCTTTCGTTGATGAGATTATCAGGTATGTAGCATTTTTGTTTTACATTCGTGCCGACCAGCACGTAAACCGACGTGATAAGTACATATAAATTATAAATCTGGAACGATGACTTCAGTCTACGTTAAAACTTCTTGTTATTTTAAATTACAGGGACGCAAAAGGTGGTGATCGAGATGGGTCTTTTTGAACTGATTACACTACATACAGTGTTAGCGCTCGACATGTATGTTTTTAAGATATCAGTACAAACACAACGTTTTTCATCATGTTCATTTCCACCGAGTTTGGCATAGAATGCATACAGAACACTGAAAAAAAAAGATAAAGTGGGTGAAAATAAAAGTAAGATATTGGCAAGAAAAATGTAAATTTTATGCGTTATTTCAAACGCGTTAACGTTGCGACGGTATACTATCTTCTGCATAATATTTTTGATTATCTGTAAGAATATCTTGCAAACATCTCATGTCAATAAGTTTGCACCACTAATCAGATTCAGAGTACTTAGTGACACGGCACGGAGAAATTATATTTCGCCTAAAATGTATGGGTTAGTCCCCTAAGAATTGTTAGATTTGAGAAGAGAACATGTTGTCAGTTCTTTGAGATTAAGACCATTGCTCTACATGCTATTTCAAGTCCTCAAAATATGTAGTAATTATTTTAAACATTGTTTTGACATAACAGTATTTATGGACAAAACAGATTTTTTTTACTTCAAGGAAGTGTTTAGAAACACGAACTAATTGCTATTATTGTGAGCGTGATCTGTTTCAATTGACATCATGTTTTTATAAAGTTACTGTATCTCATCTAGCAAACTAAATTTCATTATGGTTTCTGAACTATTATTTATTGAAATGGAAAAAGAGGCTGATTGTGATATGTATGTTTCAGCATACAGAGAGACAGGGTCTGTCCTCAGTCAGTTCATATGAATGTATACTGTTTCAAAATCGCTCCAGCGCATCATTTATATTGTGATACCTTTAGCTAAAAAACACTACTTTTTCAGATAGTAGTGACATTGGTTGCAGTCCTCCGTGGGAGCAGGTGTACCAATCATGTGTACGCTTTATGAAATCGAAACCGTACCATAACTGGCATGAGGCTCGCAGTTCGTGTAGAAGTATAAATGCCGACTTATTAAGCATCACTGACGAGCAAAAAAGTGTAAGACTGAATGTTTTGGGGTTTTTTTTGTCCAATATGTCTTGTCATCCGTATGAGGCGCAAAGCCAAGAAATTTTTACACCGGAAAAAATTACCATGAAATATGTATGACGGCGTTATAGACCGAATAGTATGATCTTAACTTTTCATCTATATATTTGATCATACATTTAGATATTTGCAAATTGTGAAAATGAATAGAATATCTTGATGTTAGTATTTATGTCTCCCAAACCACTGTGGTGGTGGGAGATATCTTGATTTACTTTTGTCTGTGTTTGTGGCGAGAGTCTGTCAGTCAGTCTGTCACAAATCTTGTCCGCACTCTAAGTCGAACATTTCTCATCCGATCTTCACCAAACTGCTTTTAAATACGAACACCATCTCAAAAATCTAAAACTGTTCAGATAAATTGAAAGGGCGCCGGTGCCGCTAGAAAATTAATTGTGTCCGAGAGGGTTCCAGTGCCATGTGCAGAGAGTCAAGAGGGATCCTGTGAGGCAAAATTGCACAGACTAGAGAGATCCCATGCATGAACGAAATAGAAAGTAGGGTCTTTTTAAGAAAACACGATGAAAATAACCACATAAAGTGTATTTACACTAAGATTGGGTAAACGACTTCACATCTAAAGTATTAGATATTTGCTTTACTAACGAAAAGTTGTATTTAAGTTTCATAAACATCGCACGATGTTCATCCAAGCCAGTACCCTCCGTTTACATTCCATCTTCCTTTGGACTTGTGTCAACTGATAAAACAAATGTAACGAATGGTATATAGCTACGTCTTCCCGTGGTTCATATGTTTTTATGCACAAAAATGTGTTAAGGACGAAAATTTCGATTTTCCCAGCTCACTGACGTTGGAGTTCATTGTTTACCACAAAGAGTATCCTGTGTACGAACATTCTCATTTTCAACAGAGAGGGATCCGATATGCATATACACCGTGGAATAAAACATTTGCGAATTATCTGTATAAAAATTAAAATCACGATATAGTTTTCTATTTTGTCTACAAGTATATGTAAACCCAAATTATAATAATGTCTCTTGATATTCAGAGCTTCACATTTTATTATTTTCATGATTCAACTCGTTTAAAAATTTAATGCGGAAAGGCGCAACTGTAATGTTCTTTTTATCACATGTTATCCTTTCCTGCTGAAATATATAAATGTCTTATTTCTTTAATTATTATAAACGAAGTAAATTCGGTCAAACGTCTCCTATTACTGAAACGACGTCAACGTCGAAGCTTTATTACACAAGTGTAATACCAAAAGTATGTAATGGCTTTATTTCACTCCAAAGACGTACAGCATGTGAAAAAAATGTGCTTTACGCTGCTTTCTATTCATTAAATTCACAACAAAATTTCAACCAACCCAATCGCAACGCTTACAACACATTTAGGCAACTAAATCTTCCATGGTTTCAAACATTATTCCAAGAGAACACGGTCGCTTATCTATCTGACAGTTTCAGTACAAGTAGGAAAAAATAACAGTTTAGTTTCGTTTCTATTCCAGAAAAAAATGACGTCTGGTTCGTAAAAGATTTGGAATCGTATCAGTTTATCATATTACTTTCCTATAAGCATTATTGCTTTGAAACATGAAAAAGGATTTAACTATACAGTGCCACCTCTTTAGAGCAACACCCTTTGGGAGATACACATATTGACTGTTATGTAGAGGTTGTTGTTCTGGAGAGGTAAATTTGGTAGTATATTTCGGCTTAGGGAAATTTTGATGATGATGTTACAGAGAGGTTTTTGCTTAAGAAGGGCTGCTCTAGAGAGGTTGTACTGTAGTTTGGCTTGGCCAGTCAGATAATCGTTCACCTTTCTGCAACAGTATGATTAAATGTGTTTAATGTATTTGTAATCTAATATTTCAGGAAATAATTCCTGTCAATTGTTCCAAATACAAAAAAATGTCTAATGTTAGCCTGATGTCGAGATTTTGTCCATGGACCATTGTTAAACTTGCATACTATAATGAATAATACGAAAACAACCGACTATGTATATACATGTTTTAGCGTTATATCACTGTTATATTACAGATAGAAATAGATCTTTGGCTTACAAACCATACGGAGAGTACTGAACCATTGAAATGGTGGATCGGTTTGCGAGCTGTTCGCGATACTTGGCGATGGGTAGATAATAACGAGATTTTTAGGTAAATGAGCTTGTAAAGATAAGATCTTGTAAAGATAAGATAAAATACAGGTCTTTTGATATTTTATTTATACAGTAACTATGGAAATTAAGGATATGATATAGATTATTCGCTATTTTGATAAATGTAGACGTAATAAAGAAATGAAATAAATTTGCATGTCAATTTTGCGATAACGCATTTCTTCTGAAAACTTTTCAAGTTGAGTTGTGATTGGCAAAGTTCCTAACTTTTCAAAACTTAATTAAAATATTTATGTTAAGGAGGGAAATATTAGCATTGTATTGAAAATTATTATACTTTGTAGTATGTGGCCAAATACTGGCGCAGTTAACAAGTGTGGACTTTTGGACTACCAGGGAATAATATCCAGGGCAGATTGCATTACTGAACGAATAGATCTACTATACATTTGTGAAATTAAAAGTATGCACATGAGACTCTCTCTCTCTCTCTCTCTCTGTATCTCTCTCTCTCTCTCTCTCTTTCTCTGTGGATGTGTGTGTGTGTGCGTGCGTGCGTGCGTGCGTGCGTGTGCGTATGTGGAATCTTTTTCAACCATTTTTCAGTCATAAACCGATGGTGTCTACTTGTAGCAGTAAGCACAATGCCAAACTTTTTACTGCTGCCTCTTGTTAAATGCATTTGGTAGTTTTATTGATTTCTATGCCCGAGTTATGGATATATAAAACATGTTTACCGTTTCCAAGAACAGCAGAATGGTAATTAAAAGATGTACCGAAATCGTAAAATGCTCACATATGAAAACAATACATTTAGTCATCCTGTAATATTTTTATGCAAGAATAGCGACAATACACCTTTTTGTGTTTTAACGTCTGCTTAAGCCCGCGGGAATGTTTGTGACCGAGACCGAAGGTTATTATCCCTACATAATACACGTTTATGACGATAATTTTATACAAAGGAAGGAAATACTGTTAAAGGGCAAATATTATACTGTGATCATGTTACAACAGATACGTTTGAGCTTTTATAGTTTTACTGGTCAATTCAAGGATTTATAAAAATTCAGAAACCAGAGAGCATACTAATGTTTGTAACGTTAGCCTGTATACAGTTTTCATCCACTGTATCAAAAGTATCATCTTTTCTTTTAATGTGTATATACAACTCTAAGCATCAGGAAAACAGTTTCTTCTTATACAACAAATATAGAGTTGTTTAAGTGTGGAAAGATTACTGAGAGTAGAATTCACCGGATACTTGCACGCCCCGGTTTACCGATTGATACATGTATCAAGCCGTTCCAAATCATGTTGTTTTAAACTTATTTTCTTCTAAAATCTTTCAATCGTCTGCGATATATACTCAATATTTATTTGAAAGACCGTGTGCATGTTTTTTGTTGTTGTTTTGTTTTCCATATTCATGAATACATGTGACAAATGTTCTTACCTGTTGCATGGACGGATCCAAAACTGTATTCTTCTTATTTTCGTTCGCGACTACACTGTCAGACCAGTAGCCTCGATGAAACTTGTGGTTTGCCGCAGATCCTCAATGCCTCCATACAGTTTCTGGTGGATTGAGGTATCTATCGGCCAAGTCGCAGCTCGCTCCTGGTCATGCCTTTTACATCTCTGAAGTATATGCTCCGCAGTCTGATCTTCTTCGCCACATGGACAAGTTGGCGATGATGTCAGTCTGTATTTCTTGAACATGTGAGCATTGAGCTTGTTGTGCCCTGAGCGGAGCCTGACCATCATCACTTGTTCAGACCGATCAAGGAGATGAAAGGCATCTTCCTCCATCCTTGGTCTCGTTAGTGCCTTGATGATGGTGACTTTCTCCTTGTAACTCAAAGGTTCTGTTGGTTGTTCTGACTGAGCTCCTAGCTTAGCCAGTTAGTCTGCCTCTTCATTGCCTGCAAGTCCACAATGGGATGGAATCCACTGAAGTGCTACTTTGCAGGTTATACTCAGGTTCTGCATTCTCCTGGCTAGCTGCGGAGCTTTATTGTTGATCAGAGCTTCCATGACAGAAAGTGCATCTGTGAGAAAGACGACTGAGGAGCTTTCTTCTGCCGAGTCTTCAACCATTGAGACGGCTTTCAGGAGTGCTTCAGTCTCTGCCTTGTAATTGCTGCGGTGTTTTCCTGTGGCTGCATGTAGTGTTTCTCTCTTGCCAGATGGGTATTGAATGAAAACTCCTGCTCCTCCATCTTTGACGGCGCATTTGGCTGATCCGTCTGTATAGACATGAGTCCGTGATTCCGGAGGATAGTCTTCATTGATCATAGCAAGTGTGAGGCTCTTCCGTATGCCTTCATCCTCTTGCTTCCCGCGGTCAAGACGAGGAACAGCAAGTCTCACAGTCACCGAGGACAGATCATTCGCTAGTTGGTTAATAATGTCTTCACTACCTAGGGGTTGGTATGGTCAGCTCAGTTGTGAACTCTCGGTTGAGTTTCTTTGCCTCATGTACGAAGCTGCTACGTTTGAGCCGATTCTTTGTGTAGCCATCTAGCTTGGCTTTCATGGGATGGTCTTGAAAAGACCTGAACTTCTCTGCTTGAGGCAGAACCTTTGCATGTCTTCTGTCTTGTAACGACTGTGTGCCTGTTAGCTTCTCCATGAAGGAGATTGGTGTAGACTTTGTAGCACCTATCATGATCCGCAATGTTTGGTTCTGAACCTTGCCTAAAGCCTGTTGGTTAGTTTTGGCAGTAGTGGACCAGGCAGTTGAGCTATACTCTAAATGGGGTCTCACTGTTCCCTGATATACTGTCTTGAGTATTTGCTCATTTGCTCCCCACGTTGTTCCAGCAAGTTTGCGCATCATGGCAAGCTTCCTACGGGCCTTCCCTTCTGCTTGACTAATGTGGGGCTTCCAAGTTAGCCGTTTGTCAAAGGTCACTCCGAGGTAATTTGCCTCGTCTGCTTCAATCAGCGAAGTATTTCCCATCTTGGTTTTACCCGCCCTCTGCTTTGACGACAGGAAGAATAGTGTGGTGGACGATTTCTCTGTATTGATCGATACACACCAATCTTCAGCCCAAGCTGAAAGCTTGTTGATGGCTTCTTGCATCCTGTATGTGGCTGTAGTGGCATGTTCTTCCTTACACCATAACACCAGATCGTCAGCGTAGAGAGCAGCCTTAACTCCTTTCGGTAGTTCAGACACCAGATCATTGATGAAAAGCAAAAAGAGTGTAGGGGATAAGACTCCGCCTTGCGGGACACCATGACGCAACAGGAACTTCCTACTGCTGGCATGTTCTAAACTGAATCTTGGAGGTATGACTTAATCCACCTCAGCATGTGACCTCCTACTCCAGTCCTCATCAGCCTGACGAGGAGTCCATCAGTCCAGACTTTGTCAAACGCCCTCTGCAGATCAATCCATGCTGTAAGCTGCCAAAACCGTCAATCATTAATGTTTACATAAGATAGGCGGTCAAATAAGGTTGACCTAGTTTACACATTAGACTACGTGCGTTTTGTTTGTGATACCGCTTGTGAGCACTTGACCTCGGTATGAATAGAATAACAATAGATGAAGAGTTAAATGAAATTTATCGACAAAAACTGGAACAGTCTATAGTCGATGGGTGTTAAAAGATTTTAACGCCTATTGTCTGATAAAACGTTATTATTGTTTACGACGATCAATGACTTTAAAATAGAAAATGTTCTCAGTAAATGAAAATAAAAGTTTGAATACCAAAAAGGTTGTTTGCGTTGTTATTCTTGTGTAAATCTGTGAAATCAATATGGATAAAATGCCTCTTATAACGTATTTCCTATTCTAGGGGAAAGAAATCTGAAATTGTTGACTTTTATAAAAGATGTTGGAATCAGTACTGCACATGCAAAGAGTACAATTGTAACAATAAAATATCAATGAAAATATTAAATATTTGATATGGTAGTTGAACGCTGCAATCTTAATGCTGAACAGTCCGAGAGATTGGACATTATTTGCAATGTGATCATTATGATTTTCTTATGTACAAGTATAAATACTGTATGCAGTAAAAGGAGCAGTTCACTGCACCTGTCCATATCCATGTCCATGTTTTACTTTCGTTTTTTCAACCGGGGGTAAGCATTGTCAATTTTCCAAATATCAAAAGTAGGCGCACGCGGCTTGTCTTTACGCGCATATCAAATACAAAATATACAGGCGCATAGTGTTGGCTTAAGTATAAGCGCATATCAAAAATAGGCGCATAAAAGTGTCGCTAAAATTATTATAAGCGTATACGCTTATTTACCAGATTTTACAGTATATTGTTTAACCATAATAATACATTTTCATTGGTACTTCTAATTAGCTTAACAGTGCAACCGCTCATGATTCATTCACATTTACTTATGAAAGTTAAGTATTTTGATATTGTTTGAAAAGGTATGGTTCATATAGTCATAGATGTTCTGAATCAAACAGACAAATATATTTTGTTAAATGTGACAAAAAGACTTTAGTGTGAAATATTTATGCCCTGGCAAGACGTACATAATTAGTAAATATCCATTATTACTCTCTCAGAAATCACAACGACAAAAATAACATCTGCATCAACAATTACTCAAACAACAAAACCGATGATTGAAGCTGTTGCAATTGCGTTTACAAGAATAACATGGAGGACAAAAACAACATCATCATCAGCAACAATAAAGACGATGACAGAAACAACGAAAGAAATAACCATTGAAACCACATCAGACCTGCTTTCGGGTAACATGTCTTTCCTTTCATGTTAAATGATTCAAATATGTGTCAAGATGACGTATCGTTGTCAGTCTGAGTCCATTGTCCATTCTTTATACAGTTCCCTCTATGTCTTTTTTCAATGATATTTAGGGCCTAGTCTGAAGCTTTGACTTTTATTTGCATTCCAACCACATTGTCTGATGGCTATGGAAGCAACTGATATTTTATTCTGTCAAAAATAAACCCACACCATTTCAATATGCATGCTGTTTGCGCCAATAAGTGCTGTTTGGCTTGATTAAGTTTTTTATACGTTAGTTCGCAGAAAGAAAACAAGAAAACGAAAAATAGAAATATATGTAGTCAGGCTTTTATCTCTGAAATTACTGGAAGACATTAATAAAATAAAAAAGTGGAAAACCACGGGTCACATTCATAGTCATTGTTTGACCGTTGTCAATTTACTTCAAATGAAGTTGTTCTGGCTGACCCCGTGTTGTAACATTGTTTCCTAAGTAGCCATTTGACAGAAATAGAAACCACTTTACACTTATTATATCTAAGTAAGATATATTTCACTACTGAACACTTTAAAAATAGCTGTCCATTTAGTACAGTTAATCATACAATCATAATACCGTAAAGCTTCAAATTGCTTATTTACATTCACCTAATGGTTTGTTTAAACAGTCTAACTGAATACCAATGCACAAGTATAGCGTTTAACAAAATATATGTAACTAATTATAAGTAACAGCAAAAGTCTTTAATATTTACAGCTAGATTAGGATTTAAAAGAATCTATACATATATCTTTTTTTAATATAACAGGAGACACGTGCAAGTGTAATGTTGTGATGTATGTATCCATACCTGTTACTGTTGGCATCGTTGGAATTATCGCAGTTGTCATTCTCTTCGTATGGAAGTGAGTAAGTTCTGCTTAAGGCAGCTATTTATGTTTGATCAACCGGGTTGATTCCTTAATGTTATGTTCAGACAACCTATAAACGGTATGATAGATTTAAGTGGCAATCACTGTAGGTGAAATAAATCCATATAATGTCATTATTTTTCTATTATTTTCAAACCTGGCTGCCAAACTAAGATAGAAGATATTAACATAATAATTAATTGTATATGCCTACTTTATTTACATTGCCCTTTTGCTTATCTTGGTTTTGCAGACAACAGTTTAGCTTGTTGAAATATTCCATTAGCTTTAAAACGAGAACTTTTACTGATCAGAATTGAAAATAAGTCCACAATTCTTCTTAGTATTTTCTGTGTTTTGACCATGACAGAAGGTAATGAAATAAAATGTACAAGACAATAAAACAATGACTGCTTCAAGAGACCTGGCTCTACTTAACTAACTTTTTTGTTCCTTCAGTAAATCTTAAATATAATATATGAAAAGTGAAAAGGACACAAATGCTACTATGAGTACGATTGTCCACCTTTGACCATGAACAAAAAGCTTCAAATCAAGCAAAACAGACCTGTTGAGTTTTAAGATAATGTATTATTTTTCAAGAGTGTGTGAAATTTCCTTTAAGTTAAAGACGACGCTATAAGTTATTCCTATGATTTTTCAGAAGACTCCCATTATGGTGTCCGAATATTTCAAATAAATCTATAAAATTCATGCACACGGTCCTATTTTTTAATTGAAATATCTAAGAACACCCTGCATTTGGACAGTTTAGTCTAATCTGATACCAAACAATTTCAATAGACTGAGCTTTGAGGTCAAATATGTTTGTGTAGTACATCGTACCAAAGCTGTATAGCATACGTGTCTAAATATCAAGATCTTATTGCATTGCTTTAACAACGAAGGTAGAAGTTAGTTTACTTTTGAAAACTTTCACATATGTTAAAGGTTACAGCAGGCGCATTCTTTTTATGTGTTGCAGGCGTGCAGGCCGAATACACAAAAACACATCAAGAAAAGATGCCGATAACGAGGTGGAACTATCACACGTCAGTGTGCGCATTTACGACCAATGTCTTGCTCCACAAGAGGCATCTAATCAAGGCAATAGCAACTACATAACACCAGTCGCGAGCATTTTTGACAGACGTCCTGGAAATGCAGAATATTTAAACAAAAAACAAGAGAGCAGTGCTGATAGCAGAGACAAAGATGTTACTGCTCAAAGTGTAAACTTGAACATGTTTACAACTGCACATAACGCTGAACGTGCAGAATATAATTACCAGCAACTGGATAGAGAAGAAACCACGGGAAAACATGTGTATCATACTGTGGAAAGGCACGTGTACCACACTGTGGAATGATTCGTGGACGACTCTGTGACAATAATACGTGTACCGCAAGGTAAACGATGAATAGTACTGATTACAATTCTTGCAACAAAGGATTTTTTTTCAACATATTTATACTTTTAACGTTGACTGTGCAGAGAAAGTCGTCAACGAACTCGAAAGGACATTAAACGACATCCTGTTTTAAACAGTGATTATTCGGATCATTTGTCTTAACTCAATTTTGCTATAGATAAATTTCTTAATTATGGCTTTACTCAAATTATTCTCAAATGGCACTGTTTTGTTTATAAACTATAGTTACTACAATGGCGTATAATCTGGTGTTGTTGTTTTTTTTTTCTTATATTTCAAATGCTAGTACATGCGATGCAGTGATAAGAACGGTCGATAATCATTATCATAAATCCATAAATACTTTCATTTTAGTACGTCTTGCTTTTGGGTTAACTAGTCTTCATTTTAATCAAAATGTATCACAACAAAAGATGTACTTTCAGACTGATAAAATATACAAAATGTATAATTATATTTAGTTATAGTTTATATCAAATAATTGGTTTTATCTTGTATTTATTAATAACTAAATTATAAACGTGAGTGTAAGAAGTAAATTTGATAAAGATATTTGCGTTAAAGACCTTTACCGAAGAGTAAAATGTTCGCAAAATATGTTTGTTTGTTTTTTCTTTAGAGGGGAGGTGAGCTATTAATTGGTGTATTGGCTAGTCTTAGTACTAGGTTTTTTTTCCAATTTTATGTAAATGAAAATATGTGTTGTGATGTAAGAAATGTATTTTATGTAATCACCTGCAACGGATGTGGAAAATTTT
Organism: Mercenaria mercenaria; assembly: GCF_021730395.1. NCBI lineage: Eukaryota > Metazoa > Mollusca > Bivalvia > Venerida > Veneridae > Mercenaria > Mercenaria mercenaria. Next base: position 46,050,390 of record NC_069364.1, read on the forward strand.
ATATGGGCCAAACTGACGATAAATTAAAAACAAGAAGAACTATTCACGCACAACAAATAAGAAACCCTTCAACTAAGCAAATTCCACTAAGTTATCATACTGATGTTTGCAGTAATAAAAATCTAACATTTCAAATGCTCACATTTCTTAAAATGAAATGGATAGTACTTTAGCTAGGTTATCGAAAGAAAATTATTTTATAAAATGCTTAAAACTACAACTAAACAGACTACATTGACATTAAAATGCATAAAATGCTGAAGAATCAAATAGCAATATAAATTACGCCCCTTTGAAACAAACAACGTCAGAATTACATCCCTTTCGCGTCATTTCCATAGTAACGTCACGTCACTTTTGTATACACTGATGATCCGATAAGCGAAACTAGCTTGTGCGTTTTTTTTTGTAATGAAATGCTGTTTGAAAGGCATGTTACGTTGTTTTATTTAGTTCATATATAATGGCATATACATCGTTTTTATATGTATAATATAGCATGTTTAAAATGTAACCGTTTTGAGTAGGATGGTTGTAGTTGTTGTACCGCCAAAGGTCAAGCAAATGCTTTTATGGCCGGTAGGACACACCGGTCAAGGCCAAATAGATATATGACCTCGCACCAGCCGATCCCGTGAGGCAGAATGACTCTGTCTCTCGAGTTCAACCTGTGTTCGGTATGTGGACCTTATCCTACTGGGATTCGAACTTTGTCCGACCCTGGCAATAAGATTTGCTGTGATATATCAGGTAGGTTACTGCCCCCTAGGTTCGACTCTGGGTATATCCATTGACTCTAAAATCCGGCCAACAAAGAAAGAACCAAGCTGATAAACAGTTTATGACTTTATTCAATTAAAGAAAAACTCCAGCTATTAACGTATAAATTTATACTAATTTCACTTGTAGTGAACCTAAAGTGTTATCCGTAAAATTTGACAGATTAACCCTAATTAACCATATAGTGATCTTAATAATTCAAGAACAGAAGGCTTATCTCTTAATACACAAAATACGTAATCAAACAGAATATTCCCTTAAAGACAAGTAACAAATGTGACCCTATAATAGTAACACCTAAGTAGGAAATCAGAACCTACAAAAGCAATAATAAAACACCTTTAGATAAGCGATTGCACTTAAATATTATCAGCCGACTACAATTAAGAAGACCATCTATCAAAAAGTTCGGGAATCCACTATCGGAACATTCCCTAGTGGCACAGATCGCAATTTGGCCATCTGTTTACCTCTTTGTACATGCAAATGAGCGTGAATACAGAAAAACCTAAATTGACTTATAAATTATAGAATAAAGTGAAAGTTTCACAAATGCAATGCGCTGCACAGAATAATGCTGCTAGAACTGTGAAACACCCTTAAATGCAGTGTGAGACTTATAATGTAGGCTCCAGAACGGAATATGGCCGTCTGGGACCGTGAATTGGTACCGTATATAGGACGGGATTTAAATTTTTCTCCCAGATTAGAGCTGAAAAAGAGATTATAAATAAGCTGATAAACGACAATCTAAATGGTTCGGCAAATGTCTACACAAAGTTGACAGTTTGTATCTAATAAAACAACTTATAAAAAGACATAAAATTTTAAAGTGATGAACATTTCATAGTCTAATACATAAAAATAAATGCATTATACTGTTCTTGAGAGAAACAAGGTATGTAATTCAAGTAGTATAGATTTAGTTTTGTTACAAGAGTTATCATACGATGAATAAAAGTCAAAACCGCTACAAAAATAATGTGGGGCAAGACTTATAATCCAAGAAGTTAGTTTCAGGAGTTCTTTCACTGTATATGTTTCAACATTGTATCTTTAAGGTAGTTCTGCACGTTTGATAAACCGGAAGTGATGGCGTAACGTCACTTATCCAGAAAACGTGGAATAAAGCCTGGAATCGGCATACGGAAATGAAAATCATTTTATGAATTAATAGTAGCCTATGAGTAAATTTATTACAATGGCACTGTTACTGTCTTTCTAAAGTCAGAATATGATATTAAAACATCTGACACGTTAAAGTTTCAAAATAATTTCTTAAAATTAGCGTGAAGAGTGCGGTTCACTTTAATCATGGTCAAATATCTCAAAATTAAGCACATGGACCTATACATTTTATTTCACCACATTATAGGCCATATGTTTATTTACAACTGTGGTATGTTTCATTAAATTCTACATTGTAGAGATAATTCTATTCACGAAAATGTTATGAAAGTTATGTTTTTCCCATAGACTTCCATTATGAAAAATTGCGTGAGGTCCAATTCTTTCAAATCAGTCTAGCAAAAAATCAAGCATATGACCCTATCTTTTTTACTTGCTTAATTTTCTAGGTATATTCTGAAGTTTTGAAAAATCAGAGATTAATCAAATTCTACATTGTAGAAAACATTTTGATCCAAACGCGCAGAACTACCTTAACACCAGTGGAGTAATGCCTCTAAAAAGATGTTTTGACAAGGTTAACGGGAGATAATTAATAAGAGTTGTCTGTAAGACAGCGTACTCCACTATTCATCGATTTGACAGTAAAATAGAAATATGTCTCAACAGCACCTCTATTTTTTAACTATTTAAAGCAGCTGAACTCCAGGTTTAGAGTAAATTGTTTCTTTTGACAAAATCAATGTTTAGTCATTCTATGAACAAAAAAGCATATGTTTTGCGTCTAAATTATTTATATAAATAAGAAAAAAATAGTTTTACCCGAGCGAGGTTTCGAACCGGGGACCTCGCAGTAACACAATTTTTGCCAGACGCTTTATCTGCTGAGCTACAGAGCTATGTTTACTAGACGGCTTAAAATTTCATACTGGTGAGTTTACCACGTTAGTCACGGGATAACATTTTCGACAGAAAAAAATAGCAAAAACCAAACATTTTCAGCATTTCATTTGTTAGAAAATATGTCTGTGATGATATTTCAATAACTCGGATACAGTTATGACACATATTTTCTTGAAAATGAAAATTTTCATTTTTACCTGGAGTTCAGTCACTTTAAGTAAGGAAAGGTCAAAATACAAATCAGAGTTATTGGGGTTGTTTTCACATATGCAGACTAATGATGATGATGATTAAGTATTATCCAGAAAGTGAAGATTACCAAAAAACTTGAAGTATGAAAATGGCAAAGTTCTGTCAAAAATAAAATTAGAGTAATGGAGATTGTTACCATACATGCAGATGGTGATTATAAAGAAATAATTTAAATTTTAAGTCATTGTATTTTAAAGTACGAAATATATCTCCATAAACAAAACTTTCGAAAAATTATATAAAAATAATTCCAAGCATAACAACTTTGTGACCTTGACCCTGGGTATATTGTGTCCAGCTCCTGTACATACTTTGTTTTCATGCTTGGCGATGTAAATGTGAACTTACAGTATAATTTAAGCAAAAGTAACAACCATTTGACAGAAAAAAAGAGGTTACTATAAAAAAACAAGCTTAAAACTTAAAAAATAACGACCTGTATTCTTGTTCAATATGAAAGTCATGATTATGTCAATTTTTCATCTGTAGATTAAAGTTATAAAATCTGATATTACAGTTGTATATTTCAAATTTTCAATTATAAAGCGACAGTAAAACTGTTTCAGTCATGCAAAACAGATACAGGTGTAAAAAAGCACAGGAGCAAAGAAAAATACAGCTGTAGAAATGTTACGGAATGGAAAAGATTTTAAGGGACGAAAGCATAGGTACAAAAATATTAGGATGAATTGTAGTTAACAAGACGACATGGCAACAAAAGGATCTAGTAAATAAATACCAATATGAAATATGTTTATACATTGCGTGTACCGGTTCTATACACCGGATACGTTAACGAACCAGTCTGTCCATTCACCAAGAGCTAGTCTAAATTTAAAGACTCAAGGTTGTCTATTTAAAAAGAGGTAGGCTCTGCTAGCAGGACATAATAAAACACTTTATGCGCAAGTTCTGACTTCGACAAAAAGACATGACAATTGCATGTCATAAAGACATATTGCTTTGTACAAGACAACACCATTCAAAGAGTAAATATATTTTCCACATATTGGTCTTGTTAAGATATTATACTGATAACATCATATTACTCTTCGACTAAACAATACAAACAAGACACATTGAGCAGTTCTATAGACAAGGAGAAATTTATTATTTGTAGACAAATTGACGTACATGTTGGACGCTCCACAATGGTGCTCTAAAACGATTGCAATAAAGAACCAGACAGTCTCTTCAAAACTAGCTGAGCTTTGTTAGCCGGAAATATATGTATTTGAAAATTTCTTTCTACATACATTTTGTGAGATTCCTATATCGTCCTATATATGTATCAGTAGAGTTTGTCTGTAAAGGACCTTTGATTGTGTTTCTTCAAAATAGTGATTTACAGATTTCCAAAAGTTTATTAAATGAGATTATAGCCTCTTGACTGCATGGACAGGGCGTCCCACCAGCATAAGACAATTATGGCGTTGTATCAAGATACAACTTAATTTTATCACTTGCAATACTAAATGTTTTAGAATTTTTTCATACATCGATGTAAGGTTTACATTTTCTAGCTGATGAATGTTTGTGGTTTTTTTTTGCCCCGCGCCTGTGACACCGCCTTTTTATTTTTCTAAATGCGACTTTTTGCATTTTCATTTGGTATGTGTTGGTCGTTCCGACCTGCCAAGCGAAAACACAGTAACGTTGAATTACTTTTTGTGCAATATCCAATTCAACTACTATAATGAAAAAAACAAACAAAACTTCTAATTATAATTATATTGCGATATATATTTGTTGTAAAGAATAAAACTGGCCAGTGTAAAATGCCATTTCCTACAACAAAAGTATGCGTTGCTTTCGTTTAATGCCTTAAATTCATCTCAACTTAGATAACATCACAACCCAAAATTGGTAGTATTTCAGCGAATTGAATGCACGCTTCCTGTTGTCTTTTACATCTCTGTAAACTTATACAGCTGTTTACTTAACTGGAACGAATTATTTTAACTCCTTTTATAGATGTGTTGAATAAATCACAAATACGAATTAACACAGGGATATACAAACTTGAGGAATGTTTTAAATCAGCTACATGTATATATCTATTTATGATACGAATTGAATAGGTAATATAAACTATACACAAGAAAACAAGTTTTACTAATGAACTTTGGTAACAACCGCAAGTGTTTGCGATACATAACGTGTAAAGGATCGCCATACTTGTAGCATTTAATATGGATAGTAAGGTGCGTTCTGTTTTGTGCAGTATAACAATTCTGTGTCTGCTTGTACTGGTGCTTTTGAATAAAAGCGCTATTTTTCGCATCAGTCATATACGTCAAAACAACGATACTTGCAACTCCTTTCTTCGGAAAAATTTGAAGGAGCAAATAACTGAAGCACATTTAAAAAGGCTGATAGATATATGCAAAGCAGACGGCTATTTAAATGATCTTGAAGAATTTGATATGCCAGTTTTGAATGAAATTTTGAATAATTTGAAATGTCTTTCCAAGCCGAAGAAGTTTTTCAAAAGCACAAAGCCACTGGTCGCTCTTGCTAGTTTTCCGGGTTCAGGAAATACAATGACACGGGGGATTTTGGAAACCGTCACGGGTAATATATTATTTCTCAACGAGCAGACATATTCATTGATAATATCTGGTTACTAATTCAGTCATGTTGAATATGCAAAAGGGTTTATAACTGAGGTAATGATTGTGGTAGAGGATGATTTTGTCGGGCATCAAGCAGGTCTTCAGTTAAGGTGACTGTTTCACTGTTTACCGCCAATCGGTGAACTGTCGATGAATCATTTAATAACGTCAAGTACGCTTGACCAATATTGTAATCGGCATATTTCTTTCTTATTTATGTTTTTTTGGCTTATAATATTTATGTTACAAGTCAAAAGTTTTTCCGCCGCCAGAAATGTATATTCAGATCAGTCATAATGAATGTCCTTCTAATGATCTCAAAAATAATCAATAATAATATGAAATTATATGTGTTCCATTTTATTTATGATGTATTTTTCTACTTGCATTATTATGTATGTATATTGATAATGATTTATTTATTGTAAGGCTGATAGGCGGCTCCCCGACCCCTATCACGCCATCGACGGGGAAAATAAATGGGGTAACCCCTTTCGAGGGCGCCCGAAAATAAAAATCGGGGTCATCTGCAGGTCATGGCAATCTAAATTTATTAAATTACATTCTAAAAAATCTAATATCTATAGTTTATGCAAACTAACCACACTTTCCTGAACAGAATCCTAACAGAAGTAATGCAAACACATTTCCATTTACTCATCTCTATCAAAGGTTATCAGCTCACTGAACAGCTGATTATTTGTTTACATGTTATGTACGCGGATATTGATGACGCCATTACACAACATGTTTTTACAATTTAAATTAATATTAGGAAAAAGCATAATTCCACAAATCTCCGATAATCATGGTAATCCTACATCACCACCAAATTATAAATTTCTTGTATCTAAGTCAAATGTACCACATGAAAGGCGAAAATTGTAGAAATAAAAATGTAAACAAAAGGATCGTGTGAATTAGGTCACGGTCATCCGAGATGGCTGTAACTTACAGTGTGTTACGAAGAGAGTCGTAACGTGTCACGTGACCCAAGTTCTTTTCTTATTTTTTAAAAAGATAATATTTCATCATTTAAGTAAAGTATTAGTGTATCACACATCTACGAACAAAAAATAACCTGTACAGGATCGGAAACCTGTCACGTGACTTGCTCCATGTCCCACATGCGAAAATTTTTTAGCATACCAATAAACCCACCGCCTCCTGGCGGCGGGTAATGACAGTCAGTCACAGCCGGAAACAGGCGACTTTATCTGATAAGCTGTATGATGTTGTTCATGGTAGAATTATCTGTAAACAAAGAGTATCAAAACAAAAAGCTGAAAAAATCTATATTTTAAAGAGCTAATTTGATTTTCTTTCTGAGTGCTGATATAAAGCAGCATCGAAACTAATCTTGTTTTGGGTAGTTTACTTGCTATATTGTGGTGATGATAAAATCATATAATTGTAAAATATACTTTTTTTGTATATGTATTTTTTCTTTATAAATACCAATATAATTTACTGATTCCAGAATCCCAACGCTTCATTTTCTAAGAATTCAAATGAGTTTTCTAAAAATAAAATAATCTTTAATTCCTTGTACATGTTGTATCAGTGAAATTTCTACTTTTATTTGTCACATACAGAAGTTATACATATCCAGCATTCAAATGCTTCAATTTTACATTTAAGTGCAGAGCATTGTGCCTAATAAGCGTAAGTAAATTGAATGCATAATTGGAGATGGAAATAAGTGTTTGTTCTGCTTATCTTATGATCACATTATTTTTTTCTTAACATCGCAGAGTACACGTGAATATTTTTTTTGAAGATCAGTGTCATATATTTAAACAAAAAAGCTTGGCGACTTACCACACACTTCTATCATACTTTGTCTAATTATTACAATGAAATAGAGAAATTTCCTGCAACATGAATAGACAGTTTGGATAAAACGTGTCCATGCAACTGGAAAATGTTTGTCCTTACGCAAATGAAATTAGATTTCGTTATGTAAAGGACTATGAATACATAGACATGATAGATGTTGCTTATTAATGCCATGAGCGTTCGTAGAATCCCAAATGAGGTGTGTTTTTTTGCTTGTTTTTTTTTTTATATTGAAAAGCATCTTATAAACGGCTGTAATTAATCGGGTTACTCACAATACATTGGGCCATTTCTGTCTTTCTGAAAATCCAATATAAAATATTAAAATACACAAATAAGAGCAGATATACCTTGTATATCATTTAATGGATATTTGTGGATTCATTAAACACATAGCGTCTAAAACGGCATTTATAATTCAGGTATTTTAACCGTCCCAAATAATCGAAGAGAACTATGTCCATCTAGGGGTTATGCCTTTATCATAAAGACACACAGAACGGACGACCATGCACAGAGCCAAGACTGTTTGAACGTTAACACACATCGACTCAACTACACTAAGGCTATTTATATCCTTCGGAACCCTTATAATGCTATGCTGGCCGAATACAGGCGAGAAATTAAAGTTAAATCACTGCAAGGAAATTATTTCGGTGCACGTAAGTACTATTATGACAATCATTTATGATATATGTGTCTGTAATGAAGCGCAGGTAATCGTTATATGTCCGTTCATCCATCAATCCATCTATCCATCCATCATTCGATATACAGTTCTCCATGCCACAAATTTCTATTTACATATGGCAAATTTGCAGCAAATTAATTATTTTTGAAGGACAAATGAAATTCAATTCTTTTTTTTCACTTCATTCTTTATTGAATAATAAGGCATCCGGTCCATATACAAGAGAAATACAGAACATATAACATCTAATAACAAAGCAAAGGTCATTTAAATTTACATAATAATATTTACATTATAATGTTATAAGGTACTTATCAATTATGCATTATATATAGTAAACACAAGTTAATATATTTTTGTGCCTGTTACCAAATACATGCTCAAGTAAAGTCTGATAATAGCCGACTTCTTTCCTTAAAAACATGACATACATACATTGCTAGGTTTCTAATAATTGTATCACTTTCTTGACCTTAGATCATATTTTTTGTCGTTCTCTCCTCGCAAATCGTCCATCTCGCTTAAAGACCAGTACTTTTGTCTTAGAAATATTTACTGTAAGTTTACTTGTATCACAAAAGGTTTCTTAAGTATTTAATTACCCTTGTTGCCCTACCACAGTATATGCTAGAAGAGCAATATCATATTCGAACATGAGCAGAAATATTTCCATAGTATCAGGAAGTAACTGGATACCTCTAGTATTATTCTGATATAAGAAAGAATATAATTCGTTTATAAACATGGCAATTTGAAACAAAATGGGACTAAAGTTACATCCCTGACGTGGTACAACAGAGCATGAAAATATACTAGTATAACCTTGTTGTGTTCTAACATACTTTAACAGATATATAAATGGAATGTATAGCCTTGTATAAATGGCCTTGAACACCATTGTTTCTCAAAATATCATAAAATAGTGACCCATCAACCGAATCATAGGCTTCCTGAAAGTGAATGAAACCTATGTTTATCGACTTTCCTTTTACACTTAAATATATAACCCTGCAACATTTTCGTTTTTGTCGTGTTGAGCAACCTGTAAATTTTCCACTTTTCTCTGTTTTATTATCACAGCAGCGTTGTTTGTGCCGTGTGGCGGCCTTTAAAAGTCTCCCCGTACATTCAATCAGGGCTTTAAATTTTGATCTTCTCAGATCGTTCAGCACGACTTTTATGTCGTGTTATTGGTACTGTTTAGTTTCTCAACATGACCATTTCGGCCTGTCTTGTTCCAATACTTCCGCTTTCATAGCCTTTGGTATTTTATAATCACCCCTTGGATATGGTGCCTGCTTTTTAATTTTGTCTTTTGACAGTTCCTGTGATACGCAGGCTCCATAACCTCAGATCCCCTTCCTAAATTCCAGTTTGTTTAGTTCTGCCCATTGTTTTCTCGTTTGGGGCAAACCCTTTACTTTATCTGGGGACCAAACGTCGCACTTCATGAAATTACACGTGTATATTCGAAGATTCCATGTTCACCGCCGTTTGAATACATCTGCGGATGTCTCTAAATTGCTTTTTGTACTTTTAGCACGTGTAAATGTTGAGTTCTGCTCAACCTGGGGCTAGAGGGCGTGGACGGTAGCATGCATTTCCACTACCGTCTATGAACAGGCTCTATCAAACCGAGCCTGCAACATTTTCGTTTTTGTCGTGTTGAGCGACCTGTAATTTTTCACTTTTCTCTATTTTATTATCACAGCAGCGTTGTTTGTGCCGTGTGGCGGCCGTACAAAGTCTCCCTGTACATTCAATCAGGGCTGTTAAATTTTGATCTTCTTAGATCGTTCAGCACGACTTTTATGTCGTGTTATTGCTACTGTTTAATTTCTCAACATGACCATTTCGGCCTGGCTTTTTCCAATACTCCCGCTTTCATTGCCTTGGGTATTGTATAATCACCCCTTGGATATGGTGCCTGCTTTTAAATTTTGTCTTTTGACATTTCCTGTGATACGCAGGCTCCATAACCTCAGATCCCCTTTCCAAATTCCAGTTTGTTTAGTTCTGCTCATTGTTTTCTCGTTTGGGGCAAATCCTTTACTTTATCTGGGGACCAAACGTCGCTCTTCGTGGAATTACACGCCTCAACACGTGTATCATTGAATGTTCCATGTTCAACGCCGTTTGAATACATCTGCTGATGTCTCTTAATTGCTTTTTGTACTTTTAGCATGTGTAAATGTTGAGTTCTGCTCAACTGGGGCTAGAGGGCGTGGACGGTAGCATGCATTTCCACTACCGTCCATTAACAGGTTCAATCAAACCGAGCCTGCAACATTTTCGTTTTTGTCGTGTTGAGCGACCTGTGAAGTTTCCGCTTTTCTCTATTTGGTTTAACTTCTCAATATGAAATGGACATGTAATTATTGTAAGAACCTTCATGTCTGAGCATCAGTACATTTTGTACTTTTTCTAGAGTAGCAAACCAGTTGAAATTAAACATGGTGTCCATCACCAACAAACAGTAGACAAGCACATATATTTGAGACTTTTATGTCCGAGTACATTTTCTTGATTACAGTCCTGTACTTTAAAATACATCAATTCAGTCTACACATAGCCTTGTAAATTCTTAATACAGTTTACGACAATTTTATATGAACATTGGGGATACATCATCATTATAATGTATATGCAATGCTTTCTGGTTTATATTGTCCAGTTTTCATTTATAGCAGTCACTGTCCTGTTTTGGACTTTGAGATGTCCGAAAATATATAAGAATAATGTGTACTGAACTTCTACTGTTTCTTTCCAATTATGATGACATTTTATATACACCATCTAACTAAAGTAATCATGTGCATATTTTCGAGACTGGCATGCTAGTCAGTGGTTTAGGACCGAGGAAACTAAACTTGGACTTCAGCATGTTACAGATGTATTACACAACTGCTTTAAAAACTCCTCCTGGAGGTTCAATCAACATAGAATGAAAGTAGGTATTCGCCATATATACAGTGGTCTTGTGTTTAGTGTCAGAACTTCCATGCGTGTTCATATTCTCTTTAGTTATAACTCATTATTGGACGTTTAAATATCAAATTTTTACAATGATTCTACATTCAGTATCTCTTACAGATTTCATTTAATTTTAATAGGACTTTGAATACATTATATATACGAAGTGAACATGTTGATGTTATCGGGATATTAATGTCCTATTTTTTTCCTGTATGGCCCTGCCATTGTCTTTAATTATTATTCTACACTGGATGTTTTTTTGTTGGTGGAGTGGGAGGGGGGAAGCATGTGTCATACAATAATGACATCATTTTCTGTCTAAAGTGCATCATCACTTTTCACATTATAATATTTTCAGCAATTAACTTTTATAAATATTAAAATAAGAAAAAATAATCTTTTAGTGAGTACGGTATGATTGACTCCCAGACTTACATTGATGACAGAGGTTACCTAAAGCAGTGGTGAATATTTGGATCATAACCTATTTTGGAAATGCTGAAAATATAACATTTTGAGAGGTACGACGTTACTCTCTTTTATCCGTAATGATAATATTTAGTGATTTAAGACAGATAAGATAGCAAACAATATTGATAAAAATAATATTAAAACTAGAATGTGTCTGTAGGACACAGGGTGGGCCCCCACTGGTACATTTGTCACAAATAAAGGGCAATAATTCAAATGTTTGCAATGTTAATGGGGTTTAGCCTAAACAAACATTTTATGAAAATTTTGTTTTTGTTGGATTTAACGTCGCACCGACACATGATAGGTCATATGGCAACTTTCTAGCTTTAATGGTGGAGGAAGACCCCAGGTGCTCCTGCGTGCAATATTTCATCACGAGCGGGCACCTGGGTAGAACCACTGACCTTCCGTAAGCCAGCTGGATGGCTTCCTCACATGAAGAATTCAACGCCCCGAGTGACGCTCGAACCCACATCGATAAGGGGCAAGTGATTTGAAGTCAGCGATCTTAACCACTCGGCAACGGAGGCCCCCTTTTATGAAAAGGATTCATTATTCTAGGCCATATATTTTTGAGCTATGAGCATCACAAACCAAAAATCCACTATTTTGGCTATTTCAAGGGCAATAACTCTGTAATAAGCGCAAACATTCTCAAGAAGAATGCCAAGTGTGCAAGATCACATAATGATAAAGACTCAAGCAAGGTTTCATGAATTTACATTAAACAGTTTTTGAACTAAGCACATAATTAGGTAAGAAGGTGCATTTTTTTACTATTTCAGGGCCATAACTTTAAAAATGGGGGGGGGGGGGGGGGTGGAGCCAGCCAAAAATAAAAGGTGTGCAAGTTTATATCATGATAAAGACTTATGCAAGTTTTCAACTATCTATATTAAGTACTTTTTGAGCTAGGTGCGTCAAAAGGTGAAAATGTGCATTTCTTTCTATTTCAGGGGCCATAACTCTGATTATAGGGGGTGGAGCCAGACAAACATTAGGAGGTGCACATAATCATATCATGATAAAAACTCACACAAGGTTTAATTAATTTATATGAAATAACTTTTGTGCTAGGTTCGTCAAAATGTGAAAATGTGCATTTTTGACTATTTCAGGGGTCATAACTCTTAAAAAGGGGGCGGAGCCAGACAAAAAATAGGATGTGCGCAGGTTCATATCATGATAAAGACTCATACATTAGTTTTAATAATTTATATGATATACTTTTTGAGCCAGGCGCGTCACAAGGTGAAAATGTGCATTTTTGACTATTTCAGGGGTCATAACTCTGAAAATAGGGGGCGGAGCCAGAGAAAAAATAGGAGGTGCGCAGGTTCATATCATGATTACGACTCATACAAGGTTTAATCAATTTATATCAAACAATTTTTGAGCTAGGTGCGTCACAATGTGAAAATGTGCATTTTTGACTATTTCAGGGGCCGTAACTCTGAAAAAGGGGGTAGACCAAAATGAAAAATAAGAGGTGTGCAAGTTCAAATCATGATAAAGACTCATGCAAGGTTTCATGAATCTATATCAAATACTTTTTGAGCTAGGCGTGTCACAAGGCGAAAATGTGCATTTTTGACTATTTCAGGTGGCATAACTAAAAAAATAGGGGGCGGAGTCAAGACGAAAAGTAACAGTTGCACAAGTTCATATCATGATATAGACTCATACAAGGTTTTATGAATCTATATCAAATACGTTTTGAGATGGGCGTGTCACAAGGTGAAAATACGGATTTTTGACTCTTTCAGGAGCCATAACTCTAAAATTAGGGGGCGGAGCCAGACGAAAGATAGAAGGTGCGCAAGTTCATATCATGATAAAGACTCATGCAAGGCTTCATCCATTTATATCAAATACTTTTTGTGCTAGGCGCGTCACGAACTTCGGACGGACGGACGCACGGACAAGACCAAATCTATATGCCCCCACCACTCATGGGGGGGGGGGGGGGGGGGGCAAAAAAAAACCGAGAGTATTTCAATATTTTTCATTTTTAATTAAAATCAACGTATGATGTTAAATTATGAAGAGGATATTTTGATGAATCGAAAAATGCGAAAACATGTTCGTTTCTGAAAATCAGGAAGTTTTTGTCAGTTCAAATTAGTTCGAGGTTTGCGTTGTTGTTGTTTTTAATGACAACACCATTAAACAGATCATGGAAATCAAAATAGAAATAGCACACATATTAATATCAATATACCTAACTTATATACCACTCTTTTCATATAAAAATATGTACGTTCAAAAGTACTTTAAAAAAACATAAAGAACACATACATACATGAAAATATATTGGTAAAAGATTAAAATGAATTGTAATTAAAACAAGATCATTCATAAATTATGTTCAACGTTAAATTACATTACGAGACCAATCCCTTTCTAAACAAGAAACAAACCTTTCATGGTTTTTGGTTTAACGCCATTTTCAACAGTATTTAAGATTTTGTTATTTATTTAGAACATATGTGAATGTGATTTGGTTTAACGCCATTTTCAACAGTATTTAAGATTTTGTTATTTATTTATAACATATAGGAAAGATCAACATTCACCGAGCATGTATTTATTTGTGTTTTGACAAACGGGCAAATACCCTTGCAAACAGCATTGGAATAGGAAAAAGTTTTTAAAAAATACTGAAAATTGTTCCCAAGAATCAGTGGATATTAAACAGAACAAATATTTTTATATAATTTAATGGTTGGACATTAAGAGGGGAAATGCTTGATTCAATAATTCAGTAATGAGATAAAGGTATAATACACTAACCTACTATGCAAAGCCTGGACATATATGACAACAGTCAGTATAGACACATTCTTACTGAAATAAACATTCTATTCAACGACACATAAAATGTGATAAACAATAAATATATACGGTTGCGACTCATATTTTATCACCAGTTAAAGATAGCATATCTTATTAAAAACATTGGAATTTTTTACCTAACATCAAAGTAAAACAATGTATACCTATGAGCCTGTAAGCAAGGTTAAAACTGACCATAAACCACACAAAATAATGAAATGGTTACCGGGTACATAATATTCAGGGCGCTTTTGTTTGCAAAAATCTGGTTTGGGTTTGGATAAAAAATAATAATAAACTTAAACTGGTTTCTTTTAAAAGGAGTTCTTGAACAAACAGGCGGTTTTGTATGAACAAAATGGCGAAGCTAGAAACACTGGTGATTAAATTGCTCTAAACGGAGATTAATGACAGATTTTGTGCCGACAGTGAAGGACAAATAATTTAAAGTAAACTAACCTAACCACCCGGCCACAAAGACTTAAACTGAGATGTAATCATTTAACTGTTTCCACTATCCAGTTGACTTTGAAATTGTATCATTATTCTTTTATTTCAATTTGCTGAAAATTGGAGAATAAGTGTTTTGTAACAGGAGTAACTCCTTAAATTCACAAAGGTATTTGAAATCATTGCTGTTCCTTGTTTTAGACACATTTAGCAAAGTTTGACAGTTATGATGTAGTTAATGTGCAAAAATAGATATTAAATGTCATACTACTTAAGGTTCAAGCGAAGTACATATACTCAGAATTTGGTGCTGGGCTGATTTAGGTAACCAGTCGTATTTCAAGCCATCGAGTGTGTCTATCTCATAAAAACTTGATTAAATAAATATTAAATAAGATTCTTCAAAAACTGGTTGCCAGTTTTAATCCCTGACATTTTTCCTGATGGCACACTGTATATATCCGAAATCTGCAAACAATGAGTTGGATGGCATCCAGTGACACCCTTGACCTGAATAGATAATACTTAATATTTTGAACTTTGTGTCACTGTATTAAGGGGGACAAGAAACCATGTATATACATTATTAAACATAACTGATAATTATGAATATAATTATATGTGATTCAGTGCATTGAAATGTCTTCATGTCTTCAATTGTACTATTTAGAGTAATATGAGCGGGTGTAGTTAGTAGGTATCATATTTGACCTAAGGATTTGTTAGATGTGCATGCCACTTTGCTAAGGCAGTAATTACATGTTAAATACCTTAACTATACCTCTGCCTCCAGCAATTTGCATTTGATTAATGAAATGGAAATAATGCATTTTGTAAAAAAATTTAATCTGGTAAAGCACTCACTTTCAGGTATTGTGGTATGTGTATATAATAATACCTACCATGAAAACATCAGTCAATTCAATTATCAAAAGTCTGAAAAATTATTTGAATCAGGAACTGGTTAGTGTTTGTATTTTTGACTTGAAAATGAGACAAAAAATCTTGTATGGAACTGGAGTATCATGCATTATCAATTGAAAGAAACTTGTGCAACAGATACATGGTGATCACAGTAGCTCCTACCAGAATACCTATCACTTTTGTTCTAAATTAAGCTTTCTTAAAAACAGATCTTTTTTTCAAAATCTGTCACTATATGATACTGCTGCAGTCACATATGGGAATTATTTTAAGTTAGCATTGTAATACATTGTACAACATTTGACCACATCGGCTCCTTTTACAGAATTTACAGTCATTTTGGTTCTCTGACTTCAGACAAGTTTTTGAGTACATTGGTATAACTATACCTTAGATTTACCTTAATTTTATATTTCTATTTATTTATATTTCTGGCGACTCAAAGCCAGACTAACCGCATTAGGCGTTTTGACTAACATTACATATTTTGCACGTGCAGGGCATGTGCGCCAACATGCACGTGTTCGTTTACACCTTTGACATTACTGACGAAAGTCCTACTAGAAAAACACATATCATGGTGAAATTGACACAAAAGCAACGCGATCGGGCTGTCGAAATGTTGCTAGCCGGGACACATTTACGACACGTGAGTAATTATTTTTTTCAATTTCACAGGAATTTTGACATAATTTGTTTGTAGCTGTTACTTTGATAGTTATTTCCATTTTTAACCTTATTTCCGTCTACAAGAACCTTCAATCGTTGGTTATCTATCATCCGCGCTCTTTTGGCAAAATTTAACCCAAGGACAATTCATTGAAGTGACTGATTTTGAGTTTTGTTGTAAAATTCCGACAGCCCGGGCGTGTTTCTCTTATGTCAGTTTCACAATGATATGTGTTGTTCTAGTAGGACTTTCGTCAGTAATGCCAAAAATATTCACTAACAAGTGCATCTTGGTGCGCATGCCCTGCACGTGCAAAATATGCAATATTGGTCAAAACGCCTAATGCGGTTACGCTAGCCGTGAGTCGGCCAAAAATAAATCAATAATTAGCTGCAGTACCTATTCAAATATCAGTATGTGAAAATTCGTGTGAATACATGCATTATTAACAAAATAGTAATACAATATAAACTGACCAATTAGGAATTTTGTTGAGTGTATTTTACTTAATATGATCTGGTATTATTTTCGCTAATGTTAGAACCTTTCTCAGCGGGGTTTTTATTAAAATTGTGTTGTCTTACTTGTTGAAAATAGGGTAAGTGCGAGGTCGGCATGCCCTGAATACGTTTAAACCCCCAGTTATCTTTATATGGGTTACTTACCCCTATTTTCAACTCTCCGTCTCGTATTTTGTTTACATATGTAGTTTTGTTTGATGCTGGCATTTATTAACTGTCCGTCTTGTACTTTGTGTTGCGTATGTAGTATTGTTTATTTTTGGCATTTTATTGACGTTGTCTTGTCTAACTTGTTGAACTAACTCGCACTTACCCTATTTTCAACAAGTTAGAAAAGACAACGTATGGATTTTTGAAGCAACCCGTCTGTAATATTTGTCCGTTACAGCTTCTTCTTTTATGTTGTTGTGGGCTTACTTCGCAAATGCGTGGCTCTGAGGCTGTGTTTGTGGTGCTATGTGCTTCCGAGAAATCTACACTTACATATTATCTTTTGTTGTTGATCACTACTTTGTCTATATTGACTATTTGATGATGTTACATACCAAATATCAAAGCCCTAGGCCCTGTGGTTTTGGACAAAAAGATTTTCGAAGTTTTTCCCTATCTTAGTCTATATAAACTATGTGACCCCCAGGGTGGAGCCATATTTGACCCTAGGGGGACAATTTGGACTAACAAGGTAGAGGACCATTAGATGATGCCACATACCGAATGTAATATACCCTTGCTACTGTGGTTTTTGACAAGATAATTTTTGAAGTTTTTCCTTTCGGTTGCCATGGCAACCAGAGTTTTGCATGGATTTCAATTCTTTGGGCAATTTTGATAGGGTGCACCCAAGGATCATTTCTGTGAAGTTTGGATATTAATGGCTATTTCATGGGGTCATGGATTCATGGAATTCATCTTTTGGATATAAAATTGATGGTATTTTTATCGCTTGTTAGAAATTAATTACACAAGCAACTATGAAATCCATGAAAATTTGTCCCCCCACACACAATTATTTATGACTTTGCAGTGTTTTTTTTTTTTTTTTTCGGCCATTTTTCTGCATAAGTAAACAGGTCCTCTGTCAGTATTAATTCAATCAGTCAGTTTGTTTCCAATTAATATCTTGGGATAAAAAATGAAAATTTAGAAGGAAACTGAAATGTTCATTTATATGAATAGTGAATAGCTATATGCATGAAAATAAAAAAAAAAAATACTCATTTTGCTTAAAAAGTTAAAACTGCATATTTTAGTCAGGCTAGGGAACTGCTTTGCATATAATTATATTTATATATACTGAAGATGTTTATGTGCATATAAAGTTATGTCAATGTGCACAGGGTATCTTGCTAGGACTTGGACCTAGAATTCTTACGAAGTGCATGTAAGTGTGTTTCTTTACACTATAAGAAGTGGTCCCTTAGCAACATAGACATTTATTTAAATACAAAATATTGCATATGTATGCAATCCTTCAGAAACAGACACATTTACCAGCAATTAAAACTTTATTTTCTGTGACAGTGAGGGGATTTTCAGATGAATAATCTTGGAATAAAATGACTTAAATACTTCGACGGTTAGATAAACTGATGAAAACGATGTATGACAATCAAAGAGACTGTGTTTAGAAGTAGTTATTGACAAATTAACTCGGCTGAGTATAAAGATTACCACGGGTTTTCACCAGAAGTCAAGTGATTCTTAGTTTTTTTATCTTTACCCGTTTCCATTTTGGTCCACGCAGTCCGCCATTTTTTCTCGAACTGCAATAAATTTCGGATACAACAAACTGAACAAACCAGTCTGGGGGCAGTTTGGTCGGTTTGACAAACCGGTTAGCGGCTTTTGAAAACAAATGTCACAAAACCTTTTCGAGATCAAAACAAACCGAAAGCTTGACAACCGGTTTGAAACCGAACTGAGTTTGTTACAAACAAAAGCGCCCTCAGTAAACACAGAACGGCATGTGTGATCCCGTTATGTATTTTACTATTTTGTTGCAACATTCATTTTTTTTCATTGCAGTCGTTTTCAAACAATTATCAAGATCCCTTTTAATAACAATCAGGTCTTTTAGTTTCTAGTACAAAACATGCTATTACCAAACTAAAATACCACTTTTACTAAACCATTATTAAACATATCAGTTAATACTTATGACACATTATTTTTCAGCTTGGAAGGCATTTGTATATAAGATGTCAACACAATGGAAAAAGATGACAATTTACTGGCTTAAAACATTTAATAAACCTGTGCACCTCTTGGTTTATGAAAAAAATGTTGGCCAAGAGAATGAGAGAAGTATATTCATTGACACATTTTTTAAATGTCAATATAACGCTTGAAAGCTTGTTATGCACAAAGAGCATTTATGTTGAAAAACGAAAGAGAACATATGAGAAGTGGTTGTCCGAAAAAGGTGTATCTGAATTGTTTAATAAAAAAATGAGGAGATTTGTAAACAAAATCCTTTTATCAACGATGAAAATTGTAAATTTGAATGAGTTCAAGGAATATATTTTACCAGAAATTTAAAATTGAGCAGTTTGAATTCAGCTAATTTATGTGTACATAGTAAAACAGTGAATTATCGGGTATATATATATATATATGTATATATACACTCAATTACATGACAAGATTCATTTATCTGATTTATATATATATAACTATATATATAAAAGTTCAATTTGCAAGGAATTAACAGCAGTAGACTTCTGTATTTTATTTCAATTATTTTAATTCTTCACTGCAAGCGCTTACAATTGTACATATATCTTCAGGCAGTTTACATTTTGAAATAAAACAATGACGTCACGTCATAACAAAAATTACGGGAAACGTCGTAAACAGACGTTGAAGCAAACTTCAAGAAAAATGTATAATACACTCAAGAATACCCTGTGTATATGCACACAAAACTTGGCAGAAACAGATATTGTACCATTTAAAAAGGGGAGTTAATAACTGTTGTTAAAACATATTTATGCTCGATATATAAGTTAAGATATAATATCAAGATGTTTACTTAAAACGTAACAATAGCTTAAAAATCAATTATGGATACTGTAGAAAGAAAGAATTACTCAAATTACCCACTTGTCCTTTATGACAAAAGTGGTATATAGCCAACTATAGAAACAGCAAAATTTAAAGGGAGGTAATAAAATTTAAAGATACAACTGTATCACATGAAGGAAAAGAGATAAAAATTTAAAGAACAAAGGAATGGTAGTACGTTAAGTGTACACAGTTGATAATATTAATTTTTAAACAATTATGACCGGTATTATTCTCCGTGATAAGGTAAATGAGCAAGCATATGCAAAAAATGGGAGATTCTAGTTTTTTTTTATAATTATTTTTTTCTCTTTTATGACATACATCATACAAACACGTTACACTTGTTTTTGTACAATTCTGCAGAGCTATTAAATAATAATAAAACAGAAATATTATCTTTGAGATACATAAAACAATTGCAATTATTTCCCGTTCAGCTTTGTTTATAAAATCGTTTTGTATGTCAAAAAAAGATAAATAAATGTATCCACTTTGCATGATAAGACGCTTAAATTGAGAAGAAAGGTAACACTATATAAGATATAAGTAGAAAAAAATAGAGTATACCCATGTGCGCTCTTGATTACCTTTAAATAGATTATTTCAAATATTTTTTCATGTGTCTCAGTGATGTACGTGGTAAGGATGCATACTAAAGATTTAAGAAAGACCATTTCTTTAAATGATAATCAATTTTATTTTGCATTATTGCTATTTCTTTTTCTAGACAAATTCTGATATTTAAATAGGGTAAAAACTGGTTGAATACTGGAACCTTTTGTCTATTTTTCATTTGAAAAATAAAATGTTCCATAAACAAAATCATGAAATTTATGATATTGCTTTTTAACCCCGTTTGCACAATGCCAAAACTTATACATTCTAGATTGAACAGGCACGACATTCCCTTTTCTGCAAGAAAGTTACTAAGTCTATTCCACAAAATTTGAACATGATTACATTCCCAAAATAGATGTTCTATACTTCCCACTTGCATGTTACAAAAATCACATAAGTTTGTTCTAGACAATTTCATTTTGTACAAGTACTTATTTGTTGAACTATTCGCATTAAAAATTTATACTGGAAGTTTCTAATTTTTGTGTCTATCTTTGCTTTAAAAATTTGTCCATAAATTTTGTTCCATTTTATGTTATTGTTTTCAACAGTAGATCCCCATTTCTTTTCTGATTTTATTTCTGGTTTAAGTTTTTCGTTTAATTGTTTGGTGTATAGTAATTTGTTTGGTGCATTTGCTGCCTGAATTTTATTAAGCAGGTTGTCTGTAGTAGTGTATTTAATGTTTTCTTTTTTAAGTGATTCTTTTAGGTCCGGCTTAATGCTGGTGATAATTTGATAATATTTTAGGAATTCATTATCTTCCAGACTGTATAAGTACTTGAATTGTTCAAAAGAATAAAAATCTTTTTTCCTGTAATCAAATAAGTGTTCTAAATATTTTATTCCTTTTTCATACCATTCTTTGTAATAAAATGTTTTATTCCCATTCCTTATGTCAGAGTTGTTCCGGATTATCTGTTTTCCACTTATGTCATTTAATTCAACCTTCTTAATGGTATGCCATGCATCTTTAAGAAATGTGTTGTTTTTACATATGTTTTCAATGTCTTTATCATTTAAATTACATTTAAATACTAACTTTCCCCCCGATGTTTTGAGAATTGCATTATAGAAAGTACCCCAAATCACACTTTCACTGTTACACATAAATCGTTTTATCCAACAGGCTTTTATCGAGTTCAAAAAACACTTAATATTTATCATTTTTAGTCCTCCTCTCTCGTAATCAAGTTGTAGTACATCTCTTTTGATTTTTTCTGGTTTATTGTTCCATATAAAATTATACATTATCTTTATTATTTCCTTTAATTTTTCTTCAGACGGACTTGGTAAAACTGTAAAGGAATATATAAGTTTCGGTAACGCAAAGGTTTTTATCACTGTAATTTGCCCATGTAATGTTAGTTTTCTGTGTTCCTATTGTTTCAAACAGTTTTTAAAGCTATTTAATTTTGGGTCTAGATTAAGGTCTACATTTTTATTAATATTGTTCGAGAATGTCATACCAAGTGTTTTGCCGATTCAGATGTCCAATTAGATTTTTTATCATTACACAGTTTCATATCTGTATTTCCTAATGATCCCGCTCTTAAAATTGTTGATTTATTGAAATTATGTTTTAGTCCTGATACGTATCCGAAATTAGTGATGATATCAATAAGTTTTTCGAATGAGTTTCTTTGTCCGTTGTTTAAGAAGGTTGCATCATCTGCAAAAAGTGTTTGTTTAATTTTTTTACCACTGATCGTCACTCCTTTAATAGAATTATCAGTGTTGATATAATTTGCTAAAAATTCAATGCATATTATGAAAAGCAGAGATGACAGTGGACATCCTTGTCTTACACCCCTCTTTATTGGAAAGGGTTCGGACAAGTTTCCGTTATTTATAACTACGCCACTTATATCGTTGTAAAATAATTTTACCCAATCAATAAAAGAGACACCAAAATTTAAGTGGTGTAAGCACTGAAACATGAAAGTATGATCGATGCTGTCAAAAGCTTTTTCAAAATCTGCTAACAGTAGTAGGCCGGGTTCATTTTTAGTTTGTAAATATTCCATAGTTTCAAATAGTAACCTAATATTTTCAACTATGTATCTGTTTTTCAAAAATCCTGTTTGTGCTTTATCTATTATGGAATTTATAACTTTTTTTTTAGTTGCAATTTTATAATCAACATTTAAGAGACTTATAGGGCGCCAATTTGATAAAGATAATGTATCTTTTCCCTCTTTTGGTAGTAATGTAATACTTCCTTGCTTTTATAGGTCTGTTAGTTGTTTTGTTCTATAGGAATAGTTAATTGTTTTAACGTAGTGTGTTTCAATTGTTTCCCAAAAAACTTTATAAAATTCACTAGTAATCCCGTCTGAACCAGGACTCTTTTGGATTTTCATTTCTTTTAAAGCTTCTTAAGACTCATATTCAGTTAAATACCCTTCACATGTTTCCTTTTCATTTTCATTTAATTTTTTTATATGCTGATTGAAGAAGTCATAATCTGTTTTTATTTTTGGTCGTTTTGAACACAAATTTTCATAAAATGATTTTTCTGTTTTAAGAATTTTGACTTGATCATTTATTTCAGTATCTTCAATTTTTATTTTGAATATGTTTTTCCTCTCTGCATTTTTCTTTTCTAAACTTGCGAAATATCTAGAAATTTTTCATTCCCTTCAATGCTTATTGCTTTGCTTCTAACTAAAAATCCATTTATTCTTGAATCGTTCAGTTTTTCAAGTTCTTGTTTTTTTATTTCTAAACTAATTTTATTGTTTTCTGTGTCATCAGTCACATTAACTACTTTACTTTGTCTTCTAAGTCTTCTATTTCTTCTGTAAGTTTTTCTTCTTTTTCTTTTTCCATGTCTATTTTTTTCTTATTTGTGGCATATTTTATTGTAAGTGAACACAGTTGATAATATTAATTTTTAAACAATTATGACCAGTATTATTCTCCGTGTTAAGGTAAATGAACAAGCATATATATAAGAAGGAGATTCTAGTTACACTGCACAATAAATACAATACAATAAAGTTTTAGAGGCTCGCCATGCACGCGGGCCTGAACTATTGACAAACACTATTAAGTTCCGGTTTCAAAATATTTATAAAATGTAGTTCCTTCTCATCTCTGAAACTGTCACTGTTAGTCAGATTTTTGTAAAGAGGGAATATTTTAAACTTCCCACCAGAGCATTGATGGATATGTTTATTTACTTTCAGAATACGTAGTTCATCGTTATTAGTTTGTTGTCTATGTAGTGTCATTCGTCGGCACAATTCATTCTTTGTTTGACCGATGTAAAATTGTTTGCAATTCGCACAGATGATAGAATAAATAACATTTTTTGAAATACAATTCATATTCTGTTTAACAGTAAACGTTTTACCATTTCAAAATTTAACTGAGTCTCCTTCTAGCAAATCTGGGCACGTCTTACATCTCCTTCTGTTGCACTTTGTTACAGTCGCGAAATTTTCCACCATATCAAATTTCGATTTCGAATTCAAACAAGTAGATACAGAAATGCTTGCTATCTTCCAAATAAAAGCTACTGGTGAAATATATAAGAACTTGAAAACGATGTGGTTTGATGAATGCCAAAAACAAGAAGAAAAGTCTAGGACTATATGGCAAGGGAAATTGAACTGGCTTAACGAATACGAGAATAATTTCGGTTCTAAAATATTCGCCAAGAGCAATATAACAACCCCATCTAACAGAGTTCAAAAACCAAGAAAGAGAGTCGAGAATAGTACAAGAATATCTAACAGCTCACCACAAAACGAACATCATAGGTCTGAAGTTACAGGCCTGTCCGTAAATACGAACAGAGAAAATGTACCAGGGAGAAGTGTAAATAACAATCCCCAAAGAGGAATGAATAACCAACACAGTATCAATTATAACAGAAGAAGACAACATAGAAGGGATCAAATTCGCCTATTGATAACCCATATATACAAAGCAGACCCGTTAGAAGACAAGAAATCACATACATTGGAAAAAACGTAAGACAGTCTTTTTTAGAACAATTTCCATTCGACAAAGATTGTGGCGGGAACGAAAACGCTGAAAACAACGACGAAACATACAGGAAAGAGCCAAATCAGACGATAGAAAACAGCGACGAAACATACAGGAAAATACTCGGATAAATCATACAGACAATCAAGTTAACCCTAAGGAAATTAATCTTTCGACGATAGATTTAAGTAATAATGAAGTTAATTTATTAAGTAAGGGTCTTAAATTTACGCCAACCCCCAGTGGAAATAAAATAGAACTTCAGACTGATATCAAAGAATTTTGCCGAAAATTAAGATTGGGTGAATTATTTCACAAAGACGAGGAAGCACAGACAACAGAAGATATGCCTCTAGTCAGAAATAAAACTGGATAGAATCCTCCTAAAAGCAAAGACAAGGTATTGGAAGAAGTCATTCAATCGTTGAAAGAATACCCCACAGATACCAATGCTTCAATTAAAGGTAATTTATCTAAAAAAAGCATTACAAACACTTCTTGATAACAAATCAATAATTATCAAAGAAGCAGATAAAGGCGGAGCCGTGGTATGTATGGATAAGAAATATTATAGAGACAAAATTTTAGAAATGTTGAGTGACACTAGTTATTACGAAAGCATAGATGAACATGCAGACTCCAGAACTCAACGGTTAATACACGATACAATAATTAAGTATGGCAAAAGTCTAGTGAAAGAAGAAAAAGACTACTTATTAAATTTTGAATACACACTAGTTATTTCTACGGCTTACCAAAGATCCATAAAAGTAAGATAATAGCAGATAAACTGATGAAACAAAACTCAGAATACATAAAAGTCCCAATCCCAGATGACATTCCTTTCATACCAATAGTCGGTGGACCTAATAGTGTTACCCAGAGACTCAGCCATTTTCTTGATATTATACTAAAACCATTTTGTAAAGAGATCCCTAGTTTCATCAGAGACGACTTAGACTTTCTTAACTATTTACCAGAACAGGTCGAAGAAAATTCAACACTCGTAACCTTTGATGTAATAAGCTTATACACAAATATCCCACATGACCTTGGACTGGAAGCGGTTCGGTTTTGGATAGATAAAATACCAGAAAAAAAATAAAGACACGTTTTAAAATAGCTTTCATTCTTAAATCTCTTCAGATTATACTACAGAAGAAGGTTTTTTATTTTGACGGTAGATTCTACGTCCAGAAAAAGGGCACAGCAATGGGTACGAAGGTCGGTCCAACTTACGCAACATTAATACTTGGATACTTAGAAGAAAAACTTTACAACAATATAAAACATAGATACAGTTCTGAATTTTACAGTTAATTACGCCTTAACTGGAAGCGATTTCTGGATGATTGTTTCTTAATTCTGAACAAGAAAATTAACGAACTAGAATTCTTAGAAGAACTTAATAAGTTACATCCAAGTATACAGTTCACTTGCAGCGAGAATGATATTATCATGCCGTTTTTAGATATTCTTGTTAAAAAGTCTGGAAATAGTATAACGACGGACTTGTACTGTAAATCTACTGACACACATAACTACTTAAACTTTAATTCCTGCCACCCAAAACATACTAAGGTTAATATACCGTTTAACTTAGCTTCAAGAATAGTCACTATAGTGAAAGATAAACAGTTACAAGAAACACGACTTTCAGAATTAAAGTTACAAATATTGAAACAAAACTATCCGGAAGAAATTATCAAGCACGGAATTTCAAAGGAGAAATCAGGACTTACAGCAACGAATGATCGTGAAAATCAAACATCGGATTATAATGTCATTCCATTTGTAACAAATTTTAACCCACGTGGTAAGAACATATCACCGGCAATACAAACATGCAAAGCAATGCTACAGAACAATGACAGGATGAAAAGTGTTTTGCAACAGAAAAGAATAATAAATAGTAAAAGGCAACCTAAAAACATAAAACGCATTCTATCGAAAGCGAAATTTGATATGGTGGATAATATCGCGACTGTAACAAAGTGCCACAGAAGCAGATGTAAGACGTGCCCAGATTTGCTAGAAGGAGCCTCAATTAAATTTTGAAATGGTAAAACGTTTACTGTTAAACAGAATATGATTTGTATTTCAAAAAATGTTATTTATTCTATCATCTGCGCGAATTGCAAACAATTTTACATCGGTCAAACAAAGAATGAATTGTGCCGACGAATGACACTACATAGACAACAAACAAATAACGATGAACTACGTATTCTGAAAGTAAATAAACATATCCATGAATGCTCTGGTGAATAGTTTAAAATATTCCCTCTTTACAAAAATCTGACTAACAGTGACAGTTTCAGAGATGAGAATGAACTACATTTAATAAATATTTTGAAACCGGACCTAATAGCGTCTGTCAGTAGTTCAGGCCCGCGTGCATGGCGGGCCCCTAAAACTTTATTGTATATGTGCAGTGTAACTAGAATCTCCTTCTTATATATAGGCTTGTTCATTTACCTTAACACGGAGAATAATACTGGTCATAATTGTTTAAAAATTAATATTATCAACTGTGTACACTTAACGTACCACCATTGCTTTGTTCTTCAAATTTGTATCTCTTTTCCCTCCTGTTATACAGTTGTATCTTTAAATTTTATTACCTCCCTTTAAATTTTGATGCAATTTCTATAGTTGGCTATATACAACTTTTGTCATAAAGAACAAGTGGCTAATTTGAGTAATTCTTTCTTTCTACAGTATCCATACTAGTAATTGTTTTTTCAGCTATTATTACTTTTTAAGTAATCATCTTGATATTATATCTTAACTTATATATCGAGTATAGATATTTTTAACAAAAGTTATTAACTCCCCTTTTTAAATGGTACAATATCTGTTTCTGCCAAGTTTTGTGTGCATGTACACAGGGTATTCTTGAGTGTATTATACATTTTTCTTGAAGTTTGCTTCAACGTCTGTTTACGACGTTTCCCGTAATTTTTGTTATGACGTGACGTCATTGTATTATTTCAAAATGTAAACTGCCTGAAGATATGTGTACAATTGAAAGCGCTTGCAGTGAAGAATTAAAATAATCGAAAAAAAAAGCACAGAAGTCTACTGCTGTTAATTCCTGGCAAATTGAACTTTTTTATATTTTATACCTGCACAACGATTTTACTGACATTTTTAATATAACTATATATATATATATATATATATATATATATATATATATATATATATATATATATATATATATAAAGAGAGAGAGAGAGAGAGAGAGAGAGAGAAACGGCTTGCATAAAGTTCATAAAAGTAAAGAAATAAGTACAGCCCGTAACAGATCTACAACACCAGTAGTCGAAGTGAAAAATGTTTCTAATTTGAAGCTGCGACCAGTAGTTGCCGGACATTCTTGCCAGACTCACAGGTTAAGCAATTTACTTGACATTTGATTACGTCCACTGACAAAACATGTTTCCAGTTATCTTCGTGATAGCACAGATTTTTTAAACCCACTTCCGCAACAAACACCTGATGGCAACTTACTAACCTCATTTGACGTAGAGTCTTTATATTCCAATATCACAAACGACTTGGGAATAATAGCATTAAAATTCTGGATACAAAAACACAGAGATGATATACCGACACGTTTCTCAACAGAATTCATAATAAAGGCAGCAACATCCATCTTAGAAAACAAAACATTCTACTTCAATGGAAAGTATTATCATCAATTGAAGGGAACAGCTTTGGGAACAAAGTCCGCTCCTATCTATGCAACACTTCCTCTTGGGTATCTTGAAGAAATTTTGTATCAGAATGTTGAAACAGAATTTGGTTTGGATTTCGCTGATTACTTCAAAGCCAAATGGAAACGATTTCTAGATGATATCTTTATTATATGGACACGTCCCCGATGAGACCTAGACAAACTAAATTCTTTGCTTGATAAGTTACATTCGGACTTAAAATTTATTATACAGTACCACGAAAGAGAACTACCATTCTTAGAGGTATTAGTTAAAATTATCAACGGTAAAGTTGAAACGGACATATTTTACAAACCTACCGATAGCAAGCAGTACCTACTCTTTAATTTTTGCCATCCAAAACACACCAAGGAAAACATCCCTTTTTGTTTGGCTAGATGCATTTGCACAATCGTATCAAATGATATAATTTTGCATGAACGTATGAAAGAACTGCGATAATTTTTATTAGCGCAAAACTATCCAAACACCATAATAGAAAATGGAATTGATAAAGCCTTGAGATTAGGCAAACAGACCCTCCGACAAGTCCAAGAGAAAACAAATTCTAAAATAATTCCATTTTTAAGCACGCACAACCCTAGATATTTTGAATTTTACAGTGCAATCAAAAATAATTTATCTATTCTACAGACAAATCCGAAAATGACAAATATTGTACAGAATTATACCATTAATAAAGGTAAACGCCAGTCTGCCAATCTGAAGAAAATGCTAACAAGGGCTAATTTTGATGAAAACGAATCAGTTCCAAAAGTAACGAAATGTGGTAGATCAAACTGTTGGCTTTGTCAACATCTTTTGGAGGGAAACGCATTTAATTTCAGAAGCGGAAAATCATTCACAATCAAAAACACTTTATCCTGTGATGTTCAAAATTTAATATACGTTATTAGATGTTGTGGCTGCCAGAAAGAATATATTGGTGAGACAGGGGATTTTTTACCCAAACGAATAACTGTTCACCGACAACAGATGAGAGACAAAAATACACGAATGTTATATGTCAGTGAACATATCGACACATGTGCTGGACAAAGACAATCACCACTTATGATCTTTCCATTATATAAATTACAATCTACAAACGCGATTTTAAGAAAAGAAAAAGAACAATTCTTTATCAATATATTTAAACCAGAGCTTAATTCAAGGCACAACTAACAAATGCAAATAAGTAAGATGTAATATGTAATAAGTAATATGTCAAGAGTAACGTCCCTTTATTTTGACGTCATTCGACGTCGTTCCTATGCAACGTTATTGACGTTATTTTCACTCCTGAAGATCTGCACAAGCAGTTAAACCGGTTGAGTTCTTTTATATTTTTTATTGGACAGAATCTGAATAAACCGCATATGTAATATTAGTGGATCTCCTTCACTTTCTTCTTTTTTTCCCTGTATTTATATCCGTATTGTTGAATTACAATACATTTTGGATATATATTTATATATTTGGTATAGTAAGGATATATATATATACACACACACAGCACTACTTATGCTAGCATGATAGAATCCAAAAGAAGATGCGGTGCTAAGATATCTGAGTAATGTACAAAAAAAGGATCAGGAAGAATTTCATACATAATTACTTATAATTAAAATGATCAACACCAATAAGACACTAACAATAACAACTTACCTGCTCAAGATTTTATATACATACCTACTGTCGTTTTTACTTCATATGCAATGTGTTGTTTTTTTTGTGGGGGTGTGGTATTTTACGGCGGATGAAATATTTCAAAGGCAAATCATTAAATGCTCACCGCCCTTAGGAAATCTGGACCTGGGGGATATATTTCGAACAGGAAAGGGAAATTTCCTTTAACACCAGTATATTATGATTTAGCTGTAAACACATATACTTCAAAATTTTGTGTGCTGGTCTTGAAATACTGGAAGTTTTCAAAACGTCTCTTATTCTTACAATGTATGTGAGTGCATGTGTGTGTCCAATGATACTGATATATGTGCAACGTCCAGATTTTGTCCCGTGGGATGCATGGAGCATTTTGCTGCTTGACAGAAATGTTTGTCTGATGCTCAGTTTATAAAAAGAAAATATTGCTCTTCTATAAAAAGAAAAATACAATAATATGGCATCTGTCAAATATGTACTTAATATATTTTCTCCTTTCTTTAGGCTGGAAAATATAAATGTCAGTAGTAAAATTATGTCAAATATTTTCTTAGTATAAAAGAGTTATTTCCGTCAAATAAATCATTGTAACTCTCTTCCTGTTTCTCTTTGCTTCGACAACGTCAGTTACGTCGGGAACTAGGCTATCTTTAATTAAAATCATAATAAGCTATGATTTAGGGTCTTAGCCTATTAAATGCGTCTTTTCTTTCAGTTCAGAATCTAATCAATTTTTCTATGGTTCATAGGCGTTTATAATAACAAGGAATTCGTAAGCTAAATACAAACGTTAACAAGTTTTCAAAACCCAATCAGTTAAATAACCGGTACAATTTTAATATTTAGTGACTGATAATCCAAGACCACTAGTACCATTAATGAAAGCGTTCGTTCAAAACACTGTAACGGGATGTACGCTGTTAGAATCCCGACTCGTGCCGGACGCCCTTAATGTCAACTAGATGTGAATCACATAAAAACGCTTCTGAAGATTAACCACATCACAAAAAGAGAACAATTAATATTTCAAACAAAAATCAACACTATCTAGGCATTTTCCCGCCGGATATTCCAAAGCGGACTCGATACCTGGTGTAATAAGGTCATTGAAGTACTCACTTCAAACAAAATATCATGCATGACATGTTCATGTAAAAGAAAAGCAAGGGAGAATATCCAACAGGGAAAGTCACGTCCCAAAATCGCAGAATCCCCAAACACGATCAACACACGCACACCCCACACACACAAAGCAATCACACAAGGATAAAACAAACACATAAAGAAACAGAGTGGGGCACTGCTTTGGAACGGTCAACGGCAAAACCACAACTTGGGAGCTTTAACCAGTTTATGGTGCACCTATCCTCACTCTTACCCCCACCATGTTCCAAAGACAGTGTAAATAAAAGTTATCCCCGCCAGGTGAAACCCTAACATACGCAAAGGCAACCGAAGGCATATAATGTAAAACACAAAAAAGCTCTTGTACTCAATGCCATTGCAGAAGTCAGAGCAACAAGGGAAACACCCTTAAGGGCCCGACGAAACGTGCCAGAAGACGGAAATCACAATAGCTTAGTCCTGGCAGGATTTACGAATTACTAATTATAGAGTCCTCCATCCGTTCCGTCAAACACAATCAAAGAGGAAAGCGTAACGTCCAGCTGTAGCATGAGACAAACCGATTGGCATACGGACAGTTTGAAAGTGTACCCTTTCACGGGCACAGTAAACGCAGTTTAATGTTTATCTGTCTCATCCATCTTTAATTGAAAATATCCACGTTGTAAATATGCTGCTGAATAGAATTCGCTACAATTGAGGTTACTAATCGTATCTTCTATCTATGTTAAACCAGCGGAATTTGTCTGTGGCTTGGTTTTTTTCCAACTCACTGCAATTTAGAGTAAATCAGTTTTCTCGCGACTTTTTCTTAATATGCACATATAGTTAGAGTGATATTACAAAAACATTGTTCAGATAGTTATTCTGGCATATTAATTGTTTGACACCACACGGTAAATAATTGATCAAGACCCAAGAGTCAAAATCAACATTGAGTATGAAATTAAAAATGGCCGTCAAGAGAGACACCAATTTTCGAAGACTTTATAAAAATGATTATCTATGCTAAGTAAATTTCAATGTCGGAAGTAGGCAAAATGGGTTCCGATAATGAATAATGTATATGCTCTTTTTGAAAATAAAACTTTGAAAGCCTATATTCCTAAGCCTATTCATTATATTTTTAGAATTTAGAATACATGTACAAAAATGTAATATAAAGTGTTTGCCCAATATTTCATCTTTTGTCGAAATCTTTTTGAATAAATTTTATAAATGTGAAATGTAACGAAACTTTAAAACTAAATGTATCTTAACTGCCAAGATTCTCTCTGACATTTTATACTTCTCGAACAATTCTTTGTTTCGTTGATATTTTATGCCCACTTCCCTTGGCGAGACGGTATTATAATTACATACTACTATGATATCTAGCTAAAACTCTAAGAAACTCCCGAAAAAAACGAAGTGCGTGGCTTCATGATTCTCCTTTTACTATAAATTTGAAGCCGGCGACGAAACACAGTGAAACATAATTGGCAATTAGCTTATTGTAAAGTGACCAATAGGGTTATTCAACGGGGAAATTTTCCTCCATAAACTGAAATGAAGAAAAAGAGTCGGAAAGACAAACTGAGGTTTATTTTGATCTTTCATCCAACATAAAAAACCAAGCGGGCTACATTCTAGCTACATTCTAGCTTCTCAGACAAATAACCCTCTTAATATGATGTGATATAAATTCCTACATGACGAAGTGTGTATCTTAATGTCAATTTACACTTTTTAACAACAAGATATTTGTTCTGTAAATTCAAAATGACCATCAATATATCCTACAAATTTAATATGTAAACATACAATTGTTAAACTACAATATTCATATCTTAATATAATGTTAATATTTAACACAATATAATTCATAAAGACTGAATATCAAAGATGATTTACATAGTACAAGCGTGTTGATATAAGTATATCCACATATCTTTATCGGTATGCTGTGTAATGCGATATCAGCTGTTAGTATATCCAACTGGCATATTAAATATTTTATTTGTCTACAATATTATATAATATAGAAGTATACAAATATATATTGAACACCGAAATGCTTAAACTACTATAAAATTATGTCAGTCATGTCAGTATTGAATGTTATTTTCTGTATCAAAGCATATCATAGACAAATACATCTACATATTTTAGTGACCATGGTGAATATTAGCAAAACCTAAAATTTACTGATTTTCATCTATTTTGTTTGGTTGAAGTCTATAATTGCGGAGGTTCTTCTTATAGAGTTTATCAGATGTTTCAAAATAATTGATATATCTTCTGTATAATATTTCATCAAGCAAATATATATTTTTTAAATCATGCTTTCTGTCACTTCTTGAAGGATTGATGTAATTCTATGGCATTTTAATAAAAAAAGATTTTCACCAGTAAGATTTAAAGGGACTTGCCTCCGGATCTTTCTTTTTTAAGATATCTGGAAATAAATGCTATATCTTTTAAGAAGGCTTTAACACTTATTTACTGACAAACTTGTATGACCAAGCTTCAATTTGAAAGAAAGATTATTATTAGTCAAATCTGGAATTCAGTGCCTTCAACGCATAGTGCTATTGTCTGTTTAGGGTTACGCTTTATGGTTAGGGTCCTCTGTGTTCTAGACGGATAGATATAGCAGTAAACAAACAAATGGGCTTTGCTATTACCCTGTTCATCCAATTTGGATCATGACATATATGACTTTTTACATAATATTATTACCTGCATGAATTGATTTATGGTAGTAATTTGTGTTTGACTAATATTTTGACATATCTAGGGTTGATCAAGAATAACGTAGACTTTCTTCATAACTCGGAAGCAGGAAAAGGTACTAAAATAAAACCTCACTCCTAAAATATGCAAAATGTACTTTATTTATCTTCGAAATTAAAAGCGTGTACGATATATTGACAGCGTTATTAGAATCAGAAATGCGTAAGATTTGGAAAAACGGGGATATTGTGGTTCTAATTTCTGCCATGTTATGTGTTTTGTTTTGAAAAAAACTTTGAGGTCTTATTCCCTGAAGT
Organism: Mercenaria mercenaria; assembly: GCF_021730395.1. Classification (NCBI taxonomy): domain Eukaryota; kingdom Metazoa; phylum Mollusca; class Bivalvia; order Venerida; family Veneridae; genus Mercenaria; species Mercenaria mercenaria. Next base: position 46,084,675 of record NC_069364.1, read on the forward strand.
TTTGATCTGTAAGAATATATGTGTATTTCAATTCAAACGAAACTACACATATTTTGGTTGCCCCACCTTAACGTTTTTCTTGTCACTCTTTGACGGAACTTGTATCAGTGCGACGTTAAACCCAACAAAATAAATAAATAACTTTGACGGAACTGCTAAATTTTATTTGCAAACAGAGAATAGATAATATGTGGAAGTATATACTGTACAATTTTCAGGGTTGTGTATTTGTAAATATCATTTATCAAATAAAGCTATGTAATCATGGATCACCACTTGTACATACTTATTTAACGATCAAATTTCGTCTACCTCTAAGCTATTCCTCAATATATTCATATCTGTAATTTAATAATTTCCTACATATTTTTTCAAAATAAAACAAAATATAAAGGTAACGTATTTGAAAATCTTGTTATATACAGGACACCGTACTTGTCAAGTACGTCGCATGTTCTATACTTACAGTATCAATCAAATGCATAATTATTATATATTATATATTAAATATATTGTTATAGTTGAATATGTGTACTGAAAAGGTAACGTGGGGGCATGCAAATGGAGCGCAAATGCAAAGGGAAAGGGCGGGGGAATAGAGGGAGTGAGAAGGAGGAAAAAAGACAGACAGAAAACCAGTTGAAAATAGGGGCACCGCCTTGGAACGGTCAGTAACCTATATAAAGGAAACTGGGGGTTTAAACGCGTTTAGGGCATGCCAGCTTTGCATTTACCCTATTGTCAGCAAGTTAGATAACACAATGCAAATAAAATCCCTGCTGAGAAAGGCTCTAACATTAGCGCAGAATACCAGATTAATTTAGAAAAACATAAAATTAAGGTATATCTAAGGAATAATTACGCCAATGTACTCAACAACTTGTCTGAAGTCTGAGCACCAAGAGCCTAACTTTTAAGGGCACGACTAAGAAAGCTGCAAGACAAAATTCAATTTCCTCCGTGCATTGTATGTAGGATTTAGGAGAAAAAGCATCATGGAGACTTATACTTTATTTGTCATCGCACCATCAAATAAGAAAGCGAAGCGATTAACTGCAGAGGGGTCAATCACTAAACATGCACTGTGCTTCACGATTTTCGCATCGTATCCTCTTTCGATAAACTTTTTAACCCATTTTACAAAGATTTAGGAGAAAAAGCATCATGGAGACTTATACTTTATTTGTCATCGCACCATCAATTAAGAAAGCGAAGCGGTTAACTGCAGAGGGGTCAATCACTAAACATGCACTGTGCTTCACGATTTTCGCATCGTATCCTCTTTCGATAAACTTTTAACCCATTTTACAAATATTTGATCAATATAAGGACTATGTTTAATTTTCCGAATTTTATAAACCACATCTCCATAGTATTCCGGGTGTGTAAGTCCAAGTTTTAAAAGTGTTTTTAGGTTAGTATTGTATTTTTCTAACAGTTCCGACGATCTGTAATAAAATTTACTGAAAGCTTTCTGTAGCTAATGATAACGGTAACCCTGTTGTAATAATTTCTTGGTGATATGAAGATTTCTGTCATTAAAATCCATTATCTTTGAGAAAGCTCTTGCAAAACAAATACGTTGTGAAATATAGACACCGTATGATGTTGTTCGAGAGATATCTTCATCAAGGTGTGGGAAGCTGACAATTTTCAAATTGAAATCACCCCTTTTATCATATATTTTCGTTTCTAGATTGTTATTCACAATTCTTAAATTTAAATACAAAAATGACGCTTCTAAATCTGAAGTATAAGCTTGTTAAGCTGTAACTCTTTTGGGTCAATATGTTTTACCATTTCTGAAAAATATTGGTTGTTCATATTTAAAATATCATCAAGATACCTTGAGGTTCCATTAAAAGCTTCTATAACTTCAAGTTGTGTCTCAGTAAATAAACGAAGCATGAACTCTCGGTAAAAATAGTATAAGAATAAATCAGCAATGAGTGGCGCGGAGTTGGTACCCATCGGGATACCAATTACTTTTCTGTAAGATATATTGCCAAATTTGATAAATATATTATTTAGTAGAAACCTTAGAGCTTCACAAACCTGATCACAACTCCATAGGTTGTATTACTAAAATGCGCTGTTAGAAAAGAATGCTCTAGTTTCATTTTCAAGCCAGATAATTAACGTTTTCTCTTGCAAATGTTTTCTCAAATAAAGCTACCAGTTTTTCTTTAATAAGATCTTTATTGAACTTGGGGTCACTCAATCAAAGACCACGGGGGTATGAACATGAGGAACAATTAGCGATCAAGAACGGGAGAATCATGTAATTTTGAGCCTACAAGCCTCAAAGGGAGATTAATCTCACTGAGTTAATGACTCTTACCGTTTTTTTGGATCACTCGATCAAAGGTCAAGGCCGCTGGGGCCTGAACATCGGAAACGTTTTTCCGACCATTAACTTGAGAACCACATGACCCAAAATATTGTCACTTAATACATTGTAGAATGATTTAACGTGCAAAATAGCACTGTGAAAAATATGTGCATATACGGGAGTATACGGTCCCGTATATGTCTAATATACGAATGTCATATAAAAGGTATCTTTCCTGAAAGTATGATCAAAACCTACGCCTTAAACATACTTTTGGACCTTGACAATCCCTAACTTTGTATACTAACATAAACTGTTGAAACGTATTTATGCTAAGTATGAATGAAGGGATCCATGTGAGAAAAACATGAATGTCCAATTAAAGAATACGGGATTCCCGTATATGGAATGTTCCATATACGGGAAAAATGTTTCCGTATACGCCCGTATATTAGGAGTATACGGAATGCGTACACTCCCATATACGGAACCATTTTCCGCAGTGTAGATGACCGTGCGTGGTTGATTTGGAGTCACTCCGACAAAGGTCAAGGCCTCAGGGGCCTGAACATGGAAAACCATGTCCAATCATTAACTTTAGACCCACTTGAACGTTGAAACTTCACGGGATGATTGGACATACCTCGTGGATAACCGCTATTGATCTTGGGGTCTTTCTTTCAGAGGTGAAGGTCATATGGGCCAGAACAATGAAAACCATTTCCAATCAACTTAAGAACCACTTGACTTAAACCATTGAAACTTTATAGTATGACTGGACACGCCGAGTAAATGATCCCTATTGATTTTCTGTCACTAAACCAAATATCAGTGTCTAACTTTTGCTCCTGTCCGCTAATGACTTGTTGCCTATTTCTACTATGCTTTCGGAGTGACATGTGTTTTTCTACAAAAGCAGTTTTAATTTGGGAAGTTCATAACATGCATGTCTACATAGATCTACAATGATTATTTTAGTTGTGAAGTTGTTAAAGATGTTGAAAATTTGAAACTTTTACAACAGAAATTATTCTCAGAAATCCTCATATCTTTAACTTACTCTATCATACAAAGATTTACAAATATTGTCTATTTTTCTAATGTTCTTGTTTTATCCCGATCTTGGTACATTCTCCCGAACTAGGTAATTTACCTTGATTGGGAGATGTACCCAGTGTATGTATATGTACCGTTGGTTTAAGACAATGCGCATTAAAATAAATGAATGATGAGGATAAGGTTAGTATGTTAACGCCTAATATTTTTGATAAGTTTCAAGCCTCAGGGCTAAAATCCGTGGGGTAGCAGGGATGTAGCTTAGCAAAATTCAGGACACCTGCACTTTGGCCTGGCTACAGGTACTTTTCAGTAAATACACTGCCTACATTTTGATAGGGGTACCCTTGCTTTTTCATTTTTGTATTATTTTAGTGACTAGCTTATTAATTCAATTCAGTTTGGCGGTTGATCGAGAGCATTCTAAAATCTAAATGAAATTTGCTATACTTGGCATATAATGTAACAGTTTTTATCATACATCTCCATCACTTTTTATTGCAGTTTTGACCTGATGTAGAGTCAATGGTCCAAATAGGTTAGCATCTAAGTTAAAAAGTAAAGTAAAAACAAATAAACTGATAGCTTCAGTCAAAATAATAAAACTTCCGTCCACTTGAATTTTTATATGATTATTGATAATGTTTCGCAAGTTTTTCCTAATACTCATGTGTCATTTTAGATTTTTGCACATTAATTTTTTGTATGAAAGCGAAACTGGCTCTCCACAAATTTTGACACATATTTTACACAGTATATGTTCATATGTAAAGATAGGTAATTTACTGAATTATATGTATTTTAAGTTAAAACTGTTGGTAAGACAGATACGAAAGAAAATTGATTACGTATAAAATGTTGAAATATATACAACATTCAAAATCAACAAACAATGGGACGGATATTACAAAATGAAGTTTACAATTCGGTCAATATTATAAACACTATGCCATAGATTATTCAGTGTTTTGGAAATGTGATAAAGTCATGGTGACTTTTATTTTTAGTTTTATAACCCTTGTTAGAAACAAAATTTTGAAAAGAAATTGAACTTTTATTATTGTTGGACTTGATACAGAAACGTTACTTTAATCTTTATAACTTGAATATTTTTCAAACCTTTCCAGGCCATTTTACATGTAGCTTTTTCAAATTATTATAGTGTTACATCTGTACAACTTTGGCTCAAGCTGTAAATTTGAAAAGGAAATAAAGAAGTAAGTTTGATGTTAAAAATAAAATAAAAGCTAACTTAAAGGTAATTTTCTTGAACGAATTTTAATAACCAAGGACATGTATTAGTACAAATGATAAGGATTTGGATGCAAACCCGTCACATGCAAAAAGTGCTATTTTATTTCTTAATTTTGCAGTTCCAATTAAAGATTCATTACAAAATTTCAGTCAGACTATCACATCTACATCATGCCTTACTTATAAACTTCATTTCTTATTTTTATCATGTAAAGTTTGGAAGATGTAGTTTTGTACATGTTTGTAAGCTGAATTGAGCATTTTTAAATCTATATCTAATAAATAAATGTAGGCATGTGCCTACAGTGCCTAGCAATGTACGCCGCTGAATAGCCTACAATTGAGACATAAATCATTTTAGAGAGAAAAAAGAAACACAAAAAAGATTAAGAAAAAAACATCAGCTAGCTTCTCTCACAGGCATTAGCATTTGAAACTGGGATGCAACAAATATGATCAGATTGACGCAGAAACAGAAACAGTAACAGATACAAAACACACTTAGAAATACTTACCTAGTAGTTGCCAGAGTCCAGCCATAGATGTAATCGTCTTGTGTCATAATCTTAGGGTTTAGGTAAACTTGTCTCTGACACCTTAGGTAGGGGAGAGGCTTATGTACAAGGGCATTGTACATTGTTGATTAACAATAGTTATGTTCTGGAAAATTGATTGGACTAAAAAGTTTGTAAATGGCAGATATTGTTTACAAATTACAAAGCTAACCGCATCAATAACTGCTACTGCCACTATCTTATTTTCTAAGTTTGCTACCGCTACTGCAACTGCTAACTTTGCACACGTCTTTTAAAGCCCGTTTTACTTCCTGGTGAATCACGCTTTGCATTCGCATTTTTATAAAGTGGCGCGGGTAAGAAATCCGCGACTTTTTTTTTTTTTAATGAAGCCGCGACTTTTTATATGAGACGTTTCCCGGCATAAAAACTTGAGGCTTAGATGTTTAAAAGAAAAAGTCGCGGTTTCGTCCGTAATTCACGACTTTTTACGACAGAAGTGTGACAGAAAAACCCGAGAGTTTCTCTTTAAAATACCCTACGTAGATCTACGTTTTATAAACTTGTTATATCCAACATTATCGTTTTAGTCAATACATTTTGTAGAAATTTCTCAAACATTTTTGATATCAAATTTCAATTGCTACTTGTTTTAAATTCATTGAAATTTCATTTAGATCTTGAGGCATGTCCCTTTGAGGAATATGATTTCGGTAATTTCTCTTGAATGTAGGAAAAGTAAAACGGTTTCCATGTTGAATATGAAAATAATAGTTTAGTGTTTTCAACATAAAATGTTATCATTTGCACAATCAGATACGAAAACAACACGCATAAACGTAGAATAAGTGTTACAAAATATAGGTCAAACATTGCAGATACGGAACGTGTAATTATTCTTATTTATCTATTTGACGTTTAAAGTCGATGTCTTATACATAGGCATTTAAAGTAATTCTTATATGAGACGATTACCAGATACTTACATCTGATATCATCTGCTGATTTTTTTGTGAGACATGATAACACAGATTTGAGTATTATTGAATCCCGGTGTGACATGTTTTTTACTATTTGCGTTTCCCTTTTTTTTTTTTTTCTTTTTGCGTTTTGCGCCTTCCTTTTTGCCATTTCTATATGCCCTTGCTATATTGCGTTTCGCTTTTTTTTCTTTTTGCGTTTTGCGCTTTCTTTATTGCCATTTGCTGTATGCCTTTGCTAAATTGTTTTTTGTTTCTTTAAAAGCAATGACACACCCATCAATAAAGCTATAAAGATATCTACACGGGTTTTCAAAATATGAAATCAATGAGATCTTAAACTTGGCAGTGAACACAATTGTATTTTATGGAATTCATGTGCGTCTTTAGCGATCTACTTTTTATAGGCCAATGAAACGGGACGTATTTATTCCATTGGAACACATACGGCGGCGGGCAGCGTCCACTATCGTTGTCTGCTCAACAACTTTAGGAGTTCTTATCCAATATCCACTAACATGGTCACAATGTTTACAGGCATAATGTCTCGGCAAAGTTCGATAACCAGATGGTTTGTCTTAGTAACTCTGGAGGCTCTGAATTACTCAAAATTGCAAAACTGGACAGTGTCCGCCCTCAAAGATGAGCAGTTCTTATCCAAATTCACCAAACTTTGTCACAATATTAACAGTATTTCCCGGCCTAGTTTGATAATCAGCTGTATCCTCCAAGTCTTTTGAAAGTTAATGTCCTTGATTAACCTAAATTTTGTGCAAATTGACAGTGTCTGCTCTCTAACTTGAGCAGTTTCTATCCATTGTTCTCAAAATATGGTCATGATATTTATGGACAATATTTATGGACATAATATTAGACTAGTTCGATAGCCAGGCGGATACTCACTTTTCAGTTATGGCCATTGAATAACTTAGAATTGGAAAAATTGACATTGTCCGCTTAATAACTTAAGCAGTTTTTTATAATGTTTGTCAAATTTAGTCAGAATGTTTATTGGCATATTATCTTTGCCAAGTGTGATAGACAGCCAGGGAGTCTTTGTCACTCCTGCTGGTGCCGGGCCTATTTTGTGACAGTTTGCCATTCTTGTTGTTTGGTTTTTTTAGGAATCTTGGTGCGACATGTTTCTTTGCTATTTGCGTTTTCGCTATTTGCTTCTTTTGTTTTGCTCTTTGTTTCTTGCGTTTTGTTCTTTGTTTCTTGCTTTTTGCTTTTTGTTTCTTGCGTTTTGTTCTTTGTTTCTTGCGTTTTCTTGCGTTTTGCTCTTTGTTTCTTGCGTTTTGTTATTTGTTTCTTGCGTTTTGCTCTTTGTTATTTGTATTTTGTGTTTATGGCTTTTCTTATTGTGCTTCAGTCTGACTGAACATTAGTAAGATTGTGTACGTCAGTCTGATTAATTTTGCTTTTTATCTAAAAAGATATAATAATAAATACAATTATAATTACTATGTTTACAATAACGTTTATGTAAATCAGTTTCTAAAAATAAAAATCGAGCAGATCAACACAACCGTCGAAAAAAAAGTAAAACGCGAAAAGCAAAACACAAATAGCAAAACATCAAATGCAAGCAGAAAAAGGCAATTAGCAAAAAGTATGTCGCACCGGGATTCCATTGAGTATATATGCAAATGGGGAGCGGTAGTCTAGTGGATATGGTGACGGCCGCTCAATCCATGGGTCATGGGTTCGAGCCCTGCTGGGGTCACGACGATGACTTCTCATATCACACCAGCACTAGTTATTTTCAGGAAGCGGACTCGAGTGTAGTTCCAATAATCTTGAAGCTTTCATTACAATCGAGCTAAAACAAATTAGTATAAACTAAATGTACGAATGTGTAGTGCAAGTTCGGGAGTGTAGATAAAGCAGCATCGAAACTAATTCTATTGGGTTAGTAGACTTACTGTGAAAAATGGTGTTTGGGATGCCTTACCGTAATTGGTCTGATATAACGTGGTGGTGATTTGTTAGTATAAATTTCTCTACCTATCTGAGTTACATTAGTTTATATATATTATATATTAGTAACTTAAAATTTGATTACAAGAGTATTGCAATTGCCGTCGCGTTGATGTTACGTATCCACTATTTGAATGCAAATGCTATTCGTTGGGCGCAAATATTTTAGACAATATTTATCGAAAACAATTAATTTTCTTGCAAATATTAAACCTTATTCAAAGAGCTTAAAACTAAATTTGCAAGCAATGGAAAACAAGCATCAGTTTGTCGAGTAAGAGTAAAATATACCTAAACAACTGAGTAATGTGATAAATATCACATCTGCATTGATGTTTATTTACCTTTACGGTACAATTTGGTGTGTTCAAACATGTTAACTTGTCTGAGATAAAATGTTTCAGAAGATAAAATGTTTCAGATACTTATTAGATGATTCAAAGAAAGTTATTTCAAGTTAAGCAAACAGGTATATTATTTAAGATTAACTTCGACTTTTAAGTTGACTTTCAATGAAAGTTTGCCTTGTTACATACCAATTTGTAGAAACTTACATGTTCACTTTTTATGGAGGGTAGACCACTTGCAGACTCAGCATGACAATGTATTTGAATCTCATTCAAATAATATGTTTTTTTTTTTTCTATATATAGGATACTGACCTTTCCAAGATTGTGTCCTTACTTTAAACATGCTTTATGTCCATATAAACTGATATGTTATGTCATGTAAATTTTATTGTATGCAGGCGCTGTTACTTATTTCCTTACTCCGCCCAACTTTTGCCATCCCAACCCAACTCTCCTGTTTACTACTGAGTAAGGATAAGTACACAATTGAGTAAGGATAAGTACATACCATAAGCTGTCTGAAGATCTTAACCAATACATTTGCAAAAGGCCGTCCATGAACGGCGCCTTTTTTGTTTGTGTTGTCCTACTTGTCTTGTTTTGCTTCGTTTATAAATTGCATATAAGGAAAAATTAGTTGTTGTATGCTTTTAAAGTATCCCGGCTGATATAGTTTCCTCCAAAGTTCATAGTTGCTGAGGGCCTACTTTACGATAAATGGCTCTGGCAATGTTTGCTGTTCTCTTGCTTCCTGGAAATTTACTCTTACCGTTCGATTTTTGTATTGTACATACAATTCTCAATTATCTAACATAAAGTCTTGGAGTAAGAATCAATCAAAAAAGTTGATTTGATAAAAATGAAGATTTCTAAAAATAGTATATAGAACAAATTGGGGTTGCTCAAGTAACTAAATCTGAAATTGCCTGTCATGTCTGCGTTTAACATTACTGAACAGCTATACATATCTTACTTTCCATCTTTTTGCTGGGATGCTTTATTCCATAAAAAGAATTTCATTTCAGCGGACCCCGCATGTTGGTATAAAAGTGGCTAACGATTTGTATTTGCCGTTGCGTAAGGCTTTTTTTTCAGTACATTTGACAACTGTCCTGAAAATAAATTTATAAAATAGATGGGTATGTTAAATTCAAAATCTGATAGACTGCAGCAATGTCAAAGAAAAGAATTTTTTGGACGGTGCACTTTATGAAACCATAACTGTTCTATTGGTTGTAGTGTATAGCCGGTGTCAGTTTTTAAAAATATTTTGCAGTGTTTTGGCTAAAATGTTCCTATCCATATGTGCGACAGATGCAATTTTTCTGCGAACAGTTCATTTGGCAGCAGTGGCTGGCTAGCATGATTAATCATCACTTGCTATACGTACCTGCAATTAGATCTTGAAATAATATTATTTTTTAAAAATACGCAAAATACACCGTTCCAAAATTACTTGTTTCTGAAAACATACACGGATTTCCTTTTCTTATATGCGACTCGTACCTTGATATTCTGTTAAAAAATTCACAGAGGAAGCAGATGTTTATTTGTACATTGCAGTCTTTATTTCAGCAAGAGTATGATGTGTATATGTCAAATTTCTCGTCGTATTTGGATTCGATGTTGTTATATTTTCTTTTGTCATTTGTGATCATGGAGTCCATTCAATATCGGTGTAATAGAATTCAACTTAAGCCGGCGCTAGAGGCATAAGCAGTGTTGTTCCTTTTTGTTACCTCTCATGAACAAATTCTGCAGTTACAAAAATCGTCTTACAAATTGCATTCAAAAGTGGTCGAAAGTAATTGTTTCAATTTATTACCAGAATGATAAATGTATACCAGGAATAAGTGTGCGGACGTTAAGGAGTTTAAAATTCGCAGAAAAGACCTTTCTAATAAAACAAAGCTTTGTTCCGAGAACTACATGCAGTTGTGTACTGTTCATTCAAGACATTTAGGAAAAAAGGTAGTTGATTCCTGGTTAAAGTGTCATCGAGGTTAAAAGGACCTCAGTCTGCATATAGAACTATCACCCCAATGTAGGTCTTTTGGCAAAAACTCTGTTTTGGGTTTCGTGCTACCTGATCTGTCTAAAGCTTTTAATACCAGACACATTTACACCGTAACAGTCTTTAATACAAAGTTAGAGTCACAAACAAAAACATTACTGGATGTCACCATATCTATGTGACGCTATCAAAAGACCTGCATTGTTTGCAGTTTATCGCAGCCTGTGCTTATTAAATACTGTGTACATGAGGAATTGGAACTTAGGATTTTCCTAGAGCTACAAATAGGAGCCTCAAACAGAGGTGAAATATGCAGTGTTTTGAACTGCTTCAACATTTTAACACTGATGACTCATATTGTAACTGCCCCTTAAGACTGCAGAATTAAATGATGAGACATTGTGCCGTATTTAGTTTTCTGCCGTTGATGCAACACAACATGCTGAAAACATAATTCTGGGGCAGTGCTAGACTCTTACAAGCAGTGCTAGATACATACAACTACAAAGAAGATGTCAAATTAGACGTTATCTAAGCACGGATTTGTTGTGTTCAGTAATGTTACTAACATAATATTTAAGAAGCTACAACATACCTTGAACAGCTGGTGGTATAACTAGGACCGCCTGTCACATTTCCTCTCTTTTGAAGGCATAATTGTCACAAATTGACATACGGGCCTTATTTTATCTGTAGTGTAAATGCAGGTATTGCATCATCTTTTTGTAAATTTTTGAGTTATTGAGGTAAATGTCAGATTTCACGCATGAAATACCTCTCATGTTTTTCTGTATTTCATAACTTAAATTTCCATGTAAATTTCATTAAATTCTGTTCAGTAATAAGAAAGTTGATATTTTATAAACTTCAGTAATTTATGTTTTTATCCCCAAAACCACTATAATGGGCCTCAAATTGTCAATTTAAATCCGCGCCAAAGTAGTTAGATTCCCCGGCTATATCGTGAATCCCGTGGAAACACAAATAGTCGGAGTCCACGGCTTAGCCGTGAATCCCATGAAATTTAGTATTTGGCGGGACATTATCCTTTAAATAGACTGGACTAGATATGCCTTGCGCACACCACCTTACGACTTTATAGACGAATCTATGTCTGAATTATTTTCTTGCTAGAAATTTATGCTCGATCGAGGTAAGAAATTTATTTGTTAGATTTTTGTATGATTTTTGCATTACGATTTTTATTTGGTAAATTTTTGTTCATTCTACAGAATTCTGTAACATTTACTTTTCGGCATATGATTTTAGCTAGTTTCGGTATGTCAGGATGATTTATTAAATTTTTCAGACTTTTGTAAATTATTTCGAAAGAGGAATCTAAAATGTTTCATTTATATAAGATGTTAGATTTATACTGAAATTTGTATCGTGATAATTGTAAAGCACTGTTTCAAAAACTTATGTCAAACATTTTGTTAATTATGGAACGCCATTACTGCATTGTATTGTTATGTATAAATCTATATGGCAAGTCTAGCACCATGTATGTAATATATTATTGTAATTTGTAATTGTGTGCCAGTCTATAGCACATCTAATTAATGTCCGTTGTAATGTATGCATTAGATATTATATGGATGCCAACTATGATATAACGTTTGATTTATATTGAATTTTGTTAATTTGTAGTTGTAAATAATAGCTGCAGTTTATCATGTCCGTATCTATAATGTTTCATCATAAACTTTTCATATCTTTTTCATACTTTAACTTTAGTCTTTTAAGTAAGTAATCTTTGTAATAATGGAAGTAATAAGTGACGTATTTTAATCATGTGACGTATGAACTTAGTAGCACATATGTTTTGTATAAGTAGCACGTATTATTTATGGGAGCCTACGGAGGTATGGTGTACCCAAAGGAGCAGTTTTATGCCCTGACTTTTTTGTTTTGCTATGGTGCTTACCATATGTTATATATTTTAACTTCTTCCGCCAGACGATTTTCCTGGTGATGTCATAACCCGGAAGTACAATGCCCGAGGTTCACTTGTCTTCACTCGCCTGGATGTGATATTCCCAGCGCAGAGCTTTCGTCCCATGGTTGTGCCGTAAGCCGCAAAGACGATGATTTTTGTTATCCTCTGAAGTCAGCTCAGGGATGCAATCACCTACCACCATAGGGAGCCAACACGGAATCAACGTATTCACGGTTTAAAGGGACTGTATTTTGAATTTAGAAGCTGCGTTTTGTTTGTGCTACTTAAAGTTCACAATTGAATTAAAGAACTGTGTCACGTCAGATTAGAATGGAATTTAAGAACTTTTGTATCTAGAGATACTGAACTTTCTTTTTTTTTTCTTTCTTATAATCAGTTTTTTTTTTCTTTTCATATCTATTCATTGTTAATAATCATCTTTTGTAAATAAATTTGTAAATATTGTAAAGGGTGTTGATTTGTTCTGATGGTTACTGTCGCCGGTACGGCCTTTCCTGTCACAATAATAGCGACCATCATAGTGAGATATAGAGCACCGTAAAAAGCTCTAACTCATATCTTACATTCTCTTTCTAAAAGGCGATGTTAGAAGTTTATTAGGACATGTCAGAAGTTTAGAGACTGGGTAGGAATCAAAGATTAAAATACACATTGAATTTGTTGTGCGAAAGGCTCATACTGCGACAAATGACACCAGGAGTTTTACGTACAAATCAAAATTATAGATGGGTGGTTTTCAAAATAATGAGGCAAAAATTTAACATAAGGATTGAATCTTTAAACTTTCTTTTTATGGTGGTGACCTACTTTATATGGTAGAAAATACTTCCTATTTCAACGAAATAACTTTAGAAAATTGTTGAGAAATATCAGTCAGAAAACATTTCAACCTTTGATTCAAATGTGTAGCGAAATTTAAGTAAGATGGGTAATACATGGTATAGTGTTTTATGACCAGAAAATATTTATAACAATAATTTTAGGTGTATGCTCTTAGACATATTTAATGAATTGTTTGGGGACAGTGAGTTTCAAAACCATCATGTTCTACAAAAAATGAATGAAAATTATCAAGTATTACCTACAAAGTGCTTGCTGAATGAAAAATAATCAACAAATTGTCATCAACCCTACTTTTTTCTCACATTCATGTTTATAAAAAAAAAAGATAAATATCACACAGGGAATGCCACATTCCCAAAACGTAGCCTACCCAAAATGAAACTCACAGCACCCAACATACACACTCACATACAAAGCAAACACACAAGGACAAAACGAACAAATAAAGGAACATCGTGGGATACCACCTTGGAACGATCTGTGGCAAAAACACCACTGGGAGCTTAAACAGGTTTATTGTGCCCACCTTAACTCACTCTTACCCCTCACCATGTTCCAAAGTCACGGGACAGTGTAAATAGAAGTATGTAAAACAGAAACATGCCCCTGTATAAGTTTTCAAATATCAAATTTCTTATTTTGACCGGGGCAGTCTTTTTAAGAAAAGTCAAACTGCACGCAGGAGTTGCTTCCCTTCAACTTCAGAAATCTCTACCAATAGGTAATGGAGATCGCTGCGTAGAACATTGAAGGAAAGAATCTAACGCATCAACTTCAAATACTTATGCGGCATTATCGTTAATTTAACACCTTTTAAATGCACAGCAACCGAAAATTTCTTTTATAAAACATTCACCAAAAAACACACGATGTGCACTAAGATGCGCACCAGAAAGTATTTCAAATATGTCTGAATTCGGCAATAATTACAAAATATGCCAATGCAAATAATATTTTCTACAGCTACATGTATATTCTTTTCGACAGAATGCTACCCTTACATTTAAAGTAACAGCTACTGCTGATTATCAAGATCTTCTTGTGAAATTCTTACATATTTCTTTGCATGTTTTCTACGTCAGTTGATTCTGGGTCCTTTCCTAGAAAGCGAGAGTGACAACTTGAACTTGTCATGGACAGCCGCTTTCTCAAGTCGTCATAAAATTATATGTGCTCAACCTTTACATGTGGACAAACATCTACAATTCTACTGCAGCTATTAGTGGTCATAGCTAATAACTAATAGCATTTACATGTTGCAGTCGGTGTATTGAACATTAAAAAATAAGAAGCATAGAGCTAAAAGACTTCTTACACGGATAATATATTTAAGTAGACTACCTTTAGGCCCTGAGAAGCAGATAGCTAATAATTATATATAATAACCATTCTCCAATTAGGTTGTCTAAGAACGGTCGCCATACGTTCTTTGCGGTTGACAAATTTATTTCAAGGAAGACACTTGTCATAGCAATAATTCTGTTGTAGAAGTGTTATGAAAATTCTCCAAAAATGTTTTAAAATGTTGTTTTGACATCCCTTGACCACTGATAAAATTATCCCAGAACTTCCCAGAGTTAAATCAGAATGCCAGACGGTGGCAAACGTTTCATCACTCGGCCGTGTTACCCATCATGAAAAGTATTCTGTTGGCATATTGCTTGCCACAGACTGGGTTAAAATGGTCGGCATTTTTTAAAATGATGGTAAAATGGAAACTATGGACCATGGAAAGTATATTGCTCAAAGACTCCATTATTGTTAAATGTAGTTCTGAGATCCTATAGAAACTATTAATCCTAACTTTTGAAAGACTTCTATCAAGATAAAATATATCTTCCTGGTCCGAAACAGTAGAAGAAAGGTAGGGACTTATTTGCAGGAACGCTAATCATTACATTTCATTAAGTACTAGAAATTAGTTTAATCATATTTTATTGCTCTCTGTTTCAATGTTACACACAATATTACATACATTTTTAACACACAACAAAAAACAAAAGGGTTGGGCTACGAGTTATTTCAACATCAGCATACAACCCTTCCCATTAGTACTAGAAATCAGTGTGAAGTTCAACGCTATACGAAAGCTGGGCCAGCAAATAGGTATAGGACTTTGTTCACGTGCAGAAGAGAATGGGATATGTTCAGTTACAGGCTACATATCGATATATCGAAACTACTTGCAGATAGTCTAAAAACACATATAAAGCTACAACACTATTGGAATATGATGATATTCGTATATTTTAATGGTATAGCTTATACGAAACAAATATATTCAACAAGAAATTAATCTGTTCAAGTAAAGTGGGTGGGGTAAGAAATATTTTGATTAATTCACATCATTTAATTGTTTTTATATTTCAGTATTGTTATTAAAGTGACAACAAATATTCAAGGATTGTAAATTAAAGATAATAATATTAAATATTGCTGTGTAACTTAAGTAAATATGAAATTAGGTGCTACCTATGACGCGGAAAGCCCGTCACAAGTTAAATTAAGCTTAATAAAGTCTTTACAGTAAAGATGCAATTCATGAAAAACCGTGCTATATATTTGGTGGATAAAATAGTAAAATAAATTGAATGAGTCTGGACTATGAGGTGCAACCACAGTGACAGCAGACTCAGTTTGATATAGTCGTTCATGGAAGGTAATGAAATGTGACCGTGCAACACTCCTCATGCTACCAGTGTGTTTTTCCAGGAGGCTATTCACTTCAAGCTTTCAAGGAAATCGAAATACTTAAAGATATCCAATGGCCATCTTTCTAGGCCTATTGACTTCAACTGCATAAAAGCCTCATCAAATGTTACCTCTAGACCCGGAGTTAAAGTGTCCGGTGTTATATATATACATGATGAGGCTTTTATGCATATATATGCATATATATATATATATATATATATATACTTGACAATGAAAAGACTCGGCACAAGATGGAAGTCTATAAATCAAATAAATAATATGACTTCACATGCCTTTCCAACTGTATTTAATTATAGAAATACAAACTAGTTTCGCCTATCGGCTCATCACTGTACATACAATGTAACGTGACGTTACTATGGTAATATATATGCTATTATGAACTGTATTACCAGTGTACAAGATAATCGCTGGTAAAAAGATATGATTAATTGTCATAAAGATGCCGTCATTATGTTTTTTTAAATATCTTATTTATAATTAGCTCTCACTCTTGAATATAAAATTTCTGGTAGTAATCGTTATTTATTTACACAAGTTCATCAATTCATGAGCACATGCCATCTCTTAAATACTAAAGAAAATATTAAGTTTATTATTTCGGCGATTTTTTCCCCGCTATTTTGGGAATGGGTCCGGTACCGTTCAAATGGGGAAAAATAAATTCAAATAGAATAGACATTCTGGAAATTGGGAATAAATGACTCACAAATTCTCAAAATTTGTGGAAAATGTACCGTATTGTAAACACACATTTTGTCAGCTTCCGTTTACTCATTGGAAAAGTATTTTATACATGTAACTGTGACTCAAGGATTGACATAAAATTTATGTCTTTTTTCTCAAAATTGGAAAATTTAACTGCTGAAATTTGGATTAAATACCATGTTTGGCGATAGGGAATGTGACCTTTACGGGACCCGTCGATATAGAGAAAAAACGCTGTATTGTAATTCAGCAGTCCCGAGAAAAACAAGAATTTGATAAAAGCTTCCAGTTAGGGCGTACGGGTTCCTATTAATTAAAGATGAAAAATAAAGTGCAAGCTGTAAGAACACTAACTCAAACCTGTAAGTCACACAGACGTAATGTTATAAAAGTAAAGTATTTGTTTCTTAAATACTTTTCTTTTAGATATGATAAATTATGTCTGTGTGCCTTACAGGTCTGACTTGCTCTTACCGCTTGCGTTTTATTTTTCATTTTTTAACTAGTAAACTTGAAGAGCCCTCATACAAATGCTTTTTCACCAACTGGGTGCAAATAGAAAATCCGAACGTGCAATCTGTGATTCAGTAAATTTGTAATTAAAATAACTTTCATGCATATGTAATTTTGCAAAATAATTGAAATACAATAGGGTTAACTCACAAAGTATTTTTTTCAGAATAAGTGATTATTATATTTGTATCACTTTCATTAATTTAAACAAAAATCAGCTATCAGAAAATCAATGGAATAAAATAAGGCTCCTTTCTTGATACAAACAAGATATGTAGACATTGAATTATTTATTGTTGATATTAAAGGTTTAATAAAGATAACATTGCCCTTTACCACTGCCATTCTCTTATGACATTTATAATAGCATATCAAGAATAAAACTTTTGGCATTTTGGTACTGCTTAGACATTTGTATGATCTGCATTTCCTAACTGTTTGTCAGTGAAAAGAATGCAGATAAGTAAGCAGGTGAATGTTCAACACTCAAAATAAATTCAGTACCCTTCGAGTCTATTATGTCGTATAAATAGTGGATCGCAGAAATGTTTTCACTGACGCCGATGACATCATATAGCGGCATTTTTTGTAGCATTCAAGTCGTAGTTTGCTCATTTTTCAAGTAGAATTTCACCATATAAAATCAGACCGGTGACAGATTGATGAAGTTGCCCTGAAAGATAAATATACACACATTTAGTTTTTCGTAAATATTGTCGTAATTAAATTTTCCAAAAGTCAACATTTCCGGTCTTACTCAATGAGCGATTGCATCTAACTTTCACCAATAAGCGCTTAAATAATCAAAACTTTCAAAATTGCGGCCCCCATGACAGCTGGAGACGAAATTCAATTTGCATGGTATTGGAAATATTTTTCTCATTTGTTTTCATTATTGATTCATATATTTCACATACGTCATACATGTTATCTATGTATCATGTATATTTCACATACGTCATACATGTTATCTAAAAGCGCAAAATTACAGTTTCAAATGTGGCCGCCATTTTGATGACGTCATTGACCAGTCCAGTCGCGGAACTCGGACTGGCGACATGTCTTTTTGTGACCTACACTCATTGTCTAACAGTATATGTCGCAATTATTTTTTCCCGATCGCACAGGATTCCCGTTCTGAATACACTACTATTCAAGATGAGTACTGAAATCTGAATCAAACATTATACAGGTGGTCCAAATTTCTTTGCTGTAGCTTCAAAAACAAGAAAGTAGGTCAGTAGGTCAGGGCTAAGAACATTAAAGGTGAGTATTTAAATCTTTATCAAAAGTTATACACGTGGTCAAAATTTTTATGCTGTGCCTTCAGAAACAAGAAAGCAGATCAGTAGGTTAAAATTAAAGCTATTCAAGATGAGTATTGAAATCTGTATCACAAATTATACGTGTGGTTTAAATTTCTATGCTGTAACTTCAAAAACAAAAAAAAGTATGTCAGTAGGTCACGATTAAGACTATTCAAGATGAGTATTGAAATCTGTATCAAACATTATACTTGTGGTCCAAATGTCTTTATTATTGCTTTAAAAACAAAAACGTCTATGAAAAACAATGGCACACCCGGTTGTGGCCTATATTGACCCCCAGGTCATGCATTGAACAATCTTTGTAGAGAACCGCTAGAGCATGCCACATACCAAATATGTAGGCTCTGGTTTCAGAAAAAATCTTTTTAAAATAAGATAAGTTAATGTAAAAACTTTTGACCCCGGGGTACAGTCAATTTTAACCCCAGGGTAATTATTTGAACATGATAGTTGACCACTAGACAATACTAGATAACAAATATCTAAGGTCTGGGCCTTATGGTTCTTGAAAAGAAGATTTTTAAGGGTTTTCCTATATAAGTCAATGTAAAACAAGGGACCCACTGGGCGTGGCATATATTGACCCCAAGGTCATGATTGGAACAGTATTGGTAGAGAACCACTAGGTCATGCCACATACTAAATATCTAAGTTCTTTGCTTTATGGTTTAAGATAATATTTTTTCAAGTTTTTTTCCCAATACAAGTGTATTCAAACCATGTACGCCCCCCTGGGCGTGGCCAATTTTAACCCCAGGGGGATAATTTGAACACTCTTGGTAAAGGACTACTACACAATACCAAATATCAAAGCCCTAGGCCATGTGGTTTTGTACAAGAAGATTTTCAAATTTTCCCTATATACGGCTATATAAATAATGTGACCACCAGGGCGAGACAATATTTGACCCTAGGGAATAATTTGAACAATCTTGGTAGAGGACCACTAGATGATGCTACAAGCAAAATATCAAAGCCCTAGGAACTGTGGTTTCTGACAAGAAGATTTTCAAAGTTTTTCCATATATATATAAACCATGTGACCCCCAGGGCGGGACCATATTTGACCCCAGGGGGATAATTTGAATAGACTTGGTGGAGGACCACTAGATGATGCTACATACCAAATATCAAAGCCCTAGGCCCTGTGGTTTTGGACGAGAATACTTCTAAAGATTTTCATTTCGGTTGCCAGGACAACCAGAATAATTATGTATGGAATTCAAATGTTTGAATAGTTGTTAAAGAAGACCATCCTCGAAACATCCCTAAGAAGTTTCATCAAAATTGACCTGGTGGTTTAGGAGGGGATGTTGTTTTAAGGAAAGTGGTGACGGACGGACGGACGGACGGACGTACGACGGACGGACGGTGAGCGATCACAATATCTTAGGCTCAGGTGAGCTAAAAAAATCGGGTTTTAAAATACCTTCCCGCAGAAGTGTCTTAAAATGACTACTCAATTTTGAAACAAAATCAGAATTACGATAGTAAAATTTAGCAAACCTTAGCAAATTTATAAACCACATGCCACATTTCAATTCTGTCCAATAATTTAAATTTCCAAACTTTCAACTAAACCTCGAGTTATTTTATAGGTACACAGGGGAAATATATTGAAAATTGTGTTATAGTTTATTCATTATTAGTTTTCTGTTCATAGAAATATTATTGGTGATCAACTTAAAGACAGATCCTAGCAAACAATTAGGCTACTCTCGAAAATGACTTAAAACACTGAAAATTTTCTCAACAAAAGCCTGAAAAATTTAACATCATATAAGGTTTTAATCATCACTTTGTCTTCAATGGTTAAAAGTTGAAGGTCTAAAAAAATACAACTTTAAAAAAGTAACGCAGTTATGAATTGGGGTGTTCAGCATTTAAAATTAGTATCTTTTTAACTTTTTTTCGTGCAGCAGGTTCCATTACATGATGTGAAATATTTGTAAGAATAAGATGCAATTTGTGCAAAAAGTATTGCAAGAGTTGCAATTATATCAAAAAATAAAAGCTTTAACAATAAAAGTTGGATTGAAAAAAAAGAGTACAGTTGAAAACAAGCCTTCATGAAAAATGCCATCCTTTGTTTTGGTGCAGAGGGGACAAATTTAGCGATAGTTCAAGGCGTTAAGCTGAAGGTTCTTGCATTTACTGGGCTGCATTAGTCTGGGTATATATTACCCAAAAACTCTTCCTCATAATGAACCAAATTAAAGTAACATGAGAGAAAAGAAAAAACCTCATTTTGAAAAACCACCCAGATGCCAAAACAGTGCCTAGTTTTAGAAAGCGCTTAAACGTTTCCTTTTTTGTACAACACTATTCAAAGTGACAATCAATCTTGTATTGTATTGTCTGTACTCAAAATCGGTAGTTTAATATGAAATTTATGTGTGTACTTCTTAGTCAAATATTTTTGCTATAGTATCCATACAGCAGTTTTGGGATGTGTACATGTTAGTTACATGGAAGATTTCTCCTCGAACATGCAGACAATTCAATATATAAGATGTACAGAAACACGGTTGCATAATTTTACTTTTTACTTTTTTTTAATACTCGACAGCCATTTTCAATGTTAACTTTATAAAAATTGGAAAACGTTCAGTGTTGGAGTGGGGGGTGGGGGGGGGGGGGGGGGGGGGGGGGGGGGGGGGGGGTCGGGGCTGTCACCTTCAAAGGGTCAAAGTAAGGTCACAGCACAAGGTCAAAGGTAAAATAAGTGCGTTTTTGTTATAAACGTCAGATTTTTACCACTTTTGCTTCTTTTTATTATAGATATACAATGTTTCAGCTATAACTATGAAATTGAGAAGTAAAATAAATTACGTTATTAGATTTGAGACTGGCAAAATTATTAGATTTTTAGACTGGCAAAATTCAAAGAGACTAAAGTTACTTCTAAAGTATGAGCTAAACATTTCGTACGCTCTGGTATTTTGTTAATATACAAACTTTACAAAGGCTATTCTTCTAAAAAAACATTATAGGCAGGCCGGTTTGTCGTCTGTATAAATATTACAGGGTAAAATATTTATTTAATGTATTTCATCAAAACTAGTACTAACTGTTGACAGATATAAAGATATCATTTGGAAGCATAGAACACAATGCTATAAAGAGATAGCAAATATTTCATCATTTTGAATGAACCTTTCTAATTTGATTTCTATTATCTGGTTGAAAAACATCTGAGTGACTAATGTTTCAATGTCAAGATACTAGCTTTGTTTTCACAATGCTATCCTGTATGACTCCAAGTGTCAGATCTGATTCGATTTCAAATTTTGTTTTGAAAAGCAAGGGAAAGTGTAGAAACATATCAAAAGTAAAAGAATCGAAACAGAAATAGCGTGTTGTATTTTAAGAACAAAATAACACAATAACTCCATTAATAGCTTCGATGTTAGTACTTGATACGTAATACCTAATTACAATACATTAAATATAATGAATAATGCCTGACCAATAGTAAAAGAAATAAGAAATAAAAGCAAATCAAAGAAATAGTATACAGATGAACTAGTTAAACTACAGATCTGTTCAGTCTCGTTTAGTTCACCTAGTGTGTACACGTATAATGTGACCAACCTTTCAGTTATTCTTAAATTATCCTATTTAACAATCACCGCGTTGACACGTTGGCATAAATATATATTATATAATGATTTATCATCAGTATTGAAATCATTTCTCCTGATTCTGGAGAAGCATACCATACATATAATTCTTACTTACAAAGTGAGACGTATTTTCGTAAAAAATGTTTATTTATTTCATTATATAATGTTTGTGAAGATATGGCTCCTGCAACAATTTTCGTTATAAAAATTGGGGCGATTTTCATTTAAAAAACGATATAATGTTTTTTTTCGCATCATATATGGAAGCGTCCCATACGACACATGATCCTCAGGCCCCAATTTCACGAAAAAACTTAAGTAATTGCTTAGCTAAGTCTGTTATTTCAAGTGCTTGTTTTTGCCCTTTATTCGTCCTCTATTTTGACTTTTTCATCTATATCAGACGCATGACTATTTCATAGATCAAAACACAACAATTCTGAATTTTACAGAAAATGAAGTATAAAAATAAGAAATATACTTAAGCAAATACTTAAGTTCGTTATATCGTGCTTAAATAGAAATTATCATTATTTGCATGACTGAAATAAGTGCTGCAGACAAATACTACTAACCGTAGTTTAATTTAGTTATAAATACATTGGTATAGAAAAAATCAACATTAAATAACAATAGTCTGAGCAATAGCATGAATAACAGGCTTTACTAAGTTACTTAAGTTTCTTCGTGAAATTTGGGCCTGATCTGCGCTCTCCGTATTGTGCTAAAATACTAGGTTGTATACATGACTGTAAAGTTTTTTAACAGTTTTTTTTTTCTCAAAACATACTTTACTGTTTCTTTCGCACACATTTCCCAAAAGGTGTACTATAAGTCAACTTTTTTATAGTCAGTGCAAAGCTTAAATTTAAATTTTATGATTACTGCCTGAAATGAAAAAAAAATGTATTTGCAGTGTCATTTTATAATCATAGTATTAATATTCGCACCATTTCGCTATCTCTTATACGTTATAAGTACGTTTCCTAAAGTTCAGTTTTGACATTTGACTTGTTTGTGACCTTGAAAGGACACTGAAATGACACTTCGGATTAAACAGTACCAAAAATATTTATGCAGTTGACCAATACATAAGATTAGCATATATGCCAATCCTTAACTAACTTTGCCATCGGAGGTCATTTCCAGATATATAGACAGACTATGATAAATATGTCAATATGCATAGAAATAACTTTTACTGATATTTTATCAGTTGATTTATAAAATATTTAAAGGCATTGAGACAATTTAGCTGGTTCGATAAAAAAAAACTGCATAGCTTCTAAGTTTATTTGTAAATGTACTGATTTGACCTTTGGCCTCATTTCACTGTAATGAGAAGTTTTAGAAGGCGACAGTTCCTTTTTAATTTCATGTTTGACCCTAAAGACCACCTTTATATTAAAATCCGAGCATTAACAAATAATGCCATCAGAAGTCACATTTTCCTCAGATATTGGCACACTAACATATTATTTATACATATGCAAAATCACGACGGAAACACTTCGATAGAATTTGATCAAAAGAGGTAAAGAAAAGAGCAATGTCCATCAGAAAAACGGACACTTTTAGTTTGTTATATCTTTTTTGATCTGTTGGATTACAGAGTTCATTCAATGTAATATAGCTACACATACGCTTGTGCTATGGGGCGTGGCGTTCTTGCACATTTCATTACCTCTCATGAACATTTCAAATTCATGTTCTATTGCTGTGCTTTGTTACGCTTGATATCACTAAACAATTTTATAAACATATCAAAGGATAATCAGTACGTGCCATTTAGCCGTAAGATTATAACAGCTTTCTACTGTGAAAGTAGTTCTAGAAAGTATTTGTGACACACTAAAGATAGTAATTGTCAACAAACTTTATGGCTTGTAAAATGAACTTATTGAAAATAAATCAGTAGCATTCCTTCAAATTAGTTTATTATGCAACCGTATGTAGCATAATGAATTCAAACTACATATACATTTTTCACTTAATAGCATTTCAAGTTGTATTTCAGACAACAAATGAGGATGTTAATATTTTTGTTTTTAGATTCCCTACAGGCCTACATTGGTTTTAGGGCCTGCAACTCCGGCAGGTTTGTTTTTGATAACCCTAACCATCACCGCAAGCTTAGAGATGCTGGGTTTTGCTACACATTGGTGGAAAGTGGGGATCTTAGTTTCTATAAACCTGATTATTTACCAACCCGTCGTGGTTTTGACACATATTTTGGTATGAAAAGTAGCTTACTTCATTTTGTTGTAACCTAAAATATAAGCAAATAAAGGTAAGTTTCAAACAAAACATTTAAATGGGACTATGATTGTGAATAGAACGTTTAGGGCTAAAATGCATCACGAACCGGCAGCTTAATCATAGATTATTTCCTACGACACTTATTTAGAAGGTATGTGGCCTTTATTGAAATATGAAACCTATTATGAAAATAAAAGTAAGTTCTTAACTATCCGTATTAGGAAGTTTCATTTGATTAATAGACCATTTCAGTAAGGGAATATACAGATCAGGTCATGCGGTGAAACAACTTCCCGTTTTTCCTCGAGGGAAATAATTGCAAAGCGAGGAATTCCTCCTCGTACTGAAAAATTCTGACTCCAATTAACCAAAAACTATTGTACTTTTCAAAAACAAGTTGCATCCTTGATAAAATTTTTAAGTAATAGCAAAAGCTGATCTTCACCTGATTAACAATTATTATAAAGGTAAAATGCACACATTTACAAAAATGGCCCCGAAAAAACGTTTCCCTTTCCCTAAAATGATTATGATTGCCGTCAGTGCAGTAGTGACAAAATTTGAAGATTGTCGGGAAACGGCGTAAACCCAACACAGTTAATGGCTATCAAATGCATAAGTGCAACACACTTTTAACGTCTGACGTGTTTTTGTCTCTGCATATTTCGACCAATTTAAATTCAGAATTAGCAGGGATAGTTATTGTTGTTTTTGGATTTTACGCCCTTTTTTCGTCAACACTTTTTTTTTTACAACACAAAAATTACAATGTCCATTAAAAAATTTAAAACCCGGTAGGGACTGTACCGGACACCAAATTTTGCCCGTCGATTGCCCGGCGAACGTCTTCCCAGTGTATCTTCGTTGGACATAGGGGTGGGTATTTTTTACAGATGGGGTTGCTAGTAGGAAAAATGTTTTTTTAAAGGGTTTTTGATTAAAGTTTTCAAAAAGGGAAATTTATTCTAATATTTAAATTTGCAATATTTGAAAAGTAGGGTTTTAAGACGCATTTAAAATCCGGTAAAAAAGTTAACATTGGGGAAATGGGTTGAGAAAATTTGTACCCCGATCAAATTTTTTTTTCTGTGTTAAACGAAATGCTTTAGTATTTAATTTTGAAAAAAAAGACCCAAAAAATTGTTTAAAAATAAAACGAATAAAGTTAGCATAATAACGTCTGATACAGTACACTCTTTGCCCTGTAATTTGTTGAACTCCCCCACCTATAAGCATGTTTTGCTTCAAAATTAACTATGAAAAAAGCTTTATGTGCAGATGCCCAAAGGGATACTTTTTTATTGCAGTTAGGGCTATTTTAAGTTTTGCTAAACAATTTGGAAAAATTCGGTTTGTCTGCTCCTCCGTATTTCACCCTGTTTTGCTTCAAACATTCACAGTAAAGGTTTGAAATAAAGATGACAGTAAAGAAGGTTTATTGTGACATTTTTCAGCGTTTTAGCGTTTTGCTTATGATATAGAGAAAAATTTAGTGCCAAAACCCCTAAAATTCTATGAAAGGATATGCTTGAAATTTCACAAATAAAGGATTTTTGTAAAGTGACATAAAAAAGTTTTTTTGTTTTTGTTTTTTTTGTTGGGTATTTTTTGAATTATGGCGTTTCCCTTTTTTTTTTACAAAAAGGAGCATAGTAAAAAAAGCAATGCTGAACTTTTAAACAATTTGAAGGAATGGAATAAAAGTTGTTCAGCTGCCCAACCTTATTTTAAATACGATTTCCCTAAAGCTTTTAGTGAAATCCTTCATATGAAGGGTCTGTACTTAAACGTTGTAGTTGGGGGGATGGCACGTAGGGGGGAGTTATAAAAAAAAGTAAGTCACTTTCGCTGGTAAGGAGAATTTAATGATTAATCCCAGTAACTAAGGATTTATGCAAAACATGCTTAAAATTATTGTTTCAAAAATTTTGAGATGCACTTTACTCTCCGTCTTTCATCAAAAATAAAAGGTTGAAACTCGACGTCAATTTAATGTTTGCTTGCATTAATCATTTTATTGTTTTTAGTATTGAAGTCGCGGCGTCCACCGCAATTCCCGCAAACCAACGGAAATCCCGCGAGCGTTGCAATTTTTTTTGCAACACACCGAAACGATTTATTGTTTTTGGTCCGATGGAATTTGTAAAATTTTTTTACGGGAAATCTAAAGAAGCGCCCCCATGACTCGAAATTTCCCGCTCGGGCCAAATCAGGGGGGAAAGTGGACATCGAAATGCCCGCGAGCGGGACTGTATTTTGGAGTTTTTTTTCTTTTTTGTGAGACAGTCGGTTTACTTTCAAAACATTATTTTATGAGGTAAACAAAACCTTGATCAGATTTTTCCCGACATAAGTCATGTTTAATCTACTTTTTGTTATATATTTTCGATCTATGTACTTTTAAATTGATCGGGTCACGTCAGTCACTTTCAAAGAGGTTATTTATGGTTCCTGCAAATTTGATATTTGTGTTCAAAAAGGGTTTGATCAATTTTTAAAATTTTTGCCATTTGATATAAAGCCCACTTAAACTCTTTAATAATAGAAAAAATGTTTTTTTGCAAAAAAAATAATTATGCGTTAAAGCGTGTCCAAAAAACGCCCCCAAAGGGGTTTTTTGCGAGAAAAATGAGACAAATGTTATGTAGTAAAAATTTTTAAAAAGGACCGTAATAATTAAATTGAAATCAGGGGGATGGGGGGAAAAGGAAGATAGAACAAATTTATTTGGAATAAAGTTGGGTGTAGGTTCTTTTTACTGACGTTTTCAAAAAAATTTAGCGGGTTTGTTTTGAAATCCCTTTTTTCCCTTTTCTATTAATAATTTGGTGAATACAAAGCATACTGAAACTTTGCTCAAAATGTAAAAGTCTGATCCCTTTAAAACTTTTTAATTTTAGTTTGGAAAAACGAACCCTTTCCATTATCTAAATAAAAAATTAAAATTGCAAAGAAGTTCTACTTAAGCAACACGTTTCGTTTGTATCTGCTTTCCCATGAGAAAAATAATTGCAAGGGAAATCTTGTCCGAAGAAGTGCTGCTGAACTTCAAAAACTTTGTATTTTTTTTGGGAATAGGGATATTTAAAATGAAATCTATTTTTAAAAATTGAAATTTTTTTGAAGTCCAAACTTATCTAATTTTTTTTAAAGAAAAAACGATTAAAAGCAAGAAAGCCCTGTTGCGTGATACCTTAAAACGTTAAATGATAGGGTAACTGCAATCTTTTAAAATTTTTGCCAATGAAATTGTACCCAAACCCTTTCCCTAATTTTACTGAAGCTTTAAAAACCCCCATTGAATACCAGTTGTTTAAAAATGAGAGAATACGTAACCCAAGAAATACGAGCCCCAGGGCATATACAATGTTTTTTTAGGGGTTTAAAATCTAACGGCATGCTCATAAAATTTAAAACCCCAAACTTTAAGGGCCCCCTGAAAAAATATCCCCAGTTTAACCTTTGGTATTTTTGTTAAAATATTTTATTTATTCAAATTTAAGTTTCACAAGCAGGCGTCAAAAAATGATAAAATTAAACAGAAAATTCTAATTGGATGGAAAAAACCCAAAATAACGGGGTTTTGGGTTTTTTCGTTCCTTTTGGATCTGGGGTCCCCTTACCCGTGTAGGGGGGTGAGTATGTTGACTTTTTTACCCTTCAGAAATGCTCAGCTGCATATTATGGGTTCCAAAAAAATCTTTTTTCCGATTTTTTTTTGAAAAAGAGACAGCCTTAAGTTAAAGTGAAATGTGCCCCGTGACTTAACATCTTATCTGTACTCGTTTCCCAAGTAAGGAACTTTTCGGAAAGGAAAACCCTACCTAGGGCAAGGTCGAGTATAATCCTACACCACGTGCCCCCTATCTGTTTTTTATTTCTTTCTTTTAAATTTTATATGCAAACAACTTTAATAATGAAAATTTTTTTTATGAGTTATACTGTTAAAATTTGATATCTTTTTTTAGATTTTTTGTGGTCATTCCCAAATACAAAATGGACAGGAAATACCCGGAGAAGCTTATGATGGATTCGACCCTTTTGGAAAAAGACCGACCCCGCAAAAATATCGAATACAAAAGGTCTTACACATTTTTTTGGCTCAAAAGTAAAAAATATATAAATGGGATGACCTTGAAAAGGGGAAAAAAACAATTTTTTCGTACAAGATCTAAAATACTAGAACCCCGTTTTTTTAAGCGACCCCCCGAAATTTTTAAAAAAGAATGATTGCAGTTATAATAATTTTGTGAGCAAGGAATCGTTGAATATTCAAGAGCTAAAATTTTTGAAATCCAAAAATATTTAAGAAAGAAAAATTTTTTCTGCGTAATTATGTTGACTTTTAAATTTTTTGTTTTTAATTACTCCCGAAAAGCTTGCAAAGTTGCCGCTTTGTCCGTCCGTCCTTTGCCGTCCGTCCGTCCGCCCAAATTTGTGGGTCAACTTGAAAAAATATTAATGGCATTGATTTAAAATTCACAAAACATAGAGGTTTGAGACAAAATGCAGGGTTTTAAAAAATCATAAATCTTCTTACCCGTTTTGAATTATCTCCTTTTTCAAAAAAGGCTTGTCAAGATTAAATTAAAAAAGTTAAAAGCATTTTATTGAAATTCACGAAAGTAGAGGCTTTTAAGGAAAAATGCAGGTTTTAAGAACAAAAATCCCACTTTACCCAGTTTTTTTAATTATCTCCCCTTTCTATTTCCAAAATAAGGCTTGTCCCGGGGTATAACATGAAAAATAATAAAGATATTTGATGAAAAATTTACAATTAAGAATTTTAGAGAAAAACGAAAGGCTATGGGGAAAAATTTCAGTGTAATAACATAAATTACCTGTTTTTTTAATTGTTTCCCCTATTAGGGCAAGGATATTTTCATCGGGGGGCATCATCGGTTTTCCCCATTCCCTTTTTTTTTTTGTTCTCATTTTATTCAGTTCAAAAAAATTAATAATGTCATACTAATGTTAAATTTATTATGTTTCATAATTTGCTGAATTTTTTGCTTTTTAAATAAGTACAATCAGGGTATTTTTATGTGCACAGCCTTGGATATAAGAAGTTCAGTGTTTGTAAAATTTCCTTTTTCTGTGGATGAAAACTGGGGACCTGCATAAAAATACTCTTAAATTTTTGGTTCCGAAGTGGAATATTTAATCGAAAAATTTCCGGCCAAAAAATCTTAAGCCTTCTCGTCCAACGACGATGATTCGATTCGATTAAACCCAAAGGGAAATTTATCCGTTAAAGTCATGGTTTTTTCCCCAAAATTTTTAAGATTGATCGCTAAAGTGAATTTTTTCCTACTCAGTAAAGGGACGAATTCAGAAACAAGTAAACAAATTTGTATCGTAATATACGAGAATAAGGTACATAATTTTAAATTATTCATTTTGGGTTTAAATAGCATGTTTCGTTTAACTTCTTCGAAAAAAAGGACACGTAGGAAGTGTAAGTCCCAAAAATGTAAGACAAAACTGTTGTTGAAAATTTTATTTTGACGAATTGAAAATTAAAACATTATTGTTAAAAATACTTTTTTTTGATGTGCAATTTGCTTTTAGGATTTTAAAAAATTTGGGCGCGCGACTAGGGTTTATTGAAAATTCAAAAATTTAAAAGTAAGTAAAATAATTAATAAATAGCCGTAATGTGCTTCTGTCAAGAATATTCTTTTACTCTTAATCGAAGGTATGTTAAATCCAAAATGTCTATAAAAGCAAACAAAAAAATAAAAAAAAAGCAATTGGACAACAGCTTCGAGCCATTAGTAGCAAAAAAACGGTGAAATAAAAAAAAATGGTGGAAAAAAAAACATCAAACTGCTCTCAAACTATTTTAAAAATACAGGAAAAATGAAAATACAAGTTTCCCCGTTTTTAAAATGAAAGCCCCAAAAAATGTTTTAGAAACAAAAGTCTGGCCCTACAAAAAAAATTTTCCCCCTTTTAAAATCTGAATAAAAAATACATAAATAGCCAAACGCTGTATACAATTTCTTTACTAAGGGGAAAAAGACAAAAAAAAACACATTTTAAGCGGTGAAAAAGGGAAAAAAAAAACTTCGAAATGTATCGGTCCAATGGACACATCAAAGTTTGTCTTATTTTTTTTTTTGATTATTATTGGGTAATTAATATGAACTGTTTCCCTGCCTTCCTCTTTTTTGGAATTGAAAGGTTGCTTTAGAATTAAAAAAATAGGTATAGAAAATAAATATTTTTCCCTAAATTTTCTATTTGTTCAAATTTATATGTCAAACTCAAAAAAATACAAAACCTTTTTGTCCATATTTTCTTTTCGAGTTATTAAAAATCAAAACAATGTACAAAGAAAATGTTTTAAAAGATTCAAAATTTTGGGGGTTAATGTTAAAAGTATTCAAAAGCTGTCAGGTTAACTCATTTTGTTGATATTTTAAGGGCAAGAAAAGTTTTTTCCATTCCCGCAAGTGAAATGTATTAAAAATTGAAAAATTATTTGGGTATGAATTTAAAAAACTTTTTCTTTGTTTTTTTAAGGTTTACTAAAATCACAATAACAGAAAAATGAAGTAAGCTTCAGCAAACTTTAGGTTATACGCGAAACATTTATAATAACATGTTGGTCTATGATAAACAAGACTGCTTCGTCTACTTTTAAACAAATACGGTGCGTGCGATAGAATTTGTGTAAAATTAAAGTCAACGTTTGAAATTTTGTTATTTGATTTTTGCCTAATAATTTCTGACGAATCGGTTGAGTCTGATAAAAAAGAAAAGCAGAAATCAAATTTTGTATCAATATGTTGAAAACAAAAATTTTTTATCGTGCGTGTATCTTGATTATTTCCATAATGTACCTTTTTTTTTTGGACCAAAAGGGTTCACTTTTCCATCCTTCTGTAATTCCGTCCATCCATCCGACCGCAGCTTCATGTCCGTCCATAACTTTGTCATTCATCAAGTCATTTAACTTTTACTTGCCACAAATGTTCCCCATGATGAGACGACGTGTCAAGCGCATGCTTAAAGGTCAAGGTCACACTTTGTTTAACATGGCTTTTTTCCATGAAGGGATTTTATGATATGTCGCACAAATTTACTCCATAATAAGACGATGTATCATGTACAACTTTCAGACCCATAGCTTAAAGGTCTAGGCCATACTTAGCAGTCAAATGTTAACATGGCACAGTGTCTGTTTCGTGTCCAGTCAAGAGCTCTGTGATCCAACAAAGGATAACAATATAACTTGGCATACATAAGTACATAATTATATTGCAATCATGCGGGATGTGGGAAAATGGAAGATAGTAACTGAAGTTATTGGGAATAAAGTTGGGTGTAGGATTACTTATTACTGACATTTTCAAACAAAGTTAAGCAGGTTGATTTGTAATGCCTATTTTACGTTTCTATTAATAATTTGGTTGATATACAAATGTATACTAAAACTTTGCTCTAAAATGTAAACAATACTGATACCTTAAACTTAATTAATGTTAGCATGGAAACGAACCCCTATTCCCATATATCTGAATAAAAAATTCAATTGCAAAGACACTGTTCTACTTAAGCAACACAGTTTCAGCTCTTTTTCTGTATTCCATGAGAATAATAATTGCAAGGGTAATACTTTGTCCGAGAAGTAGCTGCTGTACCTATCTAAACTTTGATATTTCTTTGAATATAGGGATATAAAATGAACATATTAATTACTTTAGAATTGAAATGTTTTGAAGCTACATTAACTTATCTAATTTGTTTTCTAAGAAATAACGATTAAAAGCAAGGCAAAGATCCTGTTGCGCTGATACCTTTAAACGTTAATATAGACAGGGTAACATGCAATACATTTAATATTCTGCCAATGAAATTAGTACCCTAACCTTCTTAATTATTACTGAAGCATTTAAAAACCCCATTGTTATACATAATTGTTTAAGAATGAGAGAAAATGCGTAACCACAGAAATACGAGTCCCACGGCATATACAATGTACATTTTAAGCTGGTATTAGACATCTAACGCGCATGCTCATAAAATTATCAACAACACAAACTTCTAAGGAGCACCCTGAAACCAATATACCAATATAAACCTTTGTATTACTTGTTAATATAATATTTTATTTATTTAAATATTTAAGTTGCACAAGCAGGCGTCAAAAGATGATAAAATTAAACAGAAATATTTTAGCTAAGGAATGGAAAGCTAAAACTAATGTGCTGCAGTATGTTTTCGTTCCTTTTGGATCATGGAGTCCATTCAACGGTGCTAGGGGGCATGAGATATGTAGCACATTTCATTACCTCTCAGAAACATGCTCAGTCTAGCATATTATGCTTCCAAAAAGATCTTTTTTACAGATTTTGTTATTTGAAAAGAGACAGTCCTAAAGATTAATGTGAAATGTGCCTGATGACTTAACATCTTATCTGTACTCGTTCCTAAGTAAGGAACTGGAACCCGTTACCTAGGGTCTAAGTGTCAGACGCTATAATCCTACACCACTGTGCCGCCCTATCATGTTTTGTTATTGCTTGCTTTAACTTTATCATATTGCAAACAACTTTAATAATGAATATTTTTTGATGATGTTATGCTAGTTAACTTTGATATCTTTTGTTAGGATTTCTTAGTGGTCATTCCGACTACTACACACATGTTACAGGAAACTACCAGGAGAAGCTTATGATCGGGTTCGACCTTATGGAAAATGACCGACCTGCAAACATATCGAAATACAATGGTACTTACTCAACACATTTATTTGGCTCGAAAGTAAAGATATCATAAATGGACATGGCCTTGAAAGGTAAGAAACAATAGTTTTCGTACAAGATCTAAAATACTAGAACCAGTTTTTTATAAGTGACCCCAGAAATCTATAAACAACTCTGACATGATATGCAGAGCTTATAAGTAATTATGCTGAGCAAGGATATCTGGTAGAATATTCAAAGAGCTAAATTATTGAAATCCAAAGGTATTTAAGAAAGCAATATTTCTCCTGCAGTAATAATGTTGACTTTTAATTTGTTGTTATTAATATACTCCCCGAAGGGCTTGCATACAGTTGCCGCTTTGTCCGTCCTTTCGTCCGTCCGTCCGTTTGCCTAACTTATGTCCGGAGTATAACTTGAAAAGTATTAATGCCACTTGATTGAAACTTCACATAATCATAGACGTCATTGAGACAAAGTGCAGTGTTAAAGAATCATAACTCTATCTTACCTAGTTTTTGAATTATCTCCTTTTATCAAATAAGACTTGTCCAGAGCATTAATTGAAAAATATTAATAGCATTTCATTGAAACTTCACAAAATGATAGAGGCTATTAACGGAAAGTGCAGTTTAAGAACAATAATTCTACATTACCTAGTTTTTAATTATCTCCCTTTGCTATACAAATAAGGCTTGTCCGGTGTATAACATGAAAAGTAATAAAGATATTTGATTGAAACTTCAAAATCTAAGAAGTTGACGAGAAGTGCAGAACAAGGCTATTGGCGAAAAGTGCAGTGTCAATGAACTATAACTCTACCTAGTTTTTTTAATATGTTATTCCCCATATTAGGGCAAGGATATGCATCGGGGAACATCATTCGGTTTTACCGATTGCTTGTTTTTTATTGTTCTCATTATTCTTCCAATTCAAAAACAATTAATAATAGCTCATACATAGATTGTTAAATATTATTATGTTTCATAATTGTGCTGAATTTTCGTGCTTTTCAAATAAGTACAATCACGGCAGTATTTTGTATGTGCACAGCCTTTGGATATAAGAAGTTCAGTGTTTGTAACATATTCCATTTTTATCTGATAGATAGAAAAGCTGGTGACCTGAATAAAAATTACTCTTAAGGTTCCGAAGCTGGAATATTTAATCAAAATTATCCTGGCCAAACAATCCTAAGCCATTCTCGTCCATCGACGATTGATTACGATATCGATTAACCAAAGAAACTGATCCGTTAAAGTCATGGTTCTTACACAATTTGATAAGATGATCCGCTAAAAGTGATTTTACCTACTCAGTAAGTGCACGAATTCAGAAATCAAGTAAACAATTCAGTATCATAATATACGAGTAATAAAGGTACATAATATTTAACATTATACCATTTGGCTTGAAATAGCACCTGTTTCCGTTGAACTTCTTCGACGAATGTACACGTCAGAGAAGTGTAAGTCCGAAAGATGATAAGACAAGACTGTTAGTTGAGTTATATATTTGAACGAATATGATAATTAATACATTATCTGTTAATAATATTTTTTATCGATGTGCAATTTCGTATTTGATGGATTTAAAAATTGGACAGCGCGACTAGGTTCATTGCAAATTCAAATAATAGAGTAAGTAAAATTAATTAATAAATACGCCGTAAATGTAGCTTCTGTCAAGAACATTCTTTTACTCTTAAATCGAAGGCTATGTTAAATCCAAGGTGTCTATAACGCAAACAAATAATAAAAAGAACACAATTGGACAACAGCTTCGAGCCATCAGTAGCAAAACATAACCGGTGAATATAAAAGAATAATGGTGCGAATAAAACATCAAACTGCTCTCAAACAATATTACTAAAATACAGGAAAGTGAAAATACAAGTTATCCCTGTTTTAAGATGAATGCTCAACACATGTTATAGAAACAAAAGTCATGCGCAGTACAAAACACAATTGCTCCTTTAACAATCTGAATAAAACATACATAAATAGCCGAATACGCATGTATACAATGCATTTACATAAGGGAAAATGACAAATAAAACATCATTTAATGCTAGATGAAACAGGTAAAAAAATCTTCGAAATGTATCGGTCTCAATGGACTATCATCAAAGTTTGTCGCCATCATGTCATATTTTTTAATTTTGATTATTTATTTGGGTAATTAATATGAAGCATGTTCCATAGCCTTCCGTACTAAATTTGGAATTGAAAGTCGTTGCTTTGAGAATTAACAAAATACCGTATAGAAAACAAAATATCCATCCGTAAATATTTCATATTTAGTTCAACTTCATATGTCAATCTCAAAATAATACAAAGCCTTTCTGTCCCATATTTTCATTTTCGAAGTTATTAAAATATCACAAACAATGTACAATGAAAATGTTTAATAGCATTCAATTTGGTGGGTTAATAGTTATAAAAGTATTCCAAATGCTGTCAGGTTAACTCATATTTGTTCGATATCTCTTAAGGGCCAAGAAACGTATTTTTCCATTCCCGCAAGTGAAATGTATTAAAAGTTGAAAAGTTATTGAGCATATGAATTAAATAACTTTTACTTGTGTTCTTTCTAAGTGTTTTACTAAAGTCACAATAACAGAAACTGAAGTAAACTTCGGTCCAAACCATTTAGGTGTATACGCTGAACACATTCATGAATAACATGTTGGTCTATAGATAAGCAAGACTGCTATCGTCTACTTTCAAGACAACATACTGGTGCGTGTCGATAGAACTTCTGTGTAAAACTTAATGTCAACGTTTGAAATTATGTTATTTGATTGTATGCCTACATAATTTCTGACGAATACGGCTTGTAGTCTGCATCTAAATACGAAAAAGCAGAAATCAAATTATGTATAGCAATATGTTGAAAACAAATTTTGTATCGTGCGTGTATCTTGACTTATTTCCATAATAGTCACCTTTTGGTTTTTTGGACAATAGGATTGCACTTTTCCATCCTTCTGTAATTCCGTCCATCCATCCGACCGCAGCTTCATGTCCGTCCATATTTTTGTCATTCATCAAGTCATTTAACTTTTACTTGCCACAAATGTTCCCCATGATGAGACGACGTGTCAAGCGCATGCTTAAAGGTCAAGGTCACACTTTGTTTAACATGGCTTTTTTCCATGAAGGGATTTTATGATATGTCGCACAAATTTACTCCATAATAAGACGATGTATCATGTACAACTTTCAGACCCATAGCTTAAAGGTCTAGGCCATACTTAGCAGTCAAATGTTAACATGGCACAGTGTCTGTTTCGTGTCCAGTCAAGAGCTCTGTGATCCAACAAAGGATAACAATATAACTTGGCATACATGTTCTCCATAATCAGACAATGTGTCATATGTAACACTCAGACGCATAGCTCAAAGGTCCAAGTTGCGCTTGGAGATTAAAGGTCAATAGGATTTTCTTTTGTGAATAACTTGTCATGTGCAAAACCTAGACCCCTATCTAAAGGTGACATTTAGAGGTCAAAGATCAATAGAGTTTTATTTTCTTGTCCAGTCCATAACTCTGTCGTCTATTCAGGGATTTCAGTTTTACTTGGCAAAAATGTTTGCTACATTAAGACAAGGTGTCTTGCGCAAAACCCATATCCTTAGCTTAAATGTCAAGGTCACAGTTAGAGGTCCAGTGTTACACGTTTTTTTCTCCTCTTTGGTCCATAACTATGTCAAATATAAGGGAATCTGATAGTACTTGAGATAAATGTTCCTCACAATGAGACGATGTGATATGTGCAATACCCAGGCCCCTTCTTAAAGGTCAAGGTCACACTTGTGGGTCAAAGGTCAAAATTGATATTTTCTTGCCGGGTCAAAAACATTGTATGTATGCTCATGTGTCATACGAACTCGATAAAAATGGTATTGTATTTTCCACGGAAATACTTCAATATGATGCTTTCTTACATTTTGTCATAGTTTCCCAGATTTTCAAAATGATTTCAAAATTGAAATTTAATTACTTTTTTATATTTATAGATGGTACATGCAATCAACTGCTCTAGATTTGTATGTACGCGACTTTCAATCCAAACTTTGTGCTATAATATATTGGATATATAGTGCGATATTGTTTATACATCATTAATAGATATCAGATCATTATATCATTACAGTATACAGCAGTAGAGAAAAGTAATTGCCTACAGGAAGAAACTTTGTATTGCAAAACTTCATTCACTTGTTGTTCATGACCCAGTGTAACAGAAGAAATCCCTCCCCCTCCCCTGAAAATACCCCCTCATACAAAACTTGTTAAGTCAAAAAGAGCCATAATTTAATAAATTTTAAAATGAAAATTGACTTATTATTGAATCTGGGTACTACATATCAGATCATCAAAGTGAACCCGTGTTTCAATCAAGTCCCATAAACCAGCCTACACACAAAACCAAATAAAAAATTACTTAGTCGAAAAAGTGGACTTTGTAAAAATACAAAACAGATTTATGGAACCTGTGCAGTGCCAGCCATATCATCACAATGAAACAATGTGTGGAGCTGCAATTCATTCCACATGTTGTTATGAGATACCAATTAACGGTGGAACTTTCTGGCTGGGGGGAGAATCCTTGGAATTTCCCCTAGGAAGGAAAATTTTCAGGGGTAATATTTACTGTTACACCGGTTCTTCTGAATGTAGTTCAGACACTTTGTAAAATGAACAGCTTCTCTGTCGCTATCCTTCTAACCATGGAATCTGTTCATTAAGTTTAAACACATAACTACGCTCCCCAATCAGTGAACCTCATCTGTATATGAAAAGCAGAAATTTAATGTGCATTAAGAAAAATGGCATCATGACGTTCTAAAACGTTTAATTAATGTTAGGAGTTCATGAAATGAGTATTGCATTGTCCTACAGTAGCTTAATCTAGAACAATGAATTCTGTTTTCGTAGATTTTACCAGAGCGAATCTAACTCGGCGTTTGCGCAGCTCGGGGATTCCATAAGAGTAAACGACAACATTCTAGCGAAGCTTCTGTTCCGATATCGCTATCATACACATTGGTTGACGCTAACGATAAAATAGAGCAATCGGTTTGGAATAACGTGCACAAACAAAACTAAAATCTGTCACATCCCAGAGGTCATATGACAAAACTACGGCTCTTTTCGGCAAAGTAACCATGGTTTGATGAATTAAAAAGGTCATCCAAAAGAAATTTACCATTTCTTTTCTGTCTTGCCAAATATCAAAATAAACGGCAACTTATGTCTCCCACCACACAGTTGTGTGGGAGACATATTGATTAACTCCAGTATGTGTGTGTGTCGTGTCTGTTACAAAGCTTGTCCGCACTCTAAGTCAAACATTTCTCATCTGATCTTCACCAAACTTGAATACAATGTGTTTGACTAATAGACCTCGGCAAAGTTTGATAACTGGCCAAATCCGCCCAGGCACTTTTGAATTATGGCCCTTGAATTACTGATTGGTTCCACTCGCCCAGACTATCTAATTGGATCCACTCGTCTAAACCATCTGGAGAAACTAGACATTTGCCATAGGGGCAGTTGTGGGGGACATGCGCTTTTCTTAAACCTCTAGATTACATTTCAAACGGTAGTCTTCCATTGTAATTGCTTGTCGCCATTGGAGTTTGCCTTCTAAATTTGAAGTATTACGGGAAATGTTTCACGTGAATTCTATCAGGAGTGACTCAAACTCATTTTGTTTACATGCGAGTGCATGAGTGAACTGTAATTTCGTCATTTTTGAAGGAACAATGAGCAACTTATTTAACAATAAATGGTAATTGACTCACTGTTAACCTATGAAAGATGTAGTCTCTCTCAAGTAATTCCAAGTCTCCAGCAGCTCTATCTGTATCGACAAATAAAATCCGCGATAAATAGGTTGTAAACAAACAAATCTTCACTGTTTGCCTTGTTCTCGGTGCTTCAGAGGCATCTACTTTCTAGATTTTAGTCTCTTTAGGCACCAATCAGATCATGCCCATAAAACGATGATTTGTTAAATGAAATATCATTTTCAAAAGCATGGTTTAAAGATAACCTGTATTTTTAGTATCCTTATTGAAGTATTTTCAGTCCGCTATATCCAATTCCTTTAACATCATCAGACAGTTTTCAATGAAAATATTTCTTTTATCGCGCCCTGTTTGTGAAAGCAAGAACATTTAAATTATTTTCTCGGAAACAAACGTACGACACGAATGACGTAAGAAAGCCATGGTCAATTGCAAATATATACGAGGCGCACAAGAGAAACAGTACCATTCACAACCTTTCGATATAAGATTCATGAATCTTTTCGCATACTGTGAAAGCATTTAAATTCGTCGGCATGAAATTTCGTGGTTTTGGCTAATACGGCTGTTTCGTGGGGACGTAAATCCGTTGATTTCAAATTTTTGATTTTTTCTTTTTTTTTTTTGCTTAATTTCCACAGGACTAGATTTAGTATATTATTTCGTTCTTACATGTGAAACCTACACGTGTCAAACTGCGCAACCATGGTTACCAAATTTGCAAGATATGCCGCAGGAGATTAGCAAGTGATCATGTGCCAATTAACGACCGCGTTATCTTATACAACCCCTAATTTGCAAAACTTAATGAAACTAAGAATAGTTGGTGCCAATTAAAAAGTGTCAACACTGTAGCACCCTGGATATAGTCTGGTAAGAGTGAGATTAGGTGCACCATAAACCGGTTCAAACTCCCCAGTGGTGGTTTTGCCACTGATCGTTCCAAGGCGGTGTCCCACTGTGTTCCTGTATTTGTTTGTTTTGTCCTGTGGTGTGCGAGTGTTGTTCGTGTGTGTCTTTGGGGAGGCTGCGTTTTTTGGAACGTGGCTTTCCCTGTTGGATATTCTTCTTTGTTTTTTTGCACATTAAGCATTCATAATCGAAACAAATATCCGACTGTTTTTTTTTTTGCAAAAAGAATGCGCATCTGCATCTGAAATAAGAAGCTGTTTAACTTGTGCATGTGTTATTTCCTGCCGAGAAACGTGTAAAATGAATTGGGTAATAATGCATCGGACACAATTCTAGCAGTTAATTTATAATATTTAATACAGTTCCAAAGAACTAGTAGTTGACTACACAAAATCCAGGAAAATTAAACCCCACGATATAAGACTTCACAGTACATGGGTAGAAAGGATTTTATCCTGTGACTATTTTCACCGCAGTTATAGCGTTTTGCTATATAGAATATAGAGAAAAATCTTATGTGTCCAACTCCTCAAATTCTATGAAAGGATATGCTTGAAAATTTCACAAATAAAGGACATTTTTGTAAAGATGACCATAAATAATGTTTTTTTGTTTTTGTTTTTTTTGTCTGTGGCTATTTCTTCTAGAATTATTTTTTTACAAAAAGGAGCATAGTGAAAAAATGCAATGCTGAACTTCTCATACACATTTTGAAGGAATGGAATCAAAGTTGTTCAGCTGCACAACCTTATCTTAATACGATTTGCCTAAAGCATTTAGCTGAACATCCTTCATATGAAGATGGTCTGTACTTACAACGTTGCTAGTTGGAGGATGGCACAGTATGTGGGAGTATATAAATAAAAAGATAAGATCACTTTCGCTGGTAAGGACAATTTAATTGATATAATACCAGTAACTAAAGGATTTATGCAAAACATGCTTAAAATTATTGTTATCAGAAATTATGAGATGCACTTTACATACTCCGTCTTTCATCTAAAACGAAAGTGTTGAAACTCGACAGTCAATTTACATGTATATGCATTGCATATATATCATTTTTATTGTTATTATGCTACTTGTAAGTCGCGGCGATCAACCGCAATTCACCGCGAACCAACGGCAAATCACCGCGATGCGCTGCAATTTGTTCTTGCAACACACCGCAATCGATTTATTGCTTTTGGTCACGATGGAATTTGTGAAATGTTTTACGGGAATGCATGAAGAAATTTGCATCCCCATGACTCGTAACTCGTAAGCATGGACATCGAAATGACCGCGAGCCAGGGACTGTATTTTGGAGTTTGTTTTTCTTTTCTTTGATGAGACACTGTACGGTTTTACTTTCAAAACATATATTTTATGAGGTAAACAAAACCTTGATCAGATATTTCTCGACAATAAAGTCATGTTTAATCTACTTTATGTTATATATTTCTCAGATCTATGTACTTTTAAACTTGATCGGGTCTACGTCAGTCACATTCAAAGAGGTTATATTATGGTTCCTGCTAATTGATATTTGATGTTTCTGAAACAGGTTGATCAATCTTGTAAAATATTTGCCATCTTGATATGATAGTCCACTTAAACTCATTTAATAATAGCAAAAATGTTTAGTTTGCAAATAAATAATATATGCGTTAAAGCGTGATCCTAAACTAGCCGCCAAAGGGTTTTTGCGAGAAAAATATGAGACAAATCGTTATGTAGTGAAATTTTGAAAAGGACCAGTACATAATTATATTGCAATCATGCGGGATGTGGGAAAATGGAAGATAGTAACTGAAGTTATTGGGAATAAAGTTGGGTGTAGGATTACTTATTACTGACATTTTTAAACAAAGTTAAGCAGGTTGATTTGTAATGCCTATTTTACGTTTCTATTAATAATTTGGTTGATATACAAATGTATACTAAAACTTTGCTCTAAAATGTAAACAATACTGATACCTTAAACTTAATTAATGTTAGCATGGAAACGAACCCCTATTCCCATATATCTAAATGAAAAATTCAATTGCAAAGACGCTGTTCTACTTAAGCAACACAGTTTCAGCTCTTTATCTGCATTCCATGAGAATAATAATTGCAAGGGTAATACTTTGTCCGAAGAAGTGCTGCTGTACCTATCTAAAACTTTGATATTTCTTTGAATATAGGGATATAAAATGAACATATTAATTACTTTAGAATTGAAATGTTTTGAAGCTACATTAACTTATCTAATTTGTTTTCTAAGAAATAACGATTAAAAGCAAGGCAAAGATCCTGTTGCGCTGATACCTTTAAACGTTAATATAGATAGGGTAACATGCAATACATTTAATATTCTGCCAATGAAATTAGTACCCTAACCTTCCTAATTATTACTGAAGCATTTGAAAACCCCATTGTCATACATAGTTGTTTAAGAATGAGAGAAAATGCGTAACTACAGAAATACGAGTCCCACGGCATATACAATGTACATTTTAAGCTGGTATTAGACATCTAACGCGCATGCTCATAAAATTATCAACAACACAAACTTCTAAGGAGCACCCTGAAACCAATATACCAATATAAACCTTGGTATTATTTGTTAATATAATATTTTATTTATTCAAATATTTAAGTTGCACAAGCAGGCGTCAAAAGATGATAAAATTAAACAGAAATATTTTAGCTAAGGAATGGAAAGCTAAAACTAATGTGCTGTAGTATGTTTTCGTTCCTTTTGGATCATGGAGTCCATTTAACGGTGCTAGGGGGCATGCGATATGTAGCACATTTCATTACCTCTCAGAAACATGCTCAGTCTAGCATATTATGTTTCCAAAAAGATCTTTTTTACAGATTTTATTATTTGAAAAGAGACAGTCCTTAAGATTAATGTGAAATGTGCCTGATGACTTAACATCTTATCTGTACTCGTTCCTAAGTAAGGAACTTTGCGGAACTGGAACCCGTTACCTAGGGCCTAAGTGTCAGACGCTATAATCCTACACCACTGTGCCGCCCTATCATGTTTTGTTATTGCTTGCTTTAACTTTATCATATTGCAAACAA
The DNA here is from genome assembly GCF_021730395.1 of Mercenaria mercenaria. Classification (NCBI taxonomy): domain Eukaryota; kingdom Metazoa; phylum Mollusca; class Bivalvia; order Venerida; family Veneridae; genus Mercenaria; species Mercenaria mercenaria. Next base: position 46,127,610 of record NC_069364.1, read on the forward strand.
CTTTAATAATGAATATTTTTTGATGATGTTATGCTAGTTAACTTTGATATCTTTTGTTAGGATTTCTTAGTGGTCATTCCGACTACTACACACATGTTACAGGAAACTACCAGGAGAAGCTTATGATCGGATTCGACCTTATGGAAAATGACCGACCAGCAAACATATCGAAATACAATGGTACTTACTCAACACATTTATTTGGCTCGAAAGTAAAAGATATCATAAATGGACATGGCCTTGAAAAGGTAAGAAACAATAGTTTTTCGTACAAGATCTAAAATACTAGAACCAGTTTTTTATAAGTGACCCCCAGAAATCTTATAAACAACTCTGACATGATATGCAGCTTATAAGTAATTATGCTGAGCAAGGATATCTGTTAGAATATTCAAAGAGCTAAATTATTGAAATCCAAAGGTATTTTAAGAAAGCAATATTTCTCCTGCAGTAATAATGTTGACTTTTAATTTGTTGTTATTAATATACTCCCCGAAGGGCTTGCATATAGTTGCCGCTTTGTCCGTCCTTTCGTCCGTCCGTCCGTCCGTTTGCCTAACTTATGTCCGGAGTATAACTTGAAAAGTATTAATGGCACTTGATTGAAACTTCACATAATCATAGAGGTCATTGAGACAAAGTGCAGTGTTAAAGAATCATAACTCTATCTTACCTAGTTTTTGAATTATCTCCTTTTATCAAATAAGACTTGTCCAGAGCATTAATTGAAAAATGTTAATAGCATTTCATTGAAACTTCACAAAATGATAGAGGCTATTAACGGAAAGTGCAGTTTTAAGAACAATAATTCTACTTTACCTAGTTTTTTAATTATCTCCCTTTGCTATACAAAATAAGGCTTGTCCGGTGTATAACATGAAAAGTAATAAAGATATTTGATTGAAACTTCACAATCTAAGAAGTTGACGAGAAGTGCAGAACAAGGCTATTGGCGAAAAGTGCAGTGTCAATGAACTATAACTCTACCTAGTTTTTTTAATATGTTATTCCCCATATTAGGGCAAGGATATGCATCGGGGAGCATCATTCGGTTTTACCGATTCCTTGTTTTTTATTGTTCTCATTATTCTTCCAGTTCAAAAACAATTAATAATAGCTCATACATAGATTGTTAAATATTATTATGTTTCATAATTGTGCTGAATTTTCGTGCTTTTCAAATAAGTACAATCACGGCAGTATTTTGTATGTGCACAGCCTTTGGATATAAGAAGTTCAGTGTTTGTAACATATTCCATTTTTATCTGATGGATAGAAAAGCTGGTGACCTGAATAAAAATTACTCTTAAATTTATAGGTTCCGAAGCTGGAATATTTAATCGAAATTATCCTGGCCAAACAATCCTAAGCCATTCTCGTCCATCGACGATTGATTACGATATCGATTAACCAAAGAAATTGATCCGTTAAAGTCATGGTTCTTACACAATTTGATAAGATTGATCCGCTAAAAGTGATTTTTACCTACTCAGTAAGTGCACGAATTCAGAAATCAAGTAAACAATTCAGTATCATAATATACGAGTAATAAAGGTACATAATATTTAACATTATATCATTTGGCTTGAAATAGCACCTGTTTCCGTTGAACTTCTTCGACGAATGGACACGTCAGAGAAGTGTAAGTCCTAAAGATGATAAGACAAGACTGTTAGTTGAATTATATATTTGAACGAATATGATAATTAATACATTATCTGTTAATAATACTTTTTATTGATGTGCAATTTCGTCTTTGATGGATTTAAAAATTGGACAGCGCGACTAGGTTCATTGCAAATTCAAACAATAGAGTAAGTAAAATTAATTAATAAATACGCCGTAAATGTAGCTTCTGTCAAGAACATTCTTTTACTCTTAAATCGAAGGCTATGTTAAATCCAAGGTGTCTATAACGCAAACAAATAATAAAAAGAACACAATTGGACAACAGCTTCGAGCCATCAGTAGCAAAACATAACCGGTGAATATAAAAGAATAATGGTGCGAATAAAACATCAAACTGCTCTCAAACAATATTACTAAAATACAGGAAAGTGAAAATACAAGTTATCCCTGTTTCAAGATGAATCCACAACACATGTTATAGAAACAAAAGTCATGCGCAGTAAAAAGCAGAATTGCTCCTTTAACAATCTGAATAAAACATACCTAAAAAGCCGAATACGCATGTATACAATGCATTTACATAAGGGAAGATGACAAATAAAACATCATTTAATGCTAGATGAAACAGATAAAAAAATCATCGAAATGTATCGGTCTCAATGGACCATCATCAAAGTTTGTCGCCATCATGTCATATTTTTTAATTTTGATTATTTATTTGGGTAATTAATATGAAGCATGTTCCATAGCCTTCCGTACTAAATTTGGAATTGAAAGTCGTTGCTTTGAGAATTAACAAAATAGCATATAGAAAACAAAATATCCATCCGTAAATATTTCATATTTAGTTCAACTTCATATGTCAATTTCAAAATAATACAAAGCCTTTTTGTCCCATATTTTCATTTTCGAAGTTATTAAAATATCACAAACAATGTACAATGAAAATGTTTAATAGCATTCAATTTGGTGGGTTAATAGTTATAAAAGTATTCCAAATGCTGTCAGGTTAACTCATATTTGTTCGATATCTCTTAAGGGCCAAGAAACGTATTTTTCCATCCCCTCAAGTGAAATGTATTAAAGGTTGAAAAGTTATTGAGCATATGAATTAAATAACTTTTACTTGTGTCCTTTTACTAAAGTCAGAATAACAGAAACTGAAGTAAGCTTCAGTCGAAACCATTTAGGTATATACGCTGAACACATTCATGAATAACATGTTGGTCTATAGATAAGCAAGACTGCTATCGTCTACTTTCAAGACAACATACTGGTGCGTGTCGATAGAACTTCTGTGTAAAACTTGATGTCAACGTTTGAAATTATGTTATTTGATTGTATGCCTACATAATTTCTGACGAATACGGCTTGTAGTCTGCATCTAAATACGAAAAAGCAGAAAACAAATTATGTATAGCAATATGTTGAAAACAAATTTTGTATCGTGCGTGTATCTTGACTTATTTCTATATTAGTCACCTTTTGGTTTTTGAGACTATAGGATTGCGCTTTTCCATCCTTCTGTCCGTCCGTCCGTCCATCCGTCCGCAGTTTCATGTCCGTCCATAACTTTGTCATTCATCAAGTCATTTAACTTTTACTTGCCACAAATGTTCCCCATGATGAGACGACGTGTCAATCGCATGCTTAAAGGTCAAGGTCACACTTTGAGGTCAAAGTTTAACATGGCTTTTTTCCTATCCGGTTTGTAACCCAACAATCCATGAAGGGATTTTATGATATTTGGCACAAATGCACTCCATAATAAGACGATGTATCATGTACAACTTTCAGACCCCTTAAAGGTCTAGGCCATACTTGGCAGTCAAATGTTAACATGGCACAGTGTCTGTTTCGTGTCCAGTCAAGAGCTCTGTCATCCAACAAAGGATAACAATATAACTTGGCATACATGTTCTCCATAATCAGACAACGTGTCATATGTTACACTAAGACGCATAGCTCAAGGGTTCAAGTTGCGCTTGGAGATTAAAGGTCAATAGGATTTTCTTTTGTGAATAACTTGTCATGTGCAAAACCTAGACCCCTATCTAAAGGTGACATTTAGAGGTCAAAGATCAATAGAGTTTTATTTTCTTGTCCAGTCCATAACTCTGTCGTCTATTCAGGGATTTCAGTTTTACTTGGCAAAAATGTTTGCTACATTAAGACAAGGTGTCTTGCGCAAAACCCATATCCTTAGCTTAAATGTCAAGGTCATAGTTAGAGGTCCAGTGTCACACGTTTTTTTCCTTCTCTTTGGTCCGTAACTCTGTCAAAAAATAAAGGAATCTGATAGTACTTGAGATAAATGTTCCTCACAATGAGACGACGTGATATGTGCAATACCCAGGCCCCTTCTTAAAGGTCAAGGTCACACTTGTGGGTCAAACGTCAAAATTGATATTTCTTGCCGGGTCAAAAACATTGTATGTATGCTCATGTGTCATACGAACTCGATAAAAATGGTATTGTATTTTCTTCGGAAATACTTCAATATGATGTTTTCTTACATTTTCTCATAGTTTCCCAGATTTTCAAAATGATTTCAAAATTGAAATTTAATTACTTTTTTTATATTTATAGATGGTACGTGCAATCAACTGCTCTAGATTTGTATGTATGCGACTTTCAATCCAAACTTTGTGCTATAATATATTGGATATATAGTACGATATTGTTTATACATCATTAATAGATATCAGATCATTATATCATTACAGTATACAGCAGTAGAGAAAAGTTATTGCCTACAGGAGGAGACTTTTTATTGCAAAACTTCATTCACTTGTTGTTTATGACCCAGTGTAACAGAAGAAACCCCTCCCCCTCCCCTGAAAATATCCCCACATACAAAACTTGCTAAGTCAAAAAGAGCCATAATTTAATAAATTTTAAAATGTAAATTGACTTATTATTGAATTTGGGTACTACATATCAGATCATCAAAGTGAACCCGTGTTTGAAGTTTCAATCAAGTCCCATTAATGAATACTTAGAAACCAGCCTACACTCAAAACCAAATAAAAAATTACTTAGTCGAAAAAGTGGACTTTGTAAAAATACAAAACAGATTTATGGAACCTGTGCAGTGCCAGCCATATCATCACAATGAAACAATGTGTGGAGCTGCAATTCATTCCCACATGTTGTTACTGAGATACCAATTAGCGGGGGAACTTTCTGGCTGGGGGAGATATCCTTGGAAATTTCCCCTAGGAAGGAAAATTTTCAGGGGTAATATTTACTGTTACACCGGTTCTTCTGAATGTAGTTCAAACACTTTGTAAAATGAACAGATTCTCTGTCGCTATCCTTCTAACCATGGAATCTGTTCATTAAGTTTAAACACATAACTGCGCTCCCCAATCAGTGAATCTCATCTGTATATGAAAGGAGAAATTTAATGTGCATTAAGAAAAATGGCATCATGACGTTCTAAAACGTTTAATTAATGTTAGGAGTTCATGAAATGAGTATTGCATTGTCCTACAGTAGCTTGATCTAGAACAATGAATTCTGTTTTCGTAGATTTTACCAGAGCGAATCTAACTCGGCGTTTGCGCAGCTCGGGGATTCCATAAGAGTAAACGACAACATTCTAGCGAAGCTTCTGTTCCGATATCGCTATCATACACATTGGTTGACGCTAACGATAAAATAGAGCAATCGGTTTGGAATAACGTGCACAAACAAAACTAAAATCTGTCACATCCCAGAGGTCATATGACAAAACTACGGCTCTTTTCGGCAAAGTAACCATGGTTTGATGAATTAAAAAGGTCATCCAAAAGAAATTTACCATTTCTTTTCTGTCTTGCCAAATATCAAAATAAACGGCAAATTATGTCTCCCACCACACAGTTGTGTGGGAGACATATTATTTTATTATTATTATACCAGATTTATATAGCGCCCTTTTCATGATCAATTTCACGTTCAAAGGCGCTTTACATAGTTCAAATGCAGCCACACAGGGCGCATAATTCATCCTCTACTAGTACAGACACAGAGCGATCTGACCAGAGGGACAGAGTGAGACAAAGCCCCCACGACAGAGAGATCAGAAATCAGATACAGGCTTGTCCGGCTAACTTAGCCTAGCTCGTTGCGAATAGACAGCCTGGTTCTTTAACGTGCCCAGTGTATAGCACTGATACACGCAAGGATTGCCTGGGTTCCTGACCAGTACACCTCTAGTTGGGTGGGAAACACTGAAAAGCGTTTCTGAAAATTCCCGAGTAGCTGCCGGGGATCGAACCCCCGACCTCAGGATTGGAAGGCCAGTGTGCAAACCACTGAGCTATCCGTCCACCACATATCGATTAACTCCAGTCTGTGTGTGTGTCGTGTCTGTCACAAAGCTTGTCCGCACTCTAAGTCGAACATTTCTCATCCGATCTTCACCAAACTTGAAAACAATGTGTTTGACTAAGAGACCTCGGCCAAGTTTGATAACTGGCCAAATCCGCCCAGGCACTTTTGAATTATGGCCCTTGAATTACTGATTGGTTCCACTCGCCCAGACTATCTAATTGGATCCACTCGTCTAAACCATCTACAGAAACTAGACATTTTCCATAGGGGCAGTTGTGGGGGACATGCGCTTTTCTTAAACCTCTGGATTATATTTCAAACGGTAGTCTTCCATTGTAATTTCTTGTCGCTATTGGAGTTTGCCTCCTAAATTTGAAGTATTACGGGAAATGTTTCACGTGAATTCTATCAGGAGTGACTCAAACTCATTTTGTTTACATGCGAGTGCATGAGTGAACTGTAATTTCGTCATTTTTGAATGAACAATGAGCAACTTATTTAACAATAAATGGTAATTGATTCACTGTTAACCTATGAAAGATGTAGTCTCTCTCTAGTCATTCCAAGTCTCCAGTAGCTCTATCTATATCGACAAATAAAATCCGCGATAAATAAGTTGTAAACAAACAAATTTTCACTGTTTGCCTTGTTCTCGGTGCTTCAGAGGGATCTACTTTCTAGATTTTAGTCTCTTTATTTCAAACATGGATGAAATTTTAGGCACCAATCAGAACATGCCCATAAAACGATGATTTGTTAAATGAAATATCATTTCCAAAAGCATGGTTTAAAGATAACTTGTATTTTTAGTATCCTTATTGAAGTATTTTCAGTCCGCTATATCCAATTCCTTTAACATCATCAGACAGTTTTCAATAAAAATATTTCTTTTATCGCGCCCTGTTTGTGAAAGCAAGAAAATTTAAATTATTTTCTCGGAAACAATGTTTAGGGGGTTTGCGGGTGTCCGACCACAGCCGATGGTTCAGAATGCCTCATGAGGGCCCCGTGCCAAGTTTGAGGTAACCTCATGGGTTTAATCTCACCCAACTCTTTAACGTGTATTTTATAATATATATCCCTGTATGTATGCATACCGCTGACACGTTACTATATATTGTAATTTAAATTTTTGCGGTATTTGCGTTGTCAATTAATGACGTATTTTTTGTCAATTGCTGACGTATTTTTCCATAGTATGAGCAGTTGTATCGTTTTATAATTGATACACTGGTATAGGATTGGAAGATTTTACCAGGAAAACAATATCCTGACGCAAAAGCGCTTTCGACCCGAAGGTCTTCTTCAGTTGCTATAAAATCTAAGTCCTACGTTAGTAGAATCTTATGGATTTGTATTAATATTTGTATTCATTTTTCATTTAAAATTATTAATCAATATATTACGTGGATTCACGTTAGATCTTATTAAAGCCTGTTATTGTGTTAATGCTCTGTCAGGGTAGGTTCCTGAATATCCAGGTGAAACCTGGTGTAAGTGAGCTCCGCTATGTACGAGGTAGGTTCTCATTATTTTGTATAACGTGTAAAAATGAAATAGTAATGAAGGCTTTTTTGCATTGTTAGTAAGATCTAACAAACAATAGATTTACTATCTCCAAGGCATGCTTTAAAGAAAATGTTAGCCAAAATAATTTAGCTAGTACACAGTCTACATTAAAATATAGAACTGCGAGTATTCCTTGAGACTCTGGCATATTTATCTAACGGTACCCACATAAATTGATACCTAGGGATGTAACATTTTAGCCATGGTGAGATATTCCTTTCAAGATCATACGGTACAAATGCAGACTAATTGGTGTTATTAATCAGCACCCTTGTATTTGTTTAGGGGGTTTGCGGGTGTCCGACCACAGCCGATGGTTCAGAATGCCTCATGAGGGCCCCGTGCCAAGTTTGAGGTAACCTCATGGGTTTAATCTCACCCAACTCTTTAACGTGTATTTTATAATATATATCCCTGTATGTATGCATACCGCTTACTACTGGTAAAATCTTCCAATCCTATACCAGTGTATCAATTATAAAACGATACAACTGCTCATACTATGGAAAAATACGTCAGCAATTGACAAAAAATACGTCATTAATTGACAACGCAAGTACCGCAAAAATTTAAATTACAATATATAATAACGTGTCAGCGGTATGCATACATACAGGGATATATATTATAAAATACACGTTAAAGAGTTGGGTGAGATTAAACCCATGAGGTTACCTCAAACATGGCACGGGGCCCTCATGAGGCATTCTGAACCATCGGCTGTGGTCGGACACCCGCAAACCCCCTAAACATTTTGTATCAGGGACCAAGATTATCCCGAGGGCGGGCACCCCTTAACCTGTTACGCAGGGGTTGATGACCCTCAGAATGCTATTCCTTTTTAATCATACTAAACAAACTTCGACACACTGCCTTAAAAATACCATAAAATCAAAATCCGTCTTTGAACAGTTAATTCTGTAGCTCTTATATAAACAGTGGAATGTCGAGAAAATGATAACAGACATGAGAAAAGAGCAATACCTCCTTAAATAAAGGAATGACTAAATAAAAGATGGCCAATTGATTGATAAAATGATTGATTAACAGATCGATTGACTGATGATCGACTAATTAATTGAATAAATGAGCATTTTGTAAATGACAGAACACAACGGAATGAATAGAAACTATTCAAACGAAGAACGATACTAGTTGACAGACTAATAAACTGATTGATTGATTGATTGATTGAGTCGCTGATTCAAAGAATGAACGAAAATCAACAAATGGCACTATATGAATAAGTAAACGATTAAACAAAGCATTGGCATTTTTGTTGGTACTAACGGATTCAGTAACTGAATGAATAAATGATGATTGATCAAAAACTTGACTGACTGACTAATAGAATGATTGATTGAATGAATAATGATGTAATATTAAATGAACAATCATCAAGTGCATGTATAAGCATAAGTCAATGCAGAAGTGACTGAATGATAAAAGTGCTGACTGATTGATTGATTGATTGATTATTTGATTGATTGATTTCATCAGTAAATAAATATTCACAAGTTGCTATAAATAAAAAAGAAAACGAGTCAACAAAGTATTAAATTCATTCCTGTGGCAACGAACCCAAATACAATACAACTAAATCGTAAAGATAGAATCTGTTTAATAACTAAATAAATGACAATTGTCATAATTATGAAATGAATATGGAGGGAATAAAATAGACAATGTCAATAAATCTATCAAAATGCGATTTTATTCAAAGTATAATACAATGTCTAGACTGATAAAGTCTTCCTCTTACAGTCAAAGATTATGAATTTAAATAGTTAAATAAGACTTTATTTAAAGTATAATACAAAGTCAAAACGGATAAAAGCTTCTTCTTACATTCAAATTTAATATTAAATATTTGAATTAGAGCGCGAAGGAAAAATATTTAAGTACAAAAACAATATTCGATATGCGTAGTAAAAATCGAAAATGAGCATTAATTCATCAATTAATTACGGCCACCTTTGAATCTCTTTGACAAGGGTGCTGATTAATAACACCAATTAGTCTGCATTTGTACCGTATGATCTTGAAAGGAATATCTCACCTTGGCTAAAATGTTACATCCCCAGGTATCAATCTATGCGGGTACCGTTAGATAAATATGCCAGAGTCTCAAGGAATACTCGCAGTTCTATATTTTAACGTAGACTGTGTACTAGCTAAATTATTTTGGCTAACATTATTCTTTAAAGCATACCTTGGAGATAGTAAATCTATTGTTTGTTAGATCTTACTAACAATGCAAAAAAAGCCTTCATTACTATTTCATTTTTACACGCTATACAAAATAACGAGAACCTACCTCGTACATAGCGGAGCTCACTTACACCAGGTTTCACCTGGATATTCAGGAACCTACCCTGACAGAGCATTAACATAATAACAGGCTTTAATAAAATCTAACGTGAATCCACGTAATATATTGATTAATAATTTTAAATGAAAAATGAATACAAATATTAATACAAATCCATAAGATTCTACTAACGTAGGATTTAGATTTTATAGCAACTGAAGAAGACCTTCGGGTCGAAAGCGCTTTTGCGCCAGGATATTGTTTTCCTGGTAAAATCTTCAAATCCTATACCAGTGTATCAATTATAAAACGATACAACTGCTCATACTATGGAAAAATACGTCAGCAATTGACAAAAAATACGTCATTAATTGACAACGCAAATACCACAAAAATTTAAATTACAATATATAATAACGTGTCAGCGGTATGAATACATACAGGGATATATATTATAAAATACACGTTAAAGAGTTTGGTGAGATTAAACCCATGAGGTTACCTCAAACTTGGCACGGGGCCCTCATGAGGCATTCTGAACCATCGGCTGTGGTCGGACACCCGCAAACCCCCTAAACGTACAACACGAATGACGTAAGAAAGCCATGGTCAATTGCAAATATATACGAGGCGCACAGGAGAAACAGTACCATTCACAATCTTTCGATATAAGATTCATGAATCTTTTCGCATACTGTGAAATCATTTAAATTCGTCGGCATGAAATTTCGTGGTTTTGGCTAATACGGCTGTTTCGTGGGGAGGTAAATCCGTGGATTTCAAATTTTTTATTTTTTCTTTTTCTTTGCTTAATTTCCACAGAACTAGATTTAGTATATCACTTCGTTCTTACATGTGAAACCTACACGTGTCAAACAGCGCTACCATGGTTACCAAATTTGCAAGATATGCCGCAGGAGATTAGCGAGTGATCATGTGCCAATTAACGACCGCGTTATCTTATACAACCCCTAATTTGCAAAACTTAATGAAACTAAGAAAGTTGGTGCCAATTAAAAAGTGTCAACACTGTAGCACCTTGGATATAGTCTGGTAAGAGTGAGATTAGGTGTACCATAAACCGGTTCAAACTCCCCAGTGGTAGTTTTGCCACTGACCGTTCCAAGGCGGTGTCCCACTGTGTTCCTGTATTTGTTTGTTTTGTCCTTGTGTGTTTGTTTTGTGTGTGTGTGTGTGGTGTGCGAGTGTTGTTCGTGTGTGTCTTTGGGGAGGCTGCGTTTTTGGAACATGGCTTTCCCTGTTGGATATTCTTCCTTGTCTTTTGCACATTAAGCATTCATAATCGAAACAAATATCCGACTGTTTTTTTTTTGGCAAAAAGAACGCGCATCTGCATTAGAAGCTGTTTAACTTGTGCATGTGTTATTTCCTGCCGAGAAACGTGTAAAATGAATTGGGTAATAATGCATCGGACACAATTCTAGCAGTTAATTTATAATATTTAATACAGTTCCAAAGAACTAGTAGTTTACTACACAAAATCCAGGAAAATTAAACCCCCACGAATAATAAAGACTTCACAGTACATTGGGTAATAATACATCGGACACAAATCTAGCAATTAATTTATAAGATTTTTAATACAGTCCCAAAAAACTAGTAGTTTACTACAAAAAATCCTGGAAAACTAAACCCCCACGAATAATAAAGACTTCACAGTACATGTCACGCTATTAAAATGTGATAAAAAGTATGGTGGTATAGCTATGCTTTACATTTTACTTTTTGAAATATACATTTGAACAATATTTGGATATCATTTTATCAATTACTAGAATCCATATGTTTTATTTCATTTTTTTTTAAATTCTGCTGTTTATATGAAGGCATGACCCTTCAAGAGCCCGACTGACTTGATCCGAAGGTTGCTGATTCAAATTTCTTTGAAAGCGAAATCTGACCGCGAACTCATTCTCTCTATTTGAAATAAATAACTGGTAACAAGTCCAGAAAGCAGTCATAGAGCGTAGAATATTTATTTATTTATATATAGAAACACTGATCTATCATTTTGTCAACTTTTATTGTCCATCAGACCAGACCTGTGTCCAATATATCTACATTAATATAATGCAACAAATTTTGAAATATATAACAGGGTAACTTTTTATAAAAGGAGCTTGATCTGCGATGATAAAAGATTAATTGCCAACTGGACAATGCTTAATATACTCCTTGTACAGCTCGTACTCTTGCAAGAACCGATAAATACGCCATGTACTCATTGCTTTCAAAGACATACATGTACAAATTGCGAATCAAATCGGATACGATTAACAAATATCTCTATTGAAAATTATTTCTTCGGAAGAAAGACTATGGCCCATTCTACATTTTATGCTCAGTGATGATTTGCGGAACTACATAATTTGTAACTTTACATTTGAAATGAAAAAAATGTTTTTAAATTCAGTTTTTTGTATGTTGTCCGAATACTCGTCTAGGGCAGGTACCTAAAAACTGGACATTTCAATAGGACGTTTCCTGAAACTGATATTTCATTATAAGATCCTAAATGTATATTAAAATACAGAAATATTAACAAGTTTATTTAGGAAAACACTACTTCTATTTCCAGTAGATCAGCATCTTGTAAACGGTCACGAGGGCCTTTTTCAGTATTGAAAAATGTCCAGCCAGGGCTAATATTTCGAGTAATAATCGTTTTTATACTGTCATATTCTTATGTTAAAAAGTAAATTATAAATGCATTTTCCTTTCCATTCAGATTAATTTGATTGGAAAGGAAACATCCAGATGGACTTCGAAGTTAAGTTTCCGCTTTTATTTAAAACGGGTGATGTCAAGAATCCCTAAAAATACTTCAAATCCCGATTTGGCGAGGGGTAATATTTAGGTTACATCAACTGAAATGAAGAAAACTTTTGAAGTTAAAGAAAATGCCGACGTGTTATCAAAATAACGAGGCGTTCGCATGCACACATTTTTGGAGATTTCTTTTCGTTTACTCCTTGGGGTTTTCTGTTTATTTATTTATTTATTTTTTCATTTTTGACGTTGAGATGGCCTGTACATAAAGTCCAAAGTATTAACTCGATATGATAATGTAAATTCCCAAACTAACACAGTCTTGTCAAATATGAACTCGGGCATCTTAATATGGAGTTGACCCCTAGTTTATTGCGCTATGGGCGCTGCCATATTGGAAAGCTGACGTAACGTCATTTAGCATTACGGTCTATGGGGAAAAAAGCAAAAAGTAAGATTATTTTTTTGAAGACTGACTTCATTGAGAAAACTTTTTAAAAAGGTCTAGATATATTGATGTATGGTATATAAAAATGCTTTCTAGGACGACTTTACCGACACGGATAACTCAGAAACGAGGTAAACGTAATGGATGGGACAGTCTTTAAAACAAAGGATACTTTTATCACAGATACTTTATTGCATAAAGAAGTTCTTAAATAAATCTTGTGAATTTTATCCTAATGGGCGATATCGGTCAGTTAATTCCCCTGATAAAACAGGTGCGCGTATAGGTGGCGCTACATGCGAATAGGTCCTAGAAAAGTGTGTATACATTATTTACATCGTTATACAGTCGCTGACACTTCAAAATATTAGTAGATTTGGAAAGTATCCGACAAAGTCATCAATGTTAGTTGTTTATCACTTGAGCAAAATTTTGATTGAAGATCTTTATTCATATCTATGGATATTCTATGCTGTAGACTGTTTTAAAGTACATTTTCTGTGTGCCAGTTAATTCATGGACTGTATGATTGTCATATTTGTTAATAGTGGCAATAAGTGCTTTATTTAGCTTTAAAGTATTTTTTTTTCAATATTAAATGCCCTCCTTGGAAAATCCATTTATCATTTTGCAAGTATTCAGACTATATTCTTTAAATAAGGATCAGTATAGACAGTATATAGTTACAATTTAATCGGGAAGATCTGCATACTCAGCTTAATGCAATGAGGTCTTGAATAATATAGAAATTATAATAATAATTACTGTAAAACGTTAAAATATACGCCCTTGTGATAAGATGTCCCTTCAATTTTCCATTAACCCAGTTAATTATCACAGTTGTTTTCTCATATATTTTATGAAAATATCATCCATGAGGCATAAATGATCTCTATTGACAAATCAACTTATCTCGTGTTAATTTAAATTTTATGGTGCTGCTTCTTTAATTTTCAGTCAATTCAAATTCACAGCAACTTGCCCACATAAAGTGAAAAACAAATTTCCAATAAAATGGTCATTGGTTCAATCTCAAATTTTTGTCTGGCCTAAAGCATCGCCTTTTGAGATAACACCCTAACAATCAGTTGAAATGTTTTTAATCAACAAAAAACCCTGACACGTTTGTTTCTTAGGCCACACCAAACTGATTACCTGTTCGTCGCATTTCCCGCATCAATTTGACGGGAAATGAAAAAAAAATAATTTGTTTTTGACCGCCCGCACCATGCGTATTTTTTGCGCTGGGTCGAAATCAGTAGGAACGAAAAAAAGTGGAAATTCCGAAGTTTAAACGCACCTTGCTTGTAATTTATCGGAGCATCGGAAGAACATGTTCTCTAATACAGTCACCGATTCGACTACGTAGTCTCCCTACCGCACAGAAGGGATACCTACCCCGGTAATATCAGTTTATTCGATTAAAATTTAGTAATATTCTATCACTAAAACAATCGGGCATAACAAAATGGCAGCCCCCTATGTCTTTTTTGTCTCATGCCGAGATGACGAACGGCAGGTATTTTCAGCAACAGCTGTTGAGATTTCCCCGAGCTGCAGTTTTACAGAGTTGTTAGGGCTGCTGCGCTATACAATAAGATGAATCTTTCCGCAGATACAGTCGTGTAAAACCCGCCGGGGTTATGTGTGTTTCTCAAACGCAGGTTTTTGTTTTTGTTGATTGTTCTACAATTCTTTATTTGGTTTGAGTGATATTAAAGATGGTACATGACAATACATCAGGAATTCTAGACATTTGCTTATATGTCACTCAAAAGTGTCAACATTTGTTTTTGTTTACTTTGTATAGTCAAACTCTCAAAGTGCTGGATTTTCATTTGATTTCTGACAGTAAAACCCAGACCGAATAGTACCACCTCTGATTAACAGGTTCAATTGAGTGCTGTGTGATCTGCATTTGTAATAGATACATGTTGTCCAGCACTTCAAGGGTTAAAAGGTCTAATGTCACGAGCAGAGAAAATTGTTAAGTGATATGGGATAAATAAGACATTTCAGAATAATAAAAGCGCTGATATATTTCTTACTTTTTTAAACGTTCAATACTCCAAAGACAATGCTGTCTGAATGTTACTTCACACACATTTGTTTTTCCGGCTTATGAATAGAAATACACTTAATTTGGTGTTAAACATGACACAAGCGATTTTTTTTTATTTCATCGCTTTTCGCTCGCTTCAATAAATGATGATTTGAAAAAAAAATATTTTAATTTTTTTTTTCGCTCGCTCGCCCCAAATATTTTTGAAAAAAATCCGAAGAACAAGACATCAATTTGGTGTGGCCTTAACTATAGAAAACAAGGTAGAAATATCACAAGAATGTCAAAATATGAATCTTTTGAAGATTTTTAATATACAGACCACAGATTTGTAGAGCTTTGGAAATAATAAAAAGAAAACAAATGTGAGACCTATTAGACATTATGTCAAATCAGTGTTAAAAGTATTAAGAAAACTTATTATACACATTATATTAACACCAGACTGTCCAATATGTAACACTCACGTGGGAGCAGGAAATGTTAAGTCTGCTTCAAGGACATATTCTTTAACCCCCTAGAGTTAACAGGACACATGTCATGCACATTTTTATGATAACAATCAGTATGCAGTGAATAGGAAATTTTATGCAATCTTAATATCCAGAGTAACCATTGTCTATGTGGAACAAGGCATCCATACAGGGGTAAATTTAGCAATATGTTTAGCTAGCTAAATTAGCTAACCCAGCTTTGCTAAAAAAATAAATAACTCGCTTAAAAATAAATGCTACGACATTATTTCAGTTATATATTACTGGCCAGCATTTTGAAGTGAGGCTATAAATTTCCTATTAAAAACAGAAGAAACAGCTATCTAAATAGATGATATTGATAAATTACATGATTCTATCTTTTTAAATAATCTAAACCTAATCTTTTTTTAACACTATGATAAAAGCCGAGAGTACACCGCATGATAGGACATATTCGCCCGTAGCGACACCTGTTAAATGATTTGGGAAGATAACCCGCCGAATGCTGCTATTAAAAATCATACCGTGTTTAAGTGTGGATATGTGGCAACGTCTTGTGACAGCAGGTTGAGTTGTGGAAAGTTCTACGTACATCTTATAAACTCCTACGCGGGGGCCTCCGTCAGTGTGTAGTTAAGGTCGCTGTCTTCAAATCATTTGCCACTAATGTGGGCTCGGGCCGCACATGGAGCGTAGAATTCTTCATGTGAGGAAGCCATTCAAATGGCTTAGGGAAGGTCATTGGTTCCACTCTGGTGAAGTTATGCCAGGAGGGGCACCTGAAATCTTCTTTTGAAAGCTGGAAAGTCGCCATATGATCTGTAACTGTTTCAGTGTAACCGTAACAGCCCCTCTCCTCTACCCTGAAAAAAAAACAAACAAAGAAAATATCATCCTACGTTTAAGTGTGACATAATAACTCAATTCATGTCTTACTTAATCCGAGGTAGAATTTGCTAACTCCTGGGTAGGAAATAATAAATCCGAAATAAGACTTGCTTACGCCTACATATTACATAATAAGTCTTACGTAAGGCCAATCTTATTCCACGTACGACTTTTAATTTTCATAACGTATCAATGATTAACAAATGAGAACCTATTTCAGTAGAATTCCTATTCTACGGCTCGGCAGATTTCAACTGGCGATGCGTTTTGTACATTTTTTACGCCATTATAAGATTGATTGGTATTAATGGACAGCAAAATATGTGATGATATTCAATTTCAAGGCCAAGTATATATGTTATTATGCACCTGTCAATATTTTTCCCGCCCCGTTGGGGGGTCGGGCATACACGGGACTTTAGACAGAAGACCATTTCCGACAGGCGGGAATTTGACAAACAATATTGTCTACGGGTCCCGGGAATTAGACTTTGGCCGCCGTTTGCATCCCGGGACTCGGGAATATCGACACCGTATTATCAAAATGGGAGTAACCTCGTCTGAAGACCGAAAGACGACGGCGAAATGGCAGTGGCTAGAGAACCGGAATCGAATCCCTAAACAGCAAACTTATTCGTCCATCCCGGTTCTCTAACCAAAACAGCGTGCATAGGCTAGGGAGCCGGAATTTTATTTCTATGAATAATGCTGCCAAAATCCACTTTGTTTCTTGGTAAATGTCATGCATATTGTTATCTTAATTAATTTTACCGTGCCCTTGCATCTATCTGCGTTTACTGTCTGCCATATTGGAAAGATAAAAACAGTACGAATAAATGCGTGAAAACTCACTTTCCCGTTCTTAAATGTTATTTGCTTTCAACATGTACTATGTTAAAATCATTTCAATATAAAATAATATTGATTTGTATTTGTGTCATTACATGTTTATAGATGTTCATGCAGATTCTTTGATCCGTTTTTAACACATCGGCATTTCACGTTCAAAGATATGTGATCAATATACTAATTAACAGAAATTATTTAATTTGTTTTAAATGTTTCTTTTATTGTTTTAATTTTATATTTCAAGTTTATTTCGGCTTGTTCCAATGCGTACGATTTCCGCATTCATTCGTACTAGTTTATTTTATCATTCCAATATGGCGAACAGTATGCGGCGAGTACACTTTTGGAGACATGGTAAACACAAATAAATGAAAGGGCATTGCTTACTGAAAATTTAAATGTTAAATTCATTAAGATAATACATGCATAATACTTACCAAAAGAAACAAAGTGAATTTCGGCAGTTTTATGCATAGAAGTAAAATTCCGGTTCCCTAGTCTATGCACGGTACTTTGGCTAAAGAACCGGTTCCGGACGAATAGGTTCGCTGTCTAGGGAACCGATTCCGGTTCTCTAGCCACTGCCAACTATTCGGGTTGTATTTTTAAAATGCAGACGATGGAGGATTTTTCGAAACTTTCTTCGGAAAAAACCGTAAGATGGGACGAAGCCATTGCCCCAGAATTAGGAAAAATATTCAAAGGTATACCAGTGCAGTGATTGTATTCTCCATTTCTTTTCACATATATCCAGACTGTACTAATAATGCATAGTCTAGCGGTGTTCAGGTTTGTCATCTGTTTTCGCGATTAAAACCCCTTTTTAGCTCGACTATTCGAAGAATAGTCTAGCTGTTCTACTCACCCTGGCGTCGGCGTCGGCGTCGGCGTCACACCTTGGTTAAGTTTTTGCATGCAAGTACATACAGCTATCATTTAAAGGCATATACTTTGAAACTTATTTTTTTCTTTTTCTAGGTCAATTACCACAAACTCACTGGGTCAAGTCCCATAACTATGGCATGTATTTTTGAGCAAATTATGCCCCTTTTGGACTTAGAAAATTCTGATTAAAGTTTTACATGCAAGTTACTATCTCCAAAACTAATGCAGATATTGAATTGAAACTTCACATGTTTCTTCGGGGTTATAAAACTAGTTCAAGGCCGTCGCGGACGGGCCATGGCCGGACCACTTTTTTGTCCAAGCATGATATCGGCTGTAATCGTCCGGACCAGATTTTTGCATTAACTTTCATCTTTTGCTTTTTTAAAAGTGTCAAAATATTGCCTTGTTAATGTAACTATCCACCAAGAGTGGTATCGGTCATGAATGTCCGAAGGTGTGAAAACAACTTTGACACTTTCCGTGTCAAATTTATTAACCCTGCTTGACTGGATTCATCATAACTAAACAATTTTCTGATGGATCTTTCATCCAGTATGATATAAAGGACGATTTCTTTTATAATCTATAATAATTGTTTAACTAAAAAACATGCCATATGTTTAAAAAATGAAAATCAATTGTGTTTAAAACAAAACTTACCGAAAGCTAATTTCTTCTAATTATTACTTTCAGATATGATTATTTATTTTAAATAATGACGACATACATATCAACCATAATAAATACATCATCATTTATAGCAGTCTGCTTAAATTGGCCAAATGTTGGAAAGTTATCCTTGAAAAAATAACATGAAATTGACTGAAAATCTTAACAGAAACTGCTTTCGAGATGCACGAAAAACGTACTTACTGGCATCCCAAAGGTAAAAATTTTCTCGGAGTAAGAACCCCGAACCCCCTTTCAAAATAATGATAGGGTTGGGTTGGGGATCCACCTCTCGTGCTCCCTCACCCTCTCCTTCCTTCGGCACTCGCGAGACGCCATTTGGTAATATTTCAAAATATAATTATTTATCTTAAAAAGTTGCTTTTAATCAAACGAAATGCCGACATACATCTCAACTATAAAACAATACATCAACATTTAAAGCAGTCTGCTTAAATTGGCCAAATGTTGTAAAGTTATCCTTGAAAAATAACATGAAATTGACTGAAAATCTTAATAGAAACTGCTTTCGAGATGCACGAAAAACGCACATACTGGCATCCCAAATGTAAAAAAAATTCTCGGGGGGGGGGGGGGGGGGGGAGAAACCCCGAGCCCCCTTAAAATAATGATAGGGTTGGGGTGGGGATCCACCTCTCGTGCTCCCCCACCCTCTCCTTCCTTCGGCACTCGCGGGACGCCATTTGGTAATATTTCAATATATGATTATTTATCTTAAAAATTGCTTTTAATCAAATCAAATGACATACATCTCAACTAGAAAACAATACATCAACATTTATAGCGATTTGCTAAAATTGGCCAATGTTGGAAAGTATTTTCTGTTAAAATTTTCGATCACTTTTATGATATTTTTCAAGGATAACGTTCCAACATTGGCCATTGTTTTGTCAATTCTTTCGCTTACAGCTGTACATTTATCAATTACACACGTTTCGAATGAAGAGCGTGCATATGTCTTATTTGCGCAACCTTTATTGACTATGATGGCGGCTTTTGATTGGTTGAAAAGTGTGAAACCTGTAAGGTTCAAGAAGACATCAGCTAATCGGTTAAAAATGTGTTTCCTTGGATCATTAGTCATTAACATATATTTAAAACCTTTCAGTGTAATGTTGTTTTTTTTTTCTCTTTTTTTTATGTGCAATTTGTATTTTAAAGCTGCCTGGGTATATGAATAAAATTGATTCTGAATTTCGCAATTTTGTTTGTGCCATTGGTAGTTTTGAAACATGATATTGCCTGTTGAAATAAAGTCGAATATGCAAGAAAAACGCGCTTATTTGCATCCCAAATCTTGATTTTTTCTTGAGGGAGAACCCCGGAACCTCCGTTAAGAGAAGAGAGAGGATAGGGAAGATGAAATCACTCTCTCCTGTCTTCAGCACTAACGGGACGCCGAAGGCCGGACCACTTTTACGAAGCCGGCGACGGCCCTGCTCTTACACGGAAAAGGTGCTTACAAGTGTTGCCGTAACACTATGGAGGTTACTAGGCCAACCTGGCTCAGAATGTATGTCTGAAATCTCAGCCAAGCTCAAAACTGTTTGGTCAATGTCTGCACATGTTGTTGCGAGTGTGCGAGTAGTGTGTCCTTAATTTTTAGTGTTTACACATATATGGTTCAATCTTAATTAAACTTGGTCAGAATGTTTTTCTGAATGGTCTTACCATCCTGTAGAAACTTGGTCATGTGGGGCAGAAACTAGGTTACTATGTGTACATATTATTTTGTAGCTCGATTTTTCTAGGAAAGTTATAGCTTATACAATCAAAGATATTCAGTTGAACCTAGGTGTTTGTATTCAGTTTGACTAACGCTACCATAAATTATAAGCATTATTTTCAGAATTATGCCCTTATGTACTTGAAAATACCTATTTCATAAGGTTTAAGTTTTTTCTAAGTTTAATCATTTGAATATGATCCTTTTTATTATACTGAAATTCTAAATATATATTCATTGGGACTATACCTACCTTTCTTAAAATGCCCATTACTCTGGAATCACTATTTTCCAAATAATTATTGTGTACCTTTTTACTGAATTTTTCTTTGTTTTCTCATAGCACCTTAATGAATTGAATAAGCTCTTAATATAGATATTTAAATCTACCATTTTACGTGGTTGGTGGTCATTAAGTTCAAGGCCTCTACCCCTGGGGAATTTCATGTGCCAACCAGGCTCTATGGTGGGGATTTAGACAAAAAAGGTTGTCTCTAGGGTGGGGATTTAGACAAAAAGGTTGTCTCTAGGGTGGGGATTTAGACAACACAATTTTTGAAATGTCAAATTCCCCTGGGTCAGCCCGCCCCCCCCCCCCCGGGCGGGCAAAATATTGACAGGTGCATAAGTCCCGTCCTGGTTAAAAACTATAGGACTATAGAATTGCGCCTCCGTCTGTCCAACGGTTATTTGCAAAACCCGGACCACTAGCTCAAAGGTCTTGGTCACACCTGGAGGTCAATGAACATCAAGGCTGTGCGGTCTGTAGCACAACAATTAATGTAGGAATTTTGATATTTCTTGGCACAAATGTACACCAAAGTAAGACAATGTGTCATGAACAATTTTCAGACCCCTAGCTTAAAGGTCAAGATAGCACTTGGCAGTCAGATGATAACATAGCATGAACCAGATCTCTCACGTGTCCGGTCCAGACCTCTGTCATACATTGAGAGATTAAACATTGGTTAGAATTAATTTTCCCCATAATTAGACGACGTTTCACGCGCAACACTCAAAACCCTAGCTCAAAGGCCAAGGTCAATGTCAATATTTTTCCTGTCCGGAACATAACTTGTCATGCAATACAGGCTCAAATATAAGTTGGCACAAAAATCCCCCTGGCTGTTTTCCTGTCTGGCATGTAACTCAACAATCCATAAATGGAATTATAATATAAGTGTAGTGGAAATGCATGCTACCGTCCACGCCTTCTAGTCCCGGGTTGAGCATAAGTCAACATTTACACAAGCTACAAGTACAAAAAAAACAACATTAAAAAAAACAAAGAACAAAACACACACAGACACACACACACACACACACACACACACGCACACACACACCATGCCCACCCGCTTAGCTCAGTACGGAGAGCGTGGATCTACGCATCTCTTGGACGTGAGTTCGATCCCGGGAGGGGCGTATGTTCTCCGTGACGATTTAATGAAAGACATTGTGTCTAAAATCATTCGCTCTCCACGTCTTATTCATATGGGGATTGTTGGCAGATACCTGCGAAGAACAGGTTTGTACTGGTACAGAATACAGAATCCAGGAACACTTGTTAGGTTAACTGTCCGCCGTTACATAACTGAAATACTGTTGAAAAACGGCATTAAACCCAAAACAAACAAACAATAAAAACAAAAGCAAAAGCAATTAAGAGACATCCGCAGATGATTTCATACGGCGGTGCACATGGAACCTTCAATGATGCACCGGCATGTAATTCCATGAAAAGCGATCCCCAGTTAAAATAATGGGTACGCCCTAAACGAAGAAACAATGGACCGAACTAAACAAACTGGAATTTAGAAAGGGGATCTGAGGTTATGGAGTCTGTATATCATAGGAACTGCCTAAAGACAAAGTTAAAAAGTAGGCACCATATCCAAGGGTGATTATACAATACCCAAAGCTATGAAAGCGGGAGTATTGGAAGCACCCAGTCCGAAATATTGAAGCTGAGAAACTAAACAGTACCAATAACACGACATAAAAAGTCGTGCTGAACGGTCTGAGAAGATCAAAATGTAACAGCCTTGACTGTACGGGGAGACTTTTTACGGCCGCCACACGGCACAAACAACGCTACCGTGATAATTAAATACACAGGTCGCTTAACACGTTAACGCCCGGGTTGAGCAGAACTCACAATTTATATATGCTACAAGTACAAAAAAATAAATTTAGACACCCGCAGATGTGTACACGGAACCTTCAATGATACACTGGCGTGTAATTCCATGAAAAGCGGCGTATGGTCCCCAGTTAAAATAATGGGTTTGCCCTAAACGAGGAAACAGAGTTTTGATTGTGATTTCGAACACAGATGGTCTTACTCTGCTTAGCCTTAAATTCATTTAGCATTTACAAACACCTGTCCAGTAACATTTGGTTGTGACCCGCATTCCCACTCCGCTGTCGTTCGTATATTTTTACGGCTGTTTGTGTCAATAACCAAGATAATTCCTATTGAACAATAAAACTTAATGTACATCTATATTAACTCTCCTGCTCACTAATTAGATAACTAAAGATGTACTTTGGAAGCATATGAAACATCTTCCTCATATTAACTAGCAACAGCTTCAGGGGAACTCTATTTTACAAGAAAATCAGTGGACAGTTCTTCTTCCGGGTAAGCGGTGATACATTAACAGTTGCTTTGATAGTTAATTCTACCAAAGTGATTGATTTGCTCTGTTTTTTTTACGTTGCGAAACTGTTACTATGCTACATTTCGCTCGTAAGACTACTGCCTGCTACAAAGTATTGCGCTGTTCTAGGTAACAATACCCAGCAAAGAAAGGTCGAGCTTATGCCTTGAAAATTATAGTTTGCGAGTACAATTCTGAACTAGATACATTTTAACTTTGGTTACAATTTGACAGACACCAACAGGTTTAACACCAGGCCTGCTTCATCTCTAATTCAATTTGAATCTAGGGACTAGGGCTAGATTTACTGAAAACGTTTTTTAACTCATTCATGCCTATACTCTAAACTTAACCTCCAGTCAGAACTATTCTCTGCAACTTAAGTCTAAAGATGATTAGAAATGTAATAACAGATTCATGCAGAGAGTGTGTGAAATAAAACTGCATTTTTTAAACCAGAACTGCTAGGTCATTGTGCTAGATTAAACTAACCAAATCTGGACTACCTACAGCTCATATATTAATCCATAGCTCTGTTAGCGCCTTGTATCTGCAACATGAAAGTATGACGGGGTTTATCATACCAGTGGCGTAAAATTCTTTCACTCAACCCGGCAATTAGGAAAATTGCATTTTTAGTCCAGTAGTCGTCAAGTGGAGGAGCCTGGTATGATCCAGTTATAAACTACAACCTAAGGAATACCTTTATTACCAATGCAATGGTATTCTGCCTTAGCTCGAATCTGTTTGACTGCATATATATTTGTTTGAGTGAAAGTTTTCAAAGAAATTTAATGTGACAGTTCATCAGTCAATACATAAATCGGATTGGGCGTTGATGCATAAAGAAAATACAGTGACAAGTGGAAGTTGCTTCGATTAAGCTGTCTGTTTTTATTCCTGCCTCTTTCCGTGATCGCTGATTCCCTCCTCAGATTGAAACGTCTTCGTCAGACACTGCTGCTGTCGTATAAGGAAATTTTTGATGTATTATTTTTATTGTCATTTGTACCTATTCAATCCCTGTCAAACTCATTATCGACGCTAGAACTGCCCACAAAATTAGGCGCCACAAAATTATTCTCCATTGTGACAAAATACCTCCTCCTTGTGTTCGTATCTTGCGCTCTTTGATAATGAACGCTAAGCAAATCTTAGTCTCTTTTCAATAATTTATTCATACATATATAAATTATATTCTTAAATGCTTTAGATTATATAAATAGTTCATTGTTCTCGAAGAAATTCCTACATTAAACCAGTTTTGTTTTGTTTTGTTTCTAGTGTTGTAAAGTCGGGACGGTAGGCGTGATCCAATGTTGGAAACAGAAATAATAATACGTGAAATTCGATTTCTCTTAAGGGGGGCTTAATTTTTTCACGATTTTAAACGGGATTCAGCCTGAATGAGGTAACTGGAAAAAAAACTAGCATATTCAAGGTATAAATACTTTAGATGTTTGTTGATATGTTTCAATAAGATACAAATAAGATACCTTTTATAGCCGATGTTCATCTACATATCATTCCAAGCTGTCCATGCACCATTGCAAGTTCCAGAAAAATACGTAAGACAGTACAACCATATAAAGGAAACAAACAGGAGGCAGTATGCAGGTAAAGTTAATGTCTTTATTTCAAACATTTAAGCTATTTATATCCACGCGTCAAAATGTAATGTCATCATGTTTATTTTTATATATGCAGAAATCACAACAATGTTTGAGAATAACATAATTGCACTGTAATACAAATACGAACTGACGACATCACACATCACCGACTGCAACCCCGATGTAATTATTATCAGTAACAGTAATTGGCTGTTAACAATTTCGTAAAATTAACATGATTTATCAGTAATCAGTCACTTTTGATTACATGTTATAAGAATGTATAATGTTTACTTACAAAGGAGTAGTTTAGTAAAATAATGTTAGATCTTCACATATGAATTCCTTCAAAAGTGGAAGCTTCACAGATCTCCCATCACGACGAAAATGAATATGTTGCAGGCTCGGTTAAAGTCAGCCCGTTCATTTACCTCAGTGCAAATGCATGCTACTGGTCAAGCGCTCTATCCCCGGATTAAATGTGCTCAATATTTGCACATGTTAAAAGTATGAAATTACAATTTAAGACATACGCTGACATATCACAGTGTACAAAACGTTGTGTACAAGACGTTGTTTTGTGTGTGTGTGTGTGTGTGTGTGTGTGTGTGGTGGTGGTGGTGGTGGGGGGGGGGGTGTATGTGTGTGTGTGTGTGTGTGAGAGAGAGAGAAGCTAGTAAATATGTTTGTGTCACGAATTGAAAAGGGAAGTAGCTTTATTTCTATTCTTTAAAGTGTTAAATATTTCATTAATATGACAAAGTTGTCTTACAAAACAAACAAAGACAAGCATAAAGTAGCAACAGTATAAGCCAGAAGTTTATATGTACGGATTTAGCAATATGTTCCGGTATAATAAAACTTTAATTAAATGATTTAAAGACATTAGTATAAACATAAATTAAACAAAAAGCAGTCAAGGAAGTCACAGGTTTAGAAAACAGTTGAGGAAGTCACAGATTAGAAGGATTTGTAGCCAAGATTGAACATTTTTACTAATCTGTTTGCAGAATGTAATTCTAATAATGAGTCAGATACAATATGCAATTTTTAAGTGATCTATTTTCAACCTCAAGTTTTATTATCACGTTATGATTGGCATACTGTAATCAAAATTATTTTGAAGCTGTCATAATTATTGTTATTAAAAAATTCATTGTTTTAGTACAAAGAAATATTTACAACCTATTTTGAAGTGTTCTAGAAAAAGTAAATTTGTGTAATCCGGTTTCAAAGAATGACCCGACATCAATCATAAAATATTAATATTCAATAAAATCAAATCTGTAAACCATTAGTAAGCCTGAATATTATCCCATGCTCCATTACTGTCGATGAAACTTTAAAGATAATTTACTACAATGTTCAGCTTTAATTTTCAATATCGAAGTATTCCTCGCGGTTTTCAGGCAATATTCACATACATAGTTTATGTTGGTTTTTCCATTTTAATATTTTTCGAAGAAATTGGTTTAGTTAGAACTGTCTAATGAAAGTTATAAACATATTGTGTTAAGCATTGTAAATTTAAGTAAATGTTATCTTTTTCTAAATTATTATAGGAATGGTGTCATGTATGGATGAGTCCATAGGCGAGATAGTGGATACAATGAAGAAACGTGGGATGTGGGATAACACATTGCTTATCTTTACCACCGGTATTATATAGATATTTATACATTTTAGAAAGAAAATGTTTAGTAAATCCGTGTAATTTCCCCTGTGGGTTTTGTTTTACTGAACGTGCATATGCGGTGACCCACTGTGTTCGTTTATTTCTTTGTTTTGTCATCATGTGTTTGCTTTGCGTGTGTGTACGTCTGAACGTAAAGCCTTAATAGCTGTTATTCTTGCTAAATATTTTAGTTTTCTTCTCTTCCAATAAGAAATGGTGTTCTCTATACTTGTTGTCTTTTTCTGAAAATCCAGTTCAATTATTTTATTTATATCAATATCAAATTTGATACCAAACAGCATAAATTGTGTATCTCCCCAAGAAAGTTTCAGTTTCATTTCATTTTGATCGACCGTGTACTATACTTTAAGGAACCAATCCAAACAATTTTTGTTTTGTCAAAATTAACTTTTAGGCCGGATATTAAAGCGAGCTGATTTAGCAGATCCATATAAAAACAGTTTTCAGGGGCTTTTCTGAGCCATCTAAAAGTAGGGAGGTGTCGTCAGGAAATTGTAAAATGACGTATTTCTCTCCGTTTATTTTGATACCTGAGATATATATATACATTGCTTTATTTTAATACTTAAAATTTCAGCACAAACGATAAAAATTTACGGCGATATTGGGTCTCCTTGTCTACAGTCTCGTTTAACTGAGAAAAAAAAGCTTGACAAAAAACCATTAAGTGATACACAAACCTTAGTATTAAATAAAAAAAAAACAGCTTGACCAATCTTATAAACACTTCACAAAATTAAAAGAATGACAATGTTTTCCCAACGGAACTAAAGGATAAAGAGTCAAAAGCTTTTTCAAAATCAATAGGCATCATTAATCCAGGAATATTTTTGTCTCCACAATACTTCATAATATCATAAACTAAGCGAGTATTTCACCAATATATCTATTCTTAATAAATTCAGTTTGATCATTAGACACTAGAACACTTTTTTAAATTCATTTGATATGTTACCTGAAGGTGCCCGCCCGCTTAGCTCAGTAGGGAGAGCGTCGTTGGTCTACGGATTGTGGGGTCGCGAGTTCAATTCCCGGGCGGGGCGTATGTTCTCCGTAACGATTTGATAAAAGACATCGTGTCTGATATCATTCGTCCTCCACCTCTGACAATTCATATGGGGAAGTTGGCAGTTACTTGCGAAGAACAGGTTTGTACTGGTACAGAATCCAGGAACACTGGTTAAGTTAACTGCCCGCCGTTACATGACTGAAATACTGTTGAAAACGGCGTTAAACCCTAAACAAACAAACAAAAGCTACCTGAAGGTAATTTTATACTACTTTAAACAATGTTATTAGCCTCTAATTCTTGAGATAATGCATTAGCTTATTATCTTTTTGTAATTGTTACAAGTTTCATATTTTTAGGAAAGGGGTTCATAACAAAGGCCTAATGTAATGTTCTCACAATAAAGTTTTCAATTCTGTTCCAAAATATTTCGAAAACGTATTTATGACAACGGTTTTGGGGGATAGAATTCTAAAATTACTGACTGTCATTACAGGTCCGCTACCTTAATTACATCATATAATAAACTATAATACAATTACTCTTACCTATTACCTTTCTTCTTTTGATTTTCCAAAATTTTTCCATCTTGAAACTTTCAAATTGTATTTCTTCTCCAATAAGCACAAAATTCACACTTTCTAAATGCATGTATCATTGTTTCCTCAGATGGGGAGACATTCCATTTAGCTAGAAACTCGATCAGATGGCATTCAGTATCTCCAACTGCAAGAAAGGCAAACGGAAACAAGAACCGGAAGTAATATCCATGATGTGAGTCAGATTACACCAAAACTCTTTGCAACTGCCGATGATCCTGAACGCTGTCCAGTAGAAATGTACAAATTGTACAAGAGTAAAAGGCCGCAAACATTTTTTGAACCAGATCATCATTTTTATATCGCACCTCGCACAAGCTCCCAGGTCACTGACGACGAACATTGGTTCATGAAAAAAGGCGTGAAGAAAGGAAACTTGGCTGTTTATTGAAGATAATGGCTGCTGATTGAGGGCTCGATGAAAGTAAAAGATTGACCATTCATTTAACCCCCAAGCATCTTATCCAGTCTGTGATGAATTACTCCTCCATGTCCGAGGAAAAACACAAGCAGTGCTCAAGAATTCTTTTCACTGTAAGACCAAGTTCTGACAGGCAATCATCCTCAGCCAGCTGCTCAAGTGCCAGTGATGGTGAACTTCCTGACATTAACCAACCATGTCAGTCTGCATCATTTGTTTAACCTGTGGCATCTGCTAGCTCAAGTTCATGTTCTTGTACACTGTCACATAATATGTCGCTTACAAATCTTGAACCACGAAGTGACTATGAGAAACTTTCAGCATTAATAATCACCAAGTTCGTGCACAAGAATATCAAATTCAAAGTAGGCCTAACGTACATGTACCAGTGACAGTACCCGACCCATGTCCGGTTTCTTCCAATTCTACTAGAAACTCCATTTTAGTTGTAAACAACACACAGCTGGATTCTCTGTTTTCTGGTGCAATGTTGCATATCCAAAACTTCAACATGTTCATGAAATAAAGTTGTACTGGATATTAGACTCAAATTGTATTGGCAAGATGGCTGTGACCTCGGTCGTGATTTGACCTGATTTGACACTTGACTTGTTTGAAATTCATTCACGAATCTTTAAATGCATTGATATTTTGACTGATCAAACTTTATGACATTTTATCAATGTTCCCGCTTACAATGCCTTTAAGGTGTATATCTTAAAACCTAAAAAGGGTATCAACTAGAATTATTTCTTCATGCGCGAAAATCATGTCGCCATAATACCGTCTCAATATTACGTCACGATAGAAGGGATACAACTCAGGAAGTATCTGTGTAAAGGTAGCAACCCTAATGAACTGAAAAAGGGTGAAAGGATAAATAGAATAATAGGCTGGTGCCCTGGATCGGCTCCACAATTTATCGGGTGAGCCTATGGCTCACCCGATAAATTCTTCCGCCTCACAGGATAACTTTCTCCATCCACGACACCAACCTATTATTCTCTATGTCTATAAGGCGTACTGTTTGTTCTGTCTTCAATATAACATGGTGATTGATCTTACACTGAGGTTATTGAAATGGTTTCACAATTTGACATTAATGTAAACAATAGAGCGGCATCCCGCTCAAGATGGTGATGCGTTGCATATAGGTCAAATTTACTTCATGTACTCTCCAATATTGCATAAAGGGTGGTAATATACTTATAAAATATAAGACTTTGTTATTTAGATAAGTGGATTGAGGATGAAACTATTGATATAAAAAAAAAGAAAATAGGAAACAGAAGGGAAATATACAGGATTAAAGCAATATGTATTTTTGTATAAGTAATCTAGTTTAATCATAATATATAGTAAATTGTAGAGAAAGAACAGAAAAAAGCTTTTGTTTTATTTGGCTTAAACAACGCGATTGATGGATTCAAATAGCATTGAATCTTAAATATAAGAGATCTTTAAAAATGAACAGAAACCGTTCTGTTAACGACACTTTCCTCCTGACTACGGAAAGGTCTCATTCTTTGCTCAGATTATACGAGGGCTATTCTTAAAATAATGGCATTCGTGCTGGAATGTTGTACACAGTGTACTTCAAATTTAGTTTATCCCTTCAATGGATTCGCCTTTCTCTTCAACGCACTTTCGCTGTCGAGAAATTGCAACAGGGTAGTCTCCCCATTGTGTTTAGTAACAAAATTACAACTCCGAGGGTTTATATTTGATAAATATTTGCGCAAAACCAACACCCTTTTTAGCTTATATGTGCGGAAGTGTCTCTTATGCATGTTGAAATGCAATGCACATGTAGATCAGCAAAGCTATATATTACTCACACTGTGACTGATAACGATGAATTTGGAACGAGAACAAATGTTTCAAAGGACTTAGATCTGGTTAATAAATTGAATGATTGATTTGTAACGCTTCATCTCTTAGAAACCTTTGGACAAATATCTTATACGTATTGTTTAAAGCTTTTTTACGCGATGTAGAACGTCTCGACAATAATAATATGAAAAATAAATTGGTTATGTATTTTTTACGAACATTTAAGTCAAGTTGTTTGAAAAATTTGAAGAAAAGCGAGAATTTCAACGCGATAAAAAAATAAGCAACAGTATATGATATTATTAAAAAAGTCTTAATTCTTTTACCTATGCAGAACTTTAGAATGATACACATTTTATATGTTTTCCTTTTTGAAGAAGAAAGAAGACATGTATGTAGTTTATCGCTATTTTAAATTTTTAAGTCCCAACCTTGTTAAAACAGATTTTCAAAAGCAGAAAAAAAGATTGAATTTAATTTTATTTTCTTAACTTTCCTTTTATAAAAAAGAGCTTTTACGATCAAGTACCATTTTCTTGGCTTTTCTGCTGAGTAATGTTTGAAAACTAACACATACGTTTGAGAATGTCTTCGTCGGAACCTGTCATTGTATTAAACTATTTCATCTATATAATACAAACTCAGCATAATCGAAGCATGGACAAAACTTGATTCACGAACATGCATCATTAGGAAAAGATAAATTTTAGCTTGGTAAAGGTGTTTCAAAACAAACGAAATGGATTTTAAACTTTTATAACAGGTAGTATTGAATATGATCAATGTTTGCTAAGCTTTTATTTTATGCTTACTGGTGAATAGCAGTTGGATATAAATCAATATCACCCAGTGGTGTTGTTGTTTCTGGACTACTTTTCTGAATATGTAAAAAACCGGATTACTTCCCTTGCTAATATAACGTAATCGGTAACTTCCTTTGAATGCCGTCTATCGTAACAGATACTGAGATAGTCAATGATGAATCTCCTTAACAACGATGACAAAAATGATGATTAATAATCCTGAGTCGTTGTTACTTGATGATTATATGATGGAAAATTTGTTTGATTTTTCTGCTGTGGAGATAGACATTAACACTTTACCCAAAGTTCCCTCTGCCCGGAGGTTTCAAGCTATATCATCTGAGGATGTATAGAATTTCCTATAATTAAACCAATCCAAAAACGCAGAAAGGAAGACAACAGGTGACATGAACCTATTTCAGTATTTTTTACTGTCAAAAGGTTATCTTAGAAAGCTAGAATTTGTCCAGAGACAAATCAGTTAAACCAATATTTGTGCGGATTTCTCCTGTCCATACCAAACAAATAAAAATAAAAATGACTGAGAAGTATAATTGGTTCAGTTAAGGACGCTCGCTACAGTTTCGTAATTTTTTTCTCAATAATATATTTTGATGAAATGTTTTGTATTAAAAGATCATGTTATGATGTATTGAAAAATGAAATAAAAACACTAGGTCACCAGTTTTGTTTCAATTTAATTTGCCCCTAGATATGGTGCTATTTTAAACATTTTTCACAATTTCTGTAATCCTAAAATATCTCTCAGTAAAGTACAATAATCAGCATAAATTTGATTATCTAAGCATTTTTATAACGGGAAACAATATATCTATTTGAAACATGCTCAGAGAAATCAAAAGAACATGATTTTGTAAAGAAATGAATACTTGTTCAGCAGACCCAAGGGCTATTGTTGCATATTTTTGTCAGTTTTAAGTTGGTACTTCTGCTATTTTATCGAGTTTCACATAATAGAATTTAATCATACTCTGCACATACCTTTAGTTATGACTACCTAATCTAAAACAAAAAGAAAATTGATAGGTCACCATATTAGATTTCGCTTAAATCAAATTACAACGAGGTGGGGTGTGGCGGGCATTTCAACGCATGTTGGTACGAAATACTCATTCAGTGTTTGAGTAAATGACTTAGAAATATATTATATAAAATTTTCAAACGGCAAACTTCTTAATAAGCGGATTTGTAGGTGTTTCTGAACCTTTTTTTTATATGGCATAGAACGATGAAAGTTTCCGCTCTTTTTTTTAAACAAAACCTATAGTTTACGAATGTACGGTACGGGATTAGAAACAGCTGTGACTCAATGCAGAGTTTGAGCCCTGGTATAAATAACAGACTCCAGTATATGTCGGACTGAAGCAATTTGAACAAAAGTACTTTAAATGTATATATTTTGTAACCATGGCGATACTTACCCTAACCTTTAGTCAGTATATTATACATTTTGTACATTAAATGCATGCGAACATACAATAATTTGCGCATTTTTACCGTACGCGATATTAGATAATTACTTCCGGGCATGCGCAGAAGACCGCACCAAGTCTGCAGTGAGCTACATCACAACCAAATTGGCACGGTGTTGGGGTAAATATCGACCCGTCCGGAAAAACTGTAGCGAGTGCCTTTAACAGGTATTCACGGTCGACGAATTAGCAGTATTCAGTTATATCACGTTGAATTTGCCAAGTCCAGGCAAGTGTTAAAACCTAAAGTAACATCTTAAAAGTATAAGAAAACTCAACAAGTCAAAAGCTGCTGATCCACTGGATAAAGAATTGATAGAAAAATTCTATTGATATGGTACACTTAGTGGAGAGATCCAGGAGCACACCTTCATTCAGTGTGGATGATTTGTACCCTCCATTTTGGTATGAGAACAGGGCAAGAAGCTTTATATATTCGATTTAGTAATATTCAGTTGAAAAAGTACTGGGGGAGTATCTTATTTAGAGAGACAAACCAAGACGAGGACTTGGACCAATTTGCGAGATATCAGGTACTTAAAACGCTTTTATAACATTCATGAAAATATTGAACTGTCTCCCTATTTATAAAATATATCTCACTATTAATTCAATGTATTCTAACGAAAAATGTATAATAATTAATTAATAATATCACTGATCTTTTAAAATACATTGTTCAGTATTGTGACAGGATGGACGAACACAGGACAATAACTACCAGAACAACTTAAAAACCATTACAATATTTAAAAAAATATTTACAGAAAATGATTATTTACAATGAATGAAGGAAGAAGAAAAAAATATTATAAGAAAATAACGAACAGAAAAAAAATCTGAGCTCAGTATCTATTTCTAGCAGATGTAAAGTCCTAAAACTAACAGTTCCTTTCTAACATCACGTAACACAAGTGTTTTCTTTTACTTCAAACTTAAAGTAGGACTAACTAAAAACTAAACTTAAAGTAATGACCCGCTAAACCGTGAAAACGTTGACTCCTTTTTAGCTCCCTGTGCTGGTAGGTGTTTGTATCCCTGAGCTGTCTGAAAACAAATTAACCTCGGGTATTGTACTACAGGGTCGTGACATCATCACCAGGTAAAAGTCGTCTGGTGGAAGAACCTAAATTTATAACATATTGTAAGCCCCATAGCAAAAAATAAATAAGGGCAGAAAACTGCTCCTTTGGGTACACCATACCTCCGTAGGCTCCCATAAATAATACGTGCTATTTATACAAAATGTATGTGCTGCTAAGTTTATACGTCACGTGATAACAATACGTCACTTATTACTTTCATTATTTCTCAAATAAACTACTTACTAGTCTAAAGTTTAAGTATGAAAAAGATATGAAAGATTTATGATGAAAAATTATAGATAAGGAAATGATAAACTGCAGCTATTATTTACAACTTCAAATTAACATAAATGTTATACAATAGCTAGTATGAATGTTATATCAACTACCATACAACAAAACGGACATTGTATAGATATGCTATAGACTGGCACACAACTGTTTTAAATTACAATTACAGATTAGATACACGGTACTATACTTGCCAACATATACATTTATATGTTACTATGCAATGCAGTACCGGCGTTCCATACTTTACAATATGAAAACATTTACATATACGATTTATGACTAAGATACCTTACAAATTATCATGTTACAAAATTTTCAACATAAATCTTACAGCTTATACAAACGAAATATTTAGATTCCTCTTTCGAAATAGATAATTTAGAAAAGTATGAAAAATTTAATAACTTGTCCTGACATACCGAAACTATCTAATTTCCTGCCGAAAAGTAAATGTTTTTTACAAAATTCTGTAGAATTAACAAAAATTTACTAAATAAAAATCGTAATTCAAAAATTAAACAAAAATCAAACAAGTAAATTTCTTTCCTCGATCGAGCAAATTTTTCTAGCAACAAAAATCAAAGTCACGTAATTTCGTCTAATGTCGAAAATGGTGTGCTGTAAATATATAAAGTCCTGTCTATTTGTTGGGTTATGTCTCGCCAAATACTAGATTTCATGGGACTCACGACATATGCGTGTACTCTGACTATTTTCAGTTTCAAGGGAATCACGATAAAGCCGGGAAATTCAACTACTTGGCGCGGATATGAAATGGACAATTTAAGGTGGAATGCGCCCCATTTTTTTTTTTGCCGAATATTGGCATGAAATTTATACTGTACAAAATTCAGGATATATGCGATTGAGTTCCGGTTTTACTTTTTCGCCTTATTGTTCGTGATTTTTGCTATTGTGTAAAAAAAACATGGCCCCTGACGTTATGCTAAAAAAATTAGGGTAGGTAGGTCGGATTTTTTTTTATTTATTTATTTTTTTTTTTAATTAAGTGAGACTTTTCGGAAATTTTTTTTGTGTCAAAAAATGAATACAAATAAGGGGGTTATGTTCGTGCAACGCCCAGTTCCGAGTGCTTTCGGCATTTTTCCTTTCCCGCGCTCTGAATGTCATATAAATGAAAAATACAAAATAATTGTCACTTTGCATTCAGAAAATGCTAATTAATGGTATAAAATTCAACGAATTAAGATTTACGCATAGGACGTCAGAGACGATATTGTGACGTCAGAACGGAAAATCTCACATCAAGTTTTGTTACAACTTTTGCCTTAAAATCCAAATACGACGAGAAATTTGACATATACACATCATACACTTGCTGAAATAAAGACTGCAATGTACAAATAAGCATCTGCTTCCTCTGTGAATTATTTTAACAGAATATCAAGGTACGAGTCGCATATAAGAAAAGGAAATTCGTGTATGTTTTCAGAAACAAGTAATTTTGGAACGGTGTATTTTGCGTATTTTTTAAATAAAATATTATTTCAATATTTAATTGCAGGTACGTATAGCAGTGAAGATTAATCATGCTAGCCAGCCACCGCTGCAAAATAAACTGTTTGCAGAAAAATTGCATCTGTCGCACATATAGATAGGAACATTTTAGCCAAAACACTGCAATTTTTTTTTTTAAACTGGCACCGGCTGTACACTACAACCAATAGGACAGTTATGGTTTCATAAAGTGTACCGTCCTAAAAATTATTTTCTTTGACATTGCTGCAGTCTATCAGATTTTGAATTTAACATACCCATCTATTTCATAAATTTATTTTCAGGACAGTTGTCAAATGTACTGAAAAATAGCCTTACGCAACGGCAAATACAAATCGACAACCACTTTTTATATATACCAACATGAGGGGTCCGCTGAAATGAAATTCTTTTAATGGGATAAAGCATCCCAGCAAAAACATGGAAAGTAAGATATGTATAGCTGTTCAGTAATGTTAAACGCAGACATGACCTGCAATTTCAGATTTAGTTACTTGAGCAACCAAAATTTGTTCTATATACTATTTTTAGAAATCTTCATTTTTATCAAATCAACGAGCATCACTTTTTGATTGATTCTTACAACAATACTTTATGATAGATAATTGATAATTGTATGTTTAGGCTTTAAAAGCCTAAAACAACTAAATTTTTCTTATATGCAATTTATAAACGAAGCAAAACAGCTAGACAAGTAGGACAACACAAACAAAAGAAGATGAACACAGTGAGGCGCAGTTCATGGACGGCCTTTTGCAAATTCACTGGTTAGGAGCTTCAGACAGCTTACGGTTTGTATTTATCCTTACTCAATAGTAAACAGGAGAGGGTTGGGATGGCAAAAGTTTGGCGAGTAAGAAAATAAGAAACAGCGCCAGCATACAATAAAATTTACATAACATAAGATATCATTTTATATGGACAAAAAGCATGTTGAAAGTAAGGACACCACCTTGGAAAAGTCAGTAAACTATAAATAGAAGAAAAACGTATTATTTAAATGACATCCAAATACATTAAAATGCTGATTCTGCAAGTGGCCTACCCTCAAAAGTGAACGTGTAAGTTTCTACAACATGGTATATAGAAGGCAAACTTTCATTGAAAGTCGACTTAAAAGTCAAAGTAAATCTAAAATAATATACGCGTTTGCTTAACCTGAAATAACTTTCTTCGAAGAGAAATTTATACTAACAAATCACCACCACGATATATTAGACCAGTTACGGTAAGGCGCCTAGCACCCCAAACACCTTGCATATTTTCACAATAAGTCCACTAACCCA
Source organism: Mercenaria mercenaria (assembly GCF_021730395.1). NCBI lineage: Eukaryota > Metazoa > Mollusca > Bivalvia > Venerida > Veneridae > Mercenaria > Mercenaria mercenaria. The sequence continues at coordinate 46,164,569 of NC_069364.1, forward strand.
ATAAAATTAGTTTCGATGCTGCTTTATCTACACTCCCAAATTGCACTACACATTCGTAGATTTCGTAGATACTAATTTGTTTTAGCTCGATTGTGATAAAAGCTTCAAGCTTATTGGAACCATTCTCCAGTCATATGAGAAGTCATGGTCGTGACCCCAGTGGGGCTCGAACCCACGACCCCCCTGGATTGAGCGGCCGACACCTTATCCACTAGATTATTGCTCCCCATTTGAATATATACTCATACTATGGAATACCGGTGCGACATGCATTTTGCTAATTGCTTTTTTTCTACTTGCATTTCATGTTTTGCTGTTTGCGTTTTACTTTTTTCGACGGTTGTGTTTAAGATACAGTCCGTGCCGCTGAAATTCAAGATCTGCTCGATTTTATTTTTACAAACTTGTTTACATAAACGTTATTGTAAACATAGTAATTATAATTGTATTTATTTTATCTTTTTTAGATAAGAAGCACAATCAATCTGACTGACGTTCACAATCTTACTAATGTTCAGTCAGACTGAAACACAATAAGAAAAACCATAAACGCAAAATCAAATAACAAAGAGCAAAACGCAAGAAACAAAGAGCAAAACGCAGGAAACAAAGAACAAAACACAAGAAACAAAGAACAAAACGCAAGAAACAAAGAACACAACACAAATAGCATAACGCAAATAGCAAAATATATGTCGCACCAAAATTCCTAAAAAAAATCAATCAACAACAAGAATGGCAAACTGTCAAAAAATAGGCCTGCAAGACAAAGACTATCTAGATGGCTATCAAACTTGGCAAAGATAATATGCCAATAAACATTCTGACAACGTTTGATGAACACTGGATAAAAACTGCTTAAATTATTAAGTGGACAATGTCAACTTTCCCAATTCTACGTAATTCAGTGGCCATAACTGAAAAGTGACTGTGAGTATTCGGCAGCCTATCGAACTTGTCTGAGATATCATGTCCATAAATATTGTAAATTTTGAGATTAATGGATAAGAACTGCTCAAGTTAGAGAGCAAACACTGTCAATTTGCACAAAAAGAGCAGACACAAACAATTTGCACAAATTTAGGTAAATCAAGGACCATAACTTCCGACAGACTTGAAGGATACAGCTGATTATCAAACTAGGCCGGGAGATTACACTGTAAACAATAGGATCGAGTTCGTAGAACATTGGATAAGAACTGCTCAACTTGGAGAGCGGACACTGTCAATTTTCGCAATTTTGAGTAATTCAGAGCCTCCAGAACTACTAGGACAAACCAGCTGGTTATCGAACTTTGCCGAGACATTATCCGCATAAACTTTGCGACCAAGTTAGTGAATATTGAATAAGAACTACTAAAGTTAGAGAGCAGACCACTTTAGTGGACGCTGCACGCCGCCGCAGGTGTTCCAATAAAACAAATACGTCCCGTTTCATGGGCGTATAAAAAGTAGATAGCAAAAGACGCATATGAATTCCATAAAATACAATTGAGTTCACTGCCAAGTTTAAGATTCATATTTTAAAAACCCGTTTAGAGTCTTTATAGCTTTTAGCTGATGTGTATGTTATAGCTTTCAAAAAGCAAAACGCCATATAACAAAGACATATAGCAAATGGCAAAAAAGGAAAGCGCAAAACGCAAAACAAATACGAAACGCAAATAGCAAAAACCAGGTCTCACCTGGATTCCATAATGCTCAAATCTGTGTTATCATGTCTCACAAAAAATCAGCAGATGATATCAGACGTTAGTACCTAGTAATTATCCCATATTAGAATTATTTTAAGTTCCTATGTACAAGACATCGACTTTAAACGTCAAATAGATAAATAAGAATATTTACAAATTCCGTATCTGCAATGTTTTGACCTATATTTTGTAGTACTTGTTCTACGTTTATGCGTGTTGTTTTCAAATCTGATTGTGCAAATGATGTTAAAAGCACTAAACTATTAGTTTCATATTCAACATTTTGCAATGGCAACCAAACATGTAATATGAAATGATTATATCTTACTCTCATGTGTTCTCAATCAAATAGATCGGAGGTGCAAGCAGTTCTCACACAGAAGGATCTAAATGAACACTTAGAAAAAGAAAGTGGTGTTTAAGATGGTAGAAATTTAACATACATGGGAGATGTTGAGGCAGTAACAAAGGTTTTGTATATGACATTCGGCAATTTCAAGTTTTAAACAATACGCGTGTTTCTTTTCTTTACATTCAACAGCAGCATATTAAACTTAACATAAAATTTCTTTTTTAATCTACAATATTTACGCGTTGTTTTTATTTGGTAAGGTAACACACAACCAATGAAAAATAATCAAAACAAAAAAAAACATTTACTTTAATATTTCTAACTAAATCCTTTATTTTTTTTTTTTCCATAATGCACAATAATGTTTAGTGCTATTTTTATCTGTACATACATTTGAGGCATGATGTTAGTTCACAGCCAAATGCTTGCGAGTGTTTTTTTTTTAATTACTTTTACTGTTCGCTGAACACTAATTCACATTATGCGCAATTTTCTAAAACAGTGTCAAGATGTTCATCTTTAATAATTGCCAAGCACTGAATCAGAACAAAATCATATTTTTTAAGACTGACCCGTTTTATTATAAAGTGATGTCTCCGATGCAACATCATTTGGGAGTCTTTTCTGAAATTACCTATATATAAAATTTGGCATGACTGGTCTGGATTTAAAAAATATGCTAAAAATACATTTTAACTTATGCCTCGTAGCGTCTGGTCACAGTATCCACGGGTCCCGAACGATCTTTAGAGGGTACAATCGTAGGATATCCCGGTCGTACCTCGTAATAAATAAATATTTAAAATATATTCCTGTTTTATACCACATTGAATCACCAACGAGTTCAAAAAGTCCGTACGACGCTCGTACGAGTCAACGATGCCCGTACGTACGTCGTAAGAGTTTGCCAAAATTCGACTGAAAACATTCTAGTACGGAGCTCTTACCGTTCTTGTGACAGGGGTATTACAAGTTTATAAACAATAATTTCAATTCGATCATTTTAACTTATTATTAAACTGCCTGATTTGTGTGCAGGGTTTGGGAGTGGCGGGGTACTGCTGCTATAGAAAAGTATGTGGTGGTGTAGAAAAGAACGTTATTTGACTTTCAGTAACACAAAAGTTCAATACTACTTGTCAATAAGTGGTAGTTTTAGTCTGCTCTGAAAATGGAACATAGTGATTTTGCAAAGCCATGTTCAGACACTTTAACACTATGCTTCATTAGTATCAATACATATCATCTAGCGCTCCTCTGATATCTTTGTTAATATCTTTCATATGTCAAAAAGTACTTTTTTTTTTAATTCTTACTTATGTAGTAAAATATGTTTAAAATACATGTGCAAATTCGGCGACATCAGATTATGCTTTGGTATCAGTGTTCTATTCTACGGGCTCAAGCCAATTTTTGAAAGTGTCAAAGATGCATGAAAATGAGTACAATTTATAAACGAGCGAATTATACTTAAATTTTATAAAAAATAAATATAAATGTAATTAAAATACACAAACTGATGAAAAAAGGCAGCAAAAAATCAGTGATGACGCAAAGGAATATATTTAAGTCCTGGATAAAATAAAGATTTAGAATGTAAGCTTCGCCCATATATCAAAGAAATTCCCCGTTTCCCCTTAATTCATGCAAGCAATTTTATAACTTTTCTAACAATGTGCAAATTGATACTATCAGTCGAACTGCTATTTGTAGCTATTCTAACATGCAGTAAGCATCATTAATTATGGTCGATAGGATTAACAATTATGTGCACTGCTCTCCCAAATGATGTGATTATGTGATAAACTTATACTTCTGGGAAATTTAAATAACATATATATATAACTTTATTCTTTGCTCGAAATTATATAAGAACAGTTTTTGATTACAATCACCTTGGCTTAGCCATATATCATAAAACCCAGAAGTAGACAATAGTGTCATAACATTGGAAATCCAGTTTGCTTTTCCTAAATCTGACTCTCTTTTTAATAATTTATAAATAACCTTAACATATTTGTTATGAGAAATATTGCAGATCTTTATCCAATATTTTGCTATATATATTTGTCTTTTAACAGATAAGGGTAATCTACCTAAGTCACCATACACAAAACTGTTTTGTGTGTTAATTTTAACATCAAGTTGTCGTTTGCAAAAATTTAAATGAATTCTCTATCTATCTATAAAGATATTATACCAGATTTATATATCGCCCTTTTCATGATCAACACGTTCAAAGGCACTTTACATATAGCAAACGCAGCCACACAGGACGCGAAATACATCCTCTACTAGTACAGACACAGAGCGATCTGACCAGAGGGACAGAGTGAGACAAAGCCCCCAGAACAGACAGAGATAACCTTTTAGATACAGACGTGTCCGGCTAACTTAGCCTAGCTCTTTGCGAATAGACAGTCTGGTTCTTTAACGTGCCCGGTGTATTTCACCGAAACACGTAAAGCCTTCTTTCCTGGGAAGAACCAGTACATGCTTCTAGTTAGGTGGAAGACACTCAAGAGCATCTCAGAAATTCCCAATGCCTGGACAGGGATTCGAACCCCGGACCTCTGGATTGACAGTCAAGCGTGTTACCACTAGACCACAGGCCCACCTAGGTAGAGAACCACTAGGTAATGCAACATTCCAAATATAAAAGGCTATAGGCCTTGTTGTTTCAGACAAATATTTTTTTAAAGTTTTTTTCCTATATAAGTCAAGGTAAAACTTGTGACACTCCGGGCGAGGCCACTTTTGACCAAAGGGGCATAATTTAAACATTTTGGAAGAGGACCACTAGGTAATGCTACATACCAAACATCTAAGGCCCAGACCTTGATGTTTCAGACAAGAAGATTTTTAAAGTTTTTTTCCCTATATAAGTCTACGTAAAACTTGTGACACCCTGGGCGGGGCCACTTTTGACCCCAGGGGCATAATTTGAACAATCTTGGTAGAGGACCAATAGGTTATGCTACTTACCAAATATCAAAGGCCTAGGCCTTTTTGTTTCAGACAAGAAGATTTTTAAAGTTTTTTCCTATATAAGTCTATGTAAAACTTGTGACCCCCGGGCGGGCTACTTTTGACCCCAGGGGCATTATTTGAACAATTTTGGTAGAGGTCCGCTAGTTAATGCTACATACCAAATATCAGAGGCCTAGGCCTTGTTGTTTCACACTAGAAGATTTTTAAACCTTTTTTTCCAATATAAGTCTATGTAAAACTTGTGACCCCCTGGGCTAGGCCACTTTGGACCCGAGGGGCATAATTTGAACAATCTTGGTAGAGGACACCTAGACAATGTTACATCAAATATCATAGGCCTAGGCCTTGTGGTTTCAGACAAGAAGATTTTTAAAGTTTTCACCGAAAAAATATATCTTTAACTCCTTTGACCTACTTTTGCAATGGACCGGAACGATTTGAACAATTTTGAAAGAAGACCACTCAAGGGTCATTTGTGTGAAGTTTGGTCAAAATCCATTCAGTGGTTTAGGAGGAGATGTCGTTTAAAAAAAGTTGACGGACGCACGCACGGACTGACGGACGTACGAACCCAGGTACCTGTGTGACCTATTTGTTAGTATAATTCCTACTTGTGCGACTTCATTCCTTACAATCTACTACTGAAATTAAATGTTGTCTTGTGCGATTTACTTTTGTGACTTTTTCAGACGAAAAGGTATAATAACCAAATAATCAAAACAAGCTATGCATGGGTATTTCGTGCAGCGCATTGTAATATAAGTTCACAATGAATATGATAACTTTAACTCACCTTCCAATCAGACAAAATAGGTTGACCATTTTGAACCTTTTTGAATCTTCTCCAGACTTAGAAATAACATCAATTTCGGGGATAGCGTGTAGAAATTCTGAAAAAGTAAAGTTCGCCAAATCACTATAATTTTTACACATTTAAATAGTTCATAGTAAAAAGTTAAAAAAATAAATTGGAAAACGTATGTCAATTCCGCATAAGTATGCCTGAAATTTTACTGGTCTCTTTAAACAAGAGCTATAAATGAAAAGTACGGATGCTCTCTCAATGGCAGCCTTGTCAAAGTATGAAAGGACCATAACTAATGATGGTAAAGATAAAATGCAAACATTTATGCCTCTTGCACAAGTAGGCAGAAATAGTAATGAGTGCAGAAAGTTTTACTGAATTCTGCATAGTAATAAATGAAGAAGTGATATCACAAAAAAATTGATCATGTAAATACCACACTTGTGAATAAAAGTACAAAGCACAATAGTAACGAACAGTAGAAAAGCCAGATGTCTAACATGAAATGTTAAATTCTTTTCTTCTTGTACAAAAAGGCATCTATAGCAGAGGCCATTGTTTGTATGAATTCTTTGTGATTATGAATGTGGAGTTGAGATCACAAGAATTTGCACTGTATGTAAATAGAACATGGGTATCAAAGAGCTATATCTCCGAAGGTGTTGAGCATATCTAAATTGTTTTCTTTCCTACACGAAAATGTGTCAATAGAAAGCCATTGCTGAAACATTCATTGAATTCTAAGAAGTAATTAATGAGCAGTTAAAGTGTATAAGTTTTTTAAGCATTTGATAAAACATTATGGACTGACTTCGCCACAATGCAGCAGATACCTATGTTCTATTTGCATACAGTGCAAATTCTTGTGACCTCAACTCCAAAAAATTATTCATTAAGGCAAAGCATCAAAATAGCTTACTACTTGTGTACAAACCTTGAATGATGCATTATTATTCTATTATGCCACACTTAAAAATATGTTTGTTTGGCATGCCAAACAAGGGGATTTAAGCAAAGATACTTAAGGCAAATAATTCTTTTTTTGAATGACAAATGATTACTTTAACAATTACAAATGTGAACGTTAAAATGCCAAACAAACATATTTTCAAGGGTGACCTGATGCATATAAAATAAATACCTAACAGATAAACAAACAGTAAAACGAACAATGAACAGTGCAATTATGCACCTGGTTCTTTATATACTGTTTTTTTTCAATATTTTTCTGAAAAAAAAACAAAAAAAAAACATAACACCTGAAGGTCACTCTTGACATCATTTAAAAACAAGAGTGGTTCGTAAAACCGCAAGCTCGACTTATCTCAGAGCTGGATTTTGTTACAGTTGAAGCTTTAATTATGAATATGTTTGAAAAAATTTGAAATAAATGAGAAAATGACCCTCCATTCTATGTACTAAGTTGATAAAGGTCAAATAACTTTGAAAATATAGGATTATCTTCCTTGTCATAAATCCCCCTTGCAGTAGTGGAATGACTATTCTGAGTTTCAAGTGAGTATATTTGTTAGTTGTTAAGAAATGAACATTTAAGTAAACTAAAATTCTAAGTGAAAAAAAGCTCTTATAAAATGCTGGATAGAGTTGTCTCCTCATGTCAGTAGAAATATGTCATCACTTGTATCAAGTGCATTGAGTTTCAAGTAAAAAGCTTTGATAGTGTTTGAGTAAATAGGACATTATTTCTATGTACTAAGTTGAAACAAGGGCATATAACTCTGGATATACAGGTCACAGGATAACAGGCCATGTCACTATCAACTCCTCTGTAAATAGTGCATAATTTTTCTTATTTTCCATGAAAACCTTTGATAGTCTTTGAGAAAATGGCACCAACAAAAAATTTAACCAACGCACGCAGACAATCAGGTTATGACATAAGATCCACTTTTCTTTGAAAAGTCGAGCTATAATCATTTGAGTTGTGTAGACATTTTACATTTCAAATACTTTATTTTTAAATCAAATACTAAGAAAGAAAGTCAAATTGAAAATCCACAGGATTCTTTCCGTGATACGTAAGCAAACTGAATAATGTTTACATGTTTAAACTCTTCCTGACCATTTGTTACGAACGGACGGACGGACTAACGGACGACAGTTTGAATTTAACATGCCTCCCTTCGGGAGCATAAAATGATAGGTACCTTACAAACATCAAGTTAATATTAAAGTGTTTCCAAATATGATCTAAACAAAGATTTTGTCGCACAAAATGGCCTAGTGATTATGTTTTATTCAGTCTTAGTTTGATAAAACATTTTTGTTGTCACAACAAATGTATGACATGTTATTTGGACCAAATGTAATTCATATAATTATTATTGTAATCATGGTTTCAGAGAAGATATATTTATGTTGTTTTTCTTTTAGAATTTAATGACTTTCTGAAATCAAGAGCCATTATAATAACAATTTTTCCTGGTCCTTTCTCCATGGAACATTCCGACATCCGTAGTCATACCGAAGTTCCGACCTTAAGGCAATATCCCTCAGCACAAAAATACACCAAGTCTAGGAACTCCATCCAAAATGACTTTCCGAATCTTGCAATTTGGTTTGGTTTTCCAGTCAGTCCAGTTCATTGATAAAACGTCCAATGGACACATTGTTTGTTGCATCAATGCTTAAAAAGAATCAATCAAAACAAAAGAATAAAAAACATAGTATAAGAACTACAATAAATATCATTAGCAAATAATTCAGCAAAGAAAATAATAAAAAAGCTACATGACAAACTTTTGGCCCGGGTATTTCAAAATCCTGGCATTGATCCCTATGGTAATAACTGTATTGTGTTTGACAAACCATCTAAACATGGTGAACATTTGTGATTAGCCAAGCAATTTTTATCCACAAGTCATTTTAACCGATTTTGAGGATTTTTTCCATTTTCTCAAAGAGCTATATGTGCAGAATAATAACGGAAAACTTATAGTGATTATCACTAAAATTTATAAATTTCAATAAAAATTTGAAAACGGTAAATACATAGAAATGTTTCCACCACGTCATATTTTGACGTCATTTTATCGCAAATGACGTTGACTGCCAGTGAGACTTGTGGATAAAAGTCGCTTGGCCGGTCACATTTGTGAAAAGTTATCTGAAAATCCACAAATGCAGAACCTAGTCCAGACATCTGCATTATGACTTTATTTTACCTTTGACCATTAAGTGTGGCCTTGATCTTTAAGCTGGGGACATGTGTAATGCATGCGACAAGTTGTCTTCATACAGTCTAAGAAATTAGCACTAGTCTGCATGTAAAAAACTAGTGGAGTTTATCATTGATATAGTATAAATATTTCTAAAACCAATAATTTGGGCAAGTGGATATCATAATTTATGAAATCTTAAAATAAAGACTGAACAATTGTGCTAAGTTATCTCAAAATCCATCTCAAACAGTAATCAAAAATAGAATTTGAAGTCATGAGCCACTTCGAGTCGCAGTGTAGGAAAATCCAAGAGCCGAATGTAACATATACAAGCTGAAAATTTTGAAACAGAAATAATGATCTCAGTAGATTTATGAGTCAAATGTAATTTTTGGTGGCCATAAACACAGGGTAGGAACGACGTCACACGGGAAGTGGAAATGGGACTACCCTCCTATGGAAGGTTTCATAAGAAAATGGAAACGAAACGACCCTGTAGACGACCTCTACAGGGTCGTCTTGTTTCCATTTTCCTGTGTGACCTTCCATAGGAGGGTCGTCCCATTTCCACTTGCTATGTGACGTCATTCCAAACCTGTGATAAAGGGGTGGCTCGCTCGCACTTATTTCGATCACTGCCCTAAATTGCAAAAAGAGGCTAGTATACATTTACTATCTTACCAATACTCATTGCCCTGATGCTGGAAATAGTATGTATACGTAGTGTCAGGGATATCAGTGTCACTTGTCAAGAATGGTCCTCTGTACTCTACAATGAGTTAACCTTTGGATATAGCAGTTTTGGCAAAAACACCATAACCTGTTTAGATAACACAAAATTACTTTTTTCAGATAAAATCACAGAGTTATTCTTTACTTTAAACTTTTACATCTAAATCTTGAGACAGACTATGGTTATGAATATTATTCTAAATGACCTATATGGCCCGATTACTGAAGTGTTCGGTCTGATTTGTATTTGTCTGTATTTGTTTGTCCGCCTCCATAGCTCAGTGGTTAGAGCGACGGACATCTAAGCTGGCGGATTTGAGTTCAAACCCCGGCAGAGACGGACATGTTTATTGCAATGTTGGGGTCATGAAAACCTCCTGGCTAATAAACAGGGCTCCAGATAAGATGCGTATTAGCGTAAAATTACGCTTTGTAATAATGCATATACGCATGTGCGATCATTTTTAAGTGTATAAAAACGTATAAGAAATTACAGAAACTCCTGCAATGACTTTTTACTAGCGTAAACAAAATCTGAATCATCTAAAGGCTTTATGTAACAAAGCACGGTCAGCATTAATTCTCCCACACAGAACGTACACACGCATTGAATGGTACTTTATAAGTTAAACTATATGATATACCCAATGCATTCGTAAATCAAATAGTTGGGAAACAACAATATTGATGGTACGGTAGTGTTTTTTAAAGCGGTGTCGATTTAAAATTTCAACCTCCGGTGTGGAGTATACAACAAAATGTCTCTTTCTAAGATTGTACAAAGTAAACAAACACTCTACGCATCTTTAAACCAACAAGAACGATCATTAAAACATATATATGAGCTATTTTCAGTATTCTATTGGATTCAGTAGCGGTGTTTTAAGCCAAAGTAAGCCAATGGAGAAGAAAAAGTAAAAACTTGAATGCTGAATTGAACTGCAAACAAATTCATGGGTGTTACACCAAATTAATAGATATGTTATACAACCGTTTTCTTTTCTTTCTTTTTTCACATTTACAAATTTTCAGGAGTAAAATTACTCCTAGTAAATTTCAGATTTTATCATTTTACTTATTCACAATAATTATGACGGGTAAATACTCATAGGCCAAAAACATTATTTGGGGCCCTGTAATAAAGGCTCTGCCCGGCACGGCACGACTGTACTTCCAGTTTTAAAAAGAAAACATATGGCCATCAATTGTGATAAAACCTGTTTAATGCAAATTTTCTCAGATACAAACTGTCTTTAGATATAGTTGGATATATCTACATGTATAGTTATACAAATCAGCTGGAGTATCTATTTTAAATTATTTTCAAAGACTACTCACCTACTACTGTGTTTACAAAACACACTCTCAATTTTGCCCTCTTCATCTCCTCAGTATTCTGCCACATAAGATCTTCATCCTGGACCTTTGTTCTTGCTCTACCATGACTGCTAAAATTAAACATTACATTATGATGCTGTATATTCAGTATGCAAAGTATACCAACAATGTACCGCTATCCCATTTAAAAATCTTACAATACACAATTATAACAAAACTGCCTTTATAGCTCAGTAGGGAGAACCGTTGGTGAAAACTTAAACCATGAGTGTAGGGGTCATGGGTTCAAGACCGGTTTGAGACATTATTTTTTTTTTGCGACATTATTCTTTTCACCTTTTTCCTTCAGACTCCTTTTTTCATGTAATATTCTTACATTTAATGGCTGGTATGTTTGTAAAACATGTGACATCAACATCATTTGGCAGTTTGTGCTGGTTTTCACATTAAAATATAATACCGGGTAATCGTTGTAATAGTATCAATATAATAACAAATTATATAAGGTCGAAACAAATCGACGTCATACGTGGATGTGTCGCATGCATAGATACGACAACAACTGAAATATTAAAGTTAAGATATTAGAGCGTAGGAACGTACTTGTTGGCATTCTGAATACTCCAAAGCATACTGGAGATTAATGCTGGACATTGCATCATACTCTAATTACAATACAAACTAGAACTTTAGGGTTCTTTATCACCATTTTGGGAACATGGCCCATACCCCTGGGATCAACAATTTTTTAATAATGTTGATGAAAACTCGAAAAAAAAACATAAACTGATTGTATGTGTGGTGTGATTATCTCAAGACAGTCATGTATAATTTATTAAAGGTTATAAAATCAGTTACTTTAAAGGGACTGAACCAGCGATTTTTGAAGATGCCAATAAAAAATTATTTTGCTACAATTGCCAATAATAATGGTTTATGTACTTAGCTTAGGTGATACATGCAAGCATTTTATCAGCTGTACCATTTATCCCAAGAGAACACATTTTAATACATAAAATTACTGCTTCCTAGGACACAAGAATCACTTTTAGTGACTTTTTATCAATATTAAAGTAACTGAACTCCAGATTTAAAGTAAATTGTTTCATTTGACGGAATCAATGTTTAGTCATTCTAAAAGCAAAAAAAAAAACCATCATGTTTGCATCTAAGATATTTATAAAAATCAGAATAGCCAGGTTTCGAACCGGTGACCCCGCAGTAACAAAATATGTGCGTGATGTTACCTACTGAGCTACAGATCCATGCATACCAAAAGGATAGCTATTAAAGTTTTATACTGGTGACTTTACCCCGTTAGTCACGGGTTAACATTTTCGACAGAAACAAATAGCAACAAACAAAGCATTTCATTTGTTAGAAAATATGTCTGTTGACCATCTGGAGTTCAGTCGCTTTAAGGTTAATTATGGAGAGTAAACTTCAGTCAAATCACCACAAATAAACATCAATATAAGTATAATGAAATAGTGTAGTTTAAATCATATCAAATACAAAATAAGAAAATTTAATTTTTTCGAAAAATAGAGCTAAATGCTTCAGCCCCTTTTAACAATAAGTAGAGCGAGTGCACCTAATTTCCATAGCTGTCAAGACTCTACAAAGGCCACGAGTGTGATTGGGTTCCAAGGGCAGCTGAACGCCGTTGGGGTCTGGAAGGCGAAGCCACCACCCCCACCCCACCCCCCACCCCCACCCCCACCCCCAGAAGCCGGAGACGCCCTTACATTGAAAATTTAGTTTTTGTTTTTTTTTTTTCAACACAAAAAATATCTGGTTTTGAATCGTCTACCTCCATATTAATTTTTGTGATGTTTGTTCATGCGGTATGAAATACAAGTTGCACCTGCGATTATGAAAAACGGTATAAAAACGGTATAAACTGTATTTTGAAACGGTATAAAAACACCCTGTAAATGACGCCAGACACGTTTCGAGGGCTGACCGGGAAACTATTGTATCTGCATTTTTGTAAATTTTACAGGAGAAAGAAAAAACTGAATATTTTCTTAAAAAACACAGCTTAGTATTACCATTCTTAGTAAATCATTATCAATTGAAATAAGAAATAATATGTTGGCTTTTAAAATGTACTCAAATAATTTATTTTTAAGATTTAGCAAAAAGTGTCAGATACAATAGTTTCACGTTCAAAATGACGTTATTGAATTTAAAAAATTACCGTGAAACTATTGTATCTGCATTATTCATTAAATATTATTTATAAAATTCATATTGCTTTAAGCATAGAATTATTGTTTTACTTATAAATAACATAAATTACAAATATAAAATGAAAATAGTGTTAGATACAGTATTTCCTTTCTGATGACCGGGAAACTATTGTATCTGCACTTGAATTATTTTTTTCATTTTTTATTATTATCTCAATTGAATTATCGCTTATCTGTATTTATATTTTTGTATTTCCATTGATAAATTGGTAAATGAATTAAACTGAACAATACCTTAAGCCAGTAATAATGGTCAAATAAAATAAAAATATGTATGCATTAATACTTGACTGTACACATTTCATTCCATCCGGATATAAATTTCATACAAGAAATCAAGAAATTAATTTATGCTAAAATGAAGCTATACAAGGGGTAAATGAGCTGCAGCATGAGAAAACCAACATAGAGCATTTATGACCAGTGTGGATCCAGACCAGCCTGCGCATCTGTGCACATGCGCAGTCTGGTCAGGATCTTTACTGCTTGCTAACTGTTGTAGGTTTCTCTAATTGCAATAGGGTTTGAAAGTAAACAGTATGGATCCTGACCAGACTGCGCAGATGCACAGCTATGTTGGTGTAATTTGGACCGGTTTCACCCCTCCCAAATATTCAACAAGAATTTAATTTTTCAGGACAGTCCGTGAATTCCACTGTCATTATTTCAGTAATGGTACAGCACTTTTGTTTTTTAACTTATAGCCAATATTGATGTGCAGTGGCATGGTTACAGAGTTCTGTTGCTTTTGAAGTGACTGTGTAAGGCATAAAAAATTGTTTGTTTCCATTGTTTGTTTACAGTATTCCGACCTACCCAAAATGGTTGGTCCGACCCTAAAATTTTAATGTTTTTATGGCCTTAGCGAATTTTTTTTTCAAATTTTTAATAAAAAAATGCAGAACTGCACTTTTTATGCTTTAAACATTGTCATTGATGTTAGAAAGGAACTTATTGGTGCTCTAAAGACATAACCTCCTTATCTGTATTCATTTCTTGACATAAAAATAATTTCCGAAAAGTCTCAATAATTTTAAACAAACAAAAAGCATTTTCCAACCTACCTAACCTAATTTATTTTGTGCATGCTACCGAAAACAAAAAAAAATAAGGCCTAATTTACCTTTATGTGAACAATTTAATATGTGATTTTGTTCTCTGTATCACCTGTGTTCCAATTACAGTAGTATAGTGAAACTTTGGTAAAGACAGAATATTATCAAGAGTCATTTTAAAAAATTGCTGAAAACAGAGATTTCTACATGACACTGTCTCTTTTTCTTTTTTGGACAAAGGTATTCATATACACTCAAAAATTTAAATCGTTATAGTACAAATAAAAAAGGACAAAATCGACAAGATGTTTTTAACAGAACTTCAGTTTATTACAATAACTTAATCACCTTTATCAATATTTGAGGCTAAAATTTCAAAACTGACAGACAGCAAAATGAAAAGCCAGAAAGCAAGCACATGACCACATGCATGTGCGATAAATGAATAAAAACTTAGGCATTTTGTCATGTCCTTACCCTCTCCGAAGCATACAACCCTCCCATGTGACAGAACAGCATAATCCGAGAGGAGTCACAAAGGAAACTAAGGTAATGCATCATTGACCTAATTTGGTCATGCTGCCATTTTCAAAAGTAAAGGACAAGAAAAAGCAACAAGATAAGCCATTATGTCACATAACAGAATGACACATGGCTAACTCCGTCTTCTATATTTTCATAAAAGTATGTACAAAATTAAGTCCATAGCCATTAAAGTGTAAGCCATGACTGTATGAATTAACACGGTTATAATAGAGCCACGTCACACTAACAACTGCCTTTGGTAATCTTCAGGACTTTGCAAACAGTGTGGGCCCAGATCAGTCTGATCAGGGCCGACAGTGTTTGCTAAGTAACAAAAGACCTATGAAACTTTTTCAAGAAGCAATTTTCTGATCCTATTTCAACAACCTAAAAGCACAGAAAAGCCTGGATCTACAGTAAGTCTTGAAGAAATTTACTCAGTCATGAAGACACTTTTTTGCATGACATGGCTCAATTATGTAATAGTATTCAGCATTAATTTTTTGGGGAAATTGGCTTTGAAGCTTACAAGCCGAGTTCTTTCTGAACAAATAGTAACAATTTTCCAACAATAAAAATAACACGAGGATCCACAGAGTCATGAAACGCTCACCTCAGTGATACCAATTTACCAAATGTATATTAAAGCTCTTGGCTTCTTGGTTTTAGACTAGATAATATTTTCAAATCTTTTCCTACATAAGTGTATGTAAAAGAAGTGATTTTAAGAACAGCTTGAAATATCTTGGTAGAGGGTCACCTCACAAACATTTCTGGACAGGTTTTGTTTAAACAATTCATGCCTAACAATCTGCGAATGAGGACTTTGGCAAACGCTGAAGACCAACCTCAGATGCAACAGAATGTGATGTATGATTAGGGACTTCACTGTTTGCATGAAGGATTCACTTGTTCTAAGTAAATCAAGACCTGACACCCCCATACAAGTTTGCACATACAACATTTTATTTCATAACCAGTGTGTTTGCAGTTACCGTGAAACTATTGTATCTGTATCACATTATGTGAAAATGTTAATGTAAACTATTATTTATTTTAGTTCTTTAATATTAACATAAAACCTGAACAACAGTAACAAGTTTTCTCCTTGTTTGGTGTTTAAATTACAGACCATAATGTCGCAAATAATGTTTTTTTCAAATTGAGACTGTAACAGGAAAAGTTACCGGGAAACTATTGTATGTGCTAGGAGGCAGATACAATAGTTTCCCGGTCAAAGAACTTTTAAGAAGTTGATGGTTGCAGATACAATATTTTCACATTTTTAAAAAAAGAACAAGAAATTATTGGAAAGTTTTTATAATATTTTTGCAGTAGATGTATGACAATAAAAGGCTTAAGAAAATACAATAAAACCATTTTTGGTCAAAATGTCAGATACAATAGTTTCCCGGTCAGCCCTCGGTTTGATTCAATGATTTTCTACAAAAAAAAATTGATTGCTTCATTTCTTAAAATGCGTGTGACTTGGAATATTAGGCGTGTGAGTGTGATATAGGGCCAAAATGCGTGTGACACAAGCGCAATGCGTGTGCCTTGACAGGTATGAATTCCAAACAAATAAGCAATATGTTTTACTGTTTGGAAATATAGGCATTTTAGTGGTGATAATCGGACAGCATAATGATAATCGATTAATCGGATATAATGGGTAAACCTTCCAAGCGATTAATCGGAAAATAATCGGACTTTCACATTGAACCTTCTATAACATATTAACCATAAGCTCACTCGATATATTTAGCAGGAATAATGCATTTCTGTCAATGCACACATTTTGGCCCTAGATCACGCTCACACGCCTACTATTCCAAGTCACACGCATTTTAAAATAATAAGACAATCAATTGTTTTTCATAGAAAATTAATGAATCGAACATGCTCGACGACGTTAACACGGTGTTTTCATACCATATGATACAGCTTTTACATTCACCGGTGCAGCGTGAAATTTCTACGGCATGAATAAACTTCACAAAAAGTAAGCATGAAGGGAGGATATTCAAATCCAGGTCTATTTTGTGATAAAAAACCAAATTTTTCATGTGAGGGCGTCTCCGGCTTCTAGGGGCATCGTCCTCCAGACCCCCTGCGAGGGACAACTTTCCCTTCGAACCCTGATCACACTCGTGACCTTTGTAAAGCCTTGACAGCTATGGTAATGCAATTTGTGTGTGAAGTTTTAGCCCTTGTATGCGATATCAGAGTGGCTAATTAAAAAGTATCTTTTATTTATTGAGGTATAAGGTGGCATATTTGTATGATTTGCACCCAAACCTCTGTGGGACTATCAGGAGTCCTTGAGAAACTGACCATGCTGTCAGACCGAAAACACATATTTGCACAATTCTTTTTTATTTCTAATTTTCTATTTATAATTATTTCTTGTTTATTAAATTACACATCTACAGATGTATATTAATAAATAACTAGAAGCAGAATTCTGATTGAAATTATGAAGTAAATCAACCTACATTACGAAAATGGGCCATGTACCATTGTTTGCGGTCTTAATTGCATAACCGGCAAACAAAACACCCCATTTTTTAATTTTCTTTCTTACATGTCTTGTTGAATCCAAACTTCTTCCACACTGGTGGTATAGTATTCCCTGGATAGGGGAATATAGCTATGTTTGCATTATTTTTTTATCGAACACAGTATGCTTTGCCTCCGTTTGAAGAATGGAAAAGAAATGAACCTAAAGAGGAAATACCACTAAAAGGTTGCGTAACTCCCAAATATGCTTTAAACTAGCCTTAGTGTCAAATAATTGATTCAATGTTCGACAATCGATTGTCGGCGACAATCGCAACATCACTAGCATTTTTATCACTTTACCTAAAGAATAAAAATACTATGTACCATTTTCAAGGAACATTTCATACAATGAAAAATAAAGTCAACATGTGATATTTTCTAAATCATCCCATAACCCGTAATAGTTAAAAACGGCATCGTAGACGTCAAAATTAACAATGTCGCTAAGGATATTCAACTGTGACGAAACCTCATTTCTTTACCATTACGTCCTTTGGGAAAATATTGTTAATCTGTAATTTTGTCTTCATTATGCATTTAATCGAAAAATCCAAAAAATGACCCTCTTGAATTTTTCTTCCGCTTCTTTTGATATATTTTTATTGCTGTATGTTTAGTAATGAATCCAATATTCATGTAACAGGCCTGTCCAGGACCGAATCTGACCGATGGTGTGAACATGACCACAAGTCTGCATGTCCAATGGATGAATGGAATTGCCAGAATTTAGCCCAAACCGGAAGTTAAATTAGTGAAAAATATCCAGAATTTTTTCTTGTAAAATTTAACTATTTTGGCCGTAAATAAGTGAAAAAAATTGAATGAAAACCAAAATCTGGTCGGAACTTTCACCACAGAAAAGACCTTTCGTATGTTGTACACGGAGGAGGGATATTGACATGTACAAAAATTATCACAATATCGTGACAGCATACAATTATTTGGACTAATAGATGTAGATGAACAAAGTGATGAAAGTCTGTAAATCTGAATGTGTAAAAGTTCTCTTGATTAAGCCTAAAATTCTTGAAAAGCGACACAAAAGCTTTGACAGACTTTATGGAATACCTCAGGTGACTTGATACTTTCAGACTGACTTTGCACTGAAGCATCTTGTGTTCAAATTCATAGACACCTTGATTGATGAAATCGGTCAAGTAATCGCCGAGATATTCACGTTCACGTAGTTCATGTAGTAGTCCAGCCAAAACATCTATGTTTTAAAGCAAAGTTCAACAAAAATTCAATTTTACCCCACCAATCGTTTTAGGTAGTGACAACTCAGACCGTTGGCGATTTTTCTTATATAATGTCCGAAAGAAAGAAATATATACCTGATAAGTTTGTAATATCTTCCAGCTTTGAACTTTTCAATAAAAACGAAAAAAACACGCCTTGTCCTTGAAGTTCAAAATGACGGACGTTGCGCAAGACGTTCTTACCCTGACACCGGTAGCAGGTGCGCGTTTGGATAAAAGTGTGTACGAATCAAAAGTTCAGTTAACAGTGGCGTGTACAAAACGCCGGTGTAACACAGAAAATGACACATATTCAAAATTTTGGACTAACAAACAAAATATTAAGCTATTAAAATTTTAAAGGCATTATTAAAGTCACTACACGAGTGTATGTAGTGACTTTCCAAAATGTAGTTGTTTTTTTGGTGTGTTTCTAGGTTAATGAAGCGAATTTCAATTAAAAACACACGCACACACACACACAAATATTAAACTTAACAAAGTATAAATATACATACATTTTGAATGTTCAAGACTTTACGCGACATCGATGATGCGACTTTCATGTTCTCCAGATTAATTAACGATAGCCTGCAACAATTTTTCTAGTTTTATACGTTCTTTTGGTTTCCTTTGAGATTTCAACAATATCTCAGCTATTTCATAGACAGTTTACCGATACATCTTTCTTGGGAAAGAGTAGTGCTATGTTAATGATTTTAGACATTCAATGGAAGTACAATACAATTTCAGCTTCAGTGATGTTTGTGTGCGGTTAAGGTTCTCTCTCATGTAAACTGACGCGGCCGTAAAAATTAAGAATTGTAATAACACATGACCAACTTTGATAAATAAATAAATATGTACTTCTGTAAAGAAAATAAAAATTCTGCCTGAAAATGAATTTCATCTTTTAACTCATTAATACCTGCAGCCATATCGTCGCTTAATTACTGGTATCAATTATCCGAGATACATTCCTGACCACGTATTCTCAATTGATCTGCTTTGTAGGGCCTGTGGATGTTCACTTGATAATCAATAATTCGATAAATCTAGGCATATTTCCGTTGAGCAATATTAGGTGACAAACAACTGTTTATTGAACAAATAGGCATAAAACCTGAAATTTCAACAAATCTGAACTGAACGAGTTAGGGATCTATTCAATAATTATAAAATTTAACTAGTATTTTAATTTCAACATTTGTTTCATACAACATCAGGCCGACCGAAGTAAACATGAATATGGAAAACTGCAATATCCAAGGAAAGATTGGACATAAAAAACAGCCATTATTGTGGAGTGAGTTTAGAATTTATTCCATATATCATTTATTTTGAAGCTAGACCGTTTAAAGCAAAAGACAGTATTGAAAGATCAGAATTATATTTTATTTAATAAAATTAAAAATACTAATACTGAAACAAAAAGAAAGACTCTGCGGTATAATAGAATGAGAAAATAAAACAGGCAATACCTAGAAATGAACTACTTTTCCCCTTTTTGTCTAGTTCGATATTTAGTGGATGAGTATAATTGAAAAATACAATGCTTATATAAATAATAAATATTTTGATTGTTTCAAGATCGCTTATCTCTTGAGTTGTATAAATGCTTTTAGAGTAAAAGTTTTTCATTGGTTTGATTTTGACAATGCAGTCCCAAAATCGTTAGTAAAACTCTTACAAAAACGTGAAAATCCACGTCAACGCCGGCATACAGTCACCTTGCGAAAAAAGAGTTAATTTAGCGGGAGTGTACGGGATCCCCTATATTTACAAACCCATATACGGGGAAGAAATACGGGACAAAACTAAAATACGGGCGTGTACGGCGGGGCTTGGATAGGTAAAAGATTCCGTATACTAATAAAATACGGATTTCCGTAATACTATACTATGAAATACGAGACTTCTTTAGTATAAAACGATACTCCGTAATAGTATGGAAATACGGGAAATTCTAAAAAAGGGTTATTCTAATCTAATTCGTATACAACACCGAGTATATTTGTTCCCCGTATATGACCTGGGTGGGAACGGGAATACATAAATCCGTATATTTTAAAATTTACGAAAAGACGGGACGTCATATGTTCCTTCCGTATATGTTCATATACAAACGCCCCGATATTTCGCCCCCCCGTATATTCTGGATGATACGGGATATGAATAGTTTGTATATTGTCGAAAATACAGGGATGGCAATTTTCCCCCGTATATTCTGCGTATACAACGATAACTCTCCGTTTATTTCCCGTATATGCCGGAATACGGGATTTTTAAAATATTTGTATAGTGTTTTCGAAAATACGGACGGATAGTCCCGTATATATGCTGTCGTAAGAACAACTCCGTATTATTTTGCCCCCCGTATAGCCAGTAATACGGGAATTTAAAATAATTTGTATATTTTGAAAAGACGGGGACTTATATTTTCCCGTATAATCGGTTGGTAGACAACCTTCCGTATAGCTGCCCGTATATTCTGGATATACGGGATATGTATAGTTTTGTATATTTCAACCAAAAATACAGAGGGATTAAATTTCCCACTGTTTAAATTCTTCTTTCTTTCGTAGACAAACTTTTCCGAATTTACTGTATATGCGGAAATACGACGGGATTTAAGAATTTTATATATATTTCGAAATAACGGGACGTATATTCCCGTATTATAATATATGCCTTGGTATACAACTAACTCCGTATATTTTTTTCCGGAGATATGCCGGAAAATACGGGGGATTTAAAATAATTTATTATATATTTAAAAAAATGGCCGGGAATGCAAAAATCAATATGTGATGAAAATTTAAGATTCTTTTCTTTCTCCCGGTCTCAATTCTCCCTTTCTCTCTCTCCCCTCCCTTCTCTCCTATTTCTCCGGGTAAATTCTTCTCCGCTCATCTCCTTCCTCTTCTCTTCACTCTCTCCTCTAATTTCTCCTCTCTTTCCCCCCTCATGCCCCTCCGAATTCCTTCTCCTCTCGCCGATTCCTCCTCAATTCGTTCATTCCTCCCGGCGGCCATTTTCAAAAACAAAGGTCAAAACGGTTGTGCCAATTTTTTCGAACTTGTTACTTTGCGGAGGGGCGAAATACGGGATTCAGAAATGTGTATATAATCATACCATAGTAATGTTTGGCAAAAATATAAATGAAGTATTAGCTGGTCATTAAAAGGTTAGAGCAATGATTGAAAGGAAATTCTGTTCTCCCATTTTGCTAGTGGTATATGACACTTTTTTAGGCTAAAGTTGCAGGCAAAGAGGCTGGGGTTAATGAAAACATTGCTGGTTTATAGACAGTATGATAGAGCGGTTGAAAATCTATATATACTTTGAAAGGAAATATGCATGATTGCCTGTATTAAAGCACAAGTGTGACCTTTTACTTTATCTCTTGAAAGCGAGCAATCCGAGAAACAGCCGCTCTGCACGTCGGTCTCGCGATGTGGTTGACATTGAATGCTAAATTTCCTTTAAATCCTTCCAAGCAGTTCAAGAGTAGGTATAATTACCAGAGCGGCGGCGTGAAACAATACATCAATTACTGTGAACCTTCTATGTATGACGTTTAAATGTTGAAGCGAGCCATGATAAAAAAACGTTGTCTCGATAGTGTGAACATTTGTGCAAGATTTCTATCGAAATCCTTTGAAGGGTTCATAGAGTTTACCAGAGCGTTTACAGAAAAGCTAACCGGACAAGGACGGACACCAGCCGTTCATATCATTACACGCAAGCACCCTTCGGGCCGTATAAAAAATCACGACATTGATTATTTCATCCTTCCTTCCCATGTTTCGAAACTTCTACAATGTACAATCTAGTATGCCTTGCGTGGGTCATAATTTCCTGACAGTGCCATGGTAATACAGACAAAGAATCCAGTCCCGATATCACTAAATTTGGCATTCATAAAGCTATATGAGACGTGAAAACGGTTGGGCACGGTGTACGAAAGGTAAACTTCGGTTAATTATTAGGCCTTTATTTGAAACCGGGTCGTCACAAATTCCTCCGTGTGGTGCTGGTCAAGATTGTTTTGGCTTTATATTGCCTAGGTAATTCGGGTTCGATTCCCAACTCATAAATATCCTGTTTGCTTGGGGTTTTGAACATTCCTTTTAAGAAAAAGTGTGCAAAAGAATTAGCTTGTGTCTAAGTTGCGAAAGGTTCCTAATATGACCAATGTTG